>NC_134675.1:18654959-20123268 GCF_030463565.1 Pelecanus crispus | reverse complement strand
CACACGATAGGTCTAAAGGCTTAGTGCTCTTGCTGTTCCTCCCCTTCCCTTACCAGCGCTTGCACAGCTAAACACACACTGCGGATCTGCCCTTGCCTTGCCTCCCAGCACTCCCAATACACATTCTCAAGCTCACTCTCGCTCTCGGCACAGACTAGCTCCCAAAGTGAAAACGTCGGGCAATTTCTCCCACCCCTTATTCTAAGGCCTTAGTTCTGTGAAAGCGCTGGCACGGGACGGTGAGGAGCAGCAAGAGCTTCCAGTGCGGGCACCTGTGGTGTGGGAGAAAGCGCTGGACGTTTGCATCGTCGCAGCAGGGCTCTGCCGATCGGGACAGTGAGACAGAGTGCTGGCAGTTCTAGGAGCTGGGCAAGCTCGGAGCCCCAGTGTGTATTTGGCTGTAAGTGAAGTGGCAAGCGAAGCCGAAGAGCAGCAAGAGCTTTGGGGGCTTTCACCTTTGCTGTGGGAGAACTCGCCGGACGTTTGCAGTGTCGCAGCAGGGCTCTGCCCATCGGGCCAGTGAGACAGAGCGCTGGCAGGGTTCGGAGCTGGGCAAGCACGCAGCTGCAGCGTGTGTTTGGCTGTGAAAGCGGTGGTGAGGGAAGGTGGGGAGCAGCAGCTTTCTGTGCTGTCCCCTTTGCTGTGGGCAAAATGGCTGGACGTTTGCACTTTGCGAGCCAATCTGTGCCGAGAGTGAGAGTGAGCCTGAGACTGTGTATTCAGAGTGCGTGGAGGAAAAGCAAGTGCAGTTCACCAGCGTGTGTGTGTGTCTCGCTATGAAAGCGCTGGCAAAGGAAGGTGAGGAAGAGCGAGAGCTTTCCGTGGTGGTACCTTTGCTGTGGGAGAACGAGCTGGACGTTTGCAGTGTCGGAGCAGGGCTCTGGCCATCGTGAGAGTGAGAGAGAGTGTTGGCAGCGTTCGGAGTTAAGCAAGGACGGAGCGCCGCTGTGCGCGATCGGCAGAGCCCTGCTCCGACACGGCAAACGTCCAGCTCATTCTCCCACACCAATAGCGCCAGCACTGAAAGTGCTTGCTGCTCCTCACCCTGCCTTGCCAGCGCTTTCGCAGCATAACACACACTGGTGAACTGCACTTGCCTTTCCTCCAGGCACTTCGAATACACATTCTCAAGCTCCCTCTCATTCTCGGCAGAGAGCAGCTCCCAAAGTGCAAACGACCAGCGATTTCTCCACACGATAGATCTAAAGGCTTAGTGCTCTTGCTGTTCCTCCCCTTCCCTTACCAGCGCTTGCACAGCTAAACACACACTGCGGATCTGCCCTTGCCTTGCCTCCCAGCACTCCCAATACACATTCTCAAGCTCACTCTCGCTCTCGGCACAGACTAGCTCCCAAAGTGAAAACGTCGGGCAATTTCTCCCACCCATTATTCTAAGGCCTTAGTTCTGTGAAAGCGCTGGCACGGGACGGTGAGGAGCAGCAAGAGCTTCCAGTGCGGGCACCTGTGGTGTGGGAGAAAGCGCTGGATGTTTGCATCGTCGCAGCAGGGCTCTGCCGATCGGGACAGTGAGACAGAGTGCTGGCAGTTCTAGGAGCTGGGCAAGCTCGGAGCCCCAGTGTGTATTTGGCTGTAAATGAAGTGGCAAGCGAAGCCGAAGAGCAGCAAGAGCTTTGGGGGCTTTCACCTTTGCTGTGGGAGAAGTCGCCGGACGTTTGCAGTGTCGCAGCAGGGCTCTGCCCATCGGGCCAGTGAGACAGAGTGCTGGCAGGGTTCGGAGCTGGGCAAGCACGCAGCTGCAGCGTGTGTTTGGCTGTGAAAGCGGTGGTGAGGGAAGGTGGGGAGCAGCAGCTTTCTGTGCTGTCCCCTTTGCTGTGGGCAAAATGGCTGGACGTTTGCACTTTGCGAGCCAATCTGTGCCGAGAGTGAGAGTGAGCCTGAGACTGTGTATTCAGAGTGCGTGGAGGAAAAGCAAGTGCAGTTCACCAGCGTGTGTGTGTGTCTCGCTATGAAAGCGCTGGCAAAGGAAGGTGAGGAAGAGCGAGAGCTTTCCGTGGTGGTACCTTTGCTGTGGGAGAACGAGCTGGACGTTTGCAGTGTCGGAGCAGGGCTCTGGCCATCCTGAGAGTGAGAGAGAGTGTTGGCAGCGTTCGGAGTTAAGCAAGGACGGAGCGCCGCTGTGTGCGATCTGCATAGCCCTGCTCCGACACGGCAAACGTCCAGCTCGTTCTCCCACACCAATAGCGCCAGCACTGAAAGTGCTTGCTGCTCCTCACCCTGCCTTGCCAGCGCTTTCGCAGCATAACACACACTGGTGAACTGCACTTGCCTTTCCTCCAGGCACTTCGAATACACATTCTCAAGCTCCCTCTCATTCTCGGCAGAGAGCAGCTCCCAAAGTGCAAACGACCAGCGATTTCTCCACACGATAGGTCTAAAGGCTTAGTGCTCTTGCTGTTCCTCCCCTTCCCTTACCAGCGCTTGCACAGCTAAGCACACACTGCGGCTCTGCCCTTGCCTTGCCTCCCAGCACTCCCAATACACATTCTCAAGCTCACTCTCACTCTCGGCACAGACTAGCTCCCAAAGTGAAAACGTCGGGCAATTTCTCCCACCCCTTATTCTAAGGCCTTAGTTCTGTGAAAGCGCTGGCACGGGACGGTGAGGAGCAGCAAGAGCTTCCAGTGCGGGCACCTGTGGTGTGGGAGAAAGCGCTGGATGTTTGCATCGTCGCAGCAGGGCTCTGCCGATCGGGCCAGTGAGACAGAGTGCTGGCAGTTCTAGGAGCTGGGCAAGCTCGGAGCCCCAGTGTGTATTTGGCTGTAAATGAAGTGGCAAGCGAAGCCGACGAGCAGCAAGAGCTTTGGGGGCTTTCACCTTTGCTGTGGGAGAACTCGCCGGACGTTTGCAGTGTCGCAGCAGGGCTCTGCCCATCGGGCCAGTGAGACAGAGTGCTGGCAGGGTTCGGAGCTGGGCAAGCACGCAGCTGCAGCGTGTGTTTGGCTGTGAAAGCGGTGGTGAGGGAAGGTGGGGAGCAGCAGCTTTCTGTGCTGTCCCCTTTGCTGTGGGCAAAATGGCTGGACGTTTGCACTTTGCGAGCCAATCTGTGCCGAGAGTGAGAGTGAGCCTGAGACTGTGTATTCAGAGTGCGTGGAGGAAAAGCAAGTGCAGTTCACCAGCGTGTGTGTGTGTCTCGCTATGAAAGCGCTGGCAAAGGAAGGTGAGGAAGAGCGAGAGCTTTCCGTGGTGGTACCTTTGCTGTGGGAGAACGAGCTGGACGTTTGCAGTGTCGGAGCAGGGCTCTGGCCATCGTGAGAGTGAGAGAGAGTGTTGGCAGCGTTCGGAGTTAAGCAAGGACGGAGCGCCGCTGTGCGCGATCGGCAGAGCCCTGCTCCGACACGGCAAACGTCCAGCTCGTTCTCCCACACCAATAGCGCCAGCACTGAAAGTGCTTGCTGCTCCTCACCCTGCCTTGCCAGCGCTTTCGCAGCATAACACACACTGGTGAACTGCACTTGCCTTTCCTCCAGGCACTTCGAATACACATTCTCAAGCTCCCTCTCATTCTCGGCAGAGAGCAGCTCCCAAAGTGCAAACGACCAGCGATTTCTCCACACGATAGCTCTAAAGGCTTAGTGCTCTTGCTGTTCCTCCCCTTCCCTTACCAGCGCTTGCACAGCTAAGCACACACTGCGGATCTGCCCTTGCCTTGCCTCCCAGCACTCCCAATACACATTCTCAAGCTCACTCTCGCTCTCGGCACAGACTAGCTCCCAAAGTGAAAACGTCGGGCAATTTCTCCCACCCCTTATTCTAAGGCCTTAGTTCTGTGAAAGCGCTGGCACGGGACGGTGAGGAGCAGCAAGAGCTTCCAGTGCGGGCTCCTGTGGTGTGGGAGAAAGCGCTGGACGTTTGCATCGTCGCAGCAGGGCTCTGCCCATCGGGACAGTGAGACAGAGTGCTGGCAGTTCTAGGAGCTGGGCAAGCTCGGAGCCCCAGTGTGTATTTGGCTGTAAATGAAGTGGCAAGCGAAGCCGACGAGCAGCAAGAGCTTTGGGGGCTTTCACCTTTGCTGTGGGAGAAGTCGCCGGACGTTTGCAGTGTCGCAGCAGGGCTCTGCCCATCGGGCCAGTGAGACAGAGCGCTGGCAGGGTTCGGAGCTGGGCAAGCACGCAGCTGCAGCGTGTGTTTGGCTGTGAAAGCGGTGGTGAGGGAAGGTGGGGAGCAGCAGCTTTCTGTGCTGTCCCCTTTGCTGTGGGCAAAATGGCTGGACGTTTGCACTTTGCGAGCCAATCTGTGCCGAGAGTGAGAGTGAGCCTGAGACTGTGTATTCAGAGTGCGTGGAGGAAAAGCAAGTGCAGTTCACCAGCGTGTGTGTGTGTCTCGCTATGAAAGCGCTGGCAAAGGAAGGTGAGGAAGAGCGAGAGCTTTCCGTGGTGGTACCTTTGCTGTGGGAGAACGAGCTGGACGTTTGCAGTGTCGGAGCAGGGCTCTGGCCATCCTGAGAGTGAGAGAGAGTGTTGGCAGCGTTCGGAGTTAAGCAAGGACGGAGCGCCGCTGTGCGCGATCTGCAGAGCCCTGCTCCGACACGGCAAACGTCCAGCTTGTTCTCCCACACCAATAGCGCCAGCACTGAAAGTGCTTGCTGCTCCTCACCCTGCCTTGCCAGCGCTTTCGCAGCATAACACACACTGGTGAACTGCACTTGCCTTTCCTCCAGGCACTTCGAATACACATTCTCAAGCTCCCTCTCATTCTCGGCAGAGAGCAGCTCCCAAAGTGCAAACGACCAGCGATTTCTCCACACGATAGGTCTAAAGGCTTAGTGCTCTTGCTGTTCCTCCCCTTCCCTTACCAGCGCTTGCACAGCTAAACACACACTGCGGCTCTGCCCTTGCCTTGCCTCCCAGCACTCCCAATACACATTCTCAAGCTCACTCTCGCTCTCGGCACAGACTAGCTCCCAAAGTGAAAACGTCGGGCAATTTCTCCCACCCCTTATTCTAAGGCCTTAGTTCTGTGAAAGCGCTGGCACGGGACGGTGAGGAGCAGCAAGAGCTTCCAGTGCGGGCTCCTGTGGTGTGGGAGAAAGCGCTGGACGTTTGCATCGTCGCAGCAGGGCTCTGCCGATCGGGACAGTGAGACAGAGTGCTGGCAGTTCTAGGAGCTGGGCAAGCTCGGAGCCCCAGTGTGTATTTGGCTGTAAGTGAAGTGGCAAGCGAAGCCGACGAGCAGCAAGAGCTTTGGGGGCTTTCACCTTTGCTGTGGGAGAAGTCGCCGGACGTTTGCAGTGTCGCAGCAGGGCTCTGCCCATCGGGCCAGTGAGACAGAGTGCTGGCAGGGTTCGGAGCTGGGCAAGCACGCAGCTTCAGCGTGTGTTTGGCTGTGAAAGCGGTGGTGAGGGAAGGTGGGGAGCAGCAGCTTTCTGTGCTGTCCCCTTTGCTGTGGGCAAAATGGCTGGACGTTTGCACTTTGCGAGCCAATCTGTGCCGAGAGTGAGAGTGAGCCTGAGACTGTGTATTCAGAGTGCGTGGAGGAAAAGCAAGTGCAGTTCACCAGCGTGTGTGTGTCTCGCTATGAAAGCGCTGGCAAAGGAAGGTGAGGAAGAGCGAGAGCTTTCCGTGGTGGTACCTTTGCTGTGGGAGAACGAGCTGGACGTTTGCAGTGTCGGAGCAGGGCTCTGGCCATCCTGAGAGTGAGAGAGAGTGTTGGCAGCGTTCGGAGTTAAGCAAGGACGGAGCGCCGCTGTGTGCGATCGGCAGAGCCCTGCTCCGACACGTCAAACGTCCAGCTCGTTCTCCCACACCAATAGCGCCAGCACTGAAAGTGCTTGCTGCTCCTCACCCTGCCTTGCCAGCGCTTTCGCAGCATAACACACACTGGTGAACTGCACTTGCCTTTCCTCCAGGCACTTCGAATACACATTCTCAAGCTCCCTCTCATTCTCGGCAGAGAGCAGCTCCCAAAGTGCAAACGACCAGCGATTTCTCCACACGATAGCTCTAAAGGCTTAGTGCTCTTGCTGTTCCTCCCCTTCCCTTACCAGCGCTTGCACAGCTAAGCACACACTGCGGATCTGCCCTTGCCTTGCCTCCCAGCACTCCCAATACACATTCTCAAGCTCACTCTCGCTCTCGGCACAGACTAGCTCCCAAAGTGAAAACGTCGGGCAATTTCTCCCACCCCTTATTCTAAGGCCTTAGTTCTGTGAAAGCGCTGGCACGGGACGGTGAGGAGCAGCAAGAGCTTCCAGTGCGGGCACCTGTGGTGTGGGAGAAAGCGCTGGACGTTTGCATCGTCGCAGCAGGGCTCTGCCGATCGGGACAGTGAGACAGAGTGCTGGCAGTTCTAGGAGCTGGGCAAGCTCGGAGCCCCAGTGTGTATTTGGCTGTAAGTGAAGTGGCAAGCGAAGCCGAAGAGCAGCAAGAGCTTTGGGGGCTTTCACCTTTGCTGTGGGAGAACTCGCCGGACGTTTGCAGTGTCGCAGCAGGGCTCTGCCCATCGGGCCAGTGAGACAGAGCGCTGGCAGGGTTCGGAGCTGGGCAAGCACGCAGCTGCAGCGTGTGTTTGGCTGTGAAAGCGGTGGTGAGGGAAGGTGGGGAGCAGCAGCTTTCTGTGCTGTCCCCTTTGCTGTGGGCAAAATGGCTGGACGTTTGCACTTTGCGAGCCAATCTGTGCCGAGAGTGAGAGTGAGCCTGAGACTGTGTATTCAGAGTGCGTGGAGGAAAAGCAAGTGCAGTTCACCAGCGTGTGTGTGTGTCTCGCTATGAAAGCGCTGGCAAAGGAAGGTGAGGAAGAGCGAGAGCTTTCCGTGGTGGTACCTTTGCTGTGGGAGAACGAGCTGGACGTTTGCAGTGTCGGAGCAGGGCTCTGGCCATCGTGAGAGTGAGAGAGAGTGTTGGCAGCGTTCGGAGTTAAGCAAGGACGGAGCGCCGCTGTGCGCGATCGGCAGAGCCCTGCTCCGACACGGCAAACGTCCAGCTCGTTCTCCCACACCAACAGCGCCAGCACTGAAAGTGCTTGCTGCTCCTCACCCTGCCTTGCCAGCGCTTTCGCAGCATAACACACACTGGTGAACTGCACTTGCCTTTCCTCCAGGCACTTCGAATACACATTCTCAAGCTCCCTCTCATTCTCGGCAGAGAGCAGCTCCCAAAGTGCAAACGACCAGCGATTTCTCCACACGATAGGTCTAAAGGCTTAGTGCTCTTGCTGTTCCTCCCCTTCCCTTACCAGCGCTTGCACAGCTAAACACACACTGCGGATCTGCCCTTGCCTTGCCTCCCAGCACTCCCAATACACATTCTCAAGCTCACTCTCGCTCTCGGCACAGACTAGCTCCCAAAGTGAAAACGTCGGGCAATTTCTCCCACCCCTTATTCTAAGGCCTTAGTTCTGTGAAAGCGCTGGCACGGGACGGTGAGGAGCAGCAAGAGCTTCCAGTGCGGGCACCTGTGGTGTGGGAGAAAGCGCTGGACGTTTGCATCGTCGCAGCAGGGCTCTGCCCATCGGGACAGTGAGACAGAGTGCTGGCAGTTCTAGGAGCTGGGCAAGCTCGGAGCCCCAGTGTGTATTTGGCTGTAAGTGAGGTGGCAAGCGAAGCCGAAGAGCAGCAAGAGCTTTGGGGGCTTTCACCTTTGCTGTGGGAGAACTCGCCGGACGTTTGCAGTGTCGCAGCAGGGCTCTGCCCATCGGGCCAGTGAGACAGAGCGCTGGCAGGGTTCGGAGCTGGGCAAGCACGCAGCTGCAGCGTGTGTTTGGCTGTGAAAGCGGTGGTGAGGGAAGGTGGGGAGCAGCAGCTTTCTGTGCTGTCCCCTTTGCTGTGGGCAAAATGGCTGGACGTTTGCACTTTGCGAGCCAATCTGTGCCGAGAGTGAGAGTGAGCCTGAGACTGTGTATTCAGAGTGCGTGGAGGAAAAGCAAGTGCAGTTCACCAGCGTGTGTGTGTGTCTCGCTATGAAAGCGCTGGCAAAGGAAGGTGAGGAAGAGCGAGAGCTTTCCGTGGTGGTACCTTTGCTGTGGGAGAACGAGCTGGAGGTTTGCAGTGTCGGAGCAGGGCTCTGGCCATCGTGAGAGTGAGAGAGAGTGTTGGCAGCGTTCGGAGTTAAGCAAGGACGGAGCGCCGCTGTGTGCGATCGGCAGAGCCCTGCTCCGACACGGCAAACGTCCAGCTTGTTCTCCCACACCAATAGCGCCAGCACTGAAAGTGCTTGCTGCTCCTCACCCTGCCTTGCCAGCGCTTTCGCAGCATAACACACACTGGTGAACTGCACTTGCCTTTCCTCCAGGCACTTCGAATACACATTCTCAAGCTCCCTCTCATTCTCGGCAGAGAGGAGCTCCCAAAGTGCAAACGACCAGCGATTTCTCCACACGATAGATCTAAAGGCTTAGTGCTCTTGCTGTTCCTCCCCTTCCCTTACCAGCGCTTGCACAGCTAAACACACACTGCGGATCTGCCCTTGCCTTGCCTCCCAGCACTCCCAATACACATTCTCAAGCTCACTCTCGCTCTCGGCACAGACTAGCTCCCAAAGTGAAAACGTCGGGCAATTTCTCCCACCCATTATTCTAAGGCCTTAGTTCTGTGAAAGCGCTGGCACGGGACGGTGAGGAGCAGCAAGAGCTTCCAGTGCGGGCACCTGTGGTGTGGGAGAAAGCGCTGGACGTTTGCATCGTCGCAGCAGGGCTCTGCCGATCGGGCCAGTGAGACAGAGTGCTGGCAGTTCTAGGAGCTGGGCAAGCTCGGAGCCCCAGTGTGTATTTGGCTGTAAATGAAGTGGCAAGCGAAGCCGAAGAGCAGCAAGAGCTTTGGGGGCTTTCACCTTTGCTGTGGGAGAACTCGCCGGACGTTTGCAGTGTCGCAGCAGGGCTCTGCCCATCGGGCCAGTGAGACAGAGTGCTGGCAGGGTTCGGAGCTGGGCAAGCACGCAGCTGCAGCGTGTGTTTGGCTGTGAAAGCGGTGGTGAGGGAAGGTGGGGAGCAGCAGCTTTCTGTGCTGTCCCCTTTGCTGTGGGCAAAATGGCTGGACGTTTGCACTTTGCGAGCCAATCTGTGCCGAGAGTGAGAGTGAGCCTGAGACTGTGTATTCAGAGTGCGTGGAGGAAAAGCAAGTGCAGTTCACCAGCGTGTGTGTGTGTCTCGCTATGAAAGCGCTGGCAAAGGAAGGTGAGGAAGAGCGAGAGCTTTCCGTGGTGGTACCTTTGCTGTGGGAGAACGAGCTGGACGTTTGCAGTGTCGGAGCAGGGCTCTGGCCATCGTGAGAGTGAGAGAGAGTGTTGGCAGCGTTCGGAGTTAAGCAAGGACGGAGCGCCGCTGTGCGCGATCGGCAGAGCCCTGCTCCGACACGGCAAACGTCCAGCTCGTTCTCCCACACCAATAGCGCCAGCACTGAAAGTGCTTGCTGCTCCTCACCCTGCCTTGCCAGCGCTTTCGCAGCATAACACACACTGGTGAACTGCACTTGCCTTTCCTCCAGGCACTTCGAATACACATTCTCAAGCTCCCTCTCATTCTCGGCAGAGAGGAGCTCCCAAAGTGCAAACGACCAGCGATTTCTCCACACGATAGATCTAAAGGCTTAGTGCTCTTGCTGTTCCTCCCCTTCCCTTACCAGCGCTTGCACAGCTAAGCACACACTGCGGATCTGCCCTTGCCTTGCCTCCCAGCACTCCCAATACACATTCTCAAGCTCACTCTCGCTCTCGGCACAGACTAGCTCCCAAAGTGAAAACGTCGGGCAATTTCTCCCACCCCTTATTCTAAGGCCTTAGTTCTGTGAAAGCGCTGGCACGGGACGGTGAGGAGCAGCAAGAGCTTCCAGTGCGGGCACCTGTGGTGTGGGAGAAAGCGCTGGACGTTTGCATCGTCGCAGCAGGGCTCTGCCGATCGGGACAGTGAGACAGAGTGCTGGCAGTTCTAGGAGCTGGGCAAGCTCGGAGCCCCAGTGTGTATTTGGCTGTAAGTGAAGTGGCAAGCGAAGCCGAAGAGCAGCAAGAGCTTTGGGGGCTTTCACCTTTGCTGTGGGAGAACTCGCCGGACGTTTGCAGTGTCGCAGCAGGGCTCTGCCCATCGGGCCAGTGAGACAGAGTGCTGGCAGGGTTCGGAGCTGGGCAAGCACGCAGCTGCAGCGTGTGTTTGGCTGTGAAAGCGGTGGTGAGGGAAGGTGGGGAGCAGCAGCTTTCTGTGCTGTCCCCTTTGCTGTGGGCAAAATGGCTGGACGTTTGCACTTTGCGAGCCAATCTGTGCCGAGAGTGAGAGTGAGCCTGAGACTGTGTATTCAGAGTGCGTGGAGGAAAAGCAAGTGCAGTTCACCAGCGTGTGTGTGTGTCTCGCTATGAAAGCGCTGGCAAAGGAAGGTGAGGAAGAGCGAGAGCTTTCCGTGGTGGTACCTTTGCTGTGGGAGAACGAGCTGGACGTTTGCAGTGTCGGAGCAGGGCTCTGGCCATCCTGAGAGTGAGAGAGAGTGTTGGCAGCGTTCGGAGTTAAGCAAGGACGGAGCGCCGCTGTGCGCGATCGGCAGAGCCCTGCTCCGACACGGCAAACGTCCAGCTCGTTCTCCCACACCAATAGCCCCAGCACTGAAAGTGCTTGCTGCTCCTCACCCTGCCTTGCCAGCGCTTTCGCAGCATAACACACACTGGTGAACTGCACTTGCCTTTCCTCCAGGCACTTCGAATACACATTCTCAAGCTCCCTCTCATTCTCGGCAGAGAGGAGCTCCCAAAGTGCAAACGACCAGCGATTTCTCCACACGATAGATCTAAAGGCTTAGTGCTCTTGCTGTTCCTCCCCTTCCCTTACCAGCGCTTGCACAGCTAAGCACACACTGCGGATCTGCCCTTGCCTTGCCTCCCAGCACTCCCAATACACATTCTCAAGCTCACTCTCGCTCTCGGCACAGACTAGCTCCCAAAGTGAAAACGTCGGGCAATTTCTCCCACCCCTTATTCTAAGGCCTTAGTTCTGTGAAAGCGCTGGCACGGGACGGTGAGGAGCAGCAAGAGCTTCCAGTGCGGGCACCTGTGGTGTGGGAGAAAGCGCTGGACGTTTGCATCGTCGCAGCAGGGCTCTGCCCATCGGGACAGTGACACAGAGTGCTGGCAGTTCTAGGAGCTGGGCAAGCTCGGAGCCCCAGTGTGTATTTGGCTGTAAATGAAGTGGCAAGCGAAGCCGACGAGCAGCAAGAGCTTTGGGGGCTTTCACCTTTGCTGTGGGAGAACTCGCCGGACGTTTGCAGTGTCGCAGCAGGGCTCTGCCCATCGGGCCAGTGAGACAGAGTGCTGGCAGGGTTCGGAGCTGGGCAAGCACGCAGCTGCAGCGTGTGTTTGGCTGTGAAAGCGGTGGTGAGGGAAGGTGGGGAGCAGCAGCTTTCTGTGCTGTCCCCTTTGCTGTGGGCAAAATGGCTGGACGTTTGCACTTTGCGAGCCAATCTGTGCCGAGAGTGAGAGTGAGCCTGAGACTGTGTATTCAGAGTGCGTGGAGGAAAAGCAAGTGCAGTTCACCAGCGTGTGTGTGTGTCTCGCTATGAAAGCGCTGGCAAAGGAAGGTGAGGAAGAGCGAGAGCTTTCCGTGGTGGTACCTTTGCTGTGGGAGAACGAGCTGGACGTTTGCAGTGTCGGAGCAGGGCTCTGGCCATCGTGAGAGTGAGAGAGCGTGTTGGCAGCGTTCGGAGTTAAGCAAGGACGGAGCGCCGCTGTGTGCGATCTGCATAGCCCTGCTCCGACACGGCAAACGTCCAGCTCGTTCTCCCACACCAATAGCGCCAGCACTGAAAGTGCTTGCTGCTCCTCACCCTGCCTTGCCAGCGCTTTCGCAGCATAACACACACTGGTGAACTGCACTTGCCTTTCCTCCAGGCACTTCGAATACACATTCTCAAGCTCCCTCTCATTCTCGGCAGAGAGCAGCTCCCAAAGCGCAAACGACCAGCGATTTCTCCACACGATAGGTCTAAAGGCTTAGTGCTCTTGCTGTTCCTCCCCTTCCCTTACCAGCGCTTGCACAGCTAAGCACACACTGCGGATCTGCCCTTGCCTTGCCTCCCAGCACTCCCAATACACATTCTCAAGCTCACTCTCACTCTCGGCACAGACTAGCTCCCAAAGTGAAAACGTCGGGCAATTTCTCCCACCCCTTATTCTAAGGCCTTAGTTCTGTGAAAGCGCTGGCACGGGACGGTGAGGAGCAGCAAGAGCTTCCAGTGCGGGCTCCTGTGGTGTGGGAGAAAGCGCTGGACGTTTGCATCGTCGCAGCAGGGCTCTGCCGATCGGGACAGTGAGACAGAGTGCTGGCAGTTCTAGGAGCTGGGAAAGCTCGGAGCCCCAGTGTGTATTTGGCTGTAAATGAAGTGGCAAGCGAAGCCGAAGAGCAGCAAGAGCTTTGGGGGCTTTCACCTTTGCTGTGGGAGAACTCGCCGGACGTTTGCAGTGTCGCAGCAGGGCTCTGCCCATCGGGCCAGTGAGACAGAGTGCTGGCAGGGTTCGGAGCTGGGCAAGCACGCAGCTGCAGCGTGTGTTTGGCTGTGAAAGCGGTGGTGAGGGAAGGTGGGGAGCAGCAGCTTTCTGTGCTGTCCCCTTTGCTGTGGGCAAAATGGCTGGACGTTTGCACCTTGCGAGCCAATCTGTGCCGAGAGTGAGAGTGAGCCTGAGACTGTGTATTCAGCGTGCATGGAGGAAAAGCAAGTGCAGTTCACCAGCGTGTGTGTGTGTCTCGCTATGAAAGCGCTGGCAAAGGAAGGTGAGGAAGAGCGAGAGCTTTCCGTGGTGGTACCTTTGCTGTGGGAGAACGAGCTGGACGTTTGCAGTGTCGGAGCAGGGCTCTGGCGATCGTGAGAGTGAGAGAGAGTGTTGGCAGCGTTCGGAGTTAAGCAAGGACGGAGCGCCGCTGTGTGCGATCTGCATAGCCCTGCTCCGACACGGCAAACGTCCAGCTCGTTCTCCCACACCAATAGCGCCAGCACTGAAAGTGCTTGCTGCTCCTCACCCTGCCTTGCCAGCGCTTTCGCAGCATAACACACACTGGTGAACTGCACTTGCCTTTCCTCCAGGCACTTCGAATACACATTCTCAAGCTCCCTCTCATTCTCGGCAGAGAGCAGCTCCCAAAGTGCAAACGACCAGCGATTTCTCCACACGATAGGTCTAAAGGCTTAGTGCTCTTGCTGTTCCTCCCCTTCCCTTACCAGCGCTTGCACAGCTAAACACACACTGCGGATCTGCCCTTGCCTTGCCTCCCAGCACTCCCAATACACATTCTCAAGCTCACTCTCACTCTCGGCACAGACTAGCTCCCAAAGTGAAAACGTCGGGCAATTTCTCCCACCCCTTATTCTAAGGCCTTAGTTCTGTGAAAGCGCTGGCACGGGACGGTGAGGAGCAGCAAGAGCTTCCAGTGCGGGCTCCTGTGGTGTGGGAGAAAGCGCTGGACGTTTGCATCGTCGCAGCAGGGCTCTGCCGATCGGGACAGTGAGACAGAGTGCTGGCAGTTCTAGGAGCTGGGCAAGCTCGGAGCCCCAGTGTGTATTTGGCTGTAAATGAAGTGGCAAGCGAAGCCGAAGAGCAGCAAGAGCTTTGGGGGCTTTCACCTTTGCTGTGGGAGAAGTCGCCGGACGTTTGCAGTGTCGCAGCAGGGCTCTGCCCATCGGGCCAGTGAGACAGAGTGCTGGCAGGGTTCGGAGCTGGGCAAGCACGCAGCTGCAGCGTGTGTTTGGCTGTGAAAGCGGTGGTGAGGGAAGGTGGGGAGCAGCAGCTTTCTGTGCTGTCCCCTTTGCTGTGGGCAAAATGGCTGGACGTTTGCACTTTGCGAGCCAATCTGTGCCGAGAGTGAGAGTGAGCCTGAGACTGTGTATTCAGAGTGCGTGGAGGAAAAGCAAGTGCAGTTCACCAGCGTGTGTGTGTGTCTCGCTATGAAAGCGCTGGCAAAGGAAGGTGAGGAAGAGCGAGAGCTTTCCGTGGTGGTACCTTTGCTGTGGGAGAACGAGCTGGACGTTTGCAGTGTCGGAGCAGGGCTCTGGCCATCGTGAGAGTGAGAGAGAGTGTTGGCAGCGTTCGGAGTTAAGCAAGGATGGAGCGCCGCTGTGCGCGATCGGCAGAGCCCTGCTCCGACACGGCAAACGTCCAGCTCGTTCTCCCACACCAATAGCGCCAGCACTGAAAGTGCTTGCTGCTCCTCACCCTGCCTTGCCAGCGCTTTCGCAGCATAACACACACTGGTGAACTGCACTTGCCTTTCCTCCAGGCACTTCGAATACACATTCTCAAGCTCCCTCTCATTCTCGGCAGAGAGCAGCTCCCAAAGTGCAAACGACCAGCGATTTCTCCACACGATAGGTCTAAAGGCTTAGTGCTCTTGCTGTTCCTCCCCTTCCCTTACCAGCGCTTGCACAGCTAAGCACACACTGCGGATCTGCCCTTGCCTTGCCTCCCAGCACTCCCAATACACATTCTCAAGCTCACTCTCACTCTCGGCACAGACTAGCTCCCAAAGTGAAAACGTCGGGCAATTTCTCCCACCCCTTATTCTAAGGCCTTCGTTCTGTGAAAGCGCTGGCACGGGAGGGTGAGGAGCAGCAAGAGCTTCCAGTGCGGGCACCTGTGGTGTGGGAGAAAGCGCTGGACGTTTGCATCGTCGCAGCAGGGCTCTGCCGATCGGGACAGTGAGACAGAGTGCTGGCAGTTCTAGGAGCTGGGCAAGCTCGGAGCCCCAGTGTGTATTTGGCTGTAAATGAAGTGGCAAGCGAAGCCGACGAGCAGCAAGAGCTTTGGGGGCTTTCACCTTTGCTGTGGGAGAACTCGCCGGACGTTTGCAGTGTCGCAGCAGGGCTCTGCCCATCGGGCCAGTGAGACAGAGTGCTGGCAGGGTTCGGAGCTGGGCAAGCACGCAGCTGCAGCGTGTGTTTGGCTGTGAAAGCGGTGGTGAGGGAAGGTGGGGAGCAGCAGCTTTCTGTGCTGTCCCCTTTGCTGTGGGCAAAATGGCTGGACGTTTGCACTTTGCGAGCCAATCTGTGCCGAGAGTGAGAGTGAGCCTGAGACTGTGTATTCAGAGTGCGTGGAGGAAAAGCAAGTGCAGTTCACCAGCGTGTGTGTGTGTCTCGCTATGAAAGCGCTGGCAAAGGAAGGTGAGGAAGAGCGAGAGCTTTCCGTGGTGGTACCTTTGCTGTGGGAGAACGAGCTGGACGTTTGCAGTGTCGGAGCAGGGCTCTGGCCATCCTGAGAGTGAGAGAGCGTGTTGGCAGCGTTCGGAGTTAAGCAAGGACGGAGCGCCGCTGTGTGCGATCTGCAGAGCCCTGCTCCGACACGGCAAACGTCCAGCTCGTTCTCCCACACCAATAGCGCCAGCACTGAAAGTGCTTGCTGCTCCTCACCCTGCCTTGCCAGCGCTTTCGCAGCATAACACACACTGGTGAACTGCACTTGCCTTTCCTCCAGGCACTTCGAATACACATTCTCAAGCTCCCTCTCATTCTCGGCAGAGAGCAGCTCCCAAAGCGCAAACGACCAGCGATTTCTCCACACGATAGGTCTAAAGGCTTAGTGCTCTTGCTGTTCCTCCCCTTCCCTTACCAGCGCTTGCACAGCTAAGCACACACTGCGGATCTGCCCTTGCCTTGCCTCCCAGCACTCCCAATACACATTCTCAAGCTCACTCTCACTCTCGGCACAGACTAGCTCCCAAAGTGAAAACGTCGGGCAATTTCTCCCACCCCTTATTCTAAGGCCTTAGTTATGTGAAAGCGCTGGCACGGGACGGTGAGGAGCAGCAAGAGCTTCCAGTGCGGGCACCTGTGGTGTGGGAGAAAGCGCTGGACGTTTGCATCGTCGCAGCAGGGCTCTGCCGATCGGGACAGTGAGACAGAGTGCTGGCAGTTCTAGGAGCTGGGAAAGCTCGGAGCCCCAGTGTGTATTTGGCTGTAAATGAAGTGGCAAGCGAAGCCGAAGAGCAGCAAGAGCTTTGGGGGCTTTCACCTTTGCTGTGGGAGAACTCGCCGGACGTTTGCAGTGTCGCAGCAGGGCTCTGCCCATCGGGCCAGTGAGACAGAGTGCTGGCAGGGTTCGGAGCTGGGCAAGCACGCAGCTGCAGCGTGTGTTTGGCTGTGAAAGCGGTGGTGAGGGAAGGTGGGGAGCAGCAGCTTTCTGTGCTGTCCCCTTTGCTGTGGGCAAAATGGCTGGACGTTTGCACTTTGCGAGCCAATCTGTGCCGAGAGTGAGAGTGAGCCTGAGACTGTGTATTCAGCGTGCATGGAGGAAAAGCAAGTGCAGTTCACCAGCGTGTGTGTGTGTCTCGCTATGAAAGCGCTGGCAAAGGAAGGTGAGGAAGAGCGAGAGCTTTCCGTGGTGGTACCTTTGCTGTGGGAGAACGAGCTGGACGTTTGCAGTGTCGGAGCAGGGCTCTGGCGATCGTGAGAGTGAGAGAGAGTGTTGGCAGCGTTCGGAGTTAAGCAAGGACGGAGCGCCGCTGTGTGCGATCTGCATAGCCCTGCTCCGACACGGCAAACGTCCAGCTCGTTCTCCCACACCAATAGCGCCAGCACTGAAAGTGCTTGCTGCTCCTCACCCTGCCTTGCCAGCGCTTTCGCAGCATAACACACACTGGTGAACTGCACTTGCCTTTCCTCCAGGCACTTCGAATACACATTCTCAAGCTCCCTCTCATTCTCGGCAGAGAGCAGCTCCCAAAGTGCAAACGACCAGCGATTTCTCCACACGATAGGTCTAAAGGCTTAGTGCTCTTGCTGTTCCTCCCCTTCCCTTACCAGCGCTTGCACAGCTAAGCACACACTGCGGATCTGCCCTTGCCTTGCCTCCCAGCACTCCCAATACACATTCTCAAGCTCACTCTCGCTCTCGGCACAGACTAGCTCCCAAAGTGAAAACGTCGGGCAATTTCTCCCACCCCTTATTCTAAGGCCTTAGTTCTGTGAAAGCGCTGGCACGGGACGGTGAGGAGCAGCAAGAGCTTCCAGTGCGGGCACCTGTGGTGTGGGAGAAAGCGCTGGACGTTTGCATCGTCGCAGCAGGGCTCTGCCGATCGGGACAGTGAGACAGAGTGCTGGCAGTTCTAGGAGCTGGGCAAGCTCGGAGCCCCAGTGTGTATTTGGCTGTAAATGAAGTGGCAAGCGAAGCCGAAGAGCAGCAAGAGCTTTGGGGGCTTTCACCTTTGCTGTGGGAGAACTCGCCGGACGTTTGCAGTGTCGCAGCAGGGCTCTGCCCATCGGGCCAGTGAGACAGAGTGCTGGCAGGGTTCGGAGCTGGGCAAGCACGCAGCTGCAGCGTGTGTTTGGCTGTGAAAGCGGTGGTGAGGGAAGGTGGGGAGCAGCAGCTTTCTGTGCTGTCCCCTTTGCTGTGGGCAAAATGGCTGGACGTTTGCACTTTGCGAGCCAATCTGTGCCGAGAGTGAGAGTGAGCCTGAGACTGTGTATTCAGAGTGCGTGGAGGAAAAGCAAGTGCAGTTCACCAGCGTGTGTGTGTGTCTCGCTATGAAAGCGCTGGCAAAGGAAGGTGAGGAAGAGCGAGAGCTTTCCGTGGTGGTACCTTTGCTGTGGGAGAACGAGCTGGACGTTTGCAGTGTCGGAGCAGGGCTCTGGCCATCGTGAGAGTGAGAGAGCGTGTTGGCAGCGTTCGGAGTTAAGCAAGGACGGAGCGCCGCTGTGCGCGATCGGCAGAGCCCTGCTCCGACACGGCAAACGTCCAGCTCGTTCTCCCACACCAATAGCGCCAGCACTGAAAGTGCTTGCTGCTCCTCACCCTGCCTTGCCAGCGCTTTCGCAGCATAACACACACTGGTGAACTGCACTTGCCTTTCCTCCAGGCACTTCGAATACACATTCTCAAGCTCCCTCTCATTCTCGGCAGAGAGCAGCTCCCAAAGTGCAAACGACCAGCGATTTCTCCACACGATAGGTCTAAAGGCTTAGTGCTCTTGCTGTTCCTCCCCTTCCCTTACCAGCGCTTGCACAGCTAAGCACACACTGCGGCTCTGCCCTTGCCTTGCCTCCCAGCACTCCCAATACACATTCTCAAGCTCACTCTCACTCTCGGCACAGACTAGCTCCCAAAGTGAAAACGTCGGGCAATTTCTCCCACCCCTTATTCTAAGGCCTTAGTTCTGTGAAAGCGCTGGCACGGGACGGTGAGGAGCAGCAAGAGCTTCCAGTGCGGGCACCTGTGGTGTGGGAGAAAGCGCTGGATGTTTGCATCGTCGCAGCAGGGCTCTGCCGATCGGGACAGTGAGACAGAGTGCTGGCAGTTCTAGGAGCTGGGCAAGCTCGGAGCCCCAGTGTGTATTTGGCTGTAAATGAAGTGGCAAGCGAAGCCGACGAGCAGCAAGAGCTTTGGGGGCTTTCACCTTTGCTGTGGGAGAACTCGCCGGACGTTTGCAGTGTCGCAGCAGGGCTCTGCCCATCGGGCCAGTGAGACAGAGTGCTGGCAGGGTTCGGAGCTGGGCAAGCACGCAGCTGCAGCGTGTGTTTGGCTGTGAAAGCGGTGGTGAGGGAAGGTGGGGAGCAGCAGCTTTCTGTGCTGTCCCCTTTGCTGTGGGCAAAATGGCTGGATGTTTGCACTTTGCGAGCCAATCTGTGCCGAGAGTGAGAGTGAGCCTGAGACTGTGTATTCAGAGTGCGTGGAGGAAAAGCAAGTGCAGTTCACCAGCGTGTGTGTGTGTCTCGCTATGAAAGCGCTGGCAAAGGAAGGTGAGGAAGAGCGAGAGCTTTCCGTGGTGGTACCTTTGCTGTGGGAGAACGAGCTGGACGTTTGCAGTGTCGGAGCAGGGCTCTGGCCATCCTGAGAGTGAGAGAGAGTGTTGGCAGCGTTCGGAGTTAAGCAAGGACGGAGCGCCGCTGTGCGCGATCGGCAGAGCCCCGCTCCGACACGGCAAACGTCCAGCTCGTTCTCCCACACCAACAGCGCCAGCACTGAAAGTGCTTGCTGCTCCTCACCCTGCCTTGCCAGCGCTTTCGCAGCATAACACACACTGGTGAACTGCACTTGCCTTTCCTCCAGGCACTTCGAATACACATTCTCAAGCTCCCTCTCATTCTCGGCAGAGAGCAGCTCCCAAAGTGCAAACGACCAGCGATTTCTCCACACGATAGGTCTAAAGGCTTAGTGCTCTTGCTGTTCCTCCCCTTCCCTTACCAGCGCTTGCACAGCTAAACACACACTGCGGATCTGCCCTTGCCTTGCCTCCCAGCACTCCCAATACACATTCTCAAGCTCACTCTCGCTCTCGGCACAGACTAGCTCCCAAAGTGAAAACGTCGGGCAATTTCTCCCACCCCTTATTCTAAGGCCTTAGTTCTGTGAAAGCGCTGGCACGGGACGGTGAGGAGCAGCAAGAGCTTCCAGTGCGGGCTCCTGTGGTGTGGGAGAAAGCGCTGGACGTTTGCATCGTCGCAGCAGGGCTCTGCCCATCGGGACAGTGAGACAGAGTGCTGGCAGTTCTAGGAGCTGGGCAAGCTCGGAGCCCCAGTGTGTATTTGGCTGTAAGTGAGGTGGCAAGCGAAGCCGAAGAGCAGCAAGAGCTTTGGGGGCTTTCACCTTTGCTGTGGGAGAACTCGCCGGACGTTTGCAGTGTCGCAGCAGGGCTCTGCCCATCGGGCCAGTGAGACAGAGTGCTGGCAGGGTTCGGAGCTGGGCAAGCACGCAGCTGCAGCGTGTGTTTGGCTGTGAAAGCGGTGGTGAGGGAAGGTGGGGAGCAGCAGCTTTCTGTGCTGTCCCCTTTGCTGTGGGCAAAATGGCTGGACGTTTGCACTTTGCGAGCCAATCTGTGCCGAGAGTGAGAGTGAGCCTGAGACTGTGTATTCAGAGTGCGTGGAGGAAAAGCAAGTGCAGTTCACCAGCGTGTGTGTGTGTCTCGCTATGAAAGCGCTGGCAAAGGAAGGTGAGGAAGAGCGAGAGCTTTCCGTGGTGGTACCTTTGCTGTGGGAGAACGAGCTGGACGTTTGCAGTGTCGGAGCAGGGCTCTGGCCATCGTGAGAGTGAGAGAGAGTGTTGGCAGCGTTCGGAGTTAAGCAAGGACGGAGCGCCGCTGTGCGCGATCGGCAGAGCCCTGCTCCGACACGGCAAACGTCCAGCTCGTTCTCCCACACCAATAGCGCCAGCACTGAAAGTGCTTGCTGCTCCTCACCCTGCCTTGCCAGCGCTTTCGCAGCATAACACACACTGGTGAACTGCACTTGCCTTTCCTCCAGGCACTTCGAATACACATTCTCAAGCTCCCTCTCATTCTCGGCAGAGAGCAGCTCCCAAAGTGCAAACGACCAGCGATTTCTCCACACGATAGGTCTAAAGGCTTAGTGCTCTTGCTGTTCCTCCCCTTCCCTTACCAGCGCTTGCACAGCTAAGCACACACTGCGGCTCTGCCCTTGCCTTGCCTCCCAGCACTCCCAATACACATTCTCAAGCTCACTCTCACTCTCGGCACAGACTAGCTCCCAAAGTGAAAACGTCGGGCAATTTCTCCCACCCCTTATTCTAAGGCCTTAGTTCTGTGAAAGCGCTGGCACGGGACGGTGAGGAGCAGCAAGAGCTTCCAGTGCGGGCACCTGTGGTGTGGGAGAAAGCGCTGGATGTTTGCATCGTCGCAGCAGGGCTCTGCCGATCGGGACAGTGAGACAGAGTGCTGGCAGTTCTAGGAGCTGGGCAAGCTCGGAGCCCCAGTGTGTATTTGGCTGTAAATGAAGTGGCAAGCGAAGCCGACGAGCAGCAAGAGCTTTGGGGGCTTTCACCTTTGCTGTGGGAGAACTCGCCGGACGTTTGCAGTGTCGCAGCAGGGCTCTGCCCATCGGGCCAGTGAGACAGAGTGCTGGCAGGGTTCGGAGCTGGGCAAGCACGCAGCTGCAGCGTGTGTTTGGCTGTGAAAGCGGTGGTGAGGGAAGGTGGGGAGCAGCAGCTTTCTGTGCTGTCCCCTTTGCTGTGGGCAAAATGGCTGGACGTTTGCACTTTGCGAGCCAATCTGTGCCGAGAGTGAGAGTGAGCCTGAGACTGTGTATTCAGAGTGCGTGGAGGAAAAGCAAGTGCAGTTCACCAGCGTGTGTGTGTGTCTCGCTATGAAAGCGCTGGCAAAGGAAGGTGAGGAAGAGCGAGAGCTTTCCGTGGTGGTACCTTTGCTGTGGGAGAACGAGCTGGACGTTTGCAGTGTCGGAGCAGGGCTCTGGCGATCGTGAGAGTGAGAGAGAGTGTTGGCAGCGTTCGGAGTTAAGCAAGGACGGAGCGCCGCTGTGTGCGATCGGCAGAGCCCTGCTCCGACACGGCAAACGTCCAGCTCGTTCTCCCACACCAATAGCGCCAGCACTGAAAGTGCTTGCTGCTCCTCACCCTGCCTTGCCAGCGCTTTCGCAGCATAACACACACTGGTGAACTGCACTTGCCTTTCCTCCAGGCACTTCGAATACACATTCTCAAGCTCCCTCTCATTCTCGGCAGAGAGCAGCTCCCAAAGTGCAAACGACCAGCGATTTCTCCACACGATAGCTCTAAAGGCTTAGTGCTCTTGCTGTTCCTCCCCTTCCCTTACCAGCGCTTGCACAGCTAAGCACACACTGCGGATCTGCCCTTGCCTTGCCTCCCAGCACTCCCAATACACATTCTCAAGCTCACTCTCGCTCTCGGCACAGACTAGCTCCCAAAGTGAAAACGTCGGGCAATTTCTCCCACCCCTTATTCTAAGGCCTTAGTTCTGTGAAAGCGCTGGCACGGGACAGTGAGGAGCAGCAAGAGCTTCCAGTGCGGGCACCTGTGGTGTGGGAGAAAGCGCTGGACGTTTGCATCGTCGCAGCAGGGCTCTGCCGATCGGGACAGTGAGACAGAGTGCTGGCAGTTCTAGGAGCTGGGCAAGCTCGGAGCCCCAGTGTGTATTTGGCTGTAAGTGAAGTGGCAAGCGAAGCCGAAGAGCAGCAAGAGCTTTGGGGGCTTTCACCTTTGCTGTGGGAGAACTCGCCGGACGTTTGCAGTGTCGCAGCAGGGCTCTGCCCATCGGGCCAGTGAGACAGAGCGCTGGCAGGGTTCGGAGCTGGGCAAGCACGCAGCTGCAGCGTGTGTTTGGCTGTGAAAGCGGTGGTGAGGGAAGGTGGGGAGCAGCAGCTTTCTGTGCTGTCCCCTTTGCTGTGGGCAAAATGGCTGGACGTTTGCACTTTGCGAGCCAATCTGTGCCGAGAGTGAGAGTGAGCCTGAGACTGTGTATTCAGAGTGCGTGGAGGAAAAGCAAGTGCAGTTCACCAGCGTGTGTGTGTGTCTCGCTATGAAAGCGCTGGCAAAGGAAGGTGAGGAAGAGCGAGAGCTTTCCGTGGTGGTACCTTTGCTGTGGGAGAACGAGCTGGACGTTTGCAGTGTCGGAGCAGGGCTCTGGCCATCGTGAGAGTGAGAGAGAGTGTTGGCAGCGTTCGGAGTTAAGCAAGGACGGAGCGCCGCTGTGTGCGATCGGCAGAGCCCTGCTCCGACACGGCAAACGTCCAGCTCGTTCTCCCACACCAACAGCGCCAGCACTGAAAGTGCTTGCTGCTCCTCACCCTGCCTTGCCAGCGCTTTCGCAGCATAACACACACTGGTGAACTGCACTTGCCTTTCCTCCAGGCACTTCGAATACACATTCTCAAGCTCCCTCTCATTCTCGGCAGAGAGCAGCTCCCAAAGTGCAAACGACCAGCGATTTCTCCACACGATAGGTCTAAAGGCTTAGTGCTCTTGCTGTTCCTCCCCTTCCCTTACCAGCGCTTGCACAGCTAAACACACACTGCGGATCTGCCCTTGCCTTGCCTCCCAGCACTCCCAATACACATTCTCAAGCTCACTCTCGCTCTCGGCACAGACTAGCTCCCAAAGTGAAAACGTCGGGCAATTTCTCCCACCCCTTATTCTAAGGCCTTAGTTCTGTGAAAGCGCTGGCACGGGACGGTGAGGAGCAGCAAGAGCTTCCAGTGCGGGCTCCTGTGGTGTGGGAGAAAGCGCTGGACGTTTGCATCGTCGCAGCAGGGCTCTGCCGATCGGGACAGTGAGACAGAGTGCTGGCAGTTCTAGGAGCTGGGCAAGCTCGGAGCCCCAGTGTGTATTTGGCTGTAAATGAAGTGGCAAGCGAAGCCGAAGAGCAGCAAGAGCTTTGGGGACTTTCACCTTTGCTGTGGGAGAACTCGCCGGACGTTTGCAGTGTCGCAGCAGGGCTCTGCCCATCGGGCCAGTGAGACAGAGCGCTGGCAGGGTTCGGAGCTGGGCAAGCACGCAGCTGCAGCGTGTGTTTGGCTGTGAAAGCGGTGGTGAGGGAAGGTGGGGAGCAGCAGCTTTCTGTGCTGTCCCCTTTGCTGTGGGCAAAATGGCTGGACGTTTGCACTTTGCGAGCCAATCTGTGCCGAGAGTGAGAGTGAGCCTGAGACTGTGTATTCAGAGTGCGTGGAGGAAAAGCAAGTGCAGTTCACCAGCGTGTGTGTGTGTCTCGCTATGAAAGCGCTGGCAAAGGAAGGTGAGGAAGAGCGAGAGCTTTCCGTGGTGGTACCTTTGCTGTGGGAGAACGAGCTGGACGTTTGCAGTGTCGGAGCAGGGCTCTGGCCATCGTGAGAGTGAGAGAGAGTGTTGGCAGCGTTCGGAGTTAAGCAAGGACGGAGCGCCGCTGTGTGCGATCGGCAGAGCCCTGCTCCGACACGGCAAACGTCCAGCTTGTTCTCCCACACCAATAGCGCCAGCACTGAAAGTGCTTGCTGCTCCTCACCCTGCCTTGCCAGCGCTTTCGCAGCATAACACACACTGGTGAACTGCACTTGCCTTTCCTCCAGGCACTTCGAATACACATTCTCAAGCTCCCTCTCATTCTCGGCAGAGAGGAGCTCCCAAAGTGCAAACGACCAGCGATTTCTCCACACGATAGATCTAAAGGCTTAGTGCTCTTGCTGTTCCTCCCCTTCCCTTACCAGCGCTTGCACAGCTAAACACACACTGCGGATCTGCCCTTGCCTTGCCTCCCAGCACTCCCAATACACATTCTCAAGCTCACTCTCGCTCTCGGCACAGACTAGCTCCCAAAGTGAAAACGTCGGGCAATTTCTCCCACCCATTATTCTAAGGCCTTAGTTCTGTGAAAGCGCTGGCACGGGACGGTGAGGAGCAGCAAGAGCTTCCAGTGCGGGCACCTGTGGTGTGGGAGAAAGCGCTGGATGTTTGCATCGTCGCAGCAGGGCTCTGCCGATCGGGACAGTGAGACAGAGTGCTGGCAGTTCTAGGAGCTGGGCAAGCTCGGAGCCCCAGTGTGTATTTGGCTGTAAATGAAGTGGCAAGCGAAGCCGACGAGCAGCAAGAGCTTTGGGGGCTTTCACCTTTGCTGTGGGAGAAGTCGCCGGACGTTTGCAGTGTCGCAGCAGGGCTCTGCCCATCGGGCCAGTGAGACAGAGTGCTGGCAGGGTTCGGAGCTGGGCAAGCACGCAGCTGCAGCGTGTGTTTGGCTGTGAAAGCGGTGGTGAGGGAAGGTGGGGAGCAGCAGCTTTCTGTGCTGTCCCCTTTGCTGTGGGCAAAATGGCTGGACGTTTGCACTTTGCGAGCCAATCTGTGCCGAGAGTGAGAGTGAGCCTGAGACTGTGTATTCAGAGTGCGTGGAGGAAAAGCAAGTGCAGTTCACCAGCGTGTGTGTGTGTCTCGCTATGAAAGCGCTGGCAAAGGAAGGTGAGGAAGAGCGAGAGCTTTCCGTGGTGGTACCTTTGCTGTGGGAGAACGAGCTGGACGTTTGCAGTGTCGGAGCAGGGCTCTGGCCATCGTGAGAGTGAGAGAGAGTGTTGGCAGCGTTCGGAGTTAAGCAAGGACGGAGCGCCGCTGTGCGCGATCTGCAGAGCCCTGCTCCGACACGGCAAACGTCCAGCTTGTTCTCCCACACCAATAGCGCCAGCACTGAAAGTGCTTGCTGCTCCTCACCCTGCCTTGCCAGCGCTTTCGCAGCATAACACACACTGGTGAACTGCACTTGCCTTTCCTCCAGGCACTTCGAATACACATTCTCAAGCTCCCTCTCATTCTCGGCAGAGAGCAGCTCCCAAAGTGCAAACGACCAGCGATTTCTCCACACGATAGGTCTAAAGGCTTAGTGCTCTTGCTGTTCCTCCCCTTCCCTTACCAGCGCTTGCACAGCTAAACACACACTGCGGCTCTGCCCTTGCCTTGCCTCCCAGCACTCCCAATACACATTCTCAAGCTCACTCTCGCTCTCGGCACAGACTAGCTCCCAAAGTGAAAACGTCGGGCAATTTCTCCCACCCCTTATTCTAAGGCCTTAGTTCTGTGAAAGCGCTGGCACGGGACGGTGAGGAGCAGCAAGAGCTTCCAGTGCGGGCTCCTGTGGTGTGGGAGAAAGCGCTGGACGTTTGCATCGTCGCAGCAGGGCTCTGCCGATCGGGACAGTGAGACAGAGTGCTGGCAGTTCTAGGAGCTGGGCAAGCTCGGAGCCCCAGTGTGTATTTGGCTGTAAATGAAGTGGCAAGCGAAGCCGACGAGCAGCAAGAGCTTTGGGGGCTTTCACCTTTGCTGTGGGAGAACTCGCCGGACGTTTGCAGTGTCGCAGCAGGGCTCTGCCCATCGGGCCAGTGAGACAGAGTGCTGGCAGGGTTCGGAGCTGGGCAAGCACGCAGCTGCAGCGTGTGTTTGGCTGTGAAAGCGGTGGTGAGGGAAGGTGGGGAGCAGCAGCTTTCTGTGCTGTCCCCTTTGCTGTGGGCAAAATGGCTGGACGTTTGCACTTTGCGAGCCAATCTGTGCCGAGAGTGAGAGTGAGCCTGAGACTGTGTATTCAGAGTGCGTGGAGGAAAAGCAAGTGCAGTTCACCAGCGTGTGTGTGTGTCTCGCTATGAAAGCGCTGGCAAAGGAAGGTGAGGAAGAGCGAGAGCTTTCCGTGGTGGTACCTTTGCTGTGGGAGAACGAGCTGGACGTTTGCAGTGTCGGAGCAGGGCTCTGGCCATCCTGAGAGTGAGAGAGAGTGTTGGCAGCGTTCGGAGTTAAGCAAGGACGGAGCGCCGCTGTGTGCGATCGGCAGAGCCCTGCTCCGACACGGCAAACGTCCAGCTCGTTCTCCCACACCAATAGCGCCAGCACTGAAAGTGCTTGCTGCTCCTCACCCTGCCTTGCCAGCGCTTTCGCAGCATAACACACACTGGTGAACTGCACTTGCCTTTCCTCCAGGCACTTCGAATACACATTCTCAAGCTCCCTCTCATTCTCGGCAGAGAGCAGCTCCCAAAGTGCAAACGACCAGCGATTTCTCCACACGATAGCTCTAAAGGCTTAGTGCTCTTGCTGTTCCTCCCCTTCCCTTACCAGCGCTTGCACAGCTAAGCACACACTGCGGATCTGCCCTTGCCTTGCCTCCCAGCACTCCCAATACACATTCTCAAGCTCACTCTCGCTCTCGGCACAGACTAGCTCCCAAAGTGAAAACGTCGGGCAATTTCTCCCACCCCTTATTCTAAGGCCTTAGTTCTGTGAAAGCGCTGGCACGGGACGGTGAGGAGCAGCAAGAGCTTCCAGTGCGGGCACCTGTGGTGTGGGAGAAAGCGCTGGACGTTTGCATCGTCGCAGCAGGGCTCTGCCGATCGGGACAGTGAGACAGAGTGCTGGCAGTTCTAGGAGCTGGGCAAGCTCGGAGCCCCAGTGTGTATTTGGCTGTAAGTGAAGTGGCAAGCGAAGCCGAAGAGCAGCAAGAGCTTTGGGGGCTTTCACCTTTGCTGTGGGAGAACTCGCCGGACGTTTGCAGTGTCGCAGCAGGGCTCTGCCCATCGGGCCAGTGAGACAGAGCGCTGGCAGGGTTCGGAGCTGGGCAAGCACGCAGCTGCAGCGTGTGTTTGGCTGTGAAAGCGGTGGTGAGGGAAGGTGGGGAGCAGCAGCTTTCTGTGCTGTCCCCTTTGCTGTGGGCAAAATGGCTGGACGTTTGCACTTTGCGAGCCAATCTGTGCCGAGAGTGAGAGTGAGCCTGAGACTGTGTATTCAGAGTGCGTGGAGGAAAAGCAAGTGCAGTTCACCAGCGTGTGTGTGTGTCTCGCTATGAAAGCGCTGGCAAAGGAAGGTGAGGAAGAGCGAGAGCTTTCTGTGGTGGTACCTTTGCTGTGGGAGAACGAGCTGGACGTTTGCAGTGTCGGAGCAGGGCTCTGGCCATCGTGAGAGTGAGAGAGAGTGTTGGCAGCGTTCGGAGTTAAGCAAGGACGGAGCGCCGCTGTGTGCGATCGGCAGAGCCCTGCTCCGACACGTCAAACGTCCAGCTCGTTCTCCCACACCAATAGCGCCAGCACTGAAAGTGCTTGCTGCTCCTCACCCTGCCTTGCCAGCGCTTTCGCAGCATAACACACACTGGTGAACTGCACTTGCCTTTCCTCCAGGCACTTCGAATACACATTCTCAAGCTCCCTCTCATTCTCGGCAGAGAGCAGCTCCCAAAGTGCAAACGACCAGCGATTTCTCCACACGATAGCTCTAAAGGCTTAGTGCTCTTGCTGTTCCTCCCCTTCCCTTACCAGCGCTTGCACAGCTAAGCACACACTGCGGATCTGCCCTTGCCTTGCCTCCCAGCACTCCCAATACACATTCTCAAGCTCACTCTCGCTCTCGGCACAGACTAGCTCCCAAAGTGAAAACGTCGGGCAATTTCTCCCACCCCTTATTCTAAGGCCTTAGTTCTGTGAAAGCGCTGGCACGGGACGGTGAGGAGCAGCAAGAGCTTCCAGTGCGGGCACCTGTGGTGTGGGAGAAAGCGCTGGACGTTTGCATCGTCGCAGCAGGGCTCTGCCGATCGGGACAGTGAGACAGAGTGCTGGCAGTTCTAGGAGCTGGGCAAGCTCGGAGCCCCAGTGTGTATTTGGCTGTAAGTGAAGTGGCAAGCGAAGCCGAAGAGCAGCAAGAGCTTTGGGGGCTTTCACCTTTGCTGTGGGAGAACTCGCCGGACGTTTGCAGTGTCGCAGCAGGGCTCTGCCCATCGGGCCAGTGAGACAGAGCGCTGGCAGGGTTCGGAGCTGGGCAAGCACGCAGCTGCAGCGTGTGTTTGGCTGTGAAAGCGGTGGTGAGGGAAGGTGGGGAGCAGCAGCTTTCTGTGCTGTCCCCTTTGCTGTGGGCAAAATGGCTGGACGTTTGCACCTTGCGAGCCAATCTGTGCCGAGAGTGAGAGTGAGCCTGAGACTGTGTATTCAGAGTGCGTGGAGGAAAAGCAAGTGCAGTTCACCAGCGTGTGTGTGTGTCTCGCTATGAAAGCGCTGGCAAAGGAAGGTGAGGAAGAGCGAGAGCTTTCCGTGGTGGTACCTTTGCTGTGGGAGAACGAGCTGGACGTTTGCAGTGTCGGAGCAGGGCTCTGGCCATCGTGAGAGTGAGAGAGAGTGTTGGCAGCGTTCGGAGTTAAGCAAGGATGGAGCGCCGCTGTGCGCGATCGGCAGAGCCCTGCTCCGACACGGCAAACGTCCAGCTCGTTCTCCCACACCAATAGCGCCAGCACTGAAAGTGCTTGCTGCTCCTCACCCTGCCTTGCCAGCGCTTTCGCAGCATAACACACACTGGTGAACTGCACTTGCCTTTCCTCCAGGCACTTCGAATACACATTCTCAAGCTCCCTCTCATTCTCGGCAGAGAGCAGCTCCCAAAGTGCAAACGACCAGCGATTTCTCCACACGATAGGTCTAAAGGCTTAGTGCTCTTGCTGTTCCTCCCCTTCCCTTACCAGCGCTTGCACAGCTAAGCACACACTGCGGATCTGCCCTTGCCTTGCCTCCCAGCACTCCCAATACACATTCTCAAGCTCACTCTCACTCTCGGCACAGACTAGCTCCCAAAGTGAAAACGTCGGGCAATTTCTCCCACCCCTTATTCTAAGGCCTTCGTTCTGTGAAAGCGCTGGCACGGGAGGGTGAGGAGCAGCAAGAGCTTCCAGTGCGGGCACCTGTGGTGTGGGAGAAAGCGCTGGACGTTTGCATCGTCGCAGCAGGGCTCTGCCCATCGGGACAGTGAGACAGAGTGCTGGCAGTTCTAGGAGCTGGGCAAGCTCGGAGCCCCAGTGTGTATTTGGCTGTAAATGAAGTGGCAAGCGAAGCCGACGAGCAGCAAGAGCTTTGGGGGCTTTCACCTTTGCTGTGGGAGAACTCGCCGGACGTTTGCAGTGTCGCAGCAGGGCTCTGCCCATCGGGCCAGTGAGACAGAGTGCTGGCAGGGTTCGGAGCTGGGCAAGCACGCAGCTGCAGCGTGTGTTTGGCTGTGAAAGCGGTGGTGAGGGAAGGTGGGGAGCAGCAGCTTTCTGTGCTGTCCCCTTTGCTGTGGGCAAAATGGCTGGACGTTTGCACTTTGCGAGCCAATCTGTGCCGAGAGTGAGAGTGAGCCTGAGACTGTGTATTCAGAGTGCGTGGAGGAAAAGCAAGTGCAGTTCACCAGCGTGTGTGTGTGTCTCGCTATGAAAGCGCTGGCAAAGGAAGGTGAGGAAGAGCGAGAGCTTTCCGTGGTGGTACCTTTGCTGTGGGAGAACGAGCTGGACGTTTGCAGTGTCGGAGCAGGGCTCTGGCCATCCTGAGAGTGAGAGAGCGTGTTGGCAGCGTTCGGAGTTAAGCAAGGACGGAGCGCCGCTGTGTGCGATCTGCAGAGCCCTGCTCCGACACGGCAAACGTCCAGCTCGTTCTCCCACACCAATAGCGCCAGCACTGAAAGTGCTTGCTGCTCCTCACCCTGCCTTGCCAGCGCTTTCGCAGCATAACACACACTGGTGAACTGCACTTGCCTTTCCTCCAGGCACTTCGAATACACATTCTCAAGCTCCCTCTCATTCTCGGCAGAGAGCAGCTCCCAAAGCGCAAACGACCAGCGATTTCTCCACACGATAGGTCTAAAGGCTTAGTGCTCTTGCTGTTCCTCCCCTTCCCTTACCAGCGCTTGCACAGCTAAGCACACACTGCGGATCTGCCCTTGCCTTGCCTCCCAGCACTCCCAATACACATTCTCAAGCTCACTCTCACTCTCGGCACAGACTAGCTCCCAAAGTGAAAACGTCGGGCAATTTCTCCCACCCCTTATTCTAAGGCCTTAGTTATGTGAAAGCGCTGGCACGGGACGGTGAGGAGCAGCAAGAGCTTCCAGTGCGGGCTCCTGTGGTGTGGGAGAAAGCGCTGGACGTTTGCATCGTCGCAGCAGGGCTCTGCCGATCGGGACAGTGAGACAGAGTGCTGGCAGTTCTAGGAGCTGGGAAAGCTCGGAGCCCCAGTGTGTATTTGGCTGTAAATGAAGTGGCAAGCGAAGCCGAAGAGCAGCAAGAGCTTTGGGGGCTTTCACCTTTGCTGTGGGAGAACTCGCCGGACGTTTGCAGTGTCGCAGCAGGGCTCTGCCCATCGGGCCAGTGAGACAGAGTGCTGGCAGGGTTCGGAGCTGGGCAAGCACGCAGCTGCAGCGTGTGTTTGGCTGTGAAAGCGGTGGTGAGGGAAGGTGGGGAGCAGCAGCTTTCTGTGCTGTCCCCTTTGCTGTGGGCAAAATGGCTGGACGTTTGCACTTTGCGAGCCAATCTGTGCCGAGAGTGAGAGTGAGCCTGAGACTGTGTATTCAGCGTGCATGGAGGAAAAGCAAGTGCAGTTCACCAGCGTGTGTGTGTGTCTCGCTATGAAAGCGCTGGCAAAGGAAGGTGAGGAAGAGCGAGAGCTTTCCGTGGTGGTACCTTTGCTGTGGGAGAACGAGCTGGACGTTTGCAGTGTCGGAGCAGGGCTCTGGCGATCGTGAGAGTGAGAGAGAGTGTTGGCAGCGTTCGGAGTTAAGCAAGGACGGAGCGCCGCTGTGTGCGATCTGCATAGCCCTGCTCCGACACGGCAAACGTCCAGCTCGTTCTCCCACACCAATAGCGCCAGCACTGAAAGTGCTTGCTGCTCCTCACCCTGCCTTGCCAGCGCTTTCGCAGCATAACACACACTGGTGAACTGCACTTGCCTTTCCTCCAGGCACTTCGAATACACATTCTCAAGCTCCCTCTCATTCTCGGCAGAGAGCAGCTCCCAAAGTGCAAACGACCAGCGATTTCTCCACACGATAGGTCTAAAGGCTTAGTGCTCTTGCTGTTCCTCCCCTTCCCTTACCAGCGCTTGCACAGCTAAGCACACACTGCGGATCTGCCCTTGCCTTGCCTCCCAGCACTCCCAATACACATTCTCAAGCTCACTCTCACTCTCGGCACAGACTAGCTCCCAAAGTGAAAACGTCGGGCAATTTCTCCCACCCCTTATTCTAAGGCCTTAGTTCTGTGAAAGCGCTGGCACGGGACGGTGAGGAGCAGCAAGAGCTTCCAGTGCGGGCTCCTGTGGTGTGGGAGAAAGCGCTGGACGTTTGCATCGTCGCAGCAGGGCTCTGCCGATCGGGACAGTGAGACAGAGTGCTGGCAGTTCTAGGAGCTGGGCAAGCTCGGAGCCCCAGTGTGTATTTGGCTGTAAATGAAGTGGCAAGCGAAGCCGAAGAGCAGCAAGAGCTTTGGGGGCTTTCACCTTTGCTGTGGGAGAACTCGCCGGACGTTTGCAGTGTCGCAGCAGGGCTCTGCCCATCGGGCCAGTGAGACAGAGTGCTGGCAGGGTTCGGAGCTGGGCAAGCACGCAGCTGCAGCGTGTGTTTGGCTGTGAAAGCGGTGGTGAGGGAAGGTGGGGAGCAGCAGCTTTCTGTGCTGTCCCCTTTGCTGTGGGCAAAATGGCTGGACGTTTGCACTTTGCGAGCCAATCTGTGCCGAGAGTGAGAGTGAGCCTGAGACTGTGTATTCAGAGTGCGTGGAGGAAAAGCAAGTGCAGTTCACCAGCGTGTGTGTGTGTCTCGCTATGAAAGCGCTGGCAAAGGAAGGTGAGGAAGAGCGAGAGCTTTCCGTGGTGGTACCTTTGCTGTGGGAGAACGAGCTGGACGTTTGCAGTGTCGGAGCAGGGCTCTGGCCATCGTGAGAGTGAGAGAGAGTGTTGGCAGCGTTCGGAGTTAAGCAAGGACGGAGCGCCGCTGTGCGCGATCGGCAGAGCCCTGCTCCGACACGGCAAACGTCCAGCTCGTTCTCCCACACCAACAGCGCCAGCACTGAAAGTGCTTGCTGCTCCTCACCCTGCCTTGCCAGCGCTTTCGCAGCATAACACACACTGGTGAACTGCACTTGCCTTTTTTCCAGGCACTTCGAATACACATTCTCAAGCTCCCTCTCATTCTCGGCAGAGAGCAGCTCCCAAAGTGCAAACGACCAGCGATTTCTCCACACGATAGGTCTAAAGGCTTAGTGCTCTTGCTGTTCCTCCCCTTCCCTTACCAGCGCTTGCACAGCTAAACACACACTGCGGATCTGCCCTTGCCTTGCCTCCCAGCACTCCCAATACACATTCTCAAGCTCACTCTCGCTCTCGGCACAGACTAGCTCCCAAAGTGAAAACGTCGGGCAATTTCTCCCACCCCTTATTCTAAGGCCTTAGTTCTGTGAAAGCGCTGGCACGGGACGGTGAGGAGCAGCAAGAGCTTCCAGTGCGGGCACCTGTGGTGTGGGAGAAAGCGCTGGACGTTTGCATCGTCGCAGCAGGGCTCTGCCGATCGGGACAGTGAGACAGAGTGCTGGCAGTTCTAGGAGCTGGGCAAGCTCGGAGCCCCAGTGTGTATTTGGCTGTAAGTGAAGTGGCAAGCGAAGCCGAAGAGCAGCAAGAGCTTTGGGGGCTTTCACCTTTGCTGTGGGAGAACTCGCCGGACGTTTGCAGTGTCGCAGCAGGGCTCTGCCCATCGGGCCAGTGAGACAGAGCGCTGGCAGGGTTCGGAGCTGGGCAAGCACGCAGCTGCAGCGTGTGTTTGGCTGTGAAAGCGGTGGTGAGGGAAGGTGGGGAGCAGCAGCTTTCTGTGCTGTCCCCTTTGCTGTGGGCAAAATGGCTGGACGTTTGCACTTTGCGAGCCAATCTGTGCCGAGAGTGAGAGTGAGCCTGAGACTGTGTATTCAGAGTGCGTGGAGGAAAAGCAAGTGCAGTTCACCAGCGTGTGTGTGTGTCTCGCTATGAAAGCGCTGGCAAAGGAAGGTGAGGAAGAGCGAGAGCTTTCCGTGGTGGTACCTTTGCTGTGGGAGAACGAGCTGGACGTTTGCAGTGTCGGAGCAGGGCTCTGGCCATCGTGAGAGTGAGAGAGAGTGTTGGCAGCGTTCGGAGTTAAGCAAGGACGGAGCGCCGCTGTGCGCGATCGGCAGAGCCCTGCTCCGACACGGCAAACGTCCAGCTCATTCTCCCACACCAATAGCGCCAGCACTGAAAGTGCTTGCTGCTCCTCACCCTGCCTTGCCAGCGCTTTCGCAGCATAACACACACTGGTGAACTGCACTTGCCTTTCCTCCAGGCACTTCGAATACACATTCTCAAGCTCCCTCTCATTCTCGGCAGAGAGCAGCTCCCAAAGTGCAAACGACCAGCGATTTCTCCACACGATAGATCTAAAGGCTTAGTGCTCTTGCTGTTCCTCCCCTTCCCTTACCAGCGCTTGCACAGCTAAACACACACTGCGGATCTGCCCTTGCCTTGCCTCCCAGCACTCCCAATACACATTCTCAAGCTCACTCTCGCTCTCGGCACAGACTAGCTCCCAAAGTGAAAACGTCGGGCAATTTCTCCCACCCATTATTCTAAGGCCTTAGTTCTGTGAAAGCGCTGGCACGGGACGGTGAGGAGCAGCAAGAGCTTCCAGTGCGGGCACCTGTGGTGTGGGAGAAAGCGCTGGATGTTTGCATCGTCGCAGCAGGGCTCTGCCGATCGGGACAGTGAGACAGAGTGCTGGCAGTTCTAGGAGCTGGGCAAGCTCGGAGCCCCAGTGTGTATTTGGCTGTAAATGAAGTGGCAAGCGAAGCCGAAGAGCAGCAAGAGCTTTGGGGGCTTTCACCTTTGCTGTGGGAGAAGTCGCCGGACGTTTGCAGTGTCGCAGCAGGGCTCTGCCCATCGGGCCAGTGAGACAGAGTGCTGGCAGGGTTCGGAGCTGGGCAAGCACGCAGCTGCAGCGTGTGTTTGGCTGTGAAAGCGGTGGTGAGGGAAGGTGGGGAGCAGCAGCTTTCTGTGCTGTCCCCTTTGCTGTGGGCAAAATGGCTGGACGTTTGCACTTTGCGAGCCAATCTGTGCCGAGAGTGAGAGTGAGCCTGAGACTGTGTATTCAGAGTGCGTGGAGGAAAAGCAAGTGCAGTTCACCAGCGTGTGTGTGTGTCTCGCTATGAAAGCGCTGGCAAAGGAAGGTGAGGAAGAGCGAGAGCTTTCCGTGGTGGTACCTTTGCTGTGGGAGAACGAGCTGGACGTTTGCAGTGTCGGAGCAGGGCTCTGGCCATCCTGAGAGTGAGAGAGAGTGTTGGCAGCGTTCGGAGTTAAGCAAGGACGGAGCGCCGCTGTGTGCGATCGGCAGAGCCCTGCTCCGACACGTCAAACGTCCAGCTCGTTCTCCCACACCAATAGCGCCAGCACTGAAAGTGCTTGCTGCTCCTCACCCTGCCTTGCCAGCGCTTTCGCAGCATAACACACACTGGTGAACTGCACTTGCCTTTCCTCCAGGCACTTCGAATACACATTCTCAAGCTCCCTCTCATTCTCGGCAGAGAGCAGCTCCCAAAGTGCAAACGACCAGCGATTTCTCCACACGATAGCTCTAAAGGCTTAGTGCTCTTGCTGTTCCTCCCCTTCCCTTACCAGCGCTTGCACAGCTAAGCACACACTGCGGATCTGCCCTTGCCTTGCCTCCCAGCACTCCCAATACACATTCTCAAGCTCACTCTCGCTCTCGGCACAGACTAGCTCCCAAAGTGAAAACGTCGGGCAATTTCTCCCACCCCTTATTCTAAGGCCTTAGTTCTGTGAAAGCGCTGGCACGGGACGGTGAGGAGCAGCAAGAGCTTCCAGTGCGGGCACCTGTGGTGTGGGAGAAAGCGCTGGACGTTTGCATCGTCGCAGCAGGGCTCTGCCGATCGGGACAGTGAGACAGAGTGCTGGCAGTTCTAGGAGCTGGGCAAGCTCGGAGCCCCAGTGTGTATTTGGCTGTAAATGAAGTGGCAAGCGAAGCCGAAGAGCAGCAAGAGCTTTGGGGGCTTTCACCTTTGCTGTGGGAGAACTCGCCGGACGTTTGCAGTGTCGCAGCAGGGCTCTGCCCATCGGGCCAGTGAGACAGAGTGCTGGCAGGGTTCGGAGCTGGGCAAGCACGCAGCTGCAGCGTGTGTTTGGCTGTGAAAGCGGTGGTGAGGGAAGGTGGGGAGCAGCAGCTTTCTGTGCTGTCCCCTTTGCTGTGGGCAAAATGGCTGGACGTTTGCACTTTGCGAGCCAATCTGTGCCGAGAGTGAGAGTGAGCCTGAGACTGTGTATTCAGAGTGCGTGGAGGAAAAGCAAGTGCAGTTCACCAGCGTGTGTGTGTGTCTCGCTATGAAAGCGCTGGCAAAGGAAGGTGAGGAAGAGCGAGAGCTTTCCGTGGTGGTACCTTTGCTGTGGGAGAACGAGCTGGACGTTTGCAGTGTCGGAGCAGGGCTCTGGCCATCGTGAGAGTGAGAGAGCGTGTTGGCAGCGTTCGGAGTTAAGCAAGGACGGAGCGCCGCTGTGCGCGATCGGCAGAGCCCTGCTCCGACACGGCAAACGTCCAGCTCGTTCTCCCACACCAATAGCGCCAGCACTGAAAGTGCTTGCTGCTCCTCACCCTGCCTTGCCAGCGCTTTCGCAGCATAACACACACTGGTGAACTGCACTTGCCTTTCCTCCAGGCACTTCGAATACACATTCTCAAGCTCCCTCTCATTCTCGGCAGAGAGCAGCTCCCAAAGTGCAAACGACCAGCGATTTCTCCACACGATAGGTCTAAAGGCTTAGTGCTCTTGCTGTTCCTCCCCTTCCCTTACCAGCGCTTGCACAGCTAAGCACACACTGCGGCTCTGCCCTTGCCTTGCCTCCCAGCACTCCCAATACACATTCTCAAGCTCACTCTCACTCTCGGCACAGACTAGCTCCCAAAGTGAAAACGTCGGGCAATTTCTCCCACCCCTTATTCTAAGGCCTTAGTTCTGTGAAAGCGCTGGCACGGGACGGTGAGGAGCAGCAAGAGCTTCCAGTGCGGGCACCTGTGGTGTGGGAGAAAGCGCTGGATGTTTGCATCGTCGCAGCAGGGCTCTGCCGATCGGGACAGTGAGACAGAGTGCTGGCAGTTCTAGGAGCTGGGCAAGCTCGGAGCCCCAGTGTGTATTTGGCTGTAAATGAAGTGGCAAGCGAAGCCGACGAGCAGCAAGAGCTTTGGGGGCTTTCACCTTTGCTGTGGGAGAACTCGCCGGACGTTTGCAGTGTCGCAGCAGGGCTCTGCCCATCGGGCCAGTGAGACAGAGTGTTGGCAGGGTTCGGAGCTGGGCAAGCACGCAGCTGCAGCGTGTGTTTGGCTGTGAAAGCGGTGGTGAGGGAAGGTGGGGAGCAGCAGCTTTCTGTGCTGTCCCCTTTGCTGTGGGCAAAATGGCTGGATGTTTGCACTTTGCGAGCCAATCTGTGCCGAGAGTGAGAGTGAGCCTGAGACTGTGTATTCAGAGTGCGTGGAGGAAAAGCAAGTGCAGTTCACCAGCGTGTGTGTGTGTCTCGCTATGAAAGCGCTGGCAAAGGAAGGTGAGGAAGAGCGAGAGCTTTCCGTGGTGGTACCTTTGCTGTGGGAGAACGAGCTGGACGTTTGCAGTGTCGGAGCAGGGCTCTGGCCATCCTGAGAGTGAGAGAGAGTGTTGGCAGCGTTCGGAGTTAAGCAAGGACGGAGCGCCGCTGTGCGCGATCGGCAGAGCCCCGCTCCGACACGGCAAACGTCCAGCTCGTTCTCCCACACCAATAGCGCCAGCACTGAAAGTGCTTGCTGCTCCTCACCCTGCCTTGCCAGCGCTTTCGCAGCATAACACACACTGGTGAACTGCACTTGCCTTTCCTCCAGGCACTTCGAATACACATTCTCAAGCTCCCTCTCATTCTCGGCAGAGAGCAGCTCCCAAAGTGCAAACGACCAGCGATTTCTCCACACGATAGGTCTAAAGGCTTAGTGCTCTTGCTGTTCCTCCCCTTCCCTTACCAGCGCTTGCACAGCTAAACACACACTGCGGATCTGCCCTTGCCTTGCCTCCCAGCACTCCCAATACACATTCTCAAGCTCACTCTCGCTCTCGGCACAGACTAGCTCCCAAAGTGAAAACGTCGGGCAATTTCTCCCACCCCTTATTCTAAGGCCTTAGTTCTGTGAAAGCGCTGGCACGGGACGGTGAGGAGCAGCAAGAGCTTCCAGTGCGGGCTCCTGTGGTGTGGGAGAAAGCGCTGGACGTTTGCATCGTCGCAGCAGGGCTCTGCCCATCGGGACAGTGAGACAGAGTGCTGGCAGTTCTAGGAGCTGGGCAAGCTCGGAGCCCCAGTGTGTATTTGGCTGTAAGTGAGGTGGCAAGCGAAGCCGAAGAGCAGCAAGAGCTTTGGGGGCTTTCACCTTTGCTGTGGGAGAACTCGCCGGAAGTTTGCAGTGTCGCAGCAGGGCTCTGCCCATCGGGCCAGTGAGACAGAGTGCTGGCAGGGTTCGGAGCTGGGCAAGCACGCAGCTGCAGCGTGTGTTTGGCTGTGAAAGCGGTGGTGAGGGAAGGTGGGGAGCAGCAGCTTTCTGTGCTGTCCCCTTTGCTGTGGGCAAAATGGCTGGACGTTTGCACTTTGCGAGCCAATCTGTGCCGAGAGTGAGAGTGAGCCTGAGACTGTGTATTCAGAGTGCGTGGAGGAAAAGCAAGTGCAGTTCACCAGCGTGTGTGTGTGTCTCGCTATGAAAGCGCTGGCAAAGGAAGGTGAGGAAGAGCGAGAGCTTTCCGTGGTGGTACCTTTGCTGTGGGAGAACGAGCTGGACGTTTGCAGTGTCGGAGCAGGGCTCTGGCCATCGTGAGAGTGAGAGAGAGTGTTGGCAGCGTTCGGAGTTAAGCAAGGACGGAGCGCCGCTGTGCGCGATCGGCAGAGCCCTGCTCCGACACGGCAAACGTCCAGCTCGTTCTCCCACACCAATAGCGCCAGCACTGAAAGTGCTTGCTGCTCCTCACCCTGCCTTGCCAGCGCTTTCGCAGCATAACACACACTGGTGAACTGCACTTGCCTTTCCTCCAGGCACTTCGAATACACATTCTCAAGCTCCCTCTCATTCTCGGCAGAGAGCAGCTCCCAAAGTGCAAACGACCAGCGATTTCTCCACACGATAGGTCTAAAGGCTTAGTGCTCTTGCTGTTCCTCCCCTTCCCTTACCAGCGCTTGCACAGCTAAGCACACACTGCGGCTCTGCCCTTGCCTTGCCTCCCAGCACTCCCAATACACATTCTCAAGCTCACTCTCACTCTCGGCACAGACTAGCTCCCAAAGTGAAAACGTCGGGCAATTTCTCCCACCCCTTATTCTAAGGCCTTAGTTCTGTGAAAGCGCTGGCACGGGACGGTGAGGAGCAGCAAGAGCTTCCAGTGCGGGCACCTGTGGTGTGGGAGAAAGCGCTGGATGTTTGCATCGTCGCAGCAGGGCTCTGCCGATCGGGACAGTGAGACAGAGTGCTGGCAGTTCTAGGAGCTGGGCAAGCTCGGAGCCCCAGTGTGTATTTGGCTGTAAATGAAGTGGCAAGCGAAGCCGACGAGCAGCAAGAGCTTTGGGGGCTTTCACCTTTGCTGTGGGAGAACTCGCCGGACGTTTGCAGTGTCGCAGCAGGGCTCTGCCCATCGGGCCAGTGAGACAGAGTGCTGGCAGGGTTCGGAGCTGGGCAAGCACGCAGCTGCAGCGTGTGTTTGGCTGTGAAAGCGGTGGTGAGGGAAGGTGGGGAGCAGCAGCTTTCTGTGCTGTCCCCTTTGCTGTGGGCAAAATGGCTGGACGTTTGCACTTTGCGAGCCAATCTGTGCCGAGAGTGAGAGTGAGCCTGAGACTGTGTATTCAGAGTGCGTGGAGGAAAAGCAAGTGCAGTTCACCAGCGTGTGTGTGTGTCTCGCTATGAAAGCGCTGGCAAAGGAAGGTGAGGAAGAGCGAGAGCTTTCCGTGGTGGTACCTTTGCTGTGGGAGAACGAGCTGGACGTTTGCAGTGTCGGAGCAGGGCTCTGGCCATCCTGAGAGTGAGAGAGAGTGTTGGCAGCGTTCGGAGTTAAGCAAGGACGGAGCGCCGCTGTGTGCGATCGGCAGAGCCCTGCTCCGACACGGCAAACGTCCAGCTCGTTCTCCCACACCAATAGCGCCAGCACTGAAAGTGCTTGCTGCTCCTCACCCTGCCTTGCCAGCGCTTTCGCAGCATAACACACACTGGTGAACTGCACTTGCCTTTCCTCCAGGCACTTCGAATACACATTCTCAAGCTCCCTCTCATTCTCGGCAGAGAGCAGCTCCCAAAGTGCAAACGACCAGCGATTTCTCCACACGATAGCTCTAAAGGCTTAGTGCTCTTGCTGTTCCTCCCCTTCCCTTACCAGCGCTTGCACAGCTAAGCACACACTGCGGCTCTGCCCTTGCCTTGCCTCCCAGCACTCCCAATACACATTCTCAAGCTCACTCTCACTCTCGGCACAGACTAGCTCCCAAAGTGAAAACGTCGGGCAATTTCTCCCACCCCTTATTCTAAGGCCTTAGTTCTGTGAAAGCGCTGGCACGGGACGGTGAGGAGCAGCAAGAGCTTCCAGTGCGGGCACCTGTGGTGTGGGAGAAAGCGCTGGATGTTTGCATCGTCGCAGCAGGGCTCTGCCGATCGGGACAGTGAGACAGAGTGCTGGCAGTTCTAGGAGCTGGGCAAGCTCGGAGCCCCAGTGTGTATTTGGCTGTAAATGAAGTGGCAAGCGAAGCCGACGAGCAGCAAGAGCTTTGGGGGCTTTCACCTTTGCTGTGGGAGAACTCGCCGGACGTTTGCAGTGTCGCAGCAGGGCTCTGCCCATCGGGCCAGTGAGACAGAGTGCTGGCAGGGTTCGGAGCTGGGCAAGCACGCAGCTGCAGCGTGTGTTTGGCTGTGAAAGCGGTGGTGAGGGAAGGTGGGGAGCAGCAGCTTTCTGTGCTGTCCCCTTTGCTGTGGGCAAAATGGCTGGACGTTTGCACTTTGCGAGCCAATCTGTGCCGAGAGTGAGAGTGAGCCTGAGACTGTGTATTCAGAGTGCGTGGAGGAAAAGCAAGTGCAGTTCACCAGCGTGTGTGTGTGTCTCGCTATGAAAGCGCTGGCAAAGGAAGGTGAGGAAGAGCGAGAGCTTTCCGTGGTGGTACCTTTGCTGTGGGAGAACGAGCTGGACGTTTGCAGTGTCGGAGCAGGGCTCTGGCCATCCTGAGAGTGAGAGAGAGTGTTGGCAGCGTTCGGAGTTAAGCAAGGACGGAGCGCCGCTGTGTGCGATCGGCAGAGCCCTGCTCCGACACGGCAAACGTCCAGCTCGTTCTCCCACACCAATAGCGCCAGCACTGAAAGTGCTTGCTGCTCCTCACCCTGCCTTGCCAGCGCTTTCGCAGCATAACACACACTGGTGAACTGCACTTGCCTTTCCTCCAGGCACTTCGAATACACATTCTCAAGCTCCCTCTCATTCTCGGCAGAGAGCAGCTCCCAAAGTGCAAACGACCAGCGATTTCTCCACACGATAGCTCTAAAGGCTTAGTGCTCTTGCTGTTCCTCCCCTTCCCTTACCAGCGCTTGCACAGCTAAGCACACACTGCGGATCTGCCCTTGCCTTGCCTCCCAGCACTCCCAATACACATTCTCAAGCTCACTCTCGCTCTCGGCACAGACTAGCTCCCAAAGTGAAAACGTCGGGCAATTTCTCCCACCCCTTATTCTAAGGCCTTAGTTCTGTGAAAGCGCTGGCACGGGACAGTGAGGAGCAGCAAGAGGTTCCAGTGCGGGCACCTGTGGTGTGGGAGAAAGCGCTGGACGTTTGCATCGTCGCAGCAGGGCTCTGCCGATCGGGACAGTGAGACAGAGTGCTGGCAGTTCTAGGAGCTGGGCAAGCTCGGAGCCCCAGTGTGTATTTGGCTGTAAGTGAAGTGGCAAGCGAAGCCGAAGAGCAGCAAGAGCTTTGGGGGCTTTCACCTTTGCTGTGGGAGAACTCGCCGGACGTTTGCAGTGTCGCAGCAGGGCTCTGCCCATCGGGCCAGTGAGACAGAGCGCTGGCAGGGTTCGGAGCTGGGCAAGCACGCAGCTGCAGCGTGTGTTTGGCTGTGAAAGCGGTGGTGAGGGAAGGTGGGGAGCAGCAGCTTTCTGTGCTGTCCCCTTTGCTGTGGGCAAAATGGCTGGACGTTTGCACTTTGCGAGCCAATCTGTGCCGAGAGTGAGAGTGAGCCTGAGACTGTGTATTCAGAGTGCGTGGAGGAAAAGCAAGTGCAGTTCACCAGCGTGTGTGTGTGTCTCGCTATGAAAGCGCTGGCAAAGGAAGGTGAGGAAGAGCGAGAGCTTTCCGTGGTGGTACCTTTGCTGTGGGAGAACGAGCTGGACGTTTGCAGTGTCGGAGCAGGGCTCTGGCCATCGTGAGAGTGAGAGAGAGTGTTGGCAGCGTTCGGAGTTAAGCAAGGACGGAGCGCCGCTGTGTGCGATCGGCAGAGCCCTGCTCCGACACGGCAAACGTCCAGCTCGTTCTCCCACACCAACAGCGCCAGCACTGAAAGTGCTTGCTGCTCCTCACCCTGCCTTGCCAGCGCTTTCGCAGCATAACACACACTGGTGAACTGCACTTGCCTTTCCTCCAGGCACTTCGAATACACATTCTCAAGCTCCCTCTCATTCTCGGCAGAGAGCAGCTCCCAAAGTGCAAACGACCAGCGATTTCTCCACACGATAGGTCTAAAGGCTTAGTGCTCTTGCTGTTCCTCCCCTTCCCTTACCAGCGCTTGCACAGCTAAACACACACTGCGGATCTGCCCTTGCCTTGCCTCCCAGCACTCCCAATACACATTCTCAAGCTCACTCTCGCTCTCGGCACAGACTAGCTCCCAAAGTGAAAACGTCGGGCAATTTCTCCCACCCCTTATTCTAAGGCCTTAGTTCTGTGAAAGCGCTGGCACGGGACGGTGAGGAGCAGCAAGAGCTTCCAGTGCGGGCTCCTGTGGTGTGGGAGAAAGCGCTGGACGTTTGCATCGTCGCAGCAGGGCTCTGCCGATCGGGACAGTGAGACAGAGTGCTGGCAGTTCTAGGAGCTGGGCAAGCTCGGAGCCCCAGTGTGTATTTGGCTGTAAATGAAGTGGCAAGCGAAGCCGAAGAGCAGCAAGAGCTTTGGGGGCTTTCACCTTTGCTGTGGGAGAACTCGCCGGACGTTTGCAGTGTCGCAGCAGGGCTCTGCCCATCGGGCCAGTGAGACAGAGCGCTGGCAGGGTTCGGAGCTGGGCAAGCACGCAGCTGCAGCGTGTGTTTGGCTGTGAAAGCGGTGGTGAGGGAAGGTGGGGAGCAGCAGCTTTCTGTGCTGTCCCCTTTGCTGTGGGCAAAATGGCTGGACGTTTGCACTTTGCGAGCCAATCTGTGCCGAGAGTGAGAGTGAGCCTGAGACTGTGTATTCAGAGTGCGTGGAGGAAAAGCAAGTGCAGTTCACCAGCGTGTGTGTGTGTCTCGCTATGAAAGCGCTGGCAAAGGAAGGTGAGGAAGAGCGAGAGCTTTCCGTGGTGGTACCTTTGCTGTGGGAGAACGAGCTGGACGTTTGCAGTGTCGGAGCAGGGCTCTGGCCATCGTGAGAGTGAGAGAGAGTGTTGGCAGCGTTCGGAGTTAAGCAAGGACGGAGCGCCGCTGTGTGCGATCGGCAGAGCCCTGCTCCGACACGGCAAACGTCCAGCTTGTTCTCCCACACCAATAGCGCCAGCACTGAAAGTGCTTGCTGCTCCTCACCCTGCCTTGCCAGCGCTTTCGCAGCATAACACACACTGGTGAACTGCACTTGCCTTTCCTCCAGGCACTTCGAATACACATTCTCAAGCTCCCTCTCATTCTCGGCAGAGAGGAGCTCCCAAAGTGCAAACGACCAGCGATTTCTCCACACGATAGATCTAAAGGCTTAGTGCTCTTGCTGTTCCTCCCCTTCCCTTACCAGCGCTTGCACAGCTAAACACACACTGCGGATCTGCCCTTGCCTTGCCTCCCAGCACTCCCAATACACATTCTCAAGCTCACTCTCGCTCTCGGCACAGACTAGCTCCCAAAGTGAAAACGTCGGGCAATTTCTCCCACCCATTATTCTAAGGCCTTAGTTCTGTGAAAGCGCTGGCACGGGACGGTGAGGAGCAGCAAGAGCTTCCAGTGCGGGCACCTGTGGTGTGGGAGAAAGCGCTGGATGTTTGCATCGTCGCAGCAGGGCTCTGCCGATCGGGACAGTGAGACAGAGTGCTGGCAGTTCTAGGAGCTGGGCAAGCTCGGAGCCCCAGTGTGTATTTGGCTGTAAATGAAGTGGCAAGCGAAGCCGACGAGCAGCAAGAGCTTTGGGGGCTTTCACCTTTGCTGTGGGAGAAGTCGCCGGACGTTTGCAGTGTCGCAGCAGGGCTCTGCCCATCGGGCCAGTGAGACAGAGTGCTGGCAGGGTTCGGAGCTGGGCAAGCACGCAGCTGCAGCGTGTGTTTGGCTGTGAAAGCGGTGGTGAGGGAAGGTGGGGAGCAGCAGCTTTCTGTGCTGTCCCCTTTGCTGTGGGCAAAATGGCTGGACGTTTGCACTTTGCGAGCCAATCTGTGCCGAGAGTGAGAGTGAGCCTGAGACTGTGTATTCAGAGTGCGTGGAGGAAAAGCAAGTGCAGTTCACCAGCGTGTGTGTGTGTCTCGCTATGAAAGCGCTGGCAAAGGAAGGTGAGGAAGAGCGAGAGCTTTCCGTGGTGGTACCTTTGCTGTGGGAGAACGAGCTGGACGTTTGCAGTGTCGGAGCAGGGCTCTGGCCATCGTGAGAGTGAGAGAGAGTGTTGGCAGCGTTCGGAGTTAAGCAAGGACGGAGCGCCGCTGTGCGCGATCTGCAGAGCCCTGCTCCGACACGGCAAACGTCCAGCTTGTTCTCCCACACCAATAGCGCCAGCACTGAAAGTGCTTGCTGCTCCTCACCCTTCCTTGCCAGCGCTTTCGCAGCATAACACACACTGGTGAACTGCACTTGCCTTTCCTCCAGGCACTTCGAATACACATTCTCAAGCTCCCTCTCATTCTCGGCAGAGAGCAGCTCCCAAAGTGCAAACGACCAGCGATTTCTCCACACGATAGGTCTAAAGGCTTAGTGCTCTTGCTGTTCCTCCCCTTCCCTTACCAGCGCTTGCACAGCTAAACACACACTGCGGCTCTGCCCTTGCCTTGCCTCCCAGCACTCCCAATACACATTCTCAAGCTCACTCTCGCTCTCGGCACAGACTAGCTCCCAAAGTGAAAACGTCGGGCAATTTCTCCCACCCCTTATTCTAAGGCCTTAGTTCTGTGAAAGCGCTGGCACGGGACGGTGAGGAGCAGCAAGAGCTTCCAGTGCGGGCTCCTGTGGTGTGGGAGAAAGCGCTGGACGTTTGCATCGTCGCAGCAGGGCTCTGCCGATCGGGACAGTGAGACAGAGTGCTGGCAGTTCTAGGAGCTGGGCAAGCTCGGAGCCCCAGTGTGTATTTGGCTGTAAATGAAGTGGCAAGCGAAGCCGACGAGCAGCAAGAGCTTTGGGGGCTTTCACCTTTGCTGTGGGAGAACTCGCCGGACGTTTGCAGTGTCGCAGCAGGGCTCTGCCCATCGGGCCAGTGAGACAGAGTGCTGGCAGGGTTCGGAGCTGGGCAAGCACGCAGCTGCAGCGTGTGTTTGGCTGTGAAAGCGGTGGTGAGGGAAGGTGGGGAGCAGCAGCTTTCTGTGCTGTCCCCTTTGCTGTGGGCAAAATGGCTGGACGTTTGCACTTTGCGAGCCAATCTGTGCCGAGAGTGAGAGTGAGCCTGAGACTGTGTATTCAGAGTGCGTGGAGGAAAAGCAAGTGCAGTTCACCAGCGTGTGTGTGTGTCTCGCTATGAAAGCGCTGGCAAAGGAAGGTGAGGAAGAGCGAGAGCTTTCCGTGGTGGTACCTTTGCTGTGGGAGAACGAGCTGGACGTTTGCAGTGTCGGAGCAGGGCTCTGGCCATCCTGAGAGTGAGAGAGAGTGTTGGCAGCGTTCGGAGTTAAGCAAGGACGGAGCGCCGCTGTGTGCGATCGGCAGAGCCCTGCTCCGACACGGCAAACGTCCAGCTCGTTCTCCCACACCAATAGCCCCAGCACTGAAAGTGCTTGCTGCTCCTCACCCTGCCTTGCCAGCGCTTTCGCAGCATAACACACACTGGTGAACTGCACTTGCCTTTCCTCCAGGCACTTCGAATACACATTCTCAAGCTCCCTCTCATTCTCGGCAGAGAGCAGCTCCCAAAGTGCAAACGACCAGCGATTTCTCCACACGATAGCTCTAAAGGCTTAGTGCTCTTGCTGTTCCTCCCCTTCCCTTACCAGCGCTTGCACAGCTAAGCACACACTGCGGATCTGCCCTTGCCTTGCCTCCCAGCACTCCCAATACACATTCTCAAGCTCACTCTCGCTCTCGGCACAGACTAGCTCCCAAAGTGAAAACGTCGGGCAATTTCTCCCACCCCTTATTCTAAGGCCTTAGTTCTGTGAAAGCGCTGGCACGGGACGGTGAGGAGCAGCAAGAGCTTCCAGTGCGGGCACCTGTGGTGTGGGAGAAAGCGCTGGACGTTTGCATCGTCGCAGCAGGGCTCTGCCGATCGGGACAGTGAGACAGAGTGCTGGCAGTTCTAGGAGCTGGGCAAGCTCGGAGCCCCAGTGTGTATTTGGCTGTAAGTGAAGTGGCAAGCGAAGCCGAAGAGCAGCAAGAGCTTTGGGGGCTTTCACCTTTGCTGTGGGAGAACTCGCCGGATGTTTGCAGTGTCGCAGCAGGGCTCTGCCCATCGGGCCAGTGAGACAGAGCGCTGGCAGGGTTCGGAGCTGGGCAAGCACGCAGCTGCAGCGTGTGTTTGGCTGTGAAAGCGGTGGTGAGGGAAGGTGGGGAGCAGCAGCTTTCTGTGCTGTCCCCTTTGCTGTGGGCAAAATGGCTGGACGTTTGCACTTTGCGAGCCAATCTGTGCCGAGAGTGAGAGTGAGCCTGAGACTGTGTATTCAGAGTGCCTGGAGGAAAAGCAAGTGCAGTTCACCAGCGTGTGTGTGTGTCTCGCTATGAAAGCGCTGGCAAAGGAAGGTGAGGAAGAGCGAGAGCTTTCTGTGGTGGTACCTTTGCTGTGGGAGAACGAGCTGGACGTTTGCAGTGTCGGAGCAGGGCTCTGGCCATCGTGAGAGTGAGAGAGAGTGTTGGCAGCGTTCGGAGTTAAGCAAGGACGGAGCGCCGCTGTGTGCGATCGGCAGAGCCCTGCTCCGACACGGCAAACGTCCAGCTCGTTCTCCCACACCAACAGCGCCAGCACTGAAAGTGCTTGCTGCTCCTCACCCTGCCTTGCCAGCGCTTTCGCAGCATAACACACACTGGTGAACTGCACTTGCCTTTCCTCCAGGCACTTCGAATACACATTCTCAAGCTCCCTCTCATTCTCGGCAGAGAGCAGCTCCCAAAGTGCAAACGACCAGCGATTTCTCCACACGATAGGTCTAAAGGCTTAGTGCTCTTGCTGTTCCTCCCCTTCCCTTACCAGCGCTTGCACAGCTAAACACACACTGCGGATCTGCCCTTGCCTTGCCTCCCAGCACTCCCAATACACATTCTCAAGCTCACTCTCGCTCTCGGCACAGACTAGCTCCCAAAGTGAAAACGTCGGGCAATTTCTCCCACCCCTTATTCTAAGGCCTTAGTTCTGTGAAAGCGCTGGCACGGGACGGTGAGGAGCAGCAAGAGCTTCCAGTGCGGGCTCCTGTGGTGTGGGAGAAAGCGCTGGACGTTTGCATCGTCGCAGCAGGGCTCTGCCCATCGGGACAGTGAGACAGAGTGCTGGCAGTTCTAGGAGCTGGGCAAGCTCGGAGCCCCAGTGTGTATTTGGCTGTAAGTGAGGTGGCAAGCGAAGCCGAAGAGCAGCAAGAGCTTTGGGGGCTTTCACCTTTGCTGTGGGAGAACTCGCCGGACGTTTGCAGTGTCGCAGCAGGGCTCTGCCCATCGGGCCAGTGAGACAGAGCGCTGGCAGGGTTCGGAGCTGGGCAAGCACGCAGCTGCAGCGTGTGTTTGGCTGTGAAAGCGGTGGTGAGGGAAGGTGGGGAGCAGCAGCTTTCTGTGCTGTCCCCTTTGCTGTGGGCAAAATGGCTGGACGTTTGCCCTTTGCGAGCCAATCTGTGCCGAGAGTGAGAGTGAGCCTGAGACTGTGTATTCAGAGTGCGTGGAGGAAAAGCAAGTGCAGTTCACCAGCGTGTGTGTGTGTCTCGCTATGAAAGCGCTGGCAAAGGAAGGTGAGGAAGAGCGAGAGCTTTCCGTGGTGGTACCTTTGCTGTGGGAGAACGAGCTGGACGTTTGCAGTGTCGGAGCAGGGCTCTGGCCATCGTGAGAGTGAGAGAGAGTGTTGGCAGCGTTCGGAGTTAAGCAAGGACGGAGCGCCGCTGTGTGCGATCGGCAGAGCCCTGCTCCGACACGGCAAACGTCCAGCTCGTTCTTCCACACCAATAGCGCCAGCACTGAAAGTGCTTGCTGCTCCTCACCCTGCCTTGCCAGCGCTTTCGCAGCATAACACACACTGGTGAACTGCACTTGCCTTTCCTCCAGGCACTTCGAATACACATTCTCAAGCTCCCTCTCATTCTCGGCAGAGAGGAGCTCCCAAAGTGCAAACGACCAGCGATTTCTCCACACGATAGATCTAAAGGCTTAGTGCTCTTGCTGTTCCTCCCCTTCCCTTACCAGCGCTTGCACAGCTAAACACACACTGCGGATCTGCCCTTGCCTTGCCTCCCAGCACTCCCAATACACATTCTCAAGCTCACTCTCGCTCTCGGCACAGACTAGCTCCCAAAGTGAAAACGTCGGGCAATTTCTCCCACCCATTATTCTAAGGCCTTAGTTCTGTGAAAGCGCTGGCACGGGACGGTGAGGAGCAGCAAGAGCTTCCAGTGCGGGCACCTGTGGTGTGGGAGAAAGCGCTGGATGTTTGCATCGTCGCAGCAGGGCTCTGCCGATCGGGACAGTGAGACAGAGTGCTGGCAGTTCTAGGAGCTGGGCAAGCTCGGAGCCCCAGTGTGTATTTGGCTGTAAATGAAGTGGCAAGCGAAGCCGACGAGCAGCAAGAGCTTTGGGGGCTTTCACCTTTGCTGTGGGAGAAGTCGCCGGACGTTTGCAGTGTCGCAGCAGGGCTCTGCCCATCGGGCCAGTGAGACAGAGTGCTGGCAGGGTTCGGAGCTGGGCAAGCACGCAGCTGCAGCGTGTGTTTGGCTGTGAAAGCGGTGGTGAGGGAAGGTGGGGAGCAGCAGCTTTCTGTGCTGTCCCCTTTGCTGTGGGCAAAATGGCTGGACGTTTGCACTTTGCGAGCCAATCTGTGCCGAGAGTGAGAGTGAGCCTGAGACTGTGTATTCAGAGTGCGTGGAGGAAAAGCAAGTGCAGTTCACCAGCGTGTGTGTGTGTCTCGCTATGAAAGCGCTGGCAAAGGAAGGTGAGGAAGAGCGAGAGCTTTCCGTGGTGGTACCTTTGCTGTGGGAGAACGAGCTGGACGTTTGCAGTGTCGGAGCAGGGCTCTGGCCATCGTGAGAGTGAGAGAGAGTGTTGGCAGCGTTCGGAGTTAAGCAAGGACGGAGCGCCGCTGTGCGCGATCTGCAGAGCCCTGCTCCGACACGGCAAACGTCCAGCTTGTTCTCCCACACCAATAGCGCCAGCACTGAAAGTGCTTGCTGCTCCTCACCCTGCCTTGCCAGCGCTTTCGCAGCATAACACACACTGGTGAACTGCACTTGCCTTTCCTCCAGGCACTTCGAATACACATTCTCAAGCTCCCTCTCATTCTCGGCAGAGAGCAGCTCCCAAAGTGCAAACGACCAGCGATTTCTCCACACGATAGGTCTAAAGGCTTAGTGCTCTTGCTGTTCCTCCCCTTCCCTTACCAGCGCTTGCACAGCTAAACACACACTGCGGCTCTGCCCTTGCCTTGCCTCCCAGCACTCCCAATACACATTCTCAAGCTCACTCTCGCTCTCGGCACAGACTAGCTCCCAAAGTGAAAACGTCGGGCAATTTCTCCCACCCCTTATTCTAAGGCCTTAGTTCTGTGAAAGCGCTGGCACGGGACGGTGAGGAGCAGCAAGAGCTTCCAGTGCGGGCTCCTGTGGTGTGGGAGAAAGCGCTGGACGTTTGCATCGTCGCAGCAGGGCTCTGCCGATCGGGACAGTGAGACAGAGTGCTGGCAGTTCTAGGAGCTGGGCAAGCTCGGAGCCCCAGTGTGTATTTGGCTGTAAATGAAGTGGCAAGCGAAGCCGAAGAGCAGCAAGAGCTTTGGGGGCTTTCACCTTTGCTGTGGGAGAAGTCGCCGGACGTTTGCAGTGTCGCAGCAGGGCTCTGCCCATCGGGCCAGTGAGACAGAGTGCTGGCAGGGTTCGGAGCTGGGCAAGCACGCAGCTGCAGCGTGTGTTTGGCTGTGAAAGCGGTGGTGAGGGAAGGTGGGGAGCAGCAGCTTTCTGTGCTGTCCCCTTTGCTGTGGGCAAAATGGCTGGACGTTTGCACTTTGCGAGCCAATCTGTGCCGAGAGTGAGAGTGAGCCTGAGACTGTGTATTCAGAGTGCGTGGAGGAAAAGCAAGTGCAGTTCACCAGCGTGTGTGTGTGTCTCGCTATGAAAGCGCTGGCAAAGGAAGGTGAGGAAGAGCGAGAGCTTTCCGTGGTGGTACCTTTGCTGTGGGAGAACGAGCTGGACGTTTGCAGTGTCGGAGCAGGGCTCTGGCCATCCTGAGAGTGAGAGAGAGTGTTGGCAGCGTTCGGAGTTAAGCAAGGACGGAGCGCCGCTGTGTGCGATCGGCAGAGCCCTGCTCCGACACGTCAAACGTCCAGCTCGTTCTCCCACACCAATAGCGCCAGCACTGAAAGTGCTTGCTGCTCCTCACCCTGCCTTGCCAGCGCTTTCGCAGCATAACACACACTGGTGAACTGCACTTGCCTTTCCTCCAGGCACTTCGAATACACATTCTCAAGCTCCCTCTCATTCTCGGCAGAGAGCAGCTCCCAAAGTGCAAACGACCAGCGATTTCTCCACACGATAGCTCTAAAGGCTTAGTGCTCTTGCTGTTCCTCCCCTTCCCTTACCAGCGCTTGCACAGCTAAGCACACACTGCGGATCTGCCCTTGCCTTGCCTCCCAGCACTCCCAATACACATTCTCAAGCTCACTCTCGCTCTCGGCACAGACTAGCTCCCAAAGTGAAAACGTCGGGCAATTTCTCCCACCCCTTATTCTAAGGCCTTCGTTCTGTGAAAGCGCTGGCACGGGACGGTGAGGAGCAGCAAGAGCTTCCAGTGCGGGCACCTGTGGTGTGGGAGAAAGCGCTGGACGTTTGCATCGTCGCAGCAGGGCTCTGCCGATCGGGACAGTGAGACAGAGTGCTGGCAGTTCTAGGAGCTGGGCAAGCTCGGAGCCCCAGTGTGTATTTGGCTGTAAGTGAAGTGGCAAGCGAAGCCGAAGAGCAGCAAGAGCTTTGGGGGCTTTCACCTTTGCTGTGGGAGAACTCGCCGGACGTTTGCAGTGTCGCAGCAGGGCTCTGCCCATCGGGCCAGTGAGACAGAGCGCTGGCAGGGTTCGGAGCTGGGCAAGCACGCAGCTGCAGCGTGTGTTTGGCTGTGAAAGCGGTGGTGAGGGAAGGTGGGGAGCAGCAGCTTTCTGTGCTGTCCCCTTTGCTGTGGGCAAAATGGCTGGACGTTTGCACTTTGCGAGCCAATCTGTGCCGAGAGTGAGAGTGAGCCTGAGACTGTGTATTCAGAGTGCGTGGAGGAAAAGCAAGTGCAGTTCACCAGCGTGTGTGTGTGTCTCGCTATGAAAGCGCTGGCAAAGGAAGGTGAGGAAGAGCGAGAGCTTTCCGTGGTGGTACCTTTGCTGTGGGAGAACGAGCTGGACGTTTGCAGTGTCGGAGCAGGGCTCTGGCCATCGTGAGAGTGAGAGAGAGTGTTGGCAGCGTTCGGAGTTAAGCAAGGACGGAGCGCCGCTGTGCGCGATCGGCAGAGCCCTGCTCCGACACGGCAAACGTCCAGCTCGTTCTCCCACACCAACAGCGCCAGCACTGAAAGTGCTTGCTGCTCCTCACCCTGCCTTGCCAGCGCTTTCGCAGCATAACACACACTGGTGAACTGCACTTGCCTTTCCTCCAGGCACTTCGAATACACATTCTCAAGCTCCCTCTCATTCTCGGCAGAGAGCAGCTCCCAAAGTGCAAACGACCAGCGATTTCTCCACACGATAGGTCTAAAGGCTTAGTGCTCTTGCTGTTCCTCCCCTTCCCTTACCAGCGCTTGCACAGCTAAACACACACTGCGGATCTGCCCTTGCCTTGCCTCCCAGCACTCCCAATACACATTCTCAAGCTCACTCTCGCTCTCGGCACAGACTAGCTCCCAAAGTGAAAACGTCGGGCAATTTCTCCCACCCCTTATTCTAAGGCCTTAGTTCTGTGAAAGCGCTGGCACGGGACGGTGAGGAGCAGCAAGAGCTTCCAGTGCGGGCTCCTGTGGTGTGGGAGAAAGCGCTGGACGTTTGCATCGTCGCAGCAGGGCTCTGCCGATCGGGACAGTGAGACAGAGTGCTGGCAGTTCTAGGAGCTGGGCAAGCTCGGAGCCCCAGTGTGTATTTGGCTGTAAGTGAGGTGGCAAGCGAAGCCGAAGAGCAGCAAGAGCTTTGGGGGCTTTCACCTTTGCTGTGGGAGAACTCGCCGGACGTTTGCAGTGTCGCAGCAGGGCTCTGCCCATCGGGCCAGTGAGACAGAGCGCTGGCAGGGTTCGGAGCTGGGCAAGCACGCAGCTGCAGCGTGTGTTTGGCTGTGAAAGCGGTGGTGAGGGAAGGTGGGGAGCAGCAGCTTTCTGTGCTGTCCCCTTTGCTGTGGGCAAAATGGCTGGACGTTTGCACTTTGCGAGCCAATCTGTGCCGAGAGTGAGAGTGAGCCTGAGACTGTGTATTCAGAGTGCGTGGAGGAAAAGCAAGTGCAGTTCACCAGCGTGTGTGTGTGTCTCGCTATGAAAGCGCTGGCAAAGGAAGGTGAGGAAGAGCGAGAGCTTTCCGTGGTGGTACCTTTGCTGTGGGAGAACGAGCTGGACGTTTGCAGTGTCGGAGCAGGGCTCTGGCCATCGTGAGAGTGAGAGAGAGTGTTGGCAGCGTTCGGAGTTAAGCAAGGACGGAGCGCCGCTGTGTGCGATCGGCAGAGCCCTGCTCCGACACGGCAAACGTCCAGCTCGTTCTCCCACACCAATAGCGCCAGCACTGAAAGTGCTTGCTGCTCCTCACCCTGCCTTGCCAGCGCTTTCGCAGCATAACACACACTGGTGAACTGCACTTGCCTTTCCTCCAGGCACTTCGAATACACATTCTCAAGCTCCCTCTCATTCTCGGCAGAGAGCAGCTCCCAAAGTGCAAACGACCAGCGATTTCTCCACACGATAGATCTAAAGGCTTAGTGCTCTTGCTGTTCCTCCCCTTCCCTTACCAGCGCTTGCACAGCTAAGCACACACTGCGGATCTGCCCTTGCCTTGCCTCCCAGCACTCCCAATACACATTCTCAAGCTCACTCTCGCTCTCGGCACAGACTAGCTCCCAAAGTGAAAACGTCGGGCAATTTCTCCCACCCCTTATTCTAAGGCCTTAGTTCTGTGAAAGCGCTGGCACGGGACGGTGAGGAGCAGCAAGAGCTTCCAGTGCGGGCACCTGTGGTGTGGGAGAAAGCGCTGGACGTTTGCATCGTCGCAGCAGGGCTCTGCCGATCGGGCCAGTGAGACAGAGTGCTGGCAGTTCTAGGAGCTGGGCAAGCTCGGAGCCCCAGTGTGTATTTGGCTGTAAATGAAGTGGCAAGCGAAGCCGAAGAGCAGCAAGAGCTTTGGGGGCTTTCACCTTTGCTGTGGGAGAACTCGCCGGACGTTTGCAGTGTCGCAGCAGGGCTCTGCCCATCGGGCCAGTGAGACAGAGTGCTGGCAGGGTTCGGAGCTGGGCAAGCACGCAGCTGCAGCGTGTGTTTGGCTGTGAAAGCGGTGGTGAGGGAAGGTGGGGAGCAGCAGCTTTCTGTGCTGTCCCCTTTGCTGTGGGCAAAATGGCTGGACGTTTGCACTTTGCGAGCCAATCTGTGCCGAGAGTGAGAGTGAGCCTGAGACTGTGTATTCAGAGTGCGTGGAGGAAAAGCAAGTGCAGTTCACCAGCGTGTGTGTGTGTCTCGCTATGAAAGCGCTGGCAAAGGAAGGTGAGGAAGAGCGAGAGCTTTCCGTGGTGGTACCTTTGCTGTGGGAGAACGAGCTGGACGTTTGCAGTGTCGGAGCAGGGCTCTGGCCATCCTGAGAGTGAGAGAGAGTGTTGGCAGCGTTCGGAGTTAAGCAAGGACGGAGCGCCGCTGTGCGCGATCGGCAGAGCCCTGCTCCGACACGGCAAACGTCCAGCTCGTTCTCCCACACCAATAGCCCCAGCACTGAAAGTGCTTGCTGCTCCTCACCCTGCCTTGCCAGCGCTTTCGCAGCATAACACACACTGGTGAACTGCACTTGCCTTTCCTCCAGGCACTTCGAATACACATTCTCAAGCTCCCTCTCATTCTCGGCAGAGAGCAGCTCCCAAAGTGCAAACGACCAGCGATTTCTCCACACGATAGGTCTAAAGGCTTAGTGCTCTTGCTGTTCCTCCCCTTCCCTTACCAGCGCTTGCACAGCTAAACACACACTGCGGATCTGCCCTTGCCTTGCCTCCCAGCACTCCCAATACACATTCTCAAGCTCACTCTCGCTCTCGGCACAGACTAGCTCCCAAAGTGAAAACGTCGGGCAATTTCTCCCACCCCTTATTCTAAGGCCTTAGTTCTGTGAAAGCGCTGGCACGGGACGGTGAGGAGCAGCAAGAGCTTCCAGTGCGGGCTCCTGTGGTGTGGGAGAAAGCGCTGGACGTTTGCATCGTCGCAGCAGGGCTCTGCCGATCGGGACAGTGAGACAGAGTGCTGGCAGTTCTAGGAGCTGGGCAAGCTCGGAGCCCCAGTGTGTATTTGGCTGTAAGTGAAGTGGCAAGCGAAGCCGAAGAGCAGCAAGAGCTTTGGGGGCTTTCACCTTTGCTGTGGGAGAAGTCGCCGGACGTTTGCAGTGTCGCAGCAGGGCTCTGCCCATTAGGCCAGTGAGACAGAGCGCTGGCAGGGTTCGGAGCTGGGCAAGCACGCAGCTGCAGCGTGTGTTTGGCTGTGAAAGCGGTGGTGAGGGAAGGTGGGGAGCAGCAGCTTTCTGTGCTGTCCCCTTTGCTGTGGGCAAAATGGCTGGACATTTGCACTTTGCGAGCCAATCTGTGCCGAGAGTGAGAGTGAGCCTGAGACTGTGTATTCAGAGTGCGTGGAGGAAAAGCAAGTGCAGTTCACCAGCGTGTGTGTGTCTCGCTATGAAAGCGCTGGCAAAGGAAGGTGAGGAAGAGCGAGAGCTTTCCGTGGTGGTACCTTTGCTGTGGGAGAACGAGCTGGACGTTTGCAGTGTCGGAGCAGGGCTCTGGCCATCGTGAGAGTGAGAGAGAGTGTTGGCAGCGTTCGGAGTTAAGCAAGGACGGAGCGCCGCTGTGTGCGATCGGCAGAGCCCTGCTCCGACACGGCAAACGTCCAGCTCGTTCTCCCACACCAATAGCGCCAGCACTGAAAGTGCTTGCTGCTCCTCACCCTGCCTTGCCAGCGCTTTCGCAGCATAACACACACTGGTGAACTGCACTTGCCTTTCCTCCAGGCACTTCGAATACACATTCTCAAGCTCCCTCTCATTCTCGGCAGAGAGCAGCTCCCAAAGTGCAAACGACCAGCGATTTCTCCACACGATAGGTCTAAAGGCTTAGTGCTCTTGCTGTTCCTCCCCTTCCCTTACCAGCGCTTGCACAGCTAAACACACACTGCGGATCTGCCCTTGCCTTGCCTCCCAGCACTCCCAATACACATTCTCAAGCTCACTCTCGCTCTCGGCACAGACTAGCTCCCAAAGTGAAAACGTCGGGCAATTTCTCCCACCCCTTATTCTAAGGCCTTAGTTCTGTGAAAGCGCTGGCACGGGACGGTGAGGAGCAGCAAGAGCTTCCAGTGCGGGCACCTGTGGTGTGGGAGAAAGCGCTGGACGTTTGCATCGTCACAGCAGGGCTCTGCCGATCGGGACAGTGAGACAGAGTGCTGGCAGTTCTAGGAGCTGGGCAAGCTCGGAGCCCCAGTGTGTATTTGGCTGTAAGTGAAGTGGCAAGCGAAGCCGAAGAGCAGCAAGAGCTTTGGGGGCTTTCACCTTTGCTGTGGGAGAACTCGCCGGACGTTTGCAGTGTCGCAGCAGGGCTCTGCCCATCGGGCCAGTGAGACAGAGTGCTGGCAGGGTTCGGAGCTGGGCAAGCACGCAGCTGCAGCGTGTGTTTGGCTGTGAAAGCGGTGGTGAGGGAAGGTGGGGAGCAGCAGCTTTCTGTGCTGTCCCCTTTGCTGTGGGCAAAATGGCTGGACGTTTGCACTTTGCGAGCCAATCTGTGCCGAGAGTGAGAGTGAGCCTGAGACTGTGTATTCAGAGTGCGTGGAGGAAAAGCAAGTGCAGTTCACCAGCGTGTGTGTGTGTCTCGCTATGAAAGCGCTGGCAAAGGAAGGTGAGGAAGAGCGAGAGCTTTCCGTGGTGGTACCTTTGCTGTGGGAGAACGAGCTGGACGTTTGCAGTGTCGGAGCAGGGCTCTGGCCATCCTGAGAGTGAGAGAGAGTGTTGGCAGCGTTCGGAGTTAAGCAAGGACGGAGCGCCGCTGTGCGCGATCGGCAGAGCCCTGCTCCGACACGGCAAACGTCCAGCTCGTTCTCCCACACCAATAGCCCCAGCACTGAAAGTGCTTGCTGCTCCTCACCCTGCCTTGCCAGCGCTTTCGCAGCATAACACACACTGGTGAACTGCACTTGCCTTTCCTCCAGGCACTTCGAATACACATTCTCAAGCTCCCTCTCATTCTCGGCAGAGAGCAGCTCCCAAAGTGCAAACGACCAGCGATTTCTCCACACGATAGATCTAAAGGCTTAGTGCTCTTGCTGTTCCTCCCCTTCCCTTACCAGCGCTTGCACAGCTAAGCACACACTGCGGATCTGCCCTTGCCTTGCCTCCCAGCACTCCCAATACACATTCTCAAGCTCACTCTCGCTCTCGGCACAGACTAGCTCCCAAAGTGAAAACGTCGGGCAATTTCTCCCACCCCTTATTCTAAGGCCTTAGTTCTGTGAAAGCGCTGGCACGGGACGGTGAGGAGCAGCAAGAGCTTCCAGTGCGGGCTCCTGTGGTGTGGGAGAAAGCGCTGGACGTTTGCATCGTCGCAGCAGGGCTCTGCCCATCGGGACAGTGAGACAGAGTGCTGGCAGTTCTAGGAGCTGGGCAAGCTCGGAGCCCCAGTGTGTATTTGGCTGTAAGTGAAGTGGCAAGCGAAGCCGAAGAGCAGCAAGAGCTTTGGGGGCTTTCACCTTTGCTGTGGGAGAACTCGCCGGACGTTTGCAGTGTCGCAGCAGGGCTCTGCCCATCGGGCCAGTGAGACAGAGCGCTGGCAGGGTTCGGAGCTGGGCAAGCACGCAGCTGCAGCGTGTGTTTGGCTGTGAAAGCGGTGGTGAGGGAAGGTGGGGAGCAGCAGCTTTCTGTGCTGTCCCCTTTGCTGTGGGCAAAATGGCTGGACGTTTGCACTTTGCGAGCCAATCTGTGCCGAGAGTGAGAGTGAGCCTGAGACTGTGTATTCAGAGTGCGTGGAGGAAAAGCAAGTGCAGTTCACCAGCGTGTGTGTGTGTCTCGCTATGAAAGCGCTGGCAAAGGAAGGTGAGGAAGAGCGAGAGCTTTCCGTGGTGGTACCTTTGCTGTGGGAGAACGAGCTGGACGTTTGCAGTGTCGGAGCAGGGCTCTGGCCATCCTGAGAGTGAGAGAGAGTGTTGGCAGCGTTCGGAGTTAAGCAAGGACGGAGCGCCGCTGTGTGCGATCGGCAGAGCCCTGCTCCGACACGGCAAACGTCCAGCTCGTTCTCCCACACCAATAGCGCCAGCACTGAAAGTGCTTGCTGCTCCTCACCCTGCCTTGCCAGCGCTTTCGCAGCATAACACACACTGGTGAACTGCACTTGCCTTTCCTCCAGGCACTTCGAATACACATTCTCAAGCTCCCTCTCATTCTCGGCAGAGAGCAGCTCCCAAAGTGCAAACGACCAGCGATTTCTCCACACGATAGGTCTAAAGGCTTAGTGCTCTTGCTGTTCCTCCCCTTCCCTTACCAGCGCTTGCACAGCTAAACACACACTGCGGATCTGCCCTTGCCTTGCCTCCCAGCACTCCCAATACACATTCTCAAGCTCACTCTCGCTCTCGGCACAGACTAGCTCCCAAAGTGAAAACGTCGGGCAATTTCTCCCACCCCTTATTCTAAGGCCTTAGTTCTGTGAAAGCGCTGGCACGGGACGGTGAGGAGCAGCAAGAGCTTCCAGTGCGGGCACCTGTGGTGTGGGAGAAAGCGCTGGACGTTTGCATCGTCACAGCAGGGCTCTGCCGATCGGGACAGTGAGACAGAGTGCTGGCAGTTCTAGGAGCTGGGCAAGCTCGGAGCCCCAGTGTGTATTTGGCTGTAAGTGAAGTGGCAAGCGAAGCCGAAGAGCAGCAAGAGCTTTGGGGGCTTTCACCTTTGCTGTGGGAGAACTCGCCGGACGTTTGCAGTGTCGCAGCAGGGCTCTGCCCATCGGGCCAGTGAGACAGAGCGCTGGCAGGGTTCGGAGCTGGGCAAGCACGCAGCTGCAGCGTGTGTTTGGCTGTGAAAGCGGTGGTGAGGGAAGGTGGGGAGCAGCAGCTTTCTGTGCTGTCCCCTTTGCTGTGGGCAAAATGGCTGGACGTTTGCACTTTGCGAGGCAATCTGTGCCGAGAGTGAGAGTGAGCCTGAGACTGTGTATTCAGAGTGCGTGGAGGAAAAGCAAGTGCAGTTCACCAGCGTGTGTGTGTGTCTCGCTATGAAAGCGCTGGCAAAGGAAGGTGAGGAAGAGCGAGAGCTTTCCGTGGTGGTACCTTTGCTGTGGGAGAACGAGCTGGACGTTTGCAGTGTCGGAGCAGGGCTCTGGCCATCCTGAGAGTGAGAGAGAGTGTTGGCAGCGTTCGGAGTTAAGCAAGGACGGAGCGCCGCTGTGCGCGATCGGCAGAGCCCTGCTCCGACACGGCAAACGTCCAGCTCGTTCTCCCACACCAATAGCCCCAGCACTGAAAGTGCTTGCTGCTCCTCACCCTGCCTTGCCAGCGCTTTCGCAGCATAACACACACTGGTGAACTGCACTTGCCTTTCCTCCAGGCACTTCGAATACACATTCTCAAGCTCCCTCTCATTCTCGGCAGAGAGGAGCTCCCAAAGTGCAAACGACCAGCGATTTCTCCACACGATAGATCTAAAGGCTTAGTGCTCTTGCTGTTCCTCCCCTTCCCTTACCAGCGCTTGCACAGCTAAGCACACACTGCGGATCTGCCCTTGCCTTGCCTCCCAGCACTCCCAATACACATTCTCAAGCTCACTCTCGCTCTCGGCACAGACTAGCTCCCAAAGTGAAAACGTCGGGCAATTTCTCCCACCCCTTATTCTAAGGCCTTAGTTCTGTGAAAGCGCTGGCACGGGACGGTGAGGAGCAGCAAGAGCTTCCAGTGCGGGCACCTGTGGTGTGGGAGAAAGCGCTGGACGTTTGCATCGTCGCAGCAGGGCTCTGCCGATCGGGACAGTGAGACAGAGTGCTGGCAGTTCTAGGAGCTGGGCAAGCTCGGAGCCCCAGTGTGTATTTGGCTGTAAGTGAAGTGGCAAGCGAAGCCGAAGAGCAGCAAGAGCTTTGGGGGCTTTCACCTTTGCTGTGGGAGAACTCGCCGGACGTTTGCAGTGTCGCAGCAGGGCTCTGCCCATCGGGCCAGTGAGACAGAGTGCTGGCAGGGTTCGGAGCTGGGCAAGCACGCAGCTGCAGCGTGTGTTTGGCTGTGAAAGCGGTGGTGAGGGAAGGTGGGGAGCAGCAGCTTTCTGTGCTGTCCCCTTTGCTGTGGGCAAAATGGCTGGACGTTTGCACTTTGCGAGCCAATCTGTGCCGAGAGTGAGAGTGAGCCTGAGACTGTGTATTCAGAGTGCGTGGAGGAAAAGCAAGTGCAGTTCACCAGCGTGTGTGTGTGTCTCGCTATGAAAGCGCTGGCAAAGGAAGGTGAGGAAGAGCGAGAGCTTTCTGTGGTGGTACCTTTGCTGTGGGAGAACGAGCTGGACGTTTGCAGTGTCGGAGCAGGGCTCTGGCCATCGTGAGAGTGAGAGAGAGTGTTGGCAGCGTTCGGAGTTAAGCAAGGACGGAGCGCCGCTGTGCGCGATCGGCAGAGCCCTGCTCCGACACGGCAAACGTCCAGCTCGTTCTCCCACACCAATAGCGCCAGCACTGAAAGTGCTTGCTGCTCCTCACCCTGCCTTGCCAGCGCTTTCGCAGCATAACACACACTGGTGAACTGCACTTGCCTTTCCTCCAGGCACTTCGAATACACATTCTCAAGCTCCCTCTCATTCTCGGCAGAGAGCAGCTCCCAAAGTGCAAACGACCAGCGATTTCTCCACACGATAGGTCTAAAGGCTTAGTGCTCTTGCTGTTCCTCCCCTTCCCTTACCAGCGCTTGCACAGCTAAGCACACACTGCGGATCTGCCCTTGCCTTGCCTCCCAGCACTCCCAATACACATTCTCAAGCTCACTCTCACTCTCGGCACAGACTAGCTCCCAAAGTGAAAACGTCGGGCAATTTCTCCCACCCCTTATTCTAAGGCCTTAGTTCTGTGAAAGCGCTGGCACGGGACGGTGAGGAGCAGCAAGAGCTTCCAGTGCGGGCACCTGTGGTGTGGGAGAAAGCGCTGGACGTTTGCATCGTCACAGCAGGGCTCTGCCGATCGGGACAGTGAGACAGAGTGCTGGCAGTTCTAGGAGCTGGGCAAGCTCAGAGCCCCGGTGTGTATTTGGCTGTAAATGAAGTGGCAAGCGAAGCCGAAGAGCAGCAAGAGCTTTGGGGGCTTTCACCTTTGCTGTGGGAGAACTCGCCGGACGTTTGCAGTGTCGCAGCAGGGCTCTGCCCATCGGGCCAGTGAGACAGAGCGCTGGCAGGGTTCGGAGCTGGGCAAGCACGCAGCTGCAGCGTGTGTTTGGCTGTGAAAGCGGTGGTGAGGGAAGGTGGGGAGCAGCAGCTTTCTGTGCTGTCCCCTTTGCTGTGGGCAAAATGGCTGGACGTTTGCACTTTGCGAGCCAATCTGTGCCGAGAGTGAGAGTGAGCCTGAGACTGTGTATTCAGAGTGCGTGGAGGAAAAGCAAGTGCAGTTCACCAGCGTGTGTGTGTGTCTCGCTATGAAAGCGCTGGCAAAGGAAGGTGAGGAAGAGCGAGAGCTTTCTGTGGTGGTACCTTTGCTGTGGGAGAACGAGCTGGACGTTTGCAGTGTCGGAGCAGGGCTCTGGCCATCGTGAGAGTGAGAGAGAGTGTTGGCAGCGTTCGGAGTTAAGCAAGGACGGAGCGCCGCTGTGCGCGATCGGCAGAGCCCTGCTCCGACACGGCAAACGTCCAGCTCGTTCTCCCACACCAATAGCGCCAGCACTGAAAGTGCTTGCTGCTCCTCACCCTGCCTTGCCAGCGCTTTCGCAGCATAACACACACTGGTGAACTGCACTTGCCTTTCCTCCAGGCACTTCGAATACACATTCTCAAGCTCCCTCTCATTCTCGGCAGAGAGGAGCTCCCAAAGTGCAAACGACCAGCGATTTCTCCACACGATAGATCTAAAGGCTTAGTGCTCTTGCTGTTCCTCCCCTTCCCTTACCAGCGCTTGCACAGCTAAGCACACACTGCGGATCTGCCCTTGCCTTGCCTCCCAGCACTCCCAATACACATTCTCAAGCTCACTCTCGCTCTCGGCACAGACTAGCTCCCAAAGTGAAAACGTCGGGCAATTTCTCCCACCCCTTATTCTAAGGCCTTAGTTCTGTGAAAGCGCTGGCACGGGACGGTGAGGAGCAGCAAGAGCTTCCAGTGCGGGCACCTGTGGTGTGGGAGAAAGCGCTGGACGTTTGCATCGTCGCAGCAGGGCTCTGCCGATCGGGACAGTGAGACAGAGTGCTGGCAGTTCTAGGAGCTGGGCAAGCTCGGAGCCCCAGTGTGTATTTGGCTGTAAGTGAAGTGGCAAGCGAAGCCGAAGAGCAGCAAGAGCTTTGGGGGCTTTCACCTTTGCTGTGGGAGAACTCGCCGGACGTTTGCAGTGTCGCAGCAGGGCTCTGCCCATCGGGCCAGTGAGACAGAGCGCTGGCAGGGTTCGGAGCTGGGCAAGCACGCAGCTGCAGCGTGTGTTTGGCTGTGAAAGCGGTGGTGAGGGAAGGTGGGGAGCAGCAGCTTTCTGTGCTGTCCCCTTTGCTGTGGGCAAAATGGCTGGACGTTTGCACTTTGCGAGCCAATCTGTGCCGAGAGTGAGAGTGAGCCTGAGACTGTGTATTCAGAGTGCGTGGAGGAAAAGCAAGTGCAGTTCACCAGCGTGTGTGTGTGTCTCGCTATGAAAGCGCTGGCAAAGGAAGGTGAGGAAGAGCGAGAGCTTTCCGTGGTGGTACCTTTGCTGTGGGAGAACGAGCTGGACGTTTGCAGTGTCGGAGCAGGGCTCTGGCCATCCTGAGAGTGAGAGAGAGTGTTGGCAGCGTTCGGAGTTAAGCAAGGACGGAGCGCCGCTGTGCGCGATCGGCAGAGCCCTGCTCCGACACGGCAAACGTCCAGCTCGTTCTCCCACACCAATAGCCCCAGCACTGAAAGTGCTTGCTGCTCCTCACCCTGCCTTGCCAGCGCTTTCGCAGCATAACACACACTGGTGAACTGCACTTGCCTTTCCTCCAGGCACTTCGAATACACATTCTCAAGCTCCCTCTCATTCTCGGCAGAGAGGAGCTCCCAAAGTGCAAACGACCAGCGATTTCTCCACACGATAGATCTAAAGGCTTAGTGCTCTTGCTGTTCCTCCCCTTCCCTTACCAGCGCTTGCACAGCTAAGCACACACTGCGGATCTGCCCTTGCCTTGCCTCCCAGCACTCCCAATACACATTCTCAAGCTCACTCTCGCTCTCGGCACAGACTAGCTCCCAAAGTGAAAACGTCGGGCAATTTCTCCCACCCCTTATTCTAAGGCCTTAGTTCTGTGAAAGCGCTGGCACGGGACGGTGAGGAGCAGCAAGAGCTTCCAGTGCGGGCTCCTGTGGTGTGGGAGAAAGCGCTGGACGTTTGCATCGTCGCAGCAGGGCTCTGCCGATCGGGCCAGTGAGACAGAGTGCTGGCAGTTCTAGGAGCTGGGCAAGCTCGGAGCCCCAGTGTGTATTTGGCTGTAAGTGAAGTGGCAAGCGAAGCCGAAGAGCAGCAAGAGCTTTGGGGGCTTTCACCTTTGCTGTGGGAGAACTCGCCGGACGTTTGCAGTGTCGCAGCAGGGCTCTGCCCATCGGGCCAGTGAGACAGAGCGCTGGCAGGGTTCGGAGCTGGGCAAGCACACAGCTGCAGTGTGTGTTTGGCTGTGAAAGCGGTGGTGAGGGAAGGTGGGGAGCAGCAGCTTTCTGTGCTGTCCCCTTTGCTGTGGGCAAAATGGCTGGACGTTTGCACTTTGCGAGCCAATCTGTGCCGAGAGTGAGAGTGAGCCTGAGACTGTGTATTCAGAGTGCGTGGAGGAAAAGCAAGTGCAGTTCACCAGCGTGTGTGTGTGTCTCGCTATGAAAGCGCTGGCAAAGGAAGGTGAGGAAGAGCGAGAGCTTTCTGTGGTGGTACCTTTGCTGTGGGAGAACGAGCTGGACGTTTGCAGTGTCGGAGCAGGGCTCTGGCCATCGTGAGAGTGAGAGAGAGTGTTGGCAGCGTTCGGAGTTAAGCAAGGACGGAGCGCCGCTGTGCGCGATCGGCAGAGCCCTGCTCCGACACGGCAAACGTCCAGCTCGTTCTCCCACACCAATAGCGCCAGCACTGAAAGTGCTTGCTGCTCCTCACCCTGCCTTGCCAGCGCTTTCGCAGCATAACACACACTGGTGAACTGCACTTGCCTTTCCTCCAGGCACTTCGAATACACATTCTCAAGCTCCCTCTCATTCTCGGCAGAGAGCAGCTCCCAAAGTGCAAACGACCAGCGATTTCTCCACACGATAGGTCAAAAGGCTTAGTGCTCTTGCTGTTCCTCCCCTTCCCTTACCAGCGCTTGCACAGCTAAGCACACACTGCGGCTCTGCCCTTGCCTTGCCTCCCAGCACTCCCAATACACATTCTCAAGCTCACTCTCGCTCTCGGCACAGACTAGCTCCCAAAGTGAAAACGTCGGGCAATTTCTCCCACCCCTTATTCTAAGGCCTTAGTTCTGTGAAAGCGCTGGCACGGGACGGTGAGGAGCAGCAAGAGCTTCCAGTGCGGGCACCTGTGGTGTGGGAGAAAGCGCTGGACGTTTGCATCGTCGCAGCAGGGCTCTGCCGATCGGGACAGTGAGACAGAGTGCTGGCAGTTCTAGGAGCTGGGCAAGCTCGGAGCCCCAGTGTGTATTTGGCTGTAAGTGAGGTGGCAAGCGAAGCCGAAGAGCAGCAAGAGCTTTGGGGGCTTTCACCTTTGCTGTGGGAGAACTCGCCGGACGTTTGCAGTGTCGCAGCAGGGCTCTGCCCATCGGGCCAGTGAGACAGAGCGCTGGCAGGGTTCGGAGCTGGGCAAGCACGCAGCTGCAGCGTGTGTTTGGCTGTGAAAGCGGTGGTGAGGGAAGGTGGGGAGCAGCAGCTTTCTGTGCTGTCCCCTTTGCTGTGGGCAAAATGGCTGGACGTTTGCACTTTGCGAGCCAATCTGTGCCGAGAGTGAGAGTGAGCCTGAGACTGTGTATTCAGAGTGCGTGGAGGAAAAGCAAGTGCAGTTCACCAGCGTGTGTGTGTGTCTCGCTATGAAAGCGCTGGCAAAGGAAGGTGAGGAAGAGCGAGAGCTTTCCGTGGTGGTACCTTTGCTGTGGGAGAACGAGCTGGACGTTTGCAGTGTCGGAGCAGGGCTCTGGCCATCGTGAGAGTGAGAGAGAGTGTTGGCAGCGTTCGGAGTTAAGCAAGGACGGAGCGCCGCTGTGTGCGATCGGCAGAGCCCTGCTCCGACACGGCAAACGTCCAGCTCGTTCTCCCACACCAATAGCGCCAGCACTGAAAGTGCTTGCTGCTCCTCACCCTGCCTTGCCAGCGCTTTCGCAGCATAACACACACTGGTGAACTGCACTTGCCTTTCCTCCAGGCACTTCGAATACACATTCTCAAGCTCCCTCTCATTCTCGGCAGAGAGGAGCTCCCAAAGTGCAAACGACCAGCGATTTCTCCACACGATAGATCTAAAGGCTTAGTGCTCTTGCTGTTCCTCCCCTTCCCTTACCAGCGCTTGCACAGCTAAACACACACTGCGGATCTGCCCTTGCCTTGCCTCCCAGCACTCCCAATACACATTCTCAAGCTCACTCTCGCTCTCGGCACAGACTAGCTCCCAAAGTGAAAACGTCGGGCAATTTCTCCCACCCATTATTCTAAGGCCTTAGTTCTGTGAAAGCGCTGGCACGGGACGGTGAGGAGCAGCAAGAGCTTCCAGTGCGGGCACCTGTGGTGTGGGAGAAAGCGCTGGATGTTTGCATCGTCGCAGCAGGGCTCTGCCGATCGGGACAGTGAGACAGAGTGCTGGCAGTTCTAGGAGCTGGGCAAGCTCGGAGCCCCAGTGTGTATTTGGCTGTAAATGAAGTGGCAAGCGAAGCCGACGAGCAGCAAGAGCTTTGGGGGCTTTCACCTTTGCTGTGGGAGAAGTCGCCGGACGTTTGCAGTGTCGCAGCAGGGCTCTGCCCATCGGGCCAGTGAGACAGAGTGCTGGCAGGGTTCGGAGCTGGGCAAGCACGCAGCTGCAGCGTGTGTTTGGCTGTGAAAGCGGTGGTGAGGGAAGGTGGGGAGCAGCAGCTTTCTGTGCTGTCCCCTTTGCTGTGGGCAAAATGGCTGGACGTTTGCACTTTGCGAGCCAATCTGTGCCGAGAGTGAGAGTGAGCCTGAGACTGTGTATTCAGAGTGCGTGGAGGAAAAGCAAGTGCAGTTCACCAGCGTGTGTGTGTGTCTCGCTATGAAAGCGCTGGCAAAGGAAGGTGAGGAAGAGCGAGAGCTTTCCGTGGTGGTACCTTTGCTGTGGGAGAACGAGCTGGACGTTTGCAGTGTCGGAGCAGGGCTCTGGCCATCGTGAGAGTGAGAGAGAGTGTTGGCAGCGTTCGGAGTTAAGCAAGGACGGAGCGCCGCTGTGCGCGATCGGCAGAGCCCTGCTCCGACACGGCAAACGTCCAGCTCGTTCTCCCACACCAATAGCGCCAGCACTGAAAGTGCTTGCTGCTCCTCACCCTGCCTTGCCAGCGCTTTCGCAGCATAACACACACTGGTGAACTGCACTTGCCTTTCCTCCAGGCACTTCGAATACACATTCTCAAGCTCCCTCTCATTCTCGGCAGAGAGGAGCTCCCAAAGTGCAAACGACCAGCGATTTCTCCACACGATAGATCTAAAGGCTTAGTGCTCTTGCTGTTCCTCCCCTTCCCTTACCAGCGCTTGCACAGCTAAACACACACTGCGGATCTGCCCTTGCCTTGCCTCCCAGCACTCCCAATACACATTCTCAAGCTCACTCTCGCTCTCGGCACAGACTAGCTCCCAAAGTGAAAACGTCGGGCAATTTCTCCCACCCATTATTCTAAGGCCTTAGTTCTGTGAAAGCGCTGGCACGGGACGGTGAGGAGCAGCAAGAGCTTCCAGTGCGGGCACCTGTGGTGTGGGAGAAAGCGCTGGATGTTTGCATCGTCGCAGCAGGGCTCTGCCGATCGGGACAGTGAGACAGAGTGCTGGCAGTTCTAGGAGCTGGGCAAGCTCGGAGCCCCAGTGTGTATTTGGCTGTAAATGAAGTGGCAAGCGAAGCCGACGAGCAGCAAGAGCTTTGGGGGCTTTCACCTTTGCTGTGGGAGAAGTCGCCGGACGTTTGCAGTGTCGCAGCAGGGCTCTGCCCATCGGGCCAGTGAGACAGAGTGCTGGCAGGGTTCGGAGCTGGGCAAGCACGCAGCTGCAGCGTGTGTTTGGCTGTGAAAGCGGTGGTGAGGGAAGGTGGGGAGCAGCAGCTTTCTGTGCTGTCCCCTTTGCTGTGGGCAAAATGGCTGGACGTTTGCACTTTGCGAGCCAATCTGTGCCGAGAGTGAGAGTGAGCCTGAGACTGTGTATTCAGAGTGCGTGGAGGAAAAGCAAGTGCAGTTCACCAGCGTGTGTGTGTGTCTCGCTATGAAAGCGCTGGCAAAGGAAGGTGAGGAAGAGCGAGAGCTTTCCGTGGTGGTACCTTTGCTGTGGGAGAACGAGCTGGACGTTTGCAGTGTCGGAGCAGGGCTCTGGCCATCGTGAGAGTGAGAGAGAGTGTTGGCAGCGTTCGGAGTTAAGCAAGGACGGAGCGCCGCTGTGCGCGATCGGCAGAGCCCTGCTCCGACACGGCAAACGTCCAGCTCGTTCTCCCACACCAATAGCGCCAGCACTGAAAGTGCTTGCTGCTCCTCACCCTGCCTTGCCAGCGCTTTCGCAGCATAACACACACTGGTGAACTGCACTTGCCTTTCCTCCAGGCACTTCGAATACACATTCTCAAGCTCCCTCTCATTCTCGGCAGAGAGCAGCTCCCAAAGTGCAAACGACCAGCGATTTCTCCACACGATAGATCTAAAGGCTTAGTGCTCTTGCTGTTCCTCCCCTTCCCTTACCAGCGCTTGCACAGCTAAGCACACACTGCGGATCTGCCCTTGCCTTGCCTCCCAGCACTCCCAATACACATTCTCAAGCTCACTCTCGCTCTCGGCACAGACTAGCTCCCAAAGTGAAAACGTCGGGCAATTTCTCCCACCCCTTATTCTAAGGCCTTAGTTCTGTGAAAGCGCTGGCACGGGACGGTGAGGAGCAGCAAGAGCTTCCAGTGCGGGCACCTGTGGTGTGGGAGAAAGCGCTGGACGTTTGCATCGTCGCAGCAGGGCTCTGCCGATCGGGACAGTGAGACAGAGTGCTGGCAGTTCTAGGAGCTGGGCAAGCTCGGAGCCCCAGTGTGTATTTGGCTGTAAATGAAGTGGCAAGCGAAGCCGAAGAGCAGCAAGAGCTTTGGGGGCTTTCACCTTTGCTGTGGGAGAACTCGCCGGACGTTTGCAGTGTCGCAGCAGGGCTCTGCCCATCGGGCCAGTGAGACAGAGTGCTGGCAGGGTTCGGAGCTGGGCAAGCACGCAGCTGCAGCGTGTGTTTGGCTGTGAAAGCGGTGGTGAGGGAAGGTGGGGAGCAGCAGCTTTCTGTGCTGTCCCCTTTGCTGTGGGCAAAATGGCTGGACGTTTGCACTTTGCGAGCCAATCTGTGCCGAGAGTGAGAGTGAGCCTGAGACTGTGTATTCAGAGTGCGTGGAGGAAAAGCAAGTGCAGTTCACCAGCGTGTGTGTGTGTCTCGCTATGAAAGCGCTGGCAAAGGAAGGTGAGGAAGAGCGAGAGCTTTCTGTGGTGGTACCTTTGCTGTGGGAGAACGAGCTGGACGTTTGCAGTGTCGGAGCAGGGCTCTGGCCATCCTGAGAGTGAGAGAGAGTGTTGGCAGCGTTCGGAGTTAAGCAAGGACGGAGCGCCGCTGTGCGCGATCGGCAGAGCCCTGCTCCGACACGGCAAACGTCCAGCTCGTTCTCCCACACCAATAGCCCCAGCACTGAAAGTGCTTGCTGCTCCTCACCCTGCCTTGCCAGCGCTTTCGCAGCATAACACACACTGGTGAACTGCACTTGCCTTTCCTCCAGGCACTTCGAATACACATTCTCAAGCTCCCTCTCATTCTCGGCAGAGAGCAGCTCCCAAAGTGCAAACGACCAGCGATTTCTCCACACGATAGATCTAAAGGCTTAGTGCTCTTGCTGTTCCTCCCCTTCCCTTACCAGCGCTTGCACAGCTAAGCACACACTGCGGATCTGCCCTTGCCTTGCCTCCCAGCACTCCCAATACACATTCTCAAGCTCACTCTCGCTCTCGGCACAGACTAGCTCCCAAAGTGAAAACGTCGGGCAATTTCTCCCACCCCTTATTCTAAGGCCTTAGTTCTGTGAAAGCGCTGGCACGGGACGGTGAGGAGCAGCAAGAGCTTCCAGTGCGGGCTCCTGTGGTGTGGGAGAAAGCGCTGGACGTTTGCATCGTCGCAGCAGGGCTCTGCCGATCGGGACAGTGAGACAGAGTGCTGGCAGTTCTAGGAGCTGGGCAAGCTCGGAGCCCCAGTGTGTATTTGGCTGTAAATGAAGTGGCAAGCGAAGCCGAAGAGCAGCAAGAGCTTTGGGGGCTTTCACCTTTGCTGTGGGAGAACTCGCCGGACGTTTGCAGTGTCGCAGCAGGGCTCTGCCCATCGGGCCAGTGAGACAGAGCGCTGGCAGGGTTCGGAGCTGGGCAAGCACGCAGCTGCAGCGTGTGTTTGGCTGTGAAAGCGGTGGTGAGGGAAGGTGGGGAGCAGCAGCTTTCTGTGCTGTCCCCTTTGCTGTGGGCAAAATGGCTGGACGTTTGCACTTTGCGAGCCAATCTGTGCCGAGAGTGAGAGTGAGCCTGAGACTGTGTATTCAGAGTGCGTGGAGGAAAAGCAAGTGCAGTTCACCAGCGTGTGTGTGTGTCTCGCTATGAAAGCGCTGGCAAAGGAAGGTGAGGAAGAGCGAGAGCTTTCCGTGGTGGTACCTTTGCTGTGGGAGAACGAGCTGGACGTTTGCAGTGTCGGAGCAGGGCTCTGGCCATCGTGAGAGTGAGAGAGAGTGTTGGCAGCGTTCGGAGTTAAGCAAGGACGGAGCGCCGCTGTGTGCGATCGGCAGAGCCCTGCTCCGACACGGCAAACGTCCAGCTCGTTCTCCCACACCAATAGCGCCAGCACTGAAAGTGCTTGCTGCTCCTCACCCTGCCTTGCCAGCGCTTTCGCAGCATAACACACACTGGTGAACTGCACTTGCCTTTCCTCCAGGCACTTCGAATACACATTCTCAAGCTCCCTCTCATTCTCGGCAGAGAGCAGCTCCCAAAGTGCAAACGACCAGCGATTTCTCCACACGATAGGTCTAAAGGCTTAGTGCTCTTGCTGTTCCTCCCCTTCCCTTACCAGCGCTTGCACAGCTAAACACACACTGCGGATCTGCCCTTGCCTTGCCTCCCAGCACTCCCAATACACATTCTCAAGCTCACTCTCGCTCTCGGCACAGACTAGCTCCCAAAGTGAAAACGTCGGGCAATTTCTCCCACCCCTTATTCTAAGGCCTTAGTTCTGTGAAAGCGCTGGCACGGGACGGTGAGGAGCAGCAAGAGCTTCCAGTGCGGGCACCTGTGGTGTGGGAGAAAGCGCTGGACGTTTGCATCGTCACAGCAGGGCTCTGCCGATCGGGACAGTGAGACAGAGTGCTGGCAGTTCTAGGAGCTGGGCAAGCTCAGAGCCCCGGTGTGTATTTGGCTGTAAATGAAGTGGCAAGCGAAGCCGAAGAGCAGCAAGAGCTTTGGGGGCTTTCACCTTTGCTGTGGGAGAACTCGCCGGACGTTTGCAGTGTCGCAGCAGGGCTCTGCCCATCGGGCCAGTGAGACAGAGCGCTGGCAGGGTTCGGAGCTGGGCAAGCACGCAGCTGCAGCGTGTGTTTGGCTGTGAAAGCGGTGGTGAGGGAAGGTGGGGAGCAGCAGCTTTCTGTGCTGTCCCCTTTGCTGTGGGCAAAATGGCTGGATGTTTGCACTTTGCGAGCCAATCTGTGCCGAGAGTGAGAGTGAGCCTGAGACTGTGTATTCAGAGTGCGTGGAGGAAAAGCAAGTGCAGTTCACCAGCGTGTGTGTGTGTCTCGCTATGAAAGCGCTGGCAAAGGAAGGTGAGGAAGAGCGAGAGCTTTCTGTGGTGGTACCTTTGCTGTGGGAGAACGAGCTGGACGTTTGCAGTGTCGGAGCAGGGCTCTGGCCATCGTGAGAGTGAGAGAGAGTGTTGGCAGCGTTCGGAGTTAAGCAAGGACGGAGCGCCGCTGTGTGCGATCGGCAGAGCCCTGCTCCGACACGGCAAACGTCCAGCTCGTTCTCCCACACCAATAGCGCCAGCACTGAAAGTGCTTGCTGCTCCTCACCCTGCCTTGCCAGCGCTTTCGCAGCATAACACACACTGGTGAACTGCACTTGCCTTTCCTCCAGGCACTTCGAATACACATTCTCAAGCTCCCTCTCATTCTCGGCAGAGAGCAGCTCCCAAAGTGCAAACGACCAGCGATTTCTCCACACGATAGGTCTAAAGGCTTAGTGCTCTTGCTGTTCCCCCCCTTCCCTTACCAGCGCTTGCACAGCTAAGCACACACTGCGGATCTGCCCTTGCCTTGCCTCCCAGCACTCCCAATACACATTCTCAAGCTCACTCTCGCTCTCGGCACAGACTAGCTCCCAAAGTGAAAACGTCGGGCAATTTCTCCCACCCCTTATTCTAAGGCCTTAGTTCTGTGAAAGCGCTGGCACGGGACGGTGAGGAGCAGCAAGAGCTTCCAGTGCGGGCTCCTGTGGTGTGGGAGAAAGCGCTGGACGTTTGCATCGTCGCAGCAGGGCTCTGCCGATCGGGACAGTGAGACAGAGTGCTGGCAGTTCTAGGAGCTGGGCAAGCTCGGAGCCCCAGTGTGTATTTGGCTGTAAGTGAAGTGGCAAGCGAAGCCGAAGAGCAGCAAGAGCTTTGGGGGCTTTCACCTTTGCTGTGGGAGAACTCGCCGGACGTTTGCAGTGTCGCAGCAGGGCTCTGCCCATCGGGCCAGTGAGACAGAGCGCTGGCAGGGTTCGGAGCTGGGCAAGCACGCAGCTGCAGCGTGTGTTTGGCTGTGAAAGCGGTGGTGAGGGAAGGTGGGGAGCAGCAGCTTTCTGTGCTGTCCCCTTTGCTGTGGGCAAAATGGCTGGACGTTTGCACTTTGCGAGCCAATCTGTGCCGAGAGTGAGAGTGAGCCTGAGACTGTGTATTCAGAGTGCGTGGAGGAAAAGCAAGTGCAGTTCACCAGCGTGTGTGTGTGTCTCGCTATGAAAGCGCTGGCAAAGGAAGGTGAGGAAGAGCGAGAGCTTTCCGTGGTGGTACCTTTGCTGTGGGAGAACGAGCTGGACGTTTGCAGTGTCGGAGCAGGGCTCTGGCCATCGTGAGAGTGAGAGAGAGTGTTGGCAGCGTTCGGAGTTAAGCAAGGACGGAGCGCCGCTGTGCGCGATCGGCAGAGCCCTGCTCCGACACGGCAAACGTCCAGCTCGTTCTCCCACACCAATAGCCCCAGCACTGAAAGTGCTTGCTGCTCCTCACCCTGCCTTGCCAGCGCTTTCGCAGCATAACACACACTGGTGAACTGCACTTGCCTTTCCTCCAGGCACTTCGAATACACATTCTCAAGCTCCCTCTCATTCTCGGCAGAGAGGAGCTCCCAAAGTGCAAACGACCAGCGATTTCTCCACACGATAGATCTAAAGGCTTAGTGCTCTTGCTGTTCCTCCCCTTCCCTTACCAGCGCTTGCACAGCTAAACACACACTGCGGATCTGCCCTTGCCTTGCCTCCCAGCACTCCCAATACACATTCTCAAGCTCACTCTCGCTCTCGGCACAGACTAGCTCCCAAAGTGAAAACGTCGGGCAATTTCTCCCACCCCTTATTCTAAGGCCTTAGTTCTGTGAAAGCGCTGGCACGGGACGGTGAGGAGCAGCAAGAGCTTCCAGTGCGGGCACCTGTGGTGTGGGAGAAAGCGCTGGACGTTTGCATCGTCGCAGCAGGGCTCTGCCGATCGGGCCAGTGAGACAGAGTGCTGGCAGTTCTAGGAGCTGGGCAAGCTCGGAGCCCCAGTGTGTATTTGGCTGTAAGTGAAGTGGCAAGCGAAGCCGAAGAGCAGCAAGAGCTTTGGGGGCTTTCACCTTTGCTGTGGGAGAACTCGCCGGATGTTTGCAGTGTCGCAGCAGGGCTCTGCCCATCGGGCCAGTGAGACAGAGCGCTGGCAGGGTTCGGAGCTGGGCAAGCACGCAGCTGCAGCGTGTGTTTGGCTGTGAAAGCGGTGGTGAGGGAAGGTGGGGAGCAGCAGCTTTCTGTGCTGTCCCCTTTGCTGTGGGCAAAATGGCTGGACGTTTGCACTTTGCGAGCCAATCTGTGCCGAGAGTGAGAGTGAGCCTGAGACTGTGTATTCAGAGTGCGTGGAGGAAAAGCAAGTGCAGTTCACCAGCGTGTGTGTGTGTCTCGCTATGAAAGCGCTGGCAAAGGAAGGTGAGGAAGAGCGAGAGCTTTCCGTGGTGGTACCTTTGCTGTGGGAGAACGAGCTGGACGTTTGCAGTGTCGGAGCAGGGCTCTGGCCATCGTGAGAGTGAGAGAGAGTGTTGGCAGCGTTCGGAGTTAAGCAAGGACGGAGCGCCGCTGTGCGCGATCGGCAGAGCCCTGCTCCGACACGGCAAACGTCCAGCTCGTTCTCCCACACCAATAGCGCCAGCACTGAAAGTGCTTGCTGCTCCTCACCCTGCCTTGCCAGCGCTTTCGCAGCATAACACACACTGGTGAACTGCACTTGCCTTTCCTCCAGGCACTTCGAATACACATTCTCAAGCTCCCTCTCATTCTCGGCAGAGAGGAGCTCCCAAAGTGCAAACGACCAGCGATTTCTCCACACGATAGATCTAAAGGCTTAGTGCTCTTGCTGTTCCTCCCCTTCCCTTACCAGCGCTTGCACAGCTAAGCACACACTGCGGATCTGCCCTTGCCTTGCCTCCCAGCACTCCCAATACACATTCTCAAGCTCACTCTCGCTCTCGGCACAGACTAGCTCCCAAAGTGAAAACGTCGGGCAATTTCTCCCACCCCTTATTCTAAGGCCTTAGTTCTGTGAAAGCGCTGGCACGGGACGGTGAGGAGCAGCAAGAGCTTCCAGTGCGGGCTCCTGTGGTGTGGGAGAAAGCGCTGGACGTTTGCATCGTCGCAGCAGGGCTCTGCCGATCGGGACAGTGAGACAGAGTGCTGGCAGTTCTAGGAGCTGGGCAAGCTCGGAGCCCCAGTGTGTATTTGGCTGTAAATGAAGTGGCAAGCGAAGCCGAAGAGCAGCAAGAGCTTTGGGGGCTTTCACCTTTGCTGTGGGAGAACTCGCCGGACGTTTGCAGTGTCGCAGCAGGGCTCTGCCCATCGGGCCAGTGAGACAGAGTGCTGGCAGGGTTCGGAGCTGGGCAAGCACGCAGCTGCAGCGTGTGTTTGGCTGTGAAAGCGGTGGTGAGGGAAGGTGGGGAGCAGCAGCTTTCTGTGCTGTCCCCTTTGCTGTGGGCAAAATGGCTGGATGTTTGCACTTTGCGAGCCAATCTGTGCCGAGAGTGAGAGTGAGCCTGAGACTGTGTATTCAGAGTGCGTGGAGGAAAAGCAAGTGCAGTTCACCAGCGTGTGTGTGTGTCTCGCTATGAAAGCGCTGGCAAAGGAAGGTGAGGAAGAGCGAGAGCTTTCTGTGGTGGTACCTTTGCTGTGGGAGAACGAGCTGGACGTTTGCAGTGTCGGAGCAGGGCTCTGGCCATCGTGAGAGTGAGAGAGAGTGTTGGCAGCGTTCGGAGTTAAGCAAGGACGGAGCGCCGCTGTGTGCGATCGGCAGAGCCCTGCTCCGACACGGCAAACGTCCAGCTCGTTCTCCCACACCAATAGCCCCAGCACTGAAAGTGCTTGCTGCTCCTCACCCTGCCTTGCCAGCGCTTTCGCAGCATAACACACACTGGTGAACTGCACTTGCCTTTCCTCCAGGCACTTCGAATACACATTCTCAAGCTCCCTCTCATTCTCGGCAGAGAGCAGCTCCCAAAGTGCAAACGACCAGCGATTTCTCCACACGATAGGTCTAAAGGCTTAGTGCTCTTGCTGTTCCTCCCCTTCCCTTACCAGCGCTTGCACAGCTAAACACACACTGCGGATCTGCCCTTGCCTTGCCTCCCAGCACTCCCAATACACATTCTCAAGCTCACTCTCGCTCTCGGCACAGACTAGCTCCCAAAGTGAAAACGTCGGGCAATTTCTCCCACCCCTTATTCTAAGGCCTTAGTTCTGTGAAAGCGCTGGCACGGGACGGTGAGGAGCAGCAAGAGCTTCCAGTGCGGGCTCCTGTGGTGTGGGAGAAAGCGCTGGACGTTTGCATCGTCGCAGCAGGGCTCTGCCGATCGGGACAGTGAGACAGAGTGCTGGCAGTTCTAGGAGCTGGGCAAGCTCGGAGCCCCAGTGTGTATTTGGCTGTAAATGAAGTGGCAAGCGAAGCCGAAGAGCAGCAAGAGCTTTGGGGGCTTTCACCTTTGCTGTGGGAGAACTCGCCGGACGTTTGCAGTGTCGCAGCAGGGCTCTGCCCATCGGGCCAGTGAGACAGAGTGCTGGCAGGGTTCGGAGCTGGGCAAGCACGCAGCTGCAGCGTGTGTTTGGCTGTGAAAGCGGTGGTGAGGGAAGGTGGGGAGCAGCAGCTTTCTGTGCTGTCCCCTTTGCTGTGGGCAAAATGGCTGGACGTTTGCACTTTGCGAGCCAATCTGTGCCGAGAGTGAGAGTGAGCCTGAGACTGTGTATTCAGAGTGCGTGGAGGAAAAGCAAGTGCAGTTCACCAGCGTGTGTGTGTGTCTCGCTATGAAAGCGCTGGCAAAGGAAGGTGAGGAAGAGCGAGAGCTTTCTGTGGTGGTACCTTTGCTGTGGGAGAACGAGCTGGACGTTTGCAGTGTCGGAGCAGGGCTCTGGCCATCGTGAGAGTGAGAGAGAGTGTTGGCAGCGTTCGGAGTTAAGCAAGGACGGAGCGCCGCTGTGTGCGATCGGCAGAGCCCTGCTCCGACGCGGCAAACGTCCAGCTCGTTCTCCCACACCAATAGCCCCAGCACTGAAAGTGCTTGCTGCTCCTCACCCTGCCTTGCCAGCGCTTTCGCAGCATAACACACACTGGTGAACTGCACTTGCCTTTCCTCCAGGCACTTCGAATACACATTCTCAAGCTCCCTCTCATTCTCGGCAGAGAGCAGCTCCCAAAGTGCAAACGACCAGCGATTTCTCCACACGATAGGTCTAAAGGCTTAGTGCTCTTGCTGTTCCTCCCCTTCCCTTACCAGCGCTTGCACAGCTAAACACACACTGCGGATCTGCCCTTGCCTTGCCTCCCAGCACTCCCAATACACATTCTCAAGCTCACTCTCGCTCTCGGCACAGACTAGCTCCCAAAGTGAAAACGTCGGGCAATTTCTCCCACCCCTTATTCTAAGGCCTTAGTTCTGTGAAAGCGCTGGCACGGGACGGTGAGGAGCAGCAAGAGCTTCCAGTGCGGCACCTGTGGTGTGGGAGAAAGCGCTGGACGTTTGCATCGTCGCAGCAGGGCTCTGCCGATCGGGACAGTGAGACAGAGTGCTGGCAGTTCTAGGAGCTGGGCAAGCTCGGAGCCCCAGTGTGTATTTGGCTGTAAGTGAAGTGGCAAGCGAAGCCGAAGAGCAGCAAGAGCTTTGGGGGCTTTCACCTTTGCTGTGGGAGAACTCGCCGGACGTTTGCAGTGTCGCAGCAGGGCTCTGCCCATCGGGCCAGTGAGACAGAGCGCTGGCAGGGTTCGGAGCTGGGCAAGCACGCAGCTGCAGCGTGTGTTTGGCTGTGAAAGCGGTGGTGAGGGAAGGTGGGGAGCAGCAGCTTTCTGTGCTGTCCCCTTTGCTGTGGGCAAAATGGCTGGACGTTTGCACTTTGCGAGCCAATCTGTGCCGAGAGTGAGAGTGAGCCTGAGACTGTGTATTCAGAGTGCGTGGAGGAAAAGCAAGTGCAGTTCACCAGCGTGTGTGTGTGTCTCGCTATGAAAGCGCTGGCAAAGGAAGGTGAGGAAGAGCGAGAGCTTTCCGTGGTGGTACCTTTGCTGTGGGAGAACGAGCTGGACGTTTGCAGTGTCGGAGCAGGGCTCTGGCCATCGTGAGAGTGAGAGAGAGTGTTGGCAGCGTTCGGAGTTAAGCAAGGACGGAGCGCCGCTGTGCGCGATCGGCAGAGCCCTGCTCCGACACGGCAAACGTCCAGCTCGTTCTCCCACACCAATAGCCCCAGCACTGAAAGTGCTTGCTGCTCCTCACCCTGCCTTGCCAGCGCTTTCGCAGCATAACACACACTGGTGAACTGCACTTGCCTTTCCTCCAGGCACTTCGAATACACATTCTCAAGCTCCCTCTCATTCTCGGCAGAGAGGAGCTCCCAAAGTGCAAACGACCAGCGATTTCTCCACACGATAGATCTAAAGGCTTAGTGCTCTTGCTGTTCCTCCCCTTCCCTTACCAGCGCTTGCACAGCTAAGCACACACTGCGGATCTGCCCTTGCCTTGCCTCCCAGCACTCCCAATACACATTCTCAAGCTCACTCTCGCTCTCGGCACAGACTAGCTCCCAAAGTGAAAACGTCGGGCAATTTCTCCCACCCCTTATTCTAAGGCCTTAGTTCTGTGAAAGCGCTGGCACGGGACGGTGAGGAGCAGCAAGAGCTTCCAGTGCGGGCTCCTGTGGTGTGGGAGAAAGCGCTGGACGTTTGCATCGTCGCAGCAGGGCTCTGCCGATCGGGACAGTGAGACAGAGTGCTGGCAGTTCTAGGAGCTGGGCAAGCTCGGAGCCCCAGTGTGTATTTGGCTGTAAGTGAAGTGGCAAGCGAAGCCGAAGAGCAGCAAGAGCTTTGGGGGCTTTCACCTTTGCTGTGGGAGAACTCGCCGGACGTTTGCAGTGTCGCAGCAGGGCTCTGCCCATCGGGCCAGTGAGACAGAGCGCTGGCAGGGTTCGGAGCTGGGCAAGCACACAGCTGCAGTGTGTGTTTGGCTGTGAAAGCGGTGGTGAGGGAAGGTGGGGAGCAGCAGCTTTCTGTGCTGTCCCCTTTGCTGTGGGCAAAATGGCTGGACGTTTGCACTTTGCGAGCCAATCTGTGCCGAGAGTGAGAGTGAGCCTGAGACTGTGTATTCAGAGTGCGTGGAGGAAAAGCAAGTGCAGTTCACCAGCGTGTGTGTGTGTCTCGCTATGAAAGCGCTGGCAAAGGAAGGTGAGGAAGAGCGAGAGCTTTCTGTGGTGGTACCTTTGCTGTGGGAGAACGAGCTGGACGTTTGCAGTGTCGGAGCAGGGCTCTGGCCATCGTGAGAGTGAGAGAGAGTGTTGGCAGCGTTCGGAGTTAAGCAAGGACGGAGCGCCGCTGTGTGCGATCGGCAGAGCCCTGCTCCGACACGGCAAACGTCCAGCTCGTTCTCCCACACCAATAGCGCCAGCACTGAAAGTGCTTGCTGCTCCTCACCCTGCCTTGCCAGCGCTTTCGCAGCATAACACACACTGGTGAACTGCACTTGCCTTTCCTCCAGGCACTTCGAATACACATTCTCAAGCTCCCTCTCATTCTCGGCAGAGAGCAGCTCCCAAAGTGCAAACGACCAGCGATTTCTCCACACGATAGGTCTAAAGGCTTAGTGCTCTTGCTGTTCCTCCCCTTCCCTTACCAGCGCTTGCACAGCTAAGCACACACTGCGGATCTGCCCTTGCCTTGCCTCCCAGCACTCCCAATACACATTCTCAAGCTCACTCTCACTCTCGGCACAGACTAGCTCCCAAAGTGAAAACGTCGGGCAATTTCTCCCACCCCTTATTCTAAGGCCTTAGTTCTGTGAAAGCGCTGGCACGGGACGGTGAGGAGCAGCAAGAGCTTCCAGTGCGGGCACCTGTGGTGTGGGAGAAAGCGCTGGACGTTTGCATCGTCACAGCAGGGCTCTGCCGATCGGGACAGTGAGACAGAGTGCTGGCAGTTCTAGGAGCTGGGCAAGCTCAGAGCCCCGGTGTGTATTTGGCTGTAAATGAAGTGGCAAGCGAAGCCGAAGAGCAGCAAGAGCTTTGGGGGCTTTCACCTTTGCTGTGGGAGAACTCGCCGGACGTTTGCAGTGTCGCAGCAGGGCTCTGCCCATCGGGCCAGTGAGACAGAGCGCTGGCAGGGTTCGGAGCTGGGCAAGCACGCAGCTGCAGCGTGTGTTTGGCTGTGAAAGCGGTGGTGAGGGAAGGTGGGGAGCAGCAGCTTTCTGTGCTGTCCCCTTTGCTGTGGGCAAAATGGCTGGATGTTTGCACTTTGCGAGCCAATCTGTGCCGAGAGTGAGAGTGAGCCTGAGACTGTGTATTCAGAGTGCGTGGAGGAAAAGCAAGTGCAGTTCACCAGCGTGTGTGTGTGTCTCGCTATGAAAGCGCTGGCAAAGGAAGGTGAGGAAGAGCGAGAGCTTTCTGTGGTGGTACCTTTGCTGTGGGAGAACGAGCTGGACGTTTGCAGTGTCGGAGCAGGGCTCTGGCCATCGTGAGAGTGAGAGAGAGTGTTGGCAGCGTTCGGAGTTAAGCAAGGACGGAGCGCCGCTGTGTGCGATCGGCAGAGCCCTGCTCCGACACGGCAAACGTCCAGCTCGTTCTCCCACACCAATAGCGCCAGCACTGAAAGTGCTTGCTGCTCCTCACCCTGCCTTGCCAGCGCTTTCGCAGCATAACACACACTGGTGAACTGCACTTGCCTTTCCTCCAGGCACTTCGAATACACATTCTCAAGCTCCCTCTCATTCTCGGCAGAGAGCAGCTCCCAAAGTGCAAACGACCAGCGATTTCTCCACACGATAGGTCTAAAGGCTTAGTGCTCTTGCTGTTCCCCCCCTTCCCTTACCAGCGCTTGCACAGCTAAGCACACACTGCGGATCTGCCCTTGCCTTGCCTCCCAGCACTCCCAATACACATTCTCAAGCTCACTCTCGCTCTCGGCACAGACTAGCTCCCAAAGTGAAAACGTCGGGCAATTTCTCCCACCCCTTATTCTAAGGCCTTAGTTCTGTGAAAGCGCTGGCACGGGACGGTGAGGAGCAGCAAGAGCTTCCAGTGCGGCACCTGTGGTGTGGGAGAAAGCGCTGGACGTTTGCATCGTCGCAGCAGGGCTCTGCCGATCGGGACAGTGAGACAGAGTGCTGGCAGTTCTAGGAGCTGGGCAAGCTCGGAGCCCCAGTGTGTATTTGGCTGTAAGTGAAGTGGCAAGCGAAGCCGAAGAGCAGCAAGAGCTTTGGGGGCTTTCACCTTTGCTGTGGGAGAACTCGCCGGACGTTTGCAGTGTCGCAGCAGGGCTCTGCCCATCGGGCCAGTGAGACAGAGCGCTGGCAGGGTTCGGAGCTGGGCAAGCACGCAGCTGCAGCGTGTGTTTGGCTGTGAAAGCGGTGGTGAGGGAAGGTGGGGAGCAGCAGCTTTCTGTGCTGTCCCCTTTGCTGTGGGCAAAATGGCTGGACGTTTGCACTTTGCGAGCCAATCTGTGCCGAGAGTGAGAGTGAGCCTGAGACTGTGTATTCAGAGTGCGTGGAGGAAAAGCAAGTGCAGTTCACCAGCGTGTGTGTGTGTCTCGCTATGAAAGCGCTGGCAAAGGAAGGTGAGGAAGAGCGAGAGCTTTCCGTGGTGGTACCTTTGCTGTGGGAGAACGAGCTGGACGTTTGCAGTGTCGGAGCAGGGCTCTGGCCATCGTGAGAGTGAGAGAGAGTGTTGGCAGCGTTCGGAGTTAAGCAAGGACGGAGCGCCGCTGTGCGCGATCGGCAGAGCCCTGCTCCGACACGGCAAACGTCCAGCTCGTTCTCCCACACCAATAGCCCCAGCACTGAAAGTGCTTGCTGCTCCTCACCCTGCCTTGCCAGCGCTTTCGCAGCATAACACACACTGGTGAACTGCACTTGCCTTTCCTCCAGGCACTTCGAATACACATTCTCAAGCTCCCTCTCATTCTCGGCAGAGAGGAGCTCCCAAAGTGCAAACGACCAGCGATTTCTCCACACGATAGATCTAAAGGCTTAGTGCTCTTGCTGTTCCTCCCCTTCCCTTACCAGCGCTTGCACAGCTAAGCACACACTGCGGATCTGCCCTTGCCTTGCCTCCCAGCACTCCCAATACACATTCTCAAGCTCACTCTCGCTCTCGGCACAGACTAGCTCCCAAAGTGAAAACGTCGGGCAATTTCTCCCACCCCTTATTCTAAGGCCTTAGTTCTGTGAAAGCGCTGGCACGGGACGGTGAGGAGCAGCAAGAGCTTCCAGTGCGGGCTCCTGTGGTGTGGGAGAAAGCGCTGGACGTTTGCATCGTCGCAGCAGGGCTCTGCCGATCGGGACAGTGAGACAGAGTGCTGGCAGTTCTAGGAGCTGGGCAAGCTCGGAGCCCCAGTGTGTATTTGGCTGTAAGTGAAGTGGCAAGCGAAGCCGAAGAGCAGCAAGAGCTTTGGGGGCTTTCACCTTTGCTGTGGGAGAACTCGCCGGACGTTTGCAGTGTCGCAGCAGGGCTCTGCCCATCGGGCCAGTGAGACAGAGCGCTGGCAGGGTTCGGAGCTGGGCAAGCACACAGCTGCAGTGTGTGTTTGGCTGTGAAAGCGGTGGTGAGGGAAGGTGGGGAGCAGCAGCTTTCTGTGCTGTCCCCTTTGCTGTGGGCAAAATGGCTGGACGTTTGCACTTTGCGAGCCAATCTGTGCCGAGAGTGAGAGTGAGCCTGAGACTGTGTATTCAGAGTGCGTGGAGGAAAAGCAAGTGCAGTTCACCAGCGTGTGTGTGTGTCTCGCTATGAAAGCGCTGGCAAAGGAAGGTGAGGAAGAGCGAGAGCTTTCTGTGGTGGTACCTTTGCTGTGGGAGAACGAGCTGGACGTTTGCAGTGTCGGAGCAGGGCTCTGGCCATCGTGAGAGTGAGAGAGAGTGTTGGCAGCGTTCGGAGTTAAGCAAGGACGGAGCGCCGCTGTGTGCGATCGGCAGAGCCCTGCTCCGACACGGCAAACGTCCAGCTCGTTCTCCCACACCAATAGCGCCAGCACTGAAAGTGCTTGCTGCTCCTCACCCTGCCTTGCCAGCGCTTTCGCAGCATAACACACACTGGTGAACTGCACTTGCCTTTCCTCCAGGCACTTCGAATACACATTCTCAAGCTCCCTCTCATTCTCGGCAGAGAGCAGCTCCCAAAGTGCAAACGACCAGCGATTTCTCCACACGATAGGTCTAAAGGCTTAGTGCTCTTGCTGTTCCTCCCCTTCCCTTACCAGCGCTTGCACAGCTAAGCACACACTGCGGATCTGCCCTTGCCTTGCCTCCCAGCACTCCCAATACACATTCTCAAGCTCACTCTCACTCTCGGCACAGACTAGCTCCCAAAGTGAAAACGTCGGGCAATTTCTCCCACCCCTTATTCTAAGGCCTTAGTTCTGTGAAAGCGCTGGCACGGGACGGTGAGGAGCAGCAAGAGCTTCCAGTGCGGGCACCTGTGGTGTGGGAGAAAGCGCTGGACGTTTGCATCGTCACAGCAGGGCTCTGCCGATCGGGACAGTGAGACAGAGTGCTGGCAGTTCTAGGAGCTGGGCAAGCTCAGAGCCCCGGTGTGTATTTGGCTGTAAATGAAGTGGCAAGCGAAGCCGAAGAGCAGCAAGAGCTTTGGGGGCTTTCACCTTTGCTGTGGGAGAACTCGCCGGACGTTTGCAGTGTCGCAGCAGGGCTCTGCCCATCGGGCCAGTGAGACAGAGCGCTGGCAGGGTTCGGAGCTGGGCAAGCACGCAGCTGCAGCGTGTGTTTGGCTGTGAAAGCGGTGGTGAGGGAAGGTGGGGAGCAGCAGCTTTCTGTGCTGTCCCCTTTGCTGTGGGCAAAATGGCTGGATGTTTGCACTTTGCGAGCCAATCTGTGCCGAGAGTGAGAGTGAGCCTGAGACTGTGTATTCAGAGTGCGTGGAGGAAAAGCAAGTGCAGTTCACCAGCGTGTGTGTGTGTCTCGCTATGAAAGCGCTGGCAAAGGAAGGTGAGGAAGAGCGAGAGCTTTCTGTGGTGGTACCTTTGCTGTGGGAGAACGAGCTGGACGTTTGCAGTGTCGGAGCAGGGCTCTGGCCATCGTGAGAGTGAGAGAGAGTGTTGGCAGCGTTCGGAGTTAAGCAAGGACGGAGCGCCGCTGTGTGCGATCGGCAGAGCCCTGCTCCGACACGGCAAACGTCCAGCTCGTTCTCCCACACCAATAGCGCCAGCACTGAAAGTGCTTGCTGCTCCTCACCCTGCCTTGCCAGCGCTTTCGCAGCATAACACACACTGGTGAACTGCACTTGCCTTTCCTCCAGGCACTTCGAATACACATTCTCAAGCTCCCTCTCATTCTCGGCAGAGAGCAGCTCCCAAAGTGCAAACGACCAGCGATTTCTCCACACGATAGGTCTAAAGGCTTAGTGCTCTTGCTGTTCCCCCCCTTCCCTTACCAGCGCTTGCACAGCTAAGCACACACTGCGGATCTGCCCTTGCCTTGCCTCCCAGCACTCCCAATACACATTCTCAAGCTCACTCTCGCTCTCGGCACAGACTAGCTCCCAAAGTGAAAACGTCGGGCAATTTCTCCCACCCCTTATTCTAAGGCCTTAGTTCTGTGAAAGCGCTGGCACGGGACGGTGAGGAGCAGCAAGAGCTTCCAGTGCGGGCTCCTGTGGTGTGGGAGAAAGCGCTGGACGTTTGCATCGTCGCAGCAGGGCTCTGCCGATCGGGACAGTGAGACAGAGTGCTGGCAGTTCTAGGAGCTGGTCAAGCTCGGAGCCCCAGTGTGTATTTGGCTGTAAGTGAAGTGGCAAGCGAAGCCGAAGAGCAGCAAGAGCTTTGGGGGCTTTCACCTTTGCTGTGGGAGAACTCGCCGGACGTTTGCAGTGTCGCAGCAGGGCTCTGCCCATCGGGCCAGTGAGACAGAGCGCTGGCAGGGTTCGGAGCTGGGCAAGCACGCAGCTGCAGCGTGTGTTTGGCTGTGAAAGCGGTGGTGAGGGAAGGTGGGGAGCAGCAGCTTTCTGTGCTGTCCCCTTTGCTGTGGGCAAAATGGCTGGACGTTTGCACTTTGCGAGCCAATCTGTGCCGAGAGTGAGAGTGAGCCTGAGACTGTGTATTCAGAGTGCGTGGAGGAAAAGCAAGTGCAGTTCACCAGCGTGTGTGTGTGTCTCGCTATGAAAGCGCTGGCAAAGGAAGGTGAGGAAGAGCGAGAGCTTTCCGTGGTGGTACCTTTGCTGTGGGAGAACGAGCTGGACGTTTGCAGTGTCGGAGCAGGGCTCTGGCCATCGTGAGAGTGAGAGAGAGTGTTGGCAGCGTTCGGAGTTAAGCAAGGACGGAGCGCCGCTGTGCGCGATCGGCAGAGCCCTGCTCCGACACGGCAAACGTCCAGCTCGTTCTCCCACACCAATAGCGCCAGCACTGAAAGTGCTTGCTGCTCCTCACCCTGCCTTGCCAGCGCTTTCGCAGCATAACACACACTGGTGAACTGCACTTGCCTTTCCTCCAGGCACTTCGAATACACATTCTCAAGCTCCCTCTCATTCTCGGCAGAGAGGAGCTCCCAAAGTGCAAACGACCAGCGATTTCTCCACACGATAGATCTAAAGGCTTAGTGCTCTTGCTGTTCCTCCCCTTCCCTTACCAGCGCTTGCACAGCTAAGCACACACTGCGGATCTGCCCTTGCCTTGCCTCCCAGCACTCCCAATACACATTCTCAAGCTCACTCTCGCTCTCGGCACAGACTAGCTCCCAAAGTGAAAACGTCGGGCAATTTCTCCCACCCCTTATTCTAAGGCCTTAGTTCTGTGAAAGCGCTGGCACGGGACGGTGAGGAGCAGCAAGAGCTTCCAGTGCGGGCTCCTGTGGTGTGGGAGAAAGCGCTGGACGTTTGCATCGTCGCAGCAGGGCTCTGCCGATCGGGACAGTGAGACAGAGTGCTGGCAGTTCTAGGAGCTGGGCAAGCTCGGAGCCCCAGTGTGTATTTGGCTGTAAATGAAGTGGCAAGCGAAGCCGAAGAGCAGCAAGAGCTTTGGGGGCTTTCACCTTTGCTGTGGGAGAAGTCGCCGGACGTTTGCAGTGTCGCAGCAGGGCTCTGCCCATCGGGCCAGTGAGACAGAGTGCTGGCAGGGTTCGGAGCTGGGCAAGCACGCAGCTGCAGCGTGTGTTTGGCTGTGAAAGCGGGTGGTGAGGGAAGGTGGGGAGCAGCAGCTTTCTGTGCTGTCCCCTTTGCTGTGGGCAAAATGGCTGGACGTTTGCACTTTGCGAGCCAATCTGTGCCGAGAGTGAGAGTGAGCCTGAGACTGTGTATTCAGAGTGCGTGGAGGAAAAGCAAGTGCAGTTCACCAGCGTGTGTGTGTGTCTCGCTATGAAAGCGCTGGCAAAGGAAGGTGAGGAAGAGCGAGAGCTTTCTGTGGTGGTACCTTTGCTGTGGGAGAACGAGCTGGACGTTTGCAGTGTCGGAGCAGGGCTCTGGCCATCGTGAGAGTGAGAGAGAGTGTTGGCAGCGTTCGGAGTTAAGCAAGGACGGAGCGCCGCTGTGTGCGATCGGCAGAGCCCTGCTCCGACACGGCAAACGTCCAGCTCGTTCTCCCACACCAATAGCCCCAGCACTGAAAGTGCTTGCTGCTCCTCACCCTGCCTTGCCAGCGCTTTCGCAGCATAACACACACTGGTGAACTGCACTTGCCTTTCCTCCAGGCACTTCGAATACACATTCTCAAGCTCCCTCTCATTCTCGGCAGAGAGCAGCTCCCAAAGTGCAAACGACCAGCGATTTCTCCACACGATAGGTCTAAAGGCTTAGTGCTCTTGCTGTTCCTCCCCTTCCCTTACCAGCGCTTGCACAGCTAAACACACACTGCGGATCTGCCCTTGCCTTGCCTCCCAGCACTCCCAATACACATTCTCAAGCTCACTCTCGCTCTCGGCACAGACTAGCTCCCAAAGTGAAAACGTCGGGCAATTTCTCCCACCCCTTATTCTAAGGCCTTAGTTCTGTGAAAGCGCTGGCACGGGACGGTGAGGAGCAGCAAGAGCTTCCAGTGCGGGCTCCTGTGGTGTGGGAGAAAGCGCTGGACGTTTGCATCGTCGCAGCAGGGCTCTGCCGATCGGGACAGTGAGACAGAGTGCTGGCAGTTCTAGGAGCTGGGCAAGCTCGGAGCCCCAGTGTGTATTTGGCTGTAAATGAAGTGGCAAGCGAAGCCGAAGAGCAGCAAGAGCTTTGGGGGCTTTCACCTTTGCTGTGGGAGAACTCGCCGGACGTTTGCAGTGTCGCAGCAGGGCTCTGCCCATCGGGCCAGTGAGACAGAGTGCTGGCAGGGTTCGGAGCTGGGCAAGCACGCAGCTGCAGCGTGTGTTTGGCTGTGAAAGCGGTGGTGAGGGAAGGTGGGGAGCAGCAGCTTTCTGTGCTGTCCCCTTTGCTGTGGGCAAAATGGCTGGACGTTTGCACTTTGCGAGCCAATCTGTGCCGAGAGTGAGAGTGAGCCTGAGACTGTGTATTCAGAGTGCGTGGAGGAAAAGCAAGTGCAGTTCACCAGCGTGTGTGTGTGTCTCGCTATGAAAGCGCTGGCAAAGGAAGGTGAGGAAGAGCGAGAGCTTTCTGTGGTGGTACCTTTGCTGTGGGAGAACGAGCTGGACGTTTGCAGTGTCGGAGCAGGGCTCTGGCCATCGTGAGAGTGAGAGAGAGTGTTGGCAGCGTTCGGAGTTAAGCAAGGACGGAGCGCCGCTGTGTGCGATCGGCAGAGCCCTGCTCCGACGCGGCAAACGTCCAGCTCGTTCTCCCACACCAATAGCCCCAGCACTGAAAGTGCTTGCTGCTCCTCACCCTGCCTTGCCAGCGCTTTCGCAGCATAACACACACTGGTGAACTGCACTTGCCTTTCCTCCAGGCACTTCGAATACACATTCTCAAGCTCCCTCTCATTCTCGGCAGAGAGCAGCTCCCAAAGTGCAAACGACCAGCGATTTCTCCACACGATAGGTCTAAAGGCTTAGTGCTCTTGCTGTTCCTCCCCTTCCCTTACCAGCGCTTGCACAGCTAAACACACACTGCGGATCTGCCCTTGCCTTGCCTCCCAGCACTCCCAATACACATTCTCAAGCTCACTCTCGCTCTCGGCACAGACTAGCTCCCAAAGTGAAAACGTCGGGCAATTTCTCCCACCCCTTATTCTAAGGCCTTAGTTCTGTGAAAGCGCTGGCACGGGACGGTGAGGAGCAGCAAGAGCTTCCAGTGCGGGCTCCTGTGGTGTGGGAGAAAGCGCTGGACGTTTGCATCGTCGCAGCAGGGCTCTGCCGATCGGGACAGTGAGACAGAGTGCTGGCAGTTCTAGGAGCTGGGCAAGCTCGGAGCCCCAGTGTGTATTTGGCTGTAAATGAAGTGGCAAGCGAAGCCGAAGAGCAGCAAGAGCTTTGGGGGCTTTCACCTTTGCTGTGGGAGAACTCGCCGGACGTTTGCAGTGTCGCAGCAGGGCTCTGCCCATCGGGCCAGTGAGACAGAGTGCTGGCAGGGTTCGGAGCTGGGCAAGCACGCAGCTGCAGCGTGTGTTTGGCTGTGAAAGCGGTGGTGAGGGAAGGTGGGGAGCAGCAGCTTTCTGTGCTGTCCCCTTTGCTGTGGGCAAAATGGCTGGACGTTTGCACTTTGCGAGCCAATCTGTGCCGAGAGTGAGAGTGAGCCTGAGACTGTGTATTCAGAGTGCGTGGAGGAAAAGCAAGTGCAGTTCACCAGCGTGTGTGTGTGTCTCGCTATGAAAGCGCTGGCAAAGGAAGGTGAGGAAGAGCGAGAGCTTTCCGTGGTGGTACCTTTGCTGTGGGAGAACGAGCTGGACGTTTGCAGTGTCGGAGCAGGGCTCTGGCCATCGTGAGAGTGAGAGAGAGTGTTGGCAGCGTTCGGAGTTAAGCAAGGACGGAGCGCCGCTGTGCGCGATCGGCAGAGCCCTGCTCCGACACGGCAAACGTCCAGCTCGTTCTCCCACACCAATAGCGCCAGCACTGAAAGTGCTTGCTGCTCCTCACCCTGCCTTGCCAGCGCTTTCGCAGCATAACACACACTGGTGAACTGCACTTGCCTTTCCTCCAGGCACTTCGAATACACATTCTCAAGCTCCCTCTCATTCTCGGCAGAGAGGAGCTCCCAAAGTGCAAACGACCAGCGATTTCTCCACACGATAGATCTAAAGGCTTAGTGCTCTTGCTCTTCCTCCCCTTCCCTTACCAGCGCTTGCACAGCTAAGCACACACTGCGGATCTGCCCTTGCCTTGCCTCCCAGCACTCCCAATACACATTCTCAAGCTCACTCTCGCTCCAGGCACAGACTAGCTCCCAAAGTGAAAACGTCGGGCAATTTCTCCCACCCCTTATTCTAAGGCCTTAGTTCTGTGAAAGCGCTGGCACGGGACGGTGAGGAGCAGCAAGAGCTTCCAGTGCGGGCTCCTGTGGTGTGGGAGAAAGCGCTGGACGTTTGCATCGTCGCAGCAGGGCTCTGCCGATCGGGACAGTGAGACAGAGTGCTGGCAGTTCTAGGAGCTGGGCAAGCTCGGAGCCCCAGTGTGTATTTGGCTGTAAGTGAAGTGGCAAGCGAAGCCGAAGAGCAGCAAGAGCTTTGGGGGCTTTCACCTTTGCTGTGGGAGAACTCGCCGGACGTTTGCAGTGTCGCAGCAGGGCTCTGCCCATCGGGCCAGTGAGACAGAGCGCTGGCAGGGTTCGGAGCTGGGCAAGCACACAGCTGCAGCGTGTGTTTGGCTGTGAAAGCGGTGGTGAGGGAAGGTGGGGAGCAGCAGCTTTCTGTGCTGTCCCCTTTGCTGTGGGCAAAATGGCTGGACGTTTGCACTTTGCGAGCCAATCTGTGCCGAGAGTGAGAGTGAGCCTGAGACTGTGTATTCAGAGTGCGTGGAGGAAAAGCAAGTGCAGTTCACCAGCGTGTGTGTGTGTCTCGCTATGAAAGCGCTGGCAAAGGAAGGTGAGGAAGAGCGAGAGCTTTCTGTGGTGGTACCTTTGCTGTGGGAGAACGAGCTGGACGTTTGCAGTGTCGGAGCAGGGCTCTGGCCATCGTGAGAGTGAGAGAGAGTGTTGGCAGCGTTCGGAGTTAAGCAAGGACGGAGCGCCGCTGTGTGCGATCGGCAGAGCCCTGCTCCGACACGGCAAACGTCCAGCTCGTTCTCCCACACCAATAGCGCCAGCACTGAAAGTGCTTGCTGCTCCTCACCCTGCCTTGCCAGCGCTTTCGCAGCATAACACACACTGGTGAACTGCACTTGCCTTTCCTCCAGGCACTTCGAATACACATTCTCAAGCTCCCTCTCATTCTCGGCAGAGAGCAGCTCCCAAAGTGCAAACGACCAGCGATTTCTCCACACGATAGGTCTAAAGGCTTAGTGCTCTTGCTGTTCCTCCCCTTCCCTTACCAGCGCTTGCACAGCTAAGCACACACTGCGGATCTGCCCTTGCCTTGCCTCCCAGCACTCCCAATACACATTCTCAAGCTCACTCTCGCTCTCGGCACAGACTAGCTCCCAAAGTGAAAACGTCGGGCAATTTCTCCCACCCCTTATTCTAAGGCCTTAGTTCTGTGAAAGCGCTGGCACGGGACGGTGAGGAGCAGCAAGAGCTTCCAGTGCGGGCACCTGTGGTGTGGGAGAAAGCGCTGGACGTTTGCATCGTCACAGCAGGGCTCTGCCGATCGGGACAGTGAGACAGAGTGCTGGCAGTTCTAGGAGCTGGGCAAGCTCAGAGCCCCGGTGTGTATTTGGCTGTAAATGAAGTGGCAAGCGAAGCCGAAGAGCAGCAAGAGCTTTGGGGGCTTTCACCTTTGCTGTGGGAGAACTCGCCGGACGTTTGCAGTGTCGCAGCAGGGCTCTGCCCATCGGGCCAGTGAGACAGAGCGCTGGCAGGGTTCGGAGCTGGGCAAGCACGCAGCTGCAGCGTGTGTTTGGCTGTGAAAGCGGTGGTGAGGGAAGGTGGGGAGCAGCAGCTTTCTGTGCTGTCCCCTTTGCTGTGGGCAAAATGGCTGGACGTTTGCACTTTGCGAGCCAATCTGTGCCGAGAGTGAGAGTGAGCCTGAGACTGTGTATTCAGAGTGCGTGGAGGAAAAGCAAGTGCAGTTCACCAGCGTGTGTGTGTCTCGCTATGAAAGCGCTGGCAAAGGAAGGTGAGGAAGAGCGAGAGCTTTCCGTGGTGGTACCTTTGCTGTGGGAGAACGAGCTGGACGTTTGCAGTGTCGGAGCAGGGCTCTGGCCATCGTGAGAGTGAGAGAGAGTGTTGGCAGCGTTCGGAGTTAAGCAAGGACGGAGCGCCGCTGTGTGCGATCGGCAGAGCCCTGCTCCGACACGGCAAACGTCCAGCTCGTTCTCCCACACCAATAGCGCCAGCACTGAAAGTGCTTGCTGCTCCTCACCCTGCCTTGCCAGCGCTTTCGCAGCATAACACACACTGGTGAACTGCACTTGCCTTTCCTCCAGGCACTTCGAATACACATTCTCAAGCTCCCTCTCATTCTCGGCAGAGAGCAGCTCCCAAAGTGCAAACGACCAGCGATTTCTCCACACGATAGGTCTAAAGGCTTAGTGCTCTTGCTGTTCCTCCCCTTCCCTTACCAGCGCTTGCACAGCTAAACACACACTGCGGATCTGCCCTTGCCTTGCCTCCCAGCACTCCCAATACACATTCTCAAGCTCACTCTCGCTCTCGGCACAGACTAGCTCCCAAAGTGAAAACGTCGGGCAATTTCTCCCACCCCTTATTCTAAGGCCTTAGTTCTGTGAAAGCGCTGGCACGGGACGGTGAGGAGCAGCAAGAGCTTCCAGTGCGGGCTCCTGTGGTGTGGGAGAAAGCGCTGGACGTTTGCATCGTCGCAGCAGGGCTCTGCCGATCGGGACAGTGAGACAGAGTGCTGGCAGTTCTAGGAGCTGGGCAAGCTCGGAGCCCCAGTGTGTATTTGGCTGTAAGTGAAGTGGCAAGCGAAGCCGAAGAGCAGCAAGAGCTTTGGGGGCTTTCACCTTTGCTGTGGGAGAACTCGCCGGACGTTTGCAGTGTCGCAGCAGGGCTCTGCCCATCGGGCCAGTGAGACAGAGCGCTGGCAGGGTTCGGAGCTGGGCAAGCACGCAGCTGCAGCGTGTGTTTGGCTGTGAAAGCGGTGGTGAGGGAAGGTGGGGAGCAGCAGCTTTCTGTGCTGTCCCCTTTGCTGTGGGCAAAATGGCTGGACGTTTGCACTTTGCGAGCCAATCTGTGCCGAGAGTGAGAGTGAGCCTGAGACTGTGTATTCAGAGTGCGTGGAGGAAAAGCAAGTGCAGTTCACCAGCGTGTGTGTGTGTCTCGCTATGAAAGCGCTGGCAAAGGAAGGTGAGGAAGAGCGAGAGCTTTCCGTGGTGGTACCTTTGCTGTGGGAGAACGAGCTGGACGTTTGCAGTGTCGGAGCAGGGCTCTGGCCATCGTGAGAGTGAGAGAGAGTGTTGGCAGCGTTCGGAGTTAAGCAAGGACGGAGCGCCGCTGTGCGCGATCGGCAGAGCCCTGCTCCGACACGGCAAACGTCCAGCTCGTTCTCCCACACCAATAGCGCCAGCACTGAAAGTGCTTGCTGCTCCTCACCCTGCCTTGCCAGCGCTTTCGCAGCATAACACACACTGGTGAACTGCACTTGCCTTTCCTCCAGGCACTTCGAATACACATTCTCAAGCTCCCTCTCATTCTCGGCAGAGAGGAGCTCCCAAAGTGCAAACGACCAGCGATTTCTCCACACGATAGATCTAAAGGCTTAGTGCTCTTGCTGTTCCTCCCCTTCCCTTACCAGCGCTTGCACAGCTAAGCACACACTGCGGATCTGCCCTTGCCTTGCCTCCCAGCACTCCCAATACACATTCTCAAGCTCACTCTCGCTCTCGGCACAGACTAGCTCCCAAAGTGAAAACGTCGGGCAATTTCTCCCACCCCTTATTCTAAGGCCTTAGTTCTGTGAAAGCGCTGGCACGGGACGGTGAGGAGCAGCAAGAGCTTCCAGTGCGGGCTCCTGTGGTGTGGGAGAAAGCGCTGGACGTTTGCATCGTCGCAGCAGGGCTCTGCCGATCGGGACAGTGAGACAGAGTGCTGGCAGTTCTAGGAGCTGGGCAAGCTCGGAGCCCCAGTGTGTATTTGGCTGTAAGTGAAGTGGCAAGCGAAGCCGAAGAGCAGCAAGAGCTTTGGGGGCTTTCACCTTTGCTGTGGGAGAACTCGCCGGACGTTTGCAGTGTCGCAGCAGGGCTCTGCCCATCGGGCCAGTGAGACAGAGCGCTGGCAGGGTTCGGAGCTGGGCAAGCACACAGCTGCAGCGTGTGTTTGGCTGTGAAAGCGGTGGTGAGGGAAGGTGGGGAGCAGCAGCTTTCTGTGCTGTCCCCTTTGCTGTGGGCAAAATGGCTGGACGTTTGCACTTTGCGAGCCAATCTGTGCCGAGAGTGAGAGTGAGCCTGAGACTGTGTATTCAGAGTGCGTGGAGGAAAAGCAAGTGCAGTTCACCAGCGTGTGTGTGTGTCTCGCTATGAAAGCGCTGGCAAAGGAAGGTGAGGAAGAGCGAGAGCTTTCTGTGGTGGTACCTTTGCTGTGGGAGAACGAGCTGGACGTTTGCAGTGTCGGAGCAGGGCTCTGGCCATCGTGAGAGTGAGAGAGAGTGTTGGCAGCGTTCGGAGTTAAGCAAGGACGGAGCGCCGCTGTGTGCGATCGGCAGAGCCCTGCTCCGACACGGCAAACGTCCAGCTCGTTCTCCCACACCAATAGCGCCAGCACTGAAAGTGCTTGCTGCTCCTCACCCTGCCTTGCCAGCGCTTTCGCAGCATAACACACACTGGTGAACTGCACTTGCCTTTCCTCCAGGCACTTCGAATACACATTCTCAAGCTCCCTCTCATTCTCGGCAGAGAGCAGCTCCCAAAGTGCAAACGACCAGCGATTTCTCCACACGATAGGTCTAAAGGCTTAGTGCTCTTGCTGTTCCTCCCCTTCCCTTACCAGCGCTTGCACAGCTAAGCACACACTGCGGATCTGCCCTTGCCTTGCCTCCCAGCACTCCCAATACACATTCTCAAGCTCACTCTCGCTCTCGGCACAGACTAGCTCCCAAAGTGAAAACGTCGGGCAATTTCTCCCACCCCTTATTCTAAGGCCTTAGTTCTGTGAAAGCGCTGGCACGGGACGGTGAGGAGCAGCAAGAGCTTCCAGTGCGGGCACCTGTGGTGTGGGAGAAAGCGCTGGACGTTTGCATCGTCACAGCAGGGCTCTGCCGATCGGGACAGTGAGACAGAGTGCTGGCAGTTCTAGGAGCTGGGCAAGCTCAGAGCCCCGGTGTGTATTTGGCTGTAAATGAAGTGGCAAGCGAAGCCGAAGAGCAGCAAGAGCTTTGGGGGCTTTCACCTTTGCTGTGGGAGAACTCGCCGGACGTTTGCAGTGTCGCAGCAGGGCTCTGCCCATCGGGCCAGTGAGACAGAGCGCTGGCAGGGTTCGGAGCTGGGCAAGCACGCAGCTGCAGCGTGTGTTTGGCTGTGAAAGCGGTGGTGAGGGAAGGTGGGGAGCAGCAGCTTTCTGTGCTGTCCCCTTTGCTGTGGGCAAAATGGCTGGACGTTTGCACTTTGCGAGCCAATCTGTGCCGAGAGTGAGAGTGAGCCTGAGACTGTGTATTCAGAGTGCGTGGAGGAAAAGCAAGTGCAGTTCACCAGCGTGTGTGTGTCTCGCTATGAAAGCGCTGGCAAAGGAAGGTGAGGAAGAGCGAGAGCTTTCCGTGGTGGTACCTTTGCTGTGGGAGAACGAGCTGGACGTTTGCAGTGTCGGAGCAGGGCTCTGGCCATCGTGAGAGTGAGAGAGAGTGTTGGCAGCGTTCGGAGTTAAGCAAGGACGGAGCGCCGCTGTGTGCGATCGGCAGAGCCCTGCTCCGACACGGCAAACGTCCAGCTCGTTCTCCCACACCAATAGCGCCAGCACTGAAAGTGCTTGCTGCTCCTCACCCTGCCTTGCCAGCGCTTTCGCAGCATAACACACACTGGTGAACTGCACTTGCCTTTCCTCCAGGCACTTCGAATACACATTCTCAAGCTCCCTCTCATTCTCGGCAGAGAGCAGCTCCCAAAGTGCAAACGACCAGCGATTTCTCCACACGATAGGTCTAAAGGCTTAGTGCTCTTGCTGTTCCTCCCCTTCCCTTACCAGCGCTTGCACAGCTAAACACACACTGCGGATCTGCCCTTGCCTTGCCTCCCAGCACTCCCAATACACATTCTCAAGCTCACTCTCGCTCTCGGCACAGACTAGCTCCCAAAGTGAAAACGTCGGGCAATTTCTCCCACCCCTTATTCTAAGGCCTTAGTTCTGTGAAAGCGCTGGCACGGGACGGTGAGGAGCAGCAAGAGCTTCCAGTGCGGGCTCCTGTGGTGTGGGAGAAAGCGCTGGACGTTTGCATCGTCGCAGCAGGGCTCTGCCGATCGGGACAGTGAGACAGAGTGCTGGCAGTTCTAGGAGCTGGGCAAGCTCGGAGCCCCAGTGTGTATTTGGCTGTAAGTGAAGTGGCAAGCGAAGCCGAAGAGCAGCAAGAGCTTTGGGGGCTTTCACCTTTGCTGTGGGAGAACTCGCCGGACGTTTGCAGTGTCGCAGCAGGGCTCTGCCCATCGGGCCAGTGAGACAGAGCGCTGGCAGGGTTCGGAGCTGGGCAAGCACGCAGCTGCAGCGTGTGTTTGGCTGTGAAAGCGGTGGTGAGGGAAGGTGGGGAGCAGCAGCTTTCTGTGCTGTCCCCTTTGCTGTGGGCAAAATGGCTGGACGTTTGCACTTTGCGAGCCAATCTGTGCCGAGAGTGAGAGTGAGCCTGAGACTGTGTATTCAGAGTGCGTGGAGGAAAAGCAAGTGCAGTTCACCAGCGTGTGTGTGTGTCTCGCTATGAAAGCGCTGGCAAAGGAAGGTGAGGAAGAGCGAGAGCTTTCCGTGGTGGTACCTTTGCTGTGGGAGAACGAGCTGGACGTTTGCAGTGTCGGAGCAGGGCTCTGGCCATCGTGAGAGTGAGAGAGAGTGTTGGCAGCGTTCGGAGTTAAGCAAGGACGGAGCGCCGCTGTGCGCGATCGGCAGAGCCCTGCTCCGACACGGCAAACGTCCAGCTCGTTCTCCCACACCAATAGCGCCAGCACTGAAAGTGCTTGCTGCTCCTCACCCTGCCTTGCCAGCGCTTTCGCAGCATAACACACACTGGTGAACTGCACTTGCCTTTCCTCCAGGCACTTCGAATACACATTCTCAAGCTCCCTCTCATTCTCGGCAGAGAGGAGCTCCCAAAGTGCAAACGACCAGCGATTTCTCCACACGATAGATCTAAAGGCTTAGTGCTCTTGCTGTTCCTCCCCTTCCCTTACCAGCGCTTGCACAGCTAAGCACACACTGCGGATCTGCCCTTGCCTTGCCTCCCAGCACTCCCAATACACATTCTCAAGCTCACTCTCGCTCTCGGCACAGACTAGCTCCCAAAGTGAAAACGTCGGGCAATTTCTCCCACCCCTTATTCTAAGGCCTTAGTTCTGTGAAAGCGCTGGCACGGGACGGTGAGGAGCAGCAAGAGCTTCCAGTGCGGGCTCCTGTGGTGTGGGAGAAAGCGCTGGACGTTTGCATCGTCGCAGCAGGGCTCTGCCGATCGGGACAGTGAGACAGAGTGCTGGCAGTTCTAGGAGCTGGGCAAGCTCGGAGCCCCAGTGTGTATTTGGCTGTAAGTGAAGTGGCAAGCGAAGCCGAAGAGCAGCAAGAGCTTTGGGGGCTTTCACCTTTGCTGTGGGAGAACTCGCCGGACGTTTGCAGTGTCGCAGCAGGGCTCTGCCCATCGGGCCAGTGAGACAGAGCGCTGGCAGGGTTCGGAGCTGGGCAAGCACGCAGCTGCAGCGTGTGTTTGGCTGTGAAAGCGGTGGTGAGGGAAGGTGGGGAGCAGCAGCTTTCTGTGCTGTCCCCTTTGCTGTGGGCAAAATGGCTGGATGTTTGCACTTTGCGAGCCAATCTGTGCCGAGAGTGAGAGTGAGCCTGAGACTGTGTATTCAGAGTGCGTGGAGGAAAAGCAAGTGCAGTTCACCAGCGTGTGTGTGTGTCTCGCTATGAAAGCGCTGGCAAAGGAAGGTGAGGAAGAGCGAGAGCTTTCTGTGGTGGTACCTTTGCTGTGGGAGAACGAGCTGGACGTTTGCAGTGTCGGAGCAGGGCTCTGGCCATCGTGAGAGTGAGAGAGAGTGTTGGCAGCGTTCGGAGTTAAGCAAGGACGGAGCGCCGCTGTGTGCGATCGGCAGAGCCCTGCTCCGACACGGCAAACGTCCAGCTCGTTCTCCCACACCAATAGCGCCAGCACTGAAAGTGCTTGCTGCTCCTCACCCTGCCTTGCCAGCGCTTTCGCAGCATAACACACACTGGTGAACTGCACTTGCCTTTCCTCCAGGCACTTCGAATACACATTCTCAAGCTCCCTCTCATTCTCGGCAGAGAGGAGCTCCCAAAGTGCAAACGACCAGCGATTTCTCCACACGATAGGTCTAAAGGCTTAGTGCTCTTGCTGTTCCTCCCCTTCCCTTACCAGCGCTTGCACAGCTAAGCACACACTGCGGATCTGCCCTTGCCTTGCCTCCCAGCACTCCCAATACACATTCTCAAGCTCACTCTCGCTCTCGGCACAGACTAGCTCCCAAAGTGAAAACGTCGGGCAATTTCTCCCACCCCTTATTCTAAGGCCTTAGTTCTGTGAAAGCGCTGGCACGGGACGGTGAGGAGCAGCAAGAGCTTCCAGTGCGGGCACCTGTGGTGTGGGAGAAAGCGCTGGACGTTTGCATCGTCGCAGCAGGGCTCTGCCGATCGGGACAGTGAGACAGAGTGCTGGCAGTTCTAGGAGCTGGGCAAGCTCGGAGCCCCAGTGTGTATTTGGCTGTAAGTGAAGTGGCAAGCGAAGCCGAAGAGCAGCAAGAGCTTTGGGGGCTTTCACCTTTGCTGTGGGAGAACTCGCCGGACGTTTGCAGTGTCGCAGCAGGGCTCTGCCCATCGGGCCAGTGAGACAGAGCGCTGGCAGGGTTCGGAGCTGGGCAAGCACGCAGCTGCAGCGTGTGTTTGGCTGTGAAAGCGGTGGTGAGGGAAGGTGGGGAGCAGCAGCTTTCTGTGCTGTCCCCTTTGCTGTGGGCAAAATGGCTGGACGTTTGCACTTTGCGAGCCAATCTGTGCCGAGAGTGAGAGTGAGCCTGAGACTGTGTATTCAGAGTGCGTGGAGGAAAAGCAAGTGCAGTTCACCAGCGTGTGTGTGTGTCTCGCTATGAAAGCGCTGGCAAAGGAAGGTGAGGAAGAGCGAGAGCTTTCCGTGGTGGTACCTTTGCTGTGGGAGAACGAGCTGGACGTTTGCAGTGTCGGAGCAGGGCTCTGGCCATCGTGAGAGTGAGAGAGAGTGTTGGCAGCGTTCGGAGTTAAGCAAGGACGGAGCGCCGCTGTGCGCGATCGGCAGAGCCCTGCTCCGACACGGCAAACGTCCAGCTCGTTCTCCCACACCAATAGCGCCAGCACTGAAAGTGCTTGCTGCTCCTCACCCTGCCTTGCCAGCGCTTTCGCAGCATAACACACACTGGTGAACTGCACTTGCCTTTCCTCCAGGCACTTCGAATACACATTCTCAAGCTCCCTCTCATTCTCGGCAGAGAGGAGCTCCCAAAGTGCAAACGACCAGCGATTTCTCCACACGATAGATCTAAAGGCTTAGTGCTCTTGCTGTTCCTCCCCTTCCCTTACCAGCGCTTGCACAGCTAAGCACACACTGCGGATCTGCCCTTGCCTTGCCTCCCAGCACTCCCAATACACATTCTCAAGCTCACTCTCGCTCTCGGCACAGACTAGCTCCCAAAGTGAAAACGTCGGGCAATTTCTCCCACCCCTTATTCTAAGGCCTTAGTTCTGTGAAAGCGCTGGCACGGGACGGTGAGGAGCAGCAAGAGCTTCCAGTGCGGGCTCCTGTGGTGTGGGAGAAAGCGCTGGACGTTTGCATCGTCGCAGCAGGGCTCTGCCGATCGGGACAGTGAGACAGAGTGCTGGCAGTTCTAGGATCTGGGCAAGCTCGGAGCCCCAGTGTGTATTTGGCTGTAAGTGAAGTGGCAAGCGAAGCCGAAGAGCAGCAAGAGCTTTGGGGGCTTTCACCTTTGCTGTGGGAGAACTCGCCGGACGTTTGCAGTGTCGCAGCAGGGCTCTGCCCATCGGGCCAGTGAGACAGAGCGCTGGCAGGGTTCGGAGCTGGGCAAGCACACAGCTGCAGCGTGTGTTTGGCTGTGAAAGCGGTGGTGAGGGAAGGTGGGGAGCAGCAGCTTTCTGTGCTGTCCCCTTTGCTGTGGGCAAAATGGCTGGACGTTTGCACTTTGCGAGCCAATCTGTGCCGAGAGTGAGAGTGAGCCTGAGACTGTGTATTCAGAGTGCGTGGAGGAAAAGCAAGTGCAGTTCACCAGCGTGTGTGTGTGTCTCGCTATGAAAGCGCTGGCAAAGGAAGGTGAGGAAGAGCGAGAGCTTTCCGTGGTGGTACCTTTGCTGTGGGAGAACGAGCTGGACGTTTGCAGTGTCGGAGCAGGGCTCTGGCCATCGTGAGAGTGAGAGAGAGTGTTGGCAGCGTTCGGAGTTAAGCAAGGACGGAGCGCCGCTGTGCGCGATCGGCAGAGCCCTGCTCCGACACGGCAAACGTCCAGCTCGTTCTCCCACACCAATAGCGCCAGCACTGAAAGTGCTTGCTGCTCCTCACCCTGCCTTGCCAGCGCTTTCGCAGCATAACACACACTGGTGAACTGCACTTGCCTTTCCTCCAGGCACTTCGAATACACATTCTCAAGCTCCCTCTCATTCTCGGCAGAGAGCAGCTCCCAAAGTGCAAACGACCAGCGATTTCTCCACACGATAGGTCTAAAGGCTTAGTGCTCTTGCTGTTCCCCCCCTTCCCTTACCAGCGCTTGCACAGCTAAGCACACACTGCGGCTCTGCCCTTGCCTTGCCTCCCAGCACTCCCAATACACATTCTCAAGCTCACTCTCGCTCTCGGCACAGACTAGCTCCCAAAGTGAAAACGTCGGGCAATTTCTCCCACCCCTTATTCTAAGGCCTTAGTTCTGTGAAAGCGCTGGCACGGGACGGTGAGGAGCAGCAAGAGCTTCCAGTGCGGGCTCCTGTGGTGTGGGAGAAAGCGCTGGACGTTTGCATCGTCGCAGCAGGGCTCTGCCGATCGGGACAGTGAGACAGAGTGCTGGCAGTTCTAGGAGCTGGGCAAGCTCGGAGCCCCAGTGTGTATTTGGCTGTAAGTGAAGTGGCAAGCGAAGCCGAAGAGCAGCAAGAGCTTTGGGGGCTTTCACCTTTGCTGTGGGAGAACTCGCCGGACGTTTGCAGTGTCGCAGCAGGGCTCTGCCCATCGGGCCAGTGAGACAGAGCGCTGGCAGGGTTCGGAGCTGGGCAAGCACGCAGCTGCAGCGTGTGTTTGGCTGTGAAAGCGGTGGTGAGGGAAGGTGGGGAGCAGCAGCTTTCTGTGCTGTCCCCTTTGCTGTGGGCAAAATGGCTGGACGTTTGCACTTTGCGAGCCAATCTGTGCCGAGAGTGAGAGTGAGCCTGAGACTGTGTATTCAGAGTGCGTGGAGGAAAAGCAAGTGCAGTTCACCAGCGTGTGTGTGTGTCTCGCTATGAAAGCGCTGGCAAAGGAAGGTGAGGAAGAGCGAGAGCTTTCCGTGGTGGTACCTTTGCTGTGGGAGAACGAGCTGGACGTTTGCAGTGTCGGAGCAGGGCTCTGGCCATCGTGAGAGTGAGAGAGAGTGTTGGCAGCGTTCGGAGTTAAGCAAGGACGGAGCGCCGCTGTGTGCAATCGGCAGAGCCCTGCTCCGACACGGCAAACGTCCAGCTCGTTCTCCCACACCAATAGCCCCAGCACTGAAAGTGCTTGCTGCTCCTCACCCTGCCTTGCCAGCGCTTTCGCAGCATAACACACAACGGTGAACTGCACTTGCCTTTCCTCCAGGCACTTCGAATACACATTCTCAAGCTCCCTCTCATTCTCGGCAGAGAGCAGCTCCCAAAGTGCAAACGACCAGCGATTTCTCCACACGATAGGTCTAAAGGCTTAGTGCTCTTGCTGTTCCTCCCCTTCCCTTACCAGCGCTTGCACAGCTAAACACACACTGCGGATCTGCCCTTGCCTTGCCTCCCAGCACTCCCAATACACATTCTCAAGCTCACTCTCGCTCTCGGCACAGACTAGCTCCCAAAGTGAAAACGTCGGGCAATTTCTCCCACCCCTTATTCTAAGGCCTTAGTTCTGTGAAAGCGCTGGCACGGGACGGTGAGGAGCAGCAAGAGCTTCCAGTGCGGGCACCTGTGGTGTGGGAGAAAGCGCTGGACGTTTGCATCGTCGCAGCAGGGCTCTGCCGATCGGGCCAGTGAGACAGAGTGCTGGCAGTTCTAGGAGCTGGGCAAGCTCGGAGCCCCAGTGTGTATTTGGCTGTAAGTGAAGTGGCAAGCGAAGCCGAAGAGCAGCAAGAGCTTTGGGGGCTTTCACCTTTGCTGTGGGAGAACTCGCCGGACGTTTGCAGTGTCGCAGCAGGGCTCTGCCCATCGGGCCAGTGAGACAGAGCGCTGGCAGGGTTCGGAGCTGGGCAAGCACACAGCTGCAGCGTGTGTTTGGCTGTGAAAGCGGTGGTGAGGGAAGGTGGGGAGCAGCAGCTTTCTGTGCTGTCCCCTTTGCTGTGGGCAAAATGGCTGGACGTTTGCACTTTGCGAGCCAATCTGTGCCGAGAGTGAGAGTGAGCCTGAGACTGTGTGTTCAGAGTGCGTGGAGGAAAAGCAAGTGCAGTTCACCAGCGTGTGTGTGTGTCTCGCTATGAAAGCGCTGGCAAAGGAAGGTGAGGAAGAGCGAGAGCTTTCTGTGGTGGTACCTTTGCTGTGGGAGAACGAGCTGGACGTTTGCAGTGTCGGAGCAGGGCTCTGGCCATCGTGAGAGTGAGAGAGAGTGTTGGCAGCGTTCGGAGTTAAGCAAGGACGGAGCGCCGCTGTGTGCGATCGGCAGAGCCCTGCTCCGACACGGCAAACGTCCAGCTCGTTCTCCCACACCAATAGCCCCAGCACTGAAAGTGCTTGCTGCTCCTCACCCTGCCTTGCCAGCGCTTTCGCAGCATAACACACACTGGTGAACTGCACTTGCCTTTCCTCCAGGCACTTCGAATACACATTCTCAAGCTCCCTCTCATTCTCGGCAGAGAGCAGCTCCCAAAGTGCAAACGACCAGCGATTTCTCCACACGATAGGTCTAAAGGCTTAGTGCTCTTGCTGTTCCTCCCCTTCCCTTACCAGCGCTTGCACAGCTAAACACACACTGCGGATCTGCCCTTGCCTTGCCTCCCAGCACTCCCAATACACATTCTCAAGCTCACTCTCGCTCTCGGCACAGACTAGCTCCCAAAGTGAAAACGTCGGGCAATTTCTCCCACCCCTTATTCTAAGGCCTTAGTTCTGTGAAAGCGCTGGCACGGGACGGTGAGGAGCAGCAAGAGCTTCCAGTGCGGGCTCCTGTGGTGTGGGAGAAAGCGCTGGACGTTTGCATCGTCGCAGCAGGGCTCTGCCGATCGGGACAGTGAGACAGAGTGCTGGCAGTTCTAGGAGCTGGGCAAGCTCGGAGCCCCGGTGTGTATTTGGCTGTAAATGAAGTGGCAAGCGAAGCCGAAGAGCAGCAAGAGCTTTGGGGGCTTTCACCTTTGCTGTGGGAGAACTCGCCGGACGTTTGCAGTGTCGCAGCAGGGCTCTGCCCATCGGGCCAGTGAGACAGAGCGCTGGCAGGGTTCGGAGCTGGGCAAGCACGCAGCTGCAGCGTGTGTTTGGCTGTGAAAGCGGTGGTGAGGGAAGGTGGGGAGCAGCAGCTTTCTGTGCTGTCCCCTTTGCTGTGGGCAAAATGGCTGGACGTTTGCACTTTGCGAGCCAATCTGTGCCGAGAGTGAGAGTGAGCCTGAGACTGTGTATTCAGAGTGCGTGGAGGAAAAGCAAGTGCAGTTCACCAGCGTGTGTGTGTGTCTCGCTATGAAAACGCTGGCAAAGGAAGGTGAGGAAGAGCGAGAGCTTTCCGTGGTGGTACCTTTGCTGTGGGAGAACGAGCTGGACGTTTGCAGTGTCGGAGCAGGGCTCTGGCCATCGTGAGAGTGAGAGAGAGTGTTGGCAGCGTTCGGAGTTAAGCAAGGACGGAGCGCCGCTGTGCGCGATCGGCAGAGCCCTGCTCCGACACGGCAAACGTCCAGCTCGTTCTCCCACACCAATAGCGCCAGCACTGAAAGTGCTTGCTGCTCCTCACCCTGCCTTGCCAGCGCTTTCGCAGCATAACACACACTGGTGAACTGCACTTGCCTTTCCTCCAGGCACTTCGAATACACATTCTCAAGCTCCCTCTCATTCTCGGCAGAGAGCAGCTCCCAAAGTGCAAACGACCAGCGATTTCTCCACACGATAGGTCTAAAGGCTTAGTGCTCTTGCTGTTCCTCCCCTTCCCTTACCAGCGCTTGCACAGCTAAACACACACTGCGGATCTGCCCTTGCCTTGCCTCCCAGCACTCCCAATACACATTCTCAAGCTCACTCTCGCTCTCGGCACAGACTAGCTCCCAAAGTGAAAACGTCGGGCAATTTCTCCCACCCCTTATTCTAAGGCCTTAGTTCTGTGAAAGCGCTGGCACGGGACGGTGAGGAGCAGCAAGAGCTTCCAGTGCGGGCTCCTGTGGTGTGGGAGAAAGCGCTGGACGTTTGCATCGTCGCAGCAGGGCTCTGCCGATCGGGACAGTGAGACAGAGTGCTGGCAGTTCTAGGAGCTGGGCAAGCTCGGAGCCCCAGTGTGTATTTGGCTGTAAGTGAAGTGGCAAGCGAAGCCGAAGAGCAGCAAGAGCTTTGGGGGCTTTCACCTTTGCTGTGGGAGAACTCGCCGGACGTTTGCAGTGTCGCAGCAGGGCTCTGCCCATCGGGCCAGTGAGACAGAGCGCTGGCAGGGTTCGGAGCTGGGCAAGCACGCAGCTGCAGCGTGTGTTTGGCTGTGAAAGCGGTGGTGAGGGAAGGTGGGGAGCAGCAGCTTTCTGTGCTGTCCCCTTTGCTGTGGGCAAAATGGCTGGACGTTTGCACTTTGCGAGCCAATCTGTGCCGAGAGTGAGAGTGAGCCTGAGACTGTGTATTCAGAGTGCGTGGAGGAAAAGCAAGTGCAGTTCACCAGCGTGTGTGTGTGTCTCGCTATGAAAGCGCTGGCAAAGGAAGGTGAGGAAGAGCGAGAGCTTTCCGTGGTGGTACCTTTGCTGTGGGAGAACGAGCTGGACGTTTGCAGTGTCGGAGCAGGGCTCTGGCCATCGTGAGAGTGAGAGAGAGTGTTGGCAGCGTTCGGAGTTAAGCAAGGACGGAGCGCCGCTGTGTGCAATCGGCAGAGCCCTGCTCCGACACGGCAAACGTCCAGCTCGTTCTCCCACACCAATAGCCCCAGCACTGAAAGTGCTTGCTGCTCCTCACCCTGCCTTGCCAGCGCTTTCGCAGCATAACACACACTGGTGAACTGCACTTGCCTTTCCTCCAGGCACTTCGAATACACATTCTCAAGCTCCCTCTCATTCTCGGCAGAGAGCAGCTCCCAAAGTGCAAACGACCAGCGATTTCTCCACACGATAGGTCTAAAGGCTTAGTGCTCTTGCTGTTCCTCCCCTTCCCTTACCAGCGCTTGCACAGCTAAACACACACTGCGGATCTGCCCTTGCCTTGCCTCCCAGCACTCCCAATACACATTCTCAAGCTCACTCTCGCTCTCGGCACAGACTAGCTCCCAAAGTGAAAACGTCGGGCAATTTCTCCCACCCCTTATTCTAAGGCCTTAGTTCTGTGAAAGCGCTGGCACGGGACGGTGAGGAGCAGCAAGAGCTTCCAGTGCGGGCACCTGTGGTGTGGGAGAAAGCGCTGGACGTTTGCATCGTCGCAGCAGGGCTCTGCCGATCGGGACAGTGAGACAGAGTGCTGGCAGTTCTAGGAGCTGGGCAAGCTCGGAGCCCCAGTGTGTATTTGGCTGTAAGTGAAGTGGCAAGCGAAGCCGAAGAGCAGCAAGAGCTTTGGGGGCTTTCACCTTTGCTGTGGGAGAACTCGCCGGACGTTTGCAGTGTCGCAGCAGGGCTCTGCCCATCGGGCCAGTGAGACAGAGCGCTGGCAGGGTTCGGAGCTGGGCAAGCACGCAGCTGCAGCGTGTGTTTGGCTGTGAAAGCGGTGGTGAGGGAAGGTGGGGAGCAGCAGCTTTCTGTGCTGTCCCCTTTGCTGTGGGCAAAATGGCTGGACGTTTGCACTTTGCGAGCCAATCTGTGCCGAGAGTGAGAGTGAGCCTGAGACTGTGTATTCAGAGTGCGTGGAGGAAAAGCAAGTGCAGTTCACCAGCGTGTGTGTGTGTCTCGCTATGAAAGCGCTGGCAAAGGAAGGTGAGGAAGAGCGAGAGCTTTCCGTGGTGGTACCTTTGCTGTGGGAGAACGAGCTGGACGTTTGCAGTGTCGGAGCAGGGCTCTGGCCATCGTGAGAGTGAGAGAGAGTGTTGGCAGCGTTCGGAGTTAAGCAAGGACGGAGCGCCGCTGTGCGCGATCGGCAGAGCCCTGCTCCGACACGGCAAACGTCCAGCTCGTTCTCCCACACCAATAGCCCCAGCACTGAAAGTGCTTGCTGCTCCTCACCCTGCCTTGCCAGCGCTTTCGCAGCATAACACACACTGGTGAACTGCACTTGCCTTTCCTCCAGGCACTTCGAATACACATTCTCAAGCTCCCTCTCATTCTCGGCAGAGAGCAGCTCCCAAAGTGCAAACGACCAGCGATTTCTCCACACGATAGGTCTAAAGGCTTAGTGCTCTTGCTGTTCCTCCCCTTCCCTTACCAGCGCTTGCACAGCTAAACACACACTGCGGATCTGCCCTTGCCTTGCCTCCCAGCACTCCCAATACACATTCTCAAGCTCACTCTCGCTCTCGGCACAGACTAGCTCCCAAAGTGAAAACGTCGGGCAATTTCTCCCACCCCTTATTCTAAGGCCTTAGTTCTGTGAAAGCGCTGGCACGGGACGGTGAGGAGCAGCAAGAGCTTCCAGTGCGGGCTCCTGTGGTGTGGGAGAAAGCGCTGGACGTTTGCATCGTCGCAGCAGGGCTCTGCCGATCGGGACAGTGAGACAGAGTGCTGGCAGTTCTAGGAGCTGGGCAAGCTCGGAGCCCCGGTGTGTATTTGGCTGTAAATGAAGTGGCAAGCGAAGCCGAAGAGCAGCAAGAGCTTTGGGGGCTTTCACCTTTGCTGTGGGAGAACTCGCCGGACGTTTGCAGTGTCGCAGCAGGGCTCTGCCCATCGGGCCAGTGAGACAGAGCGCTGGCAGGGTTCGGAGCTGGGCAAGCACGCAGCTGCAGCGTGTGTTTGGCTGTGAAAGCGGTGGTGAGGGAAGGTGGGGAGCAGCAGCTTTCTGTGCTGTCCCCTTTGCTGTGGGCAAAATGGCTGGACGTTTGCACTTTGCGAGCCAATCTGTGCCGAGAGTGAGAGTGAGCCTGAGACTGTGTATTCAGAGTGCGTGGAGGAAAAGCAAGTGCAGTTCACCAGCGTGTGTGTGTGTCTCGCTATGAAAACGCTGGCAAAGGAAGGTGAGGAAGAGCGAGAGCTTTCCGTGGTGGTACCTTTGCTGTGGGAGAACGAGCTGGACGTTTGCAGTGTCGGAGCAGGGCTCTGGCCATCGTGAGAGTGAGAGAGAGTGTTGGCAGCGTTCGGAGTTAAGCAAGGACGGAGCGCCGCTGTGCGCGATCGGCAGAGCCCTGCTCCGACACGGCAAACGTCCAGCTCGTTCTCCCACACCAATAGCGCCAGCACTGAAAGTGCTTGCTGCTCCTCACCCTGCCTTGCCAGCGCTTTCGCAGCATAACACACACTGGTGAACTGCACTTGCCTTTCCTCCAGGCACTTCGAATACACATTCTCAAGCTCCCTCTCATTCTCGGCAGAGAGCAGCTCCCAAAGTGCAAACGACCAGCGATTTCTCCACACGATAGGTCTAAAGGCTTAGTGCTCTTGCTGTTCCTCCCCTTCCCTTACCAGCGCTTGCACAGCTAAACACACACTGCGGATCTGCCCTTGCCTTGCCTCCCAGCACTCCCAATACACATTCTCAAGCTCACTCTCGCTCTCGGCACAGACTAGCTCCCAAAGTGAAAACGTCGGGCAATTTCTCCCACCCCTTATTCTAAGGCCTTAGTTCTGTGAAAGCGCTGGCACGGGACGGTGAGGAGCAGCAAGAGCTTCCAGTGCGGGCTCCTGTGGTGTGGGAGAAAGCGCTGGACGTTTGCATCGTCGCAGCAGGGCTCTGCCGATCGGGACAGTGAGACAGAGTGCTGGCAGTTCTAGGAGCTGGGCAAGCTCGGAGCCCCAGTGTGTATTTGGCTGTAAGTGAAGTGGCAAGCGAAGCCGAAGAGCAGCAAGAGCTTTGGGGGCTTTCACCTTTGCTGTGGGAGAACTCGCCGGACGTTTGCAGTGTCGCAGCAGGGCTCTGCCCATCGGGCCAGTGAGACAGAGCGCTGGCAGGGTTCGGAGCTGGGCAAGCACGCAGCTGCAGCGTGTGTTTGGCTGTGAAAGCGGTGGTGAGGGAAGGTGGGGAGCAGCAGCTTTCTGTGCTGTCCCCTTTGCTGTGGGCAAAATGGCTGGACGTTTGCACTTTGCGAGCCAATCTGTGCCGAGAGTGAGAGTGAGCCTGAGACTGTGTATTCAGAGTGCGTGGAGGAAAAGCAAGTGCAGTTCACCAGCGTGTGTGTGTGTCTCGCTATGAAAGCGCTGGCAAAGGAAGGTGAGGAAGAGCGAGAGCTTTCCGTGGTGGTACCTTTGCTGTGGGAGAACGAGCTGGACGTTTGCAGTGTCGGAGCAGGGCTCTGGCCATCGTGAGAGTGAGAGAGAGTGTTGGCAGCGTTCGGAGTTAAGCAAGGACGGAGCGCCGCTGTGTGCAATCGGCAGAGCCCTGCTCCGACACGGCAAACGTCCAGCTCGTTCTCCCACACCAATAGCCCCAGCACTGAAAGTGCTTGCTGCTCCTCACCCTGCCTTGCCAGCGCTTTCGCAGCATAACACACACTGGTGAACTGCACTTGCCTTTCCTCCAGGCACTTCGAATACACATTCTCAAGCTCCCTCTCATTCTCGGCAGAGAGCAGCTCCCAAAGTGCAAACGACCAGCGATTTCTCCACACGATAGGTCTAAAGGCTTAGTGCTCTTGCTGTTCCTCCCCTTCCCTTACCAGCGCTTGCACAGCTAAACACACACTGCGGATCTGCCCTTGCCTTGCCTCCCAGCACTCCCAATACACATTCTCAAGCTCACTCTCGCTCTCGGCACAGACTAGCTCCCAAAGTGAAAACGTCGGGCAATTTCTCCCACCCCTTATTCTAAGGCCTTAGTTCTGTGAAAGCGCTGGCACGGGACGGTGAGGAGCAGCAAGAGCTTCCAGTGCGGGCACCTGTGGTGTGGGAGAAAGCGCTGGACGTTTGCATCGTCGCAGCAGGGCTCTGCCGATCGGGACAGTGAGACAGAGTGCTGGCAGTTCTAGGAGCTGGGCAAGCTCGGAGCCCCAGTGTGTATTTGGCTGTAAGTGAAGTGGCAAGCGAAGCCGAAGAGCAGCAAGAGCTTTGGGGGCTTTCACCTTTGCTGTGGGAGAACTCGCCGGACGTTTGCAGTGTCGCAGCAGGGCTCTGCCCATCGGGCCAGTGAGACAGAGCGCTGGCAGGGTTCGGAGCTGGGCAAGCACGCAGCTGCAGCGTGTGTTTGGCTGTGAAAGCGGTGGTGAGGGAAGGTGGGGAGCAGCAGCTTTCTGTGCTGTCCCCTTTGCTGTGGGCAAAATGGCTGGACGTTTGCACTTTGCGAGCCAATCTGTGCCGAGAGTGAGAGTGAGCCTGAGACTGTGTATTCAGAGTGCGTGGAGGAAAAGCAAGTGCAGTTCACCAGCGTGTGTGTGTGTCTCGCTATGAAAGCGCTGGCAAAGGAAGGTGAGGAAGAGCGAGAGCTTTCCGTGGTGGTACCTTTGCTGTGGGAGAACGAGCTGGACGTTTGCAGTGTCGGAGCAGGGCTCTGGCCATCGTGAGAGTGAGAGAGAGTGTTGGCAGCGTTCGGAGTTAAGCAAGGACGGAGCGCCGCTGTGCGCGATCGGCAGAGCCCTGCTCCGACACGGCAAACGTCCAGCTCGTTCTCCCACACCAATAGCCCCAGCACTGAAAGTGCTTGCTGCTCCTCACCCTGCCTTGCCAGCGCTTTCGCAGCATAACACACACTGGTGAACTGCACTTGCCTTTCCTCCAGGCACTTCGAATACACATTCTCAAGCTCCCTCTCATTCTCGGCAGAGAGGAGCTCCCAAAGTGCAAACGACCAGCGATTTCTCCACACGATAGATCTAAAGGCTTAGTGCTCTTGCTGTTCCTCCCCTTCCCTTACCAGCGCTTGCACAGCTAAGCACACACTGCGGATCTGCCCTTGCCTTGCCTCCCAGCACTCCCAATACACATTCTCAAGCTCACTCTCGCTCTCGGCACAGACTAGCTCCCAAAGTGAAAACGTCGGGCAATTTCTCCCACCCCTTATTCTAAGGCCTTAGTTCTGTGAAAGCGCTGGCACGGGACGGTGAGGAGCAGCAAGAGCTTCCAGTGCGGGCTCCTGTGGTGTGGGAGAAAGCGCTGGACGTTTGCATCGTCGCAGCAGGGCTCTGCCGATCGGGACAGTGAGACAGAGTGCTGGCAGTTCTAGGAGCTGGGCAAGCTCGGAGCCCCAGTGTGTATTTGGCTGTAAGTGAAGTGGCAAGCGAAGCCGAAGAGCAGCAAGAGCTTTGGGGGCTTTCACCTTTGCTGTGGGAGAACTCGCCGGACGTTTGCAGTGTCGCAGCAGGGCTCTGCCCATCGGGCCAGTGAGACAGAGCGCTGGCAGGGTTCGGAGCTGGGCAAGCACACAGCTGCAGCGTGTGTTTGGCTGTGAAAGCGGTGGTGAGGGAAGGTGGGGAGCAGCAGCTTTCTGTGCTGTCCCCTTTGCTGTGGGCAAAATGGCTGGACGTTTGCACTTTGCGAGCCAATCTGTGCCGAGAGTGAGAGTGAGCCTGAGACTGTGTATTCAGAGTGCGTGGAGGAAAAGCAAGTGCAGTTCACCAGCGTGTGTGTGTGTCTCGCTATGAAAGCGCTGGCAAAGGAAGGTGAGGAAGAGCGAGAGCTTTCTGTGGTGGTACCTTTGCTGTGGGAGAACGAGCTGGACGTTTGCAGTGTCGGAGCAGGGCTCTGGCCATCGTGAGAGTGAGAGAGAGTGTTGGCAGCGTTCGGAGTTAAGCAAGGACGGAGCGCCGCTGTGCGCGATCGGCAGAGCCCTGCTCCGACACGGCAAACGTCCAGCTCGTTCTCCCACACCAATAGCGCCAGCACTGAAAGTGCTTGCTGCTCCTCACCCTGCCTTGCCAGCGCTTTCGCAGCATAACACACACTGGTGAACTGCACTTGCCTTTCCTCCAGGCACTTCGAATACACATTCTCAAGCTCCCTCTCATTCTCGGCAGAGAGCAGCTCCCAAAGTGCAAACGACCAGCGATTTCTCCACACGATAGGTCTAAAGGCTTAGTGCTCTTGCTGTTCCTCCCCTTCCCTTACCAGCGCTTGCACAGCTAAGCACACACTGCGGATCTGCCCTTGCCTTGCCTCCCAGCACTCCCAATACACATTCTCAAGCTCACTCTCACTCTCGGCACAGACTAGCTCCCAAAGTGAAAACGTCGGGCAATTTCTCCCACCCCTTATTCTAAGGCCTTAGTTCTGTGAAAGCGCTGGCACGGGACGGTGAGGAGCAGCAAGAGCTTCCAGTGCGGGCACCTGTGGTGTGGGAGAAAGCGCTGGACGTTTGCATCGTCACAGCAGGGCTCTGCCGATCGGGACAGTGAGACAGAGTGCTGGCAGTTCTAGGAGCTGGGCAAGCTCAGAGCCCCGGTGTGTATTTGGCTGTAAATGAAGTGGCAAGCGAAGCCGAAGAGCAGCAAGAGCTTTGGGGGCTTTCACCTTTGCTGTGGGAGAACTCGCCGGACGTTTGCAGTGTCGCAGCAGGGCTCTGCCCATCGGGCCAGTGAGACAGAGCGCTGGCAGGGTTCGGAGCTGGGCAAGCACGCAGCTGCAGCGTGTGTTTGGCTGTGAAAGCGGTGGTGAGGGAAGGTGGGGAGCAGCAGCTTTCTGTGCTGTCCCCTTTGCTGTGGGCAAAATGGCTGGACGTTTGCACTTTGCGAGCCAATCTGTGCCGAGAGTGAGAGTGAGCCTGAGACTGTGTATTCAGAGTGCGTGGAGGAAAAGCAAGTGCAGTTCACCAGCGTGTGTGTGTGTCTCGCTATGAAAGCGCTGGCAAAGGAAGGTGAGGAAGAGCGAGAGCTTTCCGTGGTGGTACCTTTGCTGTGGGAGAACGAGCTGGACGTTTGCAGTGTCGGAGCAGGGCTCTGGCCATCGTGAGAGTGAGAGAGAGTGTTGGCAGCGTTCGGAGTTAAGCAAGGACGGAGCGCCGCTGTGTGCAATCGGCAGAGCCCTGCTCCGACACGGCAAACGTCCAGCTCGTTCTCCCACACCAATAGCCCCAGCACTGAAAGTGCTTGCTGCTCCTCACCCTGCCTTGCCAGCGCTTTCGCAGCATAACACACAACGGTGAACTGCACTTGCCTTTCCTCCAGGCACTTCGAATACACATTCTCAAGCTCCCTCTCATTCTCGGCAGAGAGCAGCTCCCAAAGTGCAAACGACCAGCGATTTCTCCACACGATAGGTCTAAAGGCTTAGTGCTCTTGCTGTTCCTCCCCTTCCCTTACCAGCGCTTGCACAGCTAAACACACACTGCGGATCTGCCCTTGCCTTGCCTCCCAGCACTCCCAATACACATTCTCAAGCTCACTCTCGCTCTCGGCACAGACTAGCTCCCAAAGTGAAAACGTCGGGCAATTTCTCCCACCCCTTATTCTAAGGCCTTAGTTCTGTGAAAGCGCTGGCACGGGACGGTGAGGAGCAGCAAGAGCTTCCAGTGCGGGCACCTGTGGTGTGGGAGAAAGCGCTGGACGTTTGCATCGTCGCAGCAGGGCTCTGCCGATCGGGCCAGTGAGACAGAGTGCTGGCAGTTCTAGGAGCTGGGCAAGCTCGGAGCCCCAGTGTGTATTTGGCTGTAAGTGAAGTGGCAAGCGAAGCCGAAGAGCAGCAAGAGCTTTGGGGGCTTTCACCTTTGCTGTGGGAGAACTCGCCGGACGTTTGCAGTGTCGCAGCAGGGCTCTGCCCATCGGGCCAGTGAGACAGAGCGCTGGCAGGGTTCGGAGCTGGGCAAGCACGCAGCTGCAGCGTGTGTTTGGCTGTGAAAGCGGTGGTGAGGGAAGGTGGGGAGCAGCAGCTTTCTGTGCTGTCCCCTTTGCTGTGGGCAAAATGGCTGGACGTTTGCACTTTGCGAGCCAATCTGTGCCGAGAGTGAGAGTGAGCCTGAGACTGTGTATTCAGAGTGCGTGGAGGAAAAGCAAGTGCAGTTCACCAGCGTGTGTGTGTGTCTCGCTATGAAAGCGCTGGCAAAGGAAGGTGAGGAAGAGCGAGAGCTTTCCGTGGTGGTACCTTTGCTGTGGGAGAACGAGCTGGACGTTTGCAGTGTCGGAGCAGGGCTCTGGCCATCGTGAGAGTGAGAGAGAGTGTTGGCAGCGTTCGGAGTTAAGCAAGGACGGAGCGCCGCTGTGCGCGATCGGCAGAGCCCTGCTCCGACACGGCAAACGTCCAGCTCGTTCTCCCACACCAATAGCCCCAGCACTGAAAGTGCTTGCTGCTCCTCACCCTGCCTTGCCAGCGCTTTCGCAGCATAACACACACTGGTGAACTGCACTTGCCTTTCCTCCAGGCACTTCGAATACACATTCTCAAGCTCCCTCTCATTCTCGGCAGAGAGGAGCTCCCAAAGTGCAAACGACCAGCGATTTCTCCACACGATAGATCTAAAGGCTTAGTGCTCTTGCTGTTCCTCCCCTTCCCTTACCAGCGCTTGCACAGCTAAGCACACACTGCGGATCTGCCCTTGCCTTGCCTCCCAGCACTCCCAATACACATTCTCAAGCTCACTCTCGCTCTCGGCACAGACTAGCTCCCAAAGTGAAAACGTCGGGCAATTTCTCCCACCCCTTATTCTAAGGCCTTAGTTCTGTGAAAGCGCTGGCACGGGACGGTGAGGAGCAGCAAGAGCTTCCAGTGCGGGCTCCTGTGGTGTGGGAGAAAGCGCTGGACGTTTGCATCGTCGCAGCAGGGCTCTGCCGATCGGGACAGTGAGACAGAGTGCTGGCAGTTCTAGGAGCTGGGCAAGCTCGGAGCCCCAGTGTGTATTTGGCTGTAAGTGAAGTGGCAAGCGAAGCCGAAGAGCAGCAAGAGCTTTGGGGGCTTTCACCTTTGCTGTGGGAGAACTCGCCGGACGTTTGCAGTGTCGCAGCAGGGCTCTGCCCATCGGGCCAGTGAGACAGAGCGCTGGCAGGGTTCGGAGCTGGGCAAGCACACAGCTGCAGCGTGTGTTTGGCTGTGAAAGCGGTGGTGAGGGAAGGTGGGGAGCAGCAGCTTTCTGTGCTGTCCCCTTTGCTGTGGGCAAAATGGCTGGACGTTTGCACTTTGCGAGCCAATCTGTGCCGAGAGTGAGAGTGAGCCTGAGACTGTGTGTTCAGAGTGCGTGGAGGAAAAGCAAGTGCAGTTCACCAGCGTGTGTGTGTGTCTCGCTATGAAAGCGCTGGCAAAGGAAGGTGAGGAAGAGCGAGAGCTTTCTGTGGTGGTACCTTTGCTGTGGGAGAACGAGCTGGACGTTTGCAGTGTCGGAGCAGGGCTCTGGCCATCGTGAGAGTGAGAGAGAGTGTTGGCAGCGTTCGGAGTTAAGCAAGGACGGAGCGCCGCTGTGTGCGATCGGCAGAGCCCTGCTCCGACACGGCAAACGTCCAGCTCGTTCTCCCACACCAATAGCGCCAGCACTGAAAGTGCTTGCTGCTCCTCACCCTGCCTTGCCAGCGCTTTCGCAGCATAACACACACTGGTGAACTGCACTTGCCTTTCCTCCAGGCACTTCGAATACACATTCTCAAGCTCCCTCTCATTCTCGGCAGAGAGCAGCTCCCAAAGTGCAAACGACCAGCGATTTCTCCACACGATAGGTCTAAAGGCTTAGTGCTCTTGCTGTTCCTCCCCTTCCCTTACCAGCGCTTGCACAGCTAAACACACACTGCGGATCTGCCCTTGCCTTGCCTCCCAGCACTCCCAATACACATTCTCAAGCTCACTCTCGCTCTCGGCACAGACTAGCTCCCAAAGTGAAAACGTCGGGCAATTTCTCCCACCCCTTATTCTAAGGCCTTAGTTCTGTGAAAGCGCTGGCACGGGACGGTGAGGAGCAGCAAGAGCTTCCAGTGCGGGCTCCTGTGGTGTGGGAGAAAGCGCTGGACGTTTGCATCGTCGCAGCAGGGCTCTGCCGATCGGGACAGTGAGACAGAGTGCTGGCAGTTCTAGGAGCTGGGCAAGCTCGGAGCCCCGGTGTGTATTTGGCTGTAAATGAAGTGGCAAGCGAAGCCGAAGAGCAGCAAGAGCTTTGGGGGCTTTCACCTTTGCTGTGGGAGAACTCGCCGGACGTTTGCAGTGTCGCAGCAGGGCTCTGCCCATCGGGCCAGTGAGACAGAGCGCTGGCAGGGTTCGGAGCTGGGCAAGCACGCAGCTGCAGCGTGTGTTTGGCTGTGAAAGCGGTGGTGAGGGAAGGTGGGGAGCAGCAGCTTTCTGTGCTGTCCCCTTTGCTGTGGGCAAAATGGCTGGACGTTTGCACTTTGCGAGCCAATCTGTGCCGAGAGTGAGAGTGAGCCTGAGACTGTGTATTCAGAGTGCGTGGAGGAAAAGCAAGTGCAGTTCACCAGCGTGTGTGTGTGTCTCGCTATGAAAACGCTGGCAAAGGAAGGTGAGGAAGAGCGAGAGCTTTCCGTGGTGGTACCTTTGCTGTGGGAGAACGAGCTGGACGTTTGCAGTGTCGGAGCAGGGCTCTGGCCATCGTGAGAGTGAGAGAGAGTGTTGGCAGCGTTCGGAGTTAAGCAAGGACGGAGCGCCGCTGTGCGCGATCGGCAGAGCCCTGCTCCGACACGGCAAACGTCCAGCTCGTTCTCCCACACCAATAGCGCCAGCACTGAAAGTGCTTGCTGCTCCTCACCCTGCCTTGCCAGCGCTTTCGCAGCATAACACACACTGGTGAACTGCACTTGCCTTTCCTCCAGGCACTTCGAATACACATTCTCAAGCTCCCTCTCATTCTCGGCAGAGAGCAGCTCCCAAAGTGCAAACGACCAGCGATTTCTCCACACGATAGGTCTAAAGGCTTAGTGCTCTTGCTGTTCCTCCCCTTCCCTTACCAGCGCTTGCACAGCTAAACACACACTGCGGATCTGCCCTTGCCTTGCCTCCCAGCACTCCCAATACACATTCTCAAGCTCACTCTCGCTCTCGGCACAGACTAGCTCCCAAAGTGAAAACGTCGGGCAATTTCTCCCACCCCTTATTCTAAGGCCTTAGTTCTGTGAAAGCGCTGGCACGGGACGGTGAGGAGCAGCAAGAGCTTCCAGTGCGGGCTCCTGTGGTGTGGGAGAAAGCGCTGGACGTTTGCATCGTCGCAGCAGGGCTCTGCCGATCGGGACAGTGAGACAGAGTGCTGGCAGTTCTAGGAGCTGGGCAAGCTCGGAGCCCCAGTGTGTATTTGGCTGTAAGTGAAGTGGCAAGCGAAGCCGAAGAGCAGCAAGAGCTTTGGGGGCTTTCACCTTTGCTGTGGGAGAACTCGCCGGACGTTTGCAGTGTCGCAGCAGGGCTCTGCCCATCGGGCCAGTGAGACAGAGCGCTGGCAGGGTTCGGAGCTGGGCAAGCACGCAGCTGCAGCGTGTGTTTGGCTGTGAAAGCGGTGGTGAGGGAAGGTGGGGAGCAGCAGCTTTCTGTGCTGTCCCCTTTGCTGTGGGCAAAATGGCTGGACGTTTGCACTTTGCGAGCCAATCTGTGCCGAGAGTGAGAGTGAGCCTGAGACTGTGTATTCAGAGTGCGTGGAGGAAAAGCAAGTGCAGTTCACCAGCGTGTGTGTGTGTCTCGCTATGAAAGCGCTGGCAAAGGAAGGTGAGGAAGAGCGAGAGCTTTCCGTGGTGGTACCTTTGCTGTGGGAGAACGAGCTGGACGTTTGCAGTGTCGGAGCAGGGCTCTGGCCATCGTGAGAGTGAGAGAGAGTGTTGGCAGCGTTCGGAGTTAAGCAAGGACGGAGCGCCGCTGTGTGCAATCGGCAGAGCCCTGCTCCGACACGGCAAACGTCCAGCTCGTTCTCCCACACCAATAGCCCCAGCACTGAAAGTGCTTGCTGCTCCTCACCCTGCCTTGCCAGCGCTTTCGCAGCATAACACACACTGGTGAACTGCACTTGCCTTTCCTCCAGGCACTTCGAATACACATTCTCAAGCTCCCTCTCATTCTCGGCAGAGAGCAGCTCCCAAAGTGCAAACGACCAGCGATTTCTCCACACGATAGGTCTAAAGGCTTAGTGCTCTTGCTGTTCCTCCCCTTCCCTTACCAGCGCTTGCACAGCTAAACACACACTGCGGATCTGCCCTTGCCTTGCCTCCCAGCACTCCCAATACACATTCTCAAGCTCACTCTCGCTCTCGGCACAGACTAGCTCCCAAAGTGAAAACGTCGGGCAATTTCTCCCACCCCTTATTCTAAGGCCTTAGTTCTGTGAAAGCGCTGGCACGGGACGGTGAGGAGCAGCAAGAGCTTCCAGTGCGGGCACCTGTGGTGTGGGAGAAAGCGCTGGACGTTTGCATCGTCGCAGCAGGGCTCTGCCGATCGGGACAGTGAGACAGAGTGCTGGCAGTTCTAGGAGCTGGGCAAGCTCGGAGCCCCAGTGTGTATTTGGCTGTAAGTGAAGTGGCAAGCGAAGCCGAAGAGCAGCAAGAGCTTTGGGGGCTTTCACCTTTGCTGTGGGAGAACTCGCCGGACGTTTGCAGTGTCGCAGCAGGGCTCTGCCCATCGGGCCAGTGAGACAGAGCGCTGGCAGGGTTCGGAGCTGGGCAAGCACGCAGCTGCAGCGTGTGTTTGGCTGTGAAAGCGGTGGTGAGGGAAGGTGGGGAGCAGCAGCTTTCTGTGCTGTCCCCTTTGCTGTGGGCAAAATGGCTGGACGTTTGCACTTTGCGAGCCAATCTGTGCCGAGAGTGAGAGTGAGCCTGAGACTGTGTATTCAGAGTGCGTGGAGGAAAAGCAAGTGCAGTTCACCAGCGTGTGTGTGTGTCTCGCTATGAAAGCGCTGGCAAAGGAAGGTGAGGAAGAGCGAGAGCTTTCCGTGGTGGTACCTTTGCTGTGGGAGAACGAGCTGGACGTTTGCAGTGTCGGAGCAGGGCTCTGGCCATCGTGAGAGTGAGAGAGAGTGTTGGCAGCGTTCGGAGTTAAGCAAGGACGGAGCGCCGCTGTGCGCGATCGGCAGAGCCCTGCTCCGACACGGCAAACGTCCAGCTCGTTCTCCCACACCAATAGCGCCAGCACTGAAAGTGCTTGCTGCTCCTCACCCTGCCTTGCCAGCGCTTTCGCAGCATAACACACACTGGTGAACTGCACTTGCCTTTCCTCCAGGCACTTCGAATACACATTCTCAAGCTCCCTCTCATTCTCGGCAGAGAGCAGCTCCCAAAGTGCAAACGACCAGCGATTTCTCCACACGATAGGTCTAAAGGCTTAGTGCTCTTGCTGTTCCTCCCCTTCCCTTACCAGCGCTTGCACAGCTAAACACACACTGCGGATCTGCCCTTGCCTTGCCTCCCAGCACTCCCAATACACATTCTCAAGCTCACTCTCGCTCTCGGCACAGACTAGCTCCCAAAGTGAAAACGTCGGGCAATTTCTCCCACCCCTTATTCTAAGGCCTTAGTTCTGTGAAAGCGCTGGCACGGGACGGTGAGGAGCAGCAAGAGCTTCCAGTGCGGGCTCCTGTGGTGTGGGAGAAAGCGCTGGACGTTTGCATCGTCGCAGCAGGGCTCTGCCGATCGGGACAGTGAGACAGAGTGCTGGCAGTTCTAGGAGCTGGGCAAGCTCGGAGCCCCAGTGTGTATTTGGCTGTAAGTGAAGTGGCAAGCGAAGCCGAAGAGCAGCAAGAGCTTTGGGGGCTTTCACCTTTGCTGTGGGAGAACTCGCCGGACGTTTGCAGTGTCGCAGCAGGGCTCTGCCCATCGGGCCAGTGAGACAGAGCGCTGGCAGGGTTCGGAGCTGGGCAAGCACACAGCTGCAGCGTGTGTTTGGCTGTGAAAGCGGTGGTGAGGGAAGGTGGGGAGCAGCAGCTTTCTGTGCTGTCCCCTTTGCTGTGGGCAAAATGGCTGGACGTTTGCACTTTGCGAGCCAATCTGTGCCGAGAGTGAGAGTGAGCCTGAGACTGTGTATTCAGAGTGCGTGGAGGAAAAGCAAGTGCAGTTCACCAGCGTGTGTGTGTGTCTCGCTATGAAAGCGCTGGCAAAGGAAGGTGAGGAAGAGCGAGAGCTTTCTGTGGTGGTACCTTTGCTGTGGGAGAACGAGCTGGACGTTTGCAGTGTCGGAGCAGGGCTCTGGCCATCGTGAGAGTGAGAGAGAGTGTTGGCAGCGTTCGGAGTTAAGCAAGGACGGAGCGCCGCTGTGCGCGATCGGCAGAGCCCTGCTCCGACACGGCAAACGTCCAGCTCGTTCTCCCACACCAATAGCGCCAGCACTGAAAGTGCTTGCTGCTCCTCACCCTGCCTTGCCAGCGCTTTCGCAGCATAACACACACTGGTGAACTGCACTTGCCTTTCCTCCAGGCACTTCGAATACACATTCTCAAGCTCCCTCTCATTCTCGGCAGAGAGCAGCTCCCAAAGTGCAAACGACCAGCGATTTCTCCACACGATAGGTCTAAAGGCTTAGTGCTCTTGCTGTTCCTCCCCTTCCCTTACCAGCGCTTGCACAGCTAAGCACACACTGCGGATCTGCCCTTGCCTTGCCTCCCAGCACTCCCAATACACATTCTCAAGCTCACTCTCGCTCTCGGCACAGACTAGCTCCCAAAGTGAAAACGTCGGGCAATTTCTCCCACCCCTTATTCTAAGGCCTTAGTTCTGTGAAAGCGCTGGCACGGGACGGTGAGGAGCAGCAAGAGCTTCCAGTGCGGGCTCCTGTGGTGTGGGAGAAAGCGCTGGACGTTTGCATCGTCGCAGCAGGGCTCTGCCGATCGGGACAGTGAGACAGAGTGCTGGCAGTTCTAGGAGCTGGGCAAGCTCGGAGCCCCAGTGTGTATTTGGCTGTAAGTGAAGTGGCAAGCGAAGCCGAAGAGCAGCAAGAGCTTTGGGGGCTTTCACCTTTGCTGTGGGAGAACTCGCCGGACGTTTGCAGTGTCGCAGCAGGGCTCTGCCCATCGGGCCAGTGAGACAGAGCGCTGGCAGGGTTCGGAGCTGGGCAAGCACGCAGCTGCAGCGTGTGTTTGGCTGTGAAAGCGGTGGTGAGGGAAGGTGGGGAGCAGCAGCTTTCTGTGCTGTCCCCTTTGCTGTGGGCAAAATGGCTGGACGTTTGCACTTTGCGAGCCAATCTGTGCCGAGAGTGAGAGTGAGCCTGAGACTGTGTATTCAGAGTGCGTGGAGGAAAAGCAAGTGCAGTTCACCAGCGTGTGTGTGTCTCGCTATGAAAACGCTGGCAAAGGAAGGTGAGGAAGAGCGAGAGCTTTCCGTGGTGGTACCTTTGCTGTGGGAGAACGAGCTGGACGTTTGCAGTGTCGGAGCAGGGCTCTGGCCATCGTGAGAGTGAGAGAGAGTGTTGGCAGCGTTCGGAGTTAAGCAAGGACGGAGCGCCGCTGTGCGCGATCGGCAGAGCCCTGCTCCGACACGGCAAACGTCCAGCTCGTTCTCCCACACCAATAGCGCCAGCACTGAAAGTGCTTGCTGCTCCTCACCCTGCCTTGCCAGCGCTTTCGCAGCATAACACACACTGGTGAACTGCACTTGCCTTTCCTCCAGGCACTTCGAATACACATTCTCAAGCTCCCTCTCATTCTCGGCAGAGAGGAGCTCCCAAAGTGCAAACGACCAGCGATTTCTCCACACGATAGATCTAAAGGCTTAGTGCTCTTGCTGTTCCTCCCCTTCCCTTACCAGCGCTTGCACAGCTAAGCACACACTGCGGATCTGCCCTTGCCTTGCCTCCCAGCACTCCCAATACACATTCTCAAGCTCACTCTCACTCTCGGCACAGACTAGCTCCCAAAGTGAAAACGTCGGGCAATTTCTCCCACCCCTTATTCTAAGGCCTTAGTTCTGTGAAAGCGCTGGCACGGGACGGTGAGGAGCAGCAAGAGCTTCCAGTGCGGGCACCTGTGGTGTGGGAGAAAGCGCTGGACGTTTGCATCGTCGCAGCAGGGCTCTGCCGATCGGGACAGTGAGACAGAGTGCTGGCAGTTCTAGGAGCTGGGCAAGCTCGGAGCCCCAGTGTGTATTTGGCTGTAAGTGAAGTGGCAAGCGAAGCCGAAGAGCAGCAAGAGCTTTGGGGGCTTTCACCTTTGCTGTGGGAGAACTCGCCGGACGTTTGCAGTGTCGCAGCAGGGCTCTGCCCATCGGGCCAGTGAGACAGAGCGCTGGCAGGGTTCGGAGCTGGGCAAGCACGCAGCTGCAGCGTGTGTTTGGCTGTGAAAGCGGTGGTGAGGGAAGGTGGGGAGCAGCAGCTTTCTGTGCTGTCCCCTTTGCTGTGGGCAAAATGGCTGGACGTTTGCACTTTGCGAGCCAATCTGTGCCGAGAGTGAGAGTGAGCCTGAGACTGTGTATTCAGAGTGCGTGGAGGAAAAGCAAGTGCAGTTCACCAGCGTGTGTGTGTGTCTCGCTATGAAAGCGCTGGCAAAGGAAGGTGAGGAAGAGCGAGAGCTTTCCGTGGTGGTACCTTTGCTGTGGGAGAACGAGCTGGACGTTTGCAGTGTCGGAGCAGGGCTCTGGCCATCGTGAGAGTGAGAGAGAGTGTTGGCAGCGTTCGGAGTTAAGCAAGGACGGAGCGCCGCTGTGCGCGATCGGCAGAGCCCTGCTCCGACACGGCAAACGTCCAGCTCGTTCTCCCACACCAATAGCGCCAGCACTGAAAGTGCTTGCTGCTCCTCACCCTGCCTTGCCAGCGCTTTCGCAGCATAACACACACTGGTGAACTGCACTTGCCTTTCCTCCAGGCACTTCGAATACACATTCTCAAGCTCCCTCTCATTCTCGGCAGAGAGCAGCTCCCAAAGTGCAAACGACCAGCGATTTCTCCACACGATAGGTCTAAAGGCTTAGTGCTCTTGCTGTTCCTCCCCTTCCCTTACCAGCGCTTGCACAGCTAAGCACACACTGCGGATCTGCCCTTGCCTTGCCTCCCAGCACTCCCAATACACATTCTCAAGCTCACTCTCACTCTCGGCACAGACTAGCTCCCAAAGTGAAAACGTCGGGCAATTTCTCCCACCCCTTATTCTAAGGCCTTAGTTCTGTGAAAGCGCTGGCACGGGACGGTGAGGAGCAGCAAGAGCTTCCAGTGCGGGCACCTGTGGTGTGGGAGAAAGCGCTGGACGTTTGCATCGTCGCAGCAGGGCTCTGCCGATCGGGACAGTGAGACAGAGTGCTGGCAGTTCTAGGAGCTGGGCAAGCTCGGAGCCCCAGTGTGTATTTGGCTGTAAGTGAAGTGGCAAGCGAAGCCGACGAGCAGCAAGAGCTTTGGGGGCTTTCACCTTTGCTGTGGGAGAACTCGCCGGACGTTTGCAGTGTCGCAGCAGGGCTCTGCCCATCGGGCCAGTGAGACAGAGCGCTGGCAGGGTTCGGAGCTGGGCAAGCACGCAGCTGCAGCGTGTGTTTGGCTGTGAAAGCGGTGGTGAGGGAAGGTGGGGAGCAGCAGCTTTCTGTGCTGTCCCCTTTGCTGTGGGCAAAATGGCTGGACGTTTGCACTTTGCGAGCCAATCTGTGCCGAGAGTGAGAGTGAGCCTGAGACTGTGTATTCAGAGTGCGTGGAGGAAAAGCAAGTGCAGTTCACCAGCGTGTGTGTGTGTCTCGCTATGAAAGCGCTGGCAAAGGAAGGTGAGGAAGAGCGAGAGCTTTCTGTGGTGGTACCTTTGCTGTGGGAGAACGAGCTGGACGTTTGCAGTGTCGGAGCAGGGCTCTGGCCATCGTGAGAGTGAGAGAGAGTGTTGGCAGCGTTCGGAGTTAAGCAAGGACGGAGCGCCGCTGTGCGCGATCGGCAGAGCCCTGCTCCGACACGGCAAACGTCCAGCTCGTTCTCCCACACCAATAGCGCCAGCACTGAAAGTGCTTGCTGCTCCTCACCCTGCCTTGCCAGCGCTTTCGCAGCATAACACACACTGGTGAACTGCACTTGCCTTTCCTCCAGGCACTTCGAATACACATTCTCAAGCTCCCTCTCATTCTCGGCAGAGAGCAGCTCCCAAAGTGCAAACGACCAGCGATTTCTCCACACGATAGGTCTAAAGGCTTAGTGCTCTTGCTGTTCCTCCCCTTCCCTTACCAGCGCTTGCACAGCTAAACACACACTGCGGATCTGCCCTTGCCTTGCCTCCCAGCACTCCCAATACACATTCTCAAGCTCACTCTCGCTCTCGGCACAGACTAGCTCCCAAAGTGAAAACGTCGGGCAATTTCTCCCACCCCTTATTCTAAGGCCTTAGTTCTGTGAAAGCGCTGGCACGGGACGGTGAGGAGCAGCAAGAGCTTCCAGTGCGGGCTCCTGTGGTGTGGGAGAAAGCGCTGGACGTTTGCATCGTCGCAGCAGGGCTCTGCCGATCGGGACAGTGAGACAGAGTGCTGGCAGTTCTAGGAGCTGGGCAAGCTCGGAGCCCCAGTGTGTATTTGGCTGTAAGTGAAGTGGCAAGCGAAGCCGAAGAGCAGCAAGAGCTTTGGGGGCTTTCACCTTTGCTGTGGGAGAACTCGCCGGACGTTTGCAGTGTCGCAGCAGGGCTCTGCCCATCGGGCCAGTGAGACAGAGCGCTGGCAGGGTTCGGAGCTGGGCAAGCACGCAGCTGCAGCGTGTGTTTGGCTGTGAAAGCGGTGGTGAGGGAAGGTGGGGAGCAGCAGCTTTCTGTGCTGTCCCCTTTGCTGTGGGCAAAATGGCTGGACGTTTGCACTTTGCGAGCCAATCTGTGCCGAGAGTGAGAGTGAGCCTGAGACTGTGTATTCAGAGTGCGTGGAGGAAAAGCAAGTGCAGTTCACCAGCGTGTGTGTGTGTCTCGCTATGAAAGCGCTGGCAAAGGAAGGTGAGGAAGAGCGAGAGCTTTCCGTGGTGGTACCTTTGCTGTGGGAGAACGAGCTGGACGTTTGCAGTGTCGGAGCAGGGCTCTGGCCATCGTGAGAGTGAGAGAGAGTGTTGGCAGCGTTCGGAGTTAAGCAAGGACGGAGCGCCGCTGTGCGCGATCGGCAGAGCCCTGCTCCGACACGGCAAACGTCCAGCTCGTTCTCCCACACCAATAGCGCCAGCACTGAAAGTGCTTGCTGCTCCTCACCCTGCCTTGCCAGCGCTTTCGCAGCATAACACACACTGGTGAACTGCACTTGCCTTTCCTCCAGGCACTTCGAATACACATTCTCAAGCTCCCTCTCATTCTCGGCAGAGAGCAGCTCCCAAAGTGCAAACGACCAGCGATTTCTCCACACGATAGGTCTAAAGGCTTAGTGCTCTTGCTGTTCCTCCCCTTCCCTTACCAGCGCTTGCACAGCTAAGCACACACTGCGGATCTGCCCTTGCCTTGCCTCCCAGCACTCCCAATACACATTCTCAAGCTCACTCTCACTCTCGGCACAGACTAGCTCCCAAAGTGAAAACGTCGGGCAATTTCTCCCACCCCTTATTCTAAGGCCTTAGTTCTGTGAAAGCGCTGGCACGGGACGGTGAGGAGCAGCAAGAGCTTCCAGTGCGGGCACCTGTGGTGTGGGAGAAAGCGCTGGACGTTTGCATCGTCGCAGCAGGGCTCTGCCGATCGGGACAGTGAGACAGAGTGCTGGCAGTTCTAGGAGCTGGGCAAGCTCGGAGCCCCAGTGTGTATTTGGCTGTAAGTGAAGTGGCAAGCGAAGCCGACGAGCAGCAAGAGCTTTGGGGGCTTTCACCTTTGCTGTGGGAGAACTCGCCGGACGTTTGCAGTGTCGCAGCAGGGCTCTGCCCATCGGGCCAGTGAGACAGAGCGCTGGCAGGGTTCGGAGCTGGGCAAGCACGCAGCTGCAGCGTGTGTTTGGCTGTGAAAGCGGTGGTGAGGGAAGGTGGGGAGCAGCAGCTTTCTGTGCTGTCCCCTTTGCTGTGGGCAAAATGGCTGGACGTTTGCACTTTGCGAGCCAATCTGTGCCGAGAGTGAGAGTGAGCCTGAGACTGTGTATTCAGAGTGCGTGGAGGAAAAGCAAGTGCAGTTCACCAGCGTGTGTGTGTGTCTCGCTATGAAAGCGCTGGCAAAGGAAGGTGAGGAAGAGCGAGAGCTTTCTGTGGTGGTACCTTTGCTGTGGGAGAACGAGCTGGACGTTTGCAGTGTCGGAGCAGGGCTCTGGCCATCGTGAGAGTGAGAGAGAGTGTTGGCAGCGTTCGGAGTTAAGCAAGGACGGAGCGCCGCTGTGCGCGATCGGCAGAGCCCTGCTCCGACACGGCAAACGTCCAGCTCGTTCTCCCACACCAATAGCGCCAGCACTGAAAGTGCTTGCTGCTCCTCACCCTGCCTTGCCAGCGCTTTCGCAGCATAACACACACTGGTGAACTGCACTTGCCTTTCCTCCAGGCACTTCGAATACACATTCTCAAGCTCCCTCTCATTCTCGGCAGAGAGCAGCTCCCAAAGTGCTAACGACCAGCGATTTCTCCACACGATAGGTCTAAAGGCTTAGTGCTCTTGCTGTTCCTCCCCTTCCCTTACCAGCGCTTGCACAGCTAAACACACACTGCGGATCTGCCCTTGCCTTGCCTCCCAGCACTCCCAATACACATTCTCAAGCTCACTCTCGCTCTCGGCACAGACTAGCTCCCAAAGTGAAAACGTCGGGCAATTTCTCCCACCCCTTATTCTAAGGCCTTAGTTCTGTGAAAGCGCTGGCACGGGACGGTGAGGAGCAGCAAGAGCTTCCAGTGCGGGCTCCTGTGGTGTGGGAGAAAGCGCTGGACGTTTGCATCGTCGCAGCAGGGCTCTGCTGATCGGGACAGTGAGACAGAGTGCTGGCAGTTCTAGGAGCTGGGCAAGCTCGGAGCCCCAGTGTGTATTTGGCTGTAAGTGAAGTGGCAAGCGAAGCCGAAGAGCAGCAAGAGCTTTGGGGGCTTTCACCTTTGCTGTGGGAGAACTCGCCGGACGTTTGCAGTGTCGCAGCAGGGCTCTGCCCATCGGGCCAGTGAGACAGAGTGCTGGCAGGGTTCGGAGCTGGGCAAGCACGCAGCTGCAGCGTGTGTTTGGCTGTGAAAGCGGTGGTGAGGGAAGGTGGGGAGCAGCAGCTTTCTGTGCTGTCCCCTTTGCTGTGGGCAAAATGGCTGGACGTTTGCACTTTGCGAGCCAATCTGTGCCGAGAGTGAGAGTGAGCCTGAGACTGTGTATTCAGAGTGCGTGGAGGAAAAGCAAGTGCAGTTCACCAGCGTGTGTGTGTGTCTCGCTATGAAAACGCTGGCAAAGGAAGGTGAGGAAGAGCGAGAGCTTTCTGTGGTGGTACCTTTGCTGTGGGAGAACGAGCTGGACGTTTGCAGTGTCGGAGCAGGGCTCTGGCCATCGTGAGAGTGAGAGAGAGTGTTGGCAGCGTTCGGAGTTAAGCAAGGACGGAGCGCCGCTGTGCGCGATCGGCAGAGCCCTGCTCCGACACGGCAAACGTCCAGCTCGTTCTCCCACACCAATAGCGCCAGCACTGAAAGTGCTTGCTGCTCCTCACCCTGCCTTGCCAGCGCTTTCGCAGCATAACACACACTGGTGAACTGCACTTGCCTTTCCTCCAGGCACTTCGAATACACATTCTCAAGCTCCCTCTCATTCTCGGCAGAGAGCAGCTCCCAAAGTGCAAACGACCAGCGATTTCTCCACACGATAGGTCTAAAGGCTTAGTGCTCTTGCTGTTCCTCCCCTTCCCTTACCAGCGCTTGCACAGCTAAGCACACACTGCGGATCTGCCCTTGCCTTGCCTCCCAGCACTCCCAATACACATTCTCAAGCTCACTCTCACTCTCGGCACAGACTAGCTCCCAAAGTGAAAACGTCGGGCAATTTCTCCCACCCCTTATTCTAAGGCCTTAGTTCTGTGAAAGCGCTGGCACGGGACGGTGAGGAGCAGCAAGAGCTTCCAGTGCGGGCACCTGTGGTGTGGGAGAAAGCGCTGGACGTTTGCATCGTCGCAGCAGGGCTCTGCTGATCGGGACAGTGAGACAGAGTGCTGGCAGTTCTAGGAGCTGGGCAAGCTCGGAGCCCCAGTGTGTATTTGGCTGTAAGTGAAGTGGCAAGCGAAGCCGAAGAGCAGCAAGAGCTTTGGGGGCTTTCACCTTTGCTGTGGGAGAACTCGCCGGACGTTTGCAGTGTCGCAGCAGGGCTCTGCCCATCGGGCCAGTGAGACAGAGCGCTGGCAGGGTTCGGAGCTGGGCAAGCACGCAGCTGCAGCGTGTGTTTGGCTGTGAAAGCGGTGGTGAGGGAAGGTGGGGAGCAGCAGCTTTCTGTGCTGTCCCCTTTGCTGTGGGCAAAATGGCTGGACGTTTGCACTTTGCGAGCCAATCTGTGCCGAGAGTGAGAGTGAGCCTGAGACTGTGTATTCAGAGTGCGTGGAGGAAAAGCAAGTGCAGTTCACCAGCGTGTGTGTGTGTCTCGCTATGAAAGCGCTGGCAAAGGAAGGTGAGGAAGAGCGAGAGCTTTCCGTGGTGGTACCTTTGCTGTGGGAGAACGAGCTGGACGTTTGCAGTGTCGGAGCAGGGCTCTGGCCATCGTGAGAGTGAGAGAGAGTGTTGGCAGCGTTCGGAGTTAAGCAAGGACGGAGCGCCGCTGTGTGCGATCGGCAGAGCCCTGCTCCGACACGGCAAACGTCCAGCTCGTTCTCCCACACCAATAGCGCCAGCACTGAAAGTGCTTGCTGCTCCTCACCCTGCCTTGCCAGCGCTTTCGCAGCATAACACACAATGGTGAACTGCACTTGCCTTTCCTCCAGGCACTTCGAATACACATTCTCAAGCTCCCTCTCATTCTCGGCAGAGAGCAGCTCCCAAAGTGCAAACGACCAGCGATTTCTCCACACGATAGGTCTAAAGGCTTAGTGCTCTTGCTGTTCCTCCCCTTCCCTTACCAGCGCTTGCACAGCTAAGCACACACTGCGGATCTGCCCTTGCCTTGCCTCCCAGCACTCCCAATACACATTCTCAAGCTCACTCTCACTCTCGGCACAGACTAGCTCCCAAAGTGAAAACGTCGGGCAATTTCTCCCACCCCTTATTCTAAGGCCTTAGTTCTGTGAAAGCGCTGGCACGGGACGGTGAGGAGCAGCAAGAGCTTCCAGTGCGGGCACCTGTGGTGTGGGAGAAAGCGCTGGACGTTTGCATCGTCGCAGCAGGGCTCTGCCGATCGGGACAGTGAGACAGAGTGCTGGCAGTTCTAGGAGCTGGGCAAGCTCGGAGCCCCAGTGTGTATTTGGCTGTAAGTGAAGTGGCAAGCGAAGCCGAAGAGCAGCAAGAGCTTTGGGGGCTTTCACCTTTGCTGTGGGAGAACTCGCCGGACGTTTGCAGTGTCGCAGCAGGGCTCTGCCCATCGGGCCAGTGAGACAGAGCGCTGGCAGGGTTCGGAGCTGGGCAAGCACGCAGCTGCAGCGTGTGTTTGGCTGTGAAAGCGGTGGTGAGGGAAGGTGGGGAGCAGCAGCTTTCTGTGCTGTCCCCTTTGCTGTGGGCAAAATGGCTGGACGTTTGCACTTTGCGAGCCAATCTGTGCCGAGAGTGAGAGTGAGCCTGAGACTGTGTATTCAGAGTGCGTGGAGGAAAAGCAAGTGCAGTTCACCAGCGTGTGTGTGTGTCTCGCTATGAAAGCGCTGGCAAAGGAAGGTGAGGAAGAGCGAGAGCTTTCCGTGGTGGTACCTTTGCTGTGGGAGAACGAGCTGGACGTTTGCAGTGTCGGAGCAGGGCTCTGGCCATCGTGAGAGTGAGAGAGAGTGTTGGCAGCGTTCGGAGTTAAGCAAGGACGGAGCGCCGCTGTGCGCGATCGGCAGAGCCCTGCTCCGACACGGCAAACGTCCAGCTCGTTCTCCCACACCAATAGCGCCAGCACTGAAAGTGCTTGCTGCTCCTCACCCTGCCTTGCCAGCGCTTTCGCAGCATAACACACACTGGTGAACTGCACTTGCCTTTCCTCCAGGCACTTCGAATACACATTCTCAAGCTCCCTCTCATTCTCGGCAGAGAGCAGCTCCCAAAGTGCAAACGACCAGCGATTTCTCCACACGATAGGTCTAAAGGCTTAGTGCTCTTGCTGTTCCTCCCCTTCCCTTACCAGCGCTTGCACAGCTAAACACACACTGCGGATCTGCCCTTGCCTTGCCTCCCAGCACTCCCAATACACATTCTCAAGCTCACTCTCGCTCTCGGCACAGACTAGCTCCCAAAGTGAAAACGTCGGGCAATTTCTCCCACCCCTTATTCTAAGGCCTTAGTTCTGTGAAAGCGCTGGCACGGGACGGTGAGGAGCAGCAAGAGCTTCCAGTGCGGGCACCTGTGGTGTGGGAGAAAGCGCTGGACGTTTGCATCGTCGCAGCAGGGCTCTGCCGATCGGGACAGTGAGACAGAGTGCTGGCAGTTCTAGGAGCTGGGCAAGCTCGGAGCCCCAGTGTGTATTTGGCTGTAAGTGAAGTGGCAAGCGAAGCCGAAGAGCAGCAAGAGCTTTGGGGGCTTTCACCTTTGCTGTGGGAGAACTCGCCGGACGTTTGCAGTGTCGCAGCAGGGCTCTGCCCATCGGGCCAGTGAGACAGAGCGCTGGCAGGGTTCGGAGCTGGGCAAGCACGCAGCTGCAGCGTGTGTTTGGCTGTGAAAGCGGTGGTGAGGGAAAGTGGGGAGCAGCAGCTTTCTGTGCTGTCCCCTTTGCTGTGGGCAAAATGGCTGGACGTTTGCACTTTGCGAGCCAATCTGTGCCGAGAGTGAGAGTGAGCCTGAGACTGTGTATTCAGAGTGCGTGGAGGAAAAGCAAGTGCAGTTCACCAGCGTGTGTGTGTGTCTCGCTATGAAAGCGCTGGCAAAGGAAGGTGAGGAAGAGCGAGAGCTTTCCGTGGTGGTACCTTTGCTGTGGGAGAACGAGCTGGACGTTTGCAGTGTCGGAGCAGGGCTCTGGCCATCGTGAGAGTGAGAGAGAGTGTTGGCAGCGTTCGGAGTTAAGCAAGGACGGAGCGCCGCTGTGCGCGATCGGCAGAGCCCTGCTCCGACACGGCAAACGTCCAGCTCGTTCTCCCACACCAACAGCGCCAGCACTGAAAGTGCTTGCTGCTCCTCACCCTGCCTTGCCAGCGCTTTCGCAGCATAACACACACTGGTGAACTGCACTTGCCTTTCCTCCAGGCACTTCGAATACACATTCTCAAGCTCCCTCTCATTCTCGGCAGAGAGCAGCTCCCAAAGTGCTAACGACCAGCGATTTCTCCACACGATAGGTCTAAAGGCTTAGTGCTCTTGCTGTTCCTCCCCTTCCCTTACCAGCGCTTGCACAGCTAAACACACACTGCGGATCTGCCCTTGCCTTGCCTCCCAGCACTCCCAATACACATTCTCAAGCTCACTCTCGCTCTCGGCACAGACTAGCTCCCAAAGTGAAAACGTCGGGCAATTTCTCCCACCCCTTATTCTAAGGCCTTAGTTCTGTGAAAGCGCTGGCACGGGACGGTGAGGAGCAGCAAGAGCTTCCAGTGCGGGCTCCTGTGGTGTGGGAGAAAGCGCTGGACGTTTGCATCGTCGCAGCAGGGCTCTGCCGATCGGGACAGTGAGACAGAGTGCTGGCAGTTCTAGGAGCTGGGCAAGCTCGGAGCCCCAGTGTGTATTTGGCTGTAAGTGAAGTGGCAAGCGAAGCCGAAGAGCAGCAAGAGCTTTGGGGGCTTTCACCTTTGCTGTGGGAGAACTCGCCGGACGTTTGCAGTGTCGCAGCAGGGCTCTGCCCATCGGGCCAGTGAGACAGAGCGCTGGCAGGGTTCGGAGCTGGGCAAGCACGCAGCTGCAGCGTGTGTTTGGCTGTGAAAGCGGTGGTGAGGGAAGGTGGGGAGCAGCAGCTTTCTGTGCTGTCCCCTTTGCTGTGGGCAAAATGGCTGGACGTTTGCACTTTGCGAGCCAATCTGTGCCGAGAGTGAGAGTGAGCCTGAGACTGTGTATTCAGAGTGCGTGGAGGAAAAGCAAGTGCAGTTCACCAGCGTGTGTGTGTGTCTCGCTATGAAAACGCTGGCAAAGGAAGGTGAGGAAGAGCGAGAGCTTTCTGTGGTGGTACCTTTGCTGTGGGAGAACGAGCTGGACGTTTGCAGTGTCGGAGCAGGGCTCTGGCCATCGTGAGAGTGAGAGAGAGTGTTGGCAGCGTTCGGAGTTAAGCAAGGACGGAGCGCCGCTGTGCGCGATCGGCAGAGCCCTGCTCCGACGCGGCAAACGTCCAGCTCGTTCTCCCACACCAATAGCGCCAGCACTGAAAGTGCTTGCTGCTCCTCACCCTGCCTTGCCAGCGCTTTCGCAGCATAACACACACTGGTGAACTGCACTTGCCTTTCCTCCAGGCACTTCGAATACACATTCTCAAGCTCCCTCTCATTCTCGGCAGAGAGCAGCTCCCAAAGTGCAAACGACCAGCGATTTCTCCACACGATAGGTCTAAAGGCTTAGTGCTCTTGCTGTTCCTCCCCTTCCCTTACCAGCGCTTGCACAGCTAAACACACACTGCGGATCTGCCCTTGCCTTGCCTCCCAGCACTCCCAATACACATTCTCAAGCTCACTCTCGCTCTCGGCACAGACTAGCTCCCAAAGTGAAAACGTCGGGCAATTTCTCCCACCCCTTATTCTAAGGCCTTAGTTCTGTGAAAGCGCTGGCACGGGACGGTGAGGAGCAGCAAGAGCTTCCAGTGCGGGCTCCTGTGGTGTGGGAGAAAGCGCTGGACGTTTGCATCGTCGCAGCAGGGCTCTGCCGATCGGGACAGTGAGACAGAGTGCTGGCAGTTCTAGGAGCTGGGCAAGCTCGGAGCCCCAGTGTGTATTTGGCTGTAAGTGAAGTGGCAAGCGAAGCCGAAGAGCAGCAAGAGCTTTGGGGGCTTTCACCTTTGCTGTGGGAGAACTCGCCGGACGTTTGCAGTGTCGCAGCAGGGCTCTGCCCATCGGGCCAGTGAGACAGAGCGCTGGCAGGGTTCGGAGCTGGGCAAGCACGCAGCTGCAGCGTGTGTTTGGCTGTGAAAGCGGTGGTGAGGGAAGGTGGGGAGCAGCAGCTTTCTGTGCTGTCCCCTTTGCTGTGGGCAAAATGGCTGGACGTTTGCACTTTGCGAGCCAATCTGTGCCGAGAGTGAGAGTGAGCCTGAGACTGTGTATTCAGAGTGCGTGGAGGAAAAGCAAGTGCAGTTCACCAGCGTGTGTGTGTGTCTCGCTATGAAAGCGCTGGCAAAGGAAGGTGAGGAAGAGCGAGAGCTTTCCGTGGTGGTACCTTTGCTGTGGGAGAACGAGCTGGACGTTTGCAGTGTCGGAGCAGGGCTCTGGCCATCGTGAGAGTGAGAGAGAGTGTTGGCAGCGTTCGGAGTTAAGCAAGGACGGAGCGCCGCTGTGCGCGATCGGCAGAGCCCTGCTCCGACACGGCAAACGTCCAGCTCGTTCTCCCACACCAATAGCGCCAGCACTGAAAGTGCTTGCTGCTCCTCACCCTGCCTTGCCAGCGCTTTCGCAGCATAACACACACTGGTGAACTGCACTTGCCTTTCCTCCAGGCACTTCGAATACACATTCTCAAGCTCCCTCTCATTCTCGGCAGAGAGCAGCTCCCAAAGTGCAAACGACCAGCGATTTCTCCACACGATAGATCTAAAGGCTTAGTGCTCTTGCTGTTCCTCCCCTTCCCTTACCAGCGCTTGCACAGCTAAACACACACTGCGGATCTGCCCTTGCCTTGCCTCCCAGCACTCCCAATACACATTCTCAAGCTCACTCTCGCTCTCGGCACAGACTAGCTCCCAAAGTGAAAACGTCGGGCAATTTCTCCCACCCCTTATTCTAAGGCCTTAGTTCTGTGAAAGCGCTGGCACGGGACGGTGAGGAGCAGCAAGAGCTTCCAGTGCGGGCACCTGTGGTGTGGGAGAAAGCGCTGGACGTTTGCATCGTCGCAGCAGGGCTCTGCCGATCGGGACAGTGAGACAGAGTGCTGGCAGTTCTAGGAGCTGGGCAAGCTCGGAGCCCCAGTGTGTATTTGGCTGTAAGTGAAGTGGCAAGCGAAGCCGAAGAGCAGCAAGAGCTTTGGGGGCTTTCACCTTTGCTGTGGGAGAACTCGCCGGACGTTTGCAGTGTCGCAGCAGGGCTCTGCCCATCGGGCCAGTGAGACAGAGCGCTGGCAGGGTTCGGAGCTGGGCAAGCACGCAGCTGCAGCGTGTGTTTGGCTGTGAAAGCGGTGGTGAGGGAAGGTGGGGAGCAGCAGCTTTCTGTGCTGTCCCCTTTGCTGTGGGCAAAATGGCTGGACGTTTGCACTTTGCGAGCCAATCTGTGCCGAGAGTGAGAGTGAGCCTGAGACTGTGTATTCAGAGTGCGTGGAGGAAAAGCAAGTGCAGTTCACCAGCGTGTGTGTGTGTCTCGCTATGAAAGCGCTGGCAAAGGAAGGTGAGGAAGAGCGAGAGCTTTCCGTGGTGGTACCTTTGCTGTGGGAGAACGAGCTGGACGTTTGCAGTGTCGGAGCAGGGCTCTGGCCATCGTGAGAGTGAGAGAGAGTGTTGGCAGCGTTCGGAGTTAAGCAAGGACGGAGCGCCGCTGTGCGCGATCGGCAGAGCCCTGCTCCGACACGGCAAACGTCCAGCTCGTTCTCCCACACCAATAGCGCCAGCACTGAAAGTGCTTGCTGCTCCTCACCCTGCCTTGCCAGCGCTTTCGCAGCATAACACACACTGGTGAACTGCACTTGCCTTTCCTCCAGGCACTTCGAATACACATTCTCAAGCTCCCTCTCATTCTCGGCAGAGAGCAGCTCCCAAAGTGCAAACGACCAGCGATTTCTCCACACGATAGGTCTAAAGGCTTAGTGCTCTTGCTGTTCCTCCCCTTCCCTTACCAGCGCTTGCACAGCTAAACACACACTGCGGATCTGCCCTTGCCTTGCCTCCCAGCACTCCCAATACACATTCTCAAGCTCACTCTCGCTCTCGGCACAGACTAGCTCCCAAAGTGAAAACGTCGGGCAATTTCTCCCACCCCTTATTCTAAGGCCTTAGTTCTGTGAAAGCGCTGGCACGGGACGGTGAGGAGCAGCAAGAGCTTCCAGTGCGGGCACCTGTGGTGTGGGAGAAAGCGCTGGACGTTTGCATCGTCGCAGCAGGGCTCTGCCGATCGGGACAGTGAGACAGAGTGCTGGCAGTTCTAGGAGCTGGGCAAGCTCGGAGCCCCAGTGTGTATTTGGCTGTAAGTGAAGTGGCAAGCGAAGCCGAAGAGCAGCAAGAGCTTTGGGGGCTTTCACCTTTGCTGTGGGAGAACTCGCCGGACGTTTGCAGTGTCGCAGCAGGGCTCTGCCCATCGGGCCAGTGAGACAGAGCGCTGGCAGGGTTCGGAGCTGGGCAAGCACGCAGCTGCAGCGTGTGTTTGGCTGTGAAAGCGGTGGTGAGGGAAAGTGGGGAGCAGCAGCTTTCTGTGCTGTCCCCTTTGCTGTGGGCAAAATGGCTGGACGTTTGCACTTTGCGAGCCAATCTGTGCCGAGAGTGAGAGTGAGCCTGAGACTGTGTATTCAGAGTGCGTGGAGGAAAAGCAAGTGCAGTTCACCAGCGTGTGTGTGTGTCTCGCTATGAAAGCGCTGGCAAAGGAAGGTGAGGAAGAGCGAGAGCTTTCCGTGGTGGTACCTTTGCTGTGGGAGAACGAGCTGGACGTTTGCAGTGTCGGAGCAGGGCTCTGGCCATCGTGAGAGTGAGAGAGAGTGTTGGCAGCGTTCGGAGTTAAGCAAGGACGGAGCGCCGCTGTGCGCGATCGGCAGAGCCCTGCTCCGACACGGCAAACGTCCAGCTCGTTCTCCCACACCAACAGCGCCAGCACTGAAAGTGCTTGCTGCTCCTCACCCTGCCTTGCCAGCGCTTTCGCAGCATAACACACACTGGTGAACTGCACTTGCCTTTCCTCCAGGCACTTCGAATACACATTCTCAAGCTCCCTCTCATTCTCGGCAGAGAGCAGCTCCCAAAGTGCAAACGACCAGCGATTTCTCCACACGATAGGTCTAAAGGCTTAGTGCTCTTGCTGTTCCTCCCCTTCCTTTACCAGCGCTTGCACAGCTAAGCACACACTGCGGATCTGCCCTTGCCTTGCCTCCCAGCACTCCCAATACACATTCTCAAGCTCACTCTCACTCTCGGCACAGACTAGCTCCCAAAGTGAAAACGTCGGGCAATTTCTCCCACCCCTTATTCTAAGGCCTTAGTTCTGTGAAAGCGCTGGCACGGGACGGTGAGGAGCAGCAAGAGCTTCCAGTGCGGGCACCTGTGGTGTGGGAGAAAGCGCTGGACGTTTGCATCGTCGCAGCAGGGCTCTGCCGATCGGGACAGTGAGACAGAGTGCTGGCAGTTCTAGGAGCTGGGCAAGCTCGGAGCCCCAGTGTGTATTTGGCTGTAAATGAAGTGGCAAGCGAAGCCGAAGAGCAGCAAGAGCTTTGGGGGCTTTCACCTTTGCTGTGGGAGAACTCGCCGGACGTTTGCAGTGTCGCAGCAGGGCTCTGCCCATCGGGCCAGTGAGACAGAGTGCTGGCAGGGTTCGGAGCTGGGCAAGCACGCAGCTGCAGCGTGTGTTTGGCTGTGAAAGCGGTGGTGAGGGAAGGTGGGGAGCAGCAGCTTTCTGTGCTGTCCCCTTTGCTGTGGGCAAAATGGCTGGACGTTTGCACTTTGCGAGCCAATCTGTGCCGAGAGTGAGAGTGAGCCTGAGACTGTGTATTCAGAGTGCGTGGAGGAAAAGCAAGTGCAGTTCACCAGCGTGTGTGTGTGTCTCGCTATGAAAGCGCTGGCAAAGGAAGGTGAGGAAGAGCGAGAGCTTTCCGTGGTGGTACCTTTGCTGTGGGAGAACGAGCTGGACGTTTGCAGTGTCGGAGCAGGGCTCTGGCCATCGTGAGAGTGAGAGAGAGTGTTGGCAGCGTTCGGAGTTAAGCAAGGACGGAGCGCCGCTGTGTGCGATCGGCAGAGCCCTGCTCCGACACGGCAAACGTCCAGCTCGTTCTCCCACACCAACAGCGCCAGCACTGAAAGTGCTTGCTGCTCCTCACCCTGCCTTGCCAGCGCTTTCGCAGCATAACACACACTGGTGAACTGCACTTGCCTTTCCTCCAGGCACTTCGAATACACATTCTCAAGCTCCCTCTCATTCTCGGCAGAGAGCAGCTCCCAAAGTGCAAACGACCAGCGATTTCTCCACACGATAGGTCTAAAGGCTTAGTGCTCTTGCTGTTCCTCCCCTTCCCTTACCAGCGCTTGCACAGCTAAACACACACTGCGGATCTGCCCTTGCCTTGCCTCCCAGCACTCCCAATACACATTCTCAAGCTCACTCTCGCTCTCGGCACAGACTAGCTCCCAAAGTGAAAACGTCGGGCAATTTCTCCCACCCCTTATTCTAAGGCCTTAGTTCTGTGAAAGCGCTGGCACGGGACGGTGAGGAGCAGCAAGAGCTTCCAGTGCGGGCACCTGTGGTGTGGGAGAAAGCGCTGGACGTTTGCATCGTCGCAGCAGGGCTCTGCCGATCGGGACAGTGAGACAGAGTGCTGGCAGTTCTAGGAGCTGGGCAAGCTCGGAGCCCCAGTGTGTATTTGGCTGTAAGTGAAGTGGCAAGCGAAGCCGAAGAGCAGCAAGAGCTTTGGGGGCTTTCACCTTTGCTGTGGGAGAACTCGCCGGACGTTTGCAGTGTCGCAGCAGGGCTCTGCCCATCGGGCCAGTGAGACAGAGCGCTGGCAGGGTTCGGAGCTGGGCAAGCACGCAGCTGCAGCGTGTGTTTGGCTGTGAAAGCGGTGGTGAGGGAAGGTGGGGAGCAGCAGCTTTCTGTGCTGTCCCCTTTGCTGTGGGCAAAATGGCTGGACGTTTGCACTTTGCGAGCCAATCTGTGCCGAGAGTGAGAGTGAGCCTGAGACTGTGTATTCAGAGTGCGTGGAGGAAAAGCAAGTGCAGTTCACCAGCGTGTGTGTGTGTCTCGCTATGAAAGCGCTGGCAAAGGAAGGTGAGGAAGAGCGAGAGCTTTCCGTGGTGGTACCTTTGCTGTGGGAGAACGAGCTGGACGTTTGCAGTGTCGGAGCAGGGCTCTGGCCATCCTGAGAGTGAGAGAGAGTGTTGGCAGCGTTCGGAGTTAAGCAGGGACGGAGCGCCGCTGTGCGCGATCGGCAGAGCCCTGCTCCGACACGGCAAACGTCCAGCTCGTTCTCCCACACCAATAGCGCCAGCACTGAAAGTGCTTGCTGCTCCTCACCCTGCCTTGCCAGCGCTTTCGCAGCATAACACACAATGGTGAACTGCACTTGCCTTTCCTCCAGGCACTTCGAATACACATTCTCAAGCTCCCTCTCATTCTCGGCAGAGAGCAGCTCCCAAAGTGCAAACGACCAGCCATTTCTCCACACGATAGCTCTAAAGGCTTAGTGCTCTTGCTGTTCCTCCCCTTCCCTTACCAGCGCTTGCACAGCTAAACACACACTGCGGATCTGCCCTTGCCTTGCCTCCCAGCACTCCCAATACACATTCTCAAGCTCACTCTCGCTCTCGGCACAGACTAGCTCCCAAAGTGAAAACGTCGAGCAATTTCTCCCACCCCTTATTCTAAGGCCTTAGTTCTGTGAAAGCGCTGGCACGGGACGGTGAGGAGCAGCAAGAGCTTCCAGTGCGGGCTCCTGTGGTGTGGGAGAAAGCGCTGGACGTTTGCATCGTCGCAGCAGGGCTCTGCCGATCGGGACAGTGAGACAGAGTGCTGGCAGTTCTAGGAGCTGGGCAAGCTCGGAGCCCCAGTGTGTATTTGGCTGTAAGTGAAGTGGCAAGCGAAGCCGAAGAGCAGCAAGAGCTTTGGGGGCTTTCACCTTTGCTGTGGGAGAACTCGCCGGACGTTTGCAGTGTCGCAGCAGGGCTCTGCCCATCGGGCCAGTGAGACAGAGCGCTGGCAGGGTTCGGAGCTGGGCAAGCACGCAGCTGCAGCGTGTGTTTGGCTGTGAAAGCGGTGGTGAGGGAAGGTGGGGAGCAGCAGCTTTCTGTGCTGTCCCCTTTGCTGTGGGCAAAATGGCTGGACGTTTGCACTTTGCGAGCCAATCTGTGCCGAGAGTGAGAGTGAGCCTGAGACTGTGTATTCAGAGTGCGTGGAGGAAAAGCAAGTGCAGTTCACCAGCGTGTGTGTGTGTCTCGCTATGAAAGCGCTGGCAAAGGAAGGTGAGGAAGAGCGAGAGCTTTCCGTGGTGGTACCTTTGCTGTGGGAGAACGAGCTGGACGTTTGCAGTGTCGGAGCAGGGCTCTGGCCATCGTGAGAGTGAGAGAGAGTGTTGGCAGCGTTCGGAGTTAAGCAAGGACGGAGCGCCGCTGTGCGCGATCGGCAGAGCCCTGCTCCGACACGGCAAACGTCCAGCTCGTTCTCCCACACCAACAGCGCCAGCACTGAAAGTGCTTGCTGCTCCTCACCCTGCCTTGCCAGCGCTTTCGCAGCATAACACACACTGGTGAACTGCACTTGCCTTTCCTCCAGGCACTTCGAATACACATTCTCAAGCTCCCTCTCATTCTCGGCAGAGAGCAGCTCCCAAAGTGCAAACGACCAGCGATTTCTCCACACGATAGGTCTAAAGGCTTAGTGCTCTTGCTGTTCCTCCCCTTCCCTTACCAGCGCTTGCACAGCTAAACACACACTGCGGATCTGCCCTTGCCTTGCCTCCCAGCACTCCCAATACACATTCTCAAGCTCACTCTCGCTCCAGGCACAGACTAGCTCCCAAAGTGAAAACGTCGGGCAATTTCTCCCACCCCTTATTCTAAGGCCTTAGTTCTGTGAAAGCGCTGGCACGGGACGGTGAGGAGCAGCAAGAGCTTCCAGTGCGGGCACCTGTGGTGTGGGAGAAAGCGCTGGACGTTTGCATCGTCGCAGCAGGGCTCTGCCGATCGGGCCAGTGAGACAGAGTGCTGGCAGTTCTAGGAGCTGGGCAAGCTCGGAGCCCCAGTGTGTATTTGGCTGTAAGTGAAGTGGCAAGCGAAGCCAAAGAGCAGCAAGAGCTTTGGGGGCTTTCACCTTTGCTGTGGGAGAACTCGCCGGACGTTTGCAGTGTCGCAGCAGGGCTCTGCCCATCGGGCCAGTGAGACAGAGTGCTGGCAGGGTTCGGAGCTGGGCAAGCACGCAGCTGCAGCGTGTGTTTGGCTGTGAAAGCGGTGGTGAGGGAAGGTGGGGAGCAGCAGCTTTCTGTGCTGTCCCCTTTGCTGTGGGCAAAATGGCTGGACGTTTGCACTTTGCGAGCCAATCTGTGCCGAGAGTGAGAGTGAGCCTGAGACTGTGTATTCAGAGTGCGTGGAGGAAAAGCAAGTGCAGTTCACCAGCGTGTGTGTGTGTCTCGCTATGAAAGCGCTGGCAAAGGAAGGTGAGGAAGAGCGAGAGCTTTCTGTGGTGGTACCTTTGCTGTGGGAGAACGAGCTGGACGTTTGCAGTGTCGGAGCAGGGCTCTGGCCATCCTGAGAGTGAGAGAGAGTGTTGGCAGCGTTCGGAGTTAAGCAAGGACGGAGCGCCGCTGTGTGCGATCGGCAGAGCCCTGCTCCGACACGGCAAACGTCCAGCTCGTTCTCCCACACCAATAGCGCCAGCACTGAAAGTGCTTGCTGCTCCTCACCCTGCCTTGCCAGCGCTTTCGCAGCATAACACACACTGGTGAACTGCACTTGCCTTTCCTCCAGACACTTCGAATACACATTCTCAAGCTCCCTCTCATTCTCGGCAGAGAGCAGCTCCCAAAGTGCAAACGACCAGCGATTTCTCCACACGATAGGTCTAAAGGCTTAGTGCTCTTGCTGTTCCTCCCCTTCCCTTACCAGCGCTTGCACAGCTAAGCACACACTGCGGATCTGCCCTTGCCTTGCCTCCCAGCACTCCCAATACACATTCTCAAGCTCACTCTCACTCTCGGCACAGACTAGCTCCCAAAGTGAAAACGTCGGGCAATTTCTCCCACCCCTTATTCTAAGGCCTTAGTTCTGTGAAAGCGCTGGCACGGGACGGTGAGGAGCAGCAAGAGCTTCCAGTGCGGGCACCTGTGGTGTGGGAGAAAGCGCTGGACGTTTGCATCGTCGCAGCAGGGCTCTGCCGATCGGGACAGTGAGACAGAGTGCTGGCAGTTCTAGGAGCTGGGCAAGCTGGGAGCCCCAGTGTGTATTTGGCTGTAAATGAAGTGGCAAGCGAAGCCGAAGAGCAGCAAGAGCTTTGGGGGCTTTCACCTTTGCTGTGGGAGAACTCGCCGGACGTTTGCAGTGTCGCAGCAGGGCTCTGCCCATCGGGCCAGTGAGACAGAGTGCTGGCAGGGTTCGGAGCTGGGCAAGCACGCAGCTGCAGCGTGTGTTTGGCTGTGAAAGCGGTGGTGAGGGAAGGTGGGGAGCAGCAGCTTTCTGTGCTGTCCCCTTTGCTGTGGGCAAAATGGCTGGACGTTTGCACTTTGCGAGCCAATCTGTGCCGAGAGTGAGAGTGAGCCTGAGACTGTGTATTCAGAGTGCGTGGAGGAAAAGCAAGTGCAGTTCACCAGCGTGTGTGTGTGTCTCGCTATGAAAGCGCTGGCAAAGGAAGGTGAGGAAGAGCGAGAGCTTTCCGTGGTGGTACCTTTGCTGTGGGAGAACGAGCTGGACGTTTGCAGTGTCGGAGCAGGGCTCTGGCCATCGTGAGAGTGAGAGAGAGTGTTGGCAGCGTTCGGAGTTAAGCAAGGACGGAGCGCCGCTGTGTGCGATCGGCAGAGCCCTGCTCCGACACGGCAAACGTCCAGCTCGTTCTCCCACACCAACAGCGCCAGCACTGAAAGTGCTTGCTGCTCCTCACCCTGCCTTGCCAGCGCTTTCGAAGCATAACACACAATGGTGAACTGCACTTGCCTTTCCTCCAGGCACTTCGAATACACATTCTCAAGCTCCCTCTCATTCTCGGCAGAGAGCAGCTCCCAAAGTGCAAACGACCAGCGATTTCTCCACACGATAGATCTAAAGGCTTAGTGCTCTTGCTGTTCCTCCCCTTCCCTTACCAGCGCTTGCACAGCTAAACACACACTGCGGATCTGCCCTTGCCTTGCCTCCCAGCACTCCCAATACACATTCTCAAGCTCACTCTCGCTCTCGGCACAGACTAGCTCCCAAAGTGAAAACGTCGGGCAATTTCTCCCACCCCTTATTCTAAGGCCTTAGTTCTGTGAAAGCGCTGGCACGGGACGGTGAGGAGCAGCAAGAGCTTCCAGTGCGGGCACCTGTGGTGTGGGAGAAAGCGCTGGACGTTTGCATCGTCGCAGCAGGGCTCTGCCGATCGGGACAGTGAGACAGAGTGCTGGCAGTTCTAGGAGCTGGGCAAGCTCGGAGCCCCAGTGTGTATTTGGCTGTAAATGAAGTGGCAAGCGAAGCCGAAGAGCAGCAAGAGCTTTGGGGGCTTTCACCTTTGCTGTGGGAGAACTCGCCGGACGTTTGCAGTGTCGCAGCAGGGCTCTGCCCATCGGGCCAGTGAGACAGAGTGCTGGCAGGGTTCGGAGCTGGGCAAGCACGCAGCTGCAGCGTGTGTTTGGCTGTGAAAGCGGTGGTGAGGGAAGGTGGGGAGCAGCAGCTTTCTGTGCTGTCCCCTTTGCTGTGGGCAAAATGGCTGGACGTTTGCACTTTGCGAGCCAATCTGTGCCGAGAGTGAGAGTGAGCCTGAGACTGTGTATTCAGAGTGCGTGGAGGAAAAGCAAGTGCAGTTCACCAGCGTGTGTGTGTGTCTCGCTATGAAAGCGCTGGCAAAGGAAGGTGAGGAAGAGCGAGAGCTTTCCGTGGTGGTACCTTTGCTGTGGGAGAACGAGCTGGACGTTTGCAGTGTCGGAGCAGGGCTCTGGCCATCGTGAGAGTGAGAGAGAGTGTTGGCAGCGTTCGGAGTTAAGCAAGGACGGAGCGCCGCTGTGCGCGATCGGCAGAACCCTGCTCCGACACGGCAAACGTCCAGCTCGTTCTCCCACACCAATAGCGCCAGCACTGAAAGTGCTTGCTGCTCCTCACCCTGCCTTGCCAGCGCTTTCGCAGCATAACACACACTGGTGAACTGCACTTGCCTTTCCTCCAGGCACTTCGAATACACATTCTCAAGCTCCCTCTCATTCTCGGCAGAGAGCAGCTCCCAAAGTGCAAACGACCAGCGATTTCTCCACACGATAGGTCTAAAGGCTTAGTGCTCTTGCTGTTCCTCCCCTTCCCTTACCAGCGCTTGCACAGCTAAACACACACTGCGGATCTGCCCTTGCCTTGCCTCCCAGCACTCCCAATACACATTCTCAAGCTCACTCTCGCTCTCGGCACAGACTAGCTCCCAAAGTGAAAACGTCGAGCAATTTCTCCCACCCCTTATTCTAAGGCCTTAGTTCTGTGAAAGCGCTGGCACGGGACGGTGAGGAGCAGCAAGAGCTTCCAGTGCGGGCTCCTGTGGTGTGGGAGAAAGCGCTGGACGTTTGCATCGTCGCAGCAGGGCTCTGCCGATCGGGACAGTGAGACAGAGTGCTGGCAGTTCTAGGAGCTGGGCAAGCTCGGAGCCCCAGTGTGTATTTGGCTGTAAATGAAGTGGCAAGCGAAGCCGAAGAGCAGCAAGAGCTTTGGGGGCTTTCACCTTTGCTGTGGGAGAACTCGCCGGACGTTTGCAGTGTCGCAGCAGGGCTCTGCCCATCGGGCCAGTGAGACAGAGCGCTGGCAGGGTTCGGAGCTGGGCAAGCACGCAGCTGCAGCGTGTGTTTGGCTGTGAAAGCGATGGTGAGGGAAGGTGGGGAGCAGCAGCTTTCTGTGCTGTCCCCTTTGCTGTGGGCAAAATGGCTGGACGTTTGCACTTTGCGAGCCAATCTGTGCCGAGAGTGAGAGTGAGCCTGAGACTGTGTATTCAGAGTGCGTGGAGGAAAAGCAAGTGCAGTTCACCAGCGTGTGTGTGTGTCTCGCTATGAAAGCGCTGGCAAAGGAAGGTGAGGAAGAGCGAGAGCTTTCTGTGGTGGTACCTTTGCTGTGGGAGAACGAGCTGGACGTTTGCAGTGTCGGAGCAGGGCTCTGGCCATCCTGAGAGTGAGAGAGAGTGTTGGCAGCGTTCGGAGTTAAGCAAGGACGGAGCGCCGCTGTGTGCGATCGGCAGAGCCCTGCTCCGACACGGCAAACGTCCAGCTCGTTCTCCCACACCAATAGCGCCAGCACTGAAAGTGCTTGCTGCTCCTCACCCTGCCTTGCCAGCGCTTTCGCAGCATAACACACACTGGTGAACTGCACTTGCCTTTCCTCCAGGCACTTCGAATACACATTCTCAAGCTCCCTCTCATTCTCGGCAGAGAGCAGCTCCCAAAGTGCAAACGACCAGCGATTTCTCCACACGATAGGTCTAAAGGCTTAGTGCTCTTGCTGTTCCTCCCCTTCCCTTACCAGCGCTTGCACAGCTAAGCACACACTGCGGATCTGCCCTTGCCTTGCCTCCCAGCACTCCCAATACACATTCTCAAGCTCACTCTCACTCTCGGCACAGACTAGCTCCCAAAGTGAAAACGTCGGGCAATTTCTCCCACCCCTTATTCTAAGGCCTTAGTTCTGTGAAAGCGCTGGCACGGGACGGTGAGGAGCAGCAAGAGCTTCCAGTGCGGGCACCTGTGGTGTGGGAGAAAGCGCTGGACGTTTGCATCGTCACAGCAGGGCTCTGCCGATCGGGACAGTGAGACAGAGTGCTGGCAGTTCTAGGAGCTGGGCAAGCTCGGAGCCCCGGTGTGTATTTGGCTGTAAATGAAGTGGCAAGCGAAGCCGAAGAGCAGCAAGAGCTTTGGGGGCTTTCACCTTTGCTGTGGGAGAACTCGCCGGACGTTTGCAGTGTCGCAGCAGGGCTCTGCCCATCGGGCCAGTGAGACAGAGCGCTGGCAGGGTTCGGAGCTGGGCAAGCACGCAGCTGCAGCGTGTGTTTGGCTGTGAAAGCGGTGGTGAGGGAAGGTGGGGAGCAGCAGCTTTCTGTGCTGTCCCCTTTGCTGTGGGCAAAATGGCTGGACGTTTGCACTTTGCGAGCCAATCTGTGCCGAGAGTGAGAGTGAGCCTGAGACTGTGTATTCAGAGTGCGTGGAGGAAAAGCAAGTGCAGTTCACCAGCGTGTGTGTGTGTCTCGCTATGAAAGCGCTGGCAAAGGAAGGTGAGGAAGAGCGAGAGCTTTCCGTGGTGGTACCTTTGCTGTGGGAGAACGAGCTGGACGTTTGCAGTGTCGGAGCAGGGCTCTGGCCATCGTGAGAGTGAGAGAGAGTGTTGGCAGCGTTCGGAGTTAAGCAAGGACGGAGCGCCGCTGTGCGCGATCGGCAGAGCCCTGCTCCGACACGGCAAACGTCCAGCTCGTTCTCCCACACCAACAGCGCCAGCACTGAAAGTGCTTGCTGCTCCTCACCCTGCCTTGCCAGCGCTTTCGCAGCATAACACACACTGGTGAACTGCACTTGCCTTTCCTCCAGGCACTTCGAATACACATTCTCAAGCTCCCTCTCATTCTCGGCAGAGAGCAGCTCCCAAAGTGCAAACGACCAGCGATTTCTCCACACGATAGGTCTAAAGGCTTAGTGCTCTTGCTGTTCCTCCCCTTCCCTTACCAGCGCTTGCACAGCTAAACACACACTGCGGATCTGCCCTTGCCTTGCCTCCCAGCACTCCCAATACACATTCTCAAGCTCACTCTCGCTCTCGGCACAGACTAGCTCCCAAAGTGAAAACGTCGAGCAATTTCTCCCACCCCTTATTCTAAGGCCTTAGTTCTGTGAAAGCGCTGGCACGGGACGGTGAGGAGCAGCAAGAGCTTCCAGTGCGGGCTCCTGTGGTGTGGGAGAAAGCGCTGGACGTTTGCATCGTCGCAGCAGGGCTCTGCCGATCGGGACAGTGAGACAGAGTGCTGGCAGTTCTAGGAGCTGGGCAAGCTCGGAGCCCCAGTGTGTATTTGGCTGTAAGTGAAGTGGCAAGCGAAGCCGAAGAGCAGCAAGAGCTTTGGGGGCTTTCACCTTTGCTGTGGGAGAACTCGCCGGACGTTTGCAGTGTCGCAGCAGGGCTCTGCCCATCGGGCCAGTGAGACAGAGCGCTGGCAGGGTTCGGAGCTGGGCAAGCACGCAGCTGCAGCGTGTGTTTGGCTGTGAAAGCGGTGGTGAGGGAAGGTGGGGAGCAGCAGCTTTCTGTGCTGTCCCCTTTGCTGTGGGCAAAATGGCTGGACGTTTGCACTTTGCGAGCCAATCTGTGCCGAGAGTGAGAGTCAGCCTCAGACTGTGTATTCAGAGTGCGTGGAGGAAAAGCAAGTGCAGTTCACCAGCGTGTGTGTGTGTCTCGCTATGAAAGCGCTGGCAAAGGAAGGTGAGGAAGAGCGAGAGCTTTCTGTGGTGGTACCTTTGCTGTGGGAGAACGAGCTGGACGTTTGCAGTGTCGGAGCAGGGCTCTGGCCATCGTGAGAGTGAGAGAGAGTGTTGGCAGCGTTCGGAGTTAAGCAAGGACGGAGCGCCGCTGTGCGCGATCGGCAGAGCCCTGCTCCGACACGGCAAACGTCCAGCTCGTTCTCCCACACCAATAGCGCCTGCACTGAAAGTGCTTGCTGCTCCTCACCCTGCCTTGCCAGCGCTTTCGCAGCATAACACACACTGGTGAACTGCACTTGCCTTTCCTCCAGGCACTTCGAATACACATTCTCAAGCTCCCTCTCATTCTCGGCAGAGAGCAGCTCCCAAAGTGCAAACGACCAGCGATTTCTCCACACGATAGGTCTAAAAGCTTAGTGCTCTTGCTGTTCCTCCCCTTCCCTTACCAGCGCTTGCACAGCTAAACACACACTGCGGATCTGCCCTTGCCTTGCCTCCCAGCACTCCCAATACACATTCTCAAGCTCACTCTCGCTCTCGGCACAGACTAGCTCCCAAAGTGAAAACGTCGGGCAATTTCTCCCACCCCTTATTCTAAGGCCTTAGTTCTGTGAAAGCGCTGGCACGGGACGGTGAGGAGCAGCAAGAGCTTCCAGTGCGGGCACCTGTGGTGTGGGAGAAAGCGCTGGACGTTTGCATCGTCGCAGCAGGGCTCTGCCGATCGGGACAGTGAGACAGAGTGCTGGCAGTTCTAGGAGCTGGGCAAGCTCGGAGCCCCAGTGTGTATTTGGCTGTAAGTGAAGTGGCAAGCGAAGCCGAAGAGCAGCAAGAGCTTTGGGGGCTTTCACCTTTGCTGTGGGAGAACTCGCCGGACGTTTGCAGTGTCGCAGCAGGGCTCTGCCCATCGGGCCAGTGAGACAGAGCGCTGGCAGGGTTCGGAGCTGGGCAAGCACGCAGCTGCAGCGTGTGTTTGGCTGTGAAAGCGGTGGTGAGGGAAGGTGGGGAGCAGCAGCTTTCTGTGCTGTCCCCTTTGCTGTGGGCAAAATGGCTGGACGTTTGCACTTTGCGAGCCAATCTGTGCCGAGAGTGAGAGTGAGCCTGAGACTGTGTATTCAGAGTGCGTGGAGGAAAAGCAAGTGCAGTTCACCAGCGTGTGTGTGTGTCTCGCTATGAAAGCGCTGGCAAAGGAAGGTGAGGAAGAGCGAGAGCTTTCCGTGGTGGTACCTTTGCTGTGGGAGAACGAGCTGGACGTTTGCAGTGTCGGAGCAGGGCTCTGGCCATCGTGAGAGTGAGAGAGAGTGTTGGCAGCGTTCGGAGTTAAGCAAGGACGGAGCGCCGCTGTGCGCGATCGGCAGAGCCCTGCTCCGACACGGCAAACGTCCAGCTCGTTCTCCCACACCAATAGCGCCAGCACTGAAAGTGCTTGCTGCTCCTCACCCTGCCTTGCCAGCGCTTTCGCAGCATAACACACACTGGTGAACTGCACTTGCCTTTCCTCCAGGCACTTCGAATACACATTCTCAAGCTCCCTCTCATTCTCGGCAGAGAGCAGCTCCCAAAGTGCAAACGACCAGCGATTTCTCCACACGATAGATCTAAAGGCTTAGTGCTCTTGCTGTTCCTCCCCTTCCCTTACCAGCGCTTGCACAGCTAAACACACACTGCGGATCTGCCCTTGCCTTGCCTCCCAGCACTCCCAATACACATTCTCAAGCTCACTCTCGCTCTCGGCACAGACTAGCTCCCAAAGTGAAAACGTCGAGCAATTTCTCCCACCCCTTATTCTAAGGCCTTAGTTCTGTGAAAGCGCTGGCACGGGACGGTGAGGAGCAGCAAGAGCTTCCAGTGCGGGCTCCTGTGGTGTGGGAGAAAGCGCTGGACGTTTGCATCGTCGCAGCAGGGCTCTGCCCATCGGGCCAGTGAGACAGAGCGCTGGCAGGGTTCGGAGCTGGGCAAGCACGCAGCTGCAGCGTGTGTTTGGCTGTGAAAGCGGTGGTGAGGGAAGGTGGGGAGCAGCAGCTTTCTGTGCTGTCCCCTTTGCTGTGGGCAAAATGGCTGGACGTTTGCACTTTGCGAGCCAATCTGTGCCGAGAGTGAGAGTGAGCCTGAGACTGTGTATTCAGAGTGCGTGGAGGAAAAGCAAGTGCAGTTCACCAGCGTGTGTGTGTGTCTCGCTATGAAAGCGCTGGCAAAGGAAGGTGAGGAAGAGCGAGTGCTTTCTGTGGTGGTACCTTTGCTGTGGGAGAACGAGCTGGACGTTTGCAGTGTCGGAGCAGGGCTCTGGCCATCGTGAGAGTGAGAGAGAGTGTTGGCAGCGTTCGGAGTTAAGCAAGGACGGAGCGCCGCTGTGCGCGATCGGCAGAGCCCTGCTCCGACGCGGCAAACGTCCAGCTCGTTCTCCCACACCAATAGCGCCTGCACTGAAAGTGCTTGCTGCTCCTCACCCTGCCTTGCCAGCGCTTTCGCAGCATAACACACACTGGTGAACTGCACTTGCCTTTCCTCCAGGCACTTCGAATACACATTCTCAAGCTCCCTCTCATTCTCGGCAGAGAGCAGCTCCCAAAGTGCAAACGACCAGCGATTTCTCCACACGATAGGTCTAAAAGCTTAGTGCTCTTGCTGTTCCTCCCCTTCCCTTACCAGCGCTTGCACAGCTAAGCACACACTGCGGATCTGCCCTTGCCTTGCCTCCCAGCACTCCCAATACACATTCTCAAGCTCACTCTCACTCTCGGCACAGACTAGCTCCCAAAGTGAAAACGTCGGGCAATTTCTCCCAACCCTTATTCTAAGGCCTTAGTTCTGTGAAAGCGCTGGCACGGGACGGTGAGGAGCAGCAAGAGCTTCCAGTGCGGGCACCTGTGGTGTGGGAGAAAGCGCTGGACGTTTGCATCGTCACAGCAGGGCTCTGCCGATCGGGACAGTGAGACAGAGTGCTGGCAGTTCTAGGAGCTGGGCAAGCTCGGAGCCCCGGTGTGTATTTGGCTGTAAATGAAGTGGCAAGCGAAGCCGAAGAGCAGCAAGAGCTTTGGGGGCATTCACCTTTGCTGTGGGAGAACTCGCCGGACGTTTGCAGTGTCGCAGCAGGTCTCTGCCCATCGGGCCAGTGAGACAGAGCGCTGGCAGGGTTCGGAGCTGGGCAAGCACGCAGCTGCAGCGTGTGTTTGGCTGTGAAAGCGATGGTGAGGGAAGGTGGGGAGCAGCAGCTTTCTGTGCTGTCCCCTTTGCTGTGGGCAAAATGGCTGGACGTTTGCACTTTGCGAGCCAATCTGTGCCGAGAGTGAGAGTGAGCCTGAGACTGTGTATTCAGAGTGCGTGGAGGAAAAGCAAGTGCAGTTCACCAGCGTGTGTGTGTGTCTCGCTATGAAAGCGCTGGCAAAGGAAGGTGAGGAAGAGCGAGAGCTTTCTGTGGTGGTACCTTTGCTGTGGGAGAACGAGCTGGACGTTTGCAGTGTCGGAGCAGGGCTCTGGCCATCCTGAGAGTGAGAGAGAGTGTTGGCAGCGTTCGGAGTTAAGCAAGGACGGAGCGCCGCTGTGTGCGATCGGCAGAGCCCTGCTCCGACACGGCAAACGTCCAGCTCGTTCTCCCACACCAATAGCGCCAGCACTGAAAGTGCTTGCTGCTCCTCACCCTGCCTTGCCAGCGCTTTCGCAGCATAACACACACTGGTGAACTGCACTTGCCTTTCCTCCAGGCACTTCGAATACACATTCTCAAGCTCCCTCTCATTCTCGGCAGAGAGCAGCTCCCAAAGTGCAAACGACCAGCGATTTCTCCACACGATAGGTCTAAAGGCTTAGTGCTCTTGCTGTTCCTCCCCTTCCCTTACCAGCGCTTGCACAGCTAAGCACACACTGCGGATCTGCCCTTGCCTTGCCTCCCAGCACTCCCAATACACATTCTCAAGCTCACTCTCACTCTCGGCACAGACTAGCTCCCAAAGTGAAAACGTCGGGCAATTTCTCCCACCCCTTATTCTAAGGCCTTAGTTCTGTGAAAGCGCTGGCACGGGACGGTGAGGAGCAGCAAGAGCTTCCAGTGCGGGCACCTGTGGTGTGGGAGAAAGCGCTGGACGTTTGCATCGTCACAGCAGGGCTCTGCCGATCGGGACAGTGAGACAGAGTGCTGGCAGTTCTAGGAGCTGGGCAAGCTCGGAGCCCCGGTGTGTATTTGGCTGTAAATGAAGTGGCAAGCGAAGCCGAAGAGCAGCAAGAGCTTTGGGGGCTTTCACCTTTGCTGTGGGAGAACTCGCCGGACGTTTGCAGTGTCGCAGCAGGGCTCTGCCCATCGGGCCAGTGAGACAGAGCGCTGGCAGGGTTCGGAGCTGGGCAAGCACGCAGCTGCAGCGTGTGTTTGGCTGTGAAAGCGGTGGTGAGGGAAGGTGGGGAGCAGCAGCTTTCTGTGCTGTCCCCTTTGCTGTGGGCAAAATGGCTGGACGTTTGCACTTTGCGAGCCAATCTGTGCCGAGAGTGAGAGTGAGCCTGAGACTGTGTATTCAGAGTGCGTGGAGGAAAAGCAAGTGCAGTTCACCAGCGTGTGTGTGTGTCTCGCTATGAAAGCGCTGGCAAAGGAAGGTGAGGAAGAGCGAGAGCTTTCCGTGGTGGTACCTTTGCTGTGGGAGAACGAGCTGGACGTTTGCAGTGTCGGAGCAGGGCTCTGGCCATCCTGAGAGTGAGAGAGAGTGTTGGCAGCGTTCGGAGTTAAGCAAGGACGGAGCGCCGCTGTGCGCGATCGGCAGAGCCCTGCTCCGACACGGCAAACGTCCAGCTCGTTCTCCCACACCAACAGCGCCAGCACTGAAAGTGCTTGCTGCTCCTCACCCTGCCTTGCCAGCGCTTTCGCAGCATAACACACACTGGTGAACTGCACTTGCCTTTCCTCCAGGCACTTCGAATACACATTCTCAAGCTCCCTCTCATTCTCGGCAGAGAGCAGCTCCCAAAGTGCAAACGACCAGCGATTTCTCCACACGATAGGTCTAAAGGCTTAGTGCTCTTGCTGTTCCTCCCCTTCCCTTACCAGCGCTTGCACAGCTAAACACACACTGCGGATCTGCCCTTGCCTTGCCTCCCAGCACTCCCAATACACATTCTCAAGCTCACTCTCACTCTCGGCACAGACTAGCTCCCAAAGTGAAAACGTCGGGCAATTTCTCCCACCCCTTATTCTAAGGCCTTAGTTCTGTGAAAGCGCTGGCACGGGACGGTGAGGAGCAGCAAGAGCTTCCAGTGCGGGCACCTGTGGTGTGGGAGAAAGCGCTGGACGTTTGCATCGTCGCAGCAGGGCTCTGCCGATCGGGACAGTGAGACAGAGTGCTGGCAGTTCTAGGAGCTGGGCAAGCTCGGAGCCCCAGTGTGTATTTGGCTGTAAGTGAAGTGGCAAGCGAAGCCGAAGAGCAGCAAGAGCTTTGGGGGCTTTCACCTTTGCTGTGGGAGAACTCGCCGGACGTTTGCAGTGTCGCAGCAGGGCTCTGCCCATCGGGCCAGTGAGACAGAGCGCTGGCAGGGTTCGGAGCTGGGCAAGCACGCAGCTGCAGCGTGTGTTTGGCTGTGAAAGCGGTGGTGAGGGAAGGTGGGGAGCAGCAGCTTTCTGTGCTGTCCCCTTTGCTGTGGGCAAAATGGCTGGACGTTTGCACTTTGCGAGCCAATCTGTGCCGAGAGTGAGAGTGAGCCTGAGACTGTGTATTCAGAGTGCGTGGAGGAAAAGCAAGTGCAGTTCACCAGCGTGTGTGTGTGTCTCGCTATGAAAGCGCTGGCAAAGGAAGGTGAGGAAGAGCGAGAGCTTTCCGTGGTGGTACCTTTGCTGTGGGAGAACGAGCTGGACGTTTGCAGTGTCGGAGCAGGGCTCTGGCCATCGTGAGAGTGAGAGAGAGTGTTGGCAGCGTTCGGAGTTAAGCAAGGACGGTGCGCCGCTGTGTGCGATCGGCAGAGCCCTGCTCCGACACGGCAAACGTCCAGCTCGTTCTCCCACACCAACAGCGCCAGCACTGAAAGTGCTTGCTGCTCCTCACCCTGCCTTGCCAGCGCTTTCGCAGCATAACACACACTGGTGAACTGCACTTGCCTTTCCTCCAGGCACTTCGAATACACATTCTCAAGCTCCCTCTCATTCTCGGCAGAGAGCAGCTCCCAAAGTGCAAACGACCAGCGATTTCTCCACACGATAGGTCTAAAGGCTTAGTGCTCTTGCTGTTCCTCCCCTTCCCTTACCAGCGCTTGCACAGCTAAGCACACACTGCGGATCTGCCCTTGCCTTGCCTCCCAGCACTCCCAATACACATTCTCAAGCTCACTCTCACTCTCGGCACAGACTAGCTCCCAAAGTGAAAACGTCGGGCAATTTCTCCCACCCCTTATTCTAAGGCCTTAGTTCTGTGAAAGCGCTGGCACGGGACGGTGAGGAGCAGCAAGAGCTTCCAGTGCGGGCACCTGTGGTGTGGGAGAAAGCGCTGGACGTTTGCATCGTCGCAGCAGGGCTCTGCCGATCGGGACAGTGAGACAGAGTGCTGGCAGTTCTAGGAGCTGGGCAAGCTCGGAGCCCCAGTGCGTATTTGGCTGTAAGTGAAGTGGCAAGCGAAGCCGAAGAGCAGCAAGAGCTTTGGGGGCATTCACCTTTGCTGTGGGAGAACTCGCCGGACGTTTGCAGTGTCGCAGCAGGGCTCTGCCCATCGGGCCAGTGAGACAGAGCGCTGGCAGGGTTCGGAGCTGGGCAAGCACGCAGCTGCAGCGTGTGTTTGGCTGTGAAAGCGGTGGTGAGGGAAGGTGGGGAGCAGCAGCTTTCTGTGCTGTCCCCTTTGCTGTGGGCAAAATGGCTGGACGTTTGCACTTTGCGAGCCAATCTGTGCCGAGAGTGAGAGTGAGCCTGAGACTGTGTATTCAGAGTGCGTGGAGGAAAAGCAAGTGCAGTTCACCAGCGTGTGTGTGTGTCTCGCTATGAAAGCGCTGGCAAAGGAAGGTGAGGAAGAGCGAGAGCTTTCCGTGGTGGTACCTTTGCTGTGGGAGAACGAGCTGGACGTTTGCAGTGTCGGAGCAGGGCTCTGGCCATCGTGAGAGTGAGAGAGAGTGTTGGCAGCGTTCGGAGTTAAGCAAGGACGGAGCGCCGCTGTGCGCGATCGGCAGAGCCCTGCTCCGACGCGGCAAACGTCCAGCTCGTTCTCCCACACCAACAGCGCCAGCACTGAAAGTGCTTGCTGCTCCTCACCCTGCCTTGCCAGCGCTTTCGCAGCATAACACACACTGGTGAACTGCACTTGCCTTTCCTCCAGGCACTTCGAATACACATTCTCAAGCTCCCTCTCATTCTCGGCAGAGAGCAGCTCCCAAGGTGCAAACGACCAGCGATTTCTCCACACGATAGGTCTAAAGGCTTAGTGCTCTTGCTATTCCTCCCCTTCCCTTACCAGCGCTTGCACAGCTAAACACACACTGCGGATCTGCCCTTGCCTTGCCTCCCAGCACTCCCAATACACATTCTCAAGCTCACTCTCACTCTCGGCACAGACTAGCTCCCAAAGTGAAAACGTCGGGCAATTTCTCCCACCCCTTATTCTAAGGCCTTAGTTCTGTGAAAGCGCTGGCACGGGACGGTGAGGAGCAGCAAGAGCTTCCAGTGCGGGCACCTGTGGTGTGGGAGAAAGCGCTGGACGTTTGCATCGTCGCAGCAGGGCTCTGCCGATCGGGACAGTGAGACAGAGTGCTGGCAGTTCTAGGAGCTGGGCAAGCTCGGAGCCCCAGTGCGTATTTGGCTGTAAGTGAAGTGGCAAGCGAAGCCGAAGAGCAGCAAGAGCTTTGGGGGCTTTCACCTTTGCTGTGGGAGAACTCGCCGGACGTTTGCAGTGTCGCAGCAGGGCTCTGCCCATCGGGCCAGTGAGACAGAGTGCTGGCAGGGTTCGGAGCTGGGCAAGCACGCAGCTGCAGCGTGTGTTTGGCTGTGAAAGCGGTGGTGAGGGAAGGTGGGGAGCAGCAGCTTTCTGTGCTGTCCCCTTTGCTGTGGGCAAAATGGCTGGACGTTTGCACTTTGCGAGCCAATCTGTGCCGAGAGTGAGAGTGAGCCTGAGACTGTGTATTCAGAGTGCGTGGAGGAAAAGCAAGTGCAGTTCACCAGCGTGTGTGTGTGTCTCGCTATGAAAGCGCTGGCAAAGGAAGGTGAGGAAGAGCGAGAGCTTTCCGTGGTGGTACCTTTGCTGTGGGAGAACGAGCTGGACGTTTGCAGTGTCGGAGCAGGGCTCTGGCCATCGTGAGAGTGAGAGAGAGTGTTGGCAGCGTTCGGAGTTAAGCAAGGACGGAGCGCCGCTGTGCGCGATCGGCAGAGCCCTGCTCCGACGCGGCAAACGTCCAGCTCGTTCTCCCACACCAACAGCGCCAGCACTGAAAGTGCTTGCTGCTCCTCACCCTGCCTTGCCAGCGCTTTCGCAGCATAACACACACTGGTGAACTGCACTTGCCTTTCCTCCAGACACTTCGAATACACATTCTCAAGCTCCCTCTCATTCTCGGCAGAGAGCAGCTCCCAAGGTGCAAACGACCAGCGATTTCTCCACACGATAGGTCTAAAGGCTTAGTGCTCTTGCTGTTCCTCCCCTTCCCTTACCAGCACTTGCACAGCTAAACACACACTGCGGATCTGCCCTTGCCTTGCCTCCCAGCACTCCCAATACACATTCTCAAGCTCACTCTCACTCTCGGCACAGACTAGCTCCCAAAGTGAAAACGTCGGGCAATTTCTCCCACCCCTTATTCTAAGGCCTTAGTTCTGTGAAAGCGCTGGCACGGGACGGTGAGGAGCAGCAAGAGCTTCCAGTGCGGGCACCTGTGGTGTGGGAGAAAGCGCTGGACGTTTGCATCGTCGCAGCAGGGCTCTGCCGATCGGGACAGTGAGACAGAGTGCTGGCAGTTCTAGGAGCTGGGCAAGCTGGGAGCCCCAGTGTGTATTTGGCTGTAAGTGAAGTGGCAAGCGAAGCCGAAGAGCAGCAAGAGCTTTGGGGGCTTTCACCTTTGCTGTGGGAGAACTCGCCGGACGTTTGCAGTGTCGCAGCAGGGCTCTGCCCATCGGGCCAGTGAGACAGAGCGCTGGCAGGGTTCGGAGCTGGGCAAGCACGCAGCTGCAGCGTGTGTTTGGCTGTGAAAGCGGTGGTGAGGGAAGGTGGGGAGCAGCAGCTTTCTGTGCTGTCCCCTTTGCTGTGGGCAAAATGGCTGGACGTTTGCACTTTGCGAGCCAATCTGTGCCGAGAGTGAGAGTGAGCCTGAGACTGTGTATTCAGAGTGCGTGGAGGAAAAGCAAGTGCAGTTCACCAGCGTGTGTGTGTGTCTCGCTATGAAAGCGCTGGCAAAGGAAGGTGAGGAAGAGCGAGAGCTTTCCGTGGTGGTACCTTTGCTGTGGGAGAACGAGCTGGACGTTTGCAGTGTCGGAGCAGGGCTCTGGCCATCGTGAGAGTGAGAGAGAGTGTTGGCAGCGTTCGGAGTTAAGCAAGGACGGAGCGCCGCTGTGCGCGATCGGCAGAGCCCTGCTCCGACGCGGCAAACGTCCAGCTCGTTCTCCCACACCAATAGCGCCAGCACTGAAAGTGCTTGCTGCTCCTCACCCTGCCTTGCCAGCGCTTTCGCAGCATAACACACACTGGTGAACTGCACTTGCCTTTCCTCCAGACACTTCGAATACACATTCTCAAGCTCCCTCTCATTCTCGGCAGAGAGCAGCTCCCAAAGTGCAAACGACCAGCGATTTCTCCACACGATAGGTCTAAAGGCTTAGTGCTCTTGCTATTCCTCCCCTTCCCTTACCAGCGCTTGCACAGCTAAACACACACTGCGGATCTGCCCTTGCCTTGCCTCCCAGCACTCCCAATACACATTCTCAAGCTCACTCTCGCTCTCGGCACAGACTAGCTCCCAAAGTGAAAACGTCGGGCAATTTCTCCCACCCCTTATTCTAAGGCCTTAGTTCTGTGAAAGCGCTGGCACGGGACGGTGAGGAGCAGCAAGAGCTTCCAGTGCGGGCTCCTGTGGTGTGGGAGAAAGCGCTGGACGTTTGCATCGTCGCAGCAGGGCTCTGCCGATCGGGCCAGTGAGACAGAGTGCTGGCAGTTCTAGGAGCTGGGCAAGCTCGGAGCCCCAGTGTGTATTTGGCTGTAAGTGAAGTGGCAAGCGAAGCCGAAGAGCAGCAAGAGCTTTGGGGGCTTTCGCCTTTGCTGTGGGAGAACTCGCCGGACGTTTGCAGTGTCGCAGCAGGGCTCTGCCCATCGGGCCAGTGAGACAGAGTGCTGGCAGGGTTCGGAGCTGGGCAAGCACGCAGCTGCAGCGTGTGTTTGGCTGTGAAAGCGGTGGTGAGGGAAGGTGGGGAGCAGCAGCAGCTTTCTGTGCTGTCCCCTTTGCTGTGGGCAAAATGGCTGGACGTTTGCACTTTGCGAGCCAATCTGTGCCGAGAGTGAGAGTGAGCCTGAGACTGTGTATTCAGAGTGCGTGGAGGAAAAGCAAGTGCAGTTCACCAGCGTGTGTGTGTGTCTCGCTATGAAAGCGCTGGCAAAGGAAGGTGAGGAAGAGCGAGAGCTTTCCGTGGTGGTACCTTTGCTGTGGGAGAACGAGCTGGACGTTTGCAGTGTCGGAGCAGGGCTCTGGCCATCGTGAGAGTGAGAGAGAGTGTTGGCAGCGTTCGGAGTTAAGCAAGGACGGAGCGCCGCTGTGCGCGATCGGCAGAGCCCTGCTCCGACGCGGCAAACGTCCAGCTCGTTCTCCCACACCAACAGCGCCAGCACTGAAAGTGCTTGCTGCTCCTCACCCTGCCTTGCCAGCGCTTTCGCAGCATAACACACACTGGTGAACTGCACTTGCCTTTCCTCCAGGCACTTCGAATACACATTCTCAAGCTCCCTCTCATTCTCGGCAGAGAGCAGCTCCCAAGGTGCAAACGACCAGCGATTTCTCCACACGATAGGTCTAAAGGCTTAGTGCTCTTGCTATTCCTCCCCTTCCCTTACCAGCGCTTGCACAGCTAAACACACACTGCGGATCTGCCCTTGCCTTGCCTCCCAGCACTCCCAATACACATTCTCAAGCTCACTCTCACTCTCGGCACAGACTAGCTCCCAAAGTGAAAACGTCGGGCAATTTCTCCCACCCATTATTCTAAGGCCTTAGTTCTGTGAAAGCGCTGGCACGGGACGGTGAGGAGCAGCAAGAGCTTCCAGTGCGGGCACCTGTGGTGTGGGAGAAAGCGCTGGACGTTTGCATCGTCGCAGCAGGGCTCTGCCGATCGGGACAGTGAGACAGAGTGCTGGCAGTTCTAGGAGCTGGGCAAGCTCGGAGCCCCAGTGCGTATTTGGCTGTAAGTGAAGTGGCAAGCGAAGCCGAAGAGCAGCAAGAGCTTTGGGGGCTTTCACCTTTGCTGTGGGAGAACTCGCCGGACGTTTGCAGTGTCGCAGCAGGGCTCTGCCCATCGGGCCAGTGAGACAGAGCGCTGGCAGGGTTCGGAGCTGGGCAAGCACGCAGCTGCAGCGTGTGTTTGGCTGTGAAAGCGGTGGTGAGGGAAGGTGGGGAGCAGCAGCTTTCTGTGCTGTCCCCTTTGCTGTGGGCAAAATGGCTGGACGTTTGCACTTTGCGAGCCAATCTGTGCCGAGAGTGAGAGTGAGCCTGAGACTGTGTATTCAGAGTGCGTGGAGGAAAAGCAAGTGCAGTTCACCAGCGTGTGTGTGTGTCTCGCTATGAAAGCGCTGGCAAAGGAAGGTGAGGAAGAGCGAGAGCTTTCCGTGGTGGTACCTTTGCTGTGGGAGAACGAGCTGGACGTTTGCAGTGTCGGAGCAGGGCTCTGGCCATCGTGAGAGTGAGAGAGAGTGTTGGCAGCGTTCGGAGTTAAGCAAGGACGGAGCGCCGCTGTGTGCAATCGGCAGAGCCCTGCTCCGACACGGCAAACGTCCAGCTCGTTCTCCCACACCAACAGCGCCAGCACTGAAAGTGCTTGCTGCTCCTCACCCTGCCTTGCCAGCGCTTTCGCAGCATAACACACACTGGTGAACTGCACTTGCCTTTCCTCCAGGCACTTCGAATACACATTCTCAAGCTCCCTCTCATTCTCGGCAGAGAGCAGCTCCCAAAGTGCAAACGACCAGCGATTTCTCCACACGATAGGTCTAAAGGCTTAGTGCTCTTGCTGTTCCTCCCCTTCCCTTACCAGCGCTTGCACAGCTAAGCACACACTGCGGATCTGCCCTTGCCTTGCCTCCCAGCACTCCCAATACACATTCTCAAGCTCACTCTCACTCTCGGCACAGACTAGCTCCCAAAGTGAAAACGTCGGGCAATTTCTCCCACCCCTTATTCTAAGGCCTTAGTTCTGTGAAAGCGCTGGCACGGGACGGTGAGGAGCAGCAAGAGCTTCCAGTGCGGGCACCTGTGGTGTGGGAGAAAGCGCTGGACGTTTGCATCGTCGCAGCAGGGCTCTGCCGATCGGGACAGTGAGACAGAGTGCTGGCAGTTCTAGGAGCTGGGCAAGCTGGGAGCCCCAGTGTGTATTTGGCTGTAAATGAAGTGGGAAGCGAAGCCGAAGAGCAGCAAGAGCTTTGGGGGCTTTCACCTTTGCTGTGGGAGAACTCGCCGGACGTTTGCAGTGTCGCAGCAGGGCTCTGCCCATCGGGCCAGTGAGACAGAGTGCTGGCAGGGTTCGGAGCTGGGCAAGCACGCAGCTGCAGCGTGTGTTTGGCTGTGAAAGCGGTGGTGAGGGAAGGTGGGGAGCAGCAGCTTTCTGTGCTGTCCCCTTTGCTGTGGGCAAAATGGCTGGACGTTTGCACTTTGCGAGCCAATCTGTGCCGAGAGTGAGAGTGAGCCTGAGACTGTGTATTCAGAGTGCGTGGAGGAAAAGCAAGTGCAGTTCACCAGCGTGTGTGTGTGTCTCGCTATGAAAGCGCTGGCAAAGGAAGGTGAGGAAGAGCGAGAGCTTTCCGTGGTGGTACCTTTGCTGTGGGAGAACGAGCTGGACGTTTGCAGTGTCGGAGCAGGGCTCTGGCCATCGTGAGAGTGAGAGAGAGTGTTGGCAGCGTTCGGAGTTAAGCAAGGACGGAGCGCCGCTGTGCGCGATCGGCAGAGCCCTGCTCCGACGCGGCAAACGTCCAGCTCGTTCTCCCACACCAACAGCGCCAGCACTGAAAGTGCTTGCTGCTCCTCACCCTGCCTTGCCAGCGCTTTCGCAGCATAACACACACTGGTGAACTGCACTTGCCTTTCCTCCAGACACTTCGAATACACATTCTCAAGCTCCCTCTCATTCTCGGCAGAGAGCAGCTCCCAAGGTGCAAACGACCAGCGATTTCTCCACACGATAGGTCTAAAGGCTTAGTGCTCTTGCTGTTCCTCCCCTTCCCTTACCAGCGCTTGCACAGCTAAACACACACTGCGGATCTGCCCTTGCCTTGCCTCCCAGCACTCCCAATACACATTCTCAAGCTCACTCTCACTCTCGGCACAGACTAGCTCCCAAAGTGAAAACGTCGGGCAATTTCTCCCACCCCTTATTCTAAGGCCTTAGTTCTGTGAAAGCGCTGGCACGGGACGGTGAGGAGCAGCAAGAGCTTCCAGTGCGGGCACCTGTGGTGTGGGAGAAAGCGCTGGACGTTTGCATCGTCGCAGCAGGGCTCTGCCGATCGGGACAGTGAGACAGAGTGCTGGCAGTTCTAGGAGCTGGGCAAGCTGGGAGCCCCAGTGTGTATTTGGCTGTAAGTGAAGTGGCAAGCGAAGCCGAAGAGCAGCAAGAGCTTTGGGGGCTTTCACCTTTGCTGTGGGAGAACTCGCCGGACGTTTGCAGTGTCGCAGCAGGGCTCTGCCCATCGGGCCAGTGAGACAGAGCGCTGGCAGGGTTCGGAGCTGGGCAAGCACGCAGCTGCAGCGTGTGTTTGGCTGTGAAAGCGGTGGTGAGGGAAGGTGGGGAGCAGCAGCTTTCTGTGCTGTCCCCTTTGCTGTGGGCAAAATGGCTGGACGTTTGCACTTTGCGAGCCAATCTGTGCCGAGAGTGAGAGTGAGCCTGAGACTGTGTATTCAGAGTGCGTGGAGGAAAAGCAAGTGCAGTTCACCAGCGTGTGTGTGTGTCTCGCTATGAAAGCGCTGGCAAAGGAAGGTGAGGAAGAGCGAGAGCTTTCCGTGGTGGTACCTTTGCTGTGGGAGAACGAGCTGGACGTTTGCAGTGTCGGAGCAGGGCTCTGGCCATCGTGAGAGTGAGAGAGAGTGTTGGCAGCGTTCGGAGTTAAGCAAGGACGGAGCGCCGCTGTGCGCGATCGGCAGAGCCCTGCTCCGACGCGGCAAACGTCCAGCTCGTTCTCCCACACCAATAGCGCCAGCACTGAAAGTGCTTGCTGCTCCTCACCCTGCCTTGCCAGCGCTTTCGCAGCATAACACACACTGGTGAACTGCACTTGCCTTTCCTCCAGACACTTCGAATACACATTCTCAAGCTCCCTCTCATTCTCGGCAGAGAGCAGCTCCCAAAGTGCAAACGACCAGCGATTTCTCCACACGATAGGTCTAAAGGCTTAGTGCTCTTGCTATTCCTCCCCTTCCCTTACCAGCGCTTGCACAGCTAAACACACACTGCAGATCTGCCCTTGCCTTGCCTCCCAGCACTCCCAATACACATTCTCAACCTCACTCTCGCTCTCGGCACAGACTAGCTCCCAAAGTGAAAACGTCGGGCAATTTCTCCCACCCCTTATTCTAAGGCCTTAGTTCTGTGAAAGCGCTGGCACGGGACGGTGAGGAGCAGCAAGAGCTTCCAGTGCGGGCTCCTGTGGTGTGGGAGAAAGCGCTGGACGTTTGCATCGTCGCAGCAGGGCTCTGCCGATCGGGCCAGTGAGACAGAGTGCTGGCAGTTCTAGGAGCTGGGCAAGCTCGGAGCCCCAGTGTGTATTTGGCTGTAAGTGAAGTGGCAAGCGAAGCCGAAGAGCAGCAAGAGCTTTGGGGGCTTTCGCCTTTGCTGTGGGAGAACTCGCCGGACGTTTGCAGTGTCGCAGCAGGGCTCTGCCCATCGGGCCAGTGAGACAGAGTGCTGGCAGGGTTCGGAGCTGGGCAAGCACGCAGCTGCAGCGTGTGTTTGGCTGTGAAAGCGGTGGTGAGGGAAGGTGGGGAGCAGCAGCAGCTTTCTGTGCTGTCCCCTTTGCTGTGGGCAAAATGGCTGGACGTTTGCACTTTGCGAGCCAATCTGTGCCGAGAGTGAGAGTGAGCCTGAGACTGTGTATTCAGAGTGCGTGGAGGAAAAGCAAGTGCAGTTCACCAGCGTGTGTGTGTGTCTCGCTATGAAAGCGCTGGCAAAGGAAGGTGAGGAAGAGCGAGAGCTTTCCGTGGTGGTACCTTTGCTGTGGGAGAACGAGCTGGACGTTTGCAGTGTCGGAGCAGGGCTCTGGCCATCGTGAGAGTGAGAGAGAGTGTTGGCAGCGTTCGGAGTTAAGCAAGGACGGAGCGCCGCTGTGCGCGATCGGCAGAGCCCTGCTCCGACGCGGCAAACGTCCAGCTCGTTCTCCCACACCAATAGCGCCAGCACTGAAAGTGCTTGCTGCTCCTCACCCTGCCTTGCCAGCGCTTTCGCAGCATAACACACAACGGTGAACTGCACTTGCCTTTCCTCCAGGCACTTCGAATACACATTCTCAAGCTCCCTCTCATTCTCGGCAGAGAGCAGCTCCCAAAGTGCAAACGACCAGCGATTTCTCCACACGATAGGTCTAAAGGCTTAGTGCTCTTGCTGTTCCTCCCCTTCCCTTACCAGCGCTTGCACAGCTAAACACACACTGCGGATCTGCCCTTGCCTTGCCTCCCAGCACTCCCAATACACATTCTCAAGCTCACTCTCGCTCCAGGCACAGACTAGCTCCCAAAGTGAAAACGTCGGGCAATTTCTCCCACCCCTTATTCTAAGGCCTTAGTTCTGTGAAAGCGCTGGCACGGGACGGTGAGGAGCAGCAAGAGCTTCCAGTGCGGGCTCCTGTGGTGTGGGAGAAAGCGCTGGACGTTTGCATCGTCGCAGCAGGGCTCTGCCGATCGGGACAGTGAGACAGAGTGCTGGCAGTTCTAGGAGCTGGGCAAGCTGGGAGCCCCAGTGTGTATTTGGCTGTAAATGAAGTGGCAAGCGAAGCCGAAGAGCAGCAAGAGCTTTGGGGGCTTTCGCCTTTGCTGTGGGAGAACTCGCCGGACGTTTGCAGTGTCGCAGCAGGGCTCTGCCCATCGGGCCAGTGAGACAGAGTGCTGGCAGGGTTCGGAGCTGGGCAAGCACGCAGCTGCAGCGTGTGTTTGGCTGTGAAAGCGGTGGTGAGGGAAGGTGGGGAGCAGCAGCTTTCTGTGCTGTCCCCTTTGCTGTGGGCAAAATGGCTGGACGTTTGCACTTTGCGAGCCAATCTGTGCCGAGAGTGAGAGTGAGCCTGAGACTGTGTATTCAGAGTGCGTGGAGGAAAAGCAAGTGCAGTTCACCAGCGTGTGTGTGTGTCTCGCTATGAAAGCGCTGGCAAAGGAAGGTGAGGAAGAGCGAGAGCTTTCCGTGGTGGTACCTTTGCTGTGGGAGAACGAGCTGGACGTTTGCAGTGTCGGAGCAGGGCTCTGGCCATCGTGAGAGTGAGAGAGAGTGTTGGCAGCGTTCGGAGTTAAGCAAGGACGGAGCGCCGCTGTGCGCGATCGGCAGAGCCCTGCTCCGACGCGGCAAACGTCCAGCTCGTTCTCCCACACCAATAGCGCCAGCACTGAAAGTGCTTGCTGCTCCTCACCCTGCCTTGCCAGCGCTTTCGCAGCATAACACACAACGGTGAACTGCACTTGCCTTTCCTCCAGGCACTTCGAATACACATTCTCAAGCTCCCTCTCATTCTCGGCAGAGAGCAGCTCCCAAAGTGCAAACGACCAGCGATTTCTCCACACGATAGGTCTAAAGGCTTAGTGCTCTTGCTGTTCCTCCCCTTCCCTTACCAGCGCTTGCACAGCTAAACACACACTGCGGATCTGCCCTTGCCTTGCCTCCCAGCACTCCCAATACACATTCTCAAGCTCACTCTCGCTCTCGGCACAGACTAGCTCCCAAAGTGAAAACGTCGGGCAATTTCTCCCACCCCTTATTCTAAGGCCTTAGTTCTGTGAAAGCGCTGGCACGGGACGGTGAGGAGCAGCAAGAGCTTCCAGTGCGGGCTCCTGTGGTGTGGGAGAAAGCGCTGGACGTTTGCATCGTCGCAGCAGGGCTCTGCCGATCGGGACAGTGAGACAGAGTGCTGGCAGTTCTAGGAGCTGGGCAAGCTGGGAGCCCCAGTGTGTATTTGGCTGTAAATGAAGTGGCAAGCGAAGCCGAAGAGCAGCAAGAGCTTTGGGGGCTTTCACCTTTGCTGTGGGAGAACTCGCCGGACGTTTGCAGTGTCGCAGCAGGGCTCTGCCCATCGGGCCAGTGAGACAGAGTGCTGGCAGGGTTCGGAGCTGGGCAAGCACGCAGCTGCAGCGTGTGTTTGGCTGTGAAAGCGGTGGTGAGGGAAGGTGGGGAGCAGCAGCTTTCTGTGCTGTCCCCTTTGCTGTGGGCAAAATGGCTGGACGTTTGCACTTTGCGAGGCAATCTGTGCCGAGAGTGAGAGTGAGCCTGAGACTGTGTATTCAGAGTGCGTGGAGGAAAAGCAAGTGCAGTTCACCAGCGTGTGTGTGTGTCTCACTATGAAAGCGCTGGCAAAGGAAGGTGAGGAAGAGCGAGAGCTTTCCGTGGTGGTACCTTTGCTGTGGGAGAACGAGCTGGACGTTTGCAGTGTCGGAGCAGGGCTCTGGCCATCGTGAGAGTGAGAGAGAGTGTTGGCAGCGTTCGGAGTTAAGCAAGGACGGAGCGCCGCTGTGCGCGATCGGCAGAGCCCTGCTCCGACGCGGCAAACGTCCAGCTCGTTCTCCCACACCAATAGCGCCAGCACTGAAAGTGCTTGCTGCTCCTCACCCTGCCTTGCCAGCGCTTTCGCAGCATAACACACACTGGTGAACTGCACTTGCCTTTCCTCCAGGCACTTCGAATACACGTTCTCAAGCTCCCTCTCATTCTCGGCAGAGAGCAGCTCCCAAAGTGCAAACGACCAGCGATTTCTCCACACGATAGGTCTAAAGGCTTAGTGCTCTTGCTGTTCCTCCCCTTCCCTTACCAGCGCTTGCACAGCTAAACACACACTGCGGATCTGCCCTTGCCTTGCCTCCCAGCACTCCCAATACACATTCTCAAGCTCACTCTCGCTCTCGGCACAGACTAGCTCCCAAAGTGAAAACGTCGGGCAATTTCTCCCACCCCTTATTCTAAGGCCTTAGTTCTGTGAAAGCGCTGGCACGGGACGGTGAGGAGCAGCAAGAGCTTCCAGTGCGGGCTCCTGTGGTGTGGGAGAAAGCGCTGGACGTTTGCATCGTCGCAGCAGGGCTCTGCCGATCGGGACAGTGAGACAGAGTGCTGGCAGTTCTAGGAGCTGGGCAAGCTGGGAGCCCCAGTGTGTATTTGGCTGTAAATGAAGTGGGAAGCGAAGCCGAAGAGCAGCAAGAGCTTTGGGGGCTTTCGCCTTTGCTGTGGGAGAACTCGCCGGACGTTTGCAGTGTCGCAGCAGGGCTCTGCCCATCGGGCCAGTGAGACAGAGTGCTGGCAGGGTTCGGAGCTGGGCAAGCACGCAGCTGCAGCGTGTGTTTGGCTGTGAAAGCGGTGGTGAGGGAAGGTGGGGAGCAGCAGCAGCTTTCTGTGCTGTCCCCTTTGCTGTGGGCAAAATGGCTGGACGTTTGCACTTTGCGAGCCAATCTGTGCCGAGAGTGAGAGTGAGCCTGAGACTGTGTATTCAGAGTGCGTGGAGGAAAAGCAAGTGCAGTTCACCAGCGTGTGTGTGTGTCTCGCTATGAAAGCGCTGGCAAAGGAAGGTGAGGAAGAGCGAGAGCTTTCCGTGGTGGTACCTTTGCTGTGGGAGAACGAGCTGGACGTTTGCAGTGTCGGAGCAGGGCTCTGGCCATCGTGAGAGTGAGAGAGAGTGTTGGCAGCGTTCGGAGTTAAGCAAGGACGGAGCGCCGCTGTGCGCGATCGGCAGAGCCCTGCTCCGACGCGGCAAACGTCCAGCTCGTTCTCCCACACCAATAGCGCCAGCACTGAAAGTGCTTGCTGCTCCTCACCCTGCCTTGCCAGCGCTTTCGCAGCATAACACACAACGGTGAACTGCACTTGCCTTTCCTCCAGGCACTTCGAATACACATTCTCAAGCTCCCTCTCATTCTCGGCAGAGAGCAGCTCCCAAAGTGCAAACGACCAGCGATTTCTCCACACGATAGGTCTAAAGGCTTAGTGCTCTTGCTGTTCCTCCCCTTCCCTTACCAGCGCTTGCACAGCTAAACACACACTGCGGATCTGCCCTTGCCTTGCCTCCCAGCACTCCCAATACACATTCTCAAGCTCACTCTCGCTCCAGGCACAGACTAGCTCCCAAAGTGAAAACGTCGGGCAATTTCTCCCACCCCTTATTCTAAGGCCTTAGTTCTGTGAAAGCGCTGGCACGGGACGGTGAGGAGCAGCAAGAGCTTCCAGTGCGGGCTCCTGTGGTGTGGGAGAAAGCGCTGGACGTTTGCATCGTCGCAGCAGGGCTCTGCCGATCGGGACAGTGAGACAGAGTGCTGGCAGTTCTAGGAGCTGGGCAAGCTGGGAGCCCCAGTGTGTATTTGGCTGTAAATGAAGTGGCAAGCGAAGCCGAAGAGCAGCAAGAGCTTTGGGGGCTTTCGCCTTTGCTGTGGGAGAACTCGCCGGACGTTTGCAGTGTCGCAGCAGGGCTCTGCCCATCGGGCCAGTGAGACAGAGTGCTGGCAGGGTTCGGAGCTGGGCAAGCACGCAGCTGCAGCGTGTGTTTGGCTGTGAAAGCGGTGGTGAGGGAAGGTGGGGAGCAGCAGCTTTCTGTGCTGTCCCCTTTGCTGTGGGCAAAATGGCTGGACGTTTGCACTTTGCGAGGCAATCTGTGCCGAGAGTGAGAGTGAGCCTGAGACTGTGTATTCAGAGTGCGTGGAGGAAAAGCAAGTGCAGTTCACCAGCGTGTGTGTGTGTCTCGCTATGAAAGCGCTGGCAAAGGAAGGTGAGGAAGAGCGAGAGCTTTCCGTGGTGGTACCTTTGCTGTGGGAGAACGAGCTGGACGTTTGCAGTGTCGGAGCAGGGCTCTGGCCATCGTGAGAGTGAGAGAGAGTGTTGGCAGCGTTCGGAGTTAAGCAAGGACGGAGCGCCGCTGTGCGCGATCGGCAGAGCCCTGCTCCGACGCGGCAAACGTCCAGCTCGTTCTCCCACACCAATAGCGCCAGCACTGAAAGTGCTTGCTGCTCCTCACCCTGCCTTGCCAGCGCTTTCGCAGCATAACACACAACGGTGAACTGCACTTGCCTTTCCTCCAGGCACTTCGAATACACATTCTCAAGCTCCCTCTCATTCTCGGCAGAGAGCAGCTCCCAAAGTGCAAACGACCAGCGATTTCTCCACACGATAGGTCTAAAGGCTTAGTGCTCTTGCTGTTCCTCCCCTTCCCTTACCAGCGCTTGCACAGCTAAACACACACTGCGGATCTGCCCTTGCCTTGCCTCCCAGCACTCCCAATACACATTCTCAAGCTCACTCTCGCTCCAGGCACAGACTAGCTCCCAAAGTGAAAACGTCGGGCAATTTCTCCCACCCCTTATTCTAAGGCCTTAGTTCTGTGAAAGCGCTGGCACGGGACGGTGAGGAGCAGCAAGAGCTTCCAGTGCGGGCTCCTGTGGTGTGGGAGAAAGCGCTGGACGTTTGCATCGTCGCAGCAGGGCTCTGCCGATCGGGACAGTGAGACAGAGTGCTGGCAGTTCTAGGAGCTGGGCAAGCTGGGAGCCCCAGTGTGTATTTGGCTGTAAATGAAGTGGGAAGCGAAGCCGAAGAGCAGCAAGAGCTTTGGGGGCTTTCGCCTTTGCTGTGGGAGAACTCGCCGGACGTTTGCAGTGTCGCAGCAGGGCTCTGCCCATCGGGCCAGTGAGACAGAGTGCTGGCAGGGTTCGGAGCTGGGCAAGCACGCAGCTGCAGCGTGTGTTTGGCTGTGAAAGCGGTGGTGAGGGAAGGTGGGGAGCAGCAGCTTTCTGTGCTGTCCCCTTTGCTGTGGGCAAAATGGCTGGACGTTTGCACTTTGCGAGGCAATCTGTGCCGAGAGTGAGAGTGAGCCTGAGACTGTGTATTCAGAGTGCGTGGAGGAAAAGCAAGTGCAGTTCACCAGCGTGTGTGTGTGTCTCGCTATGAAAGCGCTGGCAAAGGAAGGTGAGGAAGAGCGAGAGCTTTCCGTGGTGGTACCTTTGCTGTGGGAGAACGAGCTGGACGTTTGCAGTGTCGGAGCAGGGCTCTGGCCATCCTGAGAGTGAGAGAGAGTGTTGGCAGCGTTCGGAGTTAAGCAAGGACGGAGCGCCGCTGTGCGCGGTCGGCAGAGCCCTGCTCCGACGCGGCAAACGTCCAGCTCGTTCTCCCACACCAATAGCGCCAGCACTGAAAGTGCTTGCTGCTCCTCACCCTGCCTTGCCAGCGCTTTCGCAGCATAACACACAACGGTGAACTGCACTTGCCTTTCCTCCAGGCACTTCGAATACACATTCTCAAGCTCCCTCTCATTCTCGGCAGAGAGCAGCTCCCAAAGTGCAAACGACCAGCGATTTCTCCACACGATAGGTCTAAAGGCTTAGTGCTCTTGCTGTTCCTCCCCTTCCCTTACCAGTGCTTGCACAGCTAAACACACACTGCGGCTCTGCCCTTGCCTTGCCTCCCAGCACTCCCAATACACATTCTCAAGCTCACTCTCGCTCCAGGCACAGACTAGCTCCCAAAGTGAAAACGTCGGGCAATTTCTCCCACCCCTTATTCTAAGGCCTTAGTTCTGTGAAAGCGCTGGCACGGGACGGTGAGGAGCAGCAAGAGCTTCCAGTGCGGGCTCCTGTGGTGTGGGAGAAAGCGCTGGACGTTTGCATCGTCGCAGCAGGGCTCTGCCGATCGGGACAGTGAGACAGAGTGCTGGCAGTTCTAGGAGCTGGGCAAGCTGGGAGCCCCAGTGTGTATTTGGCTGTAAATGAAGTGGCAAGCGAAGCCGAAGAGCAGCAAGAGCTTTGGGGGCTTTCACCTTTGCTGTGGGAGAAGTCGCCGGACGTTTGCAGTGTCGCAGCAGGGCTCTGCCCATCGGGCCAGTGAGACAGAGTGCTGGCAGGGTTCGGAGCTGGGCAAGCACGCAGCTGCAGCGTGTGTTTGGCTGTGAAAGCGGTGGTGAGGGAAGGTGGGGAGCAGCAGCTTTCTGTGCTGTCCCCTTTGCTGTGGGCAAAATGGCTGGACGTTTGCACTTTGCGAGCCAATCTGTGCCGAGAGTGAGAGTGAGCCTGAGACTGTGTATTCAGAGTGCATGGAGGAAAAGCAAGTGCAGTTCACCAGCGTGTGTGTGTGTCTCGCTATGAAAGCGCTGGCAAAGGAAGGTGAGGAAGAGCGAGAGCTTTCCGTGGTGGTACCTTTGCTGTGGGAGAACGAGCTGGACGTTTGCAGTGTCGGAGCAGGGCTCTGGCCATCGTGAGAGTGAGAGAGAGTGTTGGCAGCGTTCGGAGTTAAGCAAGGACAGAGCGCCGCTGTGCGCGATCGGCAGAGCCCTGCTCCGACGCGGCAAACGTCCAGCTCGTTCTCCCACACCAATAGCGCCAGCACTGAAAGTGCTTGCTGCTCCTCACCCTGCCTTGCCAGCGCTTTCGCAGCATAACACACACTGGTGAACTGCACTTGCCTTTCCTCCAGGCACTTCGAATACACGTTCTCAAGCTCCCTCTCATTCTCGGCAGAGAGCAGCTCCCAAAGTGCAAACGACCAGCGATTTCTCCACACGATAGGTCTAAAGGCTTAGTGCTCTTGCTGTTCCTCCCCTTCCCTTACCAGCGCTTGCACAGCTAAACACACACTGCGGATCTGCCCTTGCCTTGCCTCCCAGCACTCCCAATACACATTCTCAAGCTCACTCTCGCTCTCGGCACAGACTAGCTCCCAAAGTGAAAACGTCGGGCAATTTCTCCCACCCCTTATTCTAAGGCCTTAGTTCTGTGAAAGCGCTGGCACGGGACGGTGAGGAGCAGCAAGAGCTTCCAGTGCGGGCTCCTGTGGTGTGGGAGAAAGCGCTGGACGTTTGCATCGTCGCAGCAGGGCTCTGCCGATCGGGACAGTGAGACAGAGTGCTGGCAGTTCTAGGAGCTGGGCAAGCTGGGAGCCCCAGTGTGTATTTGGCTGTAAATGAAGTGGGAAGCGAAGCCGAAGAGCAGCAAGAGCTTTGGGGGCTTTCGCCTTTGCTGTGGGAGAACTCGCCGGACGTTTGCAGTGTCGCAGCAGGGCTCTGCCCATCGGGCCAGTGAGACAGAGTGCTGGCAGGGTTCGGAGCTGGGCAAGCACGCAGCTGCAGCGTGTGTTTGGCTGTGAAAGCGGTGGTGAGGGAAGGTGGGGAGCAGCAGCTTTCTGTGCTGTCCCCTTTGCTGTGGGCAAAATGGCTGGACGTTTGCACTTTGCGAGCCAATCTGTGCCGAGAGTGAGAGTGAGCCTGAGACTGTGTATTCAGAGTGCATGGAGGAAAAGCAAGTGCAGTTCACCAGCGTGTGTGTGTGTCTCGCTATGAAAGCGCTGGCAAAGGAAGGTGAGGAAGAGCGAGAGCTTTCCGTGGTGGTACCTTTGCTGTGGGAGAACGAGCTGGACGTTTGCAGTGTCGGAGCAGGGCTCTGGCCATCGTGAGAGTGAGAGAGAGTGTTGGCAGCGTTCGGAGTTAAGCAAGGACAGAGCGCCGCTGTGCGCGATCGGCAGAGCCCTGCTCCGACGCGGCAAACGTCCAGCTCGTTCTCCCACACCAATAGCGCCAGCACTGAAAGTGCTTGCTGCTCCTCACCCTGCCTTGCCAGCGCTTTCGCAGCATAACACACACTGGTGAACTGCACTTGCCTTTCCTCCAGGCACTTCGAATACACGTTCTCAAGCTCCCTCTCATTCTCGGCAGAGAGCAGCTCCCAAAGTGCAAACGACCAGCGATTTCTCCACACGATAGGTCTAAAGGCTTAGTGCTCTTGCTGTTCCTCCCCTTCCCTTACCAGCGCTTGCACAGCTAAACACACACTGCGGATCTGCCCTTGCCTTGCCTCCCAGCACTCCCAATACACATTCTCAAGCTCACTCTCGCTCTCGGCACAGACTAGCTCCCAAAGTGAAAACGTCGGGCAATTTCTCCCACCCCTTATTCTAAGGCCTTAGTTCTGTGAAAGCGCTGGCACGGGACGGTGAGGAGCAGCAAGAGCTTCCAGTGCGGGCTCCTGTGGTGTGGGAGAAAGCGCTGGACGTTTGCATCGTCGCAGCAGGGCTCTGCCGATCGGGACAGTGAGACAGAGTGCTGGCAGTTCTAGGAGCTGGGCAAGCTGGGAGCCCCAGTGTGTATTTGGCTGTAAATGAAGTGGCAAGCGAAGCCGAAGAGCAGCAAGAGCTTTGGGGGCTTTCGCCTTTGCTGTGGGAGAAGTCGCCGGACGTTTGCAGTGTCGCAGCAGGGCTCTGCCCATCGGGCCAGTGAGACAGAGTGCTGGCAGGGTTCGGAGCTGGGCAAGCACGCAGCTGCAGCGTGTGTTTGGCTGTGAAAGCGGTGGTGAGGGAAGGTGGGGAGCAGCAGCTTTCTGTGCTGTCCCCTTTGCTGTGGGCAAAATGGCTGGACGTTTGCACTTTGCGAGCCAATCTGTGCCGAGAGTGAGAGTGAGCCTGAGACTGTGTATTCAGAGTGCGTGGAGGAAAAGCAAGTGCAGTTCACCAGCGTTTGTGTGTCTCTCTATGAAAGCGCTGGCAAAGGAAGGTGAGGAAGAGCGAGAGCTTTCCGTGGTGGTACCTTTGCTGTGGGAGAACGAGCTGGACGTTTGCAGTGTCGGAGCAGGGCTCTGGCCATCGTGAGAGTGAGAGAGAGTGTTGGCAGCGTTCGGAGTTAAGCAAGGACGGAGCGCCGCTGTGCGCGATCGGCAGAGCCCTGCTCCGACGCGGCAAACGTCCAGCTCGTTCTCCCACACCAATAGCGCCAGCACTGAAAGTGCTTGCTGCTCCTCACCCTGCCTTGCCAGCGCTTTCGCAGCATAACACACATTGGTGAACTGCACTTGCCTTTCCTCCAGGCACTTCGAATACACATTCTCAAGCTCCCTCTCATTCTCGGCAGAGAGCAGCTCCCAAAGTGCAAACGACCAGCGATTTCTCCACACGATAGGTCTAAAGGCTTAGTGCTCTTGCTGTTCCTCCCCTTCCCTTACCAGCGCTTGCACAGCTAAACACACACTGCGGATCTGCCCTTGCCTTGCCTCCCAGCACTCCCAATACACATTCTCAAGCTCACTCTCGCTCTCGGCACAGACTAGCTCCCAAAGTGAAAACGTCGGGCAATTTCTCCCACCCCTTATTCTAAGGCCTTAGTTCTGTGAAAGCGCTGGCACGGGACGGTGAGGAGCAGCAAGAGCTTCCAGTGCGGGCTCCTGTGGTGTGGGAGAAAGCGCTGGACGTTTGCATCGTCGCAGCAGGGCTCTGCCGATCGGGACAGTGAGACAGAGTGCTGGCAGTTCTAGGAGCTGGGCAAGCTGGGAGCCCCAGTGTGTATTTGGCTGTAAATGAAGTGGGAAGCGAAGCCGAAGAGCAGCAAGAGCTTTGGGGGCTTTCACCTTTGCTGTGGGAGAACTCGCCGGACGTTTGCAGTGTCGCAGCAGGGCTCTGCCCATCGGGCCAGTGAGACAGAGTGCTGGCAGGGTTCGGAGCTGGGCAAGCACGCAGCTGCAGCGTGTGTTTGGCTGTGAAAGCGGTGGTGAGGGAAGGTGGGGAGCAGCAGCTTTCTGTGCTGTCCCCTTTGCTGTGGGCAAAATGGCTGGACGTTTGCACTTTGCGAGGCAATCTGTGCCGAGAGTGAGAGTGAGCCTGAGACTGTGTATTCAGAGTGCGTGGAGGAAAAGCAAGTGCAGTTCACCAGCGTGTGTGTGTGTCTCGCTATGAAAGCGCTGGCAAAGGAAGGTGAGGAAGAGCGAGAGCTTTCCGTGGTGGTACCTTTGCTGTGGGAGAACGAGCTGGACGTTTGCAGTGTCGGAGCAGGGCTCTGGCCATCGTGAGAGTGAGAGAGAGTGTTGGCAGCGTTCGGAGTTAAGCAAGGACGGAGCGCCGCTGTGCGCGATCGGCAGAGCCCTGCTCCGACGCGGCAAACGTCCAGCTCGTTCTCCCACACCAATAGCGCCAGCACTGAAAGTGCTTGCTGCTCCTCACCCTGCCTTGCCAGCGCTTTCGCAGCATAACACACAACGGTGAACTGCACTTGCCTTTCCTCCAGGCACTTCGAATACACATTCTCAAGCTCCCTCTCATTCTCGGCAGAGAGCAGCTCCCAAAGTGCAAACGACCAGCGATTTCTCCACACGATAGGTCTAAAGGCTTAGTGCTCTTGCTGTTCCTCCCCTTCCCTTACCAGCGCTTGCACAGCTAAACACACACTGCGGATCTGCCCTTGCCTTGCCTCCCAGCACTCCCAATACACATTCTCAAGCTCACTCTCGCTCCAGGCACAGACTAGCTCCCAAAGTGAAAACGTCGGGCAATTTCTCCCACCCCTTATTCTAAGGCCTTAGTTCTGTGAAAGCGCTGGCACGGGACGGTGAGGAGCAGCAAGAGCTTCCAGTGCGGGCTCCTGTGGTGTGGGAGAAAGCGCTGGACGTTTGCATCGTCGCAGCAGGGCTCTGCCGATCGGGACAGTGAGACAGAGTGCTGGCAGTTCTAGGAGCTGGGCAAGCTGGGAGCCCCAGTGTGTATTTGGCTGTAAATGAAGTGGGAAGCGAAGCCGAAGAGCAGCAAGAGCTTTGGGGGCTTTCGCCTTTGCTGTGGGAGAACTCGCCGGATGTTTGCAGTGTCGCAGCAGGGCTCTGCCCATCGGGCCAGTGAGACAGAGTGCTGGCAGGGTTCGGAGCTGGGCAAGCACGCAGCTGCAGCGTGTGTTTGGCTGTGAAAGCGGTGGTGAGGGAAGGTGGGGAGCAGCAGCTTTCTGTGCTGTCCCCTTTGCTGTGGGCAAAATGGCTGGACGTTTGCACTTTGCGAGCCAATCTGTGCCGAGAGTGAGAGTGAGCCTGAGACTGTGTATTCAGAGTGCGTGGAGGAAAAGCAAGTGCAGTTCACCAGCGTGTGTGTGTGTCTCGCTATGAAAGCGCTGGCAAAGGAAGGTGAGGAAGAGCGAGAGCTTTCCGTGGTGGTACCTTTGCTGTGGGAGAACGAGCTGGACGTTTGCAGTGTCGGAGCAGGGCTCTGGCCATCCTGAGAGTGAGAGAGAGTGTTGGCAGCGTTCGGAGTTAAGCAAGGACGGAGCGCCGCTGTGCGCGGTCGGCAGAGCCCTGCTCCGACACGGCAAACGTCCAGCTCGTTCTCCCACACCAATAGCGCCAGCACTGAAAGTGCTTGCTGCTCCTCACCCTGCCTTGCCAGCGCTTTCGCAGCATAACACACAACGGTGAACTGCACTTGCCTTTCCTCCAGGCACTTCGAATACACATTCTCAAGCTCCCTCTCATTCTCGGCAGAGAGCAGCTCCCAAAGTGCAAACGACCAGCGATTTCTCCACACGATAGGTCTAAAGGCTTAGTGCTCTTGCTGTTCCTCCCCTTCCCTTACCAGTGCTTGCACAGCTAAACACACACTGCGGCTCTGCCCTTGCCTTGCCTCCCAGCACTCCCAATACACATTCTCAAGCTCACTCTCGCTCTCGGCACAGACTAGCTCCCAAAGTGAAAACGTCGGGCAATTTCTCCCACCCCTTATTCTAAGGCCTTAGTTCTGTGAAAGCGCTGGCACGGGACGGTGAGGAGCAGCAAGAGCTTCCAGTGCGGGCTCCTGTGGTGTGGGAGAAAGCGCTGGACGTTTGCATCGTCGCAGCAGGGCTCTGCCGATCGGGACAGTGAGACAGAGTGCTGGCAGTTCTAGGAGCTGGGCAAGCTGGGAGCCCCAGTGTGTATTTGGCTGTAAATGAAGTGGCAAGCGAAGCCGAAGAGCAGCAAGAGCTTTGGGGGCTTTCGCCTTTGCTGTGGGAGAAGTCGCCGGACGTTTGCAGTGTCGCAGCAGGGCTCTGCCCATCGGGCCAGTGAGACAGAGTGCTGGCAGGGTTCGGAGCTGGGCAAGCACGCAGCTGCAGCGTGTGTTTGGCTGTGAAAGCGGTGGTGAGGGAAGGTGGGGAGCAGCAGCTTTCTGTGCTGTCCCCTTTGCTGTGGGCAAAATGGCTGGACGTTTGCACTTTGCGAGCCAATCTGTGCCGAGAGTGAGAGTGAGCCTGAGACTGTGTATTCAGAGTGCGTGGAGGAAAAGCAAGTGCAGTTCACCAGCGTGTGTGTGTGTGTCTCGCTATGAAAGCGCTGGCAAAGGAAGGTGAGGAAGAGCGAGAGCTTTCCGTGGTGGTACCTTTGCTGTGGGAGAACGAGCTGGACGTTTGCAGTGTCGGAGCAGGGCTCTGGCCATCGTGAGAGTGAGAGAGAGTGTTGGCAGCGTTCGGAGTTAAGCAAGGACGGAGCGCCGCTGTGCGCGATCGGCAGAGCCCTGCTCCGACGCGGCAAACGTCCAGCTCGTTCTCCCACACCAATAGCGCCAGCACTGAAAGTGCTTGCTGCTCCTCACCCTGCCTTGCCACCGCTTTCGCAGCATAACACACATTGGTGAACTGCACTTGCCTTTCCTCCAGGCACTTCGAATACACATTCTCAAGCTCCCTCTCATTCTCGGCAGAGAGCAGCTCCCAAAGTGCAAACGACCAGCGATTTCTCCACACGATAGGTCTAAAGGCTTAGTGCTCTTGCTGTTCCTCCCCTTCCCTTACCAGCGCTTGCACAGCTAAACACACACTGCGGATCTGCCCTTGCCTTGCCTCCCAGCACTCCCAATACACATTCTCAAGCTCACTCTCGCTCTCGGCACAGACTAGCTCCCAAAGTGAAAACGTCGGGCAATTTCTCCCACCCCTTATTCTAAGGCCTTAGTTCTGTGAAAGCGCTGGCACGGGACGGTGAGGAGCAGCAAGAGCTTCCAGTGCGGGCTCCTGTGGTGTGGGAGAAAGCGCTGGACGTTTGCATCGTCGCAGCAGGGCTCTGCCGATCGGGCCAGTGAGACAGAGTGCTGGCAGTTCTAGGAGCTGGGCAAGCTGGGAGCCCCAGTGTGTATTTGGCTGTAAATGAAGTGGGAAGCGAAGCCGAAGAGCAGCAAGAGCTTTGGGGGCTTTCACCTTTGCTGTGGGAGAACTCGCCGGACGTTTGCAGTGTCGCAGCAGGGCTCTGCCCATCGGGCCAGTGAGACAGAGTGCTGGCAGGGTTCGGAGCTGGGCAAGCACGCAGCTGCAGCGTGTGTTTGGCTGTGAAAGCGGTGGTGAGGGAAGGTGGGGAGCAGCAGCTTTCTGTGCTGTCCCCTTTGCTGTGGGCAAAATGGCTGGACGTTTGCACTTTGCGAGGCAATCTGTGCCGAGAGTGAGAGTGAGCCTGAGACTGTGTATTCAGAGTGCGTGGAGGAAAAGCAAGTGCAGTTCACCAGCGTGTGTGTGTGTCTCGCTATGAAAGCGCTGGCAAAGGAAGGTGAGGAAGAGCGAGAGCTTTCCGTGGTGGTACCTTTGCTGTGGGAGAACGAGCTGGACGTTTGCAGTGTCGGAGCAGGGCTCTGGCCATCGTGAGAGTGAGAGAGCGTGTTGGCAGCGTTCGGAGTTAAGCAAGGACGGAGCGCCGCTGTGCGCGATCGGCAGAGCCCTGCTCCGACGCGGCAAACGTCCAGCTCGTTCTCCCACACCAATAGCGCCAGCACTGAAAGTGCTTGCTGCTCCTCACCCTGCCTTGCCAGCGCTTTCGCAGCATAACACACAACGGTGAACTGCACTTGCCTTTCCTCCAGGCACTTCGAATACACATTCTCAAGCTCCCTCTCATTCTCGGCAGAGAGCAGCTCCCAAAGTGCAAACGACCAGCGATTTCTCCACACGATAGGTCTAAAGGCTTAGTGATCTTGCTGTTCCTCCCCTTCCCTTACCAGCGCTTGCACAGCTAAACACACACTGCGGATCTGCCCTTGCCTTGCCTCCCAGCACTCCCAATACACATTCTCAAGCTCACTCTCGCTCTCGGCACAGACTAGCTCCCAAAGTGAAAACGTCGAGCAATTTCTCCCACCCCTTATTCTAAGGCCTTAGTTCTGTGAAAGCGCTGGCACGGGACGGTGAGGAGCAGCAAGAGCTTCCAGTGCGGGCTCCTGTGGTGTGGGAGAAAGCGCTGGACGTTTGCATCGTCGCAGCAGGGCTCTGCCGATCGGGACAGTGAGACAGAGTGCTGGCAGTTCTAGGAGCTGGGCAAGCTGGGAGCCCCAGTGTGTATTTGGCTGTAAATGAAGTGGGAAGCGAAGCCGAAGAGCAGCAAGAGCTTTGGGGGCTTTCGCCTTTGCTGTGGGAGAACTCGCCGGATGTTTGCAGTGTCGCAGCAGGGCTCTGCCCATCGGGCCAGTGAGACAGAGTGCTGGCAGGGTTCGGAGCTGGGCAAGCACGCAGCTGCAGCGTGTGTTTGGCTGTGAAAGCGGTGGTGAGGGAAGGTGGGGAGCAGCAGCTTTCTGTGCTGTCCCCTTTGCTGTGGGCAAAATGGCTGGACGTTTGCACTTTGCGAGCCAATCTGTGCCGAGAGTGAGAGTGAGCCTGAGACTGTGTATTCAGAGTGCGTGGAGGAAAAGCAAGTGCAGTTCACCAGCGTGTGTGTGTGTCTCGCTATGAAAGCGCTGGCAAAGGAAGGTGAGGAAGAGCGAGAGCTTTCCGTGGTGGTACCTTTGCTGTGGGAGAACGAGCTGGACGTTTGCAGTGTCGGAGCAGGGCTCTGGCCATCCTGAGAGTGAGAGAGAGTGTTGGCAGCGTTCGGAGTTAAGCAAGGACGGAGCGCCGCTGTGCGCGGTCGGCAGAGCCCTGCTCCGACACGGCAAACGTCCAGCTCGTTCTCCCACACCAATAGCGCCAGCACTGAAAGTGCTTGCTGCTCCTCACCCTGCCTTGCCAGCGCTTTCGCAGCATAACACACAACGGTGAACTGCACTTGCCTTTCCTCCAGGCACTTCGAATACACATTCTCAAGCTCCCTCTCATTCTCGGCAGAGAGCAGCTCCCAAAGTGCAAACGACCAGCGATTTCTCCACACGATAGGTCTAAAGGCTTAGTGCTCTTGCTGTTCCTCCCCTTCCCTTACCAGTGCTTGCACAGCTAAACACACACTGCGGCTCTGCCCTTGCCTTGCCTCCCAGCACTCCCAATACACATTCTCAAGCTCACTCTCGCTCTCGGCACAGACTAGCTCCCAAAGTGAAAACGTCGGGCAATTTCTCCCACCCCTTATTCTAAGGCCTTAGTTCTGTGAAAGCGCTGGCACGGGACGGTGAGGAGCAGCAAGAGCTTCCAGTGCGGGCTCCTGTGGTGTGGGAGAAAGCGCTGGACGTTTGCATCGTCGCAGCAGGGCTCTGCCGATCGGGACAGTGAGACAGAGTGCTGGCAGTTCTAGGAGCTGGGCAAGCTGGGAGCCCCAGTGTGTATTTGGCTGTAAATGAAGTGGCAAGCGAAGCCGAAGAGCAGCAAGAGCTTTGGGGGCTTTCACCTTTGCTGTGGGAGAAGTCGCCGGACGTTTGCAGTGTCGCAGCAGGGCTCTGCCCATCGGGCCAGTGAGACAGAGTGCTGGCAGGGTTCGGAGCTGGGCAAGCACGCAGCTGCAGCGTGTGTTTGGCTGTGAAAGCGGTGGTGAGGGAAGGTGGGGAGCAGCAGCTTTCTGTGCTGTCCCCTTTGCTGTGGGCAAAATGGCTGGACGTTTGCACTTTGCGAGCCAATCTGTGCCGAGAGTGAGAGTGAGCCTGAGACTGTGTATTCAGAGTGCGTGGAGGAAAAGCAAGTGCAGGTCACCAGCGTGTGTGTGTGTGTCTCGCTATGAAAGCGCTGGCAAAGGAAGGTGAGGAAGAGCGAGAGCTTTCCGTGGTGGTACCTTTGCTGTGGGAGAACGAGCTGGACGTTTGCAGTGTCGGAGCAGGGCTCTGGCCATCGTGAGAGTGAGAGAGAGTGTTGGCAGCGTTCGGAGTTAAGCAAAGACGGAGCGCCGCTGTGCGCGATCGGCAGAGCCCTGCTCCGACGCGGCAAACGTCCAGCTCGTTCTCCCACACCAATAGCGCCAGCACTGAAAGTGCTTGCTGCTCCTCACCCTGCCTTGCCAGCGCTTTCGCAGCATAACACACAACGGTGAACTGCACTTGCCTTTCCTCCAGGCACTTCGAATACACATTCTCAAGCTCCCTCTCATTCTCGGCAGAGAGCAGCTCCCAAAGTGCAAACGACCAGCGATTTCTCCACACGATAGCTCTAAAGGCTTAGTGCTCTTGCTGTTCCTCCCCTTCCCTTACCAGCGCTTGCACAGCTAAACACACACTGCGGCTCTGCCCTTGCCTTGCCTCCCAGCACTCCCAATACACATTCTCAAGCTCACTCTCGCTCTCGGCACAGACTAGCTCCCAAAGTGAAAACGTCGGGCAATTTCTCCCACCCCTTATTCTAAGGCCTTAGTTCTGTGAAAGCGCTGGCACGGGACGGTGAGGAGCAGCAAGAGCTTCCAGTGCGGGCTCCTGTGGTGTGGGAGAAAGCGCTGGACGTTTGCATCGTCGCAGCAGGGCTCTGCCGATCGGGACAGTGAGACAGAGTGCTGGCAGTTCTAGGAGCTGGGCAAGCTGGGAGCCCCAGTGTGTATTTGGCTGTAAATGAAGTGGGAAGCGAAGCCGAAGAGCAGCAAGAGCTTTGGGGGCTTTCGCCTTTGCTGTGGGAGAACTCGCCGGATGTTTGCAGTGTCGCAGCAGGGCTCTGCCCATCGGGCCAGTGAGACAGAGTGCTGGCAGGGTTCGGAGCTGGGCAAGCACGCAGCTGCAGCGTGTGTTTGGCTGTGAAAGCGGTGGTGAGGGAAGGTGGGGAGCAGCAGCTTTCTGTGCTGTCCCCTTTGCTGTGGGCAAAATGGCTGGACGTTTGCACTTTGCGAGCCAATCTGTGCCGAGAGTGAGAGTGAGCCTGAGACTGTGTATTCAGAGTGCGTGGAGGAAAAGCAAGTGCAGTTCACCAGCGTGTGTGTGTGTCTCGCTATGAAAGCGCTGGCAAAGGAAGGTGAGGAAGAGCGAGAGCTTTCCGTGGTGGTACCTTTGCTGTGGGAGAACGAGCTGGACGTTTGCAGTGTCGGAGCAGGGCTCTGGCCATCCTGAGAGTGAGAGAGAGTGTTGGCAGCGTTCGGAGTTAAGCAAGGACGGAGCGCCGCTGTGCGCGGTCGGCAGAGCCCTGCTCCGACACGGCAAACGTCCAGCTCGTTCTCCCACACCAATAGCGCCAGCACTGAAAGTGCTTGCTGCTCCTCACCCTGCCTTGCCAGCGCTTTCGCAGCATAACACACAACGGTGAACTGCACTTGCCTTTCCTCCAGGCACTTCGAATACACATTCTCAAGCTCCCTCTCATTCTCGGCAGAGAGCAGCTCCCAAAGTGCAAACGACCAGCGATTTCTCCACACGATAGGTCTAAAGGCTTAGTGCTCTTGCTGTTCCTCCCCTTCCCTTACCAGTGCTTGCACAGCTAAACACACACTGCGGCTCTGCCCTTGCCTTGCCTCCCAGCACTCCCAATACACATTCTCAAGCTCACTCTCGCTCTCGGCACAGACTAGCTCCCAAAGTGAAAACGTCGGGCAATTTCTCCCACCCCTTATTCTAAGGCCTTAGTTCTGTGAAAGCGCTGGCACGGGACGGTGAGGAGCAGCAAGAGCTTCCAGTGCGGGCTCCTGTGGTGTGGGAGAAAGCGCTGGACGTTTGCATCGTCGCAGCAGGGCTCTGCCGATCGGGACAGTGAGACAGAGTGCTGGCAGTTCTAGGAGCTGGGCAAGCTGGGAGCCCCAGTGTGTATTTGGCTGTAAATGAAGTGGCAAGCGAAGCCGAAGAGCAGCAAGAGCTTTGGGGGCTTTCACCTTTGCTGTGGGAGAAGTCGCCGGACGTTTGCAGTGTCGCAGCAGGGCTCTGCCCATCGGGCCAGTGAGACAGAGTGCTGGCAGGGTTCGGAGCTGGGCAAGCACGCAGCTGCAGCGTGTGTTTGGCTGTGAAAGCGGTGGTGAGGGAAGGTGGGGAGCAGCAGCTTTCTGTGCTGTCCCCTTTGCTGTGGGCAAAATGGCTGGACGTTTGCACTTTGCGAGCCAATCTGTGCCGAGAGTGAGAGTGAGCCTGAGACTGTGTATTCAGAGTGCGTGGAGGAAAAGCAAGTGCAGGTCACCAGCGTGTGTGTGTGTGTCTCGCTATGAAAGCGCTGGCAAAGGAAGGTGAGGAAGAGCGAGAGCTTTCCGTGGTGGTACCTTTGCTGTGGGAGAACGAGCTGGACGTTTGCAGTGTCGGAGCAGGGCTCTGGCCATCGTGAGAGTGAGAGAGAGTGTTGGCAGCGTTCGGAGTTAAGCAAAGACGGAGCGCCGCTGTGCGCGATCGGCAGAGCCCTGCTCCGACGCGGCAAACGTCCAGCTCGTTCTCCCACACCAATAGCGCCAGCACTGAAAGTGCTTGCTGCTCCTCACCCTGCCTTGCCAGCGCTTTCGCAGCATAACACACAACGGTGAACTGCACTTGCCTTTCCTCCAGGCACTTCGAATACACATTCTCAAGCTCCCTCTCATTCTCGGCAGAGAGCAGCTCCCAAAGTGCAAACGACCAGCGATTTCTCCACACGATAGCTCTAAAGGCTTAGTGCTCTTGCTGTTCCTCCCCTTCCCTTACCAGCGCTTGCACAGCTAAACACACACTGCGGCTCTGCCCTTGCCTTGCCTCCCAGCACTCCCAATACACATTCTCAAGCTCACTCTCGCTCTCGGCACAGACTAGCTCCCAAAGTGAAAACGTCGGGCAATTTCTCCCACCCCTTATTCTAAGGCCTTAGTTCTGTGAAAGCGCTGGCACGGGACGGTGAGGAGCAGCAAGAGCTTCCAGTGCGGGCTCCTGTGGTGTGGGAGAAAGCGCTGGACGTTTGCATCGTCGCAGCAGGGCTCTGCCGATCGGGCCAGTGAGACAGAGTGCTGGCAGTTCTAGGAGCTGGGCAAGCTGGGAGCCCCAGTGTGTATTTGGCTGTAAATGAAGTGGCAAGCGAAGCCGAAGAGCAGCAAGAGCTTTGGGGGCTTTCACCTTTGCTGTGGGAGAAGTCGCCGGACGTTTGCAGTGTCGCAGCAGGGCTCTGCCCATCGGGCCAGTGAGACAGAGTGCTGGCAGGGTTCGGAGCTGGGCAAGCACGCAGCTGCAGCGTGTGTTTGGCTGTGAAAGCGGTGGTGAGGGAAGGTGGGGAGCAGCAGCTTTCTGTGCTGTCCCCTTTGCTGTGGGCAAAATGGCTGGACGTTTGCACTTTGCGAGCCAATCTGTGCCGAGAGTGAGAGTGAGCCTGAGACTGTGTATTCAGAGTGCGTGGAGGAAAAGCAAGTGCAGGTCACCAGCGTGTGTGTGTGTGTCTCGCTATGAAAGCGCTGGCAAAGGAAGGTGAGGAAGAGCGAGAGCTTTCCGTGGTGGTACCTTTGCTGTGGGAGAACGAGCTGGACGTTTGCAGTGTCGGAGCAGGGCTCTGGCCATCGTGAGAGTGAGAGAGAGTGTTGGCAGCGTTCGGAGTTAAGCAAAGACGGAGCGCCGCTGTGCGCGATCGGCAGAGCCCTGCTCCGACGCGGCAAACGTCCAGCTCGTTCTCCCACACCAATAGCGCCAGCACTGAAAGTGCTTGCTGCTCCTCACCCTGCCTTGCCAGCGCTTTCGCAGCATAACACACAACGGTGAACTGCACTTGCCTTTCCTCCAGGCACTTCGAATACACATTCTCAAGCTCCCTCTCATTCTCGGCAGAGAGCAGCTCCCAAAGTGCAAACGACCAGCGATTTCTCCACACGATAGCTCTAAAGGCTTAGTGCTCTTGCTGTTCCTCCCCTTCCCTTACCAGCGCTTGCACAGCTAAACACACACTGCGGCTCTGCCCTTGCCTTGCCTCCCAGCACTCCCAATACACATTCTCAAGCTCACTCTCGCTCTCGGCACAGACTAGCTCCCAAAGTGAAAACGTCGGGCAATTTCTCCCACCCCTTATTCTAAGGCCTTAGTTCTGTGAAAGCGCTGGCACGGGACGGTGAGGAGCAGCAAGAGCTTCCAGTGCGGGCTCCTGTGGTGTGGGAGAAAGCGCTGGACGTTTGCATCGTCGCAGCAGGGCTCTGCCGATCGGGACAGTGAGACAGAGTGCTGGCAGTTCTAGGAGCTGGGCAAGCTGGGAGCCCCAGTGTGTATTTGGCTGTAAATGAAGTGGCAAGCGAAGCCGAAGAGCAGCAAGAGCTTTGGGGGCTTTCACCTTTGCTGTGGGAGAAGTCGCCGGACGTTTGCAGTGTCGCAGCAGGGCTCTGCCCATCGGGCCAGTGAGACAGAGTGCTGGCAGGGTTCGGAGCTGGGCAAGCACGCAGCTGCAGCGTGTGTTTGGCTGTGAAAGCGGTGGTGAGGGAAGGTGGGGAGCAGCAGCTTTCTGTGCTGTCCCCTTTGCTGTGGGCAAAATGGCTGGACGTTTGCACTTTGCGAGGCAATCTGTGCCGAGAGTGAGAGTGAGCCTGAGACTGTGTATTCAGAGTGCGTGGAGGAAAAGCAAGTGCAGTTCACCAGCGTGTGTGTGTGTCTCGCTATGAAAGCGCTGGCAAAGGAAGGTGAGGAAGAGCGAGAGCTTTCCGTGGTGGTACCTTTGCTGTGGGAGAACGAGCTGGACGTTTGCAGTGTCGGAGCAGGGCTCTGGCCATCGTGAGAGTGAGAGAGAGTGTTGGCAGCGTTCGGAGTTAAGCAAGGACGGAGCGCCGCTGTGCGCGATCGGCAGAGCCCTGCTCCGACGCGGCAAACGTCCAGCTCGTTCTCCCACACCAATAGCGCCAGCACTGAAAGTGCTTGCTGCTCCTCACCCTGCCTTGCCAGCGCTTTCGCAGCATAACACACAACGGTGAACTGCACTTGCCTTTCCTCCAGGCACTTCGAATACACATTCTCAAGCTCCCTCTCATTCTCGGCAGAGAGCAGCTCCCAAAGTGCAAACGACCAGCGATTTCTCCACACGATAGGTCTAAAGGCTTAGTGCTCTTGCTGTTCCTCCCCTTCCCTTACCAGCGCTTGCACAGCTAAACACACACTGCGGATCTGCCCTTGCCTTGCCTCCCAGCACTCCCAATACACATTCTCAAGCTCACTCTCGCTCCAGGCACAGACTAGCTCCCAAAGTGAAAACGTCGGGCAATTTCTCCCACCCCTTATTCTAAGGCCTTAGTTCTGTGAAAGCGCTGGCACGGGACGGTGAGGAGCAGCAAGAGCTTCCAGTGCGGGCTCCTGTGGTGTGGGAGAAAGCGCTGGACGTTTGCATCGTCGCAGCAGGGCTCTGCCGATCGGGACAGTGAGACAGAGTGCTGGCAGTTCTAGGAGCTGGGCAAGCTGGGAGCCCCAGTGTGTATTTGGCTGTAAATGAAGTGGGAAGCGAAGCCGAAGAGCAGCAAGAGCTTTGGGGGCTTTCGCCTTTGCTGTGGGAGAACTCGCCGGACGTTTGCAGTGTCGCAGCAGGGCTCTGCCCATCGGGCCAGTGAGACAGAGTGCTGGCAGGGTTCGGAGCTGGGCAAGCACGCAGCTGCAGCGTGTGTTTGGCTGTGAAAGCGGTGGTGAGGGAAGGTGGGGAGCAGCAGCTTTCTGTGCTGTCCCCTTTGCTGTGGGCAAAATGGCTGGACGTTTGCACTTTGCGAGCCAATCTGTGCCGAGAGTGAGAGTGAGCCTGAGACTGTGTATTCAGAGTGCGTGGAGGAAAAGCAAGTGCAGTTCACCAGCGTGTGTGTGTGTGTCTCGCTATGAAAGCGCTGGCAAAGGAAGGTGAGGAAGAGCGAGAGCTTTCCGTGGTGGTACCTTTGCTGTGGGAGAACGAGCTGGACGTTTGCAGTGTCGGAGCAGGGCTCTGGCCATCGTGAGAGTGAGAGAGAGTGTTGGCAGCGTTCGGAGTTAAGCAAAGACGGAGCGCCGCTGTGCGCGATCGGCAGAGCCCTGCTCCGACGCGGCAAACGTCCAGCTCGTTCTCCCACACCAATAGCGCCAGCACTGAAAGTGCTTGCTGCTCCTCACCCTGCCTTGCCAGCGCTTTCGCAGCATAACACACAACGGTGAACTGCACTTGCCTTTCCTCCAGGCACTTCGAATACACATTCTCAAGCTCCCTCTCATTCTCGGCAGAGAGCAGCTCCCAAAGTGCAAACGACCAGCGATTTCTCCACACGATAGCTCTAAAGGCTTAGTGCTCTTGCTGTTCCTCCCCTTCCCTTACCAGTGCTTGCACAGCTAAACACACACTGCGGCTCTGCCCTTGCCTTGCCTCCCAGCACTCCCAATACACATTCTCAAGCTCACTCTCGCTCTCGGCACAGACTAGCTCCCAAAGTGAAAACGTCGGGCAATTTCTCCCACCCCTTATTCTAAGGCCTTAGTTCTGTGAAAGCGCTGGCACGGGACGGTGAGGAGCAGCAAGAGCTTCCAGTGCGGGCTCCTGTGGTGTGGGAGAAAGCGCTGGACGTTTGCATCGTCGCAGCAGGGCTCTGCCGATCGGGACAGTGAGACAGAGTGCTGGCAGTTCTAGGAGCTGGGCAAGCTGGGAGCCCCAGTGTGTATTTGGCTGTAAATGAAGTGGGAAGCGAAGCCGAAGAGCAGCAAGAGCTTTGGGGGCTTTCGCCTTTGCTGTGGGAGAAGTCGCCGGACGTTTGCAGTGTCGCAGCAGGGCTCTGCCCATCGGGCCAGTGAGACAGAGTGCTGGCAGGGTTCGGAGCTGGGCAAGCACGCAGCTGCAGCGTGTGTTTGGCTGTGAAAGCGGTGGTGAGGGAAGGTGGGGAGCAGCAGCTTTCTGTGCTGTCCCCTTTGCTGTGGGCAAAATGGCTGGACGTTTGCACTTTGCGAGCCAATCTGTGCCGAGAGTGAGAGTGAGCCTGAGACTGTGTATTCAGAGTGCGTGGAGGAAAAGCAAGTGCAGTTCACCAGCGTGTGTGTGTGTCTCGCTATGAAAGCGCTGGCAAAGGAAGGTGAGGAAGAGCGAGAGCTTTCCGTGGTGGTACCTTTGCTGTGGGAGAACGAGCTGGACGTTTGCAGTGTCGGAGCAGGGCTCTGGCCATCGTGAGAGTGAGAGAGAGTGTTGGCAGCGTTCGGAGTTAAGCAAGGACGGAGCGCCGCTGTGCGCGATCGGCAGAGCCCTGCTCCGACGCGGCAAACGTCCAGCTCGTTCTCCCACACCAATAGCGCCAGCACTGAAAGTGCTTGCTGCTCCTCACCCTGCCTTGCCAGCGCTTTCGCAGCATAACACACAACGGTGAACTGCACTTGCCTTTCCTCCAGGCACTTCGAATACACATTCTCAAGCTCCCTCTCATTCTCGGCAGAGAGCAGCTCCCAAAGTGCAAACGACCAGCGATTTCTCCACACGATAGGTCTAAAGGCTTAGTGCTCTTGCTGTTCCTCCCCTTCCCTTACCAGCGCTTGCACAGCTAAACACACACTGCGGATCTGCCCTTGCCTTGCCTCCCAGCACTCCCAATACACATTCTCAAGCTCACTCTCGCTCTCGGCACAGACTAGCTCCCAAAGTGAAAACGTCGGGCAATTTCTCCCACCCCTTATTCTAAGGCCTTAGTTCTGTGAAAGCGCTGGCACGGGACGGTGAGGAGCAGCAAGAGCTTCCAGTGCGGGCTCCTGTGGTGTGGGAGAAAGCGCTGGACGTTTGCATCGTCGCAGCAGGGCTCTGCCGATCGGGACAGTGAGACAGAGTGCTGGCAGTTCTAGGAGCTGGGCAAGCTGGGAGCCCCAGTGTGTATTTGGCTGTAAATGAAGTGGCAAGCGAAGCCGAAGAGCAGCAAGAGCTTTGGGGGCTTTCGCCTTTGCTGTGGGAGAAGTCGCCGGACGTTTGCAGTGTCGCAGCAGGGCTCTGCCCATCGGGCCAGTGAGACAGAGTGCTGGCAGGGTTCGGAGCTGGGCAAGCACGCAGCTGCAGCGTGTGTTTGGCTGTGAAAGCGGTGGTGAGGGAAGGTGGGGAGCAGCAGCTTTCTGTGCTGTCCCCTTTGCTGTGGGCAAAATGGCTGGACGTTTGCACTTTGCGAGGCAATCTGTGCCGAGAGTGAGAGTGAGCCTGAGACTGTGTATTCAGAGTGCGTGGAGGAAAAGCAAGTGCAGTTCACCAGCGTGTGTGTGTGTCTCGCTATGAAAGCGCTGGCAAAGGAAGGTGAGGAAGAGCGAGAGCTTTCCGTGGTGGTACCTTTGCTGTGGGAGAACGAGCTGGACGTTTGCAGTGTCGGAGCAGGGCTCTGGCCATCGTGAGAGTGAGAGAGAGTGTTGGCAGCGTTCGGAGTTAAGCAAGGACGGAGCGCCGCTGTGCGCGATCGGCAGAGCCCTGCTCCGACGCGGCAAACGTCCAGCTCGTTCTCCCACACCAATAGCGCCAGCACTGAAAGTGCTTGCTGCTCCTCACCCTGCCTTGCCAGCGCTTTCGCAGCATAACACACAACGGTGAACTGCACTTGCCTTTCCTCCAGGCACTTCGAATACACATTCTCAAGCTCCCTCTCATTCTCGGCAGAGAGCAGCTCCCAAAGTGCAAACGACCAGCGATTTCTCCACACGATAGGTCTAAAGGCTTAGTGCTCTTGCTGTTCCTCCCCTTCCCTTACCAGCGCTTGCACAGCTAAACACACACTGCGGATCTGCCCTTGCCTTGCCTCCCAGCACTCCCAATACACATTCTCAAGCTCACTCTCGCTCTCGGCACAGACTAGCTCCCAAAGTGAAAACGTCGGGCAATTTCTCCCACCCCTTATTCTAAGGCCTTAGTTCTGTGAAAGCGCTGGCACGGGACGGTGAGGAGCAGCAAGAGCTTCCAGTGCGGGCTCCTGTGGTGTGGGAGAAAGCGCTGGACGTTTGCATCGTCGCAGCAGGGCTCTGCCGATCGGGACAGTGAGACAGAGTGCTGGCAGTTCTAGGAGCTGGGCAAGCTGGGAGCCCCAGTGTGTATTTGGCTGTAAATGAAGTGGGAAGCGAAGCCGAAGAGCAGCAAGAGCTTTGGGGGCTTTCGCCTTTGCTGTGGGAGAACTCGCCGGACGTTTGCAGTGTCGCAGCAGGGCTCTGCCCATCGGGCCAGTGAGACAGAGTGCTGGCAGGGTTCGGAGCTGGGCAAGCACGCAGCTGCAGCATGTGTTTGGCTGTGAAAGCGGTGGTGAGGGAAGGTGGGGAGCAGCAGCTTTCTGTGCTGTCCCCTTTGCTGTGGGCAAAATGGCTGGACGTTTGCACTTTGCGAGCCAATCTGTGCCGAGAGTGAGAGTGAGCCTGAGACTGTGTATTCAGAGTGCGTGGAGGAAAAGCAAGTGCAGTTCACCAGCGTGTGTGTGTGTCTCGCTATGAAAGCGCTGGCAAAGGAAGGTGAGGAAGAGCGAGAGCTTTCCGTGGTGGTACCTTTGCTGTGGGAGAACGAGCTGGACGTTTGCAGTGTCGGAGCAGGGCTCTGGCCATCGTGAGAGTGAGAGAGAGTGTTGGCAGCGTTCGGAGTTAAGCAAGGACGGAGCGCCGCTGTGCGCGATCGGCAGAGCCCTGCTCCGACGCGGCAAACGTCCAGCTCGTTCTCCCACACCAATAGCGCCAGCACTGAAAGTGCTTGCTGCTCCTCACCCTGCCTTGCCAGCGCTTTCGCAGCATAACACACAACGGTGAACTGCACTTGCCTTTCCTCCAGGCACTTCGAATACACATTCTCAAGCTCCCTCTCATTCTCGGCAGAGAGCAGCTCCCAAAGTGCAAACGACCAGCGATTTCTCCACACGATAGGTCTAAAGGCTTAGTGCTCTTGCTGTTCCTCCCCTTCCCTTACCAGCGCTTGCACAGCTAAACACACACTGCGGATCTGCCCTTGCCTTGCCTCCCAGCACTCCCAATACACATTCTCAAGCTCACTCTCGCTCCAGGCACAGACTAGCTCCCAAAGTGAAAACGTCGGGCAATTTCTCCCACCCCTTATTCTAAGGCCTTAGTTCTGTGAAAGCGCTGGCACGGGACGGTGAGGAGCAGCAAGAGCTTCCAGTGCGGGCTCCTGTGGTGTGGGAGAAAGCGCTGGACGTTTGCATCGTCGCAGCAGGGCTCTGCCGATCGGGACAGTGAGACAGAGTGCTGGCAGTTCTAGGAGCTGGGCAAGCTGGGAGCCCCAGTGTGTATTTGGCTGTAAATGAAGTGGGAAGCGAAGCCGAAGAGCAGCAAGAGCTTTGGGGGCTTTCGCCTTTGCTGTGGGAGAACTCGCCGGACGTTTGCAGTGTCGCAGCAGGGCTCTGCCCATCGGGCCAGTGAGACAGAGTGCTGGCAGGGTTCGGAGCTGGGCAAGCACGCAGCTGCAGCGTGTGTTTGGCTGTGAAAGCGGTGGTGAGGGAAGGTGGGGAGCAGCAGCTTTCTGTGCTGTCCCCTTTGCTGTGGGCAAAATGGCTGGACGTTTGCACTTTGCGAGCCAATCTGTGCCGAGAGTGAGAGTGAGCCTGAGACTGTGTATTCAGAGTGCGTGGAGGAAAAGCAAGTGCAGTTCACCAGCGTGTGTGTGTGTCTCGCTATGAAAGCGCTGGCAAAGGAAGGTGAGGAAGAGCGAGAGCTTTCTGTGGTGGTACCTTTGCTGTGGGAGAACGAGCTGGACGTTTGCAGTGTCGGAGCAGGGCTCTGGCCATCGTGAGAGTGAGAGAGAGTGTTGGCAGCGTTCGGAGTTAAGCAAGGACGGAGCGCCGCTGTGCGCGATCGGCAGAGCCCTGCTCCGACGCGGCAAACGTCCAGCTCGTTCTCCCACACCAATAGCGCCAGCACTGAAAGTGCTTGCTGCTCCTCACCCTGCCTTGCCAGCGCTTTCGCAGCATAACACACAACGGTGAACTGCACTTGCCTTTCCTCCAGGCACTTCGAATACACATTCTCAAGCTCCCTCTCATTCTCGGCAGAGAGCAGCTCCCAAAGTGCAAACGACCAGCGATTTCTCCACACGATAGGTCTAAAGGCTTAGTGCTCTTGCTGTTCCTCCCCTTCCCTTACCAGCGCTTGCACAGCTAAACACACACTGCGGATCTGCCCTTGCCTTGCCTCCCAGCACTCCCAATACACATTCTCAAGCTCACTCTCGCTCTCGGCACAGACTAGCTCCCAAAGTGAAAACGTCGGGCAATTTCTCCCACCCCTTATTCTAAGGCCTTAGTTCTGTGAAAGCGCTGGCACGGGACGGTGAGGAGCAGCAAGAGCTTCCAGTGCGGGCTCCTGTGGTGTGGGAGAAAGCGCTGGACGTTTGCATCGTCGCAGCAGGGCTCTGCCGATCGGGACAGTGAGACAGAGTGCTGGCAGTTCTAGGAGCTGGGCAAGCTGGGAGCCCCAGTGTGTATTTGGCTGTAAATGAAGTGGCAAGCGAAGCCGAAGAGCAGCAAGAGCTTTGGGGGCTTTCGCCTTTGCTGTGGGAGAACTCGCCGGACGTTTGCAGTGTCGCAGCAGGGCTCTGCCCATCGGGCCAGTGAGACAGAGTGCTGGCAGGGTTCGGAGCTGGGCAAGCACGCAGCTGCAGCGTGTGTTTGGCTGTGAAAGCGGTGGTGAGGGAAGGTGGGGAGCAGCAGCTTTCTGTGCTGTCCCCTTTGCTGTGGGCAAAATGGCTGGACGTTTGCACTTTGCGAGCCAATCTGTGCCGAGAGTGAGAGTGAGCCTGAGACTGTGTATTCAGAGTGCGTGGAGGAAAAGCAAGTGCAGTTCACCAGCGTGTGTGTGTGTCTCGCTATGAAAGCGCTGGCAAAGGAAGGTGAGGAAGAGCGAGAGCTTTCCGTGGTGGTACCTTTGCTGTGGGAGAACGAGCTGGACGTTTGCAGTGTCGGAGCAGGGCTCTGGCCATCGTGAGAGTGAGAGAGAGTGTTGGCAGCGTTCGGAGTTAAGCAAGGACGGAGCGCCGCTGTGCGCGATCGGCAGAGCCCTGCTCCGACGCGGCAAACGTCCAGCTCGTTCTCCCACACCAATAGCGCCAGCACTGAAAGTGCTTGCTGCTCCTCACCCTGCCTTGCCAGCGCTTTCGCAGCATAACACACAACGGTGAACTGCATTTGTCTTTCCTCCAGGCACTTCGAATACACATTCTCAAGCTCCCTCTCATTCTCGGCAGAGAGCAGCTCCCAAAGTGCAAACGACCAGCGATTTCTCCACACGATAGGTCTAAAGGCTTAGTGCTCTTGCTGTTCCTCCCCTTCCCTTACCAGCGCTTGCACAGCTAAACACACACTGCGGATCTGCCCTTGCCTTGCCTCCCAGCACTCCCAATACACATTCTCAAGCTCACTCTCGCTCCAGGCACAGACTAGCTCCCAAAGTGAAAACGTCGGGCAATTTCTCCCACCCCTTATTCTAAGGCCTTAGTTCTGTGAAAGCGCTGGCACGGGACGGTGAGGAGCAGCAAGAGCTTCCAGTGCGGGCACCTGTGGTGTGGGAGAAAGCGCTGGACGTTTGCATCGTCGCAGCAGGGCTCTGCCGATCGGGACAGTGAGACAGAGTGCTGGCAGTTCTAGGAGCTGGGCAAGCTGGGAGCCCCAGTGTGTATTTGGCTGTAAATGAAGTGGGAAGCGAAGCCGAAGAGCAGCAAGAGCTTTGGGGGCTTTCGCCTTTGCTGTGGGAGAACTCGCCGGACGTTTGCAGTGTCGCAGCAGGGCTCTGCCCATCGGGCCAGTGAGACAGAGTGCTGGCAGGGTTCGGAGCTGGGCAAGCACGCAGCTGCAGCGTGTGTTTGGCTGTGAAAGCGGTGGTGAGGGAAGGTGGGGAGCAGCAGCTTTCTGTGCTGTCCCCTTTGCTGTGGGCAAAATGGCTGGACGTTTGCACTTTGCTAGCCAATCTGTGCCGAGAGTGAGAGTGAGCCTGAGACTGTGTATTCAGAGTGCGTGGAGGAAAAGCAAGTGCAGTTCACCAGCGTGTGTGTGTGTCTCGCTATGAAAGCGCTGGCAAAGGAAGGTGAGGAAGAGCGAGAGCTTTCCGTGGTGGTACCTTTGCTGTGGGAGAACGAGCTGGACGTTTGCAGTGTCGGAGCAGGGCTCTGGCCATCGTGAGAGTGAGAGAGAGTGTTGGCAGCGTTCGGAGTTAAGCAAGGACGGAGCGCCGCTGTGCGCGATCGGCAGAGCCCTGCTCCGACGCGGCAAACGTCCAGCTCGTTCTCCCACACCAATAGCGCCAGCACTGAAAGTGCTTGCTGCTCCTCACCCTGCCTTGCCAGCGCTTTCGCAGCATAACACACAACGGTGAACTGCACTTGCCTTTCCTCCAGGCACTTCGAATACACATTCTCAAGCTCCCTCTCATTCTCGGCAGAGAGCAGCTCCCAAAGTGCAAACGACCAGCGATTTCTCCACACGATAGGTCTAAAGGCTTAGTGCTCTTGCTGTTCCTCCCCTTCCCTTACCAGCGCTTGCACAGCTAAACACACACTGCGGATCTGCCCTTGCCTTGCCTCCCAGCACTCCCAATACACATTCTCAAGCTCACTCTCGCTCTCGGCACAGACTAGCTCCCAAAGTGAAAACGTCGGGCAATTTCTCCCACCCCTTATTCTAAGGCCTTAGTTCTGTGAAAGCGCTGGCACGGGACGGTGAGGAGCAGCAAGAGCTTCCAGTGCGGGCTCCTGTGGTGTGGGAGAAAGCGCTGGACGTTTGCATCGTCGCAGCAGGGCTCTGCCGATCGGGACAGTGAGACAGAGTGCTGGCAGTTCTAGGAGCTGGGCAAGCTGGGAGCCCCAGTGTGTATTTGGCTGTAAATGAAGTGGCAAGCGAAGCCGAAGAGCAGCAAGAGCTTTGGGGGCTTTCGCCTTTGCTGTGGGAGAAGTCGCCGGACGTTTGCAGTGTCGCAGCAGGGCTCTGCCCATCGGGCCAGTGAGACAGAGTGCTGGCAGGGTTCGGAGCTGGGCAAGCACGCAGCTGCAGCGTGTGTTTGGCTGTGAAAGCGGTGGTGAGGGAAGGTGGGGAGCAGCAGCTTTCTGTGCTGTCCCCTTTGCTGTGGGCAAAATGGCTGGACGTTTGCACTTTGCGAGCCAATCTGTGCCGAGAGTGAGAGTGAGCCTGAGACTGTGTATTCAGAGTGCGTGGAGGAAAAGCAAGTGCAGTTCACCAGCGTGTGTGTGTGTCTCGCTATGAAAGCGCTGGCAAAGGAAGGTGAGGAAGAGCGAGAGCTTTCCGTGGTGGTACCTTTGCTGTGGGAGAACGAGCTGGACGTTTGCAGTGTCGGAGCAGGGCTCTGGCCATCGTGAGAGTGAGAGAGAGTGTTGGCAGCGTTCGGAGTTAAGCAAGGACGGAGCGCCGCTGTGCGCGATCGGCAGAGCCCTGCTCCGACGCGGCAAACGTCCAGCTCGTTCTCCCACACCAATAGCGCCAGCACTGAAAGTGCTTGCTGCTCCTCACCCTGCCTTGCCAGCGCTTTCGCAGCATAACACACAACGGTGAACTGCACTTGCCTTTCCTCCAGGCACTTCGAATACACATTCTCAAGCTCCCTCTCATTCTCGGCAGAGAGCAGCTCCCAAAGTGCAAACGACCAGCGATTTCTCCACACGATAGGTCTAAAGGCTTAGTGCTCTTGCTGTTCCTCCCCTTCCCTTACCAGCGCTTGCACAGCTAAACACACACTGCGGATCTGCCCTTGCCTTGCCTCCCAGCACTCCCAATACACATTCTCAAGCTCACTCTCGCTCTCGGCACAGACTAGCTCCCAAAGTGAAAACGTCGGGCAATTTCTCCCACCCCTTATTCTAAGGCCTTAGTTCTGTGAAAGCGCTGGCACGGGACGGTGAGGAGCAGCAAGAGCTTCCAGTGCGGGCTCCTGTGGTGTGGGAGAAAGCGCTGGACGTTTGCATCGTCGCAGCAGGGCTCTGCCGATCGGGACAGTGAGACAGAGTGCTGGCAGTTCTAGGAGCTGGGCAAGCTGGGAGCCCCAGTGTGTATTTGGCTGTAAATGAAGTGGGAAGCGAAGCCGAAGAGCAGCAAGAGCTTTGGGGGCTTTCGCCTTTGCTGTGGGAGAACTCGCCGGACGTTTGCAGTGTCGCAGCAGGGCTCTGCCCATCGGGCCAGTGAGACAGAGTGCTGGCAGGGTTCGGAGCTGGGCAAGCACGCAGCTGCAGCATGTGTTTGGCTGTGAAAGCGGTGGTGAGGGAAGGTGGGGAGCAGCAGCTTTCTGTGCTGTCCCCTTTGCTGTGGGCAAAATGGCTGGACGTTTGCACTTTGCGAGCCAATCTGTGCCGAGAGTGAGAGTGAGCCTGAGACTGTGTATTCAGAGTGCGTGGAGGAAAAGCAAGTGCAGTTCACCAGCGTGTGTGTGTGTCTCGCTATGAAAGCGCTGGCAAAGGAAGGTGAGGAAGAGCGAGAGCTTTCCGTGGTGGTACCTTTGCTGTGGGAGAACGAGCTGGACGTTTGCAGTGTCGGAGCAGGGCTCTGGCCATCGTGAGAGTGAGAGAGAGTGTTGGCAGCGTTCGGAGTTAAGCAAGGACGGAGCGCCGCTGTGCGCGATCGGCAGAGCCCTGCTCCGACGCGGCAAACGTCCAGCTCGTTCTCCCACACCAATAGCGCCAGCACTGAAAGTGCTTGCTGCTCCTCACCCTGCCTTGCCAGCGCTTTCGCAGCATAACACACAACGGTGAACTGCACTTGCCTTTCCTCCAGGCACTTCGAATACACATTCTCAAGCTCCCTCTCATTCTCGGCAGAGAGCAGCTCCCAAAGTGCAAACGACCAGCGATTTCTCCACACGATAGGTCTAAAGGCTTAGTGCTCTTGCTGTTCCTCCCCTTCCCTTACCAGCGCTTGCACAGCTAAACACACACTGCGGATCTGCCCTTGCCTTGCCTCCCAGCACTCCCAATACACATTCTCAAGCTCACTCTCGCTCCAGGCACAGACTAGCTCCCAAAGTGAAAACGTCGGGCAATTTCTCCCACCCCTTATTCTAAGGCCTTAGTTCTGTGAAAGCGCTGGCACGGGACGGTGAGGAGCAGCAAGAGCTTCCAGTGCGGGCTCCTGTGGTGTGGGAGAAAGCGCTGGACGTTTGCATCGTCGCAGCAGGGCTCTGCCGATCGGGACAGTGAGACAGAGTGCTGGCAGTTCTAGGAGCTGGGCAAGCTGGGAGCCCCAGTGTGTATTTGGCTGTAAATGAAGTGGCAAGCGAAGCCGAAGAGCAGCAAGAGCTTTGGGGGCTTTCGCCTTTGCTGTGGGAGAACTCGCCGGACGTTTGCAGTGTCGCAGCAGGGCTCTGCCCATCGGGCCAGTGAGACAGAGTGCTGGCAGGGTTCGGAGCTGGGCAAGCACGCAGCTGCAGCGTGTGTTTGGCTGTGAAAGCGGTGGTGAGGGAAGGTGGGGAGCAGCAGCTTTCTGTGCTGTCCCCTTTGCTGTGGGCAAAATGGCTGGACGTTTGCACTTTGCGAGCCAATCTGTGCCGAGAGTGAGAGTGAGCCTGAGACTGTGTATTCAGAGTGCGTGGAGGAAAAGCAAGTGCAGTTCACCAGCGTGTGTGTGTGTCTCGCTATGAAAGCGCTGGCAAAGGAAGGTGAGGAAGAGCGAGAGCTTTCCGTGGTGGTACCTTTGCTGTGGGAGAACGAGCTGGACGTTTGCAGTGTCGGAGCAGGGCTCTGGCCATCGTGAGAGTGAGAGAGAGTGTTGGCAGCGTTCAGAGTTAAGCAAGGACGGAGCGCCGCTGTGCGCGATCGGCAGAGCCCTGCTCCGACGCGGCAAACGTCCAGCTCGTTCTCCCACACCAATAGCGCCAGCACTGAAAGTGCTTGCTGCTCCTCACCCTGCCTTGCCAGCGCTTTCGCAGCATAACACACAACGGTGAACTGCACTTGCCTTTCCTCCAGGCACTTCGAATACACATTCTCAAGCTCCCTCTCATTCTCGGCAGAGAGCAGCTCCCAAAGTGCAAACGACCAGCGATTTCTCCACACGATAGGTCTAAAGGCTTAGTGCTCTTGCTGTTCCTCCCCTTCCCTTACCAGCGCTTGCACAGCTAAACACACACTGCGGATCTGCCCTTGCCTTGCCTCCCAGCACTCCCAATACACATTCTCAAGCTCACTCTCGCTCCAGGCACAGACTAGCTCCCAAAGTGAAAACGTCGGGCAATTTCTCCCACCCCTTATTCTAAGGCCTTAGTTCTGTGAAAGCGCTGGCACGGGACGGTGAGGAGCAGCAAGAGCTTCCAGTGCGGGCTCCTGTGGTGTGGGAGAAAGCGCTGGACGTTTGCATCGTCGCAGCAGGGCTCTGCCGATCGGGACAGTGAGACAGAGTGCTGGCAGTTCTAGGAGCTGGGCAAGCTGGGAGCCCCAGTGTGTATTTGGCTGTAAATGAAGTGGCAAGCGAAGCCGAAGAGCAGCAAGAGCTTTGGGGGCTTTCACCTTTGCTGTGGGAGAACTCGCCGGACGTTTGCAGTGTCGCAGCAGGGCTCTGCCCATCGGGCCAGTGAGACAGAGTGCTGGCAGGGTTCGGAGCTGGGCAAGCACGCAGCTGCAGCGTGTGTTTGGCTGTGAAAGCGGTGGTGAGGGAAGGTGGGGAGCAGCAGCTTTCTGTGCTGTCCCCTTTGCTGTGGGCAAAATGGCTGGACGTTTGCACTTTGCGAGCCAATCTGTGCCGAGAGTGAGAGTGAGCCTGAGACTGTGTATTCAGAGTGCGTGGAGGAAAAGCAAGTGCAGTTCACCAGCGTGTGTGTGTGTCTCGCTATGAAAGCGCTGGCAAAGGAAGGTGAGGAAGAGCGAGAGCTTTCCGTGGTGGTACCTTTGCTGTGGGAGAACGAGCTGGACGTTTGCAGTGTCGGAGCAGGGCTCTGGCCATCGTGAGAGTGAGAGAGAGTGTTGGCAGCGTTCGGAGTTAAGCAAGGACGGAGCGCCGCTGTGCGCGATCGGCAGAGCCCTGCTCCGACGCGGCAAACGTCCAGCTCGTTCTCCCACACCAATAGCGCCAGCACTGAAAGTGCTTGCTGCTCCTCACCCTGCCTTGCCAGCGCTTTCGCAGCATAACACACAACGGTGAACTGCACTTGCCTTTCCTCCAGGCACTTCGAATACACATTCTCAAGCTCCCTCTCATTCTCGGCAGAGAGCAGCTCCCAAAGTGCAAACGACCAGCGATTTCTCCACACGATAGGTCTAAAGGCTTAGTGCTCTTGCTGTTCCTCCCCTTCCCTTACCAGCGCTTGCACAGCTAAACACACACTGCGGATCTGCCCTTGCCTTGCCTCCCAGCACTCCCAATACACATTCTCAAGCTCACTCTCGCTCTCGGCACAGACTAGCTCCCAAAGTGAAAACGTCGGGCAATTTCTCCCACCCCTTATTCTAAGGCCTTAGTTCTGTGAAAGCGCTGGCACGGGACGGTGAGGAGCAGCAAGAGCTTCCAGTGCGGGCTCCTGTGGTGTGGGAGAAAGCGCTGGACGTTTGCATCGTCGCAGCAGGGCTCTGCCGATCGGGACAGTGAGACAGAGTGCTGGCAGTTCTAGGAGCTGGGCAAGCTGGGAGCCCCAGTGTGTATTTGGCTGTAAATGAAGTGGCAAGCGAAGCCGAAGAGCAGCAAGAGCTTTGGGGGCTTTCACCTTTGCTGTGGGAGAACTCGCCGGACGTTTGCAGTGTCGCAGCAGGGCTCTGCCCATCGGGCCAGTGAGACAGAGTGCTGGCAGGGTTCGGAGCTGGGCAAGCACGCAGCTGCAGCGTGTGTTTGGCTGTGAAAGCGGTGGTGAGGGAAGGTGGGGAGCAGCAGCTTTCTGTGCTGTCCCCTTTGCTGTGGGCAAAATGGCTGGACGTTTGCACTTTGCGAGCCAATCTGTGCCGAGAGTGAGAGTGAGCCTGAGACTGTGTATTCAGAGTGCGTGGAGGAAAAGCAAGTGCAGTTCACCAGCGTGTGTGTGTGTCTCGCTATGAAAGCGCTGGCAAAGGAAGGTGAGGAAGAGCGAGAGCTTTCCGTGGTGGTACCTTTGCTGTGGGAGAACGAGCTGGACGTTTGCAGTGTCGGAGCAGGGCTCTGGCCATCGTGAGAGTGAGAGAGAGTGTTGGCAGCGTTCGGAGTTAAGCAAGGACGGAGCGCCGCTGTGCGCGATCGGCAGAGCCCTGCTCCGACGCGGCAAACGTCCAGCTCGTTCTCCCACACCAATAGCGCCAGCACTGAAAGTGCTTGCTGATCCTCACCCTGCCTTGCCAGCGCTTTCGCAGCATAACACACAACGGTGAACTGCACTTGCCTTTCCTCCAGGCACTTCGAATACACATTCTCAAGCTCCCTCTCATTCTCGGCAGAGAGCAGCTCCCAAAGTGCAAACGACCAGCGATTTCTCCACACGATAGGTCTAAAGGCTTAGTGCTCTTGCTGTTCCTCCCCTTCCCTTACCAGCGCTTGCACAGCTAAACACACACTGCGGATCTGCCCTTGCCTTGCCTCCCAGCACTCCCAATACACATTCTCAAGCTCACTCTCGCTCTCGGCACAGACTAGCTCCCAAAGTGAAAACGTCGGGCAATTTCTCCCACCCCTTATTCTAAGGCCTTAGTTCTGTGAAAGCGCTGGCACGGGACGGTGAGGAGCAGCAAGAGCTTCCAGTGCGGGCTCCTGTGGTGTGGGAGAAAGCGCTGGACGTTTGCATCGTCGCAGCAGGGCTCTGCCGATCGGGACAGTGAGACAGAGTGCTGGCAGTTCTAGGAGCTGGGCAAGCTGGGAGCCCCAGTGTGTATTTGGCTGTAAATGAAGTGGCAAGCGAAGCCGAAGAGCAGCAAGAGCTTTGGGGGCTTTCACCTTTGCTGTGGGAGAACTCGCCGGACGTTTGCAGTGTCGCAGCAGGGCTCTGCCCATCGGGCCAGTGAGACAGAGTGCTGGCAGGGTTCGGAGCTGGGCAAGCACGCAGCTGCAGCGTGTGTTTGGCTGTGAAAGCGGTGGTGAGGGAAGGTGGGGAGCAGCAGCTTTCTGTGCTGTCCCCTTTGCTGTGGGCAAAATGGCTGGACGTTTGCACTTTGCGAGCCAATCTGTGCCGAGAGTGAGAGTGAGCCTGAGACTGTGTATTCAGAGTGCGTGGAGGAAAAGCAAGTGCAGTTCACCAGCGTGTGTGTGTGTCTCGCTATGAAAGCGCTGGCAAAGGAAGGTGAGGAAGAGCGAGAGCTTTCCGTGGTGGTACCTTTGCTGTGGGAGAACGAGCTGGACGTTTGCAGTGTCGGAGCAGGGCTCTGGCCATCGTGAGAGTGAGAGAGAGTGTTGGCAGCGTTCGGAGTTAAGCAAGGACGGAGCGCCGCTGTGCGCGATCGGCAGAGCCCTGCTCCGACGCGGCAAACGTCCAGCTCGTTCTCCCACACCAATAGCGCCAGCACTGAAAGTGCTTGCTGCTCCTCACCCTGCCTTGCCAGCGCTTTCGCAGCATAACACACAACGGTGAACTGCACTTGCCTTTCCTCCAGGCACTTCGAATACACATTCTCAAGCTCCCTCTCATTCTCGGCAGAGAGCAGCTCCCAAAGTGCAAACGACCAGCGATTTCTCCACACGATAGGTCTAAAGGCTTAGTGCTCTTGCTGTTCCTCCCCTTCCCTTACCAGCGCTTGCACAGCTAAACACACACTGCGGATCTGCCCTTGCCTTGCCTCCCAGCACTCCCAATACACATTCTCAAGCTCACTCTCGCTCTCGGCACAGACTAGCTCCCAAAGTGAAAACGTCGGGCAATTTCTCCCACCCCTTATTCTAAGGCCTTAGTTCTGTGAAAGCGCTGGCACGGGACGGTGAGGAGCAGCAAGAGCTTCCAGTGCGGGCTCCTGTGGTGTGGGAGAAAGCGCTGGACGTTTGCATCGTCGCAGCAGGGCTCTGCCGATCGGGACAGTGAGACAGAGTGCTGGCAGTTCTAGGAGCTGGGCAAGCTGGGAGCCCCAGTGTGTATTTGGCTGTAAATGAAGTGGCAAGCGAAGCCGAAGAGCAGCAAGAGCTTTGGGGGCTTTCACCTTTGCTGTGGGAGAACTCGCCGGACGTTTGCAGTGTCGCAGCAGGGCTCTGCCCATCGGGCCAGTGAGACAGAGTGCTGGCAGGGTTCGGAGCTGGGCAAGCACGCAGCTGCAGCGTGTGTTTGGCTGTGAAAGCGGTGGTGAGGGAAGGTGGGGAGCAGCAGCTTTCTGTGCTGTCCCCTTTGCTGTGGGCAAGATGGCTGGACGTTTGCACTTTGCGAGCCAATCTGTGCCGAGAGTGAGAGTGAGCCTGAGACAGTGTATTCAGAGTGCGTGGAGGAAAAGCAAGTGCAGTTCACCAGCGTGTGTGTGTGTCTCGCTATGAAAGCGCTGGCAAAGGAAGGTGAGGAAGAGCGAGAGCTTTCCGTGGTGGTACCTTTGCTGTGGGAGAACGAGCTGGACGTTTGCAGTGTCGGAGCAGGGCTCTGGCCATCGTGAGAGTGAGAGAGAGTGTTGGCAGCGTTCGGAGTTAAGCAAGGACGGAGCGCCGCTGTGCGCGATCGGCAGAGCCCTGCTCCGACGCGGCAAACGTCCAGCTCGTTCTCCCACACCAATAGCGCCAGCACTGAAAGTGCTTGCTGCTCCTCACCCTGCCTTGCCAGCGCTTTCGCAGCATAACACACAATGGTGAACTGCACTTGCCTTTCCTCCAGGCACTTCGAATACACATTCTCAAGCTCCCTCTCATTCTCGGCAGAGAGCAGCTCCCAAAGTGCAAACGACCAGCGATTTCTCCACACGATAGGTCTAAAGGCTTAGTGCTCTTGCTGTTCCTCCCCTTCCCTTACCAGCGCTTGCACAGCTAAACACACACTGCGGATCTGCCCTTGCCTTGCCTCCCAGCACTCCCAATACACATTCTCAAGCTCACTCTCGCTCTCGGCACAGACTAGCTCCCAAAGTGAAAACGTCGGGCAATTTCTCCCACCCCTTATTCTAAGGCCTTAGTTCTGTGAAAGCGCTGGCACGGGACGGTGAGGAGCAGCAAGAGCTTCCAGTGCGGGCTCCTGTGGTGTGGGAGAAAGCGCTGGACGTTAGCATCGTCGCAGCAGGGCTCTGCCGATCGGGACAGTGAGACAGAGTGCTGGCAGTTCTAGGAGCTGGGCAAGCTGGGAGCCCCAGTGTGTATTTGGCTGTAAATGAAGTGGCAAGCGAAGCCGAAGAGCAGCAAGAGCTTTGGGGGCTTTCACCTTTGCTGTGGGAGAACTCGCCGGACGTTTGCAGTGTCGCAGCAGGGCTCTGCCCATCGGGCCAGTGAGACAGAGTGCTGGCAGGGTTCGGAGCTGGGCAAGCACGTAGCTGCAGCGTGTGTTTGGCTGTGAAAGCGGTGGTGAGGGAAGGTGGGGAGCAGCAGCTTTCTGTGCTGTCCCCTTTGCTGTGGGCAAAATGGCTGGACGTTTGCACTTTGCGAGCCAATATGTGCCGAGAGTGAGAGTGAGCCTGAGACTGTGTATTCAGAGTGCGTGGAGGAAAAGCAAGTGCAGTTCACCAGCGTGTGTGTGTCTCTCGCTATGAAAGCGCTGGCAAAGGAAGGTGAGGAAGAGCGAGAGCTTTCCGTGGTGGTATCTTTGCTGTGGGAGAACGAGCTGGACGTTTGCAGTGTCGGAGCAGGGCTCTGGCCATCGTGAGAGTGAGAGAGAGTGTTGGCAGCGTTCGGAGTTAAGCAAGGACGGAGCGCCGCTGTGCGCGATCGGCAGAGCCCTGCTCCGACGCGGCAAACGTCCAGCTCGTTCTCCCACACCAATAGCGCCAGCACTGAAAGTGCTTGCTGCTCCTCACCCTGCCTTGCCAGCGCTTTCGCAGCATAACACACAACGGTGAACTGCACTTGCCTTTCCTCCAGGCACTTCGAATACACATTCTCAAGCTCCCTCTCATTCTCGGCAGAGAGCAGCTCCCAAAGTGCAAACGACCAGCGATTTCTCCACACGATAGGTCTAAAGGCTTAGTGCTCTTGCTGTTCCTCCCCTTCCCTTACCAGCGCTTGCACAGCTAAACACACACTGCGGATCTGCCCTTGCCTTGCCTCCCAGCACTCCCAATACACATTCTCAAGCTCACTCTCGCTCTCGGCACAGACTAGCTCCCAAAGTGAAAACGTCGGGCAATTTCTCCCACCCCTTATTCTAAGGCCTTAGTTCTGTGAAAGCGCTGGCACGGGACGGTGAGGAGCAGCAAGAGCTTCCAGTGCGGGCTCCTGTGGTGTGGGAGAAAGCGCTGGACGTTTGCATCGTCGCAGCAGGGCTCTGCCGATCGGGACAGTGAGACAGAGTGCTGGCAGTTCTAGGAGCTGGGCAAGCTGGGAGCCCCAGTGTGTATTTGGCTGTAAATGAAGTGGCAAGCGAAGCCGAAGAGCAGCAAGAGCTTTGGGGGCTTTCACCTTTGCTGTGGGAGAACTCGCCGGACGTTTGCAGTGTCGCAGCAGGGCTCTGCCCATCGGGCCAGTGAGACAGAGTGCTGGCAGGGTTCGGAGCTGGGCAAGCACGCAGCTGCAGCGTGTGTTTGGCTGTGAAAGCGGTGGTGAGGGAAGGTGGGGAGCAGCAGCTTTCTGTGCTGTCCCCTTTGCTGTGGGCAAAATGGCTGGACGTTTGCACTTTGCGAGCCAATCTGTGCCGAGAGTGAGAGTGAGCCTGAGACTGTGTATTCAGAGTGCGTGGAGGAAAAGCAAGTGCAGTTCACCAGCGTGTGTGTGTGTCTCGCTATGAAAGCGCTGGCAAAGGAAGGTGAGGAAGAGCGAGAGCTTTCCGTGGTGGTACCTTTGCTGTGGGAGAACGAGCTGGACGTTTGCAGTGTCGGAGCAGGGCTCTGGCCATCGTGAGAGTGAGAGAGAGTGTTGGCAGCGTTCGGAGTTAAGCAAGGACGGAGCGCCGCTGTGCGCGATCGGCAGAGCCCTGCTCCGACGCGGCAAACGTCCAGCTCGTTCTCCCACACCAATAGCGCCAGCACTGAAAGTGCTTGCTGCTCCTCACCCTGCCTTGCCAGCGCTTTCGCAGCATAACACACAACGGTGAACTGCACTTGCCTTTCCTCCAGGCACTTCGAATACACATTCTCAAGCTCCCTCTCATTCTCGGCAGAGAGCAGCTCCCAAAGTGCAAACGACCAGCGATTTCTCCACACGATAGGTCTAAAGGCTTAGTGCTCTTGCTGTTCCTCCCCTTCCCTTACCAGCGCTTGCACAGCTAAACACACACTGCGGATCTGCCCTTGCCTTGCCTCCCAGCACTCCCAATACACATTCTCAAGCTCACTCTCGCTCTCGGCACAGACTAGCTCCCAAAGTGAAAACGTCGGGCAATTTCTCCCACCCCTTATTCTAAGGCCTTAGTTCTGTGAAAGCGCTGGCACGGGACGGTGAGGAGCAGCAAGAGCTTCCAGTGCGGGCTCCTGTGGTGTGGGAGAAAGCGCTGGACGTTTGCATCGTCGCAGCAGGGCTCTGCCGATCGGGACAGTGAGACAGAGTGCTGGCAGTTCTAGGAGCTGGGCAAGCTGGGAGCCCCAGTGTGTATTTGGCTGTAAATGAAGTGGCAAGCGAAGCCGAAGAGCAGCAAGAGCTTTGGGGGCTTTCACCTTTGCTGTGGGAGAACTCGCCGGACGTTTGCAGTGTCGCAGCAGGGCTCTGCCCATCGGGCCAGTGAGACAGAGTGCTGGCAGGGTTCGGAGCTGGGCAAGCACGCAGCTGCAGCGTGTGTTTGGCTGTGAAAGCGGTGGTGAGGGAAGGTGGGGAGCAGCAGCTTTCTGTGCTGTCCCCTTTGCTGTGGGCAAAATGGCTGGACGTTTGCACTTTGCGAGCCAATCTGTGCCGAGAGTGAGAGTGAGCCTGAGACTGTGTATTCAGAGTGCGTGGAGGAAAAGCAAGTGCAGTTCACCAGCGTGTGTGTGTGTCTCGCTATGAAAGCGCTGGCAAAGGAAGGTGAGGAAGAGCGAGAGCTTTCCGTGGTGGTACCTTTGCTGTGGGAGAACGAGCTGGACGTTTGCAGTGTCGGAGCAGGGCTCTGGCCATCGTGAGAGTGAGAGAGAGTGTTGGCAGCGTTCGGAGTTAAGCAAGGACGGAGCGCCGCTGTGCGCGATCGGCAGAGCCCTGCTCCGACGCGGCAAACGTCCAGCTCGTTCTCCCACACCAATAGCGCCAGCACTGAAAGTGCTTGCTGATCCTCACCCTGCCTTGCCAGCGCTTTCGCAGCATAACACACAACGGTGAACTGCACTTGCCTTTCCTCCAGGCACTTCGAATACACATTCTCAAGCTCCCTCTCATTCTCGGCAGAGAGCAGCTCCCAAAGTGCAAACGACCAGCGATTTCTCCACACGATAGGTCTAAAGGCTTAGTGCTCTTGCTGTTCCTCCCCTTCCCTTACCAGCGCTTGCACAGCTAAACACACACTGCGGATCTGCCCTTGCCTTGCCTCCCAGCACTCCCAATACACATTCTCAAGCTCACTCTCGCTCTCGGCACAGACTAGCTCCCAAAGTGAAAACGTCGGGCAATTTCTCCCACCCCTTATTCTAAGGCCTTAGTTCTGTGAAAGCGCTGGCACGGGACGGTGAGGAGCAGCAAGAGCTTCCAGTGCGGGCTCCTGTGGTGTGGGAGAAAGCGCTGGACGTTTGCATCGTCGCAGCAGGGCTCTGCCGATCGGGACAGTGAGACAGAGTGCTGGCAGTTCTAGGAGCTGGGCAAGCTGGGAGCCCCAGTGTGTATTTGGCTGTAAATGAAGTGGCAAGCGAAGCCGAAGAGCAGCAAGAGCTTTGGGGGCTTTCACCTTTGCTGTGGGAGAACTCGCCGGACGTTTGCAGTGTCGCAGCAGGGCTCTGCCCATCGGGCCAGTGAGACAGAGTGCTGGCAGGGTTCGGAGCTGGGCAAGCACGCAGCTGCAGCGTGTGTTTGGCTGTGAAAGCGGTGGTGAGGGAAGGTGGGGAGCAGCAGCTTTCTGTGCTGTCCCCTTTGCTGTGGGCAAAATGGCTGGACGTTTGCACTTTGCGAGCCAATCTGTGCCGAGAGTGAGAGTGAGCCTGAGACTGTGTATTCAGAGTGCGTGGAGGAAAAGCAAGTGCAGTTCACCAGCGTGTGTGTGTGTCTCGCTATGAAAGCGCTGGCAAAGGAAGGTGAGGAAGAGCGAGAGCTTTCCGTGGTGGTACCTTTGCTGTGGGAGAACGAGCTGGACGTTTGCAGTGTCGGAGCAGGGCTCTGGCCATCGTGAGAGTGAGAGAGAGTGTTGGCAGCGTTCGGAGTTAAGCAAGGACGGAGCGCCGCTGTGCGCGATCGGCAGAGCCCTGCTCCGACGCGGCAAACGTCCAGCTCGTTCTCCCACACCAATAGCGCCAGCACTGAAAGTGCTTGCTGCTCCTCACCCTGCCTTGCCAGCGCTTTCGCAGCATAACACACAACGGTGAACTGCACTTGCCTTTCCTCCAGGCACTTCGAATACACATTCTCAAGCTCCCTCTCATTCTCGGCAGAGAGCAGCTCCCAAAGTGCAAACGACCAGCGATTTCTCCACACGATAGGTCTAAAGGCTTAGTGCTCTTGCTGTTCCTCCCCTTCCCTTACCAGCGCTTGCACAGCTAAACACACACTGCGGATCTGCCCTTGCCTTGCCTCCCAGCACTCCCAATACACATTCTCAAGCTCACTCTCGCTCTCGGCACAGACTAGCTCCCAAAGTGAAAACGTCGGGCAATTTCTCCCACCCCTTATTCTAAGGCCTTAGTTCTGTGAAAGCGCTGGCACGGGACGGTGAGGAGCAGCAAGAGCTTCCAGTGCGGGCTCCTGTGGTGTGGGAGAAAGCGCTGGACATTTGCATCGTCGCAGCAGGGCTCTGCCGATCGGGACAGTGAGACAGAGTGCTGGCAGTTCTAGGAGCTGGGCAAGCTGGGAGCCCCAGTGTGTATTTGGCTGTAAATGAAGTGGCAAGCGAAGCCGAAGAGCAGCAAGAGCTTTGGGGGCTTTCACCTTTGCTGTGGGAGAACTCGCCGGACGTTTGCAGTGTCGCAGCAGGGCTCTGCCCATCGGGCCAGTGAGACAGAGTGCTGGCAGGGTTCGGAGCTGGGCAAGCACGCAGCTGCAGCGTGTGTTTGGCTGTGAAAGCGGTGGTGAGGGAAGGTGGGGAGCAGCAGCTTTCTGTGCTGTCCCCTTTGCTGTGGGCAAGATGGCTGGACGTTTGCACTTTGCGAGCCAATCTGTGCCGAGAGTGAGAGTGAGCCTGAGACAGTGTATTCAGAGTGCGTGGAGGAAAAGCAAGTGCAGTTCACCAGCGTGTGTGTGTGTCTCGCTATGAAAGCGCTGGCAAAGGAAGGTGAGGAAGAGCGAGAGCTTTCCGTGGTGGTACCTTTGCTGTGGGAGAACGAGCTGGACGTTTGCAGTGTCGGAGCAGGGCTCTGGCCATCGTGAGAGTGAGAGAGAGTGTTGGCAGCGTTCGGAGTTAAGCAAGGACGGAGCGCCGCTGTGCGCGATCGGCAGAGCCCTGCTCCGACGCGGCAAACGTCCAGCTCGTTCTCCCACACCAATAGCGCCAGCACTGAAAGTGCTTGCTGCTCCTCACCCTGCCTTGCCAGCGCTTTCGCAGCATAACACACAATGGTGAACTGCACTTGCCTTTCCTCCAGGCACTTCGAATACACATTCTCAAGCTCCCTCTCATTCTCGGCAGAGAGCAGCTCCCAAAGTGCAAACGACCAGCGATTTCTCCACACGATAGGTCTAAAGGCTTAGTGCTCTTGCTGTTCCTCCCCTTCCCTTACCAGCGCTTGCACAGCTAAACACACACTGCGGATCTGCCCTTGCCTTGCCTCCCAGCACTCCCAATACACATTCTCAAGCTCACTCTCGCTCTCGGCACAGACTAGCTCCCAAAGTGAAAACGTCGGGCAATTTCTCCCACCCCTTATTCTAAGGCCTTAGTTCTGTGAAAGCGCTGGCACGGGACGGTGAGGAGCAGCAAGAGCTTCCAGTGCGGGCTCCTGTGGTGTGGGAGAAAGCGCTGGACGTTTGCATCGTCGCAGCAGGGCTCTGCCGATCGGGACAGTGAGACAGAGTGCTGGCAGTTCTAGGAGCTGGGCAAGCTGGGAGCCCCAGTGTGTATTTGGCTGTAAATGAAGTGGCAAGCGAAGCCGAAGAGCAGCAAGAGCTTTGGGGGCTTTCACCTTTGCTGTGGGAGAACTCGCCGGACGTTTGCAGTGTCGCAGCAGGGCTCTGCCCATCGGGCCAGTGAGACAGAGTGCTGGCAGGGTTCGGAGCTGGGCAAGCACGTAGCTGCAGCGTGTGTTTGGCTGTGAAAGCGGTGGTGAGGGAAGGTGGGGAGCAGCAGCTTTCTGTGCTGTCCCCTTTGCTGTGGGCAAAATGGCTGGACGTTTGCACTTTGCGAGCCAATATGTGCCGAGAGTGAGAGTGAGCCTGAGACTGTGTATTCAGAGTGCGTGGAGGAAAAGCAAGTGCAGTTCACCAGCGTGTGTGTGTCTCTCGCTATGAAAGCGCTGGCAAAGGAAGGTGAGGAAGAGCGAGAGCTTTCCGTGGTGGTATCTTTGCTGTGGGAGAACGAGCTGGACGTTTGCAGTGTCGGAGCAGGGCTCTGGCCATCGTGAGAGTGAGAGAGAGTGTTGGCAGCGTTCGGAGTTAAGCAAGGACGGAGCGCCGCTGTGCGCGATCGGCAGAGCCCTGCTCCGACGCGGCAAACGTCCAGCTCGTTCTCCCACACCAATAGCGCCAGCACTGAAAGTGCTTGCTGCTCCTCACCCTGCCTTGCCAGCGCTTTCGCAGCATAACACACAACGGTGAACTGCACTTGCCTTTCCTCCAGGCACTTCGAATACACATTCTCAAGCTCCCTCTCATTCTCGGCAGAGAGCAGCTCCCAAAGTGCAAACGACCAGCGATTTCTCCACACGATAGGTCTAAAGGCTTAGTGCTCTTGCTGTTCCTCCCCTTCCCTTACCAGCGCTTGCACAGCTAAACACACACTGCGGATCTGCCCTTGCCTTGCCTCCCAGCACTCCCAATACACATTCTCAAGCTCACTCTCGCTCTCGGCACAGACTAGCTCCCAAAGTGAAAACGTCGGGCAATTTCTCCCACCCCTTATTCTAAGGCCTTAGTTCTGTGAAAGCGCTGGCACGGGACGGTGAGGAGCAGCAAGAGCTTCCAGTGCGGGCTCCTGTGGTGTGGGAGAAAGCGCTGGACGTTTGCATCGTCGCAGCAGGGCTCTGCCGATCGGGACAGTGAGACAGAGTGCTGGCAGTTCTAGGAGCTGGGCAAGCTGGGAGCCCCAGTGTGTATTTGGCTGTAAATGAAGTGGGAAGCGAAGCCGAAGAGCAGCAAGAGCTTTGGGGGCTTTCACCTTTGCTGTGGGAGAACTCGCCGGACGTTTGCAGTGTCGCAGCAGGGCTCTGCCCATCGGGCCAGTGAGACAGAGTGCTGGCAGGGTTCGGAGCTGGGCAAGCACGCAGCTGCAGCGTGTGTTTGGCTGTGAAAGCGGTGGTGAGGGAAGGTGGGGAGCAGCAGCTTTCTGTGCTGTCCCCTTTGCTGTGGGCAAAATGGCTGGACGTTTGCACTTTGCGAGCCAATCTGTGCCGAGAGTGAGAGTGAGCCTGAGACTGTGTATTCAGAGTGCGTGGAGGAAAAGCAAGTGCAGTTCACCAGCGTGTGTGTGTGTCTCGCTATGAAAGCGCTGGCAAAGGAAGGTGAGGAAGAGCGAGAGCTTTCCGTGGTGGTACCTTTGCTGTGGGAGAACGAGCTGGACGTTTGCAGTGTCGGAGCAGGGCTCTGGCCATCGTGAGAGTGAGAGAGAGTGTTGGCAGCGTTCGGAGTTAAGCAAGGACGGAGCGCCGCTGTGCGCGATCGGCAGAGCCCTGCTCCGACGCGGCAAACGTCCAGCTCGTTCTCCCACACCAATAGCGCCAGCACTGAAAGTGCTTGCTGCTCCTCACCCTGCCTTGCCAGCGCTTTCGCAGCATAACACACAACGGTGAACTGCACTTGCCTTTCCTCCAGGCACTTCGAATACACATTCTCAAGCTCCCTCTCATTCTCGGCAGAGAGCAGCTCCCAAAGTGCAAACGACCAGCGATTTCTCCACACGATAGGTCTAAAGGCTTAGTGCTCTTGCTGTTCCTCCCCTTCCCTTACCAGCGCTTGCACAGCTAAACACACACTGCGGATCTGCCCTTGCCTTGCCTCCCAGCACTCCCAATACACATTCTCAAGCTCACTCTCGCTCTCGGCACAGACTAGCTCCCAAAGTGAAAACGTCGGGCAATTTCTCCCACCCCTTATTCTAAGGCCTTAGTTCTGTGAAAGCGCTGGCACGGGACGGTGAGGAGCAGCAAGAGCTTCCAGTGCGGGCTCCTGTGGTGTGGGAGAAAGCGCTGGACGTTTGCATCGTCGCAGCAGGGCTCTGCCGATCGGGACAGTGAGACAGAGTGCTGGCAGTTCTAGGAGCTGGGCAAGCTGGGAGCCCCAGTGTGTATTTGGCTGTAAATGAAGTGGCAAGCGAAGCCGAAGAGCAGCAAGAGCTTTGGGGGCTTTCACCTTTGCTGTGGGAGAACTCGCCGGACGTTTGCAGTGTCGCAGCAGGGCTCTGCCCATCGGGCCAGTGAGACAGAGTGCTGGCAGGGTTCGGAGCTGGGCAAGCACGCAGCTGCAGCGTGTGTTTGGCTGTGAAAGCGGTGGTGAGGGAAGGTGGGGAGCAGCAGCTTTCTGTGCTGTCCCCTTTGCTGTGGGCAAAATGGCTGGACGTTTGCACTTTGCGAGCCAATCTGTGCCGAGAGTGAGAGTGAGCCTGAGACTGTGTATTCAGAGTGCGTGGAGGAAAAGCAAGTGCAGTTCACCAGCGTGTGTGTGTGTCTCGCTATGAAAGCGCTGGCAAAGGAAGGTGAGGAAGAGCGAGAGCTTTCCGTGGTGGTACCTTTGCTGTGGGAGAACGAGCTGGACGTTTGCAGTGTCGGAGCAGGGCTCTGGCCATCGTGAGAGTGAGAGAGAGTGTTGGCAGCGTTCGGAGTTAAGCAAGGACGGAGCGCCGCTGTGCGCGATCGGCAGAGCCCTGCTCCGACGCGGCAAACGTCCAGCTCGTTCTCCCACACCAATAGCGCCAGCACTGAAAGTGCTTGCTGCTCCTCACCCTGCCTTGCCAGCGCTTTCGCAGCATAACACACAACGGTGAACTGCACTTGCCTTTCCTCCAGGCACTTCGAATACACGTTCTCAAGCTCCCTCTCATTCTCAGCAGAGAGCAGCTCCCAAAGTGCAAACGACCAGCGATTTCTCCACACGATAGGTCTAAAGGCTTAGTGCTCTTGCTGTTCCTCCCCTTCCCTTACCAGCGCTTGCACAGCTAAACACACACTGCGGATCTGCCCTTGCCTTGCCTCCCAGCACTCCCAATACACATTCTCAAGCTCACTCTCGCTCTCGGCACAGACTAGCTCCCAAAGTGAAAACGTCGGGCAATTTCTCCCACCCCTTATTCTAAGGCCTTAGTTCTGTGAAAGCGCTGGCACGGGACGGTGAGGAGCAGCAAGAGCTTCCAGTGCGGGCTCCTGTGGTGTGGGAGAAAGCGCTGGACGTTTGCATCGTCGCAGCAGGGCTCTGCCGATCGGGACAGTGAGACAGAGTGCTGGCAGTTCTAGGAGCTGGGCAAGCTGGGAGCCCCAGTGTGTATTTGGCTGTAAATGAAGTGGCAAGCGAAGCCGAAGAGCAGCAAGAGCTTTGGGGGCTTTCACCTTTGCTGTGGGAGAACTCGCCGGACGTTTGCAGTGTCGCAGCAGGGCTCTGCCCATCGGGCCAGTGAGACAGAGTGCTGGCAGGGTTCGGAGCTGGGCAAGCACGCAGCTGCAGCGTGTGTTTGGCTGTGAAAGCGGTGGTGAGGGAAGGTGGGGAGCAGCAGCTTTCTGTGCTGTCCCCTTTGCTGTGGGCAAAATGGCTGGACGTTTGCACTTTGCGAGCCAATATGTGCCGAGAGTGAGAGTGAGCCTGAGACTGTGTATTCAGAGTGCGTGGAGGAAAAGCAAGTGCAGTTCACCAGCGTGTGTGTGTGTCTCGCTATGAAAGCGCTGGCAAAGGAAGGTGAGGAAGAGCGAGAGCTTTCCGTGGTGGTACCTTTGCTGTGGGAGAACGAGCTGGACGTTTGCAGTGTCGGAGCAGGGCTCTGGCCATCGTGAGAGTGAGCGAGAGTGTTGGCAGCGTTCGGAGTTAAGCAAGGACGGAGCGCCGCTGTGCGCGATCGGCAGAGCCCTGCTCCGACGCGGCAAACGTCCAGCTCGTTCTCCCACACCAATAGCGCCAGCACTGAAAGTGCTTGCTGCTCCTCACCCTGCCTTGCCAGCGCTTTCGCAGCATAACACACAACGGTGAACTGCACTTGCCTTTCCTCCAGGCACTTCGAATACACGTTCTCAAGCTCCCTCTCATTCTCGGCAGAGAGCAGCTCCCAAAGTGCAAACGACCAGCGATTTCTCCACACGATAGGTCTAAAGGCTTAGTGCTCTTGCTGTTCCTCCCCTTCCCTTACCAGCGCTTGCACAGCTAAACACACACTGCGGATCTGCCCTTGCCTTGCCTCCCAGCACTCCCAATACACATTCTCAAGCTCACTCTCGCTCTCGGCACAGACTAGCTCCCAAAGTGAAAACGTCGGGCAATTTCTCCCACCCCTTATTCTAAGGCCTTAGTTCTGTGAAAGCGCTGGCACGGGACGGTGAGGAGCAGCAAGAGCTTCCAGTGCGGGCTCCTGTGGTGTGGGAGAAAGCGCTGGACGTTTGCATCGTCGCAGCAGGGCTCTGCCGATCGGGACAGTGAGACAGAGTGCTGGCAGTTCTAGGAGCTGGGCAAGCTGGGAGCCCCAGTGTGTATTTGGCTGTAAATGAAGTGGCAAGCGAAGCCGAAGAGCAGCAAGAGCTTTGGGGGCTTTCACCTTTGCTGTGGGAGAACTCGCCGGACGTTTGCAGTGTCGCAGCAGGGCTCTGCCCATCGGGCCAGTGAGACAGAGTGCTGGCAGGGTTCGGAGCTGGGCAAGCACGCAGCTGCAGCGTGTGTTTGGCTGTGAAAGCGGTGGTGAGGGAAGGTGGGGAGCAGCAGCTTTCTGTGCTGTCCCCTTTGCTGTGGGCAAAATGGCTGGACGTTTGCACTTTGCGAGCCAATCTGTGCCGAGAGTGAGAGTGAGCCTGAGACTGTGTATTCAGAGTGCGTGGAGGAAAAGCAAGTGCAGTTCACCAGCGTGTGTGTGTGTCTCGCTATGAAAGCGCTGGCAAAGGAAGGTGAGGAAGAGCGAGAGCTTTCCGTGGTGGTACCTTTGCTGTGGGAGAACGAGCTGGACGTTTGCAGTGTCGGAGCAGGGCTCTGGCCATCGTGAGAGTGAGAGAGAGTGTTGGCAGCGTTCGGAGTTAAGCAAGGACGGAGCGCCGCTGTGCGCGATCGGCAGAGCCCTGCTCCGACGCGGCAAACGTCCAGCTCGTTCTCCCACACCAATAGCGCCAGCACTGAAAGTGCTTGCTGCTCCTCACCCTGCCTTGCCAGCGCTTTCGCAGCATAACACACAACGGTGAACTGCACTTGCCTTTCCTCCAGGCACTTCGAATACACGTTCTCAAGCTCCCTCTCATTCTCAGCAGAGAGCAGCTCCCAAAGTGCAAACGACCAGCGATTTCTCCACACGATAGGTCTAAAGGCTTAGTGCTCTTGCTGTTCCTCCCCTTCCCTTACCAGCGCTTGCACAGCTAAACACACACTGCGGATCTGCCCTTGCCTTGCCTCCCAGCACTCCCAATACACATTCTCAAGCTCACTCTCGCTCTCGGCACAGACTAGCTCCCAAAGTGAAAACGTCGGGCAATTTCTCCCACCCCTTATTCTAAGGCCTTAGTTCTGTGAAAGCGCTGGCACGGGACGGTGAGGAGCAGCAAGAGCTTCCAGTGCGGGCTCCTGTGGTGTGGGAGAAAGCGCTGGACGTTTGCATCGTCGCAGCAGGGCTCTGCCGATCGGGACAGTGAGACAGAGTGCTGGCAGTTCTAGGAGCTGGGCAAGCTGGGAGCCCCAGTGTGTATTTGGCTGTAAATGAAGTGGGAAGCGAAGCCGAAGAGCAGCAAGAGCTTTGGGGGCTTTCGCCTTTGCTGTGGGAGAACTCGCCGGACGTTTGCAGTGTCGCAGCAGGGCTCTGCCCATCGGGCCAGTGAGACAGAGTGCTGGCAGGGTTCGGAGCTGGGCAAGCACGCAGCTGCAGCGTGTGTTTGGCTGTGAAAGCGGTGGTGAGGGAAGGTGGGGAGCAGCAGCTTTCTGTGCTGTCCCCTTTGCTGTGGGCAAAATGGCTGGACGTTTGCACTTTGCGAGCCAATCTGTGCCGAGAGTGAGAGTGAGCCTGAGACTGTGTATTCAGAGTGCGTGGAGGAAAAGCAAGTGCAGTTCACCAGCGTGTGTGTGTGTCTCGCTATGAAAGCGCTGGCAAAGGAAGGTGAGGAAGAGCGAGAGCTTTCCGTGGTGGTACCTTTGCTGTGGGAGAACGAGCTGGACGTTTGCAGTGTCGGAGCAGGGCTCTGGCCATCGTGAGAGTGAGAGAGAGTGTTGGCAGCGTTCGGAGTTAAGCAAGGACGGAGCGCCGCTGTGCGCGATCGGCAGAGCCCTGCTCCGACGCGGCAAACGTCCAGCTCGTTCTCCCACACCAATAGGGCCAGCACTGAAAGTGCTTGCTGCTCCTCACCCTGCCTTGCCAGCGCTTTCGCAGCATAACACACAACGGTGAACTGCACTTGCCTTTCCTCCAGGCACTTCGAATACACATTCTCAAGCTCCCTCTCATTCTCGGCAGAGAGCAGCTCCCAAAGTGCAAACGACCAGCGATTTCTCCACACGATAGGTCTAAAGGCTTAGTGCTCTTGCTGTTCCTCCCCTTCCCTTACCAGCGCTTGCACAGCTAAACACACACTGCGGATCTGCCCTTGCCTTGCCTCCCAGCACTCCCAATACACATTCTCAAGCTCACTCTCGCTCTCGGCACAGACTAGCTCCCAAAGTGAAAACGTCGGGCAATTTCTCCCACCCCTTATTCTAAGGCCTTAGTTCTGTGAAAGCGCTGGCACGGGACGGTGAGGAGCAGCAAGAGCTTCCAGTGCGGGCTCCTGTGGTGTGGGAGAAAGCGCTGGACGTTTGCATCGTCGCAGCAGGGCTCTGCCGATCGGGACAGTGAGACAGAGTGCTGGCAGTTCTAGGAGCTGGGCAAGCTGGGAGCCCCAGTGTGTATTTGGCTGTAAATGAAGTGGCAAGCGAAGCCGAAGAGCAGCAAGAGCTTTGGGGGCTTTCACCTTTGCTGTGGGAGAACTCGCCGGACGTTTGCAGTGTCGCAGCAGGGCTCTGCCCATCGGGCCAGTGAGACAGAGTGCTGGCAGGGTTCGGAGCTGGGCAAGCACGCAGCTGCAGCGTGTGTTTGGCTGTGAAAGCGGTGGTGAGGGAAGGTGGGGAGCAGCAGCTTTCTGTGCTGTCCCCTTTGCTGTGGGCAAAATGGCTGGACGTTTGCACTTTGCGAGCCAATCTGTGCCGAGAGTGAGAGTGAGCCTGAGACTGTGTATTCAGAGTGCGTGGAGGAAAAGCAAGTGCAGTTCACCAGCGTGTGTGTGTGTCTCGCTATGAAAGCGCTGGCAAAGGAAGGTGAGGAAGAGCGAGAGCTTTCCGTGGTGGTACCTTTGCTGTGGGAGAACGAGCTGGACGTTTGCAGTGTCGGAGCAGGGCTCTGGCCATCGTGAGAGTGAGAGAGAGTGTTGGCAGCGTTCGGAGTTAAGCAAGGACGGAGCGCCGCTGTGCGCGATCGGCAGAGCCCTGCTCCGACGCGGCAAACGTCCAGCTCGTTCTCCCACACCAATAGCGCCAGCACTGAAAGTGCTTGCTGCTCCTCACCCTGCCTTGCCAGCGCTTTCGCAGCATAACACACAACGGTGAACTGCACTTGCCTTTCCTCCAGGCACTTCGAATACACATTCTCAAGCTCCCTCTCATTCTCGGCAGAGAGCAGCTCCCAAAGTGCAAACGACCAGCGATTTCTCCACACGATAGGTCTAAAGGCTTAGTGCTCTTGCTGTTCCTCCCCTTCCCTTACCAGCGCTTGCACAGCTAAACACACACTGCGGATCTGCCCTTGCCTTGCCTCCCAGCACTCCCAATACACATTCTCAAGCTCACTCTCGCTCTCGGCACAGACTAGCTCCCAAAGTGAAAACGTCGGGCAATTTCTCCCACCCCTTATTCTAAGGCCTTAGTTCTGTGAAAGCGCTGGCACGGGACGGTGAGGAGCAGCAAGAGCTTCCAGTGCGGGCTCCTGTGGTGTGGGAGAAAGCGCTGGACGTTTGCATCGTCGCAGCAGGGCTCTGCCGATCGGGACAGTGAGACAGAGTGCTGGCAGTTCTAGGAGCTGGGCAAGCTGGGAGCCCCAGTGTGTATTTGGCTGTAAATGAAGTGGCAAGCGAAGCCGAAGAGCAGCAAGAGCTTTGGGGGCTTTCACCTTTGCTGTGGGAGAACTCGCCGGACGTTTGCAGTGTCGCAGCAGGGCTCTGCCCATCGGGCCAGTGAGACAGAGTGCTGGCAGGGTTCGGAGCTGGGCAAGCACGCAGCTGCAGCGTGTGTTTGGCTGTGAAAGCGGTGGTGAGGGAAGGTGGGGAGCAGCAGCTTTCTGTGCTGTCCCCTTTGCTGTGGGCAAAATGGCTGGACGTTTGCACTTTGCGAGCCAATATGTGCCGAGAGTGAGAGTGAGCCTGAGACTGTGTATTCAGAGTGCGTGGAGGAAAAGCAAGTGCAGTTCACCAGCGTGTGTGTGTGTGTCTCGCTATGAAAGCGCTGGCAAAGGAAGGTGAGGAAGAGCGAGAGCTTTCCGTGGTGGTACCTTTGCTGTGGGAGAACGAGCTGGACGTTTGCAGTGTCGGAGCAGGGCTCTGGCCATCGTGAGAGTGAGAGAGAGTGTTGGCAGCGTTCGGAGTTAAGCAAGGACGGAGCGCCGCTGTGCGCGATCGGCAGAGCCCTGCTCCGACGCGGCAAACGTCCAGCTCGTTCTCCCACACCAATAGCGCCAGCACTGAAAGTGCTTGCTGCTCCTCACCCTGCCTTGCCAGCGCTTTCGCAGCATAACACACAACGGTGAACTGCACTTGCCTTTCCTCCAGGCACTTCGAATACACATTCTCAAGCTCCCTCTCATTCTCGGCAGAGAGCAGCTCCCAAAGTGCAAACGACCAGCGATTTCTCCACACGATAGGTCTAAAGGCTTAGTGCTCTTGCTGTTCCTCCCCTTCCCTTACCAGCGCTTGCACAGCTAAACACACACTGCGGATCTGCCCTTGCCTTGCCTCCCAGCACTCCCAATACACATTCTCAAGCTCACTCTCGCTCTCGGCACAGACTAGCTCCCAAAGTGAAAACGTCGGGCAATTTCTCCCACCCCTTATTCTAAGGCCTTAGTTCTGTGAAAGCGCTGGCACGGGACGGTGAGGAGCAGCAAGAGCTTCCAGTGCGGGCTCCTGTGGTGTGGGAGAAAGCGCTGGACGTTTGCATCGTCGCAGCAGGGCTCTGCCGATCGGGACAGTGAGACAGAGTGCTGGCAGTTCTAGGAGCTGGGCAAGCTGGGAGCCCCAGTGTGTATTTGGCTGTAAATGAAGTGGCAAGCGAAGCCGAAGAGCAGCAAGAGCTTTGGGGGCTTTCACCTTTGCTGTGGGAGAACTCGCCGGACGTTTGCAGTGTCGCAGCAGGGCTCTGCCCATCGGGCCAGTGAGACAGAGTGCTGGCAGGGTTCGGAGCTGGGCAAGCACGCAGCTGCAGCGTGTGTTTGGCTGTGAAAGCGGTGGTGAGGGAAGGTGGGGAGCAGCAGCTTTCTGTGCTGTCCCCTTTGCTGTGGGCAAAATGGCTGGACGTTTGCACTTTGCGAGCCAATCTGTGCCGAGAGTGAGAGTGAGCCTGAGACTGTGTATTCAGAGTGCGTGGAGGAAAAGCAAGTGCAGTTCACCAGCGTGTGTGTGTGTCTCGCTATGAAAGCGCTGGCAAAGGAAGGTGAGGAAGAGCGAGAGCTTTCCGTGGTGGTACCTTTGCTGTGGGAGAACGAGCTGGACGTTTGCAGTGTCGGAGCAGGGCTCTGGCCATCGTGAGAGTGAGAGAGAGTGTTGGCAGCGTTCGGAGTTAAGCAAGGACGGAGCGCCGCTGTGCGCGATCGGCAGAGCCCTGCTCCGACGCGGCAAACGTCCAGCTCGTTCTCCCACACCAATAGCGCCAGCACTGAAAGTGCTTGCTGCTCCTCACCCTGCCTTGCCAGCGCTTTCGCAGCATAACACACAATGGTGAACTGCACTTGCCTTTCCTCCAGGCACTTCGAATACACATTCTCAAGCTCCCTCTCATTCTCGGCAGAGAGCAGCTCCCAAAGTGCAAACGACCAGCGATTTCTCCACACGATAGGTCTAAAGGCTTAGTGCTCTTGCTGTTCCTCCCCTTCCCTTACCAGCGCTTGCACAGCTAAACACACACTGCGGATCTGCCCTTGCCTTGCCTCCCAGCACTCCCAATACACATTCTCAAGCTCACTCTCGCTCTCGGCACAGACTAGCTCCCAAAGTGAAAACGTCGGGCAATTTCTCCCACCCCTTATTCTAAGGCCTTAGTTCTGTGAAAGCGCTGGCACGGGACGGTGAGGAGCAGCAAGAGCTTCCAGTGCGGGCTCCTGTGGTGTGGGAGAAAGCGCTGGACGTTTGCATCGTCGCAGCAGGGCTCTGCCGATCGGGACAGTGAGACAGAGTGCTGGCAGTTCTAGGAGCTGGGCAAGCTGGGAGCCCCAGTGTGTATTTGGCTGTAAATGAAGTGGGAAGCGAAGCCGAAGAGCAGCAAGAGCTTTGGGGGCTTTCACCTTTGCTGTGGGAGAACTCGCCGGACGTTTGCAGTGTCGCAGCAGGGCTCTGCCCATCGGGCCAGTGAGACAGAGTGCTGGCAGGGTTCGGAGCTGGGCAAGCACGCAGCTGCAGCGTGTGTTTGGCTGTGAAAGCGGTGGTGAGGGAAGGTGGGGAGCAGCAGCTTTCTGTGCTGTCCCCTTTGCTGTGGGCAAAATGGCTGGACGTTTGCACTTTGCGAGCCAATCTGTGCCGAGAGTGAGAGTGAGCCTGAGACTGTGTATTCAGAGTGCGTGGAGGAAAAGCAAGTGCAGTTCACCAGCGTGTGTGTGTGTGTCTCGCTATGAAAGCGCTGGCAAAGGAAGGTGAGGAAGAGCGAGAGCTTTCCGTGGTGGTACCTTTGCTGTGGGAGAACTCGCCGGACGTTTGCAGTGTCGCAGCAGGGCTCTGCCCATCGGGCCAGTGAGACAGAGTGCTGGCAGGGTTCGGAGCTGGGCAAGCACGCAGCTGCAGCGTGTGTTTGGCTGTGAAAGCGGTGGTGAGGGAAGGTGGGGAGCAGCAGCTTTCTGTGCTGTCCCCTTTGCTGTGGGCAAAATGGCTGGACGTTTGCACTTTGCGAGCCAATCTGTGCCGAGAGTGAGAGTGAGCCTGAGACTGTGTATTCAGAGTGCGTGGAGGAAAAGCAAGTGCAGTTCACCAGCGTGTGTGTGTCTCTCGCTATGAAAGCGCTGGCAAAGGAAGGTGAGGAAGAGCGAGAGCTTTCCGTGGTGGTACCTTTGCTGTGGGAGAACGAGCTGGACGTTTGCAGTGTCGGAGCAGGGCTCTGGCCATCGTGAGAGTGAGAGAGAGTGTTGGCAGCGTTCGGAGTTAAGCAAGGACGGAGCGCCGCTGTGCGCGATCGGCAGAGCCCTGCTCCGACGCGGCAAACGTCCAGCTCGTTCTCCCACACCAATAGCGCCAGCACTGAAAGTGCTTGCTGCTCCTCACCCTGCCTTGCCAGCGCTTTCGCAGCATAACACACAACGGTGAACTGCACTTGCCTTTCCTCCAGGCACTTCGAATACACATTCTCAAGCTCCCTCTCATTCTCGGCAGAGAGCAGCTCCCAAAGTGCAAACGACCAGCGATTTCTCCACACGATAGGTCTAAAGGCTTAGTGCTCTTGCTGTTCCTCCCCTTCCCTTACCAGCGCTTGCACAGCTAAACACACACTGCGGATCTGCCCTTGCCTTGCCTCCCAGCACTCCCAATACACATTCTCAAGCTCACTCTCGCTCTCGGCACAGACTAGCTCCCAAAGTGAAAACGTCGGGCAATTTCTCCCACCCCTTATTCTAAGGCCTTAGTTCTGTGAAAGCGCTGGCACGGGACGGTGAGGAGCAGCAAGAGCTTCCAGTGCGGGCTCCTGTGGTGTGGGAGAAAGCGCTGGACGTTTGCATCGTCGCAGCAGGGCTCTGCCGATCGGGACAGTGAGACAGAGTGCTGGCAGTTCTAGGAGCTGGGCAAGCTGGGAGCCCCAGTGTGTATTTGGCTGTAAATGAAGTGGCAAGCGAAGCCGAAGAGCAGCAAGAGCTTTGGGGGCTTTCACCTTTGCTGTGGGAGAACTCGCCGGACGTTTGCAGTGTCGCAGCAGGGCTCTGCCCATCGGGCCAGTGAGACAGAGTGCTGGCAGGGTTCGGAGCTGGGCAAGCACGCAGCTGCAGCGTGTGTTTGGCTGTGAAAGCGGTGGTGAGGGAAGGTGGGGAGCAGCAGCTTTCTGTGCTGTCCCCTTTGCTGTGGGCAAAATGGCTGGACGTTTGCACTTTGCGAGCCAATCTGTGCCGAGAGTGAGAGTGAGCCTGAGACTGTGTATTCAGAGTGCGTGGAGGAAAAGCAAGTGCAGTTCACCAGCGTGTGTGTGTGTCTCGCTATGAAAGCGCTGGCAAAGGAAGGTGAGGAAGAGCGAGAGCTTTCCGTGGTGGTACCTTTGCTGTGGGAGAACGAGCTGGACGTTTGCAGTGTCGGAGCAGGGCTCTGGCCATCGTGAGAGTGAGAGAGAGTGTTGGCAGCGTTCGGAGTTAAGCAAGGACGGAGCGCCGCTGTGCGCGATCGGCAGAGCCCTGCTCCGACGCGGCAAACGTCCAGCTCGTTCTCCCACACCAATAGCGCCAGCACTGAAAGTGCTTGCTGCTCCTCACCCTGCCTTGCCAGCGCTTTCGCAGCATAACACACAACGGTGAACTGCACTTGCCTTTCCTCCAGGCACTTCGAATACACATTCTCAAGCTCCCTCTCATTCTCGGCAGAGAGCAGCTCCCAAAGTGCAAACGACCAGCGATTTCTCCACACGATAGGTCTAAAGGCTTAGTGCTCTTGCTGTTCCTCCCCTTCCCTTACCAGCGCTTGCACAGCTAAACACACACTGCGGATCTGCCCTTGCCTTGCCTCCCAGCACTCCCAATACACATTCTCAAGCTCACTCTCGCTCTCGGCACAGACTAGCTCCCAAAGTGAAAACGTCGGGCAATTTCTCCCACCCCTTATTCTAAGGCCTTAGTTCTGTGAAAGCGCTGGCACGGGACGGTGAGGAGCAGCAAGAGCTTCCAGTGCGGGCTCCTGTGGTGTGGGAGAAAGCGCTGGACGTTTGCATCGTCGCAGCAGGGCTCTGCCGATCGGGACAGTGAGACAGAGTGCTGGCAGTTCTAGGAGCTGGGCAAGCTGGGAGCCCCAGTGTGTATTTGGCTGTAAATGAAGTGGCAAGCGAAGCCGAAGAGCAGCAAGAGCTTTGGGGGCTTTCGCCTTTGCTGTGGGAGAACTCGCCGGACGTTTGCAGTGTCGCAGCAGGGCTCTGCCCATCGGGCCAGTGAGACAGAGTGCTGGCAGGGTTCGGAGCTGGGCAAGCACGCAGCTGCAGCGTGTGTTTGGCTGTGAAAGCGGTGGTGAGGGAAGGTGGGGAGCAGCAGCTTTCTGTGCTGTCCCCTTTGCTGTGGGCAAAATGGCTGGACGTTTGCACTTTGCGAGCCAATCTGTGCCGAGAGTGAGAGTGAGCCTGAGACTGTGTATTCAGAGTGCGTGGAGGAAAAGCAAGTGCAGTTCACCAGCGTGTGTGTGTGTCTCGCTATGAAAGCGCTGGCAAAGGAAGGTGAGGAAGAGCGAGAGCTTTCCGTGGTGGTACCTTTGCTGTGGGAGAACGAGCTGGATGTTTGCAGTGTCGGAGCAGGGCTCTGGCCATCGTGAGAGTGAGAGAGAGTGTTGGCAGCGTTCGGAGTTAAGCAAGGACGGAGCGCCGCTGTGCGCGATCGGCAGAGCCCTGCTCCGACGCGGCAAACGTCCAGCTCGTTCTCCCACACCAATAGCGCCAGCACTGAAAGTGCTTGCTGCTCCTCACCCTGCCTTGCCAGCGCTTTCGCAGCATAACACACAACGGTGAACTGCACTTGCCTTTCCTCCAGGCACTTCGAATACACATTCTCAAGCTCCCTCTCATTCTCGGCAGAGAGCAGCTCCCAAAGTGCAAACGACCAGCGATTTCTCCACACGATAGGTCTAAAGGCTTAGTGCTCTTGCTGTTCCTCCCCTTCCCTTACCAGCGCTTGCACAGCTAAACACACACTGCGGATCTGCCCTTGCCTTGCCTCCCAGCACTCCCAATACACATTCTCAAGCTCACTCTCGCTCTCGGCACAGACTAGCTCCCAAAGTGAAAACGTCGGGCAATTTCTCCCACCCCTTATTCTAAGGCCTTAGTTCTGTGAAAGCGCTGGCACGGGACGGTGAGGAGCAGCAAGAGCTTCCAGTGCGGGCTCCTGTGGTGTGGGAGAAAGCGCTGGACGTTTGCATCGTCGCAGCAGGGCTCTGCCGATCGGGACAGTGAGACAGAGTGCTGGCAGTTCTAGGAGCTGGGCAAGCTGGGAGCCCCAGTGTGTATTTGGCTGTAAATGAAGTGGCAAGCGAAGCCGAAGAGCAGCAAGAGCTTTGGGGGCTTTCACCTTTGCTGTGGGAGAACTCGCCGGACGTTTGCAGTGTCGCAGCAGGGCTCTGCCCATCGGGCCAGTGAGACAGAGTGCTGGCAGGGTTCGGAGCTGGGCAAGCACGCAGCTGCAGCGTGTGTTTGGCTGTGAAAGCGGTGGTGAGGGAAGGTGGGGAGCAGCAGCTTTCTGTGCTGTCCCCTTTGCTGTGGGCAAAATGGCTGGACGTTTGCACTTTGCGAGCCAATCTGTGCCGAGAGTGAGAGTGAGCCTGAGACTGTGTATTCAGAGTGCGTGGAGGAAAAGCAAGTGCAGTTCACCAGCGTGTGTGTGTGTGTCTCGCTATGAAAGCGCTGGCAAAGGAAGGTGAGGAAGAGCGAGAGCTTTCCGTGGTGGTACCTTTGCTGTGGGAGAACGAGCTGGACGTTTGCAGTGTCGGAGCAGGGCTCTGGCCATCGTGAGAGTGATAGAGAGTGTTGGCAGCGTTCGGAGTTAAGCAAGGACGGAGCGCCGCTGTGCGCGATCGGCAGAGCCCTGCTCCGACGCGGCAAACGTCCAGCTCGTTCTCCCACACCAATAGCGCCAGCACTGAAAGTGCTTGCTGCTCCTCACCCTGCCTTGCCAGCGCTTTCGCAGCATAACACACAACGGTGAACTGCACTTGCCTTTCCTCCAGGCACTTCGAATACACGTTCTCAAGCTCCCTCTCATTCTCAGCAGAGAGCAGCTCCCAAAGTGCAAACGACCAGCGATTTCTCCACACGATAGGTCTAAAGGCTTAGTGCTCTTGCTGTTCCTCCCCTTCCCTTACCAGCGCTTGCACAGCTAAACACACACTGCGGATCTGCCCTTGCCTTGCCTCCCAGCACTCCCAATACACATTCTCAAGCTCACTCTCGCTCTCGGCACAGACTAGCTCCCAAAGTGAAAACGTCGGGCAATTTCTCCCACCCCTTATTCTAAGGCCTTAGTTCTGTGAAAGCGCTGGCACGGGACGGTGAGGAGCAGCAAGAGCTTCCAGTGCGGGCTCCTGTGGTGTGGGAGAAAGCGCTGGACGTTTGCATCGTCGCAGCAGGGCTCTGCCGATCGGGACAGTGAGACAGAGTGCTGGCAGTTCTAGGAGCTGGGCAAGCTGGGAGCCCCAGTGTGTATTTGGCTGTAAATGAAGTGGCAAGCGAAGCCGAAGAGCAGCAAGAGCTTTGGGGGCTTTCACCTTTGCTGTGGGAGAACTCGCCGGACGTTTGCAGTGTCGCAGCAGGGCTCTGCCCATCGGGCCAGTGAGACAGAGTGCTGGCAGGGTTCGGAGCTGGGCAAGCACGCAGCTGCAGCGTGTGTTTGGCTGTGAAAGCGGTGGTGAGGGAAGGTGGGGAGCAGCAGCTTTCTGTGCTGTCCCCTTTGCTGTGGGCAAAATGGCTGGACGTTTGCACTTTGCGAGCCAATATGTGCCGAGAGTGAGAGTGAGCCTGAGACTGTGTATTCAGAGTGCGTGGAGGAAAAGCAAGTGCAGTTCACCAGCGTGTGTGTGTGTCTCGCTATGAAAGCGCTGGCAAAGGAAGGTGAGGAAGAGCGAGAGCTTTCCGTGGTGGTACCTTTGCTGTGGGAGAACGAGCTGGACGTTTGCAGTGTCGGAGCAGGGCTCTGGCCATCGTGAGAGTGAGAGAGAGTGTTGGCAGCGTTCGGAGTTAAGCAAGGACGGAGCGCCGCTGTGCGCGATCGGCAGAGCCCTGCTCCGACGCGGCAAACGTCCAGCTCGTTCTCCCACACCAATAGCGCCAGCACTGAAAGTGCTTGCTGCTCCTCACCCTGCCTTGCCAGCGCTTTCGCAGCATAACACACAACGGTGAACTGCACTTGCCTTTCCTCCAGGCACTTCGAATACACATTCTCAAGCTCCCTCTCATTCTCGGCAGAGAGCAGCTCCCAAAGTGCAAACGACCAGCGATTTCTCCACACGATAGGTCTAAAGGCTTAGTGCTCTTGCTGTTCCTCCCCTTCCCTTACCAGCGCTTGCACAGCTAAACACACACTGCGGATCTGCCCTTGCCTTGCCTCCCAGCACTCCCAATACACATTCTCAAGCTCACTCTCGCTCTCGGCACAGACTAGCTCCCAAAGTGAAAACGTCGGGCAATTTCTCCCACCCCTTATTCTAAGGCCTTAGTTCTGTGAAAGCGCTGGCACGGGACGGTGAGGAGCAGCAAGAGCTTCCAGTGCGGGCTCCTGTGGTGTGGGAGAAAGCGCTGGACGTTTGCATCGTCGCAGCAGGGCTCTGCCGATCGGGACAGTGAGACAGAGTGCTGGCAGTTCTAGGAGCTGGGCAAGCTGGGAGCCCCAGTGTGTATTTGGCTGTAAATGAAGTGGCAAGCGAAGCCGAAGAGCAGCAAGAGCTTTGGGGGCTTTCACCTTTGCTGTGGGAGAACTTGCCGGACGTTTGCAGTGTCGCAGCAGGGCTCTGCCCATCGGGCCAGTGAGACAGAGTGCTGGCAGGGTTCGGAGCTGGGCAAGCACGCAGCTGCAGCGTGTGTTTGGCTGTGAAAGCGGTGGTGAGGGAAGGTGGGGAGCAGCAGCTTTCTGTGCTGTCCCCTTTGCTGTGGGCAAAATGGCTGGACGTTTGCACTTTGCGAGCCAATCTGTGCCGAGAGTGAGAGTGAGCCTGAGACTGTGTATTCAGAGTGCGTGGAGGAAAAGCAAGTGCAGTTCACCAGCGTGTGTGTGTGTCTCGCTATGAAAGCGCTGGCAAAGGAAGGTGAGGAAGAGCGAGAGCTTTCCGTGGTGGTACCTTTGCTGTGGGAGAACGAGCTGGACGTTTGCAGTGTCGGAGCAGGGCTCTGGCCATCGTGAGAGTGAGAGAGAGTGTTGGCAGCGTTCGGAGTTAAGCAAGGACGGAGCGCCGCTGTGCGCGATCGGCAGAGCCCTGCTCCGACGCGGCAAACGTCCAGCTCGTTCTCCCACACCAATAGCGCCAGCACTGAAAGTGCTTGCTGCTCCTCACCCTGCCTTGCCAGCGCTTTCGCAGCATAACACACAACGGTGAACTGCACTTGCCTTTCCTCCAGGCACTTCGAATACACGTTCTCAAGCTCCCTCTCATTCTCAGCAGAGAGCAGCTCCCAAAGTGCAAACGACCAGCGATTTCTCCACACGATAGGTCTAAAGGCTTAGTGCTCTTGCTGTTCCTCCCCTTCCCTTACCAGCGCTTGCACAGCTAAACACACACTGCGGATCTGCCCTTGCCTTGCCTCCCAGCACTCCCAATACACATTCTCAAGCTCACTCTCGCTCTCGGCACAGACTAGCTCCCAAAGTGAAAACGTCGGGCAATTTCTCCCACCCCTTATTCTAAGGCCTTAGTTCTGTGAAAGCGCTGGCACGGGACGGTGAGGAGCAGCAAGAGCTTCCAGTGCGGGCTCCTGTGGTGTGGGAGAAAGCGCTGGACGTTTGCATCGTCGCAGCAGGGCTCTGCCGATCGGGACAGTGAGACAGAGTGCTGGCAGTTCTAGGAGCTGGGCAAGCTGGGAGCCCCAGTGTGTATTTGGCTGTAAATGAAGTGGGAAGCGAAGCCGAAGAGCAGCAAGAGCTTTGGGGGCTTTCGCCTTTGCTGTGGGAGAACTCGCCGGACGTTTGCAGTGTCGCAGCAGGGCTCTGCCCATCGGGCCAGTGAGACAGAGTGCTGGCAGGGTTCGGAGCTGGGCAAGCACGCAGCTGCAGCGTGTGTTTGGCTGTGAAAGCGGTGGTGAGGGAAGGTGGGGAGCAGCAGCTTTCTGTGCTGTCCCCTTTGCTGTGGGCAAAATGGCTGGACGTTTGCACTTTGCGAGCCAATCTGTGCCGAGAGTGAGAGTGAGCCTGAGACTGTGTATTCAGAGTGCGTGGAGGAAAAGCAAGTGCAGTTCACCAGCGTGTGTGTGTGTCTCGCTATGAAAGCGCTGGCAAAGGAAGGTGAGGAAGAGCGAGAGCTTTCCGTGGTGGTACCTTTGCTGTGGGAGAACGAGCTGGACGTTTGCAGTGTCGGAGCAGGGCTCTGGCCATCGTGAGAGTGAGAGAGAGTGTTGGCAGCGTTCGGAGTTAAGCAAGGACGGAGCGCCGCTGTGCGCGATCGGCAGAGCCCTGCTCCGACGCGGCAAACGTCCAGCTCGTTCTCCCACACCAATAGGGCCAGCACTGAAAGTGCTTGCTGCTCCTCACCCTGCCTTGCCAGCGCTTTCGCAGCATAACACACAACGGTGAACTGCACTTGCCTTTCCTCCAGGCACTTCGAATACACATTCTCAAGCTCCCTCTCATTCTCGGCAGAGAGCAGCTCCCAAAGTGCAAACGACCAGCGATTTCTCCACACGATAGGTCTAAAGGCTTAGTGCTCTTGCTGTTCCTCCCCTTCCCTTACCAGCGCTTGCACAGCTAAACACACACTGCGGATCTGCCCTTGCCTTGCCTCCCAGCACTCCCAATACACATTCTCAAGCTCACTCTCGCTCTCGGCACAGACTAGCTCCCAAAGTGAAAACGTCGGGCAATTTCTCCCACCCCTTATTCTAAGGCCTTAGTTCTGTGAAAGCGCTGGCACGGGACGGTGAGGAGCAGCAAGAGCTTCCAGTGCGGGCTCCTGTGGTGTGGGAGAAAGCGCTGGACGTTTGCATCGTCGCAGCAGGGCTCTGCCGATCGGGACAGTGAGACAGAGTGCTGGCAGTTCTAGGAGCTGGGCAAGCTGGGAGCCCCAGTGTGTATTTGGCTGTAAATGAAGTGGCAAGCGAAGCCGAAGAGCAGCAAGAGCTTTGGGGGCTTTCACCTTTGCTGTGGGAGAACTCGCCGGACGTTTGCAGTGTCGCAGCAGGGCTCTGCCCATCGGGCCAGTGAGACAGAGTGCTGGCAGGGTTCGGAGCTGGGCAAGCACGCAGCTGCAGCGTGTGTTTGGCTGTGAAAGCGGTGGTGAGGGAAGGTGGGGAGCAGCAGCTTTCTGTGCTGTCCCCTTTGCTGTGGGCAAAATGGCTGGACGTTTGCACTTTGCGAGCCAATCTGTGCCGAGAGTGAGAGTGAGCCTGAGACTGTGTATTCAGAGTGCGTGGAGGAAAAGCAAGTGCAGTTCACCAGCGTGTGTGTGTGTCTCGCTATGAAAGCGCTGGCAAAGGAAGGTGAGGAAGAGCGAGAGCTTTCCGTGGTGGTACCTTTGCTGTGGGAGAACGAGCTGGACGTTTGCAGTGTCGGAGCAGGGCTCTGGCCATCGTGAGAGTGAGAGAGAGTGTTGGCAGCGTTCGGAGTTAAGCAAGGACGGAGCGCCGCTGTGCGCGATCGGCAGAGCCCTGCTCCGACGCGGCAAACGTCCAGCTCGTTCTCCCACACCAATAGGGCCAGCACTGAAAGTGCTTGCTGCTCCTCACCCTGCCTTGCCAGCGCTTTCGCAGCATAACACACAACGGTGAACTGCACTTGCCTTTCCTCCAGGCACTTCGAATACACATTCTCAAGCTCCCTCTCATTCTCGGCAGAGAGCAGCTCCCAAAGTGCAAACGACCAGCGATTTCTCCACACGATAGGTCTAAAGGCTTAGTGCTCTTGCTGTTCCTCCCCTTCCCTTACCAGCGCTTGCACAGCTAAACACACACTGCGGATCTGCCCTTGCCTTGCCTCCCAGCACTCCCAATACACATTCTCAAGCTCACTCTCGCTCTCGGCACAGACTAGCTCCCAAAGTGAAAACGTCGGGCAATTTCTCCCACCCCTTATTCTAAGGCCTTAGTTCTGTGAAAGCGCTGGCACGGGACGGTGAGGAGCAGCAAGAGCTTCCAGTGCGGGCTCCTGTGGTGTGGGAGAAAGCGCTGGACGTTTGCATCGTCGCAGCAGGGCTCTGCCGATCGGGACAGTGAGACAGAGTGCTGGCAGTTCTAGGAGCTGGGCAAGCTGGGAGCCCCAGTGTGTATTTGGCTGTAAATGAAGTGGCAAGCGAAGCCGAAGAGCAGCAAGAGCTTTGGGGGCTTTCACCTTTGCTGTGGGAGAACTCGCCGGACGTTTGCAGTGTCGCAGCAGGGCTCTGCCCATCGGGCCAGTGAGACAGAGTGCTGGCAGGGTTCGGAGCTGGGCAAGCACGCAGCTGCAGCGTGTGTTTGGCTGTGAAAGCGGTGGTGAGGGAAGGTGGGGAGCAGCAGCTTTCTGTGCTGTCCCCTTTGCTGTGGGCAAAATGGCTGGACGTTTGCACTTTGCGAGCCAATATGTGCCGAGAGTGAGAGTGAGCCTGAGACTGTGTATTCAGAGTGCGTGGAGGAAAAGCAAGTGCAGTTCACCAGCGTGTGTGTGTGTGTCTCGCTATGAAAGCGCTGGCAAAGGAAGGTGAGGAAGAGCGAGAGCTTTCCGTGGTGGTACCTTTGCTGTGGGAGAACGAGCTGGACGTTTGCAGTGTCGGAGCAGGGCTCTGGCCATCGTGAGAGTGAGAGAGAGTGTTGGCAGCGTTCGGAGTTAAGCAAGGACGGAGCGCCGCTGTGCGCGATCGGCAGAGCCCTGCTCCGACGCGGCAAACGTCCAGCTCGTTCTCCCACACCAATAGCGCCAGCACTGAAAGTGCTTGCTGCTCCTCACCCTGCCTTGCCAGCGCTTTCGCAGCATAACACACAACGGTGAACTGCACTTGCCTTTCCTCCAGGCACTTCGAATACACATTCTCAAGCTCCCTCTCATTCTCGGCAGAGAGCAGCTCCCAAAGTGCAAACGACCAGCGATTTCTCCACACGATAGGTCTAAAGGCTTAGTGCTCTTGCTGTTCCTCCCCTTCCCTTACCAGCGCTTGCACAGCTAAACACACACTGCGGATCTGCCCTTGCCTTGCCTCCCAGCACTCCCAATACACATTCTCAAGCTCACTCTCGCTCTCGGCACAGACTAGCTCCCAAAGTGAAAACGTCGGGCAATTTCTCCCACCCCTTATTCTAAGGCCTTAGTTCTGTGAAAGCGCTGGCACGGGACGGTGAGGAGCAGCAAGAGCTTCCAGTGCGGGCTCCTGTGGTGTGGGAGAAAGCGCTGGACGTTTGCATCGTCGCAGCAGGGCTCTGCCGATCGGGACAGTGAGACAGAGTGCTGGCAGTTCTAGGAGCTGGGCAAGCTGGGAGCCCCAGTGTGTATTTGGCTGTAAATGAAGTGGCAAGCGAAGCCGAAGAGCAGCAAGAGCTTTGGGGGCTTTCACCTTTGCTGTGGGAGAACTCGCCGGACGTTTGCAGTGTCGCAGCAGGGCTCTGCCCATCGGGCCAGTGAGACAGAGTGCTGGCAGGGTTCGGAGCTGGGCAAGCACGCAGCTGCAGCGTGTGTTTGGCTGTGAAAGCGGTGGTGAGGGAAGGTGGGGAGCAGCAGCTTTCTGTGCTGTCCCCTTTGCTGTGGGCAAAATGGCTGGACGTTTGCACTTTGCGAGCCAATCTGTGCCGAGAGTGAGAGTGAGCCTGAGACTGTGTATTCAGAGTGCGTGGAGGAAAAGCAAGTGCAGTTCACCAGCGTGTGTGTGTGTCTCGCTATGAAAGCGCTGGCAAAGGAAGGTGAGGAAGAGCGAGAGCTTTCCGTGGTGGTACCTTTGCTGTGGGAGAACGAGCTGGACGTTTGCAGTGTCGGAGCAGGGCTCTGGCCATCGTGAGAGTGAGAGAGAGTGTTGGCAGCGTTCGGAGTTAAGCAAGGACGGAGCGCCGCTGTGCGCGATCGGCAGAGCCCTGCTCCGACGCGGCAAACGTCCAGCTCGTTCTCCCACACCAATAGCGCCAGCACTGAAAGTGCTTGCTGCTCCTCACCCTGCCTTGCCAGCGCTTTCGCAGCATAACACACAATGGTGAACTGCACTTGCCTTTCCTCCAGGCACTTCGAATACACATTCTCAAGCTCCCTCTCATTCTCGGCAGAGAGCAGCTCCCAAAGTGCAAACGACCAGCGATTTCTCCACACGATAGGTCTAAAGGCTTAGTGCTCTTGCTGTTCCTCCCCTTCCCTTACCAGCGCTTGCACAGCTAAACACACACTGCGGATCTGCCCTTGCCTTGCCTCCCAGCACTCCCAATACACATTCTCAAGCTCACTCTCGCTCTCGGCACAGACTAGCTCCCAAAGTGAAAACGTCGGGCAATTTCTCCCACCCCTTATTCTAAGGCCTTAGTTCTGTGAAAGCGCTGGCACGGGACGGTGAGGAGCAGCAAGAGCTTCCAGTGCGGGCTCCTGTGGTGTGGGAGAAAGCGCTGGACGTTTGCATCGTCGCAGCAGGGCTCTGCCGATCGGGACAGTGAGACAGAGTGCTGGCAGTTCTAGGAGCTGGGCAAGCTGGGAGCCCCAGTGTGTATTTGGCTGTAAATGAAGTGGGAAGCGAAGCCGAAGAGCAGCAAGAGCTTTGGGGGCTTTCACCTTTGCTGTGGGAGAACTCGCCGGACGTTTGCAGTGTCGCAGCAGGGCTCTGCCCATCGGGCCAGTGAGACAGAGTGCTGGCAGGGTTCGGAGCTGGGCAAGCACGCAGCTGCAGCGTGTGTTTGGCTGTGAAAGCGGTGGTGAGGGAAGGTGGGGAGCAGCAGCTTTCTGTGCTGTCCCCTTTGCTGTGGGCAAAATGGCTGGACGTTTGCACTTTGCGAGCCAATCTGTGCCGAGAGTGAGAGTGAGCCTGAGACTGTGTATTCAGAGTGCGTGGAGGAAAAGCAAGTGCAGTTCACCAGCGTGTGTGTGTGTGTCTCGCTATGAAAGCGCTGGCAAAGGAAGGTGAGGAAGAGCGAGAGCTTTCCGTGGTGGTACCTTTGCTGTGGGAGAACTCGCCGGACGTTTGCAGTGTCGCAGCAGGGCTCTGCCCATCGGGCCAGTGAGACAGAGTGCTGGCAGGGTTCGGAGCTGGGCAAGCACGCAGCTGCAGCGTGTGTTTGGCTGTGAAAGCGGTGGTGAGGGAAGGTGGGGAGCAGCAGCTTTCTGTGCTGTCCCCCTTTGCTGTGGGCAAAATGGCTGGACGTTTGCACTTTGCGAGCCAATCTGTGCCGAGAGTGAGAGTGAGCCTGAGACTGTGTATTCAGAGTGCGTGGAGGAAAAGCAAGTGCAGTTCACCAGCGTGTGTGTGTCTCTCGCTATGAAAGCGCTGGCAAAGGAAGGTGAGGAAGAGCGAGCTTTCCGTGGTGGTACCTTTGCTGTGGAGACGAGCTGGACGTTTGCAGTGTCGGAGCAGGGCTCTGGCCATCGTGAGAGTGAGAGAGAGTGTTGCAGCGTTCGGAGTTAAGCAAGGACGGAGCGCCGCTGTGCGCGATCGGCAGAGCCCTGCTCCGACGCGGCAAACGTCCAGCTCGTTCTCCCACACCAATAGCGCCAGCACTGAAAGTGCTTGCTGCTCCTCACCCTGCCTTGCCAGCGCTTTCGCAGCATAACACACAACGGTGAACTGCACTTGCCTTTCCTCCAGGCACTTCGAATACACATTCTCAAGCTCCCTCTCATTCTCGGCAGAGAGCAGCTCCCAAAGTGCAAACGACCAGCGATTTCTCCACACGATAGGTCTAAAGGCTTAGTGCTCTTGCTGTTCCTCCCCTTCCCTTACCAGCGCTTGCACAGCTAAACACACACTGCGGATCTGCCCTTGCCTTGCCCTCCAGCACTCCCAATACACATTCTCAAGCTCACTCTCGCTCTCGGCACAGACTAGCTCCCAAAGTGAAAACGTCGGGCAATTTCTCCCACCCCTTATTCTAAGGCCTTAGTTCTGTGAAAGGCTGGCACGGACGGTGAGGAGCAGCAAGAGCTTCCAGTGCGGGCTCCTGTGGTGTGGGAGAAAGCGCTGGACGTTTGCATCGTCGCAGCAGGGCTCTGCCGATCGGGACAGTGAGACAGAGTGCTGGCAGTTCTAGGAGCTGGGCAAGCTGGGAGCCCCAGTGTGTATTTGGTATTTGGCTGTAAATGAAGTGGGAAGCGAAGCCGAAGAGCAGCAAGAGCTTTGGGGGCTTTCACCTTTGCTGTGGGAGAACTCGCCGGACGTTTGCAGTGTCGCAGCAGGGCTCTGCCCATCGGGCCAGTGAGACAGAGTGCTGGCAGGGTTCGGAGCTGGGCAAGCACGCAGCTGCAGCGTGTGTTTGGCTGTGAAAGCGGTGGTGAGGGAAGGTGGGGAGCAGCAGCTTTCTGTGCTGTCCCCTTTGCTGTGGGCAAAATGGCTGGACGTTTGCACTTTGCGAGCCAATCTGTGCCGAGAGTGAGAGTGAGCCTGAGACTGTGTATTCAGAGTGCGTGGAGGAAAAGCAAGTGCAGTTCACCAGCGTGTGTGTGTGTCTCGCTATGAAAGCGCTGGCAAAGGAAGGTGAGGAAGAGCGAGAGCTTTCCGTGGTGGTACCTTTGCTGTGGGAGAACGAGCTGGACGTTTGCAGTGTCGGAGCAGGGCTCTGGCCATCGTGAGAGTGAGAGAGAGTGTTGGCAGCGTTCGGAGTTAAGCAAGGACGGAGCGCCGCTGTGCGCGATCGGCAGAGCCCTGCTCCGACGCGGCAAACGTCCAGCTCGTTCTCCCACACCAATAGCGCCAGCACTGAAAGTGCTTGCTGCTCCTCACCCTGCCTTGCCAGCGCTTTCGCAGCATAACACACAACGGTGAACTGCACTTGCCTTTCCTCCAGGCACTTCGAATACACATTCTCAAGCTCCCTCTCATTCTCGGCAGAGAGCAGCTCCCAAAGTGCAAACGACCAGCGATTTCTCCACACGATAGGTCTAAAGGCTTAGTGCTCTTGCTGTTCCTCCCCTTCCCTTACCAGCGCTTGCACAGCTAAACACACACTGCGGATCTGCCCTTGCCTTGCCTCCCAGCACTCCCAATACACATTCTCAAGCTCACTCTCGCTCTCGGCACAGACTAGCTCCCAAAGTGAAAACGTCGGGCAATTTCTCCCACCCCTTATTCTAAGGCCTTAGTTCTGTGAAAGCGCTGGCACGGGACGGTGAGGAGCAGCAAGAGCTTCCAGTGCGGGCTCCTGTGGTGTGGGAGAAAGCGCTGGACGTTTGCATCGTCGCAGCAGGGCTCTGCCGATCGGGACAGTGAGACAGAGTGCTGGCAGTTCTAGGAGCTGGGCAAGCTGGGAGCCCCAGTGTGTATTTGGCTGTAAATGAAGTGGCAAGCGAAGCCGAAGAGCAGCAAGAGCTTTGGGGGCTTTCGCCTTTGCTGTGGGAGAACTCGCCGGACGTTTGCAGTGTCGCAGCAGGGCTCTGCCCATCGGGCCAGTGAGACAGAGTGCTGGCAGGGTTCGGAGCTGGGCAAGCACGCAGCTGCAGCGTGTGTTTGGCTGTGAAAGCGGTGGTGAGGGAAGGTGGGGAGCAGCAGCTTTCTGTGCTGTCCCCTTTGCTGTGGGCAAAATGGCTGGACGTTTGCACTTTGCGAGCCAATCTGTGCCGAGAGTGAGAGTGAGCCTGAGACTGTGTATTCAGAGTGCGTGGAGGAAAAGCAAGTGCAGTTCACCAGCGTGTGTGTGTGTCTCGCTATGAAAGCGCTGGCAAAGGAAGGTGAGGAAGAGCGAGAGCTTTCCGTGGTGGTACCTTTGCTGTGGGAGAACGAGCTGGATGTTTGCAGTGTCGGAGCAGGGCTCTGGCCATCGTGAGAGTGAGAGAGAGTGTTGGCAGCGTTCGGAGTTAAGCAAGGACGGAGCGCCGCTGTGCGCGATCGGCAGAGCCCTGCTCCGACGCGGCAAACGTCCAGCTCGTTCTCCCACACCAATAGCGCCAGCACTGAAAGTGCTTGCTGCTCCTCACCCTGCCTTGCCAGCGCTTTCGCAGCATAACACACAACGGTGAACTGCACTTGCCTTTCCTCCAGGCACTTCGAATACACATTCTCAAGCTCCCTCTCATTCTCGGCAGAGAGCAGCTCCCAAAGTGCAAACGACCAGCGATTTCTCCACACGATAGGTCTAAAGGCTTAGTGCTCTTGCTGTTCCTCCCCTTCCCTTACCAGCGCTTGCACAGCTAAACACACACTGCGGATCTGCCCTTGCCTTGCCTCCCAGCACTCCCAATACACATTCTCAAGCTCACTCTCGCTCTCGGCACAGACTAGCTCCCAAAGTGAAAACGTCGGGCAATTTCTCCCACCCCTTATTCTAAGGCCTTAGTTCTGTGAAAGCGCTGGCACGGGACGGTGAGGAGCAGCAAGAGCTTCCAGTGCGGGCTCCTGTGGTGTGGGAGAAAGCGCTGGACGTTTGCATCGTCGCAGCAGGGCTCTGCCGATCGGGACAGTGAGACAGAGTGCTGGCAGTTCTAGGAGCTGGGCAAGCTGGGAGCCCCAGTGTGTATTTGGCTGTAAATGAAGTGGCAAGCGAAGCCGAAGAGCAGCAAGAGCTTTGGGGGCTTTCACCTTTGCTGTGGGAGAACTCGCCGGACGTTTGCAGTGTCGCAGCAGGGCTCTGCCCATCGGGCCAGTGAGACAGAGTGCTGGCAGGGTTCGGAGCTGGGCAAGCACGCAGCTGCAGCGTGTGTTTGGCTGTGAAAGCGGTGGTGAGGGAAGGTGGGGAGCAGCAGCTTTCTGTGCTGTCCCCTTTGCTGTGGGCAAAATGGCTGGACGTTTGCACTTTGCGAGCCAATCTGTGCCGAGAGTGAGAGTGAGCCTGAGACTGTGTATTCAGAGTGCGTGGAGGAAAAGCAAGTGCAGTTCACCAGCGTGTGTGTGTGTGTCTCGCTATGAAAGCGCTGGCAAAGGAAGGTGAGGAAGAGCGAGAGCTTTCCGTGGTGGTACCTTTGCTGTGGGAGAACGAGCTGGACGTTTGCAGTGTCGGAGCAGGGCTCTGGCCATCGTGAGAGTGATAGAGAGTGTTGGCAGCGTTCGGAGTTAAGCAAGGACGGAGCGCCGCTGTGCGCGATCGGCAGAGCCCTGCTCCGACGCGGCAAACGTCCAGCTCGTTCTCCCACACCAATAGCGCCAGCACTGAAAGTGCTTGCTGCTCCTCACCCTGCCTTGCCAGCGCTTTCGCAGCATAACACACAATGGTGAACTGCACTTGCCTTTCCTCCAGGCACTTCGAATACACATTCTCAAGCTCCCTCTCATTCTCGGCAGAGAGCAGCTCCCAAAGTGCAAACGACCAGCGATTTCTCCACACGATAGGTCTAAAGGCTTAGTGCTCTTGCTGTTCCTCCCCTTCCCTTACCAGCGCTTGCACAGCTAAACACACACTGCGGATCTGCCCTTGCCTTGCCTCCCAGCACTCCCAATACACATTCTCAAGCTCACTCTCGCTCTCGGCACAGACTAGCTCCCAAAGTGAAAACGTCGGGCAATTTCTCCCACCCCTTATTCTAAGGCCTTAGTTCTGTGAAAGCGCTGGCACGGGACGGTGAGGAGCAGCAAGAGCTTCCAGTGCGGGCTCCTGTGGTGTGGGAGAAAGCGCTGGACGTTTGCATCGTCGCAGCAGGGCTCTGCCGATCGGGACAGTGAGACAGAGTGCTGGCAGTTCTAGGAGCTGGGCAAGCTGGGAGCCCCAGTGTGTATTTGGCTGTAAATGAAGTGGCAAGCGAAGCCGAAGAGCAGCAAGAGCTTTGGGGGCTTTCACCTTTGCTGTGGGAGAACTCGCCGGACGTTTGCAGTGTCGCAGCAGGGCTCTGCCCATCGGGCCAGTGAGACAGAGTGCTGGCAGGGTTCGGAGCTGGGCAAGCACGCAGCTGCAGCGTGTGTTTGGCTGTGAAAGCGGTGGTGAGGGAAGGTGGGGAGCAGCAGCTTTCTGTGCTGTCCCCTTTGCTGTGGGCAAAATGGCTGGACGTTTGCACTTTGCGAGCCAATCTGTGCCGAGAGTGAGAGTGAGCCTGAGACTGTGTATTCAGAGTGCGTGGAGGAAAAGCAAGTGCAGTTCACCAGCGTGTGTGTGTCTCTCGCTATGAAAGCGCTGGCAAAGGAAGGTGAGGAAGAGCGAGAGCTTTCCGTGGTGGTACCTTTGCTGTGGGAGAACGAGCTGGACGTTTGCAGTGTCGGAGCAGGGCTCTGGCCATCGTGAGAGTGAGAGAGAGTGTTGGCAGCGTTCGGAGTTAAGCAAGGACGGAGCGCCGCTGTGCGCGATCGGCAGAGCCCTGCTCCGACGCGGCAAACGTCCAGCTCGTTCTCCCACACCAATAGCGCCAGCACTGAAAGTGCTTGCTGCTCCTCACCCTGCCTTGCCAGCGCTTTCGCAGCATAACACACAACGGTGAACTGCACTTGCCTTTCCTCCAGGCACTTCGAATACACATTCTCAAGCTCCCTCTCATTCTCGGCAGAGAGCAGCTCCCAAAGTGCAAACGACCAGCGATTTCTCCACACGATAGGTCTAAAGGCTTAGTGCTCTTGCTGTTCCTCCCCTTCCCTTACCAGCGCTTGCACAGCTAAACACACACTGCGGATCTGCCCTTGCCTTGCCTCCCAGCACTCCCAATACACATTCTCAAGCTCACTCTCGCTCTCGGCACAGACTAGCTCCCAAAGTGAAAACGTCGGGCAATTTCTCCCACCCCTTATTCTAAGGCCTTAGTTCTGTGAAAGCGCTGGCACGGGACGGTGAGGAGCAGCAAGAGCTTCCAGTGCGGGCTCCTGTGGTGTGGGAGAAAGCGCTGGACGTTTGCATCGTCGCAGCAGGGCTCTGCCGATCGGGACAGTGAGACAGAGTGCTGGCAGTTCTAGGAGCTGGGCAAGCTGGGAGCCCCAGTGTGTATTTGGCTGTAAATGAAGTGGCAAGCGAAGCCGAAGAGCAGCAAGAGCTTTGGGGGCTTTCGCCTTTGCTGTGGGAGAACTCGCCGGACGTTTGCAGTGTCGCAGCAGGGCTCTGCCCATCGGGCCAGTGAGACAGAGTGCTGGCAGGGTTCGGAGCTGGGCAAGCACGCAGCTGCAGCGTGTGTTTGGCTGTGAAAGCGGTGGTGAGGGAAGGTGGGGAGCAGCAGCTTTCTGTGCTGTCCCCTTTGCTGTGGGCAAAATGGCTGGACGTTTGCACTTTGCGAGCCAATCTGTGCCGAGAGTGAGAGTGAGCCTGAGACTGTGTATTCAGAGTGCGTGGAGGAAAAGCAAGTGCAGTTCACCAGCGTGTGTGTGTCTCTCGCTATGAAAGCGCTGGCAAAGGAAGGTGAGGAAGAGCGAGAGCTTTCCGTGGTGGTACCTTTGCTGTGGGAGAACGAGCTGGACGTTTGCAGTGTCGGAGCAGGGCTCTGGCGATCGTGAGAGTGAGAGAGAGTTTTGGCAGCGTTCGGAGTTAAGCAAGTAGCAGCTGCGTGGTGCTTAGTTGCTGGCTGGGGCTAAACCACGACACAAGGCAAGGGCAGATCCCCAATGTGTGTTTGGCTGTTGAAGTGCTGACAAAGGAAGGTGAGGAACAGCGAGACGTTTACGTGCTGGCACCTTTGCTGTGGGAGAAATGTAGTGTTGCCGCGGGGCCCTGCCTATCGTTACAGTGATTCAGAGTTCTGGCAGTGTTCGGAGCTGGGCAGGCACGAAGCCCCAGAGTGTGTTTTGCTGTAAAAGCGGTAGTAAAGGAAGGAGAGGAGCAGCGAGAATTTTCCGTGCTGGCACCTTTGTTGTGTGCGGAATCGCTGGCCGTTTGCCGCATTGGAGCAGGGCTCTGCCCATCGTGGCAATAACAGAGAGTGTTGGCTCTGATAGGAGGCTGAGCAAGCACGGAGCCCCAGTGTGTGTTTGGCTGTGAAAGTGATGGCAAGAGAAGGTAGGAGGAGCAAGGGTTTTCCGTGCTGACACTTTTGGCGGGGGAGAAATCACTGGACTTTTGCAGAGTGGGAGCAGGGCTCTGCCAATCATGACACTGACACAGAGTTTTGGTACTAGTACGAGATGGGCAAGCACGGAGCGCCAGTGTGTTTTTGGCTGTGAAAATGGTGGCAACGGAGGGTGAGGAGCAGCAACAGCACTAAGCCCTTAGAACTATGGTTTGGGAGACATCGCGGCACATTTGCACTTTGGGAGATGGTCTGTGCCGATAGTGAGCGTGAGCTTGACAATGTGTTCTGAGAGTGCTGGGAGGTGAGACAAGTGCAGATGCCCAGAGTTGTTTTTGCCTGTGAAAGCGATGTCAAGGGAAGGTGAGGACAAGCAACAGGTCTAAGCCTTTACAGCTGTGGTGTGGGAGAAATTGGCTGGACGATTGCAGTTCGGGAGCTGGTCTGTGCCGAGGTGAGTGTGACCTTGAGACTGTGTGTGTCTTGGGAGTGCTGGGAGGCAAGGCAATGGCAGATTCCCCGGAGTGTGTTTGCTGTGAAAGCGCTGTCAAGGGAAGGTGAGGAGCAGCAACAGCACTAAGCCTTCAATAGCTGTGGAGTGGGAGAAATGGCTGGACATTTGCAGTTTGGGAGCTGGTCTGTGCCGAGAGTGAGGGTGAGCTTGAGAATGTGCATGTATTGGGAGTGCTGGGAGGCAAGGCAAGGGCAGATCGCCAGAGTGTGTTTGGCTGTGAAAGCGCTAGCAAGGGAAATGAGGAGCGGCAACAGCACTTAGCCCTCAGAGCTATGGTGTGGGAGAAATATCTGGACCTTTGCAGTTTGGGAGCTGGTCTGTGCCAAGACTCAGCGTGAGCTTGAGAATGTGCGTGTATTGGGAGTGCTGGGAGGCAAGGTAAGGGCAGAGCCCCAGAGTGTGTTTGGCTGTGAAAGCACTGTCAAGGGAAGGTGAGGAGCAGCAACAGCTCTAAGCCTTTACAGGTATGGTGTGGGAGAAATGGCTGGACGTTTGCAGTTTTTAGGTGGTCTGTGCCGAGAGTTTAGCGTGAGCTTGAGAATGTGCATGTATTGGGAGTGCTGGGAGGCAAGGCAAGGGCAGATCGCCATACTGTGTTTGGCTGTGAAAGCGCTAGCAAGGGAAATCAGGAGCAGCAACAGCACTAAGCGTTCAGAGCTATGGTGTGGGAGGAATGGCTAGACGTTTGCAGTTTGGGAGCTGGTCTGAGCCGGGAGTGAGAGTGAGATTGAGAATGTGCGTGTATTGGGAGTGCTGGGAGGCAAGGCAAGGGCAGAGCCCCAGAGTGTGTTTGGCTGTGAAACCGCTGTGAAGGGAAGGTGAGGAGCAGCTACAGCTCTAAGCCCTTAGAGCTATGGTGAGGGAGAAATGGCTGGATGTTTGCAGTTTTTAGCTGGTCTGTGCCGAGAGTCAGCGTGAGCTTGAGAATGTGTGTGTATTGTGAGTGTTGGGAGGCAAGGCAAGGGCAGAGCCCCAGAGTATGTTTGGCTGTGAAAGCGCTGTCAAGGGAAGGTGAGGAGCAGCAACAGCTCTAAACCCTTACAGCTGTGGTGTGGGAGAAATGGCTGGACATTTGCATTTTGGGAGCTAGTCTGTGCCAAGAGTGACACTGAGCTTGAGAATGTGTGTGTATTGGGAGTGCTGGGGAGCAAGGCAAGGGCACATGCTCAGAGTGTGTTTGGCTGTGAAAGCAATGTCAAGGGAAGGTGAGGAGCAGCAGCAGCTCTAAGCCCTTACAGCTATGGTATGGGGGAAAACGGTGGATGTTTGCAGTTTGGGAGCTGGTCTCTGCCGAGAGTCAGCGTGAGCTTGAGAATGTGTGTGTATTGGGAGTGCTGGGAGGCAAGGCAATGGCAGATGCCCGGAGTGTGTTTGGCTGTGAAAGCACTGTCAAGGGAAGGTGAGGAGCAGCAACAGCTCTAAGCCTTTACAGGTATGGTGTGGGAGAAATGGCTGGATGTTTGCAGTTTCGGAGCTGGTCTGTGCCGAGAGTGAGACTGAGCTTGAGAATGTGTCTTGGTAGTGCTGGGATGCAAGGCAAGGACAGATGCCCAGAGTGTGTTTGGCTGTGAAAGCAATGTCAAGGGAAGGTGAGGAGCAGCAGCAGCTCTAAGCCCTTACAGCTATCTTGTGGGAGAAATGCCTGGACGTTTGCAGTTTGGGAGCTGGTCTGTGCCGACAGTGAGCGTGAGTTTGAGAATGTGCATGTATTGGGAGTGCTGGGAGGCAAGGCACGGGCAGATGCCCAGAGTGTGTTTGGCTGTGAAAGCGCTGTCAAGGGAAGGTGAGGAGCAGCAACAGCTCTAAACCCTCAGAGCTATGGTGTGGGAAAAATTGTTGAACGTTTGCAGTTTGGGAGCTGGTCTGTGCCGAGAGTGAGGGTGAGCTTGAGAATGGGTATTGAGAGTGCTGGGAGGCAAGGCAAGGGCATATCCCCAAAGTGTGTTTGCCTGTGAAACCACTGTCAAGGGAAGGTGAGGACAAGCAACAGGTCTAAGCCCTTAGAGCTATGGTGTGGGAGAAATGGCTGGACGATTGCAGTTTGGGAGCTGTTCTCTACCGAGAGTGAGAATGTGCTTGAGAATGTGCGTGTATTGGGAGTGCTGGGAGGCAAGGCAAGAGCAGATGCCCCGAGTGTGCTTGGCTGTGAAAGCACTGTCAAGGGAAGGTGAGGAGCCACAACAGCTCTAAGCCCCTAGAGCTATGGTGTGGGAGAAATGGCTGGTCGTTTGCATTTTGGGAGCTGTGGCTTGGCCCCGGCAGGGAGGACAGTGGTGCCGGACTCTGCCCCCCCAGCACAGGATGTTCTTGTTACTGGCATGGCCAGGGTGACCAGGCTGTGCGTGGTACCCATGGGTGCAAGCCAGAAATGAAAGGTGCCACCCTCCATCCCACACTGATCTGTCTCCCGCTGGCTATCATTTTAGCCCATCCAAAGGTTTTTGGGGCGATGCAGGGAGAAAGCCTGCTGTAAGCCCCTTCCTGCATCCAAACTGAAATGCCATGAGCCCAAACATCCTCCCCAAATCACAGCCATGTGCACTGGCACTGATGCACATGCAGGGTATGACAGTTCCCCTGGCGTGGCCACTCTGTGCCATGCCCTGCCATGGCCTGGCAAAGCCCAATGCAGATTCCTGGGGGAGGCCAACTTGTCATTGCACTCAGCACTTTGAAAGGCAGTGGGTTTAGGTTTTTTTTTGCTTTGCTTCATTTGAAGTCGCTCTTCAAAGAGAACGAGCTGCACACAGAGCCAGGGGTGGCACGACACACACACACAGATGATGCCGTGCCAGGGGCTGAAGATGGCAGAGGGGAGACATGGGATGCTCCCCACTGAGCAACAGAAAGCTGGGGTGCCTCCTAACCTCTCCCCGGGGTGGTCCGGGGCAGCATTGCTGCAATGGAGATGTGGCAAATAAAACAACCCAAGAGCACTTGGCAGCTCTGCCCGCCGTATGCTGGGCCCTGCCAGAGTCACCCACCTGCAAAAAGCCGCTCTGCAATGGGCAACGTCTGACACTGGCTGCCTCTAACGCCCTGGACATGGAATCATGCCACACTCCTGCCGCTGAGCTGGTAGAGCATCCTTGGCCCAGTGCCCCAGACCCTCCTTTTTGCCAGTGCCCGCTGTGGGAAACCCGTCCCATGGTCAAGGGCGGCAGCATTTCAAAGCAGCAGGAATTTCCCTCCTCTTGCTTTCCTGTGGGGTTGGGAGCGCAGTGCCTTGCTAACCCCCTTTCATCCTGGCAGCCCTGCAGAAGTGCTGTGCCCCACTCCGAGGAGCTGTGGCGTGGCCTAAGCCCATCCCTGTGGCCACTGCTCTGCCCAGAAACCTGGCAGCATCCCACCCCTGCAGCATCGGTAGCCTCCATCCCCACCGACACTGCACACCTCGGCACCATCCCCTCTTCAGATGCGAGTGAAAGGCTGGAGGGTTTCATACCCAACAGTGTGGCTAGACCCGGAGGTGGCACAAACCCATGGCACCAGCTGGGAATTGCATCAACAAGCACCTTTGGGGTGGGGGGAGCATCAACCCTGCTGCTGGGTCGGTCCCCTGCAACCAGCCACCCCTGTCCCCTAAATGCCACTGAGTGCCCAGAGAAAGCCCAGCAATAGGTACTGGTGGGGACGGAGGAGTGTCCCCCACCACCTCCAGGTGATGAGCCCCCAGGACCGCCGGCAGTGCCTGGGGGCACCTCCTCACCCACCCTGGGCACTGCTGGGGTGATGCTCCCCGAGGCCAAGGGGAGAGCCCCACTCACTGTCCCCAGCCCCTCTGGTGCCTTGGGGACCTCAAAAAGGGCTGCTTTCCTCTGCACCCCTTTGGTGGGGTGCTGAGCACCCATGGGCCCCCATGCCTGCTGGGCTGAGCCGGCACACATGCATGCAAACCTGCACCCACTGTGACCCCAGCACCCGCTGCTGGAATTACCCCAACTACACCAGTAAAACCAGTCACAGCCTTTCCCTGTGAAGCCAGTGCAGTCCAATAACCCCCTTGCAGCCTGAATGCAGGGCTAAACCCCAAGCAGCCCATGTGCGGGGCTACATCCAGTACAGTCCCAGTGTAGGGCTTAACCCAGTGCAGCACAAACATAGGATTAAACCCCACTCATCCCAGGAGTGGGATTAAACCCAACTCGGCCCAGGAGCGGGATTAAATCCAGCACACTCCAAACCTGGAGTTAAATCCAGTGCAGTCCAAATGTGGGGTTATGCAGCCCAAATGTGGGGCTAAACTCAGTGCAGCCCAAATGTGGGGTTACGCAGTCCAAATGTGGGGTTAAACCCAGTATAGCTCAGGAGTGGGGTTAACCCCAGCTCAGCCCAAATGTGGGGTTATGCAGCCCAAATGTGGGGTTATGCAGCCCAAATGTGGGGCTAAACTCAGTGCAGCCCAAATGTGGGGTTATGCAGTCCAAATGTGGGGTTAAACCCAGTATAGCTCAGGAGTGGGGTTAACCCCAGCTCAGCCCAAATGTGGGGTTATGCAGCCCAAATGTGGGGTTACGCAGTCCAAATGTGGGGTTAAACCCAGTATAGCTCAGGAGTGGGGTTAACCCCAGCTCAGCCCAAATGTGGGGTTAAACCCAGGGAACTGGTTCATCTCCATAGCCAGGCACAAGGCAAATCTCCATCCAACCCAGACAAACCCTCCCCCCCATCCCCTGGCAATGCCCTGCTGACCACAGACCTGCTGGTGTCCAAACCCAAGCACAAACACCCCCCATACCCTGAGGGTCACCTCTCTCCTCCATGGGACTGGCGGCTGCTAGTGAGACCCAGTGCTGAGGGGCCAGGGGGCCACCCCATGCCTTGGCATGGCAGCAGGGCAGGCTTTTCTCTTACCCTGGCTGGGAAACTCCCACCCCAACACCCCAATTTCTGCCTGATGCTGTCCCAGCCCACAGGAAGGAGAAGTCTCTGGCTCCTGGTTGTAACTGGAGGCATCGGTAAGGGCCAAACAGCGAGGGCTCTGTTAGCAGCCAGCAGCCCTGACACCCTGCCAGATGGCAACATTGCATTCGGAGGGGGGGGAGAGAAGGGGTCCCCCCTCTCCCCGTCCCCATGCTCCCCTCCCCCGAAGCCACACGCCAGAGAAATTCCTAAAAATAATCTCCTGGCTATAAAGAAATCCACCAACACTGCAGCTGGAGTCGTGGAGGGCTGCATCCCTGCTGTCCTCCGCATAGGGTTGCAGGATGGGGACGGGCACAGCAGAGCCTGTGCCGGATCCAGGAACACAGGTGGGACCCGCCAGCAGGGAGTTGGGCCACCCTGTGATTAGAGTAGGGCAGGAAAGGCTTTTCCTGACCCAGGAACATTTGGGATATTTTTTTGCTCCCAGGCTCAGCCCAGCCCAACAGAGGTTTCAGTGAACCCGCAGCTCCCGGCATGACTCAGCTCCCCCTTCCTGCAGCCCCCCCTGCCACCCCTGGCTCGCCCAAGGACCAGGGTGCTGCCAGCGAGACCCCAACCCTCACGGGGTGAAGTCCAGCACCTTCGGGTGGGAGCAAATTTGGAAGCCCACCCCCTGCAGCCATCTGCACTGGGTAAAAATTTCAGCTGGCGCTTCTGGAAAACTCACCGCTGCAAATGCAGAGCAAGGGGCTGTAGCAAGGTCCCCGCTCCAGTGGCTCCCTGGCACCTTGGGGTCTCCCCCCATCCCCAGGGACCCGCATACCTCCACAGAAGCCCTCTCCTTGGGACATCTCCCCAAATCCATCCCCGAAATAGGATGCTGCCTCCCCATAGCATCTCCTCTGCCTCTGTGCTGCCATGCCCAGCCCCGAAAAGCCACAGCCAGGAGGTCGGGGAACAGCTGTGGGCATTAGCCCAACAAAGGTGGCCCTGTTCCGGCCCCACCTGCTTGACTGGAGATGCCCGGTGCACATCTGGCTTCGCCACTGCCCTCTGTCCCCTCTCCAGGCAGCAGTGAGGAGGGGGATGGTGGGCTCTGAGCCCAGAAGCCCCTCCATCTATCCCTCCCTCCATCCCTCTGCCTTTTCCTTGGCAGCATCCCAAAAGTGCAGGCTCACTGAGCTTCCTGTCCCCACAGCTCATAGGGACCCCAGGCACACCCCGTCTCCAGCCACAGCCCGAATGACTAACGCCCTGGCAAGCGAGCTGGGTGCCACTGGGGTGAGCAGGGCCCATCCCTTGGCCACACTCCCTCCCTGCAGCAGTGAAATCATGTCTAGAGAAAGCATGGGGGGGAGCTGCTGGGTCTGTCCCCCCAGCGAGGATGCTTGTTCCCCTGCCCACTGGCTGGCAGACCGTGCTCTTCAAACCCTGCATCCCGACAGAGGGATGCTCTGGACATGCAGCCTGCAAAAGAGCCACACATCCTATCTCCTCCTCCTCCTCCTCACTCCAGACCCTGTAGCAGCATCCCAGCCATGGGAACAGCTGCAGGATGTGGAAACGTGGCAGCAAGCCCCAGGTGCTTGTAAAAGCACTCCTGGGGAGCAGGCAGGAACCTCTAACCTCCCTCTAACCTCTCTCATAGAAATGCAACCCCGCCAGGGCTTGGGGGGGGGGGGAATTGGGGGTGGCGGAGGGACCACTGACACCCCCCCCAGCAGAGCAAACTGGCTGCATTTTCATGGAAGGAGCCAGCCGCTCTTGCAGGCTGGAAACACCCCTGGGCAGCACCAGAGGGGATGGTGAGGGACAGGCCACCACTGCTCACCTCCAACCGTGCTGGTTGCAATGGAGGTGACTAATGCGGCTCTTTAAACACCTCCACCGGCACAGGAGTGTGGATCCGGGTTAGGGTTTAATTATCTGCCTTCCTCCACAGCCCATGCTCTCCTCTTGCTGAACCACCGTGGGGACCCTGGGGACGGTGCAGTTGGCACCAAGTGAGCAGGGCCATGGCAGGGAGCTGGCTAGGAGCACACCAAGGCTACAGCTGGGGGCTATAAAAAGCATGGCTGTGGTATGCAGCAAGGCACCGAGAGAGGGGAATAAAATAAAATCAGGTGGTGGATGAGTCGGGCACTCACTTCTGGGCCAGGGCTGGCCCTGGTGCTGCCCCCCCATCATCCCTTCCCTGCTCCCTTCCTGGCGGACAGCCTGGGGACATCCCAGATGAGGCTGGGGCAGAGCAGAGAGCTGAGATTTGGCAGAGGATGGAGAATGCAGGGCTGGGATGGCAGGTGATGGAGGAGGGTCAAGGTTGGGGGATGATCGCTGGCTCCAGCACATGGGCTTCTGCCCTGGACAGAGGCATTGCAGCCACCCCTCACCCGGCCAGATCCAGGCACCCAGCCTCCTGACAGCTTGTACCAGAGGATTAACCATGCCCTGATTTACGGTCGGAGGTGCCTTTGCCAGGGGCTGACACACCAACAGCAAGAGTGGGTGCTCCACCATTGCCCAGCATCCCCGGCACCCTGGTCCCGGTGGGAGACCTCTCCCGGAGGGGACAGCAATGACACACGTCGAGGGCAGACAGGGCTCCCCTTGGGCCAGCAGGAGCTCCCTGCTCAGGGCCGCACACAGTGTTTGCACAAGCCTGAGCGGGGGAAGGTCAGATTAATTTTAAACCTGAATAAACAAGGGGAGAAGACAATGCCAGAGCTCACCCTTCCTGGCGGGGATGCCCAGCAGTGGGGCACAGCACCCACGGCATGGCCATGCCCAGCCTGGGTACCAGTGGGGCTCAGCCCCAGGGCTCACACTGCCCCAGGAGAGCCGGGACAGACCCAAATCCCACACCCAGGGGCCTCCCCTTTCCACAAGGAGCTCCCAACTGATTCAGTGCTGGCAGCAGGAAGAGCGGCTCCTGCTCGCCTTTGCGAAACCCCTCTGGCCTCCACAGGGAAGCACCCGCCCTAGGACACCCATCCCATTGGGGACTGCACCAGAGCTCGCCTGTCCCCCAGCCACAGGTCACAACATTGGTCTTGGGAAACAACCAGGAGGGAAAAAAAAAAAAAAATCTTGCTTGTGGATCAAGAGAAAAAAAAAAAAAGTTTGGGTTTTTTGTGCCAAAACGAAAATGAAAACCAAAACATTTTGTTCTAAAGGATAGTTTAGTTTTCAGTGGTTTTACTTTTTAAAAATGGTTCAAGTTAAATTGAGCTAATTTTGGCTTCCAAACATTACCTTGGGGTGGGGAATGAAATAAAATTTAAAAAAATAAAATAAAATCAAAACATCTCATTTGGAAAATTTCAGAGCGAAATGCCATGGCTTTTCCAGTCCTGGGAAAGCCACAGCCCAGGGCTGAACCCAGTCTCAGCTCACAACATGCCCTGTCCTTTCCAAAACAGCCTTTTTTCCAGCAAATAAAGCAGCTGCATGATACAGCCTGCCCCAGGCTGTGTTGGTAGGCAGCCAGGAAAGTTCATGCCCCGGTGCCCAGCTGCCATCGGAGATGTCCCCTCCACCCATGCCAGTCCCCAGGACCTGCTGCAGCCAGCAGCTGTGTGTGCTTGAGTCGAATCCGAGCCCAGCCACTCTCCAAAACTCCTCTTTAAATGTCTTCTATTAGGTCAGCATTCCTGCGTCACCCGGGGAAGGTGGTTACGGCTGGCAGCCCAGCACACAGGCTCCTCAGTGCCTGCCCACGCTATTAAATTACTGAGAAAAATGAATCATTTCACCAAAAATTAGGTGCGGGAACCTCTCACACAGTGGCAAGGCAAGCAGGTAATTGGAAATTCATAGAGCTGGCTGCAAAAGCTGCCTCTGGCTCCCCTCCACCCTCCTCTGGTTGCAACAAGGGATGGTGGAGAGGTGTTTGTTGCCATCCCTGAAACGCTGCTGCTGCCGGAGATGCAGTGGCCGCATTGCCGGCAGCGCTGCTGAGGTCCCCTGTGCACCCCAGAAGGGTTAAACGCTGCTGCAGGGTCCCTCCACCCTTGGTAGATGGGGAAAATAAGTGGGGGGGAAAAAAAAAAAAAGCGCCCTCTGGAACCTTTCCAGGCACTGGAGGAAACAAATCCTCTGTGCATAGCCAGACCTGCTCACTATTAACCACCTGGCTGGGGACATGTCTCACAGGGACATTGGCTGGGGACGCAGCAAGACATGCTTGCCCCAGCACCCGTCTCGCTCTTCCAGCTGCGCCCCAGGGGTGAAAACCGAGATGATCTTCCCCACAGACCTTGCCTCGCTTATGTTCTTCACCCATCCCAGGTGCAGCATGAGCACTGCTGCAGCTCCATCTGAGCCTGAGCATCTCAGCATCCTCTTCCCAGATAGCTCCAAGTCCAAACCTCAGCGCCTCGCCAGCAGAGCAGAGCCCTCCGAGGCATCTCCAGGGCAAACTGCCCAGCCATTGGAGCTGCCAGAGAGCCCAGCTGCAGCCTCCAGTTGGGAAGGAGGGATGGGGATGTGCAGTAGACCAAGAGCTGTGTCAACAGGATGCTCCCAGAGACTGGCCCCTCTGGAGTTCATGCTGGCTGCTCCCTGTGCGGTTGCAGGCAACGGGGGGGGGGCACATCCTGCTCACTGCATGCACCGCCTGCCCCCATCACTTCGGGGAGTGGGAACGTGGCAGCCACAGAGCCCAAGGCACCGAGTTGTTTTTTGGGTGCTGGGGTGCAATGACCCCGGGCATGGCACCAGCTGGAGGGGGAACAGAGCAGGGTGCAGGATCAGGGACGCTGAGGGAAAAGGGACCCCCAGGTGCAGCCCCACTCCAGCCATAAAGCTGCAAAACTCAAAGCCGGGATGGGGCAGAGTGGCCTCGGGGAAGCTATGAAACAGCCCCCCGGGAGCCTCACAGGAGCTAAAACAAAAATCAAAAGCAGCCAAAGCACTGAGAAACCCCTCAGGGTTGCGTGTTGGCCCTTGCAAGGATGGAGCAATAGCTGGTCGGCTCCACCAGCTCCTCCTAAGCCTTGGTGCCTCGGGCAAAACTCATGGAAAGCAAAGGAAAGGCTCCCACAGACCTCCCCAGGGGCTCAGGGCTGGCCCCAGCTGTGCAAGAAAGTCTGGGAAGATGCCAGCTGGCCTGGGCACCCTGCATGACAGTGGCTTTCGCAAAGCCAAGCTGGGCCACTGCAGCCGAGCCAGCCCTGGAGGACCTTTGCGGGGCCGTTGCAGCACAGCTGTAGGGAGCTCTGTCACAACACCAGCATGGCGCTGGGCTGGCCCGCAAGGGAGACCCCACATGACAGAACTTTTGGGTTTTTCCTAGCTACTTTTGCAGGAAGGTGAGGGCTTGAATCACGCCTTTCACAGTGTTATTGAATTCAAGCACTGATGCCCATGCCAACCTTCATCAAAGAGGGGCTGGCAAGGTCCCCGGCTCCAGCTGCGGCTATCGGTCTGGCCAGGACAAAGCACATGGGGGTTTTGGTCCCAAAGGAAGGGGCCGGTGAAAGCACAGGAAGGCAAAGGAAATGGCTGGACAGGCATCACCATGCCAGCCCACAGGGACGTGCTCCAGGGGCACTGTGCCAGCCCACTGCCTCCCACGTGCTCTTCTGCAGAGACATCCACACCCCTTAGGGCTGCCAGCAGGATGGTAGGCAGCAGCCCCAAGCCCTGTTTGGGGCTCCCCAAAGTGGGATGGGACTCGGAGGCAGTCCCTTTCTGCCAAAGCCTGAAGACATCCCCCCAAGTTGCCGCAGAGACGATGCTCCCATGAAGCTGGCGGCTTCTCCCTTCCCCTTTTCCCCTTGGTGCGTCTCCAGCATCAGCTTTTCAACAAGGCTCGGCATCCCTTGTTTTCACTTTAGGAAGTGGGGTAAAACAGAAGATGCCCAAACGACCTTCTTTCCACCATCAGGATTTCATTAGATGAAGGAGCCCTAAACTTTTCCACCTCTCCCTATAAGGCAATCTCTGTGGGTCCATAACCGTTTTTATTAGGCTGTTTCTATTTCGGCCATCTCTGTATTGAGAGGAGGGGACCAGAGCCAAGCAGCCTCCGAGGACCCCTGGGTTGATTTCCAAAACGCTTTCAGTATCCTCTCCTCTCCCCATGGCCCAACCCCCTGTTTGCTCCTTGCCCACCGCCGCACGCATTTGCACCGAGCCATCGGCAGTGAGGACCTGGGTGGCTACAGTTGTCTGAAAACCCCACAACCTGCACCATCCTCCTAATACCTCCTGCCAGCGGGTGCTTTCTTACGCTAGTCGATGCTTGGTCTTACCTGTGGTCCCCCTGGCCATCACCACCTGCACAGGTCAGCCCCACGTCTGACCACACCAGCCCTCACCCAAGGTTCCTCCAGACCATTTGTCCTCTCCAAAAGCATCTTTGGGAAATGCGTACGAGCAGGGCACCGGCTGATGTGACCTTCCCTTGGCCAGACCCTCCCAGAAAACCCTTCCAAAATCCCTTGTAAGCTTTGTCAGCAAGGACTGATTCCCGCTGGAGCAAGCCCAGGCTCCACTGGTTGGATGTGACCACAGCACACAGTCCCGCTAGGACAGAGGTGAATCAAGTCTTGACAATCAGTTAGACTTCTTGTCCCTCTTCTCCTGGACCTCCCCCACCCCAAACACCAGAGGAGATGTTTGGCAGGTTTTGTTTTTTTTTTTCCATGTCCCAGACTCATACCACTGGAGAGAAGGCAGAGTCGCACCTTTCAGCCCAGCCCGCTCGTCCACCCTCCCTCCACCTGTACCGGAGAGCCCAGTGCATGCTCCAGGGGCTGTGGGTGCTGTGACCATCCAAAGGAGCCTGAAGCTCACCCCATTCCACCCCTGTGCCAGGGTGACTCAGAGACCTGGGAGGCAGTCAGACTTGCAAGATAATTCCTATTAACACACTGATCCCTGACACTGCAAACCTGCTTCTCGTTTCCAGAGGAATTTTTCTTTTTCCATGGAAAAGGTCCATGGGAATCTGGCTGTTGGAGAAGATGACCCAACCACAACTGCAAGGCATCTGCGCCCTTCCCCACCTTCACAGCCTGGACAGGAGGAGAAAACCATCACCAGGAGGTATGGAGAGATTTCCCAGTAGGAACTCAGGTTGCAAGGTCACTACATCCCCAGCTGGAGAGATTTAGTGATTTTCACACATGTGATGCTGTTGTAACCTCAGGAACACTTAGAAAAAAACAAAAGCTCTCTAAACATCCCAGCAAGTCACCCCAGACATCCTAAGGCTAATTCCTGATGCTGGCTTTGCATCAGCATCCCAAATGCCGGTGAGGCCCCAGTGCATCACCCATAGGGAAGAGCTCCCATCCTATCCAAGCTCCATCCTTGGCTACATCTTCAGCAGGGGCAGAGCTACCCTCTCTCATGCCTGAACAAGAAGAGGGGAAACAAGCTGGGAGAGGTGCCCAAATTTTCTGAAGGGAGGAAAGCGGAGCTGCAAGCTGGCACCTGCCCCCTCCTACAGGAAGCATATCATGAGGGGTTTTCCTCCAGAGCCAAGCCTGCAGGAGAAGAGGAGGCAAGAATCCCTTGGCTTGTTTAATGTAATGAGGAAGCTATAAATACAGCAGGGTAAACACCAAAGAGGGAGAAGAGGTCTTGAACTAAAAGCACAATGTTGGCATGAACCCATAGGGGAATAAGCTCTCCAGGAATGCATTCAGCAGGAAACTGGAGGGAGGCTGAGCCCTGTGTGAGCAGGAAGAGTCTGGAGTCGCCTTTGAACAAGAGCGGAGTAGAAAGGGAGCGTTTGAACCGAGTGCTCAGCTAGTTCATGGCAGGTGAGGGTGCTGCACACCATCCCCATCTGTGATGGTTTCCCCTGCTCAGGAGGTGAGCCGGGGGAGAGGGGCAGGGGAAGAAGGTCCAGGTTGTGTTTGGGTACCTGCAGGCCAAGGGATGCAGGTGCGGGCTGGCTGGGTGCCCACCCAGCGTGGCAGCTTCTGATAAACCCGGCAGCTGCAAAAGGGAACCGTCGCTGCTGCCACAATGAAGACGATAGGGAGACTCGCCATGCTGCGAGTCATTCATTCATCTTTCACAAACAAGGCCTGCACTAGGCCAAGCATCCTCCTCCCCCCACTGCCATGACAGCTCTCTGGGACAGGGAAAAAGTGGCTTAACAGATATAATCAAGTCAAGTTTTCCCCTCCCCATGAGGTTCCCAAAAGACTGAAGTTCATGGAGCAGGAGGCAGGGCAAAACTAGAGCCACTCTTCTCCCAGCTTCCTGCAGACAGCCTCTGCCTTCAGCAGCACTCCCCAGGGACCCCTCCCCACCACTCTGCCGCATCCCACATCCCCCCGTCCACCCACCGCTGGCGACATGCAGCCCTGCGCACAACCCTGCCGTCACCACTCAGCCCCTGTCCCCCGGCTCCTGTCCCACTTCAGCTGCTGAGGTCAGCTCACAGCTCTACGGAGAGGAGATGTGGCCCCTTTAACTCCTCAGAACAGGGCCAGGTCAGTGGAGCAGAGGGTGCGTGGGTGCTGGGGGGACATTGTGGCTGTGTCCCATCCCTGTCCCTGCCCCAGGAGGGACCTCCGCCAGCTCGCAGCTCCACACGAGGCTCCTCTGCCCCACGCCAGGCTGGGATGCTGTGGGCTCCATGCAGCCCCATGCATAAACACGCCACAGTCTGCCCTCGTATAAACAGAGGCAGAGTGCAAACACCCCACCTCCTTGCAAACACGGCGGACAGACATGGCTGCAGCCTGCAAGGAGCGGGCACCTCCCAGCACCCAAGGTGCTCAGCCAGCCCCAGGCAGCTCGGCACTGACTATGCCACCAACGCTGATCAGTTCAGGCATGGCAACATGTTTGTAAGTTGCTGCTGCTCCGGGTTTCTCCCCGTGGAGACCAGGCACAATGAAAATGAGATTCCCAAGGCACCCCTGGGCCCTGTCACAGTGGGGTCTGGGTTTGCTGATGGTGATTTTTGAGCCAAGCCCCCCTTTGACACCCTTAGTCAGCCCGGAGTCAGAGCTTGGAGGGGACCTGGGGGGTGACACAGCCAGTCTGTGAGGGTGGCAGCAGGCACAGACCGGGGCTGGGCATCCACAGGGGCTGGCAGAGGACAGAGAAGTCATGATTGAGACAGTGTCCTGGGGCAAGGAGGGACAAGGCAGGCAAAGTGCCTCTTTCCACACCTCCCATAATTGAGAGCAGCTTTTCCCTCCCCGGATACCCCAGGAGAAGAGGGGGCCCTGCCAGGGGGGCGCTTTGCCTTTCTCCAGAAAACTTCCCCGGAGACGGGGGGGGGGGGGCTAGTTTTAGGTGGTCCTGCGAGGAGCAGGGACTTGGACTCGATGATCCTTATGGGTCCCCTCCAACTCGAGATATTCTATGAAAATTCCGGGGGGAGGCGTCCGTGGAGGCTAGGGAAAGGGCTCAAAGTTCCCACCCCGGGAACTCCGACCATCCCCCGAGCATCTCCGGGCAAGACGGAGGCGCGCCGGGCGGAGGAGGGGGGGTAGCACCGGGTACCTCCAGGCAGACGGGCGGGAGGGCAAGTCCCTGTCAGCTACTTTGCGAGGGGACACACACACACAGACACACACACAAAAAAAAACCCACTTTCCCCGTACGAGCAGCAAACAGCCGGGGGAGCCGCCTGCCTGCGCGGCGTCGGGAGGGCGGCGAGCCATTCCCCTCGGGGGGGACGGGGAGGGTTTCCTACCTTCCTGCGTGGTGCCGCGGCTATGTGTCCATGGCGCTCGACGGAGCAGAGCCAGAGCCAGAGCCAGAGCCAGAGCCGAGAGCGGAACCGACGGCGGAGCACTCGCGCCGGACTGGCTGGGGCCGGGAGTGCGGGCAGTGCGAAGCTGCCGGGGCCGCCGCCGCTCCATTGGAGCAGGGCGCTGCCAATCTACCGCCACCGCCCCGGGACGCTTCCTGTCAGCGAGCCGCCCCCTGGCCCCAGACCAGTCCCGCGCCCGCTCCCCGCAGCGCCCCCGGTGTGCACAGTTCACCCCCGGGGCTCGCCTTCCCGCTCCGCCCGGGGCGCTGGGCTTAGGGTCCCCCCGGGGCGCACTGGTGCACAGTGTCCCCCGGAATACAGGGGTCCCCCCTGGGGCACGAGGACACCCCCCCCCCCCCCCCCCCCCAGGGTGCACAGCTCTCCCCGCTGCCCTCGGGGGGCAGCACCTCCTGCATTAGCCAACCCTGCCCTGCCCCTCTCCCAACATCTTGGAGGAGTCGAGGCAGGTAGGTCCTGCCCGTGCCTCAGTTTCCCTTGCCCCAGGAAGAGGCATTTCTTTGGGGTTTATTTTTATAGTGGTTTATTTGATGGGGAACACATAGGGTGAAATCTGGCCCCACGGCTTGTCTCCCTGAGGTGAAGAAAAGCCTCTTTCCTCCTCATGGTTTTTGGTGGGTGTTTGCATGCCCCTTTTGCAGCACCCCTCCATCTCCCTACCTGCTTTCCCTTGGAAATGGGTTTGGTTTGCAAATTTATCACAGTGAAAATTTTCAGAAGGAAAAAAACATGTTGAAACTCTGCAATGGGAAACCAGCTAGTGAAGACCCACTGGGAATTTTCCCCTCCCCTGGCACCTGGGGCCGAGCAATGGTCTGGTGTCCCCCTGGGACACACTGGAGACCCCGGGTGAGTCTGTCGGGGTTGGCGCTGCTGGAGCCCTGGGACAGACCCAGTGTTTCCCTCTCCGCCTGGGCACGGCACCTGTGCAGAGATAAGGGCCATGTGCCCTGGGTGCATGCAGCACCCACATAGCACCACTCCAGAAATCCTGCAATAACAGACCACTCTGCATCCCAGCAGGAATAAACGGGGTTGCAGCCCCCCTCTGCAACCCTACAATAACAAACCAATCCTTGCTTGCATTTTGGCACACCTCTGCAACCCCACAATAACACACCTGTGAGTCATCTCACCTCCCATGTAACCCTGCAGTAATAAACTGGTGTTTTCCTTCGTCCCAGCCCTCCTGTGCAACCCTACAATAACAGACTTTGGGAGAGGTGGAGGCTGCGTGTGGGGTGAGCATGCCCGGCCTAGCACCCATGCTAGCTCCCGGCTGTGCTGTGGGTGTTGTGCTCAGCTGTGGTTGAGGCTTGGTGCCCACATTGCCTGAGGAATAGCCCAGTGTGGCACATCTGCTCGTGGCCTGGGCTGCCTCTTTGCCAGCCATGTGGCCGGATCCATCCCACCTGTGCTACAAGAGCTGGGGCCATGACAGGGCTGGGGATGTCACTCCCTGAGTCGGCTCATGTGGCCTCTCAGGTGCTTTGCAGGAGGGGTCCGGTCCCACCAGCCTGCTCACATCTGCCCTTAGCTAGTGGCTCATGTGGATTTTGGGAGCCTGGAGATGTAGGAGGGGCCAGTCCCAGGCAGACAGAGGTTTTCTCCATCCAGCTTCTTGCTTTCCCCTTCCTGCCCTGCAGTCCACGTGAGCTGAGGGATGCCAAGCATCTTGCAGGATCAGCCCCTCTGGAAGGAGCGGAGCTGGGTGGGCTGCAGCGAGCATTTGGCCGTGGGTCCCCCCAGGAGCAGACTCTGAGCTTTCCCCAGCACTTCATGGTGCTTGCTGGGTGCCAGGAGCCAGGCTGCTTGGAGCCAGCGCTGGCGGGGAGCCACACGCTGCTTTCTCTGCCACTGCAGTGCTGGAGAGCCAAGCCAAGCCGTGGATCCAGGGAATCCCTCAGCTCTGCCAGGCTTGGGCTACCCTTGTGGTTGGGAAGCTGATAGCAGAGCTTGATTTGGAGTGGTCTCAGGGGGGTGGGGGGGGTGGAGCAGACAGACACCCCACTGGGGTACTGGGACAAGGGATGCGGTGGGGCTCTGGGGCTTGACAGGCCACTAGCTCTGAGCAGAGCCAGTGAGCTGAAATGTTGGGTGAAGAAGGGGCAGGTTTGGCAGGGGCAGTGTGGGGTCTGCCAGGTGAGCACGGTGCTTGGCAGGGCTGCAGGCACCCTGGAGTCCTCGGGGCAGGATTCCTCTGCATCTCCCTGGCACAGAGCGAGCAAGACTGGTACAGTCTGCAGCTCTGACATTGCAGCTCTTAGAATCATAGAATCATAGAATCATTTAGGTTGGAAAAGACCTTTAAGATCATCCAGTCCAACCATTAACCTAACATTACCAAGTCCACCACTAAACCAATTAAGGGTAGAGTAGCAATTTCATGTTTCCTGGCTTGGTGGCTGGATCATTTATAATGAAAGTAAAAACTAGGAATCATTAAGGTTGGAAAGGACCTCTAAGATCATCATTCCAATCATCAACCCAACACCACCATGCCCACTAAACCATGTCCCCAAGTGCCACGTCTACCCGTTTTTTCAACACTTCCAGGGATGGTGACTACACCACCTCTCTGGGCAGCCTGTTCCAATGCTTGACCACTCTTTCCGTGAAGAAATTTTTCCTAATATCCAATCTAAACCTCCCCTGGCACAGCTTGAGGCCATTTCCTCTTGTCCTATTGCTAAGCACTTGGGAGAAGAGACCAACACCCACCTCACTACAACCTCCTTTCAGGTAGTTGTAGAGAGCGATAAGGTCTCCCCTCAGCCTCCTCTTCTCCAGACTAAACAACCCCAGTTCCCTCAGCCGCTCCTCATAAGGCCTGTGCTCCAGACCCTTCACCAGCTTTGTTGCCCTTCTCTGGACACGCTCCAGCACCTCAATGTCTTTCTTGTACTGAGGGGCCCAAAACTGGACACAGTATTCCAGGTGCAGCCTCACCAGCGCTGAGCACAGGGGGACAATCACCTCCCTGCTCCTGCTGGCCACACTATTCCTGATACAGGCCAGGATGCTGTTGGCCTTCTTGGCCACCTGGGCACACTGCTGGCTCATGTTCAGCCGGCTGTCGACCAGCACCCCCAGGTCCTTTTCAGCCAGGCAGCTTTCCAGCCACTCTTCCCCAAGAGTGTAGCATTGCATGGGGTTGTTGTGACCCAAGTGCAGGACCCGGCACTTGGCCTTGTTGAACCTCATACAGTTGGCCTCAGCCCATCGGTCCAGCCTGTCCAGGTCCCTCTGCAGGGCCATCCTACCCTCCAGCAGATCGACACTCCCACCCAACTTGGTGTCATCTGCAAACTTACTGAGGGTGCACTCAATCCCCTCATCCAGATCATCGATAAAGATATTGAACAAGACTGGCCCCAAAACAGAGCCCTGAGGAACACCGCTCATGACCGGCCGCCAACTGGACTTAACTCCATTCACCACAACTCTCTGGGCTCAGCCACCCAACCAGTTTTTTACCCAGTGAAGACTACGCCCATCCAAGCCATGAGCTGCCAGCTTCCTAAGGAGGATGCTATGGGAGACTGTGTCAAAGGCTTTGCTGAAGTCCAGGTAGATGACATCCACAGCTTTTCTTTCATCCACCAGGTGGGTCACCAGGTCATAGAAGGAGATCAGGTTGGTCAAGCAGGACCTGCCTTTCATGAACCCATGCTGGCTGGGCCCAATCCCCCAGTTGACCTGCACATGCCTGTTGAGCGCACTCAATATTAAACATTCCATAACCTTCCCTGGCACCGAGGTCAGGCTGACAGGCCTGTAGTTCCCCGGGTCCTCCTTCCAGCCCTTCTTGTAGATGGGCGTCACATTGGCAAGCCTCCAGTCATCAGGGACCTCCCCTGTTAACCAGGACTGTTGATAGATGATGGAAAGTGGCTTGGCGAGCTCCTCTGCCAGCTCCCTCAATACTCTCGGGTGGATCCCATCCGGCTCCATAGACTTGTGAATGTCCAGGTGGCGTAGCAGGTCATTAACTGCTTCCTCCTGGACTATGAGGGCTCCATTCTGCTCCCCGTCCCTGTCTTCCCCTGCTCCATTCTCAGGCTCAGGCAAGGATCGTGACCTCCACGCACCTCCCTGCTCCTGCATTCTGCTGTGGCATGAGAGTTTACGAAAGTATATCTCCCAGGCTGGCTGCAGCATCCTGTCCAGCAGCTGGTCCCCCGCTCAGCACCCCAGAAGGACTGAATTTGTGGACCGCAGGGTCTCTCTTCCCTCTCCCTCTCCTCTAGGCAGAGACTAAGCCAGAGAGGGAACTGCTGGCTCTTCTCCAGGCAGGTCGAGACTTGGATACACAAGCAGATGGCTGGGGGTTATATTACACTATCACAAACACGCGCAGGACCTGCTGAACAAGGGCCTTATGGGCTGTGCATTGCTCTTCCTCCCAGTCCATGGCTTTGCCTGATTTGCTGCCGGTATCTGCTCAAAGATGCCCTGAGGTCTTTGCTGGGAAGAAGCAGACCCATCTGTGAACTGGGCTCCCACTTGCTGGACTGGGTGAAGAGACTGAGAGGTTTGGGGTTGGAAGCTCAAGGGCTAGGATGAGACCTAACTCAAAGCGAAACGCATCATGCCGATGTGCAGGTGCCGTGTCATGATGACATGCCAAGGGATGGGGCGCCGGTCCTCAGCCGTGCTTGATGCATTAGTGCTTGCTGGATTGCTGCCTGGATGGCACGAGTGGAGCAGATGGACAGATGGAAGAGGCTTGCGGGGACTGGAGATGAGTGCAGATGGAGGCTGCGGTGTCCTCCCATGGTTTCTGTGCAGAGGGCACTGCCCTAGGGTGCATCCCCTTCAACGCACAGCTGGCCAGCAGAGCGGAGCCTCTCCTGCCCTGGGTGTCCATCCTGGCGCTACCTGTCTGAGGATGGTCCGTGACTGTGCAGCCTGGGCATGGATAGGGCTGGGGTAATTACAGGGCTCACACATGCCCCAAAGCCCAGCCCCAGTGACTGTCTCTGACGTCCCAGAGGCACGGGTGACTGTCCCAGTGGTGCGGGTGCCTACTGGGTGTGAGGCATCGCAGGGCAATGGGGCTGTGCCAGTTGGCACTGGCCTTTTTTCCCTGTGTGGGACCTGTCCTGTGAAGCCTCCTGCTCAGTGGCTTTGCTTGTGCTGGATTGGCATGTGGCCGGGCTCTGGCTGACGTGCAGTGGGCATGGACCCGTTTGAAGTGCAGGCTTGTTGTGTTGTTACACCTCACCCTGGCCAGCCTGAGGTGTACAGGAAACCAGAGAGCTCTGCTCCCTGGCTGTCGCTTTATTTATTATGGTCACAGCTTGGGTTGCTCATGCTGCAAAAAAGAAGGTAGGAAAAACCCCAAGCGCTGCAGCATGACTCCTGCCCTGCCAGCCCTGCTCTGCTCTGATTCATACTGCTGTCCTGCAGCTGAGAGCAGTCTTGTTCTGGAGCGGGATGGCGGGATGCTCACTGCCGCACAATGCTCGTCCTGTCCGAGAGCAGGGTGTCTTGTCCCAGGCATGACCAGCCACACCATGCCAGGAGAAATCGCTGATGGATGCCCAGCCTGATGCCACGCTGCAGACATTACCTGCTGTGGCACCTGTATATCCCAGCCTGGTCACATCTTCCCTGGCTCTTCACCTCTGCTCTGCAAAACAGCAATGAACATTGTTCTGTTTAGGCATCTCAAGTCTCTGTGTTTTCCACCAAAAGAAAGTCCAAGCAGGGATTCACTGAAGGACCATGACAATATTTGAGTCAGACTTTCTGAAGACACAAAATTTATAGCGTGAGATAGTAAGCAGAAAAAAAATAAAAACCACCAGAGAAGTGGAACATGAGAAATTATTTCCAAAGAAAAACTGGAATGTTTCCTTCCAAAAAGGCTGTCTGTAACATCTGGACACTGCTGGACTCCATGTCTCCTCCCCCCCCATTGTGGAGGGTGGATTTCTCTCCTGGCTCTGGGCAGTAACTCTGGTGCCAGCCCTCGGAAGCTGGATGCTGCCTATGGAGCCACCCCCTGGGTGCTGCACAAGGAGACTCTGCCCAAGGATGAGGCTCAGCTGCTTCCCAAAGCCACTGGTGACTACAGGTTGGCTTTTGGTCATTTAGACCCAGGGATATATCACCCACGTACCTGCTCCTCGGTCCATCAGCAGAATAACTCTCCATCTCCCCAGCAAATCTCAGCAGAGCCAAAGTGATGCTGTTGTTCCTGGGACAACCGCCTTCTCTGGCTGGAGATGCTTCTGCTGTGCCTCCCGGATCAGCTCCACTAATGCCCTGGCCCTGCTCTGGCTGTTGGCAGATTGTCTCCACAGATGCCTCCTTAACCCCCCCCCCCAAGCTGGTGTAAAATCAGAGGGGAGCTGTCCTTGGGACCTGTTACCAGCTGCAGATCAGGGCAGGGAGGGGTCCCTTCTTATGTATGTGATCCCAGATGCTGCTCCTGGTTGTGGACAGCAGGGGATGGGGATTTTTTATGCTGAGGCGAAAAGCCCGGTTGTTCTTGCCCCTGTGAGCCCGAATCAGTGCCTTTGGGCTCTGGGCGATGCTGCGGCATGGAGCAGAGCTGGGAAATAGGGACAAGATGGGGAGACCCAGAGCCTGGTGCTCAAACACCTCCATCCTGATGGATCCCCTGCTCAATCAGGCAGTGGCGTTGCTGGAAGAGGGGGGTTTACCCCAGGGATGGGCACGGGACCAGATTGTACATAGCCCCGGGGAGAGTGGCAGCCCCCAGGCTGGACCAAGGGGTGCTCAGCAAGGGCTGGGAGGCTGCGGGGGGGGGGGGGGGGAGCAAGAGCAGTCCCTGATGAAGCCCAGGCAGCAGGCACCTTTCCCAGCTCTGCTGCTCAGGCTGTGGTTGCCCTCTCTTGGCTGTGGCCCATGGCTGAGCCTCATTTCCTGGGCTGTATCCACCTCCTCCGGGGACCAGGGCTGGCTGCAGCCCTGCACCTTGCATCCTTTTCCCTTTCCCCACTCCACAGGGCCAGCAGCTCCCAGTAATTTTGACCCATCAAACTGGAGCTTCCCTACGCAATGTGTGACCCCTCTTTCACTGCTGAGAAAGTCATGGCAGAGGTGAGAACAGCATCAGGCTTCAAATCCCCAAAAGCTGCTCCTCCCCCCTTGGTGACAGAGCACTGTGATATCTAATGCCAGGGACATCAAGGTGGCTTGTCTTACAGCAGGTGACAGGGACACCTCTCCTCCATGCTCCAGGTCTCCTGGGTCCCTGGTGCTCAAGGCTTTTGCCCATTTCTGTGGGACCCTGAACCAGTCAGAGCTTTGAGGATATCTGTTTGGAGTTTTTCCTCTGAGAAAAAAAATACTCTGAAAAGCCAAGTTTTGGAAGGAAAAAAAGTCAGAAAAAACTATGGTGGGAAGGGCAGCGGTGCTGTGTTGGCTGTGGTATGTGACAGCCCTCGTCCTGGGCAGGACAGGGACCTGCCTGGGTTCAGGGACAGGCAGGCATCACAGAGGATGTCTCTGTGAGACAGAGATTTGCTGAGAGGGGCCAAGACATACCTCATCCCCATTCAAAACTCCACCCGGGTTTTGATTTTTGCAGGCACATCCTCCAAGGATGATGCTTTGGGCAACAGCTTTCCAATCTGGAAAAAGGCAAAAAGCATCCAGTTTGGCCAGTGTTTCTGAGCCAATGCTGCTCCAAGCAGAGCGGGGCACCTGGGAGACAAGGAGGAGTGCAATCCAGGGCATCTGCCTCTATGGTACAGGGTCATGAGAAGATGGAGCTTGAGCTAAGAAGCACCAGGGAAAATGAGGACCTGGTAATTAATAGCAAGCATCTCTTGAGCAGGGGCAGGTCTAGCTGGAGAACAGCCCACCCATATAGAATGGGAAGGAGCGACAGCCACCCTTGCACCGGGAGGAGATGCTGTGGGCTGGAGATTTAGGTGAGACGTCAGGAAAAGATGATGTTTCCCTGAGCATAGCTGGTTTTGCTAATGCCCTGTGAGAAGCAGAGCAGCGGGTGCCATTCACAGGGGCACAAGCAGTGTGGTGGGTGCATGCACAGGGAGGAAGGAAGCAGTAAGGAAGATGGGGAGGTCTGTGAGCAGAAAAGAGCGGTTTATGCACTGTGCCATAAAAGCAGTATCTCCAGTAAGTCCCTGGGATTCACTGTCTGGTTGGGTTACAGCTCATTGCTGGAAGCTGGTCTGGGCCTCTTTCTTGGGATCAGGATGAGAGGGTGGTGTGGGAGAGGGGGAAATATCCCCCCTTAGGGGATGTCTCTATCCCTCATCAAGGGGCTGTGTGAGCCATTCCGGTGCAGAGCACCTGCTTCGGCTGTCAGGCAGTATCCCCAAGGCAGGGGTCCCCACGAGATGCATCACAAGTGGGATGGCATTGTCGTGGTTTAGCCCCAGCCAGCAACTAAGCACCACGCAGCCGCTCGCTCACTCCCCCTACCCCGATGGGATGGGGGAGAGAATTGGAGGAGTAAGAGTGAGAAACACTCCTGGGTTGAGATAAGAACAGTTTAATAATTGAAATACAGTAAAATAGTAATGATAATAATAACAATATAATAATGATAATAACAATAATAATATACAAAGCAAGTGATGCACAATGCAATTGCTCACCACCCGCCAACTGATACCCAGACAGTTCCCGAGCAGCGATCGCTGCTCCCCGGCCAACCCCCCCAGTTTATATACTGAGCATGACATCATATGGTATGGAATAGCCCTTTGGTCAGTTTGGATCAACTATTCTGGCTGTGTCCCCTCCCAGTTCCTTGTGTACCTGGCAGAGCACAGGAAGCTGAAAAGTCCTTGACTAGCATAAGCAGTACTCAGCAACAACTAAAAACATCAGCGTGTTATCAACATTTTTCTCCTACTAAATCCAAAACACAGCACTATGCCTGCTACTAGGAAGAAAATTAACTCTATCCCAGCCGAAACCAGGACAGGCATGCATTAGTAAATCCATGGCTGTTTGGGAAGTGTCCTTCAGGCTTTGCAATAGTCCTCCAACATGACCTGGATCTATGGGTGGATTTGGTCGATGAGGAGTTGGCTTCTGCTGAGGAGGATGGAGATGTATTTCAAACCAGGATCTTCATCGGTCTACGCAAGTGCTGCCAGATGCACTGGGAGCTGCGGTGCTTGGACCCCAAGCACATGCCCCATTCCTCGTGTGGGGAACCAGCAATGCCCCGAGCCAGGGGAGTAGTGAGACAAGCCGGGCTGGAGGGCTGTGCAGCCCCGCAGGACACACGCAGCGCGCCCAGCCTGCAGTGCAGCGCAACCATGCAAGGGCAGCACAGACTGCTGCTTGCGCAGGGGCAGACCAGGGCCTGCACACCGCAGCTAGGGCTGGCTCCTGCAAACTGCTCTGTGTCAGGCAAGGGCAGGCAGAACACCTCCATGTTGTCCGAGTCAGACTGGGCTCTCTGGATGGGAGACATGGACAGGGACAGCTCTAGCTTTTGTGGCAGAGGCACGTGTCTGCGGATGCAAAGCGAGCCCCCAGGCTCCTTGCACCCAACATAGCAAGGGTCCTGGGGCAGTGTCCCCAATGGACCCGGTGTGCCATGCTCAGACCATTGCTGCATCCTTGTTGGCATAGAGGCCCTTCCCCAACCAGGGCAAGTGGACAGGAGAAGGCACCTTCCCCCAGAGAGGAGAGGCTGGAGCCACCAGATCCTACCCCAGTGTGCTGCCCCCACGCTGGGGCAGGAGCAGCGGGTGCAGGAGGGGGCTCACGTCTACCCTGTACATCCATCCCTTCCTGCCCCTGCTCTTCCTCCCTCTACAATGTTGAGGTGCAGCATCCCATGCAGGATGAAGAGGATGGGCTGGGGAGAGACTGTAGACCTGGAACAGGCAGAGGACCAGAGGAGGTAAAAGCCCACAGTCAGAGCTGCCTCATTACCTTTGCTTCAGTTCCCCAACATGCTGCACTCCTGGGCGGGCACCCTGGCTTCGGGGTGGTTGCACTGCAAAGGTCCTGCTTGCTGAGGACTCGCTGCCCAGGTCCCTTTGGGGACACTTGCCTGGCTCTCCCCCTCCAGCAGGCCACTGCTTGCTTGGGTCGAGTGGAGCTGCTGCAATGGGAAACTTTCTAGCTCCTTTCCTCGTGGTGGGTGAGAGGCAGTGACCAACCTGGCTGAGCGTGCATGGCTCTAGCTGTATGTCATCCGCCTCAGGCTCTGGGAATCCTGCTCATTCACTGTGAAAACTGGGCTGAAAATGGGAAAAGACATGAAAAAAGTTGAAATAAATTAAACTTTTGGGAGCTGAATGGGGAGCCCTGCCCACCCAGAATTTGCCTTGTGCACCAGCAGGCCACCTCCCTGCACCATGTCGGGGACAGGGACTGGAAATTTGTCCATGCTAGCATGTCCATGCTGGCAGAACCTTGCAGTGTCTGGGAGGGTGTGGTGGTGGTGGGGTGTCTGCCCAACCCGCTGCCCATGCATAACCCCACAGGGGCTGGAGAGGAGAATGCGCAGGGCGACAGGAGACTCTCCGGTGTGACAGGAGACTGGCGTTGCTCCTACAAAGGATGGGGATTGAGGTTGGGGCTGTGAGAGATGGCAGGGCAGGAGGTGTGTGGGCTGTGAGCTGCCAGAGGAACCAGCAGGCTTTTGGGACCAGCCGGCAGTCGGGAGGGTGAGCATGCAGGGGATGGTTCGTGCAGGATCCTGCTGCTAATCTGGCAGGTATCCCTCATTGCGGACACTGTTAGAGACAAGGAAGGCACAGGGGGAGTTTCCAAAGTTTCCCAGCTCCAGACAGTGGCTGGAGGACATTCCTCCCAGGAGAAGATCCCTAGTGGATGCTGGGACAGGGTTAACTCTACATTTCTGGGAAGAGAGCCACAACTGTGTGAGCAGGATAGCTCCCAGGGCTATCCCCCACTCAGCCCAGCGCAACCAGCGCCCAATGGGTTGTGATGGGATGGACTCTGCTCTCTGCATCTGCATTTGCCAAAGGAAAAAAAAAAAAAGCAAAGACAAAAAATTTGGGCATTGATTGACTTTCTCCTTGACTAAATTACTTAGAAACATTTAAGAAAGACCCATCCTCCCCACTGTAACATCACGCAACAGCACCAGCAGGTTGTCCTATCCAAGAGATACCCCTATGCCAAGAACAGAGAAAGTTGCTCAATCTTTGGAGGAGCTAGCACACAGATAGAGCATCTACCCATCAGCCACAGCTAACCTTGATATCTGCTCCGGTTATAAAGTTTTGTAGAATCATAGAATCATAGAATGCTTTGGGTTGGAAGGGACCTTTAGAGGTCATCTAGCCCAACCCCCCTGCAGTGAGCCGGGACAGCTTTAACTAGATCAGGTTGTTCATAGCCCCGTCCAACCTGACCTTGAATGTTTCCAGGGATGGGGCCTCCACTACCTCTCTGGGCAACCTGTTCCAGTGCTTCACCACCCTCATTGTAAAAAATTTCTTCCTTATGTCTAGTCTAAACCTATTCTTCTTTAGTTTAAATCCGTTATTCCTTGTTCTGTCACAACAGGCCTTGCTAAAAAGATTGCCCCCATCCTTCCTATAGGCCCCCTTTAAGTACTGGAAGGCCGCAATAAGGTCTCCTCGCAGCCTTCTCTTCTCCGGGCTGAACAACCCCAACTCTCTCAGCCTGTTCTCGTAGGAGAGGTGCTCCAGCCCTCGGATCATTTTGGTGGCCCTCCTCTGGACCTGCTCCAACAGGTCCATGTCCTTCTTGTGCTGAGGGCCCCAGAGCTGGACGCAGTACTCCAGGTGAGGTCTCACCAGAGCAGAGTAGAGCGGCAGAATCACCTCCCTCGACCTGCTGGCTACGCTTCTTTTGACGCAGCCCAGGATACGGTTGGCTTTCTGGGCTGCAAGCGCACATTGCCGGCTCATGTCCAGCTTTTCATCTACCAGTACCCCCAAGTCCTTCTCTGCAGGGCTGCTCTCAATCCTGGAAACATTCGCTCTCTTCAGAAAAAGTGCTCTTGGGAAAATGAAGTACTGAGGAATATGGGTCTGCATGAATCTAAACACCACGGCAAAGTGAATATCACCCCATTGCAGCGCGGTGTACAGATGGCAAACCACTGGCCTCCCCACAGTGTACAGTAAGTACACAGCGACTCCCACCCCAGCTGTTGGACCGATTGCAAGTGCCTCCTGCTTATTGGAGGCACGAGACTCAGGGATGGGGCACGGGCATCTCTGAGAGAGCTGCCAGCTTCAGAAAGCATCGGGACTCCAAGAAAGTCAGGACTGATGCTGCAGACAACCCTTGGAAGGGTGAGCTGGGGCACAGCTATGGGTCTGTGTTTCTGCTGGGATCTGGAAGGGGTTGCTGGTGGGTCCCGTGTCCTGGTCCCCTTCCCCTCCTCTGCTCCTTGACTTTTCTCAGCCCCCTACTCAACTGAAGCATAAGTAGTGCTCCCTCCTGTAAACCCCTTCCCTGAGAGAGCCCAAGGCAATGGAGGAAAAGACATTTGTTACTGCCCCTGTCCTTAAGGCTTAAGCCACAGCCTTGTTCATGCCAAACACTCCAGGGCAATGTGCGTGCAGGTTTCCCTGCACGAGCAAGCAGTCAGTCATCCCAATAATCCCATTAAAGCAGGAGCTATCATGCTCCCGCTCAGGCATCTTGCCGCCTGGCATAGCCTGATAACATGGTTCATCCCTAGGGGTCTGCTGGACATTGACCTGGTGCAAAGAGCTCCTGCCAAGCGAGGCCTCTCATAACTCCAGCATGTCTGAGTCCAAGGAAGCTGTGGCATTCCCTGATTTCTCCTTCCTGGTGATTAGCAGATCATGACAACACCAAGGACAGTTTATTTTCAGCCATCTGACACTTTCTCGCCTGAAAGTACTCCCACACCAAAGGAGTTCTCAACAAAACAGACTTTTGGAGGAGAGTCCCCCGAGACTGCAAGTGTCCATGGAATTTATCTCTGCAACTTATAAAAGTTTTACTACTAATCTTCTAGCCCAAGCAAGCCAAGAGCTTACTCCATAAATTACTTCCAAGCCAGGGATTAGGAGCACTAAACCAGACATACTTCACAGCTAAAAATAAGGCATGGCACAAGCTTGAAGATTTGCTCTGCCTGGAAGTTTTATTGTACCCAAACTGTATGAGATAGCATGCAACAAAGAAACGCTTAGTGGATCCATCTGCTTTTGGACACATTTGCCTGCGTAATCGCTCTAGACGGAGGCAATGAAACCACGAAAGCAAGTGGAGTTAGATGGTGTCACTGAACGCAGTAAAACTTTCTCCAGACAAAGGGAAAGGTGACCCCGTCCCCTCCCAGTGCTGCTCTTACCACAGCCCTGCAAACCCTGGGGATGCTGTGTCTCCTGTGCTCCGAGGAAATTGCTCTTGGGCAGTGTTTGGGGCTGCTTACAAAGCAGTGAGCCCCACCAGCACTGGTGCTGGGTTCCTGCTGTCCCAGGGGGACTTCATGGACAGCCCTAGCCCAGGTTTGGTGTCCAAGCCCAGACAAGGGCACACCTGCAGGAGGTCCCTTCCCTGGCTGGGGATGGGCGCAGGAGCTGTCATCTGCTTCTCCAGTCCTTCCATTAGATCTGTCGAGGTCCAGCCAGGCATAGTTAGGTCTGGACTGAGATTGCTCCCTTCTGTCCGCAGGCATGTCTCCACTGTGCTTAGGTTGGGCTCCCTTAGCCCATGGACATGAACAGGATTGGAGAAAATATTTCTGTTCTGCTAGGGCCTGGCTGTATCTTCAGGGGTGCCCAGCTCCTTGCTCGCTGGGTGACCGAGTGTAGCCCTGCCAGCCTCCAACCTGGAGGCATGCAAAAAAATGTAATGCAAAAATTGCAATGCATGCAAAATTTGTCACAGAATCACAGGCTGGCTGAGGTTGGCAGGGACCTCTGGAGGTCATCTTATCCAACCCCTCCCTGCTCAAGTAGGGCCACCTAGACCCAGTTGCCCAGGACTGTGTCCAGATGGCTTTTGAATATCTCCAAGGATGGAGACTCCACTACCTCCCTGGGCAACCTGCTCCAGTGCTCGGTCACCCTCACAGTAAAAAAACTTTTCCTGAAGTTCAGGAGGAACTGCCTGTGTTTCCATCTGTGCCTGTTGCCTCTTGTCCTGTCACTGAGCACCACTGAAAAGAGCCTGGCTCTGTCCTCTTTACACCCTCCCTTCAGATATTTATATACATTGATAAGATTTTCCCCCCTTCTCTTCTCCAGGGTGAACTTTCCCAGCTCTCCCAGCCTTTCTTCATAGGAGAGAAGCTCCAGTCCCTTTGTCATCCTTGTGGCCCTTTGTTGGACTCCTTCTAGTCCTCCATGTCTCTCTTGTATTGGGGAGCACACCACTGGACACAGCACACCAGGTGTGGCCTCACCAGTGCTGAGTAGAGGGGAAGGATCACTGTACTGTGCCTAATGCAGCCCAGGATACAAATAGCCGCCTTTGCAGCAAGGGCTCATTGCTGCCTCATGTTTAACTCGGTGCCCACCAGGACCCCAGGTCATTTTCTGCCAAGCTGCTTTCCATCTGAGTGGCCCAAAGCATATATTGATGCATGGGGTTGTTCCTCCCCAGGGGCAGGACTTTGCACTTATTGAACTTCATGAAGTTCCTGTTTGTCCATTTTTCCAGCCTGTCGAGGTCCCTCCAGATGGCAGCACAACCCTCTGGCTCATCAGCCACTCCTGCAGCAGGAGCAGAGGAGGGTGCATTCCCACTGCACACTCCCAACATGGGCCAGGGACAGCTGGTGAGGAACAGGATGGAGCAGCTCAGTGCAGCATGGTTGAGGCTGGTGGGACTGCATGAGCATTGGCAGCACGTACAGGTTGTGGATTGGCACGAGCCATGCATCCCTCAGAGACAGAGCTGTGCTTGCTGGCTGTATATTGAAGAGCTGTATTTCTGTCAGAGAGCCTCTGGTGACATCGCAAGCTGTGGGAGCAAAGTGCCCGTCATTCGTCAGCCTTGCTGGAACCCCCGTGGCAGGGGTAGGCTTCACAGCCTTGGGTCAGAGGACCATGTTACTCACGAGAAGATGTGGGGAATGGAGTGACTTACTGGCTGCCTGTCTGCATGTCCCTGGCTCCTCTGCCACCGGTGGTTCACCCTGTGTCCCTCCAATGTCACCGGGGCTGCTCTGCTCCCAGCAACAACCTCAGAGCTGGCAGCAGGACCCAGGCACGTGGCTGAGATCCCAGTCCTGCAGTGAGGGTCAGCCCAGGCTGGTTAATATTTGTGGCCAGGATTGCAGCGGCATTTGAGGAGCCCTGAACATGCCCTGGCAGGAGTTACTAGTCTCAGGACGAGTTGACGTGAACCATGGGACATGAACCAGCACACAGGGGAAGGCAGCCATGGAAACAGTCAGCAGCAGCACAGCGAGTGTGGCCAGGGGATGCGCGTCTGAACAGAGCTGGGAATTGCAGCTGCTCTGTGACCCTGTCCCCTGTCTGTGACAGAGACAGCCCAGCCCTGTCCTGTCACCCCGCTGAATGTGACAAGCTTTGCTGGAGCCAGAGTGGGAGAAATGTGGTGCTGTCGGAATTCAGCTGGGGCTGTGCTGCTTTGCCCCCAGGTATGAAGGAGCCCAAGCACTGAACTGTGGTCACATTGCCAGGGCACGAGCGTGCACCTGCTGCACAGCTCCATGTGCATCCTCATCCCACGTCTGAGTGCTCTGCGCCATGGGACAGAGGATGAGGATGAGCCACCCCACTCCGGGAACCGCTGCTGCTGTGGGGATGGAGAAAGGCAGAAAAGTGTTTGCTGGGAGAGATTTGGCAGCAAATGAAACTTCAGCTGCAGCCCCGCTTGAGAAAGCCACTAAGCATCCTGTCAGCTCCCAGAGGCTGCGAGCGTCCTCCTGCATGAAAAACCAGCAAGCAGGAGAGGGAAGGCAGGTCTCCCACACCGACCCACGGACAGCCACTGTGGCGCCCAGCCCCATGGCAGCACCCAACCACCCACTAGGAGCCCAGTGCTGGCCACAGCATTTGCTGCTACTCCGGGGACCTGCAGCCTCAGGTGTGCAAAGGTGGTCTTCAAGGCCACCATGAAAGGGCTAGCCCTGGGAACATACCCCACACTGAGACCAAGCTGTGGCGTGCGGCAAAGATATCCGTTTCCATCCTGCAGCTGCTGTCCTTCCCACTGCAATTTACTCTGCCTCCTACTATTTATTCATGCCAGGATGCAGCTTGTACATCTGCAGTATCATTACTGGAGACGCCATTAGCTTCAAAATTTTATAAACCTCTGTGCAGGTGATAAATTGAAAAGTTAAAGAGGGTTATTGTGGCAGAAGAAAAGGGGTATTTGCTCAGTGTTCATCTCACACCATAGAGCCAGGCTCTGGAGGGCTGTGGAGGGAGAGCAGTGGACTGGTATAAGCGAGTGAACTGCTGCCAGCTCCCAGCCAGGTCACCCAGCTGCAAATCCCTCCCCGCTAGATCCACGTGATGGCCAAGGGGCCTACAAGCATTTTCACGTCTTTCTCCCTTGTTGCCTCCTCAGCTGCACCAGTTCCTCAGGCTAATGACAAAGGGGCTGCAAAACCAGATGTTTGCATCTGGATGCGTTGCCTGTGTTTTTACCAGCATCTGTGATGGACTTGCAAGTGATGGATGAGGGTTAGAGCAATCCTGCATCATCTGCCTGCTGTCTGTTGGTCTGGATGTTTCAGGACTCTCCAAGGAGCAGGGGAAGTCCCCACCATGTAGGTGCCCACCACCCAGAGCATGCATGGGGCTCCCAACCTGCAACCCCTTCCTGCAGTCCCCTCCTGTCTCTCTGCTCCCTGACTGGAGCACCCAGCTGCATGCCTTCATTAAGGACCACAGCAATTAACTCATGCTGGGGAATTTTCCCTAGGCAGTTTCCGTGATCTGGATGCAGGCATGCACCAACAGCTGTCTTGCAAGGTTTGGCACAGAAGCAGGCATGGGAGCCTTCACTAGAGGCTCCGCACTCTTTGCCATGAATTAAGAGCACGCTGATTATTCCTGGCAGCTGGAGATCTCTCTGACAGCTGAGCCAGGGGGATAAATTCCCTCTCCTAAAGGCTAAGGGAGATGTGTGCACAAGGATGATTTATGGGCCGCTTGCAGGGAGCAATGAGCTGGAAGGCTGCAGGGAGCAGGGTCAGTGCCAAGTAGCTTGGGGCATGGGGTAGTGAGAGGTCGTGGGAGGGAGGCTGGGACCAGGGAGGGGAGCGGAGGAGAAAGAGCCCTGAAGGAGTCCTGCAGCTTGCAGGCAGTTTTCCCTCTCCATGTTACATGTGAGAGCATGGATCTGGACCAAACATCCCAAATTTCTCCTTGATCCCCAGCTTACCCATGGCCCTGCTCAGCCTCCTGGAGCCTGAAAGTTTGGACAGCATTGCCTGTCCCCAAGGTATAGCCATGGCACAGGCAGGTGTGAGCACAGATGCCATTATGCTGGTGGGTCTTGCTGGCATGAGCCTTTCCATCCTGTACATCTTCCTCCCCTTGCTGGCTAACGGTGTCTATCTGTCCAGCAAGCTGAGGCTGGATAATCAACTTTCACCTCCTCTTTCTGTGCACATAATCAGCCCCTTATACACCGTGTCACTCTGCCTCCTGTGGATCACCATCCTGCAAGGTGGGTTCATCACGCAGTGGTTAACTGCATTATCCAAGCCCTGAGCCCTCACATAAGCTTTGCCAGCAGTTGGTGGTAGTCCGAGTTCAAGTTTCAGGAGGCATTTCCCAGTCTGCACATCCCTCTCCACCCTACAGGCATCTTGTGTCTCCTTCCAGAGCCACATTTGCCCAGTATGCTCCAGGACCAGCCTGGAAGGATACAGGATCTAAATGCTCAGCTGGAGGGAATTCATGAACCCTGATCAACAGGAGGGGAATGAAGCAAGTTGACCAGTTCCCAGCCTGTCCTGCTCTCCTGACATTGCCAGATTGTCTTTTCCTTCCCTAAAGGACATCTACACATTAATTTTCCTGCTCGCTATATCTCTTCACTGTGCTTTTCAGTCTCTGGCTTATTGTGGGAGACTAGCTGGAGATGGGACTGAGAAGTTTGAAATAGTCCTAAGTAGGAGAACAGACTCATTCTGCTGCCTGCCTTGGGTAGCTGTTGTCTGTTGGGGTGACTTTTCCCTGAGGTAGAATTCCCATTTGCTTTTTGGGGTGACATGCCACGGGCTGTGAGAATCATCTTTCCCACATTCACAAACCCAACAGTGTTGATGCCAGAACAGGCCAGGCTTCCTGTCCTGTCTCCCTCTCTTGCATATCTTACACCAAAGACATTCCCCTTGTTTTCCCCACAAAACCCTGACTCCTCGGGAGCAAAGAGGGGCCTCCTAGCAAGGCCTGGTCATCTGCAGACCACAGTGTCCTTGGGGACTTTATGACCCTCAGCAAGCCCTGATGATCCTGGACCTGACTGTGTCTTGGTGAGCTGGTACAGAAAAGACAGCCCTACATGGCTGCTGCTACCTGTTGCCAGATTTTGGGGATGTGCACCGCAGTGTGGTGTGTCTGGGGGCTGCTGGCTGCCTGCCCAGATATCATGCAAAGAGAGACACTTTGGAGACAGGTCATCATTTGCAAGGACAGGATGGAGCCAGAAAGCTGAGTAGAGGCAGATGGAGGAGCTACCTACTTGTACTATACTGAGACCTTGTCCATTACGATCCTTCCTGGAGTGCAGAGACCAAGCAAGACTGCACTTGATGGCCAATTCTGGCAGCCAAAACTAGATCCTTCATTGGCTTTCTTCCCTGCCATGCTGCACAACTTCCAGCCACTGATACGCCAGGAGAAAGTCCTGACTGCTGCCAGGTAAACAGTGTGGAAATTAGTGGAAACAAGTAAATAATTTGTAAATAATAATTTATTTATTACTTTCCCTTCTTTTCCCTGTGCAAGCAGATTGAAAGATGCCTCAGAAGCACTCACAATTTGGAGATAGTTCTCTTGTGAGGCTATTCCCACTCTCTGTGAATAATTTATGAAAAGATCAGAGTGAATATTAAAGGCCTGAAAATGCAGAGACTTGTGCTGCTGAGCTGAGCAAGTACTGCTCCAGCTCCTCGAATAGGCAAGCTATCTAACGAAACAGCAGTAGGAGGATTCACTGTGCTGTAATTAAAGGGTGCGCACATTTGTTAGTCAATGGGTTTCCAGTTGGGTGGGATAAGTATCATGCAGCAAGGGGACAGCGTACCTGAAGGATGCAGCAGGTCCATGAATGTGATTTGGACACCAAGTGTTAACATTTGCTTTTGGGGGTGATTCGTGCTGTACAGTGTTCCTACTGAGCTGTTCATGGGAGGCAAACACGACCCAGCCAGCTGGACTGGGTTGATGCTGGAGGTTCACAGAGGAGCTTTCTGGATAGCCTCACACATCTATAAATTACCACAGCATTGGTAGAAGACATGCACGGAGGGTTTGAGCCCCAAGTCCACTGAGAGCACAAAGATGTGCTGACTTCAAAGAGTCCAAAACTGGGCTCGCACTTGGCTTCAGGTTTGTGCTTGGCATTTATCCACCTTCAAACTCAGTTGCCTGCTTTGTGCTTTTTTTTAAAAAAGATTATTATACTACACTCAGAAAGGCTCCTAACCCCCTGCTTATCTCCTGAGCAAGGATTCAAATCAGTGCTACATGAAATGGGGGAGGTGGGCTATGGGCTGAAATCCCCATTGCTCTTGCAAAGCTCCCTGCCAGTCCTGTGCACGATGCTCCCCACATCCCAGCCTAGCGGCATCCACTGCTTAGGGTGGTGATTGCAGGCTGCATCTGATTGGTTACATGTGCAAAAGTTCATCCATGCATGCCTTAATTTTAGTTTGGTTCATTTTATTAAGGTGAGCTTACATTTACATCTAAAGTCTCCTCCTAGGGGTGTATTTTTTAAGATTACAATTACCTAAGGTAACTAGAGGTCGTACCTTTATCCTATCAGCTACCACTAAGTTACTGTTTAACTTCACATCCTGCTACAGCTCCTACTTGAACAATAGCTAGCTCTAACGAATGTAATTGCATCTTTTTGTTTAGGGGACTTTCTATTCTCGTCGTCATGGTATCAGGACAGACCGTAGTGGTCGCCTTAGCCCCTTGACATCACTAACATCCTGCCTGGAGCGGGGATGTGGCAGCAGGGCTTGGAGCTTGCCCTCTGGACCAAATCCTTTGCTCAGCCCCTCCTGTACACCGCCAAAGTCCCCTCTGGTCCCTGCCCGTGGGTTTGCTCCAGGCTCAGCCCCTTCCTCAGCAGATGAGTCCCTGGAAAGCTCCCCTGAGCTGGTCTGCTCCTTCCCAAAGGAGAGCCCACTCCATCGAGTGCCTGAGCATGACTTCTCCAGCATCCAGAGCCTGGTGAGATGCTGTGGCCTCTTTCAAATCCCGCTGATCCTCCTGGAGAAGCTGCTCTCCTGCCCTGCAGCCCCGCAGGTGGCATTTGGTGGGGCCATTCATGCTGATGGTTTCCACGCAGGTACTACGTCTGCAGATTTTTCTGCCCTGGTTTAATCCCTGCACACCTTAGCTCCTAGCCCTGCATAAATCATAGAATCATAGAATCATAGAATCATAGAATGCTTTGGGTTGGAAGGGACCTTTAGAGGTCATCTAGCCCAACCCCCCTGCAGTGAGCAGGGACAGCTTTAACTAGATCAGGTTGCTCAGAGCCCCGTCCAACCTGACCTTAAATGTTTCTAGGGATGGGGCCTCCACTACCTCTCCGGGCAACCTGTTCCAGTGATTGACCACCCTCATTGTAAAAAATTTCTTTCTTATATGCGGTCTAAATCTACCCTCCTTCAGTTTAAAACCATTACTCCTTGTCCTGTCACAACAGGCCTTGCTAAAAAGATTGCCCCCATCCTTCCTATAGGCCCCCTTTAAGTACTGGAAGGCCGCAATAAGGTCTCCTCGCAGCCTTCTCTTCTCCGGGCTGAACAACCCCAACTCTCTCAGCCTGTTCTCGTAGGAGAGGTGCTCCAGCCCTCGGATCATTTTGGTGGCCCTCCTCTGGACCCGCTCCAACAGGTCCATGTCCTTCTTGTGCTGAGGGCCCCAGAGCTGGACGCAGTACTCCAGGTGAGGTCTCACCAGAGCAGAGTAGAGCGGCAGAATCACCTCCCTCGACCTGCTGGCTACGCTTCTTTTGACGCAGCCCAGGATACGGTTGGCTTTCTGGGCTGCAAGCGCACATTGCCGGCTCATGTCCAGCTTTTCATCTACCAGTACTCCCAAGTCCTTCTCTGCAGGGCTGCTCTCAATCCCTTCATCCCCTAGCCTGTATTGATATTGGGGGTTGCCCCGTCCCAGGTGCAGGACCTTGCACTTGGCCTTGTTGAACCTCATGAGGTTCACACAGGCCCACCTCTCCAGCTTGTCCAGGTCCCTCTGGATGACATCTCGTCCTTCTGGCGTGTCAGGAGCAGGTCAGAGTCACCACTGCTTTTCAGCTGGCTAGAAAATTTTCTTGTCTGGCATCACGCAACAGCAAGGCAGAAAGTGAGCCAAGGTGAATCATAGACGCTTGCTCCCAAGAGCCCTGTGGTGGGTGGGATCCTACTGGGAAAGGGCCCAGAGCAACCGCTTGGCCAGGAAATCTTGGAAGAAGGCACCTGCCTGCCGCACACCTGGGGCCAGTGGCTGAGCCTGTCCCCAGGGCCGCCTCAGCACCAGGTGACTTCTGAAAGGGAAGGAGATACCCATGGGGAGCCAAGAACAATGTGCCATCAATGTCCCATGGCCAAGGCTGTGAGGTGGCCACCAAGATCACACGTCGCCATCCCTGACTGCACGATGGGGACTTCATGGTGGTGCCTGGCTCCTTCGGTGGGAAGATCCTATCCCTGCTTCCCGTGGACAGTGGGGATGGAGCAACCTCTTCCCGAACCAGCTGGGGTGTCTGTGAGCAATGACTCTCACTTGGAAAGGAGGAGGGGGGCCGAGGCCACTTTGTAACCCAATCTTGTCTGCATGGACACCTTTGTTGTTACTATGTTTATTTATTGATCCCCTTAGCGGTGCTGGACTTGCTGAGGCTTTATTAATGGGGTGGGGGGCAAGGGAAAGGGAGGGGGGGGGGAAACAGAGCACTCAGACCATGTGTTCCCACCAAAGGGATGGATCAAAAATAGCCATGTTTATAAAACTCTTCTGCAACTCATTGTGTTTGCGAAAGGAGAGCTTCCACATCAAAGGCCATTTCCAGTCCCTCTGCTCGGGGGCCCCTCCATCTCAGCCTCTTCTAACATCCTGCAAGGAATGCCCAGTCTTGGTCCCTTCTTCCCCGCTGCAGTCCCAGCTGCATTGTGAGGTGGCAGTGGCATCACCCATGCCAGGAGCTAGGGACCATGGCAGCTGGGGACACCCCGGCCAAAGGGAACATGCATCACCTGCTTCTGTCTGATGGTCTGGGGGACTTTCCAAGGGTGGTTTCTCCTGGAGGCAATAAATTACCATAAGGCACTGGATAGAGTTTGCCAGGCACCGGCGGTGGGAATGCCAACAATGGCTAATGCTGGTGGGCAGGAGACCTGTCCCCAAGTTGGTTTCATTTGGTCTGCTGGAAAGGCAATGTTTGTGAATAATTTGTGATAAATCAGCTGCTTGTTATCACCTGGGGGCTCCAGGCTCCTGGGGGCTCTGCCAGGAGGCTGGTGTGGGAGCAGGGAGTTTCTCTGACCATTGGGTCAGGGAGGATGAGATCTCTGCTGGTGCCTATCTCGAGGAAGGATGCGGTGATTCGTGACCCTGTCAGGTTCGAATCCACTCTGCTGCTCAGCCCATCGCTCAAGAAAGGGGGCTTTCTGCTTAATACACAATCTCATGGCCAGGAAATAGCTCCTGCTTTCCAGCTGAACTTCTGATCCCTCTTGCAGAGCTGAAAACAACAACTAATGTGAGATTTACTGCCACATATGTGATGGGAAGATACAGGGACCCAGTGCACACAGATGATATATTGGATTTCAGGTTATTTAAATGTCGTGGTTTAGCCCCAGCCAGCAACTAAGCACCACGCAGCTGCTCGCTCACTCCCCCTGCCCCAGTGGGATGGGGGAGAGAATCGGAAGAGTAGGAGTGAGAAACACTCCTGGGTTGAGATAAGAACAGTTTAATAATTGAAATAAAATAAAATAGTAGTAGTAATAATAACAATATAATAATGATAGCAATAATAATATACAAAGCAAGTGATGCACAATGCAATTGCTCACCACCCGCCTGTTGTTTCAAGAGGGCTTTGGAAGGTACCCAATTTATCATTATAAGTCCGGTCGCGTTCAGTGCACTGAACTATCACGATTACGGATGCACAAATAACATAGGCACCTTTCGTCTAGTCGTGCTGCATGAACTACCACGGCCACACTTAAAGCGTCTGGTCGCGTTCAATGACAACTATCACGGCTAGACCAATAAATCAAAGTAATTTATTAAAGCAACAGACACACAGGTTCTTTGGATTACCGGCGATAAATTCACTGACTGCAAGGCACATGCAAATACCAAAGCTTTGGATAACACAGATGCATCAAAAGACATAAAAGCGACTCCATAGAGGCTTCTAAATTTCCCGGGGAGGCATTTGGTACAACCAAGTGTTAGATTCTTACCCAAAGGCATCCCGATGGCGGGGGAAGAGAGGCTCAGTCCGTCGACTGATCCCAGAGGTCAGAGTAGCACGCGATGGTATCTTCCCTAACATCCCCTCTCTCTTAGGCTAATTTATACTATTTTTTACCTTTCAGGTGGAGCTTGAGTGACTCTAGTCATACATACTTTGTTATGATTGGTGTAAAACTTTCTTGCTTCGCTTTAAAGGTATAGGCTAGGAAAAATTCAATGCACAAGCTCAGTGAGGAGTGGTTGCACCTTAGAGGCGGGTAGGTTTTGGGGTGGAGGTGTGTTTTGGATTATAATGATATTATAATGAACAAAAGTTTACCAAAGGACAGCATTTTGTCAAAACCGTGACAGGTTGTTGGCCCAGGGTCTCATATTATACCCTTTCCTATTGTCCTTCATTCATCCATCGTTTGCCCAAGTTCTCACAGTGTTCTGCTATACTACAGCCTGTTCCTTTGGTAAGTACATCTACAATAGACTGCTTGCCATGACTACACAGAGACTAAAAGCAGCAGCAATAAGGCGACAAATGCTTCATCTTTTCATGTCCATAGATAGACCAAGTCTCCGGGCTTGATGGAGTGTACTGGGGAATCCAAGGGCACAGAAGCTGCCCCGGCTGGGCAGAAGGCTTCACAGCAGTCCCATCTGGGGTGCCACACAGAGCCTGGCCGCGGTGTCTCCACACCGCTCCACCCTCTGGGCAGTTCGTCTTAGAGCCAACACACCAAGTTCCCCTGGTGTTGCTGGCGTCTAAGGTTGCAGGCCCAGGGAACTTCCGTGAAATGGATTCCTTGCATACCAGCTGCACTCCACCCTGGAGGCTTCTTCAGTGCTGTGCCTTTCCTAAAATTGTGAATCTAAGTTTAATCTCTAAATCACCTCCAGCAATTACTCCACACCGCCAATCGATACCCAGACAGTTCCCGAGCAGTGATCCCTGCCCCCTGGCCAACTCCCCGCGGTTTATATACTGAGCATGACGTCATATGGTATGGAATAGCCCTTTGGTCAGTTTGGATCAACTATTCTGGCTGTGCCCCCTCTCAGTTTCTTGTGCACCTGGCAGAGCATGGGAAGCTGAAAAGTCCTTGACTAGTGTAAGCACTACTTAGCAACAACTAAAACATCACTGTGTTATCAGCATTCTTCTCCTACTAAATCCAAAACACAGCACTATGCCAGCTACTAGGAAGAAAATTAACTCTATCCCAGCCGAAACCAGGACAGTAAAGCACAGGGGTCTCTGAGTGCTGTAATTCCCTCTTTCCTCCTGTATGGATTTATATCACAAATTTGGCTGGATTTTTCTGCTTGGCAGGGACACTCCTCTGGGACCTTACCATTAGAAACATCTCTGAACATCTGTATGTAATGTTGCTGGGGCACTTCATGAGTGGGCTTCTACGACACCCCCTGCTTTATGGACTGCTGCTTAATCTGGCCAGGGACCACGGAGGGGATGACGAACGGCTTCCCAGAGTCAGCGGCAGGCTGCGTGCCAACTGCAGGTGCCGGAGGGTGCCTGGGCCTGTGTGCGAAAACCAATGCTCTTGGATGGCTTCTTATACAGCTGCCCTGGGAAGTGGGAGCACCACCCCCTTGGTCCCTGAAACAGCTTGAGAGAGACAGGTTTCCTCTGTTTAATGACCTGAGCCGGCATGGCTCCAGACCAAACATGGAGATCCTGGGTGGAGATGAAGGCAATCTGTCTGTCTCGGATGCTTTCCCCAGGCAAGGGTTGGGCCTGACATTTTCTTCACCACTAAGTGCTGTCCCTTCCCCCTGCCCTGAACAACCATCTGCTATGGTAGATTACCCCAGCTTTTAGAGCTGTGAATCCATAATTAGCGCATAATTAATTACCAGATATTTTGAATACTAATGAAACATTAATAAATGATGGAGGCATCTTGTTTGGTAATAGAATCATAGAATCATAGAATCATAGAATCGTTTAGGTTGGAAAAGACCTTTAAGATCATCCAGTCCAACCATTAACCTAACATTACCAAGTCCACACTAAACCAGTCAAGGGTAGACTAGACTAAACCATGTCCCGAAGTGCCACATCTACCCATTTTTTGAACACTTCCAGGGATGGTGACTCCACCACCTCTCTGGGCAGCCTGTTCCAATTCTTGACCACCCTTTCCATAAAGAAATTTTTCCTAATTTCCAACCCAAACCTCCCCTGGCGCAGCTTGAGCCCATTTCCTCTCATCCTATCGCTAACTACTTGGGAGAAGAGACCAACACCCACCTCACTACAACCTCCTTTCAGGTAGTTGTAGAGAGCGATAAGGTCTCCCCTCAGCCTCCTCTTCTCCAGACTAAACAACCCCAGTTCCCTCAGCTGCTCCTCATAAGGCCTGTGCTCCAGACCCTTCACCAGCTTTGTTGCCCTTCTCTGGACACGCTCCAGCACCTCAATGTCTTTCTTGTACTGAGGGGCCCAAAACTGGACACAGTATTCCAGGTGCAGCCTCACCAGCGCCGAGTACAGGGGGACAATCACCTCCCTGCTCCTGCTGGCCACACTATTCCTGATACAGGCCAGGATGCTGTTGGCCTTCTTGGCCACCTGGGCACACTGCTGGCTCATGTTCAGCCGGCTGTCTACCAACACCCCCAGATCCTTTTCGGCCAGGCAGCTTTCCAGCCACTCTTCCCCAAGCCTGTAGTGTTGCATGGGGTTGTTGTGACCGAAGTGTTGCGACTTCCTGGGGACGGTGGCGGCTCTGACCTCCTCCAAAGTGATAGCAAGAAACGTGCTGCATCTTCAGTGTTTGCAAAATCGAAGAGATAAGAGACTCAACCTGGTGGGGGAGGTGATGGCGATGGTGGGAAGACTGAAGAGGGAGGGCTGGAGAGGGGCAGCACTCCAGGGAAGAATAATAAACCCCTGGCTTCATTGTCATACCCTGATCATCCCAGTAAGGAGGATGCTGGAGCTAGGTGAGCTGAGTTAGCACCCCTTGGGCCACAGTTGCACCTGCTGCTGAGGCCATGGGTGGGGGGAGGTGTAGGGTACTGGGGACAAAGCTTGTACAGAGCCAGATAGAGGGGACCCTCAGCCAGGACTCCCGGGTTCCCCCCCGCTGTGGGCGCAGCCTGTTTGTATTGGGGAGTGGGGGTGCTCTCCTCTGTGACCTGGGCCTCTGTGGTGAGATAGTTGAGCCCCTATGTCCAGGTAGTGGCATGGATGGCCACACTCGTCGCTCCACATGCTGATGTCGTTGTCTTTGGTCACCACCTGGATTATGTACTCCTTGCTGGCATAGGTGTCCATGATGGTGTGTGATGTCCTGCCCAACTGCTCAACCTGCGGGCAGCAGCAGGGAGGGGAGGACGGTCAGAGGAACCCCTGGCACTGGGAGGTGTAAGACAATCACCCTGTTTAGCTCAGCAAGAGAATGATAACAAGACTTTCGCAGCACTTTGGGAAGTGCTATGGGGTTTTGGGCAGAGCCATGAGCCCAGGACAGGGATGCAGGCAGAGATGCTCTGGCTGCAGCCGGTGAGACCTCCCTCCTGTTTCCAAAGTCATGGTGCCAGAGTGGATTGACTGCCTCTAGAGGTCACCAGAAACTAACAGATGTGCAGGTAGACTCCACTTGGATACGTTAGGGCAGTTGGGAGCCGGACATCCAGGGCAGTGGCTGGCCGTGTGCCAGGGCTGGGAGGAGGCTTCCCCCACCAGCACACCTCTGGCCACTCTGCTCCCGCACCTACTAGCATCCAACCAGCTGGGCTTGCCTCCCTCTGGCTAGGCTCTTGGACATGGATCAAGCCACATCCAGACATCTTTCCTAGAAAAATTCCCTCTGTCCTGTTGTCACTGCTGCCTAGGCCATGGGAGAGCCTGTCATCCTCCTGGGGATGTGGCTGCTGGTACAATGGTTTAACCCCAGACTGTGTCCACACCTTCTGGGGATCTCTGATCCACTTGGAGCTCAGCTCAACGACAGGTGGATGCAGGTGCCCAGTAGAAATGCACCCCCATCACACAGCCATTGGTGAGCAAACACGCGTGGGTGACAGAGGAGGAGGGCTCAGCACCCCAGGGACCTTCTGGGGATGGAGTCGGTCTTGGCCCTGGGGTTTGGTGGGCATGGAGGGGACAATGGCAGGAGCATCCTGCAGAGGCTGAGCGGGAGATCGCCCTCCACCCGGTCTCTGAGTCTGAGGACCAACACGCTACTGGCTTCATGTCCCCCCCCCGCACTACCTGCATGTGGCATGGGGGAGATGCAGGGTGCCCCTTGTCCTTCCCCTGTGCCCTGGCCAACACAAACCACCTTCTCTCCAGACCCATGTTGATAATAGAGATGCCGGAGGGATGAGGGAAAGTATGGGTCTGACACAGCCCATCTGTGAGTGCCGGTGCCCAGCCAGGGGCTCATGCTCCATGGGGGGAAGCAGCCGTGCCAGGTTGGGCAAGGGCTGCACAGTGGGTGATGCTGCCGGGATGCTGCCAGGCACAGCGAGATGCTGGCCACCCCTGCGGTGAGCAGCCAGTGGGGCTTGAGCAGAACGAGCGGCACTTCACAGGTGAGGGGATCTTCATGGCGCAACCTGCGTGGGGTCCTCCATGTCTCCCCAGCCACCCAGGAGAAGGTCAGTTACAGGATCCCACACCACCCTGGGGAGCACCAACAGCTGAATTTTATTAAGAGCTCAGTTCAACAACAGGAGCAAGATGGAGCTGAAAACTTCTGCCTGGTCCTTGATCACATCCCAAAGCGCCAAGAGAGAAAAGCTGCACTGTCTGGCCAGCGACCAGTGTACTTAAGCTCATCACCCCAGTGCTTGCAGGGGTACTAAAATGCTTGAACCCAACCTGAGAAATACCCAACCCTTTTCCAGCCTCCCTCCCCAGCATGGGGGGGGGGCTCGCCCAGGGCCACATCCAGCCTGCCACCCAGCATGGCAGGGCCCTTAGTGTCTGAAGTCCTAACTGCTCACACCACCCAGCCTGAGCCTGCAGGAGACCCACATCTGGAGGCAGGCCCATCCAGTCCCCCCCCCCGGCCGATGGGGAGCAAAGGGCCTCCTGCCGCCCATGAGGTGCAAAGACAATACGAAACCTCGGCAGGGAGCAGTGATGAGAAAGGCATGCCTCTGTCTCACCACTGCAGATTTTGGGGCTGGATGGCAGAGGCCAAGTCCTGCTTCTCCTCGCACCCCTGGCTCGGGGCTGAAACCCATGATACAAACTGGGTATGCCGGTGGTTTCGCTGCAAGCTGAGACATGCCTGAGCTCTAAACAACCATTAGCCAAAGCACTGGGACAACTGGTGCCCATGTCTGTCCCTACTGTCCAGGGGACACCTTCCCACTGCACCATGTGTCTCACCATTGGGTCTGACCCGTTGGCATGGGGGCAGCTACTCAGAGTGCCTGCACAAGGTGTCTGAGGTTAGAACCTGGCTGGAGGGAGCCTGGCACAGGGGGCAGATGAGCCCAGCAACACCGGTGGGACTCTGTGCCAGGTCTCCATGAGTTTCCACACACTGAAGAGGCTCAGAGGCAGCCCTGGAGTTACACAAAATGCTTTTCATCCAGATAACACGGTCAGGCTTAGGGCAGTCCTGTTTAACAGCTCACAGTATATGCCAGGGGGGGTGGCTGCTCCCGTCCCGGGGTATGGCACAGCCACCCCGTACTGCAGGAAAAGGGTTTTAGCCCATTTCATATACAAGATACGTGAAAACTGAAATTCTGTGAGGTCTGGGCACAAGGGAGGATAGGAAAAAGAAGAGGATGCCAGTCCCTCCTGCAGGAAACAACTGTGAATCCTCCAACCCGTGGTGGGGGTCTTGGCTGAGACCCATCTGTCATGAATGCAGGTTTGTGAATACTGCCGATTATGTTTATTTATTGTGAATGAGTGGCTTTACACAGTTTGATTTAGTAGCAGTTTAGAAGTTACTTGTGGCAAATCTCAGGATTTGATTGTGATATTTTAATAGCACTCAGTCATCAGTGATTAACAAAGTGATTAGACAAAATTGATCAAAACAGTGACTTAGTTACAGATTCGAAGATGGCAAGGTTCACTCTATTACTACATGGAAGTGCATAAAGGAAAATTAAGTTACACTGAGTTGGAATGATTCACAAAGGGATTGTGTATGCAGGGGATAAGGAGGACCCTCCCATTGAGTCACGAGGTTCAGAATAGACCCCCTTGCTTTCTGAACTCCTTCTCAGAGAGCAGTCTAGGTGTGGCTATGTCCAATCTTAGTCTCAGACTTGGTCAACGGTTTATAGGACTAAGGATAATGCAGCAGTATAAGACTCACTTTCTAATTAATTCATACATCTACAGACTACTTAAACCGATTCAAACATGCATACACACAGACATGAATACATATATATGGTATACCTGTTAAAAATTCCCCTCGAGTTCAGTGAAATACTCACGTCTAATGTCTTGGAATTTCTCAACGGGCAAGGGTTGAGCCTCAAGGAGTGAAGGGTTTCAGCCCAGGCTCCACTGTCAGTCTTCAGCAATGGATTTCTGGTTGTAGCAAACTTTCAGAGTTTGCTGGCTCTGAGAGGCGTCTCGCTCAGAGGGAGATGTTGGTGCAGCCCGCGGCAGTCCAGGAGAGCTCAAAGGGCCTCACTTAGGACTGCTGTTTATAGGATTGTGAGACGATTGGCTTTAATCACCAGTAAATTTCCATCTGAGCCATAGTTCGGATCGGTAGTTGCTGGAATTCCAGTAGCGATGATACTGCTCTGTTTCAAGGCTGTCAGGGGTAGCTGATGGTTCTCACTCCCTGTGTCAACCATGTGAGAGTTTCTAATAAGGACAAGGCCGCTCTCCGCTTCAACCATGTAGGAGTTTCTGGTACAATTAAGGGGCGCCTAACTGACAAACTCACTACACAAGGTCGCGGTCTGGCAGGAATCCCTGAGGTTGTAAAGCGGTTGAAGAGAGAAAAGGTGGGGGGGGGATGCACCACCACACTATCCCACCAAACCCATCAAGCTCCGGCCCTCCTTAGCCCAGGACCAAACCCCGAGCTGGATCAGGGTCCCCAGCAGGAATGGCCTCTTGGCACCCACTGCTGCACACAGCAGAGCTGAGGAGACAACTTCTGCACCCTCTTCTCATAGGGACACACCTTCATGACCCAGGTAGGCAGAACAGGATATTGACTGGGTTGTGAATCACCTGGCCCGTGGAAAGCATTGCAATTGACATGGTACCTCCCCCTGCAGCCTTGTGGCAGGGGGAGGCTGTCCCTGCCACCCAGACCCTGTCCTGTGCCTCTGCCACCAGTTCCATTTGCCATTCACAGGCATGCTGCTTGCAGGCACAGTGGGATGGTGTCCTGGTTTCGGCTGGGATAGAGTTAATTTTCTTCCTAGCAGCAGGCATAGTGCTGTGTTTTGGATTTAGTAGGAGAAGAATGTTGATAACATGCTGATGTTTTTAGTTGTTGCTGAGTACTGCTTATGCTAGTCAAGGACTTTTCAGCTTCCCATGCTCTGCCAGGCGCACAAGAAACTGGGAGGGGGCGCAGCCAGAATAGTTGATCCAAACTGACCAAAGGGCTATTCCATACCATATGACGTCATGCTCAGTATATAAACTGGGGGGGGGTGGCCGGGGAGCAGCGATCGCTGCTCAGGAACTGTCTGGGTATCGGTCGGCGGGTGGTGAGCAATTGCATTGTGCATCACTTGCTTCGTGTATCATTATTATTATTATCATTATTATACTGTTACTATTAGCATTACTATTTTACTTTATTTCAATTATTAAACTGTTCTTATCTCAACCCAGGAGTGTTTCTCACTCTTACTCCTCCGATTCTCTCCCCCATCCCATCGGGGTAGGGGGAGTGAGCGAGCGGCTGCGTGGTGCTTAGTTGCTGGCTGGGGCTAAACCACGACAGATGGGATGCACGTGCAGCACTGTGCAAGCCAAGCAGCGGGGACAGCCTGGACGGGAGCAGCCCAGAGCTGTTTTGTGGCATCCACGCCAAGGTGTTCAAGCTCAATTAATTCCTAATGACAGTTGATGAAACGTCACTGAGTGATTTGCCAGCCCCCTGCAAGAGTGTTTCTCACAGATCGGTCAATTCTGGGCTGGGGTGCCTTGGAAGCAAGGAATGAGCGCAGGGCTCAGAAAGATGCTGGGATTATCCGGCTGGTGTGTGGGTCTCTCTTGGTTTTTTGGCATCCTCTGTCCCCTCCTGGCTGTTCCCTGAGCCCCACAGCAAGCAGGCCTGGCAGTACCTGGGGGCAGGCCAGCCCCACTGAGGTCCTGCTGGCCTGGACAGGCTGCTGCTCTGTCTGGATCATTTTCTCCAGCCTGAAGAGCCCTCCTGGCTGAGCATTCCCCCTTGGGAGAAATTCCTGCCTCTCCCCAGCCACAGCCAGCCTGCAGCTGAATGTTTGTAGATGGGGCGTCACAGGCAGGATAGAGTCAAGGCTGTACCTGCAACATGCTCCCCAGAACCCAAGCTGCAGGGACTGGAGGACCTTCCTTGTAGGACCTGGGAGGATGCTGCCCTAAGCTCCTCTTTACACAGAAGATAAAAAAGGAAGGTGTAGACGAGAGCATCCATCCCTCCCCACACATATGACGTCTGAAAGCAGCACTTCTGAGCTGAGCAACTGGGGGACATATCCAAAATTTGCCATGGTGGGTGAGAAAGTCCCTGGGTGGCTGCCTGTGGCTCAGCACAGAAGTACAGCAGTAGATGGCAAAGCACACAGGGAGTTGGTCCAACTGGATATATACAGGGAGAACCAGGGGGAGAACTGGGGAGGTTGTGGGGGGACAGATGGACACACAGCAGCAATGGGAGAGGAAGAAATTCCTTAATCTGCATCCCTGCCACCCAGAGACAAAAGTTGGTGGAAGGCTGCACATGGTATTTTTTTTTTTTTTTTTTTTGGCCAGGGGGGGTTCTGCATGTCACTGTCTGCCTTTGTGCACCTGCCAAAAGTTACTCCAGCTGGCTGTGAAGCACTGCCCAGATTAATGATGGATCAGTAGCCAGTGCAATGCAGAGCAATTAGCTTTGGGGAAAAAAAATATGAAAAAAAGACCTTGAACCCAGTAATTTGACTGAGAGCTTGCCAAGGACACCATAAGCTGGGATCCCATTCCATGCCATGGCCACACACACCCATCAGCCTGCTGGGAAAGATAATGGGGCTGCTGATGGATGGCCAGTGCCCAGGGCAGGCAGAGGGGAGGATTTCCCAGCGCTTGGCTTTTCACTTATCCATGCTGGTCCCTCAATCTGTCTGCATGTGTGCTGGGGGGCCTGGGGACATCCACACCATGCACCCCAACATGAGACATTCATGTGTGCCCACATCCCAATCCCTGCCGGCTGACTGTCCTGCAGTGCTTGGCAGCAGGAGTTAAGAAAGCGATTCTTCCCCTCCCCCAGGCTCCCCTCCACTCCTGCTGCCCCCGGCCCACCCTGCCAGGGTGCCCCAGCAGTAAAAAAGTTTTACAGCGTTCTGATCCCACCAGGGCTCTGCTCCTGGTCCAGTGCGACCAGTTAGCAATTAGTTGTGAACAGGGTGATGCACAGGCAGGCCTGAAGCCCAGATGACCTTTGGAAGGGGATGGGGGGGAAGGAAACCCCAACCCTCCCTGCCCTGGCTGCTGGGCTGGGGGCTGGTGTGTGTTGGAAGGAGACGGAGGGGGAGAAGGAGGGGATCGGATGCCTCCCTCTCTGCATCCGACATGAAAATGTGTTTGCTGGCTCCCCCCATGGCGGCTCTGGCTCTGCTTTCCATTCCTTGACACCTCCTGCTCCCCAGCACGGCTTCTGGCATGGGAAGGGGGTTCTCCGCTGCTGGGATACCAGCCCTGTGGAGACAGGGGACTGGCACCCCTCAGTCCCATGGCGGGAGCCAGCCCTCTCTGGGGACCACCTGTGCCAGCACCAACCTGCAAGGTAGGGACTAAGCAAATCCCAAAATACCCTTTGAGCTCTTGCCAAATAAACCCCCAGGTACCCCCTCCCACAGCATCACCTTCTCGTGCCCAGAGGTAGAGGGGCTGGGGAACAGCCAGGGCAAACTCTCTCCAGCAAGGATATCCAGCCTAAATATTTTCTTTCTTCCCTGGAAAAAAGTAATCTCTTCCCATAAAAGGACAATCCACACTTTGCTGCCGTCTTCACCCCCATCCTTTCAGACAGGGAAAGGCAGCCTCTGCACACACTGCCCCGAGGCTGACAACCCGAGCTCGTCCCCTTCCTTCCTCTGCTGATGCACCACCTTTGTGCATATCAGGACAGAGACCATGTTCCTGTCCCAGGTGTTGTATCAAGCCACGACGAGCCTGGCTTCCCAAAAATAAAAGGAGCACCCCCGCTTTCGTAGAGTGAAGTTGATCTGCTCACACAGACTGTGCCACCCACAGCAAGCGGGGTGAACATGGAAGGAAACCCCTCAAAAGATCACAGCCCTGGTCTGCCGCGCATCTCCTGTCCTTGCAGCCTTCCCCACCCTGGGTTATCCTGGATAACAGGGGAAATGGGAACATGGAGGTGGACAGGGTACCCTGGTGGGCTCGAATTCACAAGCCTCTTTTCCCTGCAACAAGTGGCCAGATCCTGCCACCTGGCCTCAATGAGTTTCTCAGGGAGTCATGCTACGCGAGTAGCTGCTGTTTCAGGTGCCTTCAGTTCCCGCAATCCTGGTGGATACCAGCAGGCTCCCACATGCCCTGGGGAACAGGCTAAACCAAAAGCAAGGACAACACCCAAGCAAGCAGCCCCACCGCTGGGAAGCTCAGGAGGAGGGTCGCTCCATACAGCCACTGCAGCCTGCAAAAAGAGGTTGCCAGCGGAAAAGAAATGGATTGCTTTTCCCCTTTCAAAGCCATGTCTGGAGAGCAAATAAGTCTGACATTCGTTACTAATAAATGAGCCCCCAAATACCTCCTCCTTCTGCAGTGCTGCAGAAATCAGTTGGGTTAACCCCAGAAAAAAATTTCTGACTGGACATTGGAATAACTAAAGGATTGGGAAAAGTGAATGACCCTCCTTCCCCTCTACCAGCTGGGTAGCAGTCCCTGCTATCACAGCCCAAAAGGCTGCTGTGCTACCACTGCACATAGCTCAGCCCCACTGCCAGTCTGGGAGGATGAGTTATTGCAGCACTCCTCTGCAGCCTGGGTTGTGTCACACCAGATGTGGTTGGATGGCTCCCTTCTGGCTTAAAATAAAGAGCATCTTTGAAAGTGGAGATATAACGTTACTAATAGCAGGACTCTTTCTCTGGATGCGCCTTCTCTTCCAGCCAAGTGACAACTGCCAGAGTTCACTTTCACTTTTGGCTGCAGGGATGATGGGATCGGGATGCTCGGGGTGCTCAGCACCGGCTATAATTCTGCCTGGCACCAGCACCTGCTGCCCGCAGATGCAGTGGGATGAAAGCAGACGGGTGCAGCTTGTGCAGGGGCACATGAGGCATGGGAAGCTAAACTGGCACCAGGGGTCTGCACATGGGCAGGGAAAGATAAGCTTGCTGGCATCATCCTACCCATGTGTAGCTGTGCAAGCATGCAGGTGAGCACAGGCTTGCGGGCATGTGCGTTAGTGCTCTGCTGCTCAGTGGCACCTTCGAGGGTTGCCTTTGGAGGCCTGATCCTGCTGAGTGCTCAGTACTTTTAGGTTACTAGCATTTCCCTTGTGGGCTGAGATCACCCAAGCCAGGCCAGCCAAGGGTCCTGAGCCCAGCTCCGTCCCTGGACAGAAAAGGTCCAGGGTCTGAGCATTTCCCACCTCCATCCTCCTCTGAGGTGCTCTCTGCTCCTGCCCTGCCTGTCCCACGCCAAGCTGCAAATTAAACTATTACAGCCTCAACATTTTGCTGCCATGTATTGTTGTCATTTACCCCAGTTGGCAAACAAGCACCACACAGCTGGTTGCTCACCCTGCCCCCACCCCGGTGGGATGGGGAGAGAATAGGAAGGGCAAAATTAAGAAAAATCTTGGGTTGAGATAAGAACAATTTAATACTTGAAATAAAATAAAATAATAACTTAAAAATTGTAGTGAAAAGGAAAACAACAAAAAAAGAGAGGACCAAAACCCGGGGGCTCCTGGGAGGTGTGAAGATTTAGAGACAGTCTTTGGGGTCTGAGCAACTGCGTGGTGGCAGTGTGGGCTAAGAGCAGCCGCCTGGCACTGGGCAAACTGGGCTGGGGGCTGGAAATATTGCATGAGGGGAAGGATGCTGGGGATGCTGCCATGAGCCTCTCGCCTGCTTGCTGCTGGGCCGTCCTGCACAACGACAGGAGTGAGCCAGAAATCCAGGTAGAGGCAGCCGAAGCTTTGGTGAGCATCCACTAATCCCTGCATGGTCCCTGCCCGATGAGGAGGCTCTGCCCTATACACATTGCCATGGATGCTGCACTGCTACTGAGCTGCAATTAGTCCATCTGAGGATAATTTATCTCTATTGTCTCCATTATTATGCCAGATTTGGATCTCGGTGATCTGTGCTAATTCCTCCACCAAGGAGGCTGGGTTGGGCTTGCACCTCCACTTTGCTTTGCTGGGAGATGGTGTGGTGGTGCATATATCCCCCCCCCCCCCCCATTCCTCTTTCTCTTCAACAGCTTTACGATCTCAGGAATTCCAGGCCGCCGCTTTTGTGTAGCGAGATAATCAGTTAAGCGCCCCTTAATTGTACTCCTACATGGTTGAAGCAGAGCGCGGCCCTGTCCTTATCAAAATCTTCGTATTATGGCTATACAAGGGGAGCAAGAACAAACAGCTACTCCTGACAGCCTTGAAACAGAGTGGTATCATCGTTACTGGAATTCCAGCAACTACCGATCCGAACTGTGGCTCGGATGGAAATTTACTGGTGATTAAAGTCAATCATCTCACAATCCTATAAACAGCAGTCCTAAGTGAGGCCCTTTGAGCTCTCCTGGACTGCCGTGGGCTGCACCAGCATCTCCCTCTGAGCGAGACGCCTCTCAGAGCCAGCAAACTCTGAAAGTTTGCTACAACCAGAAATCCATTGCCGAAGACTGACAGTGGAGCCTGGGCTGAAACCCTTCACTCCTCAAGGCTCAACCCTCGCCCGTTGAGAAATTCCAAGACATTAGACATGAGTATTTCACTGAACTCGAGGGGAATTTTTAACAGGTATACCATTTTTATATATGCATTCATGTTTGTGTGTATGCATGTGTGAATCGGTTTAAGTAGTCTGTAGATGTATGAATTAATTAGAAAGTGAGTCTTATACTGCTGCATTATCCTTAGTCCTATTAAACCATTGACCAAGTCTGAGACTAAGATTGGACCTAGCCACACCTAGACTCCTCTCTGAGAAGGAGTTTAGAAAGCAAGGGGGTCTATTCTGAACCTCGTGACTCAACAGGAGGGTCCTCCTTATCCCCAGCATCCACAATCTCTCTCACCTGAGTGTAACCTAATTTTCTTTTATGCACTTCTTCTATGTACTAGATATACATATATATATATTATCCTTATTCACATAAAGTGTTGACCAAGTCTGAGACTAAGAGTGGGCCTAGCCACATCTAGACTCCTCTCTGAGAAGGAGTTTAGAAAGCAAGGGGGTCTATTCTGAACCTCGTGACTCAACGGGAGGGTCCCCCTTATCCCCTGCATACACAGTCTCTCTGTGAATCATTCCAACTCAGTGTAACTTAATTTTCCTTTATGCACTTCTTCCATGTAGTAATAGAGTGAACCTTGCCATCTTCGAATCTGTAACTAAGTCACTGTTTTGATCAATTTTGTCTAATCACTTTGTTAATCACTGATGACTGAGTGCTATTAAAATATCACAATCAAATCCTGCGATTTGCCACAAGTAACTTCTAAACTGCTACTAAATCAAACTGTGTAAAGCCACTCATTCTCAATAAATTGACATAATCAGCAGGACTCACAAACCTGCATTCATGACAGATGGGGGCTGCCTGAATTGCCTCCCACTTCCATCCCTGCTCCACAGCAGCCTTCAAAGGTGCCCTGTTTTCACAACATCGAATGCCTTGAAGATCCTGTCCTCCATACCAGGATCGGAGCCCCAAAAGCAGCCCTTAGCCTCTGCAGCCATGGCACCCTCCACCTTTTGTCCTCCGGTGCCTTTTGGCATGCCGGAGGTGGGAGGAGAGCCCAGGGAAGGGAGTCAAAATGACATTCATTTCTCTGCCACCATGGTGCTTATGCAGCATCCTCAGCCCACTGCAGCTGAAGGGATGCTGCTGTATGAAGCTTGTTTCACCCCAGCCATCGCCCTCCCTTTCCAGGCAGGGCCGAGGTGTCTCACGGGGACAGTCCTGCTACCTCCATGTCTCCAAAGTGCCGTCAGTCCCGGGAGGGGGTTATCACACAACTGCCCCGCTCTCCACCTTGATGGGCACAAAGTCTGCCCCAGGGGAGAGTGCAGGGCCACTGTGATGTGCCACTCGGGGACGCGACTGTGACACCCCATGGGTGAACATGACCTCCAGGCACCATGAGGGAGGGGGCTGCAAGCCCTTTCTCAGCTGCCACAGTACATCGGGAGGGCTGTGCTGCTCACCCCGCCATGGTGCCTTCTCCAAACTGGTGGTAGGGTCCCCATCTCCTTACTTCCTCCCCCCTCCTCTGCCAGGAAAAGCCCTCACCAGCACAGCTCATCCTGCCCATCAAAGGCTCTTAAAGAAAGCAAATAAAATTGCAGGCTCCAATCAATCTGGTGCACTGTAATGCTGTCTTTGGAGGTGGGCCAGACTGTTGGGCCAAGTGAGAGTGCAAGAAAGGCAGCGAAGGAAAACAAAGTCATTGAGGGAGCATTAAAGTCGTCTTCTGCCCTGAGGCTTTGGGCAGTGCCTCTGGGTGTGTTGTGTCCTGCTCTAACCTCTTCCATCCTCCCCCAGCTGATGTCCAGCTCTCAGCCCCTGCCCAAACCCGAAAACAACCTGAAATACACATTGCCTTTGCATGGGCACATCTCCTAGGGCTGCTGTGTGCAGCCTCTTTAATCCTGGCAAATATTAACGTCTCCGTTGCCTGTGGAGCTGCTGAAATCTGTCAAGGCAGAGCTCCTTTCCTTTTGCTGCAAACAGGGCCTGCCCTCTCTAATCTGTCTATTAACTTCTCTCATGGCAGGAAGCCACTCTCCCACACACTCTGTCTATGTCCTCTCTGCAAACCTGGCATGTTTAATGCTTGACTGTGGCGCCTTCCCAACGGTTTGGTCTGCAATCAGCCTTGCTGCAAAAGCTCAGGGCAAGGGGATGAAATCTGCGTGAGAGCTGGGCGCGTCTCGCCTGGGCATGCTGCTGGCAAGTACTGCAATGCTCCAGCTAAATTCGGGTCTGCAACAGGCAGAAAAAACTGGTGCAGGGTCATCGTCTCTGCAGAAGACTGGCGGCAGTGATGGAGTTGGCTTTCCCACCATGTGGTGCTCCCAGCTTTGCATCTATTTGATTGCTGTATATCCATCTTGTCAGAAATAGCTGTCGCTTGACAAGATCCAGCATCTCTGCTCAGCTAGGGAGAGCACAATGAAAGCAGGCCTGGATGCATAGGCACAGACACAGATTTTTTTTTTGTCTCCCTCCCCATCTCTAAAGCCCAGTCATCCTTGTCGCTTGAGTCCCAATGTGCAGGGGAAAAGTGTAACCAATCCATTTTAGAAAACACTACAAATGACCTGCAGTAGCTTTTCCTAGCCCTACTAGGTCACGAGAAAACAGACATTAAAATTGTGACCTTTTTATATAGAGAAAAGTTATTTTAGGTCATAGTTAGATGTTTCTTGAAAGGAATAAGTTATAATTTTCCTCTCCTGCTAAGGGATGAATATACTAAAGAGGCCTTGCTCCACAGGTGGAGGGATACAAAAAATATTGCCAGTAAAAGTTTTAAGAGGCCTCTCAAACACTTCTGTAGCAGGTACTTCTTCTGTGGCACATGCAGCTGCCGGGGGATACATCTTACAGTGTGCTCATGGGATCACCTGCATAACTCATCATCCCAGCCTTGGGCCAGCAAAGTCTCCAGGGCCCATGACAGCAGCATGTGCTCAGGCTAGAGCTAGAGCCATGACACAGCCCACTGGGTACGTGCAGGACACCCGCAATGCTCTGTGCTGGCAGACAACCCCAGCGCCAATGCTGCTCTGCTGCCAGACTCTTGCTGTTAGCATCCCTGCCTCTCCCCAGTGTCCATGACAGAATCACTGCCCCATCTCCTGCTTGTGCCTAATGTGATGTGAAACTCCCCCCCGCACATCCTCACCTCTGACTTTTTTTGCACCACTGAACATGTGCCTTGTGGAATTTTTATTGTATGCCTCGAGTTGAATTAAACAAATATTTGTGCTTAAATATAAAGAGATTTAATGGACAATGCATGGGAAAGAGTCCTACTGCCATAAGCGGAAAGGACTCACTTTGGAGAAGTTTGTGGAGAACCCCCTCCTGTGGGAGAGACCCCACACTGGAGCAGAGGAAGAGAGTGAGGAGACGTCCCCGAGGAGGAAGGAGCGTCAGAGACAACGTGTGATGAACTGACTGCAACCCTCATTCCCCTTCCCCCTGCGCTGCTGGGGGGGTGCAGGTAGAAAATTTGGGGGTGAAGATGAGCCTGGGAAGAAGGGAGGGGTGGGGGGAAGGGGTTTTAAGATTTGGTTTTATTTCTCATTATCTTAGTCTGATTTGATTAGTAATAAATTAAATTAACTTCCCCAAGTCGAGTCTGTTTTGCCCGTGACGCTAATTGGTGAGTGATCTCCCTGTCCTTATCTTGACCCACGACCCTTTCATTATATTTTCTCTCCCCTGTCCCGTTGAGAAGGGTGAGTGATAGAGCAGCTTGGTGGGCATGTGGTATCTAGCCCAGGTCAACCCACCACGCAAGGTCAGGCTACACAGGAGGACTACAAAGATGCTGTTTGCCACTGTAGTGAGAAAATTCTTATGGCCAAAGCTCAATTGAAGTTGAAGCTGGCCACTACTGTGGTGGATAACAGAAAAAGTGTCTCTAAGCACAGCAAAAGGAGTACTAAAGAAAATATAGTCCATTACTTGATGAGGTTGGTCACATCACAAATAAGGATGAAGATAAAGCAGAAGCCTTCTTCGCCTCTGTCTTTAACACTGATGATGGGCCCTAAAACCCCTGGAGGCCTGGGTTAGAGGTCTGTGACTCAGGGAGTGATAAGCTCACAGTTGACTTTGAAATTGTATGGGTTTTGCTGCTGCAACTGAAAGCACATAATTCTATGGGGCCTGATGGGATTCATTCCAGGGGACTGAAAGAGTTGGCCAATGCTGTTGCAAGACCTCTCTCCATTTTTTATTAATGGTCTTGGGAATCTTGTCACGTCCCAGTCAATTGGAAGATAGCAAATGTCATTTAAAATTTCAAGAAGGGCTAGAAAGAAGACCCTGAGAATTATAGGCCTGTCAGTCTCACTTTGGTGCCTGGTAAAATTATGGAGAAGATTATTCTGGGAGTTAATGAAAACACTTGAAAGACAATGCAATCATTTGTCAAAGCCAACATGTGTTCATGAAGGGAAAGTCATGCCTTACTAACTTGATCCTTTTATGACAAGGTTACCCACTTAATGGACGAAGGGAAGGCAGTGGATGTGGCTTTTCTGTATTTTAGCAAAGATTTTGATACTCTCTCTCACAGTATCCTTCTGGTCAAAATGTCTGGCATATAGCTAGACATGTACAAAATATGATGGCTCAGCAATTGGCTGATGGATCAGGCTCAAAAGGTTATAGTAAATGGGGTTACATCAGGCTGGCGGCCAGTCACCAGTGGTGTTCCCCAGGGTTCAATTGTAGGGCCAGTTCTTTTCAATGCTTTTATCAATGACCTGGACACAGGAGTTGAGTGCACACTAAGTAAGTTTGCCGATGATACTAAATTAGGAGGACCTGTGAATTCCTTCGAGGGTAGAGAGGCCTTACAGAGACATCTGGATAGACTAGAGCGCTCAGCAATCACCAACTGCATGAAATTTAACAAGGACAAATGCTGTAGTCTGCACCTGGCATGGTGTAATCCTGGATGTATGTATAGATTGGAGGACAAGAGGCTGGAGTGCAGCCCTACAGAAAGGGATCTCGGGGTTTTTTTGATGGTAAGCTCAATAGGAGTCAACAATGTGTCCTGATGGCCAAAAAGTTCAACGGTATCCTGGGGTGCATTAAGAACAGTATAGGTAACCACTTTAACAAAGTGATTGTCCCTCCATGCTCAGCACTGCTGCAGCCTCACCTTGAGTACACTGTGTAGTTTTGGGCGCCTCAATATAAGGAGGTTATAAAAATATTAGAATGTGTCCAAAGGAGGGCAACAAAGATGGTGAAATGACCAGAGGGCATGACTTATGAGGAGAGGCTGAGGATACTAGGTTTGTTAAGCTTAGAGGAGACTGAGTGGTGACATCATTGCTGTCTATAACTTCCTCACAAGGAGAAGCAAAGAGGGAGGTGCTCTTCTGTCTTGTGTCCAGCGATAGGATGTGAGGGAATGGTTTAAAACTACATTAGGGGAAGTTCAGATTGGATTTTAGGAAAAGATTCTTCATTGAGAGGCTGGTCAAGCACTGGAAAAAGCTCCCCAGTGAAGTTGATCACCTCCCTTGACCTATTGGCAACACTTTTTTTGTGAAATTTTTTTTTTAATGTCTGAAAGAAGCAGAAAACTTCAGGCTAAGGGTGTTGTATTGGTTTTACATGAAAAGTTTTTAATAGCGGGCAGGAGGCTGCAGGTGTGGCTTCTGTGGGAAGAGACCAGGGGCTGCCCCGTGCTGAAAACAGCCAGTACCAGATGACTCCGTAACAGAACTACCGCTGGCTGAAGCTGAGCTGAGTGAAGTTGGTGGTGCCTCTGTGATAACATATTTATGAAAGGGAAAAACACTGCACAGCAGTGTGAGAGAGAAGAGTGAGGGAGGAAAAAACAGTGTGAGAAAAAACTCTGCAGACACCAAGATCAGTGAAGAAGGAGGGGGACGAGATCCTCCAAGTGCCGGAGCAGAGATTCCCTGCAGATCTGTGAAAGAGAACATGGTGGAGCAGTCTTATCCTGAAGGACTGTAGCCTCTGGAGAGGACCCATGCTGGAGAAGTTCATGAAGGACTGCAGCCAATGGGAAGAACCTGCACTGGAGAAGGGGAAAAGTGTGAGGAGGAAGGAGTGGCAGAGAAGAAATGTTATAAACTAATTAAATTAATTTTCCCTAACTCTAGTCTGTTTTGTCTGTGACAGTAACCGGTAAGCGATCTCCCTGTCCTTATCTTGACCCACGAGTTTTTCTGTCTTATTTTCTCTCCCTGTCTTGCTGAGGAGGGGGTGTGAGAGAGCAGCTGGGTGGGGGGGGTCTAGCAGCCAGCCAAGGTCAACCACAACATGTGTATAGGGAGCAGATACTCTCAATTTTAATTTGAGTTTACCTACTAGACAGTGTGACATAACACTGTGGCACAAAAGAAGATGTGGCAATGAGAGAAGACTTAAGATCCTCTAGCTGCAGGGCCACAAAGGACTAGCAAGAGACGGGAAAAAAGAAAAAAATGTAACATGACTGAAACCCAATAGTTTTATTGAGTCTGTGGTTTTTAAGTCTGTTGAAATGACAGTCTTTGTCTACTGAGTAAGCCACTGGATTTGGCAATTGATGTCCACTGTTTTAAATCCAGTTCTCTGTCATACAGGCTGAACATTACATCAAAGTAATGCTATTTTATTTTCTTTTATATTCAGTTTCATGTTCTTTTGTTTCCAAGTTAGCCAGAAAACATTTCCATTTGACTTGTCAGTTCTGCAACCATTCTAGTCTTGCAAATTCCAAAAGCACTTTTAACGAAATGCCTAGGGATAAGACCTTCTGTTCACTCTAAGACCCCTATGTATTAACCAAAGCATTGATCTTTAGATGGAAATTGCTTTCTTGGAAACTGTCTGCCACCTAATAAGAAGTATTTGGAAGATTATAAAAAAAAAAGATAATATTACGGACTCCATACATACATAGTCAAATGATGGAATTATGGCTTCTGCTTTGAGCTAAAGATCTATGTAGATATAAAATATTGTCACTGCTTTTGGTATTACAACAGGTACAAAAGGCAAAGAGGGAGATAAAAGCTGATTGATAAGCAAGAGAAGATATTCAAAGAACATGAAAATGCTGTTAATTATCACTGATGCTGTGAATTCCAAGAAGAGAGCTAATGTATCAAACGCTAACTGATTATCATTATTTATCATTAACACTGTGTAATCAACGTGGTGTAACCAGATGTCACATTCCAATTTACTAGAACATCAACTCAGGTCAGAGAGAAATCCTCGAGACTCACTACAGTAAAATAGGGACCGCTTTACTTCATACTTGTCGTGGTTTAGCCCCAGCCAGTGACTAAGCACCATGCAGCCGCTCGCTCACTCCCGCTACCCTGATGGGATGGGGGAGAGAATCGGAGGAGTAAGAGTGAGAAACACTCCTGGGTTGAGATAAGAACAGTTTAATAATTGAAATACAGTAAAATAGTAATGATAATAGTAACAATAAAATAATAATAATAATAATATACAAAGCAAGTGATGCACAATGCAATTGCTCACCACCCGACGACCAATACCCAGACAGTTCCCGAGCAGCGATCGCTGCTCCCCAGCCAACCTCCCCAGTTTATATACTGAGCATGACGTCATATGGTATGGAATACCCCTTTGGTCAGTTTGGATCAGGTATTCTGGCTGTGCCCCCTCCCAGTTTCTTGTGCACCTGGCAAAGCATGGGAAGCTGAAAAGTCCTTGACTAGCATAAGCAGTACTTAGCAACAACTAAAAAATTGGTGTGTTATCAACATTCTTCTCATTCTAAATCCAAAACACAGCACTATGCCTGCTACTAGGAAGAAAATTAACTCTATCCCAGCTGAAACCAGGACAATACTAGAAAAGAAACATGCACTTAAATATTATCTAGATAAAACTAACATTAAAAACATTGCTGCCTGAAGAAACCATGGGAAGCTGATGCCAGCAGCGGCAGCAGCAGTTGTTGCCATGTGCTGAGGGGAGTGATAGGCTTGTAAGGTCCCTGGAGGGGTGGGTCTGAGGGGGTTTCTGGGCCCCTGACACCCTTGGGGGGGGTGTGTGTCATGGTTTAAACCTAGCCAGCAACTAAGTGCCACACAGCCGCTCACTCATTCCCCCTGCACTGGTGGGATGGGGGAGAGAATGGGAAGAGGAAAAGTGAGAAAACTCCTGGGTTGAGATAAGAACAGTTTAATAATTGAAATAAAATAAAGTAAAATAGTAGTAGTAGGAACAATATAATAATAGTAACAATAATATACAAAGCAAGTGATGCACAATGCAATTGCTCACCACTCACCGACCAATACCCAGACAGTCCCCGAGCAGCGATCGCTGCCCTGTGGCCAACTCCCCCCAGTTCATATACTGAGCGTACGTCATATGGTATGGAATAGCCCTTTGGGCAGTTTGGATCAGGTATTCTGGCTGTGCCCCCTCCCACTTTCTTGTGTACCTGGCAGAGCATGGGAAGCTGACAAGTCCTTGACTAGCATAAGCAGTACTTAGCAACAACTAAAAACATTAGCATGTTATCAACATTCTTCTCCTACTAAATCCAAAACACAGCACTATGCCTGCTACTAGGAAGAAAATTAACTCTATCCCAGCTGAAACCAGGACACCCTGTCTTGATGAGGAGGTGTCACAGATCCTGATTTAGGATCCTGCCGACTACTCCAATTTGTCGTGAATGGGCGATTTAGACTTAAAGAACCACAGCCAAAGGTATCGGCAAAAGCAGTTTTGTTGAAATATGTTGTTGTAAAGGTGCGACTTAACCAAGTTCGATGGCAAGGTTCACTCTATTACTTACTGCACAAAGGATATAGCAATGATTCAAAGTTACCAATGCAGAATCTTTGTGCGCTACAATACAAAGTTATGTGTGATATTGGTCACTTACCAAAGATCTGCTGTTAGTAAGAAGTCTCTTTGCCTCGAGGAGCAACCTTGAGAGGCGTCCCAGCTCAAGGGGATATCATTGCATGCAGCCAGCTGCTTAGCAGGGAGACCTCAAAGAAGGCTCACTTAGGCTGTCATATTTATGAAATAAAGTGGTTGACTTGTAGTCAAATTACATGTGATGGAAAAGGTATGCATAAGAGTCCTTGTACCCACAACTTTCTTTGATCCTTGATAAATGAGTTTTGGAAAAGCCACCTGCTATTCATGTGTTAATTGCATGATTGGTGTTCCAAGCTCTTATGCATTGATGCTCACCATGTCACTCCTTTGTGGGTTTCCAGAGAACAGATTGGAACTAGAGAAGTTCTTGGCCCTGTTACAGCTTAAGCCTTTACCTCCTTTGGAGCCTGAACCAAACAACCACTAGTTTGGTCAAGGAGTCGAGTGCATCCATCACAGGAAGGGGAGTGAGAAAGTGGCTTGGTGGGCACCTGGCAGCCAGCCAAAATCAACCCACCACACACTGTAATAGTAGAAAACAAATGATGGCAGGCACTCCTCATTTCTGTTTTGTAAATTACCAGATATTAATAAATAAATGGATCTGGAGATCTTGTTTTACTCCTCTTCAGATTACTGTCTCGTAATACCAGCAGTGGCAGGGAATCAGAAAATTCTAACAGAGAACACTGGAAGAAGAGAAACAGGTGACTTAAATACTTCAGACAAAAAACCATGAAGCAGATAGAGAATGGTCTTCTCTTTGATAGCTGTAATAAAAAAATAATGCAACATGTTTTACTTGTATGCAGTCCTCCAGAGGTAGCTTAAAGTCCATGTTTGAATAAAGAAAAGTTTACCAAAGCATATATACACAACAGATTTATGCAGTCAATGCATATCCTCATGTTGTTTGGGAAGAACTCAGAATCACAGAATGGTTAAGGTTCGAAGGGACCTCTGGAGGTCATTTGGTCCAACCCCCCCTGCTCAAGAGGGTTGCCCAAGACCATGTCCAGATGGCTTTTGAATATCTCCAAGGAGAGAGACTCCACAACCTCCCTGGGCAACCTGTTCCAGTGCTCAGACACCCTCACAGTAAAAAAGGAGATCCTGATGTTCAGACGGAACCTCTCTGTTTCCGGTTGTGCCCATTGCCTCTTGTCCTCTCCCTGGGCACCACTGAAAAGAGCCCGGCTCCATCCTCTTTGCACCATCCCTTCAGGTATTTATATACATTGATAAGATTCTCCGCTGAGCCTTTGCTTCTCTAGGCTAAACAGTCCAAGGTCTCTCAGCCCTTCCTCATAGGAGAGATGCTCTAGTCCCTTAATCATCTTTGTGGCCCTTTGCTGGACTCTCTCCAGTATGTCCATGTCTCTCTTGTACTGGGGAGATCAGAACTGGATACAGGACTCCAGGTGAGGCCTCACGAGTGCTGTGTAGAGGGGAAGGATCACTTCCCTCAAACTGCTAGCAATACTTTGTCTAATGTAGCCCAGGATACAATTTGCCTTCTGCTAGCTCATGTTCGACTCAGTGCCCACCAGGACCCCCAGGTCCTTTTCTGCTATGCTGCTTTCCAGCTGGGTGGCCCCCAGCATATTTTGGTACATGAGGTTGTTCCTCCCTAGGTGAGGGACTTTGCACTTCCCCTTGTTGAACTTCATGAGATTCCTGTCAACCTGTATTGGGTTTACGTGGCAAGTTTTCGGTAGCAGGGGGCTATAGGGGTGGCTTCTGTGAGAAGGTGCCAAAAGCTTCCCCCATGTCCGACAGAGCCAGTTCCAGCGAGCTCCAAGACACATGTGCTGCTGGCCAAGGCTGAGCCAATCAGCGATGTTGATAGTGATAACTGTCCTGGTTTTGGCTGGGATGGAGTTAATTTTCTTCCTAGTAGCTCGTATAGTGCTGTGTTTTGGATTTAGCATGAGAATAAATTGATAACACACTGATATTTTAGCTGTTGCTAAGCAGTATTTACACTAAGCCAAGGACTTTTCAGCTTCCCATATTCAGCCAGCAAGGAGGTGCACAGGCAGCTGGGAGGAAGCATAAGCAGGGGAGATGTCCTGAACTGGCCAAAGGGATATTCCATACTGTCCTGGTTTTGGCTGGGATAGAGTTAATTTTCTTCCTAGTAGCAGGCATAGTGCTGTGTTTTGGATTTAGTAGCAGAAGAATGTTGATAACACGCTGATGTTTTTAGTTGTTGCTAAGTACTGCTTATGCTAGTCAAGGACTTGTCAGCTTCCCATGCTCTGCCAGGTACACAAGAAAGTGGGAGGGGGCACAGCCAGAATAGTTGATCCAAACTGACCAAAGGGCTATTCCATACCATATGACATCATGCTCAGTATATAAACTGGGGGGGTTGGCCGGGGAGCAGTGATTGCTGCTCGGGAACTGTCTGGGTATCGGTTGGCGGGTGGTGAGCAATTGCATTGTGCATCACTTGCTTTGTATATTGTTATTATTATATTGTTACTATTATCATTACTATTTTACTGTATTTCAATTATTAAACTGTTCTTATCTCAACCCAGGAGTGTTTCTCACTCTTACTCCTCCAATTCTCTCCCCCATCCCATCGGGGTAGGGGGAGTGAGCAAGCGGCTGCGTGGTGCTTAGTTGCTGGCTGGGGCTAAACCATGACACGTACCATATGACATCATGCTCAGTATATAAACTGGGGGGAGTTGGCCACAGGGCAGTGATCGCTGTTTGGGGACGGGCTGGGTGTTGGTCGGTGGGTGGTGAGCAGTTGCATCACTTTTTCCTGAGTTTTGTTCCTCTCTCTCTCTTGTTGTTTTCATTTTTATTACAATTTTTTATTTTATTATTATCTTTATTATTATATTTGAATTATTAAACTGTTCTTATCTCAACTCATGAGTTTTCTTACTTTTGCTCATCAGATTCTCTCCCCCATACCACCAGGAGGGGAGGGTGGGTGAGCCACCATGTTGTGGTTATTTGCTGACTGGGGTTTAACCACAATATTTAAGAAGGGGTTAAAAACTGCTGTGCAACAGCAGGTGGGAGAGAGGAGTGAGAATATGTGAGAGGAATGACTCTGCAGACACCAAGGTCAGTGAAGAAGGAGGGGGAGGAGGTGCTCCAGGCGTTGGAGCGGAGATTCCCCTGCAGCCCATGGTGAAGACCATGGTGAAGCAGGTTGTCCCCCTGCAGCCCATGGAGGTTAATGGTGGAGCAGATATCCACCTGCAGCCTGTGGAGGAACCCACACTAGAGCAGGTGGATATGCCCTGAAGGAGGCTGTGACCACGTGGAGAACCCACACTGGAGCAGGCTCCTGGCAGGACATGTGGACCTGTGGAGAGAGAGGAGCCCATGCTGGAGCAGGTTTGCTGGCAGGACTTGTGGCCCTTGTGGGGGACCCACGCTTGAGCACTCTGTTCCTGAAGGACTGCACCCCATGGAAAGGACCCATGCCGGAGCAGTTCCTGAAGAACTGTAGCCCATGGGAAGGACCCATGTTGAAGAAGTTTGTGAAGGACTATCTCCCGTGGGTGGGACCCCCGCTGGAGCAGGAGAAGAGTGTGAGGAAGAAGGAGAGGCAGAGACACTGTGTGATGAACGCCCCCCTGTGCTGCTTGTGGGGAGGAGGTAGAGAAATCAGGAGTGAAATTGAGCCCAGGATGAAGGGAGGGATGGGGGGGAAGGTGTTTTAATATTTGTTCTTATTTCTCATTATCCTACTCTGATTTGACTGCTAATAAATTAAACTGATTTTCCCCAAGTCGAGTCTGGTTTGCCCATGACGGTAATTGTTGAGTGATCTCTCCCTGTCCTTATCTCGACCCACAAGATTTTTCATCATATTTTTCTCCCCCTGTCATGTTGAAAAGGTAGAGTGATAGGGCAGCTTGGTGGGCACCTGGCAGCCAGCCAAGGTCAACCCGCGACAACATTTTTTTGTTAAGACAGACCAACAGAAACTGTGTAATGCCTTGAATTGATAAATTTATTTCCCTTTGCAAGCATTTGTTGACCTGGGTTGGTAGGCAGACACCACACAGCCGATTGCTCACTTCCCCCTCTTCCCTAGGAGGACAGGGGAGAGAATAGGAAAAGCAAAAGCAAGAAAATGCATGGGTTGAGATAATGAGAGCTTATAAGTGCAGGAAAGAGGAAAAAGAAAGAAAAAAACAAAACAAGTGATGCAAAGGCAATCACTCGCCACCTACCACAAGTAGACCAATGCTTAGCCAGTCTCTAAGCAATGACTACCTTCCCCAAAAACCCTCTCCCCTCAGTTTTTATTACTGAGCATAGCATCGTATGGTATGGAATATTCCTTTGGTCAGTTTGAGGCAACTGTCCCAGCTGTGTCCCCTCCCAACTTCTTGCCCAACCCCAGCCTACTTGCTGGAGGGGGCAGAGTGGGGGGAAAAAGAAAAAGCTTGAGTTGCTGTGCAAGCACTGCTCAGCAATAACCAAAACCCTGGTGTGTTATCAACACTGTTTTAGTCACAAATCCAAAACACAGCACTATACTGGCTGCTTTTAGGAAAATTAACTGTGGTTCTAAATTTACTGTGGGTTCTAAAACAATTTACAATAAAAACATGAAAACAAAGCAAAAGAGGGTTTGTGATCTGGCATTAAAAATTTAATAAAAGGATCACCTTGTTATGGGCTGAATCCTTTTAAAAATTGCATTTCTCACATCAGGTGTGGAACAGTTTAGCTCTCTATACTGAGTTTATATAATCTCAATGAAAAAAGATATCTAATCTCTTAATACAACTGTAATCCCTGCCACTATGTAAAGCATGTATTTAATCCATTTAGCTGGATGGGTTTTGGTGATTTCTAGATGTAACTTCAGCAACAGTGGTGGTTTCGTGCTAACCCAGCAATGAAACAGAATAAGAAAAATAAAAAGAAAGGATAATCCAGTTAGGAGATGATATTTTCTGTAATTCACTGGAAAATGTGAGGCACGTCATTCAGTCTTACTTTACTACATTTCTATGTCTGCAACAGAACAATTACAATTTTAGCTAAGTAATTTATCCATGAATGAAATAATTGATAAAACATTTGTGGTAGGTGTGTGTAGTTGTTGTTGGTTTTGTCCCAGTTGTCACAAAGTTAAACAAACTGAGCAGAAACCCGACTTGTAAATGACCATGACCAGAAAGCAAGAGGCTACACTGGGATCCTGTTTACTGGTGCCCACTGGGAATAGACAGGGATTACTGATTGTTTAGCCAGCAGGTTTATCCTGAAGGACTGCAGCCCATGGAGAGGACCCATGCAGGAGCAGGGGAAAAGTGTGAGGAGGAAGGAGCAGCAGAGAGGAACTGATATGAACTGACTGTAACCCCCCAACCCCCCCATCCTGTGCCACTTGGGGTGGGAGGAGGTAGAGAATTTGGGAATGAAGAAGTGAAGTTGAGCCTGCTAGAAAAGGGGGGGGAGGTGGTGTTTTAATTTGCCTTTATTTCTTGCTATCCAAATGTATTTTAAATAGTAATAAATTAGTCTTCCCCAAGTTGAGTCTGTTTTGCCTGTGATGGTAATTGATAAATGATCCACTTGTCTTTATCATGACCCATGAGCTTTTTCGACTTTTTTTTCCTCCCCCTGCCCTGTTGAGGAAGAGGAATGAGAGAGCAGCTGGGTAGGCATCTGGCAGCCAGCCAAAATCAACCTACCACAAACTCTCATCTGAAAGTCAATGAAGTTCATAGTGAGACTACTGCATATAGATATCCTGATCTTGTGAATTACTCTGCCTGGAGCACTTATCTGTGAGCACCTTGGGATTATGTCAACCAGAAAAAGAAGGTTAAAGAAAGCATACCCCCCCGATGAACAAGAATGCCGACCTAGTATCAACAGACAAGGAGAAAGCAGGGGTACTCAAAAACTTCTTTGCCTCAGTCTTCACCGGCAACCTCTCTCCTCACCCCTCCCGAGTCGATGGACCAAAAGATGGGGACCAGGGGGGTAAAGCCCCTCCCACTGTAAGGGAAGATCAGGTTCGAGACCACCTGAAGAACCTGGATGTACACAAGTCTATGGGACCTGATGAGATGCACCCCAGAGTCCTGAGGGAATTGGCTGATGTAGTTGCCAAGCCACTCGCCATGATATTTGAAAAGTCATGGCAGTCAGGTGAAGTCCCTGCTGACTGGAAAAAGGGGAATGTTGTGCCCATTTTTAAAAAGGGAAGAAAGGAGGACCCTGGGAACTACTGACCTGTCAGCCTCACCTCTGTGCCTGAGAAGATCATGGAACAGATCCTCCTAGAAGCTATGCTCAAGCACATGGAGGACAGGGAGGTGATTTGAGACAGCCAGCACAGATTGACCAAGGGCAAGTCCTGCCTGACCAACCTAGTGGCTTTCTATGAAGGAGTGACTGCATCAGTGGACAAGGGAAAAGCAATGGATGTCATCTACTTGGATTTCTGTAAAGCCTTTGACACAGTCCCCCACAACATCCTTCTCTCTAAATTGGGGAGATATGGGTTTGATGGGAGGACTGTTCAGTGGATAAGGAATTGGCTGGATGGTCGCATCCAGAGGGTCGTGGTCAATGGCTTGATGTCCACATGGAGACCAGTGACAATTTGAGTCCCTCAGGGGTCCGTACTGGGACCGGTGCTGTTTAACATCTTCATCAATGACATAGACAGTGGGATTGAGTGCACCCTCAGACGACACCAAGCTGAGTGGTGCGGTTGACACACCAGAAGGATGAGATGTCATCCAAAGGGACCTGGACAAGCTGGAGAGGTGGGCCTGTGTGAACCTCATGAGGTTCAACAAGGCCAAGTGCAAGGTCCTGCACCTGGGATGGGGCAACCCCCGATATCAATACAGGTTGGGGGATGAAGGCATTGAGAGCAGCCCCGCGGAGAAGGACTTGGGGGTACTGGTAGATGAAAAGCTGGATATGAGCCGGCAATATGCGCTTGCAGCCCAGAAAGCCAACCATATCCTGGGCTGCGTCAAAAGAAGCGTGGCCAGCAGGTCGAGGGAGGTGATTCTGCCACTCTGCTCTGCTCTGGTGAGACCTCACCTGGAGCACTGCGTCCAGCTCTGGAGCCCTCAGCACAAGAAGGACATGGACCTGCTGGAGCGGGTCCAGAGGAGGGCCACGAAGATGATCAGGGGGCTGGAGCACCTCTCCTATGAGGCCAGGCTGAGAGAGTTGGGATTGTTCAGCCTAGAGAAGAGAAGGCTGCGAGGAGACCTTATTGTGACCTTCCATTACTTAAAGGGGGCCTACAGAAAGGATGAGGGCAATCTTTTTAGCAAGGCTTGTTGTGACAGGACAAGGAATAATGGATTTAAACTAAAGAAGAATAGATTTAGACTAGACATAAGAAAGAAATTTTTTACAATGAGGGTGGTCAAGCATTGGAACAGGTTGCCCAGAGAGGTAGTGGAGGCCCCATCCCTGGAAACATTCAAGGTCAGGTTGGACGGGGCTCTGAGCAACCTGATCTAGTTAAAGCTGTCCCTGCTCACTGCAGGGGGGTTGGGCTAGATGACCTCTAATGGTCCCTTCCAACCCAAAGCATTCTATGATTCTATGATTGATCTGCTACTTGCTCCCCAGGTGGAGGAGCACATGCAAAGTAACCAACCTCAATTCAGGTAGGCAGTGTATGCAATAGCCTGTAAATTGAGACAGTTTCTAGAGAAAAAGCAGTGAGGATCGTGAATGGAAACGAGTACCAGCTGTAGAGAAACCCAAGACCTGTACTGCTCTCTTATCTGTCTTTTTTGCTCTCTGCTTATTATAGCTGCTCTGGCTTGCTTGCTTCTCTTTCCCTGCTTGGAACTAGCAGAGAGAGTGGTTATGTCTGGTGTCCAGAAGCCACAATTGCCAATCATTTCTGCAAGACAGCCTTATGTGTGACATCTCAGCTAATTTACAGGAGGTCATTAAAGGGCTGCCAAGTGCCTGAGCATTACAGAAGAGGTATGATTCATCTCAGCCCTGACAGTTGGGAGAAAAAAAAAAAATTAGAAAAAGTTCAGAGGCAGGCAAATGTCAGCACTTGCAGCTTCTGGCTTAAAGAAATATACAGACTTCTAGGAGAGCAGGATTCTTTCTCTGATAATTTAGGCTTAGTGTGCATTACAGACTTTTTTTTTTGTGTCATTATGCTTGTGTGTATCTCTAATATAGACAGGGTGTATTAGTGCTCTACTTAAATTTATAGCAAAACTAACAAATATTGTTAATGTTAATATTTTAAGCAGCTTCACAAGTGTTATCCTGCTTACCTTCACTGGCTTTGTCTTGTCATTCAAAATGCTGTTTTCCACATGAAGAAAATTGTCTTCATTGAAATATTAGTGAAAAATTACCTCAAGCCTAACTCTCATGCACTCATAAAGGTCTACACTTTGAGTAAAGTGATACTTAAAACACAAAAGTATTTGGTCTTACAGAGGATACTGATCAGATTGTTGCTGACAGGCAAGCTAGTAAAGCAGTGGAGATCTGGTAATCTGTTCTGCTGATCCAGTCAAGTGTTGCTTAGCAACTTAAGGACAGCTGCCTGGATGGAGGTTTAACTCAAGTTGAGGTAGTCCAGGTTTTGATAACGTAAGCTAACAGTATAAGTGAGGAAAAATCCTTTTATGTTTGTACCATTTGTTGTTCGTACCATTTGTTATTTGTACCTGGGAGTTACAGAAGAGCTCAGATAGCTACACATTTTGAGAAAACATTTTCTAATTATAAAACGCTAACTGATTATATGAAAAACTTTGTCATTTTGGTTGCCCCCAGAAGTTGTTACTGGAACAATCACATAAGCATAGGGTAGGGACATAGGACACAAATCCCATCCAGGTTTTCCTAGTTCCTCTCCTCTTCCAGTCAGGGATAGGATTTTTCTGAAAGTGGTGATGTAATTCAAAAAGGAATGACTTCAGGGTACTCCTGTGGCCTCTATTATACAGCAAGTCATCCTAGGTAATCACAGTGAATCTGGATTCTTAGTCTATGAATACATGAACATTTTCTTTGTTATAAATGTCCCTGTGAAACCAGGACATGCTAGCTTGGGGACATAATTAACAATATTTCTCAGTTATCTAGTTGCTAAATATATTTTCTTTAAGTATCTAGGAGCTTTGACAGAAAGTGCTGATGAATTGTGCTGTTGCAGGTTGACATTGCTGTCCCAGCAGTATGCCTCATTGCTCTGCCACAGATTACTGTACATGTTGCATAGTTAGCAGAAGTGAATTAGCTGCTTTAATGCAAAGCCCTGTCTTAGCTTACATGGCCTCTTATGGGGAATCTGAGCTAAATCACTGACCTGCAGCATGCAGTAGCTGAAGTATTCCAGTCTGTCATCTTAGCCACAGGTCACAAGGGGGAAACTTGACCCTGGAGTGATTAAGAAGGAAAAGCTTACCTATTTAGTGAAGGACTTGAGAAACTCAGCCTTTTTGGCTCCTAAAGGAAAAAACATGGAGAACAGAAATTTGATAAGAAGGTGTTCAGTCTAACAGACTGCAAGAACAGAATATAGAAGCTCCATGTTGAAGCTAAACTAATGAGGCATTATTTTCTGCTTGGTTTTCTAAATATGCAAGACTTAAATGATTTTGCTTGTTTTCTGTTGTTGATTTTTTTTTTAAGCCAATGGCCAGTTTCAGCCAAATTTGTCAAAAGAATAGAGAAACATTAAGTTCCTAAAGGTTTTGTCAAGTCGCATACACTACTTGTCACCCTGCCAAATGGAGAGAGCATTGCAAGTAATGGTGGTAAAGTCTTCAATCAGTGATATATACTTCTCCCTAATTTTCTTTTAAAGCCATGAAGCCAGCTTGTGAGTCACACTGAGATCTTCCAGTTGCTAGATGCCTATGGCTCTGTAAGTAGGTATAGATACAACTTGTGTGTCTCCCCACTCCATTGGGCTGCTAAGAATCCAGCACTGAAGTGAGTCATATGAACTAACAATTGATGGTTTCCCTCACTGTTTGGCTATTGTTGAGCACTTCCTGAGCATGCCCTAAAAGTCTCTTTTTGCCAGTGAAGTCGCTGTCAGACCTGAGAATGTTTCTGACAAGCTAGCACTGAAATGGGGAGCGGCTGAGGGTACTGAGGTTGTTTAGTCTGAAGAAAAAGAGGCTTAGGGGGAGACCTTATTGCTCTCTACAACTACCTGAAAGGAGGTTGTAGTGAGGTGGGTGTCAGTCTCTTTTCCCAAGTAACAAACGATAGGACGAGAGGAAATGGCCTCAAGTTGCGCCAGGGGAGGTTTAGGGGAAAACTTCTTCACCGAAAGGGCTGTCAAGCATTGCAACAGGCTGCCCAAGGAAGTGGTTGAGTCACCATTCCCGGAGGTATTTAAAAGACGTGTAGATGTGGCACTTAAGGACATGGTTTAGTGGTGGACTTGGCAGTGTTAGGTTAATGGTTCGACTCGATGATCTTAAGGGTCTTTTCCAACCTAAACGATTCTATGATTCTGTTTAGGTTGGAAAAAACCTTTAAGATCATCCAGTCCAACCATTAACCTAACATTACCAAGTCCACACTAAACCAATTAAGGGTAGACTAGACTAAACCATGTCCCAGAGTGCCATGTCTACCTGTTTTTTGAACACTTCCAGGGATGGTGACTCCACCATCTCTCTGGGCAGCCTGTTCCAATGCTTGACTACCCTTTCTGTGAAGAAATTTTTCCTACTATCCAATCTAAACCTCCCCTGGCACAGCTTGAGCCCATTTCCTCTTGTGGTTTAGTCTAGTCTACCCTTGATTGGCTTAGAGTAGACTTGGTAGTGTAGGTTAATGGTTGGACTGGATGATCTTAAAGGTCTTTTCCAACCTAAACGATTCAATTCGATTCGATTCGATTCGATTCGATTCGATTCGATTCTATTCTATTCTATTCTATTCTATTCTATTCTATTCTATTCTATTCTATTCTAAGTACTTGGGAGAAGAGACCAACACCCACCTCACTACAACCTCCTTTCACGTAGTTGTAGAGAGCGATAAGGTCTCCCCTCGACCTCCTCTTCTCCAGACTAAACAATCCCAGTTCCCTCAGCCGCTCCTCATAAGACCTGTGCTCCAGACCCTTCACCAGCTTTGTTGCCCTTCTCTGGACACGCTCCAGCACCTCAATGTCTTTCTTGTACTGAGGGGCCCAAAACTGGACACAGTATTCCAGGTGCAGCCTCACCAGCGCCGAGTACAGGGGAACAATCACCTCCCTGCTCCTGCTGGCCACACTATTCCTGATACAGGCCAGGATGCTTGTTGGCCTTCTTGGCCACCTGGGCACACTGCTGGCTCATGTTCAGCCGGCTGTCAACTAACACCCCCAGGTCCTTTTCAGCCAGGCAGCTTTCCAGCTACTCTTCCCCAAGCCTGTAGCATTGCATGGGGTTGTTGTGACCCAAGTGCAGGACCCGGCACTTGGCCTTGTTGAACCTCATACAGTTGGCCTCGGCCCATCGGTCCAGCCTGTCCAGGTCCCTCTGCAGGGCCTTCCTACCCTCGAGCAGATCAACACTCCCACCCAACTTGATGTCATCTGCAAACTTACTGAGGGTGCACTCAATCCCCTCATCCAGATCATCGATAAAGATATTGAACAAGACTGGCCCCAAAACAGAGCCCTGTGGAACACCGCTCATGACCGGCTGTCAACTGGACTTAACTCCATTCACCACTACTTTCTGGGCTTGGCCACCCAACCAGTTTTTTTACCCAGCAAAGAGTACACCCGTCCAAGCCATGAGTTGCCAGCTTCCCAAGGAGAATGCTATGGGGAATGATTCTATGAAATAGTCTGTTTAGTCCTTTATGGCATTAAGTTCAGTTCTAGAAAGCACTGCACAGTGGCAGTACTCTCTCCATCTAGTCGTCTTATTATCAAAGTGTAATTCAACAGCTGACCTTCTGAAATTAGGGGTGGGGTTTTTTTCCCCCTGAGAGATAGTCATGTCAAGTTTCATTATTTTCTTATAAATTTACCACTACGTGCAGAGGAGAACGAAGAATATCATCAGGCCCAATTCAGCATTCATTCTTACTCTCCTAGGACAGTGCTGTAGAAAGAGTTCTTGCTCCTCAGCCTTTTTAGGAGTCATTGATTTCTTTGAACACTAATAAGCAGTCAAAATTTGAATCTGTAATAAACATCTTCTTTTGTTCCACTCTTTCTGGGCATGTCCTTAGTTTTCATGACTGAATTCCAACACAAACCTGTAAGGGTATACTTCCCTGTTGTGTTTTCTTCAGCAGGAAAAGCAGTTCCTGCCCTTCCTGGCTCATGGCCACTTGTTCCCACTCCCAAAACTCAGTTTACTGCTCCATCATTTGTGCCAGTGCCAATATTTGTGTGAATATACTGCAAAAGAGGTCACTGAAACTATCAGGACTTCTAAAACAAAGTGATTTTGCTTTGGGCACAATTAAAATGTGCAATAAAATAAAATAAACAAAAATAGGCAAGTATAACATTATCAGAGCCAAAGAAAGTTTCAGTTTAGCATACATGCTTTAGTTTGATATGTGCATTGCAGAGAAGGCTTGCAGATCTAGCTATTCTTTGCATCCTTTTCTTCATTTGGGAAAAGGGGCTGATGCGTATAGAGATATTATAGAGATGTTGTTATAGCAAATCACAACACCAGCTGATAAAGAGAGTATGTATCTCATGGGAGCATTCTGTGTAAACCTGAAATACCTGTTTTACATGGCAAGGTTTTGGTAGGGGCCAAAGCTGACCCAATCAGCAACGCTGGTGGTGCCTCTGTGATAACATATTTAAGAAAGGGTAAAAAATGCTGTTCAACAGCAGCTGGGAGAGAGCAGTGAGAATATGTGAGAGGATAAACAACTATGCAGACACCAAGGTCAGTGAAGAAGTGGCGGGGATGCTCCAGGCACTGGAGCATAGATCCCCTGCAGCCTGCGGAGAAGACCATAGTGAAACAGCCCATGGAGGACCACGTCAGATCAGATATTCACACTGCAGCCCATGGAGGACCCCACACCACTGGAGGTGGATATGCCCCAAAGGAAGCTGCAGCCCTTGGATAGCCCACACAGGAGCAGGCTCTTGGCAGGAACTGTGGCCTGTGGAAAAGAGCCCATGCAGGAGCAGATTTTCTGGCAGGACCTGTGACCCTGCAGAGGGCCCACGCTGGACCAGTCCGTTCCTGAAGGACTGTGCCCCGTGGAAAGAACCCATGCTGGAAAAGTTTGTGAAGGACTGTATCCCATGGGAGGGACCACATGCTGGAGCAGGGGAACAGCATGAGGTGGAAGGAGCAGCAGAGACAAAGCGTTATGAACTGACCACATCCCCCATCCCCCTGCACCAGTTATGGGGGAGGAAGTAGAAGAGTCAGGAGTGAAGTTGAGCAAAAGAAGAAGGGAGGGGTGGGGGGAAGGTGCTTTTAGTTTTGTTCTTATTTCTCATTATCCTACTCTGTTACAATTAATTGGAAAGAAATTAAACTGATTTTCCCCAAGTTGATTCTGTTTTGCCCATGAACGTAATTGGTGAGTGATCTCCCTGTCCTTATCTCAACCCACAAGCTCTTCCATCTTATTTTCTCCCCCCTGTCCTGTTGAGGAGAGGGAATGATAGAGCAGCTTGGTAGGCACCTGGTGACCAGACCACATTAACCCACCACACCAGGATATGCTTTAAACTTTGAACTACCTCTCATCAGGCCATATGGCCTCTTTTTCTCTCTTGCATTTTTCTTTCTCCGTATTAATGTTGTGCGTTAAGCCTTAATTACAATATTTTCCTGGGAGAGGTTTAGGCTACTGCTACCCTCTCAGAAACACATCCATTTGCTTTCCATGGCTTCCTATACTATGAACCTTCATAGCTGTATCTTGTTCATTCATCTCTGCCATATCCTATTCTCTTAAACTTAAGTCTTATTAGAGGGTGCTAAAAACAGTATAGTATAATTAAAATGCAGATTACTAGAGGATGAATAGATGCAAAATATGCATTTTTACTATTTATCTGCCACACTGAGCCAGCAAAAACAGAGCTCAGAATAACAAACCAATTAACTGTCATAAGGCAGCTACATTATTTCAAGCTTAGGCACATTTGTTTATGTTAGACATATATCTGGGTGAGGCTCTTTTGTCTGAATATCACACAAAGCCCAGGTTGTTTCAATAGTACCAAGAGGGAAAGATCAGAAAAGATTATTTTTTATCCCATTCAGTCTGTGGTTAAGGGTGGAAGCTACTTTCCCTTGTAAAGGGGGAATCTACTCCATCCACACAAGGCCCACTAGGTTTGGGCTCTAGGTGAGCAGAACGTGAAATTTTCAGTCTTCTGTGTTAAAGCGCACAGTTGCTGGGGAACTCTTTTGTGGATGGTATTTTATTCTATATGCAGGAAAAGTGTCTATAGCCCACTAGTTGCACATGCTATTTGAAACACTGGAGTTGGATAAAGGTAGCTCAGTGGATCCTCTCTTTGCTAGCTCTTCCTATGTTGCTGTGGGGATTTTGGTGGGATGAAGTGTCCACAGTGGCATGCTGTCTGTCCAGTACAGGTGACTTATTTTCCTCCAGTATCTAAAGAGGTGTTATGAAGCTCAGAAGTACTTAGAAGTGTTTTTCAGAGTAGAAACTTCAGTTCATCCTAAAATGCATACATTAATCTTCCCATTGCAACCAGCAACTTGTTAATATCTTCCACATTTGCTCTTCCAGCTCTGCTGTGTGCCTCTAAAATCCTGCTGAAGAGATTAGCAATGCTGAAAACACTCAACTCACTACCCAGCATTTTGTTTTTTGACAGGGACTACTCAAAGTTCAGGATTTACCCTGTCTCATCAGTGCTAGTTGTTGAGCTGATGGAGAACGTATAAGTAGCAGCGATTTAGCAAATTGAGGTCTGCACTGAAAAGTATCACTAAGCTGCAAGAAACAGAGATTCAGCATACCTATAGTCAGAATGGATCAGTGCAGCACACATTTATTTAGGAAGCCCTGAGTTTGGGTGGACAGGTTCACACTGCATGGTATGGCTCTTCCTTCAGAGACTTACTGCTGCTGTTGCTATGCTAAGGATGAGACAACTCCTGTGGTTCCCCATTCTCTCCAATATAATGTGGGCAGATGGCAGTGGGAATTGGATTCATGTGGTAGAGATCCACTGGGAACCAAATCTTCTAGAAAGAGTTGGCAACAAGTCACTATGGAATAGAGCAGAAGATGGGTACAAAATTCAGCCTCCCGTTCCTTGAAGCCTCCACCTTCTACCACAGAGCTAGTTATGCATCAGTGCTCACAGGATATCCCTCAAGCATGGAAGAGAGGGAAAACTAACCTCTAACCAGGCACATTTCCTGGCAGTAAAGTCAAGATGTGGGCATATGCCTTGTTCTGATTCCATCACCCATGACAGGTGATCACTGGTGAAGGTTAGGCCTTTACTAGCTCTTACCATGCTTGAAACTTGAACAATGCTTTGCCAGTTTTTGGTTTGCAATCCATATACATGGCTGTAGCATGCTTTAGAATGAAAAATAGCTGAGACCATGCATATCCTATTATGGTATATGCATACTTGTTTTAGCTATCATGTATGTTTGAAGTAGAGTGTCATGTTACTTCCATCACTCCAGAGCACTGTGGGAGCATTCTGATGCTGAGTCAAATCCCTTCATGCTGCTGTCCTGCAAGATCAAATTTTGTGACAAATCAGCAAAAAAACCCACTAACTGTTCCTGTTTAGTTGCACTGCTCAGTGTGTTGAGGATGCAGAGCCAAGGTTTTACCCTGTCTTTACACATGTGCTTTTGTGGGGAAAAACAAATAAGTATACAGTGTGCATTTCCTTTAGGTCCTTGAACCCAGCCCGTAGTTATTCAGAGCTTTAAATGTGATTCTTGGCAAATAATCCAGTTATATCTAATTACTTAATTACACATATTGGCTGTCTAGTTCTTAGGTGCATATGACTGGTGGGGCAATATCGCTGCTAATGGACTAGGCTGCCATAAAATGCAAAGACTTGAAGTGACAGGACCGTGATGTGACCTGACAGAGCCATGAAATGGTAAAAATGACAGTTTTACTGATGGGAACAGTGTTACAGCAATTCCTGTTCATTATGAGCCATAAATCGGATTTTAAATATATGGCCATTACTTAGTTCATTCAATCTATTCAGACTTGAACGTCCAACATTGAGATTGTCACATGCAGCACTGGAAAAGTAAGGTATGTATTTCAAGCAGCATTAGACTTGAATTTATTTAATACATATGACTTTTTTGAGCTCAGCTTCAGTGTTTCTATTGCCAACAGCATATTCATCAGCCTTGCTGAGGACTAAATCAATTTTGGCCTAAAATAAATGCTGTTCCTCACGTTCTTTGAGATGAACTCTCCTGGTGACTACTACAGTGAGGAAAGAAAGTAATTTTCTTCTGTATAAGCATTCACTGACAATATGTTCCACACTGGCAGGGGAAGATCAACTCTAAGAATTGCCAGTCAAAAAAAATTCTTCATTCTGTGAGATTTGCTTTTCACAAAAAGTAAAGCTGAAAAATTTTACTGTTTGCAAAATATTTTCTACCAAAATGTTTGTTTTAAAACTCAAATACCAAATGTCGAAAAACTAAGCCAGTTTTCTCAACACACAAAACCTGAGCAATTTTTTTTTTATTATTTTCTATGGTTTCATGGGAATAAAAAGATAGAGAAAATGCTGACTAAAATAAAACATTTCCACAAACTATTTTCTCAAAAAAACCCTAGCATTTGATGGATGCTGTTGACTAGTTCTGCTTTTGAGGAACTTTCTGAGCAAAGAGAAGGTGAGGAGAAAATCTTTCTGCTTCCCAGCCCACTACAAGGGTGTGATATGTAGACTTTTTCTAGATGGTACCTCCGTCACACAAAGAAAGCAATGTTGTACCCTGTTCTGAGGGCAGTGGTACACAAGCTGAATAGTGGTGAAGCAATACATACATAGGGTGTCTTTTCTGTATCAGTCAAGGTGTTATTACACCAATAAAGACACCGTGAGTCAGGAACATGTTTCAGATAAATGAAAATTCAGATAGATGTCCCTGCTCACTGCAGGGGGGTTGGGCTAGATGACCTCTAAAGGTCCCTTCCAACCCAAAGCATTCTATGATTCTATAACTGAGTACCCAAGAAACTCCTTTTTGGCAAGTATGGAGTAGCAATTGTCCCAATGTACTGTGTCAAAGTATGCATGGTAACAGTCATTATAGAATCTCATGTTAAAAAGAATGCTTTATGTAACTCAATTCATAATTTGATCTCATTCAAAATAAGGACATCATTTATACTACATTAAAATAATAGAAAATGCAATCAGTTTGCCTGGAATACATTGCTTGTTTTTGGAATAGGCTGTTAAAAGGTGCTTGTACTGTATTCAGTGTTCTTCTTTAAATAATTGGCCACTGCTTCAGCTTTAAGTTTTTTGTCAGGCTCTAGATGACTAAACCTGCTCCACAGCCAGGCAGTGCATCAGAAAAACTGTCCACCCTTTATCTCACCTCATTTTTTTTTATTGGTTCAGATCCAAAGAATTGAAATTAGGTCACTGGAGTGAAGTGAGGAAAGCTAGCAATGATTCATAGAGCTGATTAAATTTAGATTTCCCCAGTCTGGAAAGACACTAGAGTAGACTCAGATTCACTAGATGAGTCAGAGAGCAAAATCCAAAACTTTTTCTTAACTGAATTTATGGTTTACAAATGTGGCTGTTTACTCAAATCCTACTCAGGTTTTGGCCTAACACACTATTTTGCTCATAGGCACACAAATTAGAAGTTAAGAGTTAGAGAACCTATGAGTTAGACATTTCATGAATTAATGAAGTAATGAATTAATGAATTCACATGTTAGACTAATCTGTACAAAGGGGATTGAGCCCTTGTTTGATGTGGTGGGGGGGGTTGGTAATGAGCTCATAAAATGACGTTTAATTTACAGAGTACATTGTCTTGCAAAGTTGAGAGATCCAGACTGTGACAATGAAAAATGTGCATCTTAATCTCTAGAGACTACATGAGAAATGCAAACTCCCCTGTATGAGATTAATTGATTTCTCTTTCATCTGTCTGCATTCAGTACCTTCAGCAATCAACAGTTTACCCACATGCAGCCTTACATTGTTTCTTTAGATCCTTGTTTGTAATTGAGCTGTTAAAAGGGATTTTATGGCACACAAATTCCCAGACATTTTGTTTGGATATCAAAACAAAAAAATATGTTTGATCATGCTTTCAGTTTTACTTCTGAATTATTTTTAAAATTATATTTTTGATAGAAATAAGCAAAAGGCAAAACCTGAGGCAAACCGTGCAATCAAAAGGTACTGGTACTTCTTTTTCTTCCCCTTCATACTGAGAATAGCTTGAATAATATGCTGCAAGGAAAAAGGGATCCATTCCTTTCAGGAACATTTGTCAAATTCAGCATGCCTTAATTCTATGCAGACTTGATTCTATTCCCTCATCTCAAATTATCAAGGTATTTAATATTTGTAATGAAAATTAAGATGCTATGACACTAACAAGAAAAAGTCAGAAAAGTTAAGTTGATACTGGTGGATCAGAACTAATGCTACTGAATTTGATCATCTTTTTTTCTCCCATATCATGAATTTCAGCTTTGATCTGGACTTTGCATACTTTTGTTGGCCTGCGACACAATATTATTTAAAATAGGCTTTTGTATCTGACTGAGGTTCAGCAAGTGTCAGCCCATTTCTATGTTTTGGCAGTAATCATGAGTGAAAATAACGCGAGAAAAACTTTGCAATGCATTTCCTGTGATCCAGCAAAAAACAGGTTTTGGTAAATTCATTTTGGTATCATGTTATCTAAACACAAGTTATTCAGATGAATTTGTATTTGATTTGAACCAGTGAGTCCACCTTTCAATTCTGAGTGCCCAAAGTGGTGGTCTGATCTACAAATCAAATATATCAATGGAGAAACTTAAGTGAGGGGATGCTCAAATCCTCTCACTACTCTGGCATTCATTCAGGCACCTGAAAAAGAAATTATTCAAATACAAAGGAACTACCACATGAATACTTCTGCACATGCTGTCTTGTATTTTTATCAAGACTGCAAACATAAACAAGTGTGAGAAAGCAGGTGCTATTTTCCTCTTTTGCACATCAGTTTTTTCCCCAGCAGTAAGTTCTGTGCACACTAGTGGCTAAAGACAGACATTCCTCACAGAGACTTAAAAAAAAAATAAAAATCCTGAGCTTTTGATCCAAATTTCATTGTGGGGTAGAACATTTAAATAAGAGACAGAAAGCAAAAGCCATGTGATTCTTAATATCCTTAAGAGCATTTGAGGTAACTACAATGTACTAAAAAATAAAACTATAAAGCTGTGTCAGTTATAGTTCACAAATGTGCAGCCTGTACAGAATACAGAACACATGCATCTTGAGTTATGCCTGACTTTCAATAATTTATCTACATTGACTTACTAACTCTATTTCAAAGATATCTGTACTGTGAAAAACAAAAATAAAGACTTTTGGCGACACTTTAGACCACAAATAAAATATAACATTTAAATCTATAATAACCACCACTATTATTAAAGCAACCATTGATGTGTACTGAAAAGTGCTGTAAATAGTGCACTGCCTTCAGTGGTATTACTCTCAGAGTGTTAAGTTATGAGACCAAAAACCCTAAGACATAATATGCCAGTGAGTTCCCACTCTACTCAGAACTTGTCAGGCTGCACCTGGAGTACTGAAAGGGCTAAACCTCTGACAATACCTAACTCAGATAGTTAGACACATATTTCGAAGAATGTGACTCCTTGTCTAGCATGATTGAAAACAGACCCTGAGCAAGCTTGTTAGGCTTCCTGTGTAAAACACTGATAACACCCCCATGCCAAGATAAGAGCTCAAGGAACCGGTTTCATGGCATTCCAAGGCCAAAAAGATTGATGAGCTAATTAAATGGCCATAAATGAACAAAGGAAGCCCAAAAGTTCAACTAGCGGACAAGTGAAGAAGACTATTGGAGACCACCAGAGGACCCCTGAAAACCACCAAAGAGGGCAATTATGCATGCAGATTTGACATTTGCATATGATAATGATCTAATGTTTATGTAGATGGATTATTAGAAATCCTATGAATATGTATAACTTGATAGTATAAAATCTCTGAAAGTTTGCCAAATCTTTGGAGCACTCATGGTGGAACGATCCCCAGCGCTGCAATAAAGAATGCCTGCTTAATAGTAACTTTGTTGCTATTGAGTTTTATTTCGGGAACTTTCTGAATACTCCATTTCCTCTTATGGAGAGGTTCGGACTTTGAGGAATAGTATCCGGGAATTTTTGTATCAGTTTTGGTGACCCAGATGGGACCATCTCTGTCCGGCTGCAGGACCCCGAGTCGGAGACTCCCTTGGCCGGCCCCGGAGACTTCTCTGGAGGGACTCCCCGATTCGGCAGATCCGTGCGGGGGCAGACAAGGACCTCTGGTAAGAATAAGGCATTCTTTTTTTTTTGTTTTGACCGGTCATTTGAGCTACTCGTAAGTCATGGTTCGTGAGAACCCCGCAGGGTGGCATACAATTGCATATACGATTTGTATTAATCACCTGGTTACTACGTTGCATGGTTGTATTGACCACTTGATTAGTACGGTCGTCTGTTTGTGCATTTGTATTTGATTTTGGTTTACATACGCGTGTCATGTAGTTCTAAGTTTGGTGCGCACATATTTGAAAATCTCTGATCATCCTATGTCGACATTTGTTATTGTATCTGTGATAGTAATTGTTAGTTGTGTGTGTTGTTCGTGTCCCAGTCTCTGTCCTTGTGTTGTATAAACTTTAGAATGGGGAACCAACAAGGCGGAGTTCTGAAAAAGAGCCCTTTGGGCTGCATTTTAGCTCACTGGAAAGATATTGGGGGGCCATCTGGAGGGAATGTGAATCGTAAAACCTTGATAAAATATTGTAATCAGTGGTGGCCTTTATATAAGTTAGATGATAGCGAAAAATAGCCTTTTAACGGAACTTTAAAGTATAATACTTTGTTGCAACTTATGTTATTTCTACGATGAGAGAGAAAATGGGATGAAGTGGTTTATGCAGATATGTTTTTCACTTTGCGAAATCACCCTGAATGGCAGAAAGTATGTGGAATTAATCTAGCGCCCCAGGACCCTATGGTTCTGGCGATAGAAGGAGAGAAAATAAGCAGGGGAGAGAATTAAAGAGGTGTTGCTCGGCGTGTAGCATTGGACAGAGATGTTTAAAAGTTGGCTCGCAGAATGAAAGGCTGGAGGATTATTTGCCTCTGCCAGAGAGAGAAGGTGATTGGGAGGGAGATGCTGGTGCTGTCGGGGGTGAAGAATCGGAGGCATGAGTCAGGGAAGAAACTAATATCGGATTTTCTCCCATCACTGCCAGAACTCAGAGTAAAGTGGGACCTATTATACAGGCTCCACTAAGGCAGGCACTGGGAGGACCTGTTAGAATTAAAGTGCCTTTTACTTTAGCAGACTTGGACTGCTGGTGAATTAATTATCGGGATGATCCCAAAAAGGTTGCTAAAGGATTTGAATTGATTGTGAAAACTCAGGACCCTGACTAGGAGGATGTGGATGCAATGTTGGATGTGGTGTTTAGTGAAGTACAGACTCTGGTTTTGGTACAGGGAATGGATTGCTTATGATATCAGGAGACAGTTACAGAAGGTACAAGGAACAGATGTGAGAGATTTAGAAAAATTGCTGGAGACTGCTTGGCAAGTGTATTGGAACAGAGATAGTCAGAAAGAGAGAGTAATGAGCAAAACAATTGCTAATGCTACAGTGGCTGCCTTGCGCACCACAGGGGGTCAGACACCACCCTCTTGGAACTCCTCAGGAAACAACAGTAAGGGAGGGGGAGCCATGAGAAGTGGAGTAAGTGCCCCACCCAGAGGAAATCAGCCCCTCTTGAGAAACCAGTGTGCTTATTGTAAACAAACGGGGCATTGGAAAAAGGATTGCCCGAGATTGGGCAAATTGGTGAAAGTTGCCAACATGGAAGAAAATTGACAGGGACCAGGGGAATCTTCCCTAGCAGAGCCCTTGGTAAGAGTACAGCTAGGGAAAGAGGAAAAACCTGTAGAATTTCTAGTAGATACAGGTGCCACGTTTTCAGTATTAAATCAAAATTTATTGCCTGTTAGTAGGCAAAATGTTAATATTGTGTGAGCAACCGGACAGGTCGAGAAGGCTTTCTTTTTGAAAACCTTAAAATTCAGAATTGGGAAGAGTGTAGAGATTCACAAATTTCTCTACCTGCCTGAAGCTCCTAGACCACTTTTGGGAAGAGACTTATTAGCTGAAACAAAATTTAACAATGGAGAAGTTGTTTTTAAAATACCAGAAGAAATTATACAAGAAATAAAAGACCAGGTATACCCAGGAGTATGGGCCTCGGGAATAACGGGAAAGGCTAAAAATGCAGAATTGATTGTTGTTAAACTCAAAGAGGGAGCACAACCTATTAAGGTAAAACAATATCCCTTGAAATCAGAAGACAGGCAAGGAGTGAAAAGCATTATAGAAGAATTTATAAGATTCAGATTATTGATTGAATGCTCTTCAGAGTATAACACTCCTATTTTGCCTATCAAAAAGCCTGACGGCAAAACCTATCGATTGGTACAAGACCTGCGGGCAATAAATAAGATAGTTGAAGATTTACACCCGGTAGTGGCAAACCCATACACCTTATTAACTAGTTTAAAAGAAACCTATGAATGGTTCACAGTACTAGATCTGAAAGATGCGTTCTTTTGCCTCACCTTGGCCCCTGAGAGCTGCAATTTATTTGCCTTTGAATGGGAAAACCCTGATTCAGGATGAAAAACCCAACTAACCTGGACAGTGTTACCTCAAGGATTTAAAAAAAGCCCCACGATCTTTGGAAAGCAATTAGCTAAATAATTAGAGGCCTGGGAAAGACCTCCAGGAAAAGGTACCCTTTTACAGTATGTGGATGATATTTTGATAGCCGCAGAAAAGGATGAAGAATGTAAAGAATGGACTGAGTTTGTTAAATTTTCTTGGACTAAGGGGTTATCAAGTCTCATTACAGAAAGCTCAGATCTTGAAGAAGGAAGTAATATACCTGGGATTCGTGATTTCTAAGGGACAGAGACAGCTCGGGAATGACCAAAAAGAAGCCATTTGCAGGACTCCAGAACCAACCACGGTAAAAGAACTTCGAACCTTTCTGGGAATGACAGGTTGGTGCAGATTATAGATATATAACTATGGACTTTTGGTTAAACTTCTATATGAACTGCTGAAAAATAGCCAGATACAATTAATATGGACTGATGAAGCCAAGAGGGCATTCAAAGAACTGAAATTGGAATTAATGAGGGCTCCAGCTTTGGGCCTGCCCAATGTAATGAAGCCCTTCTGGCTGTTCTCGTATGAAAGGCAAGGAGTGGCTTTGGGAATTTTGGCCCAGAGAGTGGGTCCTTATAAACAAGCTGTAGCGTACTTCTCCAAACAATTGGATGAAGTAAGCAAAGGATGGCCAGGATGCCTTCAGGCAGTGGCTGCCGTTGTTTTGATCATCCAGGAAGCCCGAAAATTCACATTGGGGCAGAAGATGATGATTGTGCACACTTCCCACACTGTAACCTCCATTTTAGAACAAAAAGAGAGACACTGGCTCTTGCCATCAAGATTCTTGAAATATCAAGCAGTTCTGATGGAACAAGATGATGTATCAACCCTGATTCCTTTTCAACCGATAAACAGGAAATGGAGGCTGTCGTGCATGATTGCATAGAAACTATTGAGACTGTGTATGTGAGTAGGCCTGACTTGAAGGAGGAGCCGCTAGAAGAAGCTGACCACACCTGGTATACCAATGGGAGCAGTTTTGTCTGATATAATTTTGCAACTTTTAGATGCTGTACAACTTCCATCAGCTGTAGCGATTATGCACTGCAAAGGACATCAGAGAGGTAACACTGACAGGGAAGTGGGAAATAAATTGGCTGATCATAAAGCAAGGCAAGCTGCGGAACAAGGTGAGATATTAAGTCTAATTCCTGAAAAATCTTTGCCACTACCTGAGGTAGTTGAATATGATGAAAAAGATCAGAAGTTAATTACTAATTTAAAGGCTGAAAATTTGCCCATCAGGGTGGGCAATGTTGAAAGATAACAGAATAATAGTTCCCTTTAGAATATTATAGAAATTGGTAAGAACAGAACATGACAAAACTCATTGGGGAACTGAAGCTTTGTATAATTCCCTCACCAAGCAAATAGTAGCCAGAAATCTGCTTCAAACTGTAAGAACTATGGTTAATAGATGTGAAATATGCTTAAAGAATAATCCCAAGGTAGAGAATCATGTAAAATTTGGAAGTATTGATAAAGGGAGTGTTCCAGGTCAAAATTGGCAAATAGATTTTTCGGAGCTCCCTAGAAAAGGGGGGTATAGGTATTAACTGATGCTTTTTCTGGGTGGCCTGAAGCTTTCCCTTGCAGAACAAATAAAGCCCGAGAAGTAAAGTGCCAGAAGTGATCTCCTCTGATAGGGGACCACACTTTGTCACAAGTAGTTAAATTAACTGGAAATTACATACAGCTTATCGCCCGCAAACAAGTGGGCAAGTAGAAAAGATGAATCCTTGACAATCACTTAAAAATCTGACAATTTATGGATTGGACTGTTTGTACCCTACAAGTTATGTGGCAATTGGAACAAAAGAATAAGGTACAGTCCTACTTGATGAGTAATAATGAGTTTATGTGGAGAAAATTATTTGGACAATGGGTCCACCCCAGACACTGGGTAAAAGCCTATTCACAATTTGTGCAGTGCTGTGATAGATGGTGTGCAGGAAAATTAATATACTATAATGTAGCCAACCCTAACATAATGTGTAAATTCTTAATTCTGCCAACACTCTTCTCAAGTCAAGAGAGCCTAGAATATTGGTTACCAGAATTCCAAGGGAAATATATTGGGAATGATAATAAAACATATGATTTGGATCTTTGTGAAACCACCTCTGACAGCATTTTGTGTGGACAACAATCTATTAAATGAACCCTGCTTGTTAGAGCTAGATATGTGTGCTTAGTGACTAACAATCGATCAGTAGTTGAAGAATACAACGTGACCACCCCATTCATAGGATGCCTTAAGAATATAACCCATTTAACTTGGCATGGCCAAACGTATTCGTTTTTTGCATATACAGAAGAACAAGTAGCAATGTTTTGGCATTATGAGAGCCTAAAATTAAGTCATGCAAGTTTATCTCTGAGAAAACTAAATGAGATCTTAAACCAGTCTCAAGAACTTCAAGAACATTTAAGAAAAAGAAACAAGACACTAGCAGAATCTGTCATTAAAATGGTAATAACTAAAGACAAACTTGTTGGACTGTCTAGTCAAATTGAATCTGATACCACCTATCACTGGTGGGATATCTTTTCAGGATACTCACCCTCTGCAGGGAAAACTTTGAATATTTTGGTTCACCCGCTTTTGATACTGTTACTGTTTGTTATCATACTAACAGGCGTCAATTGCCTTTTGTGGTATAAGCTAAAGAAACTGGCCATAAGAGTTTGGGCTTTGCCTAAGGTAATGAAATATGAAAATTTAGAAACTTGGTAAAGGAATTTACAAAGTTTAAAGAAAAGGGGGGAATGAAAGGGCTAAACCTCTGACAATACCTAACTCAGATAGTTAGACACATATTTCAAAGAATGTGACTCCTTGTCTAGCATGATTGAAAACAGACCCTGAGCAAGCTTGTTAGGCTTCCTGTGTAAAACACTGATAACACCCCCATGCCAAGATAAGAACTCAAGGAACCGGTTTCATGGCATTCCAAGGCCAAAAAGATTGATGAGCTAATTAAATGGCCATAAATGGACAAAGGAAGCCCAAAAGTTCAACTAGCGGACAAGTGAAGAAGACTATTGGAGACCACCAGAGGACCCCTGAAAACCACCAAAGAGGGCAATTATGCATGTGGATTGGACATTTGCATATGATAATGATCTCATCACAGCGCGGGAGCAGAGATTCCCCTGCAGCCCGTGGTGAAGACCATGGTGAGGCAGGCTGTCCCCCTGCAGCCCATGGAGGTTAACGGTGGAGCAGATATCCACTTGCAGCCTGTGGAGGACGCCACGCCGGAGCAGGCGGATGCCTAAAGCAGGCTGTGACCCCGTGGGAAGCCAGCGCTGGAGCAGGTTTGCTGGCAGGACTTGTGACCCCCATGGGGGACACACGGTGAAGCAGTCTGCTCCTGAAGGACTGCACCCCATGGGAAGGACCCCACTGGAGCAGGGGAAGAGTGTGAGGAGTCCTCCCCTGAGGAGGAAGGAGTGGCAGAGACAATGTGTGATGAACTGACCGCATCCTCCATTCCCCATCCCCCTGCGCTGCTCGGGGGGAGGAGGCAGAGAAAAATCGGGAGTGAAGTTGAGCCGGGGAAGAAGGGAGGGGTGGGGGGAAGGTGTTTTAAGATTTGGTTTTTATTTCTCACTATCCTACTATGATTTGACTGGCAATAAATTAAACTGATTTTCCCCAAGTCGAGTCTGTTTTGCCTGTGATGGTAATTGCTGAGTGATCACTCCCCGTCCTTATCTTGACCCATGAGCTTTTTGTTATATTCTCTCTCCCCTGTCCAGCTGAGGAAGGGAGTGATAGAGCAGCTTTGGTAGACACTTGGCATCCAGCCAGAGTCAACCCACCACACCTTGGTATGAAGATGATGGCATCTACTGAAAGGCAGTTTTCCAAGCGCTGTGGTAGTAGCCTGTCCAGCTGAGCCTGTGACCAGTTTAGAAAGGAAGCCTTGGCCACTGGGGGATGAATTTCAGAGGCAGACGGGACCTTTGGCACTCAACTTTCCTGGGTTGTTTGATTTGGTACCCTACAGCCTCCTGGGGAAGCTGGGTGCCTTGTTGTACTCCTAACATATTTTTCCATAGCTTATAAGAACTAAGGCAGGTTGGACAAGTCATCAAAAGGTTCTGCGGGCTAGATAATATGAAGACTTACTGTAGAAATGAATCTAGAAAAGAGAAAATATGAGGACGATGTTGGCTATGCTGGCAGTCAGAGTGAGAACAATTCTTGCCTTTGGTCTTCCTCATATAAAATAAAGGTGTTACAAAGGACTGTTGTATTTAGTAAATAGAAACAGATTACAGTGGTCACACTTCTTTTCTGGAAAGAAGGAATTTACATAATAAAAACAATATTTTTAAACGCTGGGACATAACCTTCCTAAAATTTACCCCTTGGCAAGACTGTTCTTTTGGTGGAAGCCAAAATTTCAAAATCTGCTGGGTAATGGAATACTAATGGGGCTGGGAGCCTCTTGCCTTTACACTAGTTAGAAATCCAGCAAAGGCTATTAGTGGCTGACACAGAACTCTCCCCTTTGTGCTTGCTGGTCTGCATAAATTACTCCACCCACTTCTTGTTTCAGTGCAGTTAGTTCATCAGCAGCACCATTAGGAAAAAGCATCACCACAGCTGTTATTGACTGGCCTCTGTGTTGCCTATCTTGTGGGGTGCCTGGAAGCCACACTGCCTTCACATGACTGGGGATAGAGCAGGCAGAGTCACGCTTACCCTGCTGATAAGCAGAGGACTTAATTTCCCAGGCGCATTGGCCCTCAGCACTAAATGCAGTTGCCCATTCCAAGCATTTGTTACAGCTCTGCTGGGAAAGAAAGCTTTTGCCAGCTTTTGACTCTGACACAATTATTAATTATATCAGTAGGGCAACTCAGTACAGTCTGTGCAACTAATATTTTGTCTCAAGTTAACTTTGAATTTCCTGATCCCAGTTTTGTGTTACACACGTTCAAAGATGCAGTTTTGTTGTTTTCAGCAGTTGCTTAAAGATATTAGTGGAATTAAATGTACTTAGCAGAAGAGACAACTCGGAGGGCATTGTATTGGCTTTTGCTGTCTGTTTTGGTCATATCATGCCAGCTCTCATCAAATCCTTCTACCACTGCGACAGAATAATTACTAACTGTATTCCTTAGAACCCAGGATCTTAGTAAATTAACAGATTCAGTATCTTGGCATAACACTTTATAGGATATCTCATATTAGCAGTGCATTTTTTTACCTGTAGAATATATTTGAATTCCATTGATAAATCCCATTCAACCAACTGCTGAAGCTTTGCTACTGGTTGCACTACATGAATCATACAATTTCCCTGTAGCAGTCTTTCTCCATCCTCTCAAGCCCTGTTCGTGGCTGACCCCTCTCTCCTTTCATGGAGGTTAAATCACCCTGGCGCAATATGGTGTTATGCAGAAGAGAGACATGGTTTTGAAAGGGCCAGTTAGGTGGCTGAAGCCAGTCAGACATGTTAGCATGATGTTTTTGGGCTGATTTAGCCTACTTTTAATACCTGAGCTCTATCAGAGCTTGCCTGGATATTTTGCACAACGCTGCTTTCTGCTATGTGGACTTACTTTGCGCTGACAGGCACAAGGTCATTTTGTTAGAGAGCAACAAGAGATGCTTCTCCCCGCAGGACTGTGCCAGTGTGAGGAAGATGAATATGAATAACAAACCCAGATATTTGACCATGCTTCAGTTCTGTGTTTGAGATGTGGCATGAGGGCAGTGGATGATGCCGTCCCTGGGATGCCCCTGTGAGTACCAGCTCTGCAGCATGAGCCTTGGGCCAAGCAGTGCGGTGCACCGTGCCATATGTAACACACCCGTGCTCTAGGGGGACAAGAGGCCACCTGATGGCTTTCACTATCTCCCCATCTGTTTGCAAGCACTCGTGGCTGTGGCTGTCTCCATCTGCCCTGGGAAGCAGACTGTAATCCTCCCTGCACATCCAGGCATACTCCTTTGCTAAACTACTTTCTCTTCACAGCAAATCCTTTGTGAACTTGTAGTGTCTCTTTAACTTTCTGCACAAATGTTGTAATAATAATAATAATAATAATATGCAAAGCAAGTGAAGCCACCAGCTTCCCTAGGAGAATGCTGTGGGCCACAGTGTCAAAGGCTTTACTGAAGTCCAGGTAGATGACATCCACAGCCTTTCCCTCATCCACTAGGTTGGTCACCTGGTCATAGAAGGAGATCGGTTTGGTCAAGCAGGACCTGCCTTTCATGAACCCATGCTGGCTGGGCCCGATCCCCTGGTTGACCTACACATGTCTGTTGAGCGTACTCAAGATGAACCTCTCCATAATCTTCCCCGGCACCGAGGTCAGGCTGACAGGCCTGTAGTTCCCCGGATCCTCTTTCTGGCCCTTCTTGTAGATGGGCGTCACATTGGCAAGCCTCTAGTCATCAGGGACCTCCCCTGTTAACCAAGACTGCTGATAGATGATGGAGAGTGGCTTGGCAAGCTCCTCTGCCAGCTCCCTCAGTACTCTTGGGTGGATCCCATCTGGCCCCATAGATTTGTGAGCATCCAGGTGGCGTAGCAGGTTGTTAACTGCTTCCTCCTGGATTATGGGGGCTTCATTCTGCTCCCCGTCCCTGTCTTCCAGCTCAGGGGGCTGAATACCCTGGGCATGACTGGTCTGACTATTAAAGACTGAGGCAAAGAAGGCATTAAGTACCTCTGCCTTTTCCTCATCCTTGGTGGCAATGTTCCCCCCCCACATCCAATAACGGATGGAGATTCTCCTTGGCTCTCTTTTTGTTGTTAATGTATTTCTAAAAACATTTTTTATTATCTCTTACAACAGTGGCCAGACTGAGTTCTAGCTGGGCTTTTGCCTTTCTAATTTACTCTCTGCATGACCTAACAAGATCCCTGTACTCTTCTTGAGTTGCCTGCCCCTTCTTCCAAAGGTGGTAAACTCTCCTTTTTTCCCCTGAGTCCCAGCAAAAGCTCCCTGTTCAGCCAGGCCGGTCGTCTTCCCCGCCGGTTGGTCTTACAGCACATGGGGACAGCCCGCTCCTGTGCCCTTAACACTTCCTTCTTGAAGAACGCCCAGCCTTCCTGGACCCCTTTGCCCTTCAGGACTGCCTCCCAAGGGACTTTCCCAACCAATGGCCTGAACAGGCCAAAGTCTGCCCTCCGGAAGTCCATGGTAGTGGTTTTGCTGGCCCCCCTCCTTACTTTGCCAAGAATCGAAAACTCTGTCATATCATGGTTGCTAAGCCCAAGACGGCCTCTGACCATGACATCTCCCATGAGTCCTTCTTTGTTTGTAAACAGCAGGTCAAGTGAGGCACCTCCCCTGGTAGGCTCACTTGCCAGCTGTGTCAGGAAGTTCTCTTCCACACACTCCAGGAACCTCCAAGACTGTTTCCTCTCTGCTGTGTTGTATTTCCAGCAGATGTCTGGCAAGTTGATGTCCCCCACGAGAACAAGGGCTAGTGATTGTGAGACTTCTGCCAGGTGCTTATAGAATGCTTCATGCCCAAGTCCTCAAGTTTAGCCATTAAATCATTCAGATTTGGGAAATAGAAGTACTGTTTTCTGTTCAAGTACTTTCATTACATGGGTTTGGGCATCATCCACCACCTAAAATCAGCAAAGGAAAACCTTTCTCATTAATGAAGCATAGCTCGTGCATCCTAATTTTGGTGGTAATAATGAATGGCTATTAGTCGGTTACTGGTGCATGGGGGAGTTAGAACACATAAGCATTCCAAATGATGCTTAGCAAAGCCTCATACTGTTCATTGCTGCATCAATTTAAAGCCTAATTAGTGGTCTATATAGTAATCAAATTAATTTGCTATGGATTGTTATTATGTCCTACCCTCAGGAAATGCCTTAAATAAACTTTTAGAGCTGAAGGAAGGACTCGTTGCTAACACTATTAGCTCATGAGTGACAATAACATGCCAAGTTGTAAATCAGGGTTGGTTCAAGAACAGCAATAGTCTTGAGTTTTGTTGTATAGGGGGGGCTAATAAAAATGCATTTTCATAACTGACAGGAAAACAAGTTTGGAAATGTAATCACTGCAGCTATCTTTCAGCAACTAGCAAGCTCCTGAGGAAAAATAGTTGTGATGTGAATTAACATGTTAGTGTGCTGTGAATGAATGGAGCTCCCAGCAGCAATTTATGAAGAGAGGTGGCATACTCTGATGAAAGCCTGGGGCACTGCAGAGGTAGCAGCATTAAGCACAGTTGAATGAGAGGCTACAACTCCCCTTATGAAACAATGAAAAAAAATACTGTTGTTTTAAGAGATATGGATATGTTTCCAGAAAATTGCAAGTGGACATAAATAGCCCTTGAATATTAATAAGTGCGGGTTTACTCTGAAAAGCAATTACAATAAAGCCTTCTTGCTCAGCTGACTTTCTGCATGTACTCACATTAAGTCCTGATGATACTATTGTCAAAAAAAACATTGCTAACAATTTTTATTTGGAGTAGTGTTACGAAGCCAAATACCTGGCAGAGCCAGTTGAAAATCGTGAGGTCAGTTTGTCACAGAGATGCACAAAGTCAAATTAGGCAGGTGATGTAACCAAAAATAATATTTATAATAATCAAAAGTGTTTGTCACTCCAACAAACATTAGTTAACCACAGGTTCAGGATGACAATGGGAATTTAATACTACACAGCCGACTTGAGAATTCTTAAGCTTCAGAATGATGACTCAAAATGCGCAATCACTCACCTGATAAGGTGAGGGCTCTCAACCTCAAGGAGTTACCCTGGGCAGCATCCCGACCCAAGGGGAGAGTCCCCGACTGCAGACCCACTGCTCTGAGGAGGACCGACTCAATTTGCTCCCCCAGTGGACTCCATTTATACCCTAGTTGAATCTGACCTGTGGTCATATATGGTCATGTCCTGTTCCTATTGGCCGAAGGCTCTATCTACCTGCAACTGTGTATGGGACAACAGCCACAATAGGGCAGTAAGGGTGTAAAAAGTAAAGGCATGAAAAGTAACAAAGGCCCAGTCTTTATCAGGGTGGGTGCATCTGCTACACAGTTAAGACCTAATTCTGTAGTTCAAGTATATATTAAGTGTTCTTGAGTGGTTTCAGTGACTTCCAGGTATTGATAAGAGTTGGTAGAATAAGCTTGGCTATTCATATGTTTTACAGATGGCAAAAAAAGCCAAGACGCTGAAACAAGTTGCTGTCAGCCACAGAAAAACCTCAGTGGTAGAGCCCAGATGAGAACTCTGGAATGTCTCACCATCATCCCCTGTGCTTATTCATGCCATACTACTCCGTTTTTCTTTCCTAACTGTTTAACAAGTTCCAAGCTATGGCAGTTTTTAAATTCCTCTCAAGCCTGTGACTTGAGCCTCAAGTAGCAAAACAACGAAAAATTGTTTAACCATCACTAAACAGAGTCACCATGAACAAAACCCAGCACTGATGCAAAATTGTCCCTTGTGATCAGGAGGTATTAAAGGCTGGTGAAGCCTAACCAGGAAATCCATCGGTAGGAATAAACAAGCAGTCAGAATTGGTGCAGCACAGCGAGAGAGAGGGGAAGCCAACAAATTCTTTTTACCATAAATAATTTTAAAAATCAACTGGCATTCACTTCTTGCAGTATGAAAGCAACAGGATAAGCCACCAAGCTAGCAGAGCAGACAGACCTCAGGCACTGCAAAAAGAAAATCTGGATTTGCTTCTCAAAGGCTGTTAAACTCTTGCCAGATCAGTCAAATGCACATCAGGTTAAAAAAATGACTCCTGTTATGGTGCAGTGGCTAAAAGTACAAACAAAAGAGGCCTTGCTTGATGTGGCATGTGATTAGGACAATAGCCACTCCAAAACCTCTAGTGCAACTGCTATCAAGAGCAGTAAGACCATGTTTGTTGCTCAGCTACCTTCTACATTAAAAGCATTAAAAGACAAGTAAGTGGAAATGGAGTAGATGGTTTAGAAGAAGAGAGGAGCTGAAATCAAATTTTACTCAATTGCAGTCTGAAGGTTTATAAATTAGGGTTTTCTCCCAAAATAGAGGTGAGATTAAACAAGCTAACCAAAGCAGGGCAGCTTTCTTGAGCTCATTGATGTCAGAAATGACCCTTATCTCCCCAAGGAGTGCTCCCCCCACTCTTCAGAGCAAGGGGGCAGAAGCTCTGCTTTGTGCTGTTTTAATTTAGAAGCATCTTGTGAAGCTAAATATGTAATGGAACAGTCCAGAGATACAGAGGATACTGCCTGCTCCTTTTTTTCACCTCAGCATATACATAGTGCCCAAAGATGATGAATTAGCTTTCCAATACCTCATTTTGGCACATGAAGAAGGAAGTTAGTATCTGCAAAGATGCTGGCTCTCCTCAGGGGCAACATGGATTCAGCCATACTCAAGTCCACCACTGCGCAAACATGACTATCTGTTCCCAGGGTCAGCCCAGTCCTGGAAGCAGAAGAGGTGTCTTGGCAGAAATACAGCCAGTACTCTTCACAAAACCTCTTGCAGTGCTCTGCAAGCCCCATTTGCACAGCCTGCACCACATTCCCATCACCAGGGACTTTCAAAACTACCTTGCGTGCAGCATGGCTTATTAGGTATGAAACAGGGCTGTTGCTTCCATGCTGTATCAGCCCAAGAACTGCACTGTGCTTCCCCAGCATCCCCCGTCCCACGACACTCAATTAGCACATGCAGTGCCACATGAATACCCAGCATCGGCTTGGGTCCAGCACCACACCCAAGCTACTGAGCCCTCCTGCAACTCAGACCACTAGGCACTGCACAGGGACACTGAGAACCAGTCAGTTTGGGCCTCCTGAGGTTATCAGTCCCAGATGTGCTTGTCCAGAACTGTCTTGCTCTGATGTACATTAGTGTCTCTAAGTTCTAGTTTTTCCCTCCCATTATCCATCCTCCTCCCCTGCCTCCCTAGATATTGAACATCTGGGAGTACTTAGATACCAGATCACTCTGAATTCAGAAAAAATGCTGGGTTTCCTTTTTTCTTTTTTTTCTTTCTTTTTAAAACTCTTGACTGGCTCATAACAGGATCATCATGATGGAGGTTAAGCTAAAGTCAGCTTGAAAGCAACTAGGCTTAATTTTAGCAAGGTTGCACCCAGCTTCTGGGGTTTTCAGTTTTAAGTCTCTGAAACACTGTGCGGTTCCTGGGGGGAAACTTAGCTTGTGTACTCCAGGGCTTGAAATGAGGCTTTCTATGGGAGCTGTTTATAGAATTTGCTGTCATTTACTATAAAGCTCCCAGAATCTTTCCAGGGTTTTAAGATAGCCAGAAAAGTAAAATACCAAACTGTTTTGTTAGTTGTTTTTCTGTTCAGGCACTAGGAGCCACAGCAACTTTTGGGAAGAACACCTTATGGGGGCATATCCACTTTTTTGCTCCATGTGCCTGTAAAGAACAGTGATGGGGGCTCAGGAAGAGCAGAGATGTGTGAAAAAGCCAGGCAAGACTCTTCTGCAGCCACAGAGCTCAGAGTGCGCTGCCATGCAGAAGTCCAAGTGCTTGGGGCGAAACAGGTCACGGGTCCTGGCTGGGTAGCTCCACCACCACTTGTGCCCAAAACTGAGGCAAGAGAGATTCAGTGGAAGCACTGCAATCCCTCCTTAGAGCCAGAGCAGTAACCACAGAGTGCATTTGCTGTGACAGTGCACTCTTTTTCCCTTCTCTATTTTCCCCAAAGTCAGTAATAGATGTTGTTGTATTGTATTAATGATAACAGAAGAAAACATTGGTATAACAGAGGTACCTGACATAGCTATAGCTTTGCCTCTGTGACACCAGTAACCCGGAAAAGCAGGTCTTGAACACCAGCGATGTTTTATGGCCTGTGCCAACACACCAAAGACAGTTCCAATTTTTTTGTAAGTTGTAGCCAAACATCTCATTTTGACTCAGATAATCCCACACTGCTTGCTCGAGGGCAGGGGTGAAGAATGAGACCTCCCCCTCGGTGCAGTGTAACAACAGCTCCTTGCGCATCCGCATTTATCAAGCAAATGTATATTTAACAAGCAGTAAAGACCTTGTTCTTTAACATTCATATCTTGGAAGAATCATAGAATCATAGAATATCTCAAATTGGACGGGACCCATAAGGATCATCAAGTCTGACTCCCTGCTCCTCACAGGACTACCTAAAACTAAACCATATGACTAAGAGTGTCATCCAGATTCTCCTTGAACTCTGACAGGCTTGGTGACGTCCCCACTTCCCTGGGGAGCCTGTTCCAGTGACCAACCACTCTCTCAGTGAAGAACCTTTTCCTAATGTCCAATCTGAACTTCCCCTGATGCAGCTTCATTCCCTTTCCTCATGTCCTGTCACTGGTCACCAAAGAGAGGAGATCGGCACCTCCTGCTCCGCTGCCCCCCTTGAGGAAGTTGTAGACTGCGATGAGGTCACCCCTCAGCCTTCTCTTCTCCAAGCTGAACAAACCAAGTGACCTCAGCAGCTCCTTGTAAGTCTTCCCCTCGAGGCCTTTCACCACCTTGGTTGCCCTCCTCTAGACACACTCGAATAGTTTGATGTCCTCCTTATATTGAGGTGCCGAAAGCTGCACAGTACTTGAGGTGGGGCCGCACCAGTGCAGTGCAGAGTGGGACAATCACCTCCCTCGACCGGCTAGCTATGCTGTGCTTGATGCACCCCAGGACACAGTTGGCCCTTTTGGCTGCCAGGGCACACTGTTGACTCATTCAACTTGCCATCAACCCAAACCTCCAGATTTCTTTCCGGGGGGCTGCTCTCCAGCCTCTCGTCCCCCAATTTGTATGTATAACCAGAATTACCCAGTCCCAGGTGGAGAATCCAGCACTTGCTCTTGTTAAATTTCATACGGTTGGTGATTGCCCAGCTCTCTAGTCTATCCAGATCTCTCTGTAAGGCCTCTCTACCCTCAAGGGAGTCCACAGCTCCTCCTAGTTTAGTATCGTCGGCAAACTTATTTAATGCACATTCGATTCCTGCGCCCAGATCATTTATAAAAACATTAAAGAGCACTGGCCCTACAATTGAGCCCTGGGGAACCCCACTGGTGACTGGCTGCCAGCCTGATGTAACCCCATTTACTTATAACCCTTTGAGCCTGACCCATCAGCCAATTGTTCACCCAATGTATTATGGACTTGTCTAGCTGTGTGCTGGACAGTTTATCCAGAAGGATACTGTGAGAGTATCAAAATCTTTGCTAAAATCCAAAAACCCCACATCTACTGGCTTCCCTTGGTCAACTAGATGGATGACCTTGTCATAAAAGGAAATTTAGTTAAGCAGGACTTTCCCCTCATGAGCCCGTGCTGGCTTATGACCAATGACTGCATTGTCTCTCAAGTGTTTTTCAATAACTCCCAGAATAACCTTCTCCATAATTTTACCAGGCACTGAAGTGAGACTGACAGGCCCGTAATTACCAGGGTCTTCCTTCTTACCCTTCTTGAAAATTGGGACAACATTTGCCAGCTTCCAGTCGACTGGGACCTCTCCAGACTCCCAGGACCGTTGAAAAATAATGGAGCGAGGTCTCGCGATAACATCAGCCAGCTCTTTCAGTACCCTGGGATGAATCCCATCGGGCCCCATAGACTTATGCGCATCCAGCTGGAGCAGCAAGTCTCGAACAAGTTCAGAGTCAGCTGGGAGTTTATCATTCCCCCAGTCACGGTCTTCCAACACAGGGTTCCCAGGGCCCATCATTGGTGTTAAAGACAGAGGTGAAGGCGGCATTAAATGTCTCTGCTTTGTCTATGTCCCTATTTGTGAGGTGACCGACCTCATCAAGTAATGGACCAATGTTATCTCTGATCCTCCTTTTGCTGCTAACATATTTTAAAAAGCCCTTTTTGTTGTCCTTCACAGTGCTGGCCAGCTTGAACTCTAATCAAGCTTTGGCCGCATGAATTTTCTCCTTACAGTGGCGAGCATCGTCCTCCCGTGTTGCCTGTCCTTGCTTCCAATGTCCATACGCTTTCCTTTTCCACCTAAGTTCTAGAAGGAGATCCCTGCTCAGCCAAGCCGGCCTTCTGGCCCGCTTGCTTGACTTCCGACACTTTGGAATTGCCTGCTCCTGCACTCTTAAGAGATGGCTCTTAAAAAGTGACCAGCATTCATGGACCCCAATACCTTCAAAAGCAGATTCATTAATTTTGTTATTAGCACCATGCTCTAACCAACTGAGCTAACCCGGCTGGTCCCAGGGGACCTTACTAACTAGTTCCTTCAGCAGCCTGAAGCCTGCTCTCCCCATATCCAGGGTCGAAGTTTTGCTGGCAGTTTTTCTCCTATCGCCAACGATTTGAAACTCAACTACTTCTTGGTCACTGCGACCAAGACAGCCACCAATCACCACTTCACCCACGAGTCCCTCTGTTTACAAACAGCAAATCTAGGAGGGCACCTTTGCTAGTCAGCTCCCTTGGTACCTGCACCAAGAAGTTATCTTCAACGTGCTTCAGGAATTTCCTGGACCTGTTTGTGTCCGCTGTATGATATTCCCGGTTGACGTCTGGGAAGTTAAAATCACCCATAAGGACAAGGGCAGCTGACCTAGAGATATCCCTTAATTCCTTATAGAATAATTCATCGGTGTCATCGTCCTAGCTGGGTGGTCGATAGTAGACTCCCACAACAACATCCGCTTTATTTGCTTTCCCCTTCATCCTTACCCAGAGGCTCTCAACCATGTCATTGCCAACTGCAAGTGCCATACAGTCCAACCCCTCCCTTACATACAGCACCACACCTCCGCCTCACCTGCCCTGCCTATCCCTTCTGAAGAGCCTATAACCGTCCATCACGGCACACCAGTCACCGGACTCATCCCACTGGGTTTTGCTTATGCCAATGATGTTGTAGCTCTGGGACTGGGCCAAAGCTTCTAGCTCCTCATTTATTCCTCATGCTGCGCGCATTAGTACAGAGACATTTCAAATGTGCTCCAGTGTACTCAGCACATCGTGGAGCAGACCAAAGGACCTCGCTAGCACACCGTCCCTCAAACATTGGCATGCATTCCCATGGCTTATCACTAGCGAGCCTGGTTTTATCCCTTTCCCCCTTCAAATCTAGTTTAAAGCTCTTTCAATGAGCCCTGCTAACTCTTGTGCAAAGATCCTTTTCCCCCTTTGAGAAAGGTGTACCCCATCTGTCGCTAGCAGGCCTGGTGTCGTGTAGACTGACCCGTGATCAAAAAAACCCAAAATTCTGATGGTGACACCAGTCATGGAGCCAGGTATTGATACATTTATACATCTTTTAACCATCCCATTGTATCTAATGCTCATTACTGAAATCCCTTCTTACCAACACTTAGAACTTATACTACATACTTAAACCATCTTTATACCCAGCATACAGATTTATACGTTCTCATTAACTACTATCCCCCTGTCCCTTAACAGATAGATATTATTCTCCCATTCCATGGGTTTCTGCCACTCCCCAAAAATGTTCATAAGAACAGGCTATGACTTGGGCCCCATCTGTCAAGATGGATGCTCAGGACAGGAAAAGCAGCATGTTTGATTGTTGGGCACCAACACCGGCTTCGTTTGGGTCATTGTTGCACTCGCCCAGTTCCTTGTGAAGCTCACTCTTTGTTGGTTCAGGTCGTTCCTGCTACATTACTTCCTACAACATACAACTCACATCACAGATTATTTTTCCCCCAAGGTTAAATCTCCTTGAGGCACACACTGGGTCTCCCCATCCTTCCGCATTACCCACCAAGTACACCAGGGTCCTTGAGCGAAGGCAATCCCACGAATGGGTTTGCCTTTTCCCACGGGAGGAGCAATCCACACTGCCTTCCCCAGCCACTTCCCCATGTGCACCATGGGGACCTTATCTCCTCCCACAGTATGTAGGGGTTTTGTTTGGGCAGGACCGGAACGGTTAGCAGATCCTCTGGTGTTAACCAGCCAAGTGGCTTCTGCTAAATTTATATCCCAGTGCTTCCATGCCCCATTGCCCAACACTCTCAACATAGTCTTTAACAGTCCATTATATCTCTCAGTCTTTCCAGAGGCTTGTGGGTGATAGGGGATGTGATACACCCACTCAATGTCGTGTTTCTTTGCCCAGGAGTTTATGAGGTTATTTCAGAAATGAGTCCTATTGTCTGATTCAATTCTTTCTGGGATACCATGTCGCCACAGAATTTGCCTTTCAAGGCCTAAGATGGTGTTTCGGGCAGTGGCATGGTTTACAGGGTATGTTTCTAGCCAACCGGTAGTTGCTTCCACCATGGTGAGCACGTAGCGCTTGCCTTGGTGTGTTTGTGGCAGTGGTCCAATATAGTCAATTTTCCAGGCCTCGCCATATCAAAAACCCAGCCACCGCCCTCTGTTCCAGGGACACTTTACTCCTGTGGCTCACTTGATTGTGGCACATGTTTCACATTCATGAGTGACCTGTGTGATGGCCTCCATGGTCAGGTCCACCCCTCGATCACGAGCCCACCTGTATGTTGCATCTCTCCCTAGATGTCCCGATGTTTCATGGGCCCATCGAGCTACAAATAGCTCACCCTTATGCTCCCAGTCCAGGTCCACCTGAGCTACTTCAACTTTGACAGCCTTGTCTACCTGTTCATTGTTTTGACTTTCTTCAGTGGCGCAGCTTTTGGGCATGTGAGCATCTACATGATGTACCTTTAGAGCCATGTTTTCTACCCGGGCAGCAATGTCCTGCCACAATGCAGCAGCCCAGATGGGATTACCCTTGCACTGCCAATTGGTCTTCCTCTTCCACTGCTGTAGCCACCCCCATAGGGCATTAGCCACCATCCAGGAGTCAGTATAGAGATAGAGTACTGGCCACTTTTCTCGTTCAGCAATCTCTAGGGCTAGTTGGATGGCTTTCACTTCTGCAAACTGACTTGACTCACCTTCTCCTTCAGTGGCATCAATGACTTGTCATGTGGGACTCCACACAGCAGCTTTCCGCTTCCGATGGTTTCCTACCACATGACAGGATCCATCAGTAAACAAAGCATAATGTCTTTCATCTTCTGATAACTCATTATATGGTGGTGCCTCTTGGGCACGAGCCACGTCCTCAGGCGATGCTCCAAAATCTCTGCCTTCTGGCCAGTCCATGATCTCTTCCAGGATTCCTGGGCGGTTGGGTTTCCCCAGTCGAGCTCATTGCGTGATCAATGCTACCCACTACTACTCCATGTAGCGTTGGTTGCGTGATGTGTAGAGGGAATGTTTCCTTTGAACATCCAGTGTAGCACGGGCAATCGCGGTGCCAAGAGGAGATATGATTCTGTACCAACAACTTCTGAAGCGGCTCAAACCCCCTCATATGCTGCTAGTATCTCTTTTTCAGTCAGGGTGTAGTGGGCTTCTGATCCTCAATACCCCCGGCTCCAAAACCCTAATGGTCGACCTTGGGTTTCTCCTGATGTTTTCTGCCAGAGGCTCCAGGTGAGACCATGCTCCCCAGCTGCAGTGTAGAGTACATTTTGCACAGACGGTCCTGTCCGGACAGGCCCAAGAGCTACTGCACGAGCTATCTCCTGTTTGATCTGCTTAAAGGCTTGTTGTTGCTCAAGGCCCCACTCAAAATAGTTCTTCTTTCGGGTTACTCGATAGAGAGGGCTCACAAGCTGACTATAACCTGGAATATGCATTCTCCAGAATCCCACAAGGCCTAGGAAAGCTTGTGTTTCTTTCTTGTTAGCTGGTGGAGACACAGTTGCTATCTTATTGATCACATCCATAGGGACATGATGGCGTCCATCCTGCCATTTTATTCCCAAGAACTGAATCTCCTGTGCAGGTCCTTTGACCTTGCTTTTTTTTATGGCGAAACCAGCTTTCAGAAGAATCTGAATTACTCTTTTTCCCTTCTCAAACACTTCTTCTGCCTTGTTGCCCCACACAATGGTGTCGTCGATGTATTGTAGATGTTCAGGGGTATCACCCTCTTCCAGTGCAGTTTGGATTAGTCCATGACAAATGGTGGGGCTGTGCTTCCACCCCTGGGGCAGCTGATTCCAGGTGTATTGGACACCCCTCCACGTGAAAGCAAACCGTGGCCTGCATTCTGCTGCCAAAGGAATTGAAAAAAATGCACTGGCAATGACAATTGTAGCATACCACTTGCTGCCTTTGACTCCAGTTCATATTGGAGCTCTAGCATAGAATCATAGAATCATTTAGGTTGGAAAAGACCCTTAAGATCATCGAGTTAAAAAATTAACCTAACACTGCCAAGCCCACTAGTAAACCATGTCCCTAAGCGCCACATCTACACGTCTTTTAAATACCTCCAGGGATGGGGACTCAACCACTTCCCTGGGCAGCCTGTTCCAATGCTTGACAACCCTTTCCGTGAAGAAATTTTTCCTAATATCCAATCTAAACCTCCCCTGGTGCAACTTGAGTCCGTTTCCTCTCGTCCTATCACTTGTTACTTGGGAAAGGAGACCGACACCCACCTCGCTACAACCTCCTTTCAGGTAGTTGTAGAGAGCGATAAGGTCTCCCCTGAGCCTCCTTTTCTCCAGGCTAAACAATCCCAGTTCCCTCAGCTGCTCCTCATAGGACTTCTTCTCTAGACCCTTCAACCAGCTTCATTGCTCTTCTTTGGATGCGCTCCAGCACCTCAATATCTTCCTTGTAGTGAGAGGCCCAAAGCTGAACACAGTATTCAAGGTGCAGCCTCACCAGTGCCGAGTACAAAGGGACAATCAATTCCCTAACCCTGCTGGCCACGTTATTTCTGATACAAGCCAGGATGTTATTGGCCTTCTTGGCCATGTCTGGTACAGCAGCACTCAGTGGTGGCGTGACTTTGTTCAGGCTGTGGCAGGTAGCCTACTGTTAACCTCTACCCTCTGGCGGACTTTTGCACTGGCCATATGGGACTATTAAAGGGTGAGTGAGTCTTGCTGATCACTCCTTGGCTCTCCAATTGGTGAATCAGCTCATAGATGGGAGCCAGGGAGTCTCAGTTGGTGCGATATTGCCGCCGGTGCACCATCCTGGTAGCAATCAGCACCTGCTGTTCTTCGACTCAAAGCAATCCCACAACAAAGGGATCTTCCAGGAGGCCAGGCAGGGTAGATAGCTGTTTGATCTTCTCTGTGTTCACAGTGGCTACACCAAAAGCCCATCAGTACCCCTTTGGGTCCCTGAAGTACCCTCTCCTGAGGTAGTCTATGCCAAGGATACGAGGGGCCTCTGGGCTGGTCACAGTGTGGTGTTTTTCCCACTTGTCCCCTGTTAAGCTCACCTCAGCCTCCAATACAGACAATTCATGGCATCCCCCTGTCACTCCAGAGATCCAGATGGGTTCTTGTGCCCCTATACCCTGATGGCACCAGCGTACACTGGCACCAGTGTCTACCAAAGCCTTAGACTCCTGTGGGTCTGATGTGCCAGGCCATCGAATCCACACAGTCCAGCATACCCGGTCGTCCCTTTCCTCGTCCTGGCCAAAGGCAGGGACCCTCTATTCCTGTTCCTGGTCAAAGTATTCACTGTCTGACCCTTGCAGTGCCAGACCAGAAGTCCCCTCACCAGGATCAAGGGAGGTGATCTCAGTCCTTCTGTGTCTGGGAGATCGCTCATTGCCTTCTTGTGTCTCTACAGCAACTAAGCTGACAGCCTTCTTGGGTGGCCCCTTCTTAGCAGCTGTCTTCCCTCTTGGTTCATGTACACGGGCTTCCAGCTTAAAGGTGGGGTCACCATCCCACTCCCTCGTGTCCTCCCCCTGGTCACGGGGAAGAACCAGAGCACGCCATGTGGCACATGCATGGGGCTCCCTTTCCCTCTGACTGGGGCAGGAGGGGACTGACTTCTTGGGGTGCCCCTGACAGCTGAGGCGCTGGCCCGTAGGGATGAGGAGGGACAGAGATTTTCTTCAAAGTTTTGGAGCCAGGAAGACTCTCTCTCCACAGTTGGTGTATCCATATTGGGCAATACATCGCTGCCAAGCTGTTAGAATACGATGCTGGGGCACTTTGAATCACCTTCCTCCACATGGCCCGTGTGCACAGGACATCCTCTGGATCTTTGGAGACCTCGTCGTTGTCTAGATCACTGTAGATGACTTCCAGCACTGCTAATTCTCTCAGGTACTGGATGCCTTCGTCCGCGGTAATCCAATTTCCTCGGTAGTTCGCAAGATCTTCCTTGAATGGATATCTTGCTCTCACACCTGAGAGGAGCCGTCTCCAGAGACTGCAAATGTCTGCCTTTTTTCCAATTCCTCTCTCAATTCCCCAGCTTCTAGCAAGGGATTCCAGCTGTTGGGCTTCCTTACCTTCCAATTGCTGACCGTTGGCCCCATTATCCAAGCATCGGAGCAGCCAGGCAGCAATCCGCTCACCTGGCTGGCAGCTGTAATCTTTCCACATTTCTCGAAGTTCTGACAAGGTCAGGGACCAGGTAGTTTCTGCCTCTTGTCTGATTTCTCTCATGCCTTCCTCCCATTTCTTTGCTGAAGGATTGGCTTCTTGATCAAACCCTTCCTCCTCCTCCCTTACTAATCGATGATATGGACCCATTGACCTCCTTGTCCACTTTTTCACTACTGGAGAAATTACTGTAGCTGTTGTTTGGGTGCCTATCTCAACCATGGTGTCCCCAGATGCAGTTTGGCTCCCTGTCTCAACTATCACGTCCTCAGATGTAGTTTGTATTGTGGTCTCAGTCATGGCATTCTCAGAGGTGGTTTGGGTCTCTGTCTTAACCACAGTCCTCTGAGAGTACTGAACTGTGGCTCAGTAGGCACAGGCCAAGCCCCAGTACAGTGCTAGAAGCTGCTGGTTTTCATTGGGGTGGGCAAGGCGCCCTTCTATCAGCTGGCACGTCGGTTTGCCAGGGTTACTTGCCTGTTCAGGTATAAAGTCCCAGGCTATGGGAGGTGATAACCGCCCTAGACACCTGCCCAAATCCTTCCACACACCCTGCCACCCAGGGACCGGCTGCCTCAGGGCACATTTCAGTATCGCCTCACCCAAAAGTTGTCTTCTCTTACACCAGGACGACACCAGATTCTACAAAACCCATATTATGCCAACAGTGTTAATTAGCGTATTAGTATTAAACAGCTCATGTAAAGGTGAACAAGGACCTTGGGAGCCTGAATAATAAAACCACCCTGGATGCAAAAAAATAGATGTATTCCTTCACCCTCTCCACAAGATAGCTCCCCCAGCACAGTAAGGCCATCAATGCCAGGGCAAAGCTCATAGCCATTGTTTGTATTAACATGTTCCCAAGCTCAGCAAAATAAAGAGATAAGATAAGCAGTGCAGCCAGCAAACTCCGTGACCCGCACAGGAGCTTGCCACTAAATAACTACTATAGCTATAGCACCCTTAATACAAAACTGCCGTTGTCTTGTGCCCCGTGTTGGGCACCAAAAAAGGACTGTGGTGGGTTTGACCTGGGCTGGATGCCAGGTGCCCACCAAGCTGCTCTATCACTCCCCTCCTCAGCAGGACAGGGAGGGGAGAAAATAAGATGGAAAAGAACTCGTGGGTCAAGATAAAGGCAGTTTAATAAAGAAAAAGCAAAGGCCACACGCGGAAGCAATGGAAAACAAGATTTTATTCTCTGCTTCCCATCAGCAGGCAATGTCCAGCCACTTCCTGGGAAGAAGGGCTTCAGTACGTGTAGCGGTTGCTCTGGAAGACAAATGCCGTAATAACGAATGCCCCCCCCTTCCTTCTCCTTTCTCTTAGCTTTTATTGCTGAGCAGACGTCATATGGTATGGAATATCCCTTTGGTCAGTTTGGGTCAGCTGTCCTGGCTATGTCCCCTCCCAAGCTCTTGCCCACCCCCAGCCTACTGGCCTTTGGGGGTGAGGGGGGGGATGTTGGAGAGACAGCCTCGATGCTGTGGGAGCACTGCTCAGTAGCAGCCAAAACACTGGTGTGTTACCAACACCTTTCTAGCTACCAATACAAAGCACAGCACTATGAAGGCTGCTATGGGGAAAATTAACTCCATCCCAGCCAGACCCAATACAGGCTCAGAACTGCACACAGTACTCAAGGTGAGGTCACACCAATGCTAAATACAGTGGGATAATCACCTTTTTTGACCGGCTGGTTATACTGTGTTTGATGCACCTCAGAATGCGGTTTGCCACATTTGCTTTAAGAAGAACTAATTAACTTATAGAATTGGCTTTATGTGTGCACTGGCAACAAAGGGAACCTAAGATGATCTGCATAGGCTAAAAACCTAACTTTCAGTTGATTCCTGCTTCCTGTGACTTCATCTCTGCAATTCCCTTGCTACTTGGCTTCCTCCCGAATCACGGGGCACACACGTCCTTCTGGCATACTTAAAGCCTACCAGGCATCAGTTTATGCTTTGTCATTACATTCATGCATGCTGTGCACAGGACATGAGTGCTATATAAAGATCTTCCAGTTCTAATATCTGCACAGAATGGCTTTCAGAGGCTTTGGACCCTGTGCCACTCCCACAGCAACAGAGAGACTGGTTTTAGTCTCCTAACTGCCAAATACTTAACTTTGTGGGACAAGTTTTCCCTGGCTGACTAGGTCACTGGGGACACAGCTGTAGGGTGGCAGAAGGCAGCTGAAACTGGAGAGAACTCAATGGCAAAAGAGGGAAAATAAATGTTAGTGGTGAGAATAAATGGGAACAAACAGGATGAGGCACAAGCTCATCATTTTTAAAATAAATGTCTGCAATATGTTTCCATCCAGATCACGTAGCTGAAAGCAAGAGTCTTGTCTTCTGATGCCAGTAAAGTGTTCCTCCCTGTTTTTTAATGGCTAGTCTTGTGTTAGAAGATTACAGCCAACTTTTGCTGCATGTGATGATCTCAAATTATGCAGTTACATTGTAAGAAAGTCAAAATCTTAGATGGTTCATGTAGAGGTTTGGTGTGGTTCTCTTATTTCTTGTCTTCATTTTTTACTTGTTTTTGCTTTATGTTAAGAGAACATAAATCTGGTCAGGACATGCCAGGTTTAACAATAAGCAAGCAAGATGTTGATTTTAGTGGATGTTTCTGAAAGTTTTTATCTTAATCTTGGTAACTTATTTGCTTGGAGAAAATGGACCATACCTTTGGCTAACCACAAGGATATGAAGGTAAGTTAATGTTGGTGACTTCAAGGAGCGAGGGTGGAGAGGGTAAGGCTAGAACAGAAACTGCTTTAATGGACAGCAGAAAACAATTTCTAAAGAAACAGTAAGAACAAACAGTGAAGAGGACTATAAAGAGGCACAGCTTGTGGGGCTGGGTAGTGGAAGAGCTCAGTGTTTAGCAGAAACAGCTGAGGAAAATGAAGGATGGGTAACTTGGCTCTGCTGAATATAGGGGCTTTGGTAGTGCTACAGCTGCTGATCTGGAGTTGCTTGTTATTTCCTAGGTGGGTTTGGGCTGCTTGGTGGGGTTGGGGGAGCAAATCAGCTTCTGGGGGAGAGCTGTGAGGGTAGCTGGCAAGGAGAGTAGCAGGTCTTGGTGTTGCACTGGCTGTACAGCAATGTGTGTTGTGTGGGCAGGGGGCTCAGCAGGGTTTGGATGGGGGAGGAAAAGCTGCAAGGAGGAGGATGATGGATGGAAAGCAGTGGTTTACAGCTCCAGGCTGAGCTGGAGGGCTCTGTGGCACAGCTGGTACCTGTTGTGGGCAGCAAAGACCTGCAAATCTGGCTTTAGCACTGTGCTGCCTGCAAGCTGTTAAGTACAGGATCAGAGTCACTGTCCAAGTGCTTTAATGGTGTTTAAAGTCCTGTCAAAGAGCAAACACAGAAGCAAGGGGAGGAAATGGGGGTGAAATAGTTCTGGCGGAGCAGTGAGTTGCTGGGCAGTGTCTCAAGGAGGTGTGTGGACAGGGAACATGTGGGAAGGCAGTGTGCCCAGAGTTGAGCAGAGGAGCCCAGTTCTGCAACTGTTTCAATGTAAATTGTTTAAGAAGAAAACAATAACCCCCCCATCTCTGCTATGTGAGGCAACTGCGTTAGGATTTGCCAAACCAGGACATACTGACTTTATTATGCAATAAGTAGAAAGCCTTAGCAAAGAAGAAACCTTTTTTGATTATCTTTGAAGCAGTGGTAATCTTGGCAGAGCTGTAAGGTGGCAAGGGACAAATAGCATCACTGACTTTATTGGGGGTGAGGGAGAGGAACTGGTGTGGAGGGGTAGATGGTGAGCTGGGTGAGCCCTTGTTGTGCAGGGAGTGCCGTGTGGGGAGCGTGAGTGGACTGAGGAAGGGTTTTTCATAATGTCTGCTCATGTTAGGGGTGCCCAGCAGCAGCAATATGCTGACTGCTGTCATTGTCATGTATGGATGTACGTGGAGTTAATGGTTATGCTTATGGCTGATTTTCCTGGCCATTAATGGCATGGGGAATAGTGGCTTGGCTTGGAGTGCAGGGAGGGGTCTCTGGGCTTTGCTGTGTGGGTGTCCAGCTGTCCTCTCTGCTCTTGAAAAAGTTCCTGGGAACAAGAACTTTCTCAGCATGAGCCTGGTCCTCCTGCAAAGCTCTTCTGTGACTGGCACCTGGATGGTATTATCCCCCGCCCCCCCATCCTGCAAGAAAGCTTGACCATGCAGGGACAGACAGGTCACTTTATCTTTGGCTTACCTTGACAAAGTCCTAGGGTAACATCAGTCCTCGACCAGGCCAGGGCTGTGCTGGTGACCTTCCCTCTCTAGCTGCTTGGCCAGGGCCTCTGCATGGTGGTCCCTCAAGGGTGCTTTCTGTACCTTAGCTCTATGCAAAGTGATGGAAGTCTGGGCTTTGGGGAAGCTCTAGTGACTCCAGGGAGAAAAGACGCTCATGTGGTCAGAGAGAACAGAGGTGAGCTGCTGATGCTTGTTTCTGAAGTATCTCATCCCCAAGAGGAACAAGATGCTCAGTGTTGTGTAGCCCAGACCTCAGAGCAGTTGGCACCAAGGACCTAAAATACCAGTGTGATAGGAAGAAAAGTGAATGGCTCCATGTGGTGCGGAAGCAGTATTGCTTAGCCAAGAGAACAAGCTTCCCAATCAGTGGTCTGGTTTCTGTTTTCTTACTTTTAAATAGTATCTTCTGACTGTTTCACTCTTCACTTCCTATTCCTAACTATTAACTTGTTATCTTGTGTGTCTCCCCATCTTTCACAATCTGTGGGTTCTGATAATTGCCTCTGGCTGTTGCAGGTCTTCACTGTATAACATCTCTAAGGTATAACCTGCTCTGCCCATTTATCTCAGAGTCTTTTCATTGGGGCTCTTCTCATCCACCCAGCTCTCAAGTCAGCAACATCATCTCTGGCCTCAGCACGGTGCTGCCCCACTTGTCTCAGGGTGATGTTGCACAGGTTCTTCTCCTGTCTTTGATCCTCTCTGGCTCCTTTCATGTATCTCCTGCCACTGATTATGTCAAACATGCTTTTGAGCCCCCTGTAACATAGACACTACCACCCAATGTGTTGCTTTTCACTTGACTTCAAGAGGGTGGCATCTGCCTTTGGCCAGTGATGCTGGATTGTGTCATCCATGCGGTCAGTTTTGAAAAGGGCATCCTTTTACTTTCTTCCATGCTGTCTCTGGAGGTCAGTGAAATTTCATTGTTATCTTCCTTCCTAGAGATGGTGTCTGACAAACACCCCCACCCCCCAAACCTTCCAAAATGAAATGAAGCAAAATGAGGAACCCTGACAAGTCAGGCTGCTCTGGTCTCTGCCTGGCTCTCAGACCGTATTGCATGTGAATTCCCTCTGTTCTCCCATCGGTCTCTCTCTCGTAAGCAGTTTTTCCCAGTGTCTGTATGTTGTCTGGTATATTAAGGTTCTGGCCCTGGACCTACAGCTTCTAACAAGTACAGTAACACAAATATTGTTTTATCAGCCTCAGCATTCATTATTGCAACAGTTGAAATTTCTTCCTGAAATTTTCAAACCAATAGGGTGTCCTATATTGTCTACTCTAGTGCTGCTGGAGGGCACTGGAATCCTGTTAGCTCACATCTAGGTATGTATTAACTGGGTCGTATCAATGTCCCTCGAGCAGAAGGGAGGTTTCTAGATGCGGTCGTCATGCCTGTGGGCTCCAGGAACCAGAAGAGGGTGCTGGACATCTTTGGCTGGCTCTGATCTCTGCTCCTGCTCTACTCGCAGATTTTGTGTAACTTATTATTTTGGTTAATATTTTTGTGGTTTTGTTTTTCTGAACTAGTGTCAGTATTCTAGTTTTTGATACTTTACTGTGCCAGCCCCTAAATGCAGAGACCATTGTACTGTTCATAGTACTGCTCTACTTTGGTAAAATTTATGTGAAACCACTGATATAACTGCCTATTGCAGGTTGGAGTTTGACTAGAGATGTTCTTAAGCAGAACAGCATGCATGTATAGATATATTGTAAATCAAGGAGGTAAAGACAGTCTGTTATGTTTTTAGTTACACAAATTCTGTGCATATGCAAACATTTGTTTAAAGAGAAGCTGGGAGCAAAATCAGTTGTGTTCTCCGTTCTGCCGGAGATTTACTCCAGGGGAGAATCACTATTTGAAGATTGCTGGTTGCATTCGTGTGTTGCAGTGATGCTGTCTCAAACTCTTTCGATCAAAACTTGGCCTCTTTTCAGAGAGGCCTTGGTATTTACCAGTGTTCACAATAGGACAGGCATCCCTTTCTTAAAAAAAAAAAAAAAAAAAAAAAAAAAAGTTAAAATGGATAACAGAAAAAGGCTTATTCTGATTTATTCAGCATAAAAAAGCTGGCACTAGGGGACAGCAAAGAAATAGTTGAGAGGTGCTCTCGTTTATGTATTTGCAGCTAGAATGCTTCTTGTGGGAGTTGGGATGAGATGGCTTTTTACAGTAAACCTCTGCAACTTGCAGCTCACTTAAAGGAGTTTTCCACTGGATATTTAGAAGATGGGTTTTTTCCTCTTTCCTGTGCTGCAGTTCTGATGCTAATGTGTGCTTGTTGGAAGCGAGCCATCAGCAGTTATAACAAGTTTTTGTGGCTTTTGGACAAAACCTTCAAATATGGGTGGCTAGCATGAAGCACCTTTATTTTGATGTGTAATTGCTCTCCATCTTGGAAAAAATGAGGCAACCCTATTCCTGTTCATCAGTAGGAGTAACAGATACTCACTGTTGTTGAAAACAAGACTTCATGACTGGGTTTTAGACTTTTTTAATGAAAGCAGTTTTGTTTTAACTATCCAGACCAAAGTGAGATAGGGAATAAGATGTATTAGAATGCTAGCCTGTCTCTGGGATGCGAGAGGGGAGGTTCAGGTTGGATATTAGGAAAAATTTCTTCACTGAAAGGGTTGTGAAGCACTGGAACAGGCTGCCCAGGGAAGTGGTTGAGTCCCCATCCCTGGAGGTATTTAAAAGACGTGTAGATGTGGTGCTCAGGGACATGGTTTAGTGGTGGACTTGGCAGTGTTAGGTTAATGGTTGGACTTGATGATCTTAAAGGTCTTTTCCAACCTAAATGATTCTATGATACTCTGCCTCTCTTGCTCGGGGAGGACAAGGCTTCTCGCTAGTTTCTTATGTTGTCATGCTAATTGTGTAAGAGATGCTGCAGGTGTTTGCATCCTGGGTTAAATGCCTCATGTTCCCAGGTCACATGTATGTTTGCAGTTGTGGATGCATCCTCCTGCTGTAGGGAATGGAGATGTGTGGGGCTAGAAAACTGCTTAAAGATTTTTATAAATAAAAATCAAAGGCTACATGTGTAATGGAGCTTGTGCATTTACACAGTACAAAGCTTTTCTTATGGTAAGACTTTGGGGATTCATGGAGCCTGCTGGCTGGGTTTTATCCTGGGATCAGTCCAACTGAAATAAAGCTGCCTGCTGCTGTCTCCAACTCCTCAAAAAACATCAGGAGTTCTCTACCCAAGAGGAGAGAAATAAATCCACAGGTCTCATTCTTGTTACTTCTGTAGTGGAGGAATTATTCCCCCATCTGCCCACCCCTCAATTTGAGTTAAGGTGATACTCAAAGAGTTTTTGCTATACCTCTGGGAGGGGGCACAGCCAAGATAGCTGATCCGAACTGACCAAAGGGCTATTCCATACCATATGACGTCATGCTCAGTATATAAGTTGGGGGGAGTTGGCCGGGGGTCAGCGACTGCTGCTCAGGAACTGGCTGGGTATCGGTCGGCGGGTGATGAGCAATTGCATTGTGCATGGCAGAGCATGGGAAGCTGAAAAGTCCTTGACTAGCATAAGCAGTACTTAGCAACAACTAAAAACATCAGCGTGTTATCAACATTCTTCTCCTACTAAATCCAAAACACAGCACTATGCCTGCTACTAGGAAGAAAATTAACTCTATCCCAGCCGAAACCAGGACACCATCCCTCAGGCATGTCAACCTCAGCTTGGTGTCATCTGCAAGTTTGCTGAGGGTGCACTCGATCCCACTGTCTATGTCATTGATGAAGATATTAAACAGCACCGGTCCCAGTACGGACCCCTGAGGGACACCACTTGTCACCAGTCTCCATGTGGACATCAAGCCATTGACCACGACCCTCTGGATGCGACCATCCAGCCAATTCCTTATCCACCGAACAGTCCACCCATCAAATCCATCTCTCTCCAATTTAGAGAGAAGGATGTTGTGGGGGACCGTGTCAAAGGCTTTACAGAAGTCCAGATAGATGACATCCATTGCTTTTCCCTTGTCCACTGATGCAGTCACTCCTTCATAGAAAGCCACTAGGTTGGTCAGGCAGGACTTGCCCTTGGTCAATCCGTGCTGGCTGTCTCAAATCACCTCCCTGTCCTCCATATGCCTTAGCAGAGCTTCTAGGAGGATCTGTTCCATGATCTTCCCAGGCACAGAGGTGAGGCTGACAGGTCAGTAGTTCCCAGGGTCCTCCTTTCTTCCCTTTTTAAAAAATGGGCACAACATTCCCCTTCTTCCAGTCAGCAGGGACTTCACCTGACTGCCATGACTTTTCAAATATCATGGCGAGTGGCTTGGCAACTACATCAGCCAATTCCCTCAGGACTCTGGGATGCATCTCATCAGGTCCCATAGACTTGTCCCTTGAAGGGATATCTTTCCTTCATAACTGACAGGAGTCTCCTCCAGAGGCTGAGGGTTTGTGCCCCTTGTCCAATTGCTTTGTCAATGCCCCCTTCCCTAGAAAGGGATCCCAGCTGTTTGACTTCCTTACCCTCTAATTCTAGGCTACTGGCCCCGTTATCCCAGCATCGGAGCAGCCAGGTGACAATGTGCTCACCTGGACAACGACTGAAATATTTTCGCATATCTCACAGCTCACTCAAGGATAAGGATCAGGTGGTTTCTTTCTCATTTACGAGTTCTTCCTCTTCCTCCTCCTCTCCTTGTGATGACCCTGTTTTTTTCATCATCCTTTTCTAAACAAGCTGACTTTTGCTTCCAAGATTTCTTCTTGTGTGTAGGGGCGACTGATACCAACACAGGTTGGTCCTCTGGTTCAGCTGCAGTGCCTTTCACCAGGGCTTGAGTAGCCACAGTGCTTGTTGTGGGGGTTGGAGTAACACAGCACCCGTTGCGGGGGTTAGAGCAACCATTCCAACACACAAGCATTCGCTCACTCTCCCCCTCCCCAGTGGGATGGGGGAGAGAATTGGAGAGGAAAAAAAAAAAAAAAAAAAAAAAAGTAAAATTCATGGGTTGAGATAAAGACAGTTTAATAGAACAGAAAAGGAAGGGAAAATAATAATAATAATATACAAAGCAAGTGATGCACAATGCAATTGCTCACCACCCGCTGACCAATGCCCAGCCAGTCCCCGAGCAGTGATCGCTGACTCCCGGCCAACTCCCCCCAACTTATATACTGAGCATGACATCATATGGTATGGAATAGCCCTTTGGTCAGTTTGGGTCAGTTGTCCTGGCTGTGCCCCCTCCCAGTTTCTTGTGCACCTGGCAGAGCATGGCAAGCTGAAAAGTCCTTGACTAGTATAAGCACTACTTGGCAACAACTAAAACATCAGTGTGTTATCAGCATTCTTCTCATCCTAAATCCAAAACACAGCACTATGCCAGCTACTAGGAAGAAAATTAACTCTATCCCAGCCGAAACCAGGACGCCTCCCAGTTACTTTTGCACTTTCTCCTTTTGTATAACATTCAATATTTCAGGTCAGACGCTGGTGCTCTCAAGCGAGCAGCATAGTTTGCACACAAAATCCTTCATGTTCTTAACCCCAGGGAGTTATGCCCTGAATAATTCGTTGCAAGCTCTTTGGGGGCAACAGCTCTCCCTTCTCCCCTCTTTCAAGAGTACTCAAAACTACCAGGTCTTTAGGCACTACCACCGCTCAACTACAAAGATTAGGTGTACAACACAAGCTTTTCACCTGCTGCTGATTCCAACCATTCATAAACTTTTTCCCAGTAGGTTTTTGTTTTGCTTTCCCAAATATCGACTTGCTTGTTTGCCTTGGCAGAAACATTCCTATATTCACAGTTAAACTTTCAAGAACCTGAAGGAATCCAAGAGACATCCACCTTTTTATCCATCATCTCAAAGTGATCATGTCTGCAGCTGGTACCACTCTTCTGGACAGGGGTTACACAGTTCTTTCCAAAGATCATTCCCCCCCCCCCGCAAGGATTAATTCTCATACTCCTAACAAAGTACTATCCAATATCTAGACCCCAGAGAGCAGTTTTATCTGCAAAAGGACCACCTCCAAGGTAGACAAATGCCAGGTATTCAGGCCTTTTAAAGCTTTTCCTACAAACCTTTCATAAAGACAAAGAAAAGCCTGTTCCTCTGCCTTCCTATCCATTCTGCTTCCAGTTTGCTTCCCTTACTTTGTTCTGTGTGCTTTTACGCTGGTGATAAACACAGGACTGATAGCAGCAAACACAGGCAGCTCTCTGCTGTCAGTGGTTATTTAGCACCTAGCAAGTACCAAAGGCTTGGCAGAGCAGCCATATTTATACAATCCGGTATTAGGGCCAAACCCTTCCCCAGCACCACTGCAGTTCTGGCAGACCAATAGCCAGAACTGACTATGGCTTTGCAGGCTTCTGCATGCAATAATAATTGGGGCATTCCAACTAATCTGCTACTGCTAAGTCAACAGGAGTTTAAGCCTTTTGGAAAGATTTGGCTCCATTCTTCTCATGTCTTTGTGGCCAAACCCCAGCACATGCACGCACAGACGTGCACATGTTTTCACACTGTCCTTACTGCAGCAAGAAGAGGGAAAATCTCCAAGTGGCGGGATGGGTTGACAGCTTTGAATGTCACCTCCCTTCAGCAGGAACACGGCTCTGCGGAGCAGAGCTCAGTGCCAGGGCGTGATGCATTTTGGCACCCTATAGCATGGGTCACACTTGCTGTACAACAGCACAGCACTGCAGAGCCTGTGGGGCCATGCACAGCTCCATTGCAACCTCTGAAATTGGCTGTGCCCATGCCACAACAGGACACAGCCCCAAGTGGCTGGCACCACCAGAGCAAGGAGCCCCTGTGGCACAGTCCTGGAGATGGCCCCGTGCGAGAAGGTGGGAGCTGCAGGCAGCCCAGGGTCACATTACCTCAGCAGGCAATAGTAATTGTGATGAATTGAACCCACTATCCATTCTTGGAGATCTCCATCCTTGGAGATATTCAAAAGCCATCTGGATATGGTCCTGGGCAACTGGCTCTAGGTGGCCCTGCTTGAGCAGGGGAGGTTGGACCAGATGACCTCCAGAGGTCCCTGCCAACCTCAACTGTTCTGTGATTCTGTGAAATCTTAAGATCTGTCAGTTCCTACTGAAGACAACTGTATAACTCCAGCTATACTGTAAAATTCAGAAAAATTACAATGTGACCAACTCCACTCAGTGCTCTTGTTGAGGATTGTAGAACCAGAATACAATAAGGGATTTAAAACTCCTAAAACACAAATAAGCATACTTAGATGAACACTGCCAGCTGGAGTTAGGTCCAAGAAAATCTTGACTTTGTATACAAACATGGTTTTAGTAAGAGCCCAGTAAGAATGGAAATATTTTCTTGAGGAGTAGAAAAGAAAAATGGTTTAATCAAGCTGTCTCTGCATGGCTGCAAATCAAATATTCTTCTGGTGCATGGGAGCTGTGCAGTTTATATAACCTGCCTGTAAGAATACTAGAGATCCAGAAAGAAAAGTAAAAATTGCTCAAATCAATATGAACATGAAAATGCTCAAAATCAATAAGACGTGAAGTGACTGACTTTCATTGCTCAATAAACAGGAAAGAAAAATGAAGCTTTAACACCTGCAGGTAATGAGTTACAGCGATACTGGTTACAAAAATTGTCTTTGCCCTTTTATTTTATTGATGTGACCAGCACTGACGGTTAGGAAAGAATATAATAAATAATGTCAATACAAAGCTAAATATTACAAAAGTGTATTTGCATTCCATTTAGGAAAGATCTGATACACGAAAGCCAAGAGCTGCTGATTGCTGCTTTTGTTTCACAAACGTAAATCTGTGGATATTGTAACATCTAGAAAACCAGCAAACATGATGAGTTCATTGAACTAAGTGTTCGCTTTAACCCCAGAATATATTAATCTGTATGTACAAACACTGTGTGAGAAGAGATCTCTCTCTCAATTACACAGTGTGGTTTCTAGACACATGGTAAATAACCTCCGGAAAGACTGTCTCTGATTTCCCTGCACAGTAAGCCAATTCACTCCTCAAACATAAATATAAATCATATACTTCAGGAAAAAGAATTGGCTTTCTTGAAAAATCCTGAAAAGTGGAACCATTTGTCATGCACTCTGTGCACGTACTTGGCAGCAGTGACTCCAGAAGTGACTCCCAGTGACAGCCTCGTGCCCAGCGATGCTTCTCATGCCTGGGGAGAGCATGGCAGAGGGACAGACCAGCCTCCTCACTTTGCAGAGAATGGCTTAACATTTTCAAAAGTTACCACATGATTTAGTATATCCTGAAAAATGATATTGGCCATCACTAGAAGCATCCACTGAAGATATGTTTTTAGAAAGATCTGTAGGTATTACGTTGGCACTGGTGCCACCTGCAGGTTATTAAACGGGCAGTGCAGAAAGGAGACAACACAATTCCTCCTAATCTGCTTTTCCAGGTCCTCACTCAGACTTACTCAGTCCATACCTACCACACTTGAAAATAACCTGTGAGCACCTAGGCCTCAGCTGAGAGTTTATATTTTGCTTTACCAAGACACAGTTTTAATCAGTAACAAACATACACAGCTCTAACGTGTTATGACTCTTCCGAGGTAGCCCCAGCCTGGAGGGAGGATAAGGGCATATTCTGTTTACAAGAGGCAGCACATGCTGCAGTCAGGTGCTACTCTGAACCTCCTAATGTTTCTTCAAACCAGGCGCCTTCAGCAAAAGCCATGGCTCTGCCCGCTGCAGCAACCTATGTATCTTTGGATACTTGGGCCTTAGTGCCTACAACAACAGTTATAAGCTTCTGAGCAATGTGTCCTTTAACAGGGAAGGCAAAAAACAATGAAACATCCCACAGAAAATGAAATGGTCAAACAGAAACTAAGAACTGAAACAGGATCTGTTCTTGGAGTCCTCATACAGTTTAAAAATTATATGTATATACATGCACACACACATGCATTGGCTTTAGAGAGTTTTCTGTGGGGTGAGAATTAAAAATCAGCAACCCCACAATGTATATTTTGGAATTTTTTTAAATAGATTTCCACATCCAACAGAAGGCTACAAAAGGTTTAACAAGGAAAAAAACCTCAAGTCTTCAGCTGAAGAAAAGTACATTTCCTACTTAAAACCCCCATCTCCAGAACATACTGCATCCTACATCACATCATACGGTGACATTTATGACATGATTGTTCAGTTCTCCCGTATTTCACCTTGCTCTATTGTCCAGTTCCTCTAGAAAACAGTGGTGCGTACACCCAGTGTCTTCACTCAAACACCTACTGCCCTGGCAACCAGATCCCTCACATTTTGGTCTGCTCTTTGTATTCTGCTTTTACCTGCTGAGTGAGATAGGCTACAAAGTGTTCTTTCCTAGAAAAAGGAATAATTTGGGCTTGTCTTACAGGCAATGAAAACAATTTTATGGGACTGGAGCTCTTAGACTTCCTTCTGCTGCACAGCCCTGACTCAAGCACCACTGCACAGCAATGTTACCTGGTTACAGTAGCGTGATGCACCATGCACACCCCAACTCGTGCAGCATTGCTGTAGTCATCAGGTGAAAGATGTAATCTGCTCTGCCTCTGGCATAATAAGAAGAAATCCCTAGATTTGAAACTCTGCATGATATTGCTGCTGAAGTGAAGGGCAGAACAGAAATGCCCAAGCTCTTCTTAGAGGGCAAAAAAAGCAATTGAAGAAGTGGTGAAAGATGAGGGCAAAGGGCTTCTTTTAAATGCCTGTTTGCATGTGTGTTGGGTTTTTTTGTTGTGTTTTGGGGATTTTTGCTTGTTGGGATTTTGTTTGTTTGTTTTTGAGTAGTGAAAAATCTAGGCACCAATTTAAACGGTGAACAAAATGAAGGTTTTGCATGAGAGGTATCCCCAAAGTCTTACCATAAGAAAAGCTTTGTACTGTGTAAATGCACAAGCTCCATTACACATGTAGCCTTTGATTTTTATTTATAAAAATCTTTAAGCAGTTTTCTAGCCCCACACATCTCCATTCCCTACAGCAGGAGGATGCATCCACAACTGCAAACATACATGTGACCTGGGAACATGAGGCATTTAACCCAGGATGCAAACACCTGCAGCATCTCTTACACAATTAGCATGACAACATAAGAAACTAGCGAGAAGCCTTGTCCTCCCCGAGCAAGAGAGGCAGAGTATCATAGAATCATTTAGGTTGGAAAAGACCTTTAAGATCATCAAGTCCAACCATTAACCTAACACTGCCAAGTCCACCACTAAACCATGTCCCTGAGCACCACATCTACACGTCTTTTAAATACCTCCAGGGATGGGGACTCAACCACTTCCCTGGGCAGCCTGTTCCAGTGCTTCACAACCCTTTCAGTGAAGAAATTTTTCCTAATATCCAACCTGAACCTCCCCTCTCGCATCCCAGAGACAGGCTAGCATTCTAATACATCTTATTCCCTATCTCACTTTGGTCTGGATAGTTAAAACAAAACTGCTTTCATTAAAAAAGTCTAAAACCCAGTCATGAAGTCTTGTTTTCAACAACAGTGAGTATCTGTTACTCCTACTGATGAACAGGAATAGGGTTGCCTCATTTTTTCCAAGATGGAGAGCAATTACACATCAAAATAAAGGTGCTTCATGCTAGCCACCCATATTTGAAGGTTTTGTCCAAAAGCCACAAAAACTTGTTATAACTGCTGATGGCTCGCTTCCAACAAGCACACATTAGCATCAGAACTGCAGCACAGGAAAGAGGAAAAAACCCATCTTCTAAATATCCAGTGGAAAACTCCTTTAAGTGAGCTGCAAGTTGCAGAGGTTTACTGTAAAAAGCCATCTCATCCCAACTCCCACAAGAAGCATTCTAGCTGCAAATACATAAACGAGAGCACCTCTCAACTATTTCTTTGCTGTCCCCTAGTGCCAGCTTTTTTATGCTGAATAAATCAGAATAAGCCTTTTTCTGTTATCCATTTTAACTTTTTTTTTTTTTTTTTTTTTTTTTTTTAAGAAAGGGATGCCTGTCCTATTGTGAACACTGGTAAATACCAAGGCCTCTCTGAAAAGAGGCCAAGTTTTGATCGAAAGAGTTTGAGACAGCATCACTGCAACACACGAATGCAACCAGCAATCTTCAAATAGTGATTCTCCCCTGGAGTAAATCTCCGGCAGAACGGAGAACACAACTGATTTTGCTCCCAGCTTCTCTTTAAACAAATGTTTGCATATGCACAGAATTTGTGTAACTAAAAACATAACAGACTGTCTTTACCTCCTTGATTTACAATATATCTATACATGCATGCTGTTCTGCTTAAGAACATCTCTAGTCAAACTCCAACCTGCAATAGGCAGTTATATCAGTGGTTTCACATAAATTTTACCAAAGTAGAGCAGTACTATGAACAGTACAATGGTCTCTGCATTTAGGGGCTGGCACAGTAAAGTATCAAAAACTAGAATACTGACACTAGTTCAGAAAAACAAAACCACAAAAATATTAACCAAAATAATAAGTTACACAAAATCTGCGAGTAGAGCAGGAGCAGAGATCAGAGCCAGCCAAAGATGTCCAGCACCCTCTTCTGGTTCCTGGAGCCCACAGGCATGACGACCGCATCTAGAAACCTCCCTTCTGCTCGAGGGACATTGATACGACCCAGTTAATACATACCTAGATGTGAGCTAACAGGATTCCAGTGCCCTCCAGCAGCACTAGAGTAGACAATATAGGACACCCTATTGGTTTGAAAATTTCAGGAAGAAATTTCAACTGTTGCAATAATGAATGCTGAGGCTGATAAAACAATATTTGTGTTACTGTACTTGTTAGAAGCTGTAGGTCCAGGGCCAGAACCTTAATATACCAGACAACATACAGACACTGGGAAAAACTGCTTACGAGAGAGAGACCGATGGGAGAACAGAGGGAATTCACATGCAATACGGTCTGAGAGCCAGGCAGAGACCAGAGCAGCCTGACTTGTCAGGGTTCCTCATTTTGCTTCATTTCATTTTGGAAGGTTTGGGGGGTGGGGGTGTTTGTCAGACACCATCTCTAGGAAGGAAGATAACAATGAAATTTCACTGACCTCCAGAGACAGCATGGAAGAAAGTAAAAGGATGCCCTTTTCAAAACTGACCGCATGGATGACACAATCCAGCATCACTGGCCAAAGGCAGATGCCACCCTCTTGAAGTCAAGTGAAAAGCAACACATTGGGTGGTAGTGTCTATGTTACAGGGGGCTCAAAAGCATGTTTGACATAATCAGTGGCAGGAGATACATGAAAGGAGCCAGAGAGGATCAAAGACAGGAGAAGAACCTGTGCAACATCACCCTGAGACAAGTGGGGCAGCACCGTGCTGAGGCCAGAGATGATGTTGCTGACTTGAGAGCTGGGTGGATGAGAAGAGCCCCAATGAAAAGACTCTGAGATAAATGGGCAGAGCAGGTTATACCTTAGAGATGTTATACAGTGAAGACCTGCAACAGCCAGAGGCAATTATCAGAACCCACAGATTGTGAAAGATGGGGAGACACACAAGATAACAAGTTAATAGTTAGGAATAGGAAGTGAAGAGTGAAACAGTCAGAAGATACTATTTAAAAGTAAGAAAACAGAAACCAGACCACTGATTGGGAAGCTTGTTCTCTTGGCTAAGCAATACTGCTTCCGCACCACATGGAGCCATTCACTTTTCTTCCTATCACACTGGTATTTTAGGTCCTTGGTGCCAACTGCTCTGAGGTCTGGGCTACACAACACTGAGCATCTTGTTCCTCTTGGGGATGAGATACTTCAGAAACAAGCATCAGCAGCTCACCTCTGTTCTCTCTGACCACATGAGCGTCTTTTCTCCCTGGAGTCACTAGAGCTTCCCCAAAGCCCAGACTTCCATCACTTTGCATAGAGCTAAGGTACAGAAAGCACCCTTGAGGGACCACCATGCAGAGGCCCTGGCCAAGCAGCTAGAGAGGGAAGGTCACCAGCACAGCCCTGGCCTGGTCGAGGACTGATGTTACCCTAGGACTTTGTCAAGGTAAGCCAAAGATAAAGTGACCTGTCTGTCCCTGCATGGTCAAGCTTTCTTGCAGGATGGGGGGGCGGGGGATAATACCATCCAGGTGCCAGTCACAGAAGAGCTTTGCAGGAGGACCAGGCTCATGCTGAGAAAGTTCTTGTTCCCAGGAACTTTTTCAAGAGCAGAGAGGACAGCTGGACACCCACACAGCAAAGCCCAGAGACCCCTCCCTGCACTCCAAGCCAAGCCACTATTCCCCATGCCATTAATGGCCAGGAAAATCAGCCATAAGCATAACCATTAACTCCACGTACATCCATACATGACAATGACAGCAGTCAGCATATTGCTGCTGCTGGGCACCCCTAACATGAGCAGACATTATGAAAAACCCTTCCTCAGTCCACTCACGCTCCCCACACGGCACTCCCTGCACAACAAGGGCTCACCCAGCTCACCATCTACCCCTCCACACCAGTTCCTCTCCCTCACCCCCAATAAAGTCAGTGATGCTATTTGTCCCTTGCCACCTTACAGCTCTGCCAAGATTACCACTGCTTCAAAGATAATCAAAAAAGGTTTCTTCTTTGCTAAGGCTTTCTACTTATTGCATAATAAAGTCAGTATGTCCTGGTTTGGCAAATCCTAACGCAGTTGCCTCACATAGCAGAGATGGGGGGGTTATTGTTTTCTTCTTAAACAATTTACATTGAAACAGTTGCAGAACTGGGCTCCTCTGCTCAACTCTGGGCACACTGCCTTCCCACATGTTCCCTGTCCACACACCTCCTTGAGACACTGCCCAGCAACTCACTGCTCCGCCAGAACTATTTCACCCCCATTTCCTCCCCTTGCTTCTGTGTTTGCTCTTTGACAGGACTTTAAACACCATTAAAGCACTTGGACAGTGACTCTGATCCTGTACTTAACAGCTTGCAGGCAGCACAGTGCTAAAGCCAGATTTGCAGGTCTTTGCTGCCCACAACAGGTACCAGCTGTGCCACAGAGCCCTCCAGCTCAGCCTGGAGCTGTAAACCACTGCTTTCCATCCATCATCCTCCTCCTTGCAGCTTTTCCTCCCCCATCCAAACCCTGCTGAGCCCCCTGCCCACACAACACACATTGCTGTACAGCCAGTGCAACACCAAGACCTGCTACTCTCCTTGCCAGCTACCCTCACAGCTCTCCCCCAGAAGCTGATTTGCTCCCCCAACCCCACCAAGCAGCCCAAACCCACCTAGGAAATAACAAGCAACTCCAGATCAGCAGCTGTAGCACTACCAAAGCCCCTATATTCAGCAGAGCCAAGTTACCCATCCTTCATTTTCCTCAGCTGTTTCTGCTAAACACTGAGCTCTTCCACTACCCAGCCCCACAAGCTGTGCCTCTTTATAGTCCTCTTCACTGTTTGTTCTTACTGTTTCTTTAGAAATTGTTTTCTGCTGTCCATTAAAGCAGTTTCTGTTCTAGCCTTACCCTCTCCACCCTCGCTCCTTGAAGTCACCAACATTAACTTACCTTCATATCCTTGTGGTTAGCCAAAGGTATGGTCCATTTTCTCCAAGCAAATAAGTTACCAAGATTAAGATAAAAACTTTCAGAAACATCCACTAAAATCAACATCTTGCTTGCTTATTGTTAAACCTGGCATGTCCTGACCAGATTTATGTTCTCTTAACATAAAGCAAAAACAAGTAAAAAATGAAGACAAGAAATAAGAGAACCACACCAAACCTCTACATGAACCATCTAAGATTTTGACTTTCTTACAATGTAACTGCATAATTTGAGATCATCACATGCAGCAAAAGTTGGCTGTAATCTTCTAACACAAGACTAGCCATTAAAAAACAGGGAGGAACACTTTACTGGCATCAGAAGACAAGACTCTTGCTTTCAGCTACGTGATCTGGATGGAAACATATTGCAGACATTTATTTTAAAAATGATGAGCTTGTGCCTCATCCTGTTTGTTCCCATTTATTCTCACCACTAACATTTATTTTCCCTCTTTTGCCATTGAGTTCTCTCCAGTTTCAGCTGCCTTCTGCCACCCTACAGCTGTGTCCCCAGTGACCTAGTCAGCCAGGGAAAACTTGTCCCACAAAGTTAAGTATTTGGCAGTTAGGAGACTAAAACCAGTCTCTCTGTTGCTGTGGGAGTGGCACAGGGTCCAAAGCCTCTGAAAGCCATTCTGTGCAGATATTAGAACTGGAAGATCTTTATATAGCACTCATGTCCTGTGCACAGCATGCATGAATGTAATGACAAAGCATAAACTGATGCCTGGTAGGCTTTAAGTATGCCAGAAGGACGTGTGTGCCCCGTGATTCGGGAGGAAGCCAAGTAGCAAGGGAATTGCAGAGATGAAGTCACAGGAAGCAGGAATCAACTGAAAGTTAGGTTTTTAGCCTATGCAGATCATCTTAGGTTCCCTTTGTTGCCAGTGCACACATAAAGCCAATTCTATAAGTTAATTAGTTCTTCTTAAAGCAAATGTGGCAAACCGCATTCTGAGGTGCATCAAACACAGTATAACCAGCCGGTCAAAAAAGGTGATTATCCCACTGTATTTAGCATTGGTGTGACCTCACCTTGAGTACTGTGTGCAGTTCTGAGCCTGTATTGGGTCTGGCTGGGATGGAGTTAATTTTCCCCATAGCAGCCTTCATAGTGCTGTGCTTTGTATTGGTAGCTAGAAAGGTGTTGGTAACACACCAGTGTTTTGGCTGCTACTGAGCAGTGCTCCCACAGCATCGAGGCTGTCTCTCCAACATCCCCCCCCTCACCCCCAAAGGCCAGTAGGCTGGGGGTGGGCAAGAGCTTGGGAGGGGACATAGCCAGGACAGCTGACCCAAACTGACCAAAGGGATATTCCATACCATATGACGTCTGCTCAGCAATAAAAGCTAAGAGAAAGGAGAAGGAAGGGGGGGGCATTCGTTATTACGGCATTTGTCTTCCAGAGCAACCGCTACACGTACTGAAGCCCTTCTTCCCAGGAAGTGGCTGGACATTGCCTGCTGATGGGAAGCAGAGAATAAAATCTTGTTTTCCATTGCTTCCGCGTGTGGCCTTTGCTTTTTCTTTATTAAACTGCCTTTATCTTGACCCACGAGTTCTTTTCCATCTTATTTTCTCCCCTCCCTGTCCTGCTGAGGAGGGGAGTGATAGAGCAGCTTGGTGGGCACCTGGCATCCAGCCCAGGTCAAACCCACCACAGTCCTTTTTTGGTGCCCAACACGGGGCACAAGACAACGGCAGTTTTGTATTAAGGGTGCTATAGCTATAGTAGTTATTTAGTGGCAAGCTCCTGTGCGGGTCACGGAGTTTGCTGGCTGCACTGCTTATCTTATCTCTTTATTTTGCTGAGCTTGGGAACATGTTAATACAAACAATGGCTATGAGCTTTGCCCTGGCATTGATGGCCTTACTGTGCTGGGGGAGCTATCTTGTGGAGAGGGTGAAGGAATACATCTATTTTTTTGCATCCAGGGTGGTTTTATTATTCAGGCTCCCAAGGTCCTTGTTCACCTTTACATGAGCTGTTTAATACTAATACGCTAATTAACACTGTTGGCATAATATGGGTTTTGTAGAATCTGGTGTCGTCCTGGTGTAAGAGAAGACAACTTTTGGGTGAGGCGATACTGAAATGTGCCCTGAGGCAGCCGGTCCCTGGGTGGCAGGGTGTGTGGAAGGATTTGGGCAGGTGTCTAGGGCGGTTATCACCTCCCATAGCCTGGGACTTTATACCTGAACAGGCAAGTAACCCTGGCAAACCGACGTGCCAGCTGATAGAAGGGCGCCTTGCCCACCCCAATGAAAACCAGCAGCTTCTAGCACTGTACTGGGGCTTGGCCTGTGCCTACTGAGCCACAGTTCAGTACTCTCAGAGGACTGTGGTTAAGACAGAGACCCAAACCACCTCTGAGAATGCCATGACTGAGACCACAATACAAACTACATCTGAGGACGTGATAGTTGAGACAGGGAGCCAAACTGCATCTGGGGACACCATGGTTGAGATAGGCACCCAAACAACAGCTACAGTAATTTCTCCAGTAGTGAAAAAGTGGACAAGGAGGTCAATGGGTCCATATCATCGATTAGTAAGGGAGGAGGAGGAAGGGTTTGATCAAGAAGCCAATCCTTCAGCAAAGAAATGGGAGGAAGGCATGAGAGAAATCAGACAAGAGGCAGAAACTACCTGGTCCCTGACCTTGTCAGAACTTCGAGAAATGTGGAAAGATTACAGCTGCCAGCCAGGTGAGCGGATTGCTGCCTGGCTGCTCCGATGCTTGGATAATGGGGCCAACGGTCAGCAATTGGAAGGTAAGGAAGCCCAACAGCTGGAATCCCTTGCTAGAAGCTGGGGAATTGAGAGAGGAATTGGAAAAAAGGCAGACATTTGCAGTCTCTGGAGACGGCTCCTCTCAGGTGTGAGAGCAAGATATCCATTCAAGGAAGATCTTGCGAACTACCGAGGAAATTGGATTACCGCGGACGAAGGCATCCAGTACCTGAGAGAATTAGCAGTGCTGGAAGTCATCTACAGTGATCTAGACAACGACGAGGTCTCCAAAGATCCAGAGGATGTCCTGTGCACACGGGCCATGTGGAGGAAGGTGATTCAAAGTGCCCCAGCATCGTATTCTAACAGCTTGGCAGCGATGTATTGCCCAATATGGATACACCAACTGTGGAGAGAGAGTCTTCCTGGCTCCAAAACTTTGAAGAAAATCTCTGTCCCTCCTCATCCCTACGGGCCAGCGCCTCAGCTGTCAGGGGCACCCCAAGAAGTCAGTCCCCTCCTGCCCCAGTCAGAGGGAAAGGGAGCCCCATGCATGTGCCACATGGCGTGCTCTGGTTCTTCCCCGTGACCAGGGGGAGGACACGAGGGAGTGGGATGGTGACCCCACCTTTAAGCTGGAAGCCCGTGTACATGAACCAAGAGGGAAGACAGCTGCTAAGAAGGGGCCACCCAAGAAGGCTGTCAGCTTAGTTGCTGTAGAGACACAAGAAGGCAATGAGCGATCTCCCAGACACAGAAGGACTGAGATCACCTCCCTTGATCCTGGTGAGGGGACTTCTGGTCTGGCACTGCAAGGGTCAGACAGTGAATACTTTGACCAGGAACAGGAATAGAGGGTCCCTGCCTTTGGCCAGGACGAGGAAAGGGACGACCGGGTATGCTGGACTGTGTGGATTCGATGGCCTGGCACATCAGACCCACAGGAGTCTAAGGCTTTGGTAGACACTGGTGCCAGTGTACGCTGGTGCCATCAGGGTATAGGGGCACAAGAACCCATCTGGATCTCTGGAGTGACAGGGGGATGCCATGAATTGTCTGTATTGGAGGCTGAGGTGAGCTTAACAGGGGACAAGTGGGAAAAACACCACACTGTGACCAGCCCAGAGGCCCCTCGTATCCTTGGCATAGACTACCTCAGGAGAGGGTACTTCAGGGACCCAAAGGGGTACTGATGGGCTTTTGGTGTAGCCACTGTGAACACAGAGAAGATCAAACAGCTATCTACCCTGCCTGGCCTCCTGGAAGATCCCTTTGTTGTGGGATTGCTTTGAGTCGAAGAACAGCAGGTGCTGATTGCTACCAGGATGGTGCACCGGCGGCAATATCGCACCAACTGAGACTCCCTGGCTCCCATCTATGAGCTGATTCACCAATTGGAGAGCCAAGGAGTGATCAGCAAGACTCACTCACCCTTTAATAGTCCCATATGGCCAGTGCAAAAGTCCGCCAGAGGGTAGAGGTTAACAGTAGGCTACCTGCCACAGCCTGAACAAAGTCACGCCACCACTGAGTGCTGCTGTACCAGACATGGCCAAGAAGGCCAATAACATCCTGGCTTGTATCAGAAATAACGTGGCCAGCAGGGTTAGGGAATTGATTGTCCCTTTGTACTCGGCACTGGTGAGGCTGCACCTTGAATACTGTGTTCAGCTTTGGGCCTCTCACTACAAGGAAGATATTGAGGTGCTGGAGCGCATCCAAAGAAGAGCAATGAAGCTGGTTGAAGGGTCTAGAGAAGAAGTCCTATGAGGAGCAGCTGAGGGAACTGGGATTGTTTAGCCTGGAGAAAAGGAGGCTCAGGGGAGACCTTATCGCTCTCTACAACTACCTGAAAGGAGGTTGTAGCGAGGTGGGTGTCGGTCTCCTTTCCCAAGTAACAAGTGATAGGACGAGAGGAAACGGACTCAAGTTGCACCAGGGGAGGTTTAGATTGGATATTAGGAAAAATTTCTTCACGGAAAGGGTTGTCAAGCATTGGAACAGGCTGCCCAGGGAAGTGGTTGAGTCCCCATCCCTGGAGGTATTTAAAAGACGTGTAGATGTGGCGCTTAGGGACATGGTTTACTAGTGGGCTTGGCAGTGTTAGGTTAATTTTTTAACTCGATGATCTTAAGGGTCTTTTCCAACCTAAATGATTCTATGATTCTATGCTAGAGCTCCAATATGAACTGGAGTCAAAGGCAGCAAGTGGTATGCTACAATTGTCATTGCCAGTGCATTTTTTTCAATTCCTTTGGCAGCAGAATGCAGGCCACGGTTTGCTTTCACGTGGAGGGGTGTCCAATACACCTGGAATCAGCTGCCCCAGGGGTGGAAGCACAGCCCCACCATTTGTCATGGACTAATCCAAACTGCACTGGAAGAGGGTGATACCCCTGAACATCTACAATACATCGACGACACCATTGTGTGGGGCAACAAGGCAGAAGAAGTGTTTGAGAAGGGAAAAAGAGTAATTCAGATTCTTCTGAAAGCTGGTTTCGCCATAAAAAAAAGCAAGGTCAAAGGACCTGCACAGGAGATTCAGTTCTTGGGAATAAAATGGCAGGATGGACGCCATCATGTCCCTATGGATGTGATCAATAAGATAGCAACTGTGTCTCCACCAGCTAACAAGAAAGAAACACAAGCTTTCCTAGGCCTTGTGGGATTCTGGAGAATGCATATTCCAGGTTATAGTCAGCTTGTGAGCCCTCTCTATCGAGTAACCCGAAAGAAGAACTATTTTGAGTGGGGCCTTGAGCAACAACAAGCCTTTAAGCAGATCAAACAGGAGATAGCTCGTGCAGTAGCTCTTGGGCCTGTCCGGACAGGACCGTCTGTGCAAAATGTACTCTACACTGCAGCTGGGGAGCATGGTCTCACCTGGAGCCTCTGGCAGAAAACATCAGGAGAAACCCAAGGTCGACCATTAGGGTTTTGGAGCCGGGGGTATTGAGGATCAGAAGCCCACTACACCCTGACTGAAAAAGAGATACTAGCAGCATATGAGGGGGTTTGAGCCGCTTCAGAAGTTGTTGGTACAGAATCATATCTCCTCTTGGCACCGCGATTGCCCGTGCTACACTGGATGTTCAAAGGAAACATTCCCTCTACACATCACGCAACCAACGCTACATGGAGTAGTAGTGGGTAGCATTGATCACGCAATGAGCTCGACTGGGGAAACCCAACCGCCCAGGAATCCTGGAAGAGATCATGGACTGGCCAGAAGGCAGAGATTTTGGAGCATCGCCTGAGGACGTGGCTCGTGCCCAAGAGGCACCACCATATAATGAGTTATCAGAAGATGAAAGACATTATGCTTTGTTTACTGATGGATCCTGTCATGTGGTAGGAAACCATCGGAAGCGGAAAGCTGCTGTGTGGAGTCCCACATGACAAGTCATTGATGCCACTGAAGGAGAAGGTGAGTCAAGTCAGTTTGCAGAAGTGAAAGCCATCCAACTAGCCCTAGAGATTGCTGAACGAGAAAAGTGGCCAGTACTCTATCTCTATACTGACTCCTGGATGGTGGCTAATGCCCTATGGGGGTGGCTACAGCAGTGGAAGAGGAAGACCAATTGGCAGTGCAAGGGTAATCCCATCTGGGCTGCTGCATTGTGGCAGGACATTGCTGCCCGGGTAGAAAACATGGCTCTAAAGGTACATCATGTAGATGCTCACATGCCCAAAAGCTGCGCCACTGAAGAAAGTCAAAACAATGAACAGGTAGACAAGGCTGTCAAAGTTGAAGTAGCTCAGGTGGACCTGGACTGGGAGCATAAGGGTGAGCTATTTGTAGCTCGATGGGCCCATGAAACATCGGGACATCTAGGGAGAGATGCAACATACAGGTGGGCTCGTGATCGAGGGGTGGACCTGACCATGGAGGCCATCACACAGGTCACTCATGAATGTGAAACATGTGCCACAATCAAGTGAGCCACAGGAGTAAAGTGTCCCTGGAACAGAGGGCGGTGGCTGGGTTTTTGATATGGCGAGGCCTGGAAAATTGACTATATTGGACCACTGCCACAAACACACCAAGGCAAGCGCTACGTGCTCACCATGGTGGAAGCAACTACCGGTTGGCTAGAAACATACCCTGTAAACCATGCCACTGCCCGAAACACCATCTTAGGCCTTGAAAGGCAAATTCTGTGGCGACATGGTATCCCAGAAAGAATTGAATCAGACAATAGGACTCATTTCTGAAATAACCTCATAAACTCCTGGGCAAAGAAACACGACATTGAGTGGGTGTATCACATCCCCTATCACCCACAAGCCTCTGGAAAGACTGAGAGATATAATGGACTGTTAAAGACTATGTTGAGAGTGTTGGGCAATGGGGCATGGAAGCACTGGGATATAAATTTAGCAGAAGCCACTTGGCTGGTTAACACCAGAGGATCTGCTAACCGTTCCGGTCCTGCCCAAACAAAACCCCTACATACTGTGGGAGGAGATAAGGTCCCCATGGTGCACATGGGGAAGTGGCTGGGGAAGGCAGTGTGGATTGCTCCTCCCGTGGGAAAAGGCAAACCCATTCGTGGGATTGCCTTCGCTCAAGGACCCTGGTGTACTTGGTGGGTAATGCGGAAGGATGGGGAGACCCAGTGTGTGCCTCAAGGAGATTTAACCTTGGGGGAAAAATAATCTGTGATGTGAGTTGTATGTTGTAGGAAGTAATGTAGCAGGAACGACCTGAACCAACAAAGAGTGAGCTTCACAAGGAACTGGGCGAGTGCAACAATGACCCAAACGAAGCCGGTGTTGGTGCCCAACAATCAAACATGCTGCTTTTCCTGTCCTGAGCATCCATCTTGACAGATGGGGCCCAAGTCATAGCCTGTTCTTATGAACATTTTTGGGGAGTGGCAGAAACCCATGGAATGGGAGAATAATATCTATCTGTTAAGGGACAGGGGGATAGTAGTTAATGAGAACGTATAAATCTGTATGCTGGGTATAAAGATGGTTTAAGTATGTAGTATAAGTTCTAAGTGTTGGTAAGAAGGGATTTCAGTAATGAGCATTAGATACAATGGGATGGTTAAAAGATGTATAAATGTATCAATACCTGGCTCCATGACTGGTGTCACCATCAGAATTTTGGGTTTTTTTGATCACGGGTCAGTCTACACGACACCAGGCCTGCTAGCGACAGATGGGGTACACCTTTCTCAAAGGGGGAAAAGGATCTTTGCACAAGAGTTAGCAGGGCTCATTGAAAGAGCTTTAAACTAGATTTGAAGGGGGAAAGGGATAAAACCAGGCTCGCTAGTGATAAGCCATGGGAATGCATGCCAATGTTTGAGGGACGGTGTGCTAGCGAGGTCCTTTGGTCTGCTCCACGATGTGCTGAGTACACTGGAGCACATTTGAAATGTCTCTGTACTAATGCGCGCAGCATGAGGAATAAATGAGGAGCTAGAAGCTTTGGCCCAGTCCCAGAGCTACAACATCATTGGCATAAGCAAAACCCAGTGGGATGAGTCCGGTGACTGGTGTGCCGTGATGGACGGTTATAGGCTCTTCAGAAGGGATAGGCAGGGCAGGTGAGGCGGAGGTGTGGTGCTGTATGTAAGGGAGGGGTTGGACTGTATGGCACTTGCAGTTGGCAATGACATGGTTGAGAGCCTCTGGGTAAGGATGAAGGGGAAAGCAAATAAAGCGGATGTTGTTGTGGGAGTCTACTATCGACCACCCAGCTAGGACGATGACACCGATGAATTATTCTATAAGGAATTAAGGGATATCTCTAGGTCAGCTGCCCTTGTCCTTATGGGTGATTTTAACTTCCCAGACGTCAACCGGGAATATCATACAGCGGACACAAACAGGTCCAGGAAATTCCTGAAGCACGTTGAAGATAACTTCTTGGTGCAGGTACCAAGGGAGCTGACTAGCAAAGGTGCCCTCCTAGATTTGCTGTTTGTAAACAGAGGGACTCGTGGGTGAAGTGGTGATTGGTGGCTGTCTTGGTCGCAGTGACCAAGAAGTAGTTGAGTTTCAAATCGTTGGCGATAGGAGAAAAACTGCCAGCAAAACTTCGACCCTGGATATGGGGAGAGCAGGCTTCAGGCTGCTGAAGGAACTAGTTAGTAAGGTCCCCTGGGACCAGCCGGGTTAGCTCAGTTGGTTAGAGCATGGTGCTAATAACAAAATTAATGAATCTGCTTTTGAAGGTATTGGGGTCCATGAATGCTGGTCACTTTTTAAGAGCCATCTCTTAAGAGTGCAGGAGCAGGCAATTCCAAAGTGTCGGAAGTCAAGCAAGCGGGCCAGAAGGCCGGCTTGGCTGAGCAGGGATCTCCTTCTAGAACTTAGGTGGAAAAGGAAAGCGTATGGACATTGGAAGCAAGGACAGGCAACACGGGAGGACGATGCTCGCCACTGTAAGGAGAAAATTCATGCGGCCAAAGCTTGATTAGAGTTCAAGCTGGCCAGCACTGTGAAGGACAACAAAAAGGGCTTTTTAAAATATGTTAGCAGCAAAAGGAGGATCAGAGATAACATTGGTCCATTACTTGATGAGGTCGGTCACCTCACAAATAGGGACATAGACAAAGCAGAGACATTTAATGCCGCCTTCACCTCTGTCTTTAACACCAATGATGGGCCCTGGGAACCCTGTGTTGGAAGACCGTGACTGGGGGAATGATAAACTCCCAGCTGACTCTGAACTTGTTCGAGACTTGCTGCTCCAGCTGGATGCGCATAAGTCTATGGGGCCCGATGGGATTCATCCCAGGGTACTGAAAGAGCTGGCTGATGTTATCGCGAGACCTCGCTCCATTATTTTTCAACGGTCCTGGGAGTCTGGAGAGGTCCCAGTCGACTGGAAGCTGGCAAATGTTGTCCCAATTTTCAAGAAGGGTAAGAAGGAAGACCCTGGTAATTACGGGCCTGTCAGTCTCACTTCAGTGCCTGGTAAAATTATGGAGAAGGTTATTCTGGGAGTTATTGAAAAACACTTGAGAGACAATGCAGTCATTGGTCATAAGCCAGCACGGGCTCATGAGGGGAAAGTCCTGCTTAACTAAATTTCCTTTTATGACAAGGTCATCCATCTAGTTGACCAAGGGAAGCCAGTAGATGTGGGGTTTTTGGATTTTAGCAAAGATTTTGATACTCTCACAGTATCCTTCTGGATAAACTGTCCAGCACACAGCTAGACAAGTCCATAATACATTGGGTGAACAATTGGCTGATGGGTCAGGCTCAAAGGGTTATAAGTAAATGGGGTTACATCAGGCTGGCAGCCAGTCACCAGTGGGGTTCCCCAGGGCTCAATTGTAGGGCCAGTGCTCTTTAATGTTTTTATAAATGATCTGGGCGCAGGAATCGAATGTGCATTAAATAAGTTTGCCGACGATACTAAACTAGGAGGAGCTGTGGACTCCCTTGAGGGTAGAGAGGCCTTACAGAGAGATCTGGATAGACTAGAGAGCTGGGCAATCACCAACCGTATGAAATTTAACAAGAGCAAGTGCTGGATTCTCCACCTGGGACTGGGTAATTCTGGTTATACATACAAATTGGGGGACGAGAGGCTGGAGAGCAGCCCCCCGGAAAGAAATCTGGAGGTTTGGGTTGATGGCAAGTTGAATGAGTCAACAGTGTGCCCTGGCAGCCAAAAGGGCCAACTGTGTCCTGGGGTGCATCAAGCACAGCATAGCTAGCCGGTCGAGGGAGGTGATTGTCCCACTCTGCACTGCACTGGTGCGGCCCCACCTCAAGTACTGTGCAGCTTTCGGCACCTCAATATAAGGAGGACATCAAACTATTCGAGTGTGTCTAGAGGAGGGCAACCAAGGTGGTGAAAGGCCTCGAGGGGAAGACTTACAAGGAGCTGCTGAGGTCACTTGGTTTGTTCAGCTTGGAGAAGAGAAGGCTGAGGGGTGACCTCATCGCAGTCTACAACTTCCTCAAGGGGGGCAGCGGAGCAGGAGGTGCCGATCTCCTCTCTTTGGTGACCAGTGACAGGACATGAGGAAAGGGAATGAAGCTGCATCAGGGGAAGTTCAGATTGGACATTAGGAAAAGGTTCTTCACTGAGAGAGTGGTTGGTCACTGGAACCGGCTAATTCATTCACCTGAACAAAGAAAATGTTTTTATTCTGTACAAAGATTATTTGTGCACATACACTTTGGAGGAGGAGAACAACAAAAAAAAAATCAGAGCAGAGAAATGCTCATGTGAAGACTTAGTAAAATATCCGCATACTTTACATTCATACTTGAGCTTCCTTTTGAAATAGCTTTCCAATGTAGACAAAGTATTTCCCAGCTTTTGGTAATGAACTGTTTATAGCTTAGCATAAACAGCAGCTTGATTCAGTAGGCTGCTTACAGTACATGTCAATTCCTTACAGACCAGCTCATTTCAAACAGTATCTCTTGTTACCTAAAGCAATGTTACAGGAAAATAAGCAAACCTGGTAACTGATGAAGAGGCCCTTCAGCCTGGATATAATTTAAGTTCTGTATATCCTGGGTAGGAAAAAACATGATATGCATGACAAGAACCATCAATAACACCAACAGGTACAAATAGCAAGCGTAGAAAATGTCACTGCTAACAATTCTACAGTGTTCCCTTCTATTACATTCAAATTGTGTGTGCACATGCATTTGTGCACATGTATGCCAGATGACTCAAAGCTAGATAATTTTTCATCTGTACATAGGGCAAGAATACAACTTACAGCTTTCCAATTTTTCCCCAAATGCAGAATCCTAAATCAACAGCTAACTGCAGACACTGAAGAACAGGAGAAGGAAGACGGAAGATGAACATGCATGTAGATAACACTTCTTAAAGAACCTGCTCATAAGAAACTCTTTTCTTTGAGTGAGTTTGTGTGTGTGTATTTTCTCTGGGTAACTTCAAGAAGAAATACCATATAGACACAGCTAGAGGAACAATGCAGAGTCCTTCACACAAACAACAATTGCAGGACTGCTCTATCATGTGAGAGTTTGGCTCTAAAGGCTACTCCAATAGTGTAGCATTTAGTGAAGGTGTAAATAAAGCCGGAGACTTTGTGCAGACACACAAGCTCAGATAGGATGTTTCATAACTTGCTAAAGATGGTTCCACTTCAGCAGTCTTGCAACAGGAAGCAACGTGAGATGGAAGATGCAAAGATTAGGATAGCTCAGAGCTCCCAGACACCAAGCTATCACACAGAAGAAGGAATAAGAATCAAAAGGAAGCCACTGTACCAAAACCACCTTACTAGAATAAGCATGATCAAAGCTGCACATCATTTCCTGCTATTGGCTATACTGAGTAACAGATTGGAGGAAAAAGCTACATCACCTCCCTTGACCCAACTGTGAGCACACAAGGTCAGGAGCTGTCTTTTGGTACCTGATGCAACGAGGCCTGTTTCAGAATCTGTAGACTTAGAAGATGATAATTCAGAACAGCACACAACCAGCCTAGTAGTCTACCAAAAATGCAATAGCTCAGGCCACCAGGCTGCTCCAAGTTCATCTTTCAAGCGTTTGGAATTTGTTGTATCAGTTCTCAAGTCTGACTGCTTCCTGGCAGAGTGGAAGGAGTTTGCACGCCTTTGCTTCCCAAGGTGAAACCTCTCTAGTGCCTTGCTTAGTACCACCTGAACCAGGTACCTCCCCACACCTCCTAAGGGGAACTCACGTTCTCTCATACTGACCCAAGCTCCATCAGCCTGATGTGCAGATGCTACTCTGGAAATCAGCAATCATAGCAGTTGCCAAAAATATTCTCTTCCACTTCAAGGCTGTATCTTTGACCTGGATAGGATAATGAGCATTTGCCCTGCAAGTATGGAACATCATTCCTCTATAGGAATCATACTATTGTGTCCTGGTTTTGGGTGGGATAGAGTTAATTTTCTTCCTAGTAGCTGGCATAGTGCTGTGTTTTGGATTTAGGATGAGAAGAATGGTGGTAACACACTGATGTGTTAGTTGTTGCTAAGTACTGCTTACACTAGTCAAGGACTGGTCAGGTGCACAAGAAGCTGGGAGAGGGCACAGCCAGGACAGCTGACCCAAACTGACCAAAGGGCTTTTCCATACCATATGACATCATACTCAGTATATAAAGTGGGGGGAGTTGGCCAGGGGGCAGCGATCGCTGCTCGGGGACTGGCTGGGCATCAGTTAGCAGGTGGTGAGCGGTTCCATCACTTGTTTGGTGTTTTTTTTCCCCTGGGTTTTGTTTCTCTCTCTCTCATTGTTCTCCTTTTCATTACAATTTTTATTACTATTATTATTATTACTTTATTTCAATTTTTAAACTCTTCTTATCTCAACCCACGAGTTTTCTTACTTTTTCCTTTCCGATTCTCTCCCCCATCCCACTGGGGGGGGAGGGTGAGCAAGCAGCTGCGTGGTGCTTAGTTGCTGACAGGGGCTAAACCACGACAGTCCTTTTTGGCACCCAATGTGGGGCTACGAAGGGTTTGAGATAATAACAGATTAACCAGAACTTATTAAGGAATTTGTATCTGTTAATAGCTGCGGGTCATGATACTGACTCATCTGTTCTCAATCTTAGTTTATCTGATCTGCACCATGCTCTTTTTTTTGCTGTACATGTGTCACAAATGCAGGTTTGTGAATCCTGCTGATTATGTTAATTTATCATGAATGAATGGCTTTACACAGTTCGATTTAGTAGCAGTTTAGAAGTTACTTGTGGCAAATCGCAGGATTTGATTGTGATATTTTAATAGCACTCAGTCATCAGTGATTAACAAAGTGATTAGACAAAATTGATCAAAACAGCGGCTTAGTTACAGATTCGAAGATGGCAAGGTTCACTCTATTACTACATGGAAGAAGTGCATAAAGGAAAATTAAGTTACACTGAGTTGGAATGATTCACAGAGGGATCGTGGGTGCAGGGGATAAGGAGGACCCTCCCGTTGAGTCACGAGGTTCAGAATAGACCCCCTTGCTTTCTGAACTCCTTCTCAGAGAGCAGTCTAGGTGTGGCTATGTCCAATCTTAGTCTCAGACTTGGTCAACGGTTTATAGGAATAAGGATAATGCAACAGTATAAGACTCACTTTGAAATTTAATCATACATCTACAGACTACTTAAACCGATTCACACATGCACACACATATATGTATATAAAAATGGCATACCTGTTAAAAATTCCCCTCGAGTTCAGTGAAATATTCACATCAAATGTCTTGGCATTTCTCAATGGGCGAGGGTTGAGCCTCGAGGAGTGAAGGGTTTCAGCCCAGGCTCCACTGTCAGTCTTTGGCAATGGACCTCGAAATTTCTGCAAACTTTGAGCGAGACGCCTCTCAGAGCTAGCAAACTCTCAAAGGGAGGTGCTGGTGCAGCCCGCTGCAGTCCAGGAGAGCTCAAAGGGCCTCACTTAGGACTGCTGTTTTATAGGATCGGCTTTAGTCATTGTAAATCTCCATCCAAGCTACAATCCAGGTCGGTGATTACTGCTCTGTTTCAAAGCTGTCAGGGGTAACAGTTGTTCTCACTCCCCGCTTCAACCATGTAAGAGTTTCTGGTACAATTAAGGGGCACCTAACTGACCAACTCACTACACAAGGTCATGGTCTGGCAGGAATCCCTGAGGTCATAAAACGGTTGTAGAGAGAGAAAAGGTGGGGGATGCACCACCACAACATGTTAAAGATTGGTGTTGGTTTTTGCAGTTTGCTGTGCTCTGCAGTTATTAGTGATGATTTGCCTGGGAGATTTGTTATTAAAACTCTGACCTTGAGCTTTATCTGGTATTTGGGTTTTGTACTGAAACCATTAACATACTTCAGGTACCATCTCATGGAGACAATTCGCAATTATACTACTTCCTCTGAGAGGTTTTTTATGGAAGAAATACAGAATAGCACCTTCGCTACCTTCTTCTATGATATTTCCTCCTTCATTACAATAGCTTTTCAGTATTTTGAACATCCTTGGGTAATTAAGATACATCTATTGATATTTCCTGTGCATGTTGTTTCAGTTTTGTCTAAGGTTAATAAGCAATTTAAGAATATCATCCAGAGATCTGCCCCAAGGCTGGAGAGTTATGAGTGGCAGGGTTTGTGGGATAGCATGGGCAAATGCCTAGGACAGTGGGCACCTCCCGTGTTTTGGAACTTCACCCCTGAACAAGTGCAGAATCCTGAAGAACTAGTAAAGTATTTGGAAAAAGTATGTTGTCACCCTGGCAACTCCAGAGAGACACAAATCATTGCAACATGCTGGGGACTGGCCCATGCCTATCGAGCCATGGTCAACACTAATCAGTACCCTCAAGGGAAAGAGAAGGTCTCTGAATCTGATGACAAGACAACAAGCACTGTGGCTACTCAAACCCCCACCACAGGCACTGCGGCTGCTCCAGGGAACCAACCCATGCCGGTATCAGTCGCCCCAGAAAAGGAAGGTTAAAGAAAGCGTACTCCCGTGATGAACATGAATGGCGACCTAGTATCAACGGACGAGGAGAAGGCTGAGGTACTCAACAACTTCTTTGCCTCGGTCTTCACCGGCAACCTCTCTCCTCACCCCTCCCAAGTCGATGGACCAAAAGATGGGGACCAGGGGGGTAAAGCCCCTCCCACTGTAAGGGAAGATCAGGTTCGAGACCACCTGAGGAACCTGGATGTACACAAGTCTATGGGACCTGACGAGATGCACCCCAGAGTCCTGAGGGAATTGGCTGATGTAGTTGCCAAGCCACTCGCCATGATATTTGAAAAGTCATGGCAGTCAGGTGAAGTCCCTGCTGACTGGAAGAAGGGGAATGTTGTGCCCATTTTTTAAAAAGGGAAGAAAGGAGGACCCTGGGAACTACTGACCTGTCAGCCTCACCTCTGTGCCTGAGAAGATCATGGAACAGATCCTCCTAGAAGCTATGCTCAAGCACATGGAGGACAGGGAGGTGATTTGAGACAGCCAGCACGGATTCACCAAGGGCAAGTCCTGCCTGACCAACCTAGTGGCTTTTTATGAACGAGTGACTGCATCAGTGGACAAGGGAAAAGCAATGGATGTCATCTATCTGGACTTCTGTAAAGCTTTCGACATGGTCCCCCACAACATCCTTCTCTCTAAATTGGAGAGATATGGGTTTGACGGGTGGACTGTTCGGTGGATAAGGAATTGGCTGGATGGTCGCATCCAGAGGGTCGTGGTCAATGGCTCGATGTCCACATGGAGACCGGTGACAAGTGGGGTCCCTCAGGGGTCCATACTGGGACTGGTGCTATTTAACATCTTCATCAATGACATAGACAGTGAGATCGAGTGCACCCTCAGCAAGTTTGCAGACGACACCAAGCTGAGTGGTGCGGTTGACACACCTGAGGGACGAGATGTCATCCAAAGGGACCTGGACAAGCTGGAGAGGTGGGCCTGTGTGAACCTCATGAGGTTCAACAAGGCCAAGTGCAAGGTCCTGCACCTGGGACGGGGCAACCCCCGATATCAATACAGGCTGGGGGATGAAGGCATTAAGAGCAGCCCCGCGGAGAAGGACTTGGGGGTACTAGTAGATGAAAAGCTGGATATGAGCTGGCAATGTGCACTTGCAGCCCAGAAAGCCAACCGTATCCTGGGCTGCGTCAAAAGAAGCGTAGCCAGCAGGTCGAGGGAGGTGATTCTGCCGCTCTACTCTGCTCTGCTGAGACCTCACCTGGAGTACTGCGTCCAGCTCTGGAGCACTGCGTCCAGCTCTGTAGTCCATTGCACAAGAAGGACATGGACCTGTTGGAGCGGGTCCAGAGGAGGGGCACAAAAATGATCTGATGGCTGGAGCACCTCTCCTACGAGAACAGGCTGAGAGAGTTGGGGTTGTTCAGCCTGCAGAAGAGAAGGCTCCAGGGAAACCTTATTGTGGCCTTTCAATACTTAAAGGGGGCCTATAGGAAGGATGGGGGCAATCTTTTTAGCAAGGCCTGTAATGGATTTAAACTAAAGAAGAATAGATTTAGACTAGACATAAGGAAGAAATTTTTTACAGTGAGGTTGGTGAAGCACTGGAACGGGTTGCCCAGATAGGTAGTGGAGGCCCCATCCCTGGAAACATTCAAGGTCAGGTTGGATGGGCTCTGAACAACCTGATGTAGTTAAAGCTGTCCCTGCTCACTGCAGGGGGGTTGGGCTAGATGACCTCTAAAGGTCCCTTCCAACCCAAAGCATTCTATGATTCTATGATTCTATGATTCTATGATTCTATACACAAGAAGTAGTCTTGGAAGCGAAAGTCAGATCGTTTAGAAAGGAATGATGAAAAAACAGGGCCATCACAAGGAGACGAGGAGGAGGAGGAGGAGTAAGAACTCGTAAACCAGATGGAAACCACCCGATCTTTATCCTTGAGTGAGCTGCGAGATATGCGAAAAGATTTCAGTCGTCGTCCAGGTGAGCGCATTGTCACCTGGCTGCTCCAATGCTGGGACAATGGGACCAGTAGCCTGGAATTAGAGGGTAAGGAAGCCAAACAGCTGGGATCCCTTTCCAGGGAAGGGGCATTGACAAAGCGATTGGAAAAGGAGCACAAGCCCTCAGTCTCTGGAGGTGACTCCTGTCAGGCATGAAGGAAAGGTATCCCTTCCAGGAAGATGTTATATGTCACCCAGGCAAGTGGACCACCATGGAGAGAAGTATCCAGTACTTGACAGAATTAGCTGTGCTGGAGGTGATTTATAGTGACCTGAACAATGAGCAGTTATCCAAAGATCCAGATGAAGTCCAGTGCACACAACCCATGTGGCGGAAGTTGATAACGGAGTGCACCAGCATCGTATGCCAACTTGTTGGCAATACTGACCTGGAAAGATGAAAAGGCACCAATGGTGGATGAAGTGGCTGGCCAAATCTGGCAACACAAAGAAAGTCTCTCTTTCTCCCTCATCTCAGCTGCAGAGAAACTGTCTGGGAGGTCAAGCAACTCAGATTATAGGTCCTACTCTCCACCTATAAGGACCAATATCTCACCTATTAGGAGTCAGCGTTCTTGTGCTCGAGGAAATATAGAGGATACACACCACAGGCCACCCTGTGGTTTTATCTGCGTGACCATGGAGAGGACATGAGGAAGTGGGATGGAAAACCTACTTCAACCCTAGAGGCACGGGTGTGTGAGTTGCAGGGAAAAACAATCACACAAGGGGGTTATTCCAGGAAAACTGCTGCTCCAGTCTCCAGTGGGCAGTTCCCCAGACAGATAAGAAGGGCTGATCTTACCCCTGATCTTCATGAAGGGACTCCTTACTCATATGTACAAGAAATGAGTAATGAATACTATGACCAGTGTTAGAGGTGCCCTGCCTCCAGCCAGGTGGAGGAAAGGGACAGCTGGGTGTAAATTGGACTGTGTGGATTCAATGGCCTGGAACATCAGACCCACAGAAGTATAAGGCTCTAGTGGACACCGGTGCACAGTGTACCCTAATGCCATCAAGCTATACAGGGGCAGAACCCATCTGTATTTCTGGAGGGGCAGGGGGACCCCAACAGCTAACTGTATTGGAGGCCGAAATGAGCCTAACTGGGAATGAGTGGCAGAAACACCCCATTGTGACTGGCCCAGAGGCTCCGTGCATCCTTAGCATAGACTTCCTCAGGAGAGGGTATTTCAAGGACCCAAAAGGGTACCGGGGTGCTTTTTGGTATAGCTGCCTTGGAGATGGAGGAAATTAAACAGCTGTCCACCTTGCCCGGTCTCTCGAAGGACCCTTCTGTTGTGGGGTTGCTGAGGGTTGAAGAACAACAGGTGCCGATCACTACCACAACAGTGCACAGGCGGCACTATCGCACCAACCGAGACTCCCTGATTCCCATCCATAACCTGATTTGTCGACTGGAGAGCCAAAGAGTGATCAGCAAGGCTCGCTCACCCTTTAACCATCCCATGTGGCCAGTGCGAAAGTCTAATGGGGAGTGGAGACTAACAGTGGACTATCGTGGCCTGAATGAAGTCACACCGCCGCTGAGTGCTGCCGTGCCAGACATGCTAGAACTTCAATACGAACTGGAGTCAAAGGCAGCCAAGCGGTATGCCACAATTGATATTGCTAATTTTTAATTCTAGTTTTTCTCAATCCCTTTGGCAGCAGAGTGCAGGCCCCAGTTTGCTTTCACTTGGAGGGGTGTTCAGTACACCTGGAACCGACTGCCCCAGGGGTGGAAGCACAGCCCCACCATTTGCCATGGACTGATCCAGATGGCACTGGAACAGGGTGAAGCTCCAGAACACCTGCAATACATTGATAACATCATTGTGTGGGGCAATACAGCAGAAGAAGTTTTTGAGAAAGGGAATAGGCCAAATCCTTCTGAAGGCTGGTTTTGCCATAAAACAGAGTAAGGTCAAGGGACCTGCACAGGAGATCCAATTTCTAGGAATAAAATGGCAAGATGGACGTCGTCAGATCCCAATGGATGTAATCAACAAAATAACAGCTATGTCCCCACCAACTAGCAAAAAGGAAACACAAGCTTTGTTAGGCGTTGTGGGTTTTTGGAGAATGCATGTTCCAAATTACAGCCAGATCATAAGCCCTCTCTATCAAGTGACCCGGAAGAAGAACGATTTCAAATGGGGCCCTGAGCAACAACAAGCCTTTCAATAAATTAAACAGGAGATAGTTGATGCAGTAGCCTTTGGGCCAGTCTGGTCAGGGCAGGATATTAAAAATGTGCTCTGCACCGCAGCCAGGGAGAATGGCCCTACCTGGAGCCTCTGGCAGAAAGCCCCAGGGGAGACTCGAGGTCGACCCCTAGGGTTTTGGAGTAGGAGATACAGAGGATCCGAAGCCTGCTATACTCCAACTGAGAAAGAGATATTGGCAGCATATGAAGGGGTTCGAGCTGCTTTGGAAGTACTGAAGCCCAGCTCCTGCTGGCACCCCGACTGCCGGTGCTGGGCTGGATGTTCAAAGGGAGGGTCCCCTCTACACATCATGCAACTGGTGCTACATGGAGTAAGTGGGTTGCACTGATCACACAACGGGCTCAAACAGGAAACCCCAGTCTACCCCAGAATCTTGGAAGTGATCATGCACTGGCCAGAAGGCAAAAACTTCAGAATATCACCAGAGGAGGAGGTGACACATGCTGAAGAGGCCCCACTGTATAATAAACTGCCAGAAAATGAAAAGCAATATGCCCTGTTCACTGATGGGTGAAACTGGGAGGGGGCACAGCCAGAATAGTTGATCCAAACTGACCAAAGGGCTATTCCATACCATATGACGTCATGCTCAGTATATAAACTGGGGGGGGTTGGCCGGGGAGCAGCGACCGCTGCTCGGGAACTGTCTGGGTATTGGTCGGCGGGTGGTGAGCAATTTCATTGTGCAGCACTTGTTTTGCATATTATTATTACTATTATATTGTTATTATTATCATTACATTTTACTTTATTTCAATTATTAGACTGTTCTTATCTCAACCCAGGAGTTTTCTCACTCTTACTCTTCCGATTCTCCCCACTAGGCCGGGGGAGTGAGCGAGCAGCTGCGTGGTGCTTAGTTGCTGGCTGGGGCTAAAACACGACAGTGCTATATTCCACGTCAATGGTATTACAGTAAGAATCACCCAGATTAATGAAGACTGAGCTTTGATGAAACTGAGCAAAGTGCAGCAGTGATGGAACCAGAACTGGCTTCAGCATGCAACAATCCAACACTGCACACCATCTCTCCTGCTCTGAAAGACTGTTATGACAGATGGAACCCAAAGTCATGGCCTAAATGAACTCAGTGGACATTTTAGAGGGATGGCCCATAGACTAAAGGAATGATATCTCTGTGTATATATCAAGACAGGGAAAGTGATAGTGATTAGTTGGATTGTATTGGAAAGGGTAGAACCTGTACATGACATAGATGGTATAGAATAAGGGGTGGATACTGTCCTGGTTTCAGCTGGGATAGAGTTAATTTTCTTCCTAGTAGCTAGCATAGTGCTGTGTTTTGGATTTAGGATGAGAATAATGCTGATAACACACTGATGTTCCAGTTGTTGCTAAGTACTGCTCATGCTAGTCAAGGACTTTTCAGCTTCTCATGCTCTGCCAGGTGCACAAGAAACTGGGAGGGGGCACAGCCAAGACAGCTGACCCAAACTGGCCAAAGGGGTATTCCGTACCATATGACTTCATGCTCAGTATAACAACTGGGGGGAGTTGGCCGGGGGGCAGAGAAGCACTGCTCAGGGACTGGCTGGGTGTCAGTCAGTGGCTGGTGAGCAGTTGCATCAGTTGGGATTTTTTTTCCCTGGGTTTTGTTTCTCTCCCATTATTCTCCTTTTCATTACAATTTTTATTACTATTATTATTATTTTATTTCAACTATTAAACTGTTCTTATTTCAACCCACGAGTTTTCTCACTTTCGCCCTTCCAATTCTCTCCCCCATCCCACCAGGGGGGAGGGTGAGTGAGCAGCTGTGTGGTGCTTAGTTTCTGACAGGGCCAAACTACGACATATTGCCAGAAGAATAAATAGCTACATACTAAGAGGATGTCCAAGGAAGATGTATACAGAATGAAGCCTAAATAGCAAGCATCCTGTCAGGTGTCTTTGTAGGGATTGAAGAAACGCATGCCACTATAGACCCTGTAAGATCTCACATCTCCATCAGATGATCAGATTTGCACAAGAGAATGCAATGGAAGCAGGCTTTGGTAGGCACTGAATTTAGTAACAGAGCAGTACACTCTGTTGACCAACTGGTCAAAGATATGAGTTTTTCTTTAGTCTGTCTGAAGGTGTTTCCTAGATGGCAAAACACAGAGATAGACCCTAGAAGTTGCTTTCAAATCTCTGAGGAAGCACAAACCTCCTGAGACAGAAGAAAGTTTTCAATACACACCTATGATTCACACAGCCAGACTGCCTCGCAAATCACTGCCAGTGCCAGTCTAGCAAATGCATTGCCAGCTACCTCTAGGGAAGGCTGAAGAGTGAGATCTAGGGAATGAAACAAACCTCATTCAATTTGCAATAAAGCTCACTAATGACTATAAATAACAGCACGAGGAAAGCTGACCAGCTAGTCAGCACATTTATCATTCTAATGAGCCGATAATTCTTGGTGCACAACAGCAATAATCCCTAATCAGACCAAAAGTTCCATGTAGCGGAGTAAACTGTCTCAACCACTGCCTAGCAGCAAATAGAAAACAGGGAAAAACAAAGACATCCTTGACTAAGCTCTCCTTCCAGTTTCTAGCAGCCAGCGGTTTAAATGTATTTACTGAAGAACAGGCATTCTTTAAAGAAGAAACACTAAAGTTGAGGTCCCCATCATAAATAAAACAGATTTTATTCCCCCCCCCCTCAGAGGCAATTGCATAGGAAAACAAAAAACAATTTCCTTCATACTTGATAACATTTCTCAAAGACTGGGATTACAAGCAGCAAAAATTTTCTTCAGAATCTTGATTGGGTCCAATATGCATCAATGGACAACTTTACTGTAATTAACACTCTTTTCGGGAAAGATATCTAGCTTCTTTTACCAGTTGAGAGAGAAAAAGGCCCTGTACAAGTCAGTGAGGAAGGCCTCTAGTCATTCTATATGAGGCAAAGGAGCCCCAGATCCTTACCATAAACAAAGTTACCCTCCATACCATCAACATACACAGAGCACAGTCCTCGTCGCCAGTAGATCAGAAAAATCAGTGAGTGATTAATCAGTCATCTTCCCTTTTAAAAAGGGATGGGAAGGGGAACTAAGAAGATGCAGTTCTCTGCCAATAGAGACAGGATTAAGAGAAATGGCAGCGATTACTGCAAATCATACAGCAGCACCATGTCTGCATGCAGCAATCAGTGACTACTGTCACTAAAGTCAAGCTCTCTGGGGCCCAGCACTGACAAACTATCTCCAGCATTCTTTAATATCCAAAGCTTGCTAGAACCTACTAAAGGAATAGGCAAGCTTAGTCCAACAACTTCTTAAGCCTTTAAGGTAGACTTCCTTGCTGGTGTTTAATATGCTCAAGCAGAAAAACAAGAGAGGATGTATCCTGGGAATGGATCATGGTTCAGGTACAACAGAAGAGAAAGGCTGATTAACTACTAAAATTGCCCTGGGAAAGGAACAAAGTCAAAGATGCAAAAAGTCACATTGTTACATACTAGAAAATCAGATTTCATTCTGCTTTACATCCTCAAGCACTGAACAAAAGGGAGGGTGACAGCACAAAAAAATGCTTTCATACATTTTATGGAAGTAAAATATGAAAACCAAACTTTGTTTCAAGTGACACTTCCCAGGAAAATAAAAAACTCAACCAAAACCAGAGTTCCTCAGTGAGTGACTAAAGAAAGTATTTCTTATTAAGGTGGCAGAAAAGAGGACCAACGCATTACTCTGCTTAGGCATTAAGTCAATATAAGGCAATCAATTTATCAGTGAAAACATCAGTTTCCCCACTTCCATCTCTTACTGTGGTGAGGGGCAAACTGAAGTAACAGAGAGCAGGCAGATAACCATTTAAGCTAAGGGCTATGCAGACCTTTGACACCAGTTTCTGAACTGGCATGAAGGGTCAGAATGGACCACTGTATAGGGTTAGAACTGAATCCACAAGTATCAGTTGGTTAAGGTTATGCATCTGCACATCATCAAATCATCGTATCAAACATAATAGACTTCGGAAACGCTAACATGGTGTAGTATGAGTACAGAGTAATTATGCTGGGTGTATAGAGCCAGAATGGACAACACAGCAGATACAAGGGAAGTAGCCACAAGTCACACTCATAGAAAACAAGTTACAAAGGCTGTAAAGGTGTTTTGTTCTACGAAGCAAAACCACTACTCAAGTCCTGTTACTTCCTTCACTCACAAATCATTGTGACCTGTGCTTCTGTTACCAGTTTCAGGATGTAAACTAGAGAAACAGAAGTACCAAGTATAACTATTATTTCTACTTTCTCTAAAGAAAATTTTCTCAGTTGCAACCTGTAAATTTCCCAAATCTATACACTTAGTATAACACAATTCTTCTATATAGTATCTTCCCAAAGGATTAGTTACAGAGGTGACACTTGTCACTAAACTGAAGACAGAGGAAAAGAAAAAATTGTCTATGTCCCGCTTTGAGAAATACCAAGGCAAAAAAAGTTTTCACTTAGTAGTAAAAATAGTGTGTTCACATACCACTAAGTAACTACAATAGGCAGAAAATCCTGTTGATAGGATATGACAACCAAAAAGAGAATAAACTACACCAAGGTGTCAAAGTTCATTAAAAAAAACAAAACCAAAAAAACCCACACGTAGGAGAGGGGAAAGAGAAAGATAAAGGGATACAAGAAGGAAATACTTCATTACCAATACAGTAGTTTTCTCTTTAAAAAAGAAACATTTTTATCCTCTTAAATTTAGACAAGAAAATGGTATATTTCAATACATTGTGCCAAAATTAACTACACCAACATTTGCATGCCTGTTCCAAGAAAAAAAACTGACCTCTTGAATAGAAACCTGTTTAAACTACAAAAAAACAACCCAAACAAAACACCCACAAACAAAAAAACCCCATAAAACAAAACACACAAACACCAACCCACCCCCCACCCCCCAAAAAACAAACAAAAACCCCAAAATAAACAAAAAAAAACCCCAAAACCCCACACACCACCTTTGGCCAAAAATTGTTAGATGCCACCTTATAAAAAAATGTCTTTTCCTAAAGAAGTTAAACATGGACAAAAATCTCAGCTTTATAAATATTTTTGCTTTAGAGTTTGAAATTGCAAATTACTTACTATAAGAAGTAGTGCAATTCAAAAATATTTTTAAGAAGAAATGTCTCTATATAAGCTATATTATAAACGTACGCGACATCAAGAGCAGTTGTACTTATGAATTAATGCTACATAGTTTGTACAACTCTGTGGAAAATAAAGAACTAAAATGAACCAAATAAAACTATAAATAATATAATATTAGTTTTTAAATGTGTGATTATAAAGAAAAAGTTTGACACAAAGTAAGCAAAACAGGTACTTATTGCATAGATATACTTCTGCCACTATAAAAGATCTGGTGATAAAAAATATTTTTTACTCATTCTGAAATGCAGTCACTGCTACCAGAGTACATTTAATATAAATGCAAACAAAACTTACTAGATTTTAAAACAATACCCTTGATGCTACACGCTGAGACAATACTCTGTAAATCAGTTTATTTTTCATGTAGTGGACAAATCCAGTCAGTGTAATTATTTTTTCTGCACGTGAATAGTAAAATCAAAGTGCTTATTTTCCCACAAGAAATGCGTTCACTGTGAGAATACTGGGTCTTACAATACCCGCATAAAGCTTTCAATTTAAAGGTTAGTTCTAGAAATTTGGAACCAAAACATCAGGGGGTTTTTGCCATTAATAATGATGACTACGCTACAAATGGCTAAAGAACAGTTATGTGTGGAAGAGGCAGAACAGTACAACAGCTCAATTAAGGAAAAGAGTTTTAGTGCACTTTGCTCATTTTAGCCAACATGCTACATTGCCCTTTTTGTGTACAAAGTGGACTCAAGGATTTCCATTGTAAGAAAGAAATGACTTAGCAAGCAAAACACTGTGTCAAGCTGCCCTTATTTTTTCCCTAACAGACTTGGACATATTGAGACAGAAGCTTTGCAAGACATTACACAATTCTTTTTGTTTTTATTACTAAATGAGAAAGTCTGATTTGTTACATTGTCACATTGCTAGTCAGAAATGCTGCAGTGATGAAGAAAGTCAATGCTGGGTCAACCCAAGTCCTCATTCTACAACATCTGTTTGCAAAGAAATTATAGTAATGTGCAACACAACATTCCTTGCTTTCTTCAGAGAGAAATCCCATCATTCTTCCTCTAATGGAGTATGTTACTGCATAAATTAGAAATCTTTTTTGGACAATAAATCCCCAAATTTTCATGAGATCAAAACAAGCTTCTACAGATGTCACAAAAATCTTCACGCATCATCATCATCTGATGTATCACTGCTGCTTGTCTCAGAATCCTCATTCTCCAGAGCAGGTTTGAAAGTGCTGTTTTTCCAGGGGCTAAATTTAAAATCACAGATGAGGCCATTTTTCAAAATGCCATTTTTCCGAAGGCCATTTTTTTGTAACTGAAATGAGAAAACAAGATGTGTTTAGCTTTTTCTTTCTCTGAATACAACAATCTGTTGCATTTCAACATTCTCTACATCATCTATGTGCTACACTGCATGACCTATTTTATATATACACAGAAAGGGAAATTCATCTGAGAACCTTCACTTCTGGGCCAGCCACCTGCATTCAAGAGCCTCCAACTGTGCTAAACTAAGCTCCTGCAGTAAACAAGAGCTTACCCTCTTCTCACCCACTTCCTCAGACATCTTGCCCCAGTGATCCCTCCCACATGGTCTATCTCCTGTAATGCAGTCCCTTTTTCCACAGTCTGCTGCAAACACCTGTGCTAAGAAGGTGTCCTGGTTTTGGCTGGGATGGAGTTCATTTTCTTCCTAGTAGCTGACATAGTGCTGTGTTTTGGATTTAGTAGGAAAACAATGTTGATAACACACTGATGTTTTAGTTGTTGCTAAGTAGTGCTTATGCTAGTCAAGGACTTTTCAGCTTGCCAGCTTGCCATGCTCTGCCAGGCGCACAAGAAACTGGGAGGGGGCATAGCCAAGATAGTTGATCCAAACTGGTCAAAGGGCTATTCCATACCATATGATGTCATGCTCAGTATATAAGCTGGGGGGTGTTGGCTGGGGGGCAGCGATCGCTGCTTGGGGACAGGCTGGGCGTCAGTTGGTGGGTGGTGAGAAGTTGCATCACTTTTTTTTTTTTTCCCCTGGGTTTTGTTTCTCTCTCTCATTGTTCTCCTTTTCATTACAATTTTTATTACTATTATTATTATTTTATTTCAATTATTAAACTGTTCTTGTCTCAACCCATGAGTTTTCTTACTCTTCTGATTCTCTCCCCCATCCCACTGGGGTGGGGAGGGTGAGCGAGCGGCTGTGTGGTGCTTGGCTGCCAACAGGGGCTAAACCACAACAGAAGGGCAAGGTCTGCAGTGAGGAAGGGGCCCAGGAAGAGAAGAAGCAGGGAGGAATGGGTAACCCAGTCTGTCTACCTGATGCTGTTGGAAAGTCAAAGACAGTGGAGAGAAGGAAAGAACTTTTTCTACAAGGAATTACTGCATTTCCAGACATAGTGCAGAAGTCAGGCCATAAGCCAAGCATTTAAGAGTTTAATATTCCAAATGCTCTAATTAACACCTGCATGGCTAGACTTATGGAAATATCAAATGTTCAAATTTAACATTATGCAAGATTCTCCCTTCCAGCCCCTCCCCCTCACTGACCCCTATCAGGTATATAAAACACTCATAATTAAAAAAAAAAAATATTCAAGTCTAGATTGCCTTTTCAGACTTTGTTACTAGTGAATTAAGTGTCCCTCAATTTCCAACACAGAAAATTCAGATTTTGGAAAGCAAGGAAGCTGCATAAAAACCTTGAAAGAAAATTCACTTTCCTCAGGCTAAGCTGAGGAGCTGGAAAGCCTGTGCAATTCTACTACCAGCAATGCTGAAACTACTCAGAACCACTCCCCTACCCTTCCCTTGATATTTTGAGAATAGGCCTTACCTACAATAAGCACTGGTTCCCTATCTTTTTAAAGCAACTATTCTTCCGAAAGCACAAGGAGGCAAGAGGGGGAAAGAAAAAGGGTATTGAAATGGTAGCATCCCTAACCATCGAAATTACTGGAGATCCCCCTCAAAGGTAGGCATTTAGGGCAGCCACCTACAAGTTCATAATGGAACATTAACTTATCGTTACCTGTTCACTAATGACTTGGAATTCCCTCATCTCATCCTCTGTTAGTGGAGCACATGCTTCATCATTTTCACTGTCTTCCTGCCAGCCCATCTCCTTTAACAACCTTTAAAATAAAAAGGACAACACTAAAGAATTTGCTACACACACTCAGACATTTCAAGCTCTGCCTACGTAGATGTGTAAGGATCTGTAATAAATGGATTAATCAGTCCATATTTTTTTTTAAACAAACTCTTACATAAAAAGTAGGTTAAAAGCCTTACAAAAGATATATAAAAGCACAGAAGTTGAGTTCTCGGGTCCTTCACGGATGACCCTGTTTTACCACTACATGTTTAATTTCAAAGGTTGCAAAAATTAAACAGTAATACTTTATCTATAGAACACATTCTTAATTTCAAGCATATAACCACACCATCACTTGCACATACCAAGTATTACATTTCCTGCCATCAGGTTTCACATACAAAATAGACCCTGCTCTCTCTGCCAATCCAGTCAACATAAGGACACAAAAGCCAAATTTCATATTATCTCACTTCAGGATGTTTATTACCAGCCTAAAAAAAGCTGACAGTTTTTCATATTCTGTTTCAATTGGATGGCTGCTCTCCAGGACTGCAGCAATAAAGAAAGCAAAAGCGAAAAGAATTTGGATCCTATGCAAATTCAATTGTTGATGCATAGGATTTCTCTTAAAAGCATATCTGGTGTTGGGACTATAGACTTTACAGCCCATTAAGCTGCGACCTCCATCGTCAACATATTTGTGTAAGAAGTTATCAAAGGCAAATGACTAGTACAATCAAGTGACCCTGGCTACACTATGATATTCATCATATTCCTAAATTTCAAGACACTGTGACATTTAACAATGAAGACAGTAAGTTCTCTTGCTGCAAAGTTTTTGCCAAAAGGATTAGCACCTTCTTCAGGCAAACCACACACCTGCTGACCTTAAATGTTAAAGGAGGTTAAAGCTATTTCACAAAAATAAAGAGGTTTCTAAAGTATATGCCAGAACTGACACAAGAAACTGACACTTAGAACTGAAGAACAGTGAATATACTAAAACAGGGAAGTTAGATGAACTCACAGTTCATGTGCCAGGTATTCCATTTAGCCAGATATCAGCAAGAAATGCCCTTCAATATAACCCTCCCTACAAAAAAAATTCTAGGTCCCAATACAGTGAACATGCACTGGATGCATCACTGCAGGTGACCAATGACTGTTGTTAAAACCATAATAAATGCCTGGAATTGGGGGTGGGGGGGTGGGGGGTGGGAAACAGGGGTGACAGCACTACTGAGATTGTTTAAAAAAGTTAACAGAAATGGAAATTACATCCTCTGTAGCATTTGAACCAAACTGGACAATGTGACAGCCAGGAACAGTGAAATCCTCAGGAAGCAGCAGAAATAATATGCAATTCATCCAAAACTTCTCTCTTTTAAGAGAATATGTGCATTTGTATACACATACAGAAAAAGACTCACCATTATGCAATGCCAAAAGCAGTTCAATGATAGTTATATTTTTAGCAACAGTAATTTGAGTCAGAAAATTTTACTGCAAGCAAGCTAAGATGTTAACAGTATTATGTAAGTGAATAGTTACATAGCTCCTGTTAACGTAAAAAACAAAATTTAGGGCAATAGCTAATTAATTTTTAAGCAATATAATCTAAAGTTAGCAGGACCGCTGTCCCTTTTAAAGCAACATTAGGCTTCAAGAATGGTTAAAAGTGTGAACTATGTAAAAAAAAATTAAGCTTCAGATTAGCAAACGACACTAACAGGATGAGTACATAATCACTGCATGTTGATAACTCCCCCAGCAGAAAAGAAGCCCAAGATATATTTTGTACAAGATGTGCCTATACAGTTATTAGGTACACACAAGTATCCTGTGAGTTAAGCTGATCACTTCAAGTCCAATTTACCACAAAAAGGCTTACCATAACATCTGTCTGCATGCATGCAGAGGTCTCAGCCAAAGGGCTGATACAGTACGGAGACACAGCATCTCTGGGATACCACAAGGAAAGATGCTTGCCCAGAAACCCTATGAAGGCCATTCAAAGTCATTTGAATTGACAAATGAGAGTTAGATTTGACTCCTATCTTCTAGTCAAAAATATTCATCAGCAGCCTCTAGCGGCCAAAGATTTCTGTCTCCATAGCCAATGGTGGAAAAAAAGGAACAGAGCAAGGTGCATTTCATTTTTCATACTCATGAGGGATAAGAGGTCATGAAAGTTTCCTCTGCAGGTACTACAAAAGGAAAAGTTCTCTAGTCCAATATATATGTAAAAACCTAACACACACACACAAAAAAATAAAAATCTAATTATCACTACATTTCTGTAGTTGCCACAAACAGTAAGAATTTAAACAGAGCTCATGACAAGCTCACCTCCAGACTGAGTTATGATTTCCCAGCAGTATCATTCCCAATCTCTACCAGTTGCTACTGCAGTTACTATTATGAGATACTAGAATTGTTTCAATGCTTTTTTGAAGTTACTTTCTCCCTTTCCAGTGCATTGTCTTGTGATATCACTGACAGCATCAATTAGTCAGCTACAGAAATAATTAATTTCTTTAACAACAAGGAAAAATTCACTGGAGTTTTACATAAGACGAAGCATTTAAAGTATTATTAATACAAATAGCAATTACATGCATTGTTTTTCCTAGAGATGCAGACCAAAATCAGAGGGATGAAGTCACTATGTAGTTTGCTTTATTTCTTTATAATGAAATACATCAAGTTTTTAGTAGTGTCCTGGTTTCAGCTGCCCCAAACTGGCCAAAGGGCTATTCCATACCATATGACGTCATGCTCAGTATATAAGCCGCAGGGAGCTGGCCGGGGGGCAGTGATCGCTGCTTGGGGAACTAGTAAGAATTTAAGACATGCTTACTTACTATGAAGGAACACTCTTTATAATATAATAAAGTACGTACCTATGCTCTGCCTCAAGTGAGCTTGAAAGAACATCTGCCTGAGGGAAAGTTGAAGATCGAATGATCTGTTGAGATGTAATTGGAGCATTGCCATTCTCTTGCAGAACTTCATTTTCAAAGTTTCGGTTTATATCTCTCTCATGATGAGGACTGTTGCTGTTATGCAAGTTAAAGGACTCATCATGCTGTTAAAAATAATTATATATTACAAAGTTTAAAAGTAGATTCCATTCACAAGTAAATGTCTGCAAATGCTGCAATTCAGTGTTTAATTTAAATTAAGTTTAAATGGAGACGCTCTATACTACTTTGGGGGTAATTCTGTTCATACTTCTAGAGTTTGCAATACCTGGATACTACAGAAATTTTAAGTTATGCCACTGATCAAGTAGTGTAGAAAGCAACTCCCATGCTCAGCCTCAAACTTTTTTCTACAAAGTTTCAAACATATCTTAAAATTAAAACTTCTTATTTCTATAAGTATGAAAGGCAGCTTAAATAAGTTATCTGTTGAACTTACAAACAAGGTTCCTAATTAAATATCAGAGCCATGTGTGTCAGGAGAAGTTTGAAAGCAAAAGTTTTCAAGTTTGCTTAGTTTAAGGGGCAGGTCACAGCCAACTTACCTCAACCAGAAAATTAATCTGCCACAAGTTCAGAAAGATTGGATACTGCTCTTTAAATTCAGACAACAGCTTCCCCTGCACACATACACATATCACAGAGCTTCTCAGGCTGTTGTTACAGCAGCTATAACTTACTAGCCATGAAATAAGAACTAGGAAGAAAGTTTATTTAGAAAGCAGACTGTTCAGGTTCACTCAAATATTAAAAGCTCTTTAATCCTATAAACCAGAGATATTTCTTTTAATTCTACTCATTCAGCAACTTGTAATTATTATTTAGTAATGAGCCAAATAGCCTCAGAAGTCTTACCAACTGTAAAAACAAAGAGGAGAGTATGAACATTATTTAGCTAATGCCCTTTTGACAACAAAATCCCTAAACTTGGCATATAACAGTATTATCCATAGCAGGAGGCAATCACTCAATCAGCCAGTTCTGCACTTGTACAAAATCATACTTCAGACTCCACAATCAAGACCATCCATCATCATTCCCCTCCCACTCACAGTGTTGTCTGCCTCCAGAAATTTTAGAATGCTCAGCAAGAATTTCTTAAGAACAAGTACCCCAGTAAACATATATTCACCTGTTAAATCATCCACCTGAAGAATGCATCTCATTATCAAAGAAAATTCATAAAAATATTAAACAATTTTAATATATAAGGGCAAAATAGCTTCTTCCAAGCATGATTCAGCTGCTGATCATGATTTGCCTCATTGTTTCAAAGGTGAAATCCATTACTGCAGGCCTTAAAATTCCATCAACAGGATCATGTTATAAAAGTTTGTTGCGCGGTTATCTCCCTATCCACTCAGTTGCACACCACATCTTCTACTGATGATCATTAAAATGAATGTTGGAAGTAGGACAACTATTAGTTAAATGATTTGTTTAATATCTTTTCACACCTGTTAGTGAAACAGCAAGGGCAGGGAAGAGGACACATGCACTTACCAACAAATACTCCAGGCTACATGTTACATACACCTGTCCAAGGACATTACAATTTTCACTACTAAAAACCTCCCCCCCCAAATACACTGCTTCTGAAAATCAGCTGTGTACAATGGGACAACAAAATGCATTTGACATAAATATCATGAAGATATTAAGAACTCAAGACAATTTCGGGAACAGAAATTCCCACCAAATTAATGTTCAGAATTCTGAAGCTCAAGACAGTGTTTCCCAAGATCTTTTTAATCTTAAAACAAAATTTTGTGTATTTCTTAAACACGCATGAACAGCATTACCCCCAACACCCATCTCTGGATGCTCAGCCACAAAATGCTTAATGAAAAGATGCAGACCTTTCCCAACTGACACATACAGCTAAGTTGTACAGCCTCATTACAGCAAATTTTATTTTGCCCGAAATCGGAACAGTGTCAGAAAAGTCAATCTTTTATGAGCAATGCACACTGGCACTATTTCTTTTTTCATGTCTCTGAATCTGAATAACCCTTCCTCAAAACCACTCATTTTGTCTGGCTGATTAGTAATTTTTGCCTTCTTTTGTTTGTTTATACTTTACACCACTCATTTACAGCAAACATAGGCTTCTAATGGCCTCATCCTGAATAATACATTACTTATCTTCACTTGGACTACATATGATAACTATGCTTATGGCTTGTTGGTGGCTGGTAGCACTGACACAAATATTCTCAGGTGCCAGCTAAGCACTGCATAAACTGATCCAGATTGAAAGAAAATGGATATATAATATTATATACAGTATAGCCTCCAAGTTCTCAATTAGGAAGTAAAACCAGGTTTATTATATATGCATAAATCAAACTACTGCCCCTATGACTAGACCAAGAATAGAGAACTTCTGACTCTAAACACTCGAATTAGAAAGGAAATGGTTTGAGAAGCAGAACCAAGTTTTTCCATTCATTCATTGTTTTGTAGGATAACTAACAGCCAAGGTGTGAAACACTGCCCTTCACAAAGATTAGGTTAGTGTACTAAGCTTATTTATTCTTTTTATTGTTGCTAATAACTCAGGCACATCTGTCTCTAACACGTACAAGCAGATACTACAGAAAGAAAAAAAGAAACTACTAAGAAGCACTGGAGAAAGAGTAGTATTTGGAGCAAATTTTTTAAATTCATCAAAAGGCAATTCCTTTCCTTCATTTAGAGATCAAGGCCATGACTTAACAGCTGTTTACAGCCAAATAAGTAGTTTATGTTCAGTCTGAGAACTGTTACTGCTGGATCTACAACAGGTATGAACAAAACTACCTTCTCTTGCCCAGCATGATTCTTGTCTTCACATTCCTCTTCCACTCTATGTTGTTTCAATGCTTTCAAAAATTCACTCTTCTTATCAGTCCGCATTCTTGTCAATTTTGTTAAACGAGGCTGACCAACTTTGTCAATAGGGGATGATGAATTTGACCGATTACACTAATGTGGGGGGGGGTGGGGTCAGAAAAAGAAAGAATATTAGAAGTTTATTAATTTAGAAAACTTTGAATGAAAGACAAAGACTCACAGGCACTTGTAGTTTCAGGTTTCATGTATATCCACAGTCAAAAGCAGAGGGAAGATATTTGTATCTCAGTATATATAGTTCTTACATGTAACCCCAGAGATGAAGGTTTATGGAGCCCTGCTAACAAACAGTGAACCTTCTGAAGTGTATCACACTATTAGCAGTTTTGAAGTTTAAACCTACCAGGTTATACTTCCTAATGCACCATTTTTACTCCAAATGAAACCTACAAAGCAAATATTGCAGTACTTAAAGGCCAGCAATGTACCTTCCGTATTTCTTTCTCCCACACTAACTTACACAAAAATAAACTTATTTAATACAGTTCTGCATAAAACTTCCTGATCCAGTTATCCAACCAAAACAAATTTAAAATTTGATAGATTTGATAAAAACTACAGACATTGCTTTACCTCTTTCACTGAATTCTGTGATACAGTAAATGCCTTGGCAGTTGATTTGAAAGGACTGAAATTGCCAATACCATATGCAAATTCATGAGAAAATGGATTCCCAAGTTTATTTTCTTTTGCTTGGCTTTTCCACTGTGTAGGCTAAACAAAAATTTAAACAAAAATTTAGAGAGTCATTAACTACAATAGGATTATTTTCAGGAATATTTAGAAAAATGATCAAGCAAAAGCAAATCATGACCACAACCATGATTTAGAGCAAATACCTGCTTTATTGTGGAAAAGAGATTGTTTATGAGCAATTCATCCTCTCTCACAAATACTGTTTACATTTTTTATATAGAGTTAAATTTACAAGCAATTTAAGACCCTCATATTTGAAGTATTAAGAATCAAAATATGAGTCTTCAACAGCTCTAAGTAGTGTTTTTAATGTAGTATGTTAAGAGAGTTAAGAACAGCTCCATCAGATGTTCTCAGGAGCACAGAAGAATTCCTGAAACAAAATCAAAAGATGAACATGGAAAGCTGCATATGGAGAGGGACCAGAATGACACTAGGCACATCTATATCAATAATTGGGATAAATTCTAGAGGTACTTTTATGCCAACTATAGCTCTCCACTAGGTATCTATTTTTCTGTTAAAAACATATGTACAAAAAGGCATTGCTATTCTGTAAATTAATAACATCCTTTTCCCTCTCCCTTGGACAGCTCTTGCACTTCTCAAAAAAGGTAAATGAGAAACAAAGAGAGATCCAATTACAGTACAGTTTAAAAAGAAAAATGAGAAAAAGTGTTTCCGTTCACTTTTGGGTGTTCTGCACTTAGCAAGACTTGAAAGCATAATACTCTAGGAACAGTACTCTCAGGGGTGAAATAAGCACATTCAGAATTAGAGCATGATTTTTTTTCAGCATGTTGTTCATGCTACCAGTATCCATGACTCACCTTTGCGGGTGGTGTAGCAGGTTTAGGGACTAATCCTTTATAAACACTTGTGCCAGTTCCATTCTTTACTGGCTGTGAATGAAGACTTCCTGCTACGGGGAATCCAGATATCTGCAGTTCTTTTGTACTGCCCTTTTTAATGACCAGCATTCTTGGAGATCTAGATTTAGGATTCAAAGGGTACTCTGGGGAGGGTGGGGGGTGGGGGGGGAAAAGCATGTGTGTGTGTGTGTACGCACACACACACGCACACACACACGCACGCATGCATGTGTATACATTATTAAGTTCCTAGTTCATTGGGTACTGGATAGCCATATGGTCCAGAGCAAATGGGCATAAATCAGGAACTTGGTCCAGTATTAGTTCCACAAATAACACACTGTACAAACCTGGATAAACACAAGTTCTGTTCCGCTTTCCACAACCACCTTTTATAAAATATTTCACTTGGCAATGCAGGACTTTTACTTTTGGAGAAATAAAGATATCCTTCAGTCAAAGAAGCTAGCTACACAGTTCTTATTTGCAAATCTAAAATCCAAATACTATTAGTTGTTAAGTTACCTAATCTAAATCCGGTTTTCATATTTCCCTTTAAGGTTACTAAAGAATAATTACTCATATATTTATTAACAACTCATTTTAGAGCCAAATGTTCCACACCGAGTCTCTATAAACATGAGAGAAGAGATGCATACTACTGTAGACCATGGTAATGACCGGTTTCTCTATCTCTATGCCTCAGATGGGCATAACAAAACATCTGAAGCTTACACCATTTCCAGGTTCAAGAGAGCATTAATTGGAGACATACAGTCAGCTGTCATACTCACTAAGTAACTGACATTTAACCATTTGAAAGAACACCTATTAAAAACAGTTCTAAAGTCTTCAAAAAGTGAAAGAAACACTTTAATTATTTTTTGCACATGCATTCCAATGCTGCATTAACAACCTTTTCCAAAATTATCTCCTCTCTCTGCAAGCATTTCTACTTCACATGCAGTCACCATATCCTATATTTAAAAAAAACTATCTTAAAAGCGTAAGGAATTTAGCTTTGTTTAGCAGGTAGATGTTACAAAACATTTGTGATAACTGTATACTTAGCTCTCATTAAACTTTATGAAAAGGCTTTTCATAATACCTGCATGCTCCCATTCCATATACACAAGGTAAAATGGAATCTAATAGAAGTATACGTTTTTAACAGTCATTAAAAGGGGATGGTAACATTCCTCTTGCCCTGAATATTGTTTCCTTTAATAGGGAATAAGAATAGCCTTAATTTCAGTTTTTCAATTACAAAACAAGGCTTACAACAGCAGAGCTGTAATAAAGAAAGATACCAAGCTGTAAGCTGCAACAAGCCACTGCACTGTAGCTTACAGATCTACGTAGCTAACAGAACTATTCCTTCCTTTGCTTGTGAAGAGCGATACCTAGAAAGCCTCCTTCAGATCAAATTGAGCCACATCACGCAGCAGCCACAGCCAGAGTGCTGCAAAGGTTGTAAAACACTTAAGTTGCTATATAATTTTCCACAACTTGGTTAGGAAAAAAAATGTAGCTATTGTTACTCTTTTATTGAAAGATAACTAGATTTCCCGACTTTCACATGAAAGCTGCTAAATACACAAAAATTGAAAGGAGTCCACTTGTTTAGGCTCCTGCAAAAGTTCTTAGCAACTAGATATTTATATTGAGTGGTTGACCTACACCTAGTGTTACCTAAGAATGCAAAACATACCGGGGAAGTATGAGAAAAAGAATCAGCAAATTAAAGTACCATTTAAAATGAGCAATAAGTTTCAGACCTCAGTATTAACAACAGTTTAAGTTGTAGCTTTTATGTTTAATTAAACTTATTTCCTCAAAGAGAAAGGTTCTTATTTTGAGCAAGTTTATTACTGTAAAACCTGTGCAATCTAAAGCTGTCACCTTCTTAGCGTGAACGATTCAGAACTGTAAAGCAGTAGCCAAATTTATCAGGTGGAGACAAGAAAACAAACCCAGACTACAGTTCAGTTAAAGGCCCGCTTTAAGCTTCCAGGAAGAGACCTTAAATCTCTGCAAACTAATCTGCTCTTCCCAGCCCTCCTAGATTTCTCTCCAAGACCTTCCAACAGCTCTAATCAATCAGGAGCATTCTTTTACGAAGTCTTCAGCTAGCAATCACATCACTAGTTTAGGTGATCCACCTTCATCGCATTTCCTCTTGGGAGATAAATTCTTGACATCTTTACAAAAAGACATATACTTGCCCTTGGAAAGAATCCTAGTTGTGGCTGCATCTACAGACCAACAGACTGATATCCAAATAGAAGCGTCACCTCTCTAACAAAAAGATACTTACATTGTAATAATATTGAAGTTTCCTCAATTTCAATCTATACCTTTGTAATATTCTAAAAAAATTCCTATGTTTCAAATAAAACAACTTCAGAGCTCTGCTACATTTTTATATTTAGAAACATCAAAAATACTCACCCCACACACCTGCAGCTAAAGACTTATTCTGGTTTGGTGTTCTCTCATATTCAGGGTTCAAAGATGGCTGAAAGGAAAATTTATCATTAAAAATAAAATTTAGTAATAAGTCTTGAATTGTGGGACCAATGAAATAAAGACTCACAATAGTATCGGAAGTATGACCTCTGCTGTCAAAGATTTTTAAATGGAGACAGACTAGACACTTTCCCCTGCGACCCAAATAGATCAATGCTCACTTGTTTCTCTTCTCCAACAAAACATCTCAAGCAGCAGTCAATACCATTATATGAACTGTCCAGAGAAAGCAAAACACAGTGATGTATGGTTCTTCAAAGACGAAGCTCACCCTTCCCCTTACATCCTACAATTTTAGGTTGAAGCATGGGACCTCAAACAGCCAGTGGCAGAAAGATCATTTTGTTAGTACTTCAGATTTCCATTAAGGTATTGCGTAGAATTTAACACATACACATGCCACAGTAAACTGTGGTAAGATATTATGAAATAAACTTAGAATCCAATTATAGTTTCACTTAAACACTTAAGTGACAATAATAAAAACATAATGATAAAAATTGGATATAAAGAGAGAAACAAGTTAGTGGACAAATGACTAACACCCTCTTACCTACGGGAAGGGTGATCCCTTATATGATGATCTGTAACTGGTGAAATCTCATGAAGTATCTTGTAATGGACAAAATGGCACTTGCAGAAACAATGAAACCTTGTTTATTATAATTACAATTAACTTACAAAATCCTCAGCCTCAAACTGTTTGGGTACTTCCTTGTCTTCATTTTTCCCAGTTTCATTATCAGATACATTGTTTTCATGCAGTCCTTGGCCTTTTCCACAGTGGAAAGTGCTGGTACGAGTGCAGGAACCTCCGCCATGGTATCCCCCACGATAGTTTATGTTTTCTGTACCATTTCTGCCTTGTGAACTCCAACCATTCTTCTCTTTTCTCCCAAAATGCCCTTAGATTTTTAAATTTTAAAGAAATGTAATTACTAACAGTTTTGAAAGAACATTCTACTGTTGCAAAATTGGTAGAGGAGTTAATCAAGCAGCTCTATACTCTGGTATATGATAGCATAGTAAACTTAGTTTTCATTCACATAAACAGCAGGGAAGAATCTCACAAAACAGTGCCAAAGAAAGAGGATAGTAGTCCAACATTAAGAAGTCAAACCCCTTTTCTGGCTGCTCATTTATATGTTGTTGGCTATAGAATTAACTTGACCACCTCCTTCTTAAAAGAGATATACACCTGGAATCACACTACTTTAACCAACCCTTAGTCATCACATCATCTCCCAGGTGGTGTCTTTCCATTACCTCTATTCTGCTACAGAATACAGCATTTGGCATAGGACAGCTATTATCATCAGACTTTATTTTCTAGCCAAAGAGCTACAAAGCAACAACGTGAACTTATTTAAAGTGTTCCGTGAAAGCTAAATTATACCTCCATTAGGCCATCCGATGTTAGGATCAAACCCATCTGAAGAGTTGTCTCTTCTGTGATTTGCTTCATAATGATTCTCTGTCCACAAAAAATTTTCAGAATGTTTCTCAAAGTTCAGTGATGACTGTAAAGGAGCACAAGTGGTAGACCTGAGATATCTGATTAATAACAAAACTGAATTATCAGAACTGTAATATGTACATTACTCATGGTATATACAATCCATTTTTAAAAGGACTATGAATGGCAGACAATACAGCAGTTCTCAAGTATGCACATGTTCAGAGTTATGTCATCATCTCCCATGCTAGCAGAAGCTATATCTTCCGATCCAGGACACTGAAACAGTGCTGAGGACCATGCTTGTGACACAAAGTAAAAACCCCAAGTGTTTATTTTGGTTTGGCAGCAGAACACAGCACAGGTGACGTGTGGAGAAGAGGAAAAATAAAAAAAGGTAACAGAGGATATGAGATCACAGTTTGGAAGCAGGAAAGAAGTCTGGGATCTTAATTTGGGTGGTTAGAGACTACACACGTGCATTGCATAGAAAGCAAGGAGCTGCTTCCACCAGAGGCAGCTGTACCCAAAAAAGGCCCAGTTTATTAGCCCTGTCATTATAACTTAATAAAGCAAATGCAACTAGTTATGAAATACAAGTAAAACCTAGAGTCAAAAGTATACAGATTCACAAATATACTTCAAATTATCAGCTTATAAATAGGCATTGTAGAAATTTTAAAGAAGTAAATCTTTAATATACCAGTAGGAAGTACTTTATAAACCAAAACCTTATGTTGAGAATAGCACTTGGAAATCAAACACATCCTGACTAGAACTCATACCTAAGGGGATTAAACCAAAAAAGATCATGTCTTACAAGATAACAGCTGTCTTCCCTATTACTTCTATCTGGCTTTACTATTTTAACACTATAACATTTTTTTTTCTGCTACACCTTAAAAATTCAAGAATAAATTTTCATTCTGCAAAAGTAGTGCTTAGCTTTACTGTTATACATACCACACATATCCCAGTGAGTGACAGCAGAGCTGTGTGACCCAGCACCTCCCTGCCACACAGCCAACCTTTGATGCAGATGAAGCAAAGCCCCCTTCCCTCCAGCACATACTGTGCAGATGTATGTCCATTGTATTGCACAAGTACAAGAGATCCAACACTTCCCAGGGCCATAACAGCTACAAATGCATAAATGTACAGCTATGCAGAAACGTACTATGTGAGCAAAGCAAGCTTAGTGATTCCAGGGAGTATCAACTTTACTGCACCAAAAGTATCAACTTTGCTGCCTGAAGCTCACTTCCTCTCCAGACTGAGTAACATTCAGGGGAAAAAAAAAAAAAAAAAAAAAAAGTATAGCAGTAATGGTGCATGTTTGAAAATGAAAGCCCCAAGTTTATTTCAACAGTTATTTTCCATTAATGTCTAAACAAGCCATATTAATATTTAAAGTACTCCACTGGTCAAAGTGAGTAGAAAGAAAAAATAAAAAAAAGGAAATCACATTAATAGGTTTAACTACTTTGGAAAATACGTTCAAGAAAATTATTTCCTTCTCCCCCCCCCAAGACAATCACACAAAAAATGACACCTAAGTTCTACTGACAATGCCCCAGCAGAGCTCAAGGTGCTGTTCAAAATCCACTGCTTAAAATTCAAACTCAAGTAAGCAATAGATATGTATTTCCAAACTGTACAGAAGTCAAATGAAAAGGGATTTCCTTCTCAATTTGAGATCTGGGAAGTGAATTATTTCCTTGACAAACTTGGAGAGAGAAAAAAAAGCAGAAAACCATAAGAAATTCTCAAAAGATCTGAGTAGTTAACAAATTATCATAATAAATCTCAATATTTAAGTAAAAAATAATTCATTATAAGCAAACTTTGAATAAGCTGCCAAAAATTTCCAAAAGCTCTAGATCTGTTGATCATAGATGAAATGTTAGAAGATAGCTTCATGTGTTCATTTACATATGACAAACTTCTAATATTGCCTTTGGAGTTTAACTACTTTTTTTTTTTTTTGTATGAACTTTGAAGAACAATCACATTTTCACAAACTATAACTGACAGCACTTTATATATAGTGTTTGAGTTGTACTTGATATAATGCACCTAAAGTCTCTAAATTGCGTGCAAAGATCATGCAGTTTGCATTTTCCCCACATGATGGAGTTATCAGTCTATCAAGCCTCTTGTGGCAAAGATGACAGTAAACTCTGTAATCAACAGGAAATCTACTGGCAATTTCTGGAAGTTGAGAAATTATCTGACTTGATTCAGCTAGCCAAGAAAGAAAGCAACGCAGATTTTTGAAGTATAAGAAGTCTTATTGCTTAACATGAAGTAACAGTAAGCTTGCAAAAACTACTGAGTTTACCAGTCTATCTGCAATCTCCCCATAAACATTTTACAGCAATCCTTTCTGAAAAGTTTCATCCATATCCCAAGATGGCTTCACTATTCACAACACTTTCCCATTTCCACCTGCTCAACTGCAATACTGCACTGATGCAAATATATTAGTTCTAGACCTGAACTAAAGCTACTGAGCAATGGATACCCAGCTATCTCGGTAGACTTTGCTATATAAGTGACAGAGAGATGATATAAAAGCTTATCCTTAAGAGGAAATCATCAGCAATAGGTGAGATTCACCAAGGGCAAGTCATGCCTGACCAACCTAGTGGCTTTCTATGAAGGAGTGACTGCATCAGTGGACAAGTGAAAAGCAATGGATGTCATCTGTCTGGACTTCTGTAAAGCCTTCGACACGGTCCCCCACAACATCCTTCTCTCTAAATTGGAGAGATATGGGTTTGATGGGTGGACTGTTCAGTGGATAAGGAATTGGCTGGATGGTCACATCCAGAGGGTCGTGGTCAATGGCTCGATGTCCACATGGAGACCGGTGACAAGTGGGGTCCCTCAGGGGTCCGTACTGGGACTGGTGCTGATTAATATCTTCATCAATGACATAGACAGTGGGATCGAGTGCACCCTCAGCAAGTTTGCAGACGACACCAAGCTGAGTGGTGTCGTTGACACACCAGGAGGACGAGATGTCATCCAAAGGGACCTGGACAAGCTGGAGAGGTGGGCCTGTGTGAACCTCATGAGGTTCAACAAGGCCAAATGCAAGGTCCTGCACCTGGGACGGGGCAACCCCCGATATCAGTACAGGTTGGGGGATGAAGGCATTGAGAGCAGCCCCGCGGAGAAGGACTTGGGGGGTACTGGTAGATGAAAAGCTGGACATGAGCCAGCAATGTGCGCTTGCAGCCCAGAAAGCCAACCGTATCCTGGGCTGCATCAAAAGGAGCGTGGCCAGCAGGTCGAGGGAGGTGATTCTGCCCCTCTGCTCTGCTCTGCTCAGACCTCACCTGGAGTACTGCGTCCAGCTCTGGGGCCCTCAGCACAAGAAGGACATGGACCTGTTGGAGCGGGTCCAGAAGAGGGCCACCAAAATGATCCGAGGGCTGGAACACCTCTCCTATGAGGCCAGGCTGAGAGAGTTGGGATTGTTCAGCCTAGAGATGAGAAGGCTGCGAGGAGACCTTATTGCGACCTTCCAATACTTAAAGGGGGCCTACAGGAAAGATGGGGAGAATCTTTTTAATAAGGCCTGTTGTGACAGGACAAGGAATAACGGATTTAAACTAAAGAAGAATAGGTTTAGACTAGACATTAGAAAGAAGTTTTTTACAATGAGGGTGGTGTAACACTGGAACAGGTTGCCCAGAGAGGTGGTAGAGGCCCCATCCCTGGCAACATTCAAGGTCAGGTTGGATGGGGCTCTGAGCAACCTGATCTAGTTAAAGCTGTCCCTGCTCACTGCAGGGGGGTTGGGCTAGATGACCTCTTGCAACCCAAAGCATTCTATGATTCTATGAGATGGATTTCAGTCAAGCTGTAATCTGTATCAGTCACATTAAGAGAACTCATTCACAATCCCAGCTTCCTGGCATCAGCTTTTTCTAATGCTAGCCTTTACTTATGTAAAGGAAAGCCTCAGCTACCCAGGATCGAGGGGGAAACCAAACTCGTAAAGAACGCAATTCCTAAAAGTGTCTCTTTCAGGGAAATAAAAACTGACCGGGCAGAGTTCAGTTTCTCCTTCTCAAGTCTAAATGTTGTTGATACCATAGCCTCATCCCAGCTCCATTCTGCATGAAACATGACACACCTTGCCTTCCTCACCCCATTCTTCCTCTTCATCTCCATCCCTCTTACCTGCTCTTCTCTTCAGCTGCTTTGTTGAGATATGGGAAGCAGAAATAAACATCTGTTCTAGGAAATGAAGGGGACAGGGAGCAGGGGAGCACAACATTTGAGACGTGTCTTGTAGAGGAATGACAGGATAAGCCTTATTCCGTAAACTAGGAATTACTACACATTGGGTAGGACCAAAAAGACTTTTCAAGTGTTTAATATCCAAATGTGCTCTATATCACAGAATGCTGATCATTGAGGGAGGAGGTAACGCAAGGAAATAAGCTGCATTTCAAACAATGAAGCACAAAGACTATAATGGAGAAAGCATACAACTACAGAGTTTTTGGAAGAGATGAAAGAAAAATCTATCTAAAGTCCTTGAGGCAAAGATTCATGGAAGAGAACAGGAACCACAACATATGCTTGCAATGAAATTTCCCATAATTCAGGAATGAGGTGACAAATACAACCCACACCCCAGATATATTCAAGTAGTACTGGGGTAGTGCTGGAACTTATTTTTATCCTGCTATATTGACACTTTAAAGCTCTTCCACCAGCAGATTCTTGAAATATGTGGAGAAAGATTGTTTTGCAATTGTGACACCATATTAAACTAAGCTCTGATTACTTTTCTGATTGAAAAATGTATTTCAATTGGAAAAAGCAGATCAAAAGAGTTGAATATCTCAGAGATCAAGTAGAATGAAAACAAACAGATCGCAGGAATCATCCTGGAACAGATAGGCTTGATGTTCCCAGAAGAGCAACTGACAGTTGCTGATAGACTATATTAAACAAAGAAGTTAGATAGATCAGTGTAGAAGAAAGATGAATAGAGCAATATAATAAATAAGGACATTCAATGACCTGACTTAAAAAAAAAAAAAAGTATGCATGTACGTGTGTGTAGACATATATAAGTAAAGCAATGGGAACACAACTAATACTGACAGCTATACTGTGCATTTAACAATAGCACAAGCCTATTTCCATAAGTTTATAAAGGCTAAACATTTTCCATGTACATAAAAGCAAGAAACTTACATAAATACATTAAAGCAAGGCAATTCCACTCTCATAGCTGCAGATATGGATATTGCATTCAAAAGATTATAATGAAGACAACAGGTCTACAAATAGGGAAATAAAACAGATGACAGGAGTTTGAAATATACAGTGCTGCCTCTGCTTCTGCATTCACACAAATTAAGAAAGAGTAGAAGGATAGGCCAGAAAAAAAGAACCATTTATATGAGATAGACATATTCAAGGCTTCCTAGAATACTTACAAATCCTAATGATTCAGAGATTGCTATTTCTTGTTTCCAAGCTGTCCCATCGTATAAAGTAACAGTAGCCTAGATGAAACAACCACAGCGAGAATGCACAACTATTTGAAAGCACCACACACTACCAGTAGTAGCATGCATCCCACCAGCAACTGAAGAGCCATTTCAGAAGGTCTATTTCAAAAGCATTTTTTTAATCACTTGGATGATAGAATAACACTTCCGTAAAATGTATAGGACACAGAGCAAAATCAGAAGCAAGAATATTAAGCACATGCCTCTGTTCTTTTTCGGTTCTTCTAGCACAAAATACTATAATCCATTTCAAACTCCTGATGAAGGCAATCTTAATCCAACAACAGCTCTGACAATGTGTCCAGGCACATGCTTCTTTCCATGCTTTTGCTCAAGCCAAAACCCCTACCGGAGGTACGAGCTTGACAACCAAGATCCATCTATTTAAATCACGACAGCAAGACTTGCTAGATATCATCTGTTATCACCCTTCACATATTCATAAAGAGATTTGTATTTTTACTATGATTGAGGTTATGACATTTAGACTTCTCTAATAATGAGACTGCCTATTCAAAAGAACAGCAAAGAACATACTTTTGTTGATGATGGCGGAGTAGGAAAATTAAGCCAGGCTGGAGCAAAGTCATGCTGCGCCATTTAGGTCCAGTCTCTCCGAATCAATGAAACAAGGCTTCAGCACCTCATGGCAAGTCCCTGTAATTGGAAAAAACAAGAAATTAGTATTTTTCAGATGCTTATCTTACAAGAGGATTACACTTGTGGTGTTTTGATCATTATTTCCCTTCTGTTTTCTGGTATTATTTTCTCATGCAGACCTGTTTTTAGAATCTAACTAGCCTCATCTCATTTATAGCATCACATCTGCGCTTTTATTACCAAAGTGTCACACTAATCAAATATACCACAGGTATCATGAAAATACAACTGTAACATTCACTCCTTTATTTCCTCTTATAAATGGGATGAAGCATCTTACGTAAGGTCTGATCAGAAAGCTGTGGCAAAATTAGCTTGTTGAAATATTTTCCGGTACTATCTAAAATGGATTGCAGGAGCTATTTCATTAGCTTCCTAGAAGAAGCTGATTTTTCAAATTAGTCCTTAAAAGTTAATCTTAGAGGCCATATTAAAGTTCCTTAATAAAAGATGAGATGCTCAGGACCACCACAAGCCCAATATTTTCTCTAGATTTAATGGAAACAGTGCTTACGTGTCCAGAAATACTGTCAAAATCCAGTAAAATTCTCTAGTTTGAAAATAGGCAAGAGAAGGTAATAGCTTAAGATAAAACCCAAGAGTCCTTTTTCTACCCCATGCTTTCTCCACAGGTGGGAAAACATCTCTCCGTAAGCAAGAGAATGCAAATTATATTACTTGAGGCTGAACAATAGCACAGAAAGGAAAGAAATGGATGAAACTGCCTGAATTATAAGGGTATGTGAATCATGCTCTGCAGCTAGATACTGCAAAATTGTCAATGACTCAAAAGTATCTTAAGTATGATATACACACTATTAGAAATTCAGCTAGTGAAAACATAATTAACATCCACGTGCATTTTACAGGGAGACCCAAATAAATGCATATTCCACATCTCTGCACAACAGAGTGCAGATCTGTTAGTCAGTGAGCACAGATGTAGTTCACTTAAAATTTAAAGCTACTGTAGTTTGAGTAAGTTTTAGTAAGAGCTGTGGAATCTGGACTTGATAACTGATAATTATTGTTGTATTCTGGCCTGAACTGGACTACTGCAGACTTCTAGTGACAGAAGAGAATGTTCCAACTTCTAAAAGGAAGTATAGCAGATTTGTAAGCATTAAACTGCATTACTTAGTTGAGCTGCTAGTTCTTTTTTATGCAGTGAGCTCGTACTAGAGTTTTCAGGTACCTCTGGTATCAGAGTTAAACTATAAGGTAAAATGCACAAAATCCGCTATCATTAAATAGAAAGTTTAAAACTATGCATCACCCAAATAACTTGTTATAAATTACTCTACTGAAGTCATCCAACACTCTTCTAAATTAACTTCAAAAGAAATTCCAGATAAATTTTCTAAAGAATCCAATTATGTCAAACTAGGAAAAAAAAAAAAATAATAAGGAAGATGAAGGAAGTTCTAGAGTCACAGAACCATCACAAAAATGGCTTCTCTTTCTAACAGGAACCAAGTTCACTTTTACTGATTAATCATGTTCAGCAATGGTATAGAAACAGAAAAGGGTATACGTTTACAGATGAACCAATAAAAGAGATACTAAATTAAGAAAGAGCAAATTAAATGTGAACAGACTACAGCAAGAAAAATATTTTTTTGCTCCTTCTCTCAGATACAGTTCTCATCTCCAAGCAAGAGAATCATGAAATTTTTAGAAAGGACCAAGACAGGTATCAATACTGGAAGATCAGCACAACAACAACAAAATCTTTAGACCAAGGCACTTACAGTCTAAAAAACAAATGGAGAGATTAGGTTTATACCGAGTAAGAACATAACAAAAGATCCAAAAAGTATTAGCAAGTTATTGGTGAATCGGCTATTAGGTATGGGACAACAAAAGCACTAACAATGCGATTTCTTAATAAATTAGCCTTACTGTTTTTAGAAAACTAGTCAAGCTTCCTAACACTACTATTTATCCAACTACCATGAAAAAAGTTTATTCTTAACTAACATCCCTACCTTTTACCTTTGCACATAAATCAAAGGCTGAGGTGAGACTTGGTGAACACCAAGTATCTAAGGATTGGAAAAGTGTTTTTAACCAAACTTTGTCCACAGCTCAAGGATACTGGATGTATATTTCTTCCCACAAAAATTATTCTAGAAGCAGATTGAAGTCTTCCCCATGTTCTCAGTTCTCCAACTAAAAGCTCTAAAAAGGTTTTTGATAGTGCTACTGAGTCAGATGAGTCAATCCCTTTCCTCCAAAACAGTACAGTGAAGTGACAAAGAAAGTAGTATGGGCCAAAACTAAACAATACTCAGAGTACAAAGTCAGCAGCAGAATATCTGTAAATTTCAATAAGCTCATAAAAGAAACTCTTTTAGGCCTAATTCTTCCAGCTAATTTTGATACAAGAACAACAATAACAAAAGCATAGATGTATTTTTAGAACCATTTTCATAGGTTTACAATTAAAGACTACCAAGAAAAGCAACTACTGAAGATACTGATCTCCACACCGCTGAAGTAAAGAAAACACATTCTCTCATCTGATTGTACATATTATTGCTCTGGCAATTAGACACAGGAAAATCAAGTATTTTCATTATTAAACCTTATTCACTCACTAACTTCTAAAAGGCACAAATACCCTATCCATAATTAAATTGTGAAACACATAGCAGATCAGGAAAGGACAAATATTAATATATTTTTTTAAAAAACTACATTTTAGAGTACACAGCCTACCCAGCTTTAAGTTGACAATACCATGTTTTACCGGGCTTCATACATACTCTTATAGATGCTACCTTTCTGATGTTACCAACAAGTTTGTCCTAGAATGTATTTTAATATAAAAACATTTTCACTACAAGCATGAGGTCTGTTTTGATGATCTAGCAAATATCCGATGGCTCTAGGATACTCTTCAGTCTTTGGAAGATATTTTTGGTAAATTGAAAACAGATCACAAAAAGTGAGAATAGGATGTCAGCAAGGCCACTCTGCTGCCACAGACAGGATTTGCTATGCTTAAACCCTTCACAATCAGCTTGGTTGCCAAACATCAGTTTAACTGATTCTTCGTTGCTTTCCAACTTAAGTTAGACCAACAACTCAGAGGACCACTTTCTTCTGCAACATGTCCCAGTACTGAACTACTCTTACATCACTAGAAAGGTTTCTTCTATAAGGTCTGACATTAGGTAACATTGATCAACAGTTTAGAAAAACATTTCTGCCTTTCAGAAACATGGGACTGTCCTACTTTTAAATAAATTTTTAAAAAATTTCATTTAAAGTATTTAAATAGTATGAAAATAAATAATATGCACCCATACAAGCATTTACAGGAATTGGCTTTAATTATACTGACAGACCATGCAGAACTCATTTGTCTGCTAGCAAGCCTTCTCTTAAATACACACACCACACAACATATCAACTGCTGTTCATTAACACTGATAAAACAGCTGTTGTACTCCCAGCATTAATACAGCTATCAGAAGTAAGCTTATTGAGGTAAGCTCCACAGATCTGAACACTATTCCACTGCTTTCAGAAACTCTCTTGATAACAAAAGATCAGGCCCAAAATTCATCATTGAATGATGAATTCATCATTCCCTGGTAGCGCAAACTCAAAATATACCTGCCATTCTCTAACAGAAGTACCATAAAAGCTAACTTGGTTAGGGTTGTCTATTACTGAAGCAGAGCTGCACAATTCTAGAAAGGCAAGAAAATGATACTGAAATATTGTTACCCTCATACTATTAACACTCAAATGCATTTAAGTTTCTTTAATCAGACTTGTCAAAATATTCAGTCTAATCTCAGCAATAGTCTCTGGTGTCTGATTCAAGTACTGCATAGTGACTTCAGAAAAGAAAGTCTTCCATAGCCCATAAATTTGGATAAAATTTATCTTTTGCTGTGTTGTGGATAGCAGAACAGTTTACAGCAAAGAAAAAAAAAAAACCAACTGTTCTTAAAACTTACTTCTTGTGGGGCATATCTGAGAGAAGACTGTAAAGCATTGTCTTTCAGGTAAGATGCAACAATTATTCCAATATCCAATTACAAAAAAATTTAAGTGTATAGTTTTGTGAAGTATGACCTTCAAAAATAAAGCAGTGAATGCCAAGGAACAGAATCACAGAATGCTTTGGGTTGGAAGGGACCTTTAGAGGTCATCTAGCCCAACCCCCCTGCAGTGAGCAGGGACAGCTTTAACTAGATCAGGTTGCTCAGAGCCCCGTCCAACCTGACCTTGAATGTTTCCAGGGATGGGGCCTCCACTACCTATCTGGGCAACCCGTTCCAGTGCTTCACCAACCTCACTGTAAAAAATTTCTTCCTTATATCTAGTCTAAATCTATTCTTCTTTAGTTTAAATCCATTATTCCTTGTCCTGTCACAACAGGCCTTGCTAAAAAGATTGCCCCCATCCTTCCTATAGGCCCCCTTTAAGTACTGGAAGGCCGCAATAAGGTCTCCTCGCAGCCTTCTCTTCTCCAGGCTAAACAACCCCAACTATCTCAGCCTGTTCTCGTAGGAGAGGTGCTCCAGCCATCAGATCATTTTTGTGCCCCTCCTCTGGACCTGCTCCAACAGGTCCATGTCCTTCTTGTGCTAAGGACTCCAGAGCTGGATGCAGTACTCCAGGTGAGGTCTCACCAGAGCGGAGTAGAGGGGCAGAATCACCTCCCTCGACCTGCTGGCCACGCTTCTTTTGACGCAGCCCAGGATACGGTTGGCTTTCTGGGCTGCAAGCGCACATTGCCGGCTCATATCCAGCTTTTCATCTACTAGTACCCCCAAGTCCTTCTCCGCGGGGCTGCTCTCAATGCCTTCATCCCCCAGCCTGTATTGATATCGGGGGTTGCCCCGTCCCAGGTGCAGGACCTTGCACTTGGCCTTGTTGAACCTCATGAGGTTCACACAGGCCCACCTCTCCAGCTTGTCCAGGTCCCTTTGGATGACATCTCGTCCTCCTGGTGTGTCAACGACACCACTCAGCTTGGTGTCATCTGCAAACTTGCTGAGGGTGCACTCGATCCCACTGTCTATGTCATTGATGAAGATATTAATCAGCACCAGTCCCAGTACGGACCCCTGAGGGACCCCACTTGTCACCGGTCTCCATGTGGACATCGAGCCATTGACCACGACCCTCTGGATGCGACCATCCAGCCAATTCCTTATCCACCGAACAGTCCACCCGTCAAACCCATATCTCTCCAATTTAGAGAGAAGGATGTTGTGGGGGACCGTGTCGAAGGCTTTACAGAAGTCCAGATAGATGACATCCATTGCTTTTCCCTTGTCCACTGATGCAGTCACTCGTTCATAAAAAGCCACTAGGTTGGTCAGGCAGGACTTGCCCTTGGTGAATCCGTGCTGGCTGTCTCGAATCACCTCCCTGTCCTCCATGTGCTTGAGCATAGCTTCTAGGAGGATCTGTTCCATGATCTTCTCAGGCACAGAGGTGAGGCTGACAGGTCAGTAGTTCCCAGGGTCCTCCTTTCTTCCCTTTTTAAAAATGGGCACAACATTCCCCTTCTTCCAGTCAGCAGGGACTTCACCTGACTGCCATGACTTTTCAAATATCATGGCGAGTGGCTTGGCAACTACATCAGCCAATTCCCTCAGGACTCTGGGATGCATCTCATCAGGTCCCATAGGCTTGTGTACATCCAGGTTCTTCAGGTGGTCTCGAACCTGATCTTCCCTTACAGTGGGAGGGGCTTTACCCCCCTGGTCCCCATCTTTTGGTCCATCGACTTGGGAGGGGTGAGGAGAGAGGTTGCCGGTGAAGACCGAGGCAAAGAAGTTGTTGAGTACCTCAGCCTTCTCCTCGTCCGTTGATACAAGTTCGCCTTGCTTGTTCATCAGGGGGGTATGCTTTCTTTAACCTTCCTTTTCTGGTTGACATACCTGTAGAAGCCCTTCTTGTTATTCTTTACGTCCCTTGCCAAATTCAGCTCCATCCTCGCTTTGGCCTTCCTGACCCTCTCCCTACACAACCAGGCAGCTTCCCTGTACTCTTCCCAGGACACCTGTCCCTGCTTCCACTGCCTGTGCAGTTCCCTCTTGCTCTTTAGGTTGACCAGCATGTCTCGACTCAGCCATGCTGGTCTCTTCCCTTCCTTGCCTGATTTTTTTTACACTTGGGGACTGAGAGCTCTTGCGCTCTATGGAAGGTGTCCTTAACGATCTGCCAACTCTGTTCCGTCCCCCTGTCCCTGAGGACCATCTCCCAGGGGGTCCTTCTGACTAACTCCTTGAAGAGCTGGAAGTTTGCTTTCCTAAAATTTAGGGACCTGACTGTATTCCTCGCTTTTCCCATGTCCCTCAGGAGTGTGAACTCCACCAACGCATGATCACTGCAGCCCAGGCTGCCTCCAGTCTTGACATCACCGATGAGCTCACTTGCATTAGCAACCATCAGATCCAGTATCGCTTCCCCTCGGGTAGGTGTGTCTATTACCTGGCTTAGGAAGTTATCGTCTATGCATTCCAGGAATCTCCTGGATTGCCTACAGCTCGCCGTGTTGCTTTTCCAGCAAATGTCGGGGTGGTTGAAGTCCCCCAGCAGCACGAGAGTCTGCAAGTGCGAAGCCTCCCGGAGCTGGAGGAAGAAGGCTTCATCAGCAGGCTCCCCTTGATCAGGCGGCCTGTAGTAGACACCAACCACAAGGTTCCCTTTGTTGCCTCTGTCTCTTACCCATAAGCTTTCGACCTGCTCATGGCTATTCTTCAGGGACAGCTCTTCACACTGTATTGATTCCTTTATGTAGAGGGCAACGCCTCCGCCCCTACTTCCTCACCTGTCCCTTCTGAACAGCCTGTAGCCATCAATAGCCACATTCCAGTCATGGGATTCGTCCCACCAGGTTTCGGTTATGGCAATCAGGTCATAGCTGTCTAGTAGCACAGCAGCTTCCAGCTCCTCCTGTTTGTTCCCCATGCTGCGTGCGTTCGTGTAGAGGCATTTCATCTGGGCTGTTGTCCGTGTCACCTTCTTAGTGGAACATCCCTTGTTTCCCTCGGGGTGTTTCACGAAGGTTTCCTTGTGAGCTCTAACTATCTCAGGAGCCCCTGGCTCATCTCTGCAAGACTTCAACTGTGCTGCAGCGTCCTCATCATGCCTCTGGGCAACAGGTCGAGGGCTCACAGTAGCCCCTCCCCCGTCCCTCTAACCATTGTGTACCATCCCACAGCTTGTCACAGGCAAGCCTGATATGTTCTCCCTCCCCCTTCACATTTAGTTTAAAGCCCTGTCAATGAGCCCCGCAAGCTCCTGTGCAAAGACCCTCTTTCCCCTTTGAGAAAGGTGGCTCCCATTTGTCACCAGCAAGCCTGGTGCCGTGTAGGCTGTCCCACTGTCAAAAATCCCAAAGTTATGACAGTGGCACCAGCCACGGAGCCATGTATTAAGAGATTGGGTCTGCCTGTTCTTTCCAATGTCACCTCCCACAACTGGAAGGAGGGAGGAAAAAATAACCTGTGCCCCAGATTCCCTCACTAACTGTCCCAAAGGCCCTGAAGTCTCTTTTAATCATCCTTGGGCTGTGCACTGCAACTTCATCACCACCCATGTGGAAGAGTAGCAATGGGTAGTAGTCCGAGGGCCATACCAGGCTGGGAATAATGAACAGCTGGTTCCAAATGATGTACAGTAAAGAGATTTGTCATAAATATAACTCAGTCACCCACTTCGAGCCACATGAGCAGCTGAAATAAGAACACTGCACCAAGTATACTTAACCAACATCCAAAACAGTTGGGCTGGGTTTTGGTTGGGGTTTGTGGTTTGTTTTTTTTTTTTTTTCTTTTAATGGTTGAGTCATTAAGGTCCTTTTGTGACAGAAAGTATTTTTCACCAGTTTTAAAGCAGCTGGAAACACTCAGTTTTTAAACAAACTTATTTGTCTCATCTGAAGAGCGTTCAGGAAAATTTAATATATTGCCTCTGTTTTAGAAAAAGAAGTAACATGCTGAGAAAAGGGAAGCAGAAAGCCACTGCATGAATCAGAAGTCAAGACTTCTGCAAAAAGGCTAAGAAAAAACAGCCAGAGTCAACTCCCAAAACTCTGCAAAAACAATAAAAAAAGATGGAACTAAAAGAACTATTATTAGTTTAGCTTGTGCTTACCAAATTAAATTAAGAAATCAAATCTTAAACAGTGCAGTCAATGTTCCCTGCACTACTACATTTTCCTTTTTTAAATCATCACAAAAAGAGATACAAGTAAAATCACACTTAGAATAACAGCACAGAAATTTAAAATTTTACTTAGTGCAATAATGAACTATTTCAGTGATCGGGGACAAGAAAAGTCTAAGAAAACTACTTGGGCTTGCTTTGCCTCACAAAATTAGGACCTAAGATGTATTTAAACAGTGGTTATAAACATCTGAAGGAGTAAATTCCACCAAGAAAAGAGATTCCAAAACACCGTAAGAATCACAAGAAGATACCGGTCATAATCAATTTAGGCCGGACACACAGTTTTGAAGATCAGAAGAACAAAATTCTGGAACAACTTTAAGACTTATCACAAATATTTGAACCTGTCAATTCCTATTATGCTTATAAGTCAGAAACTAATAATTGTAACTAAAGAGTTTAACATGTAACACAATGCACGTACACAAAGATAACACTGTAATAATTAATCCAGTTTTTCCCATCTTAGGTGGTAACCATATGAGAATACCATTCCCCCAGCAAGTTTTTTGCCTCTCCTGCTACTTTAAATCAATGCAGTGTTTAAAAAACAAAGTTTTTAAACATGAAGACCACGCACTACAACCAACACAGAAATCAAATTTTTTTTCTGCAATAACGCAGATAGAATTCAACATGGTACAAAAGCAGAAAACACCCTGTATTCATGAACTTTAAGATTACTTTAGCAAAGTGCTTCTTCAAGCTTCATCTTATATTACAATTTTCACATTATCTTAACCTCTAATTCACTATTACTAGGAACAAAAAATGCAACAGCCAAAATGACTAACATTTAAGTTTTGTTTGCAAGCTAAAAACCTCCATGCAGATAGCACATAAAACAGGGGCATGAAATACATAGATCAAGGAGATCCAGTTGAACAAACTATCCAAAACAGTGTTATGGAATACATTTCAGGTTTAACAAACACAATTTCTCACATTTTAATAAAATTTGTGTAGTTACTTGCAGTAAAAATATATTGGTTTTAAAATCTCTTTTTTCCCCCCTATATTTACCAGGAGAAAAAAAACCAAACAAACATAGGATGCTTACTCATTCTCATACCATTTGTCCTAAATTAGGGACTCCTGCCACCACAACTGTATCAGTTACAGATTTCGCCCTCCTTCACTCCTGAACAATTTTACCAAATAGGCAGACTGGCAATACGTGACCTTAAATAACCTGGCCTTAAACATAACATCAAGAAGAAAAAGGATACTGAGGTCAGGAATTAATTTTTGTGTAACCAGTTTAAGTGATCACTTCTGCACATTAAAGGGGAGGAAATGTTAAGGAATTATTTAATATCCCTATCGCAAACTTTATCCTCCCTAAATAGATACCTCAACCAGAGGACCCTACACCATTTTACTGACCATCTTTACAGCAGTAAAGGTAGAAGGAATTGACTCCTGCATACTTTACACCCGGGTGAAGAGAGCACCCCCAACAAAGCAGTGGACCGCTGAGCAGACTGGAGACTGTAAACTGAAATTCTCTAAGCCTTAATGAACTGTACCTGGGACCTCGAAGACTCATATCTTGAGTTAGAATGTTCTCAAGGACTGACTTTATTTTGTTGTCTATTACTGATGTTAGTTCCCATTGTAATTGTATGTATCCGTAGAAATACTAATTTCTTCACAGGATCAGGCCAATATGGTACTAAACATCGTTACCCTTTGCCTAATCATGAGGGTGCATAGTTGGAACTCTGAGAGGCAGCCAGTGGAAAATCCCTGGGAGGAGAATGTACATTTTGGATTAGTACAAAAAACAATGCAAATCATAAACAGAACTAATTGCTGGATCTGTACGCACTTCCCAGAAACATCAAAGAAGGGAATACCCTTAATCGGAATTCCTCTTCCGCCAATATATCCTGGAGTGAGGTGTGGGTGAATACATCTCTTAATGTAAGTAAAGAAATAGAAGATCAGGGATGGGAAGTAAGTACCCCAGGACCATCAGAAAAATACTGTACCTGTATTCAGAGGTGCAATCCTCCAAAAAGAACGGGTAAACTAGATTGCAGGACAAGCCCACAGATCTTTGTTGGAAATTACACAGAGTGTAATCAGACAACTGACGTATCAAGAACTCTTCCTTGGCCTGTGCTGGAAGGAAAAGGATGGTATTGGATATGTGGGAAAAATGCAAGAAAAATTCTGCCAGGAAACTGGTCAGGAATTTGTACCCTGGGAGCTGTTCTCCCAAATATAACAGTAATTGATGGATTAGAATCAGAGCTATGGACACAATCTTATATGAAAAGGGTTTCTACCCTGGTTGGGGGTTAGTGAACTCGAGAAAGTTATAATAAATATACTGGCCATGATAGAAAAGATCGGCAATGAAACTATGGATGCAATATCAGCCTTACAGGAAGAAGTGTCCCAGTTAACTGAAATTGCTGTTCAGGATAGAATGGCCCTGGATAGGCTCCTGGCATCTAAGGGAGGGGTATGCACTGTCCTAAATACCAGCTGTTGTGCCTATGTGGACCAAAGTGGCAGAATATCTACTGATCTTAATGAAATTTGGAAACAAACTAAAATTTTACATGAAATTCAAAAGGAAGATACTTCCCTTGGCTTTGCTGAAACTTGCAAGTGTCTGACCTCTTGGATACCAGATTTTAGCTCGTGGTTAAAGAATATGTACATTGATTATAGGATTATTAATATTCGTATGTATATACGTGTTAATCCAATGTGCATGGAAATGTTGCTCCCCTTTGGGAAGACAGACATATGAAAGGATGAGACTTGTATAAGGAAAATGTGAATCTTCTTTCCTTCCACAGTCTCAAAGGGGTGAATTGATGACCAATTGTTGAAGGAATGTACTAAAGATAATATGCACCAGGATATCTATAATGAGGAGCAGAAGGTCAAGAGACATCTTGTATTGGGTTTGCGTCGCAAGGTTTTGGTAGCCGGGGGGCTACAGGGGTGGCTTCTGTGAGAAGCTACAAAAAGCTTCCCCTATGTCCGACAGAGCCAATGCCAGCCAGCTCCAAGATGGAACTGCCGCTGGCCAAGGCCGAGTCAATCAACAACGGTGGTAGCACCTCTCTGATAACATATTTAAGAAGGGGATAAAAAAAACCGGATGCCAACGGCAGCTGGAGTGAGGAGTGAGAAATTGTGAGAGACAACCCTGCAGACACCAAGGTCAGTGAAGAAGGAGGGGGAGGAGGTGCTCCAGGGGCCAGAGCAGAGATTCCCCTGCAGCCTGTGGTGAAGACATGGCGAGCCAGGCTGTCCCCCTGCAGCCCATGGAGGTTAATGGTGGAGCAGATATCCACCTGCAGCCCATGGAGGACCCCATGCTGGAGCAGGTGGATGTGCCCGAAGGAGGCTGTGACCCTGTGGGAAGCCTGCCCTGGACCAGGCTCCTGGCAGGACCTGTGGAACTGTGGGGGACCCATGCTGGAGCAGTCTGCTCCTGAAGGACTGCACCCCGTGGAAGGGACCCACACTGGAGCAGTTCCTGAGGAACTGCAGCCTGTGGGAAGGACCCATGCTGGAGAAGTTTGTGGAGGGCTGTCTCCCATGGGAGGGACTCCACAGCGGAGCAGGGGAAGAGTGTGAGGAGTCCTCCCCTTGAGGAGGAAGGAGCGGCAGAGACAATGTGTGATGAACTGACCGCAACCCCCATTCCCCATCCCCCTGTGCCACTCGGGGGGAGGAGATAGAGAAATCGGGAGTGAAGTTGAGGCCGGGAAGAAAGGAGGGGTGGGGGGGAAGGTGTTTTCAGATTTAGTTTTTATTTCTCATTATCCTTCTCAATTTTGACTGGTAATAAATTAAACTGATTTTCCCCAAGTCGAGTTTGTTTTGCCCGTGACGGTAATTGCTGAGTGACCTCTCCCTGTCCTTATCTCAACCCATGAGCTTTTTGTTATATTTTCTCTCCCCTGTCCAGTTGAGAAGGGGAGTGATAGAGCAGCTTTGGTGGGCACTTGGCATCCAGCCAGGGTCAACCCACCCCATCTCTAAAACAATTAACATATATCCTTGAGTGTCAAAACTCCCCTTTACTCCTCTTTTACCAGTCAGCAAGATCCACTAATTGGTGTCCCCTAAGTGAAACAGCTAATTATAATATGAAAACCACACCTCTGTTGGAAGAGCTACCCACCTCCAAAGGGAGACCCCTACCCACTGAGCATACCTAGTGATTTTAAAGCGAGCAATGTCTTTAAATTGAAGCAAAAGTAGAAATAACCACTGACTAACAAGTAGGTGTTAACAGTAGGCACAGTGACTTTGTTTAATTGTATAAATATGTGATGCAAGGATAACGGGGTGTGCTAGCTTTGTGGAATTACCACCTAGCACCCATCTCTGCGCAGAAATGGAATAAAGCAAATATCTCGACTCAGTGTGTGAATTGGTTCTTGCACACCGGGAAAAGAACCCATCTTTGGGACAACAAAACCACACAGTAACAAACAACAAAACAAAAAGCATGCCAAGTCTCATTCAGGTTCGTTTATAATAAGGTCTGCAAATAGTTCTCCTTGCAGGACAGAATTTACTCCCAGTACTAAAAAAATAAAGAACTAAGAGCAACTTCCCCAGAAATTACTGATGAACTATCACTGTCAAACTGTTTTATCCATACATTTTAAACAGAATAATCTCACTGGAATGGAGGAAAAAAGAGCTTTAAGTACATTAGCTTGTGAAATACTAACAAAGCTAAATATCTACACAATTTCCCTATATCATTTTACAGATTTAATTCCATTTAAGCTTTGCTGCAAGTTTAAACTCTGCTTCCTCTTAAAAGCTTCCACCAGCAGTTTTTTCACACAGCAGAGCAGCCTACACCATTCAAGACAATTTCTCAATACAAATGTACCCATTTTAGGATTCTACCAGAATAAACGCATCAGTAAAAGAGCCAAGCTGCTGACAGTTATTCCAGTACAAAAGCTATGTTTACATCAAGGCTTAAAGTATAAGCTCTCCGGGGCAAGAACCTTATCTTCATAGTTGTCTGCAAACCACTTAACAGACTGTCAGCATTATACCAATAAAAACCTAAAGAAGGAATTAAAGTGGACCAGCATGCTAGGCATTTTCTCCTCAGTGGTCCTCACCCAAATATGAGTTTTGCTTACAGTACAAGGGCACAGCTGTAAAACATTCCTGAATCTGTGTCAAATACATATGCATACAAGTAAGAACAAGTGCACTTCCCAAGTGCAAACACAGTGAAAAGAAAAAAAGAATTATCCTACCAGCAACCAGAAAGATGTAAAGAAAGATTTAATAAAGCAAAAAAGCAAACTCTTGAAAACATCCAGAAAAGAAAGAGTCCGGATAAAGATATCACCCAAAATAGTAAGCGGAAGGAATGCAGTTCCTTGATTCCAGTGAGAACCTCTTGTCAAGAGGTAAAAGTGTCTCATAGCACTGAAAGTGAATAGCTTGAAAAAAGACAGACACCACTTTTTCTATGATTTAAGCAGCAAGTATTGTATTACTATGTTTATGGCCAAAATCTAATGAAATGGCTGCTCACACCTGAATTCTTCCCATTTACCAAGTGTTTTCAAGCAACTAAAAAACCAAGGAAGATAATTCTATTCTGTTAGTTTGATTCCTTTACATATGGCTCAGTTCATTCAGTCAATCCCAGCCACACTGAGACTCGATGTAGAAGAGCCCCAAGCCACAGCCACCAGAGATTACAGAAACAGACTGCTATTCATGTTCCACAGTTTCCATGTTTTCAAAACAGCAAAACTGAAATAGAAGTTAAAATAACAAAACAGCAAAGCCATTCAAAGAAAGCAAAATACTGAAGCTAGATCAACTTTTAGATACTGACAAGACAACACACAGAACAGAACTACTTCAGTGAGCCTAAGAATTTAAAATACTTATTTAGGTGCAAGTCTTTCATTTATGGTCAAAATAACAAGTTACCGGGGACACACACACACGACACAACACCAAAACAAAAAAAAACACCCACAAAAACACTGTAGTAATCTTTAGACACACAGTTTCACATACTTAAAATTACTTTTCTACAAGGCTTTAACACAAGCCATCTTCCCAAACATCTTTGCAGTGCCCTTAGAGAAAACCATTTTTTTCATTAGCTCACTATTACTAATACTTCAGTATTACAGAAACTCTGAAAAATTTTGGAAAAGGTCACGACTAAGGTAAATGCGTTACCTTTACCAGACACTCAGTTTACAGTCTACCCAATAAAGCTTTAATTATTTAAAACTTTATGAATAATCAAGGTGCGGTAAGGGGGAAGAGAACTTAGTAAAATTACCACTGACTTTTGAATTAAGTTGTTCTGTCCATCTTAATTTTCTTTGAGGCAGTAGTAATTCAGCTGAAAGCAAACCTACAAAAATATATTGTAAATATATTAATGTCAACATTTAAACTATATCTATCTTCAGAAACATTTAACCACTATGGGGGGAAGGGGGCAGCAATGCATCTAACAATAACACGTACAGTTGGTTAGTTCACCACTATATTTTGTTTTGAATCCTTCCAAAAAGGTAGAGGGGGGTTGTTATGGTATACTTTCAAGCCAGACTCATTCATTCCCATTACAGAATAGGAAATTACTCTGAACCCAGCCTTAAAATATCAACACATTAAAAAGCCAGTTTGCATAGGCAGTAAATTAATTTTGATAATAAATATCTGGCTTCCATAAGTGACAAAGAACAGTGGAAGGAAATAAAAAAAGCATTGCTACATTATCAGTACTGTCATGCTACAAAAGCGTCTAATGCAAATGGAAAGATTGAGATGCGCAAGCCATCCAGCAGACTTGTTCAATAAGTGTAACAGCTCATTGTTGAGATTGCAGTATTACCATGAAGGATAAGTTACCTACAGATTTGGTCTAGATGTACATTTTTTAATCTCCCAGAAAAATCACACTCATGCTTACAAATTTCTCTTTGTAGTAATACATGTATTCTTCAAATTCTTAAAAATAATCCATTAATTATTAAAAATGGCAAGTAAAAATTAGATTCTGCAAGCTCATTTCAACATTCTCCAAAAAACCCAACATCCTTTAGGCAGTAAATGTTACTGGTTTAACCATTCTACTGATAAAATGTTTATTCAAGTGTAAATTGATTTATGAACACTACAACACTTACCTAATCCAAGAGTACTGCACAAGGCGTTAATACTGCGTGACTTATATTTTTCCAGTTTGTTTTCCTTGAGATAATATCCAGAGTTCTTATCAATACTACATTCGTAGCTGTTTGACATAGATTTGACCTCACAGAAATCAGCTACCCATCCTTCTTGCTTACAGATTCTGCAAGGCTATTTCCAAAGTTTGCCAAGTCTCTGCCTTAAGAAGCTTTTTTTTTTTTTTCCCCCCTCTGACAGCTTCTTCTCTTGTCTATTCCATGTACATTTCACTATAAGAAGCATCAGCTACAGGTGAAATAAATACACTTTTTACACCACAAACTGTGAAGCCAAAAATCCAAATTTCACATCTGAACCGAGGAACATTTCCTAGCTTCGAGTAACAGAGGCATTTGTAAACAGCTATCTGGATACTACCACACTGCTTATTGGCAACAACATTTTTCAACAAAAATATGAAATAAAATATAAAAGAAAAAATTATAAACAAATTTATATTAGACACTTCATTTAGAAAATAGGTCTCATTGCAAAATGACAGAAGGCTATATCAGAAAATCTAAAAAATAAAATAAGGGTAAAAGTATCTGCCATGAAACTTTTCAGGAACGTCTACACAGTGACTCAGGCTGCATTTAACCTGGAGCCAGTTAACAAAACTGGTTATGCCTATGACTCAGACAGAATGTTGCTTGGAAGAAAAAAGTAACTAAAAGCAAAACAGCACTTTATCTTGGCAGCCGAAGTATTCAGAACTTGATAAATTTAGCCAGGTATCCATGCCATGTGGACAAAAGCATCCAAGGGTGAGGTGCTCTGCACTGCGAGAAAGAAAAAGCTCACAACTTCAAACTTCCAATTCACTTCTCAGATGCCTAATGATTGTTTCGGAAGCCTTTTCAGGAGGAAGCACTTGGACAAATAATCCCAGATCAGTGTCCGATATTTCTCCCCCTTTCACAAGAAGCAACTAGTGCAGGACGGTTTCCCCCTTTTTTTCCTCCCTACCAGCAAAAGGCTCCAAATATCCAGGACTCTCTTTGTAAATCAAGTTGCCTATGGGAAAAAGAACCAGAACAATCAGTTTTCCCTTTTGAAATCTGAATTGGTGTTAGACAAGTACATAAATCTGAATCCTAAAAAGCAAACACACATGCAATCAGGCAGCCAAACCTGAGTACAGAAGCCTCAGTTAAACATTCACTCACATCCTGGAGAAAGCAGCAGGCATATTTATCAGAGAACACAGCCTATCAGTGAAAACGTTTTCCTGTCTCTGATTTCCGAGAATTAAAAAAAAAAAAAAAAAAAGCACTTCTCATTTTATTGGGAAAGATAAATAGATATGCAGGAGGCACCTGGGGAGGAAGGCGCTGACCTGGGCCAAGGACACCGAGCTTAAGCACAGAACAAGCCCAAGGGAGCGGCGGGAGCCGCCTGGTGAACACCCCCCCCCCCCCGCGCGGCCCTGGAGAAGCCTCGCCACTTCGGAGCGGCCTGCCTGTGAAGTGCGCGGGCAGACCCCCCAGCTTCCGGGCCCCAACCGAGCCTTTTGTTGCGGCGCCGCAGCAGGCCCCAGGAAGGGCTCCGCCAGTCCGCGCTGGGCGCTCACCCTGACTTCCAGGGGGCCGCGGACCACGTTCAGGCACTCAACAGCCGCACCACCCCCACGCAGCAGCTGCAGGAGTGACCGCGCCGGGGGCAGCTCCCCTTGCCCTGCCCGAGGGCGGGCCTCGCCCCGCGGCGGGGGAAGAAAGGGGGCGGCACCTCCGGCCCCAGCACCCCCGTCCCGCCACCACCAGGCCACCCCTAGAGGGGGCTGCCCACTCCCACCCCCAGGAACCGTAGGAGCCCCGGACGCGGGAGCGACGCACACGCGCGCGCACACACACCCACACACACACCCACCCCCCCACACACACCCCCCCACCCCCGCGCGCGCACCCCCCGCGCGCGCGCACCCCCCGCTCGCCTCACTCCCAAAATGGCGCCGCTCCGAGCTGCAATCCTCTGCACGCCCAAGCCTCGCAAGATCGGCCGCGCGGGCGTCCGGGGCGGAGCTTCCCAGCCGCCACCGAGGGTGTGACCCCGCCCTGCTGGCGGGAGCCCCCCTGCCGTGACGTCACGGGAAAAATCCCGAACGTTCCGCGCGGGGCGGCGGGGGAATCCCCAGCGCGCGCCCCGCCCTACCCCCGCTCGCGGGAGTTCCCAGCGCCGCCGCAATTAACCGTGCGGCGGCACAGCTCTACAGTGTCACTCTTACCGGCACCAGCAGCCGCTCGGGAGAGCGCCCTGAGAAGACGGGCACTCGGGAGGTAGCGGCAGCCCCGGCTGGCGGTACGAACCGCTGCGGCCTGGGCTGAGCGCTGTAGTGCCGAAACGGGTCACCGAAACCGAGACGCGGGCCCAGGGTGCGATCATACGAATCAGCCTGAGCGGGTGCCGCGAGGCCCTAGCTGGCCACTGGAAGGTCCGTGCGTGGTGTACAGCCAGGTGCCGGCCTTCCTGCTCTTAAAATAACCCATTTTCATAATTTGATAAAATTACTAGAAAGCAAAAATTAACAACTGAGAGAATTAGAAAGTAGAAAAATATGTGAGAGTTTTATCTTTAAAAAATTGATAAAAAGTTGGAAAGTGCTATAGTCTCATTTGCCTTCAGCTCAATTCTGATGAGTCAACCCCAATTCCAATTTCTGACAACAATGGCATTTTTTTAGGTGCCTATCACAATCTTGACTGTGTTGCGATCTCCTTTCTCTACCTCATCCTTCAAATTGTTTGGCCTTTTATTTACTTTGACCTGTGCTGCAAAAGTGAGGCTGTGGCGGTGTGCTCCCACCACCACCTTGCATAAGCGATAACCACCAGTGGGGGTCATGATGGCTGCATCTGGCCCTGAAGAAGATTCAGGGGAGACAGATAACACCACAGTAGCCAAGGGCTATTGTGCAATGCGCCCACCTAATCACAGTGAAGAAACTAAACATCTGCAGCTGGTATGCAAATATGACTATGAGTCAATCATCTTGCCCCCCTAAATAGTGAGCAGCCCAAGAGCCCTTTGAGCTCTCCTGCACGGCAGTGGGCTGCACGCCACGATCTCCCCTTGAGTAGGGATGCCTCTCAAGGTTACTCCTTGAGGTTGAGAGATTCCTTGCCACAACAGATCCTCAATAAGTGACTAATAGCATGCTAAACTTTGAAATCTTAGCTAAGTGATATAAAAGATTGATTGTGCATATATAATCCTTTAGACATAAACCTTTGACCGAGTCTGGGACTAGGATTGGATCCAGTCGCACCTAGATTCCTCTCTGAGGAAGGAGTTTAGAAAGCAAGGGGGTCCTTTCTGAACCTCATGACTCAATGGGAGGGTCTCCCTGACAGTTTTGTCTGACTCTATCCTCTGTGCAGTAAATAATCAAGTGTACCTTGCCATTGAATCTTGTTAAACCACTGTCGCATTTACCATTGAACTTTGTTAACTCACTGGTTTATATCTATAAAGTATATTTTTGCTTCTCTCTCACTCCATCCGTGACAGAGGCTTTTCAGGTAGGGTGATGAAGCATACCCTGTGCCACTTGGTTATTTTCAGTCTGTTGCCAAGCCTGAAACCACAAACAGGAAAGGCAGGACAGTGCTCTGCCACCTGGCCCAACTGTGAACCATGCCATCCAGGGAGCCAAGTCTGATGCGTCTATGGTCACTAGGACCATAGTACCAAAACTGTCCACACTCTCAAGTTTCTTTATTAAAATCTTTTTCAAAACAGTAATTTATAACCTACACATTGAGGAATTTAACTCATATCAGACATATGTTGCAGTAGCAGCTAGAAGCTAACAGGTTTGTTCAACCAGGAAAAGTCATCAAAAACATCTCGGGACTCCAGGAATCACTATGCTGAGTGCTTCAAATACATGTAATACCAAGAAAGCTCTGACCAAAGGGATCATATACAAGTCCAAAAGCAACATATACAATCCTAAAATACGATGGGTAACAATATTTAGGAAAATAAGAGGTGAACCCAAAGCGACATGAAAACTAAGTGTATAGAGTCAATAAAACATCTCCAGGCTACTCTGACAACACACGCTTAAGGCTATATTAATGATCTGAAATGATCTTTCAATTCATTTGAGTGAGTTATGGCTAAAGCCTCCACTCTGCACAACTATTCTGAGCATCTTCTGGCTTTGCAATACATTATATAGAATAGTTCAGTTGGAAGGGACCTACAACGATCATCTAGTCCAACTGCCTGAGGCTGACCAAAAGTTAAAGCATGTTAGCAAGGGCATTGTCCAAATGCCTCTTAAACACTGACAGGCTTGGGGCATCGACCACCTCTCTAGGAAGCCTGTTCCAGTGTTTGACCACCCCCCTCGGTAAAGAAATGCTTCCTAATGTCAAGTCTGAACCTCCCCTGGTGCAGCTTTGAACCATTCCCACACGTCCTGTCACTGGATGCCAGGGAGAAGAGATCAGCACCTCTCTCTCCACTTCCCCTCCTCGGGTAGCTGTAGAGAGCAATGAGGTCGCCCCTCAGCCTCCTTTTCTCCAAACTAGACAAACCCAGAGTCCTTAGCCACTCCTCACAGGACATGCCTTCCAGCCCTTTCACCAGCTTTGTTGCCCTCCTCAAGGACCTTCACATCCTTCTTAAATTGTGGGGCCCAGAACTGCACACAGTACTCAAGGTGAGGCTGCACCAACGCTGAATACAGCGGGATAATAATCTCTTTTGACCGGCTGGTTATGCTGTGTTTGATGCACCCCAGGATGCAGTTGGCCCTCTTGGCTGCCAAGGCACACTGCTGACTCATATTGAGCCTGCTGTCGACCAGCACCCCCCAGATCCCTTTCTGCAGGGCTGCTCTCCAGCCACTCCTCTCCCAATCTATACTTGTGCCCAGCATTACTCCATCCCAGGTGCAGAATCCAGCATTTGGTCTTGTTAAATTTCATGCCATTGATGATTGCCCAATGTTCCAATCTATCTAGATCCCTCCGCAAGGTATCTTGTCCCTCGAGTCAACAGCACCTCCTAGTTTGGTATCATCAGCAAACTTACTAAGAGTGCATTCAACTCCTGCATCCAGATTGTTGATAAATATATTGAACAGAACTGGCCCTGGAATTGAGCCCTGAGGAACACTGCTGGTGACCAGTTGCCAGCCAGATGTAGCCCCATTCACTACAACTTTTGAGCCCTGCCCTTCAGCCAGTTCTTCACCCAGTGCACTATGCACCTGCTCATCTCACAGTTGGACAACTTGTCCAGAAGGATGCTGTGAGGGACAGTATCAAAAGCCTTACTAAAATCCAGAAAATCACATCCATCACCTTCCCTTCATCCACTAGGCGGGTGACCTTATCATAGAAGGATATCAAATTAGTTAGACAGGACTTTCCCTTTGTGAACCCATGTGGACTGTGCCTGATGATTGCATTGTTCTTTAAATGTCTTTCAATAGCATCCAGTATGATGATATATTGTGGGTATCAAAAGAGAGACACAATAAATAGCAGGAGGTTATAAATTCATCCATATCAATCCTCCTAATAGGTTTCTGTTTGTGTTGCCTCATATATGCTCCTTCTATTTCCTTCCTGTGACAATAACCACATCAATATTAGTAACCACAGGAAAAGTTGTGGTAGTCATTGTGGAAATCAATAATGGGAAATGGGTTTGATTTATATCTCTTTAATTGTTTTATAAAATAAGGTATAATGCCATTTCCACTTCATGAAAAGCAAGGCTTTGTCCCTGCAAACAGCTGAGGTGATGTCCTTACCTTACTGAGATCAGTGGCAAACCTCACGCTGAATTCAAATCAAGAGCTCTCCTTTTTTAGCACACTTTAGTTTACATGTCATGAGCATTCAAGCAGTTCCAGCAAAGTCAACAGGACCATTCTTAGTGTGTGAAGATTAGTTTAAAGGAATTAATTTTTAAGCCTGCTGGCATGTGAATTTGATTTGTGAAGACATTCCTGCCATGCACAGCATAACTATACCAGCTGGTTCTCCTGGTATACACAGAGTTTATACCAGCAAAACAATGCTTCTACTAATACAGGTTTTTTTGCTTGTGTGGGGAATAATTAAACTACACTGATAAAACCATACGTCTTCCTTTAGTGATGAGGAAATCCTAGCATAAATATAGTCATTGTCTGTCATGAAGAACAAGAGGAAAGACAGAAGATATTCAGACTGGTAAATTTGTGAAGCAATATTTATAGCAATTTTTGTTGTAAACCATGTTATTTGGTCTTCTGAACCCAAACTGTACTTGGATCTTCAGAAGTATGTAGAGCATAGAAGAGGGTGAGAGCATTAAAGCGATCTAAATTTAACAGAAACAGCTTCTGAAACTAGGTAGGCTGAGCAGAACATATCTATTGTGGAAAACTACTATAGGAGGTTATGATGACATTTAAGGTGGAAATTAATATAGAAAAGAAAAAAAAAAGATATCTCCATATGAACAGTTCTCTTTTGTTAAGCAAACTTGGAAAAGCAGGCCAAGATTTTTGCCACAGATGCTCAAACATGTTTTTAAAAGTCCTTTCAGTGAACTGTGATATAAGCAAAGGGTAACTCACACGGAATTTAGACAACAGTTGAGATTTAAGAACAAAGCTAAGAATTACTGGTTTTGAACAACTGACATACCTCTGGGTAGTTTGATGAAGAGAAGAAAAACTCATTTAGCACTTTCATCCAAATTTAGTATTCTGAATACTATATGTAATTTAAGGTTCAGTTTGGTGTAGATCAGACTACAGACTGTGAGATAAGTGAAGAGATATAGCTCATTCCATATTCAGGGACTGTCTATATCAGTATATGAAAGCATTGAATAAATACAATGAAACAAAAATGTATGGGAAATGCTGAGGTATAAGAAATAAAACCAGAAACATTTTAACTTCCACCAAATACTAACCATCAATATTTAAATACAAGTCTTAGAACTCATTTTAATATGAAAAATGTATAATTAATTTAAAATAAAATGATTTACTGCACAAACTTGGATGACAGGATGAAGTATGAGACCAAAAGTTAAAAATGTATTTTGGCAGGCACTTGAAATGTCTTTGACTTTCATTTGTTCTAGAATACAATTATTTATGCAAGTATATTATACACTCAGATCATTAATTAAGCAAATATTAAAGAAAAATATGGAAACATATTTAATTCCTTACTATTACACATTTTTGTGCCACTTCATGAAGATGTACAAAATACTTAACCTTGTACTAAAAACCCAGTGTGCCAAATATACAATCAATCTGAACCAAAGAATCAGGCAGAAGGACAAAAATCAAAATTTTCATATAACAGGTTTAAAATCTGATGAATACAGATTTGATCCAGAAAGCTTCAGATGCAGTGAGCCCAATATTTAAAAACTAGAAAGAAAATGGTCACCTAATGTTAATAATAAAAACCTATTTCTAATGTATGTTCTTCTCAACAGAGAAGTATTTGTACAATCAGATCCCAAACACGGTGAGAATTCCTCAGTACAAACACAGTTCAAATAAACAGTCCTTGTTGCAAAATTTTAAATATCTTTCAGCTGCGTGTTCACAATATGAAACATTTTGAGTAACAAAATTAAAAGAATGTAAGCATTATACAAAAGTACATAGCAACATCTAGTCATTATAATTTGCAGTAACACGATGAACTCTAGAATAAAGTATCTGTGCTTGTCTATTTATATCTATTATCCCTTCCAGGAAAGGAAGGTAAGATGATTTTTTCAATTGCTTCAGGATTTCAGTATGTCTACATATACAAATAAGACAATAGGATTTGACTGCATTAAAGAAATTACCATTATAATTTGCATCATAGGATGTATAACCTCTAATTATTTGATTTTTCAAGAGTTCTGAGCATCTCAGTGTCCAGTGTACTTTAATACAACTGTCAAGTGCTAAACAGCTCTGAAAATTAAAACATAAGTGCTTGTTGACTCATTCTTTTCTGAAGAACTGTAATAAAATTACCACTGACTGATGGGAGCAGCATTCTGGGCAAAAACTTCAATAAAGCTGTAGGCAATAGTTCATATTTTGAAGCAATACCTAGGTATTAATTTTGAATGATACATAAGTATAAATTTGGCCTATATTATTGAAATTAATTGATCATTTTATCTCTTTCAGGATAATGACTGTTTCTATCTGAAAGAATCAATATCTTGGTGACACTAGTGAAAAGCCAGGATAAGAACTCAGAGGCCATTCTTTTGTTATACTAATTAGAAGGTAAAAAGAGTATTAAGAATCAAGCTTTTAAAAGAACAGCTTCTCCATTTCAAGTTTTTCACCATGCTGTAACTGAAAATAGCCCAACTAGTAGCTTTTTCCCCTTTAATGGTAAAAGCATCCATCTCTAAGAAAGTGTTTCAGAAACATTAGGTGGTATTAAACCAAGGGTTATATGAAACTATTTTTAATGGTTTATCTCCATTAAGCAGCATTCCTTTCATGTAAGTTATCCAGCTAATTAATTGATGTTAAAAGGGTGCAACTGTTCTTCAAATATGTCCCAAATGAATGCTGTCTACATGACATTTATTCTGTTGAAGGATAAAGTCATGCTATATACCTTCTCTAAAATAATAAGGCAAGTAAATCCTAAATATACTCAACTTCTGCCCTGTTCTATCCAGGAAAGTGAAATAACAGCAAGTGAATACCCACTGTTCTAAATTTCACAAAGAGCTCAAATTAATAACTGTTAATCATCACAAAGAACAATTTAGATGAAAAGGAACAAGTTGAAGGAATTATGAACTGAACATACAATACTAAATTACTATTTTTTCATAAGCTACTTATCTTTACCCTACCCTTTTCTCTATAAAATTAAATTCCTGTATTTTCCCTAAAAAGTCTGTCAGTGTCTTCCCAGCTATATTAATTGATCTAATTAATAGAATAATCTCTCCCTACCCCCTCCCCATAAAAAAAGACACAAACCTATACCGCTTTTTATATCTATTTGCTAGAACCACTAGAAGCCTAGATATATATTGTCATATATACTAAACACTATGGGATATAACTCACAGTTCAAAGATCATCTGAGTTTTGTGACATGATCTCCAAAAAGAACTACTGTTAAGGTTGATACAATAGGCTCAGCTTTTGCAGTTCCTTACCTTTATTACCAATCAGCCTCAGAGAGAAAAAAATGTATCGCATATGGCCAAAATAAGATTCACCTACAAGAATTTTCAAGAAAGACTAAAACCAGCTTTCTGACTAGCAGAAAGTTCCATCTGTGTTTAAACCAGGCTGAAACGCCCCAGCAAAGCTCTAGTATTCAAAGAAGGTTAAATGCAAAAAGATAGAGAGAGTGAAATCTACCTCTTTCTCAGCTGCTCCTCTTTCTCTGTTTTTCCCTTCATGGACAAAAATGGGCAGCAGAGGTTTCTCCTATCTGTTGCATGGTTCTGTCATCTGAAACTTTGCAAAAAAAAGCCCCAAAGAAATTAATGGTATGAAAGGCTGTGGATAGGGTCAAGTGCAAATGAAATATTTTCTCAGACTTGTCTTCCTGGAGCTATGTTATGCTCTTTTCCAGATCCCTCTGAAGAAATTTTAGAGGCTGTCTTTTATTTGTTCAGAATTGGGAATTTAGAGATATGGTTCCTTCCTACTGGACACCCACCCAACGTAAGTGATACTTGTACTCCTATATAGTGACATTTTTGTATGTTGCTATTAGAAACTCCTGGTATTTGTAAATAAGTGGAAAATAACTCAGAAATTGAAATCCATGAAATACAAACTTCAGTCTACGAAGATGATGCAATAGCTTCAAATCAGTATTGTCTAATTGATTTTCACTTCTGCCAGAAATCCTGCCTTAGACTTTGGCTGAGATTTTTAACTTTTCTGTGCCTTAGTTTCCACATCTGCAGAATATAAATGCTTGTTTCTCTGTGAACTTTTTGGAAGATAATGATGATACTTTTTATAAACTTGCTAATTATTATAAATTGGCTCAAAAGAAATAGGCAAAACACTCTCAGAACACAAGTACAAGTACACATTACTTTACGAAGTAAAAGCAAGTTTCCTGCAAATATTTTTCAAATTATGATGGCTATTATGTATGTGTTCAAAATATTCTAAGAGACACTGAAAAGCACAATGTTTTTTCCTTCATACAATGTGACACACCTACCGATGCTATAAAATGAAAATTAGCAAGGTGTAATACTATACTTAGGAGAAATTGTTTCTCATCATGCTCTTAATTGTTTACAATTTAATCACACATATACCCTTTCATTAAAAAACTCCTACACTCCTCCTCCTCCTTGCCCAACAGTAAGGCATACAGAGGAGGTACTGGGTCATCTGTTTTTCTATGCGTAGCTGGCTAACAGTTGTTTTCAGTTATATTGCAAGTGAAGTCACATTTCAGTGTGCAGAGATGTCGTGCTGACCACCACAATCAGAAAGCCACTTTCTCTAAGCAAGAAGCCTTTCCTGGGGAAAGCTGGGCCCTCAAGAGAGCATGGGGCTCATCCCCTTCGCACCAGGATTATCCCATCCCTCCAGTGGTAAAACCAAGAGGGCTGTAGGATGCAGCCTGAGGTGGGTCTCTGATAGCAAGCCTTCCTTAGACCACCTCTGTAAAATGCCTGAGGGAGCTCCTGTGGGCAGGAGCTTCGTGGGGGTGAGTCCCTGCTAAGGAACAGGCAGGAAGGTGCCATCTGGACAAGTGAGAAGACACATTACAGAAAAGATGGAGAAGACTCTGGAGTCTAGAAAGAGGGAGAAACTCAATACAGGGGCTGTGCAAGCAACACGTAAAAGAGGCTGAAGGGCAAACTGACCAAGATACTGGCTAGCTAGAAACCCCTTGGCACTTCAAACTGAATGACAAATAAAACCAAACAAAACCAGGGATTCCAATTAAGGATGATTCAGAAGGAAGTGCTCACTAAAAAACTCCTTCTTCTGGTAGAAGGGAACTGAGGGAGTGAATTGGCCAGGAGAGTCAGGCTGCCTAAATTCCTACTACAACAACTACCTTTTTGTTTACAACTATTTATGATTATTTACAAATGAAATTGTTTAATTTCATAAAAGAAAATCTAAAAATTCCCTTAAATTAAAATATTTCTTATGCACACATTATACCATCTCTTATGTAATTACCAGTGATGCCATTACATGCATGTGCTGTATCTGTCTGTAAGTCTGGGTCAAACATCCCCTTGCTGTAAATCTGCTGGCTGTTGGTAAGCTTCACAAAAAATAAGCTGCTTTGCCTATTACTAAAATTAAATTATTATTATTACTATGAAAAATAAATCGGTTAAAACTTTTTCTCTATGTTCTTTAGGGCAAAATTAAACTTTTTTATAAAAATAGCAGAATACTAAAAGTCTTGGGAAGGAGGTAAGGGAAACTATTCCCTTTGAAAATTTGGCATGAGAGGTAAGCAAGCAAGACTATTTAAAAAAGTCTAACTTTCTTACATTATACAGAAGTCCAGTTGGTACTGCAGAAAGCTGTGTTACTTGGACTCATGAAAATTAAAGCACAGGGAGATAGATAAAACTAGGGGATATAAAAACTTACTTTGCGTGTCTATTCTTTACTGCAAATACAATCCTCAAAACCATGGTATCTGAACAAGCAATGTGATTAGCAGTAGTAAGTGATGTCAGTAATACACAGATGGGGTTCCGTCCTTCTTCTCATCTCAAAGCTCAAAAAGTATAGATTTGCAGGAGGTGGTGAATTGTATTTTTACAACATACTCTCTGCTTTTCCAGTAAATTAAATAGCACTGGCACATGGTCATCCGTAATATCAAACTATTAGGATGGTCCCCACATGCTTTGTGCCCTGCTCCCACCAACCTGCCTCTTCAGTACCCTTCAGGAGTTATTGTGTTCAACGGTCCATCTGCAACAGGCGATCTCTGAAGGCAGCAGAGGTTTTGCTAGCAGAGATGTGTGCAGTTCTGTGCTTTTTGGTGGTTTTAATGTCTAGGAAACATCCCTGAGCATGTTAATTTACTAGTAGAGATACAGCCTAAGGGTCTAAGACCAGCTCCATTTCCTGAACAAACAGGCTTTACTTTTTGTTATTATGTCTACAGAAAAGGGCTATTTGAGGCCATTAATCTAGGGCTTTGGGCAATGGGTTTGCTGGAGGAGTGTGGACTGAACTGAAAAAGTATCACAACATTTACGCCACCCAGATACAAGACCAAGACTTCAAACGTGGTTATGGTATTCTCTGAACACCATACATCTGTTGGATGTATCCATGATAGCGTATACCTAAGAGTGCAGAATGTAAAAGACTTAATACTTAATTTTATCATTCTTTAAGGGTAAAGGAGAAAAATGCTACAGATCTCAAGAGATTTTCTTCTAGAGCTTCTGCACTCTTCATCTTACAACTCCTCATCTATAACTCTTCAGCTTCATTGCATTATTGGTTTTGGTTTTTTTTTAAAAGACTAGATTCTTCTCTTTTAATACATTTTAGTTCTTTCCTTTTTTTGATTATTTCAAAATAATTTTTTTCCTTTTTTTGATCTGAGATTAACTTGGAAAATAAAATATATTAACAATATGGACACAAAATGTATCTTCCTCCATTACTTCAGAAGGAACAGTTTAGGCAGCTTTTGTCCCATCTTCTTGATTCCAATTCAAGAGAAAAGACACCTTGAAATATAGAACTCCATACATTCTTGTATGCCAGCAGCTATGGAAAACTGCATTTGCATTGATGTAGCTATTTGACTCACTGTATATATGCATACACATATTTTGTTCAGCCATCTCTAATTCAGAGTACCTGTAAAATGGAAAAAGCAATTTCATGTTGCACTTCTGCTCACGGACGCAAGGCAGAGAGCAGAAGCATACCCGTGAAAGCACCAGGCTCCGGTGGAAGCTCCTAATGATGCAGTGCCATACCAGACTCCAGAAAAGCACAAGGTAATTTGGTTTCCAAGCTACACTTTAAGAGCACATCATGCTCTCACCCCTGTTTCTGGAGAAAAATGCTAATTGAGAAAGAGGTGGTGCATTCACATCCTTGTTCCTTTCATAGAATCACAGAATCGTTTAGGTTGGAAAAGACCTTTAAGATCATCCAGTCCAACCATTAACCTAACATTACCAAGTCCACCACTAAACCAGTTAAGGGTAGAGTAATAATTAATTTCATGTTTCCTGGCTTGGTGGCTGGATCATTTTTTAATGAAAGTAAAACTAGAATAGAATCATTAAGGTTGGAAAGGACCTCTAAGATCATCAGTCCAACCATCAACCCAACACCACCATGCCCAATAAACCATGTCCCCAAGTGCCACGTCTACCCGTTTTTTGAACACTTCCAGGGATGGTGACTCCACCACCTCTCTGGGCAGCCTGTTCCAATGCTTGAACACCCTTTCCGTGAAGAAATTTTTCCTAATATCTAATCTAAGCCTCCCCTGGCGCAGCTTGAGCCCATTTCCTCTTGTCCTATCGCTAACTACTTGGGAGAAGAGACCAACACCCACCTCACTACAACCTCCTTTCAGGTAGTTGTAGAGAGCGATAAGGTCTCCCCTCGACCTCCTCTTCTCCAGACTAAACAATCCCAGTTCCCTCAGCCGCTCCTCATAAGACTTGTTCTCTAGACCCTTCACCAGCTTTGTTGCCCTTCTCTGGACACGCTCCTGCACCTCAATGTCTTTCTTGTATTGAGGGGCCCAAAACTGGACACAGTATTCCAGGTGCGGCCTCACCAGCACTGAGTACAGGGCGACAATCACTTCCCTGCTCCTGCTGGCCACACTATTCCTGATACAGGCCAGGATGCTGTTGGCCTTCTTGACCACCTGGGCACACTGCTGGCTCATGTTCAGCCGGCTGTCGACCAACACCCCCAGGTCCTTTTCAGCCAGGCAGCTTTCCAGCCACTCTTCCCCAAGCCTGTAGCATTGCATGGGGTTGTTGTGACCCAAGTGCAGGACCCGACACTTGGCCTTGTTGAACCTCATACAATTGGCCTTGGCCGATTGATCCAGCCTGTCCAGATCCCTCTGCAGGCCTTCCTACCCTCGAGCAGATCAACACTCCCACCCAACTTGATGTCATCTGCAAACTTACTGAGGGTACACTCGATCCCCTCATCCAGATCATTGATAAAGATATTAAACAAGACTGGCCCCAAAACAGAGCCCTGGGGAACACCGCTTGTGACCGGTCGCCAACTGGATTTAACTCCGTTCACCACAACTCTCTGAGCTCAGCCACCCAGCCAGTTTTTTTACCCAGCGAAGAGTACACCTGCCTAGGCCATGAGCCACCAGCTTCCTTTAGGAGAATGCTGTGGGAGACGGTGTCAAAGGCTTTGCTGAAGTCCAGGTAGATAACATCCGCGGCCTTTCCCTCATCCACTAGGTGGGTCACGAGGTCATAGAAGGAGATCGGGTTGGTCAAGCAGGACCTGCCTTTCATGAACCCATGCTGGCTGGGCCCGATCCCCTGGTTGACCTACACATGTCTGTCGAGCATACTCAATATGAACCGCTCCATAATCTTCCCTGGCACCGAGGTCAGGCTGATAGGCCTGTAGTTCCCCGGATCCTCTTTCTGGCCCTTCTTGTAGATGGGCATCACATTGGCAAGCCTCCAGTCATCAGGGACCTCCCCTGTTAACCAGGACTGTTGATAGATGATGGAGAGTGGCTTGGCAAGCTCCCCCGCCAGCACCCTCAGTACTCTTGGGTGGATCCCATCCGGCCCCATAGATTTGTGAGCGTCCAGGTGGCGTAGCAGGTTGTTAACTGCTTCCTCCTGGATTATGGGGGCTCCATTCTGCTCCCCGTCCCTGTCTTCCAGCTCAGGGGGGTGAATGCCCTGGGCATGACTGGTCTGACTATTAAAGACTGAGGCAAAGAAGGCATTAAGTACCTCTGCCTTTTCCTCATCCTTGGTGGCAATGTTCCCCCCCGCATCCAATAAAGGATGGAGATTCTCCTTGGCTCTCTTTTTGTTGTTAATGTATTTCTAAAAACACTTTTTATTATCTCTTACAACAGTGGCCAGACTGAGTTCTAGCTGGGCTTTTGCCTTTCTAATTTACTCTCTGCATGACCTAACAATATCCCTGTACTCTTCTTGAGTTGCCTGCCCCTTCTTCCAAAGGTGGTAAACTCTCCTTTTTTCCCCTGAGTCCCAGCAAAAGCTCCCTGTTCAGCCAGGCCAGTCGTCTTCACTGCTGTTTGGTCTTATGGCACATGGGGACAGCCTGCTCCTGCGCCCTTAAGACTTCCTTCTTGAAGAACACCCAGCCTTCCTGGACCCCTTTGCCCATCAGGACTGCCTCCCATGGGACTTTCCCAACCAGTGGCCTGAACAGGCCAAAGTCTGCCCTCCGGAAGTCCATGATAGTGGTTTTGCTGGCCCCCCTCCTTACTTTGCAAAAATTGAGAACTCTATCATATCATGGTCGCTAAGCCCAAGACGGCCTCTGACCATGACATCTCCCACGAGTCCTTCTCTGTTTGTGAACAGCAGGTCAAGCAAGGCACCTCCCCTGGTAGGCTAACTTGCCAGCTGTGTCAGGAAGTTATCTTCCACACACTCTAGGAACCTCCGAGACTGTTTCCTTTCTGCTGTGTTGTATTTCCAGCAGATGTTTGGTAAGTTGAATTCCCCACGAGAACAAGGGCTAGCGATTGTGAGACTTCCGCCAGCCGCTTACAGAATGCTTCATTGTCGTGGTTTAGTCCCAGCCAGCAACTCAGTACCACGCAGCCACTCGCTCACTCCCCCTACCCTGATGGGATGGGGGAGAGAATCGGAGGAGTAAGAGTGAGAAACACTCCTGGGTTGAGATAAGAACAGTTTAATAATTGAAATAAAATAAAGTAAAATAATAATAATAATATAATAATAATAGTAATAATAATATACAAAGCAAGTGATGCACAATGCAATTGCTCACCACCCGACGACCAATACCCAGACAGTTCCCGAGCAGCGGTCGCTGCTCCCCGGCCAACCCCCCCCAGTTTATATACTGAGCATGACGTCATATGGTATGGAATAGCCCTTTGGTCAGTTTGCATCAACTATTCTGGCTGTGCCCCCTCCCAGTTTCTTGTGCGCCTGGCAGAGCATGGGAAGCTGAAAAAGTCCTTGACTAGCATAAGCAGTACTCAGCAACAACTAAAAAACATCAGCATGTTATCAACATTCTTCTCCTACTAAATCCAAAACACAGCACTATGCCTGCTGCTAGGAAGAAAATTAACTCTATCCCAGCCGAAACCAGGACATTCATCTACCTCTTCATCCTGGTTGGGTGGTCTATACCAGACTCCCAGCAGGATATCTGCCTTGTTGGCCTTCCCTCTCATCCTTACCCATAAGCACTCGACCTTAATCATCATGATCATTGAGCTCTATACAATCGAAACACTCCCTAACATACAGAGCCACCCCACCGCCTCTCCTTCCCTTCCTATCCCTTCTGAAGAGCCATCCAGTGCAGCACTCCAGTCATGAGAGTCATCCCACCATGTTTCTGTGATGGCGACTAAGTCATAGGTATTCTGCTGCACAATGGCTTCCAGCTCCCCCTGTTTGTTGCCCATGCTGCGTGCATTGGTGTAGATGCACTCGAGCTGGGCTCTCGATTTCACCCCCAACACTGCCATGCCACCCTTAGGCTCCTCTCTAGTGAGCCTGGTTATATCCCCTTCCCCCTTTGAACCTAGTTTAAAGCCCTCTCGATGAGCCCTGCCAACTCATGAGTGATAATCCTTTTCCCGCATTGGGATATCTGAACTCCATCTGCTGCCAGCAGGCCCGGTGTCATGTAAACCTCCCCATGATCAAAACACGTTAATCAGATGAGTTTTCCTGGTCCTTTCAGCATTCTTCCCTGCCACTGACGGGACAGAGGAAAACACTACCTGTGCTCCCAATCCTTCAACCAATCGCCCCAATGCCCTTAAGTCCCTTTTGATCGCTTTGGGACTTCTCTCCGCAACCTCATCACTGCCAACCTGCATAACCAACAGTGGGTAATAATCAGAGGGCTGTACCAGATCAGGGAGTTTCTTAGTAACGTCTCTAACCCGGGCCCCAGGGAGGCAGCAGACTTCCCTGTGGGATAGGTCTGGATGGCATATTGGGCCCTCTGTTCCCCACAGGAGGGAATCGCCTACAACAATTACCCTCCTTGTTTTCTTAACAGGGGCAGTCATAATGCGTGGGGCTGACTGACTCACCCTAGGCAACCCCCTGGATGGACCTTCGCCTACATCCTCATTTGTCTGGCCCTCAAGTTCCAGAGCCCCATATCTGTTGTGTAAGGGCAACTGGGAAGGTGAGGGAGGCCAGGAGGGGATTTGCCTGCCTCCCCAGGCAGGGACCTGTTTCCATTCCCCCCGGTCTCTTAGGTCCCCTCCTTCTGCTTGCTGGCAAGAGGGTAGGGGATCCTCTGCTCCTTGTGGGGCCTCCATCTGCTGCCTTGGCCCCAGGGATGGTAGGGTGTGGCTCCACCAATCTATCTCCCTCTCGCACTCCCTGATACTCCTTGGCCTTTCCACTTCCTCTTTCAGCTCTGCCATGCCCTTCAAACAGGCTTACCGCAGTAATTTCACCCTCCTCACTCTTTATCTTGATCTGTACTCAGTGAAAACCACTGGGAGGTAAAACGTGTTGTAACAGCATAGAACATAATTGCACTATAGATATTGCTATCAAAATCCAGCCCCAACTCAGATACAGGATCATAGCAGTCCTTTTCAAATCTTCAGGATCCAGTTTTTCATCAACCTTTTTTTTGTAGGTATTGGAGTCTGTAAATATTTGTAAGTTTTTCTGTATAGCTGCAATTTCCAAGCGCAAAACTGAATGTCAGGAAAAGACAAGAAAAGAAAATGCTCGTTTTTATCACTGATATGCTTTAGAACCAGGTAAGTTGTTTTTTTTCCCCCTGTCTTGCAGCCCCCTGTCCACTACAACTCTGAGCACTGTAGTTTTTCCAGAATCCTTGCTGCAACTTATACGACAGCTCTGGAACACACCTAATGACCTGCTGTGGTAGAGCATTGAGTTCATATTATTTTATCAAAGTGGCCTGAATTATAATTAAAAAACTTCCCTTTCCCTTTGATCTAAATCTGATAAAAGTTTTAAAGTGGCAAATTAACAGCAGAAGATTTATCTGTAAAATTGCACACAACTGAAAAACTTAATCATGTTAAACAGTTGAAAGACTGAAGTAAACTACTTCACAAGTTAAGAAATAGCTAATTGCATCCAAATCAGGGAGAATTCCTATTGAGAAAATGTGTATAGTAGCAAATATGTACTTCCCTGAATTGGAGATTCTTCCTGCTGCACTTTCTGTGCTTATTATGCCAATTAGATGAACAGGTCTGTGTATGTGTTACACATTCTGTGTTCATGGGAAGCTATTTTGCCTTACCAGAGCTGAGGCTTCAAGGGAACTGGGATAGGAACTGGGTTTGCTCTATCTGGAGGGAACAAAACTGAAAAATGCTAAGGAGCATTAGTGGGTTATAATGGCATTCCAGATCAGTCAAAGGTGGAAAGTATTAAATCTTCCTTAATTTTTGAGTACATGCAGTGTGCTCTGACATAGCCTGTCTGTCTGATCATTTTTACCTAACTCCCTAATCTGTGTATACAACTTTGGAAAAAGGCAAAGACAGATCAGGGATCAGAGGATGAAGTACTGCTAGAGCTGCTTGTGACTGTGACAACTTTCCTAAAAAATGTGTTTCCATAAAGTCTTGGGATTTTTATGTTGTGAACATCTTACCCCTAGGTATATCAAGAGTAGGTATGTCTACATCTTAGGCTGCTGTGTAGTTTGGAGGTACGTGAACAGTTTATATATTGGAAGTAGACTAGGCTCAGCAGTGCAGCACGTGACACAAGTTAATTTACTCTGTTTCTCAGAGCAACAGGTCCCAGCAGAATAAATTAAACAGTATAGAGCTCCATTACTTAAGTACCTAAACTAGCTTGGGATCTCTGCACTGTCTGCAAACCCAGTTTAGGATGCATCCAAAGAAACTGTTTGCTTCAGGATACAGCTTTTAGCCTCCTGAATTCTCAGGATGGGACACAGTCTGGGGCACTACTGCAACTGAGTGTCACTGATGCACACCACCCCTCCAGCAGATCGATATTCGATATAGCAAGTACAGCAGATGTTATTTTGGCCAGAAGCAGAAACATGTAATTCCAAAGTTAAAAGCATGAATCTTCATAGGCTGGGATCAAGCTGATAATGGCCAGATTCCCACTTCCTGTGTACCGGGACAAAAAATACCACTAAAAAAATGTAATAGATATTACTTTGTACATAAAACGCCTCAACTTTTAGATACAATATCCACCACAAAGTAAATTTCACTTTCTCTGTTTAACCCACAGCAGGCAATCAACAACAGCAAGGTTTGAAGGCTTTGACATTTTGTTTCCTGCTTCAGACACTTAGGATGTAAGGTGTTAGCATAACTGCTAGCCCTCCTCCACACCAGCACCTAGGAAGGGGCTTAATATGTAGTGAAGAGCAGGTTACACAACCGGGTACCACTCGGTCGTGGGGTAACGTTTCTGCACGGTATTCCCGGCCCAAGTCGCGGCAGTCACAGACGAGCTGATCCAGACGGGCGCGGCGGGGCGCCGAAGCCGGGGGGTGTCCAAGTTACCTGGGCTCCAGCCGACCTCAGAACCCCTGAGGCAGCACAGCGAAGGCCCTAGCGACTTCCTGCTCGCCTCGGAACGGGCAGCCTCTGCTGGCCGAAGCTTCCCCGGGCGGGGCCGTGCCCCTCAGGCCTAGGCTCCGCGGCGGGCGCTGAGCGCCCTCTCCGGGCGGGGCGGGGCAAGCACCTTTGCCAGCCGGGCGGAAGTCCGCGGCGCTGCTGGAGGCGGGGTCCCGACACTGCCTCCTCCGCCCCAGCCCAGTCTCGCCGGCCTCTCCGCTCCCTCCTTCCCTCCCTGGCCGGCTCCGTCTGGAGCTCGGTGGTTGCCATTGGTTTAGCAGCCCTATCCGGGCACTCGGCGCAGCGCTGTTGCTCAGCCCGATCGTCCCAATATGGCGGAGGTGAGCGAGGAAAGTGGGATGGGGCGTTGGGGTTCGGCCGGCTCCCCGCGGGGCTCCGTCACCGGCAGGCCCCCCGCGCCCGCCTCGCCATCCCCGTAAGGCGCTTCCGGGGCGGCTTGGCGGCGCGGGGTGGCCGGCGAGGCGGCCAGCAGTGCCGGGGCAGTGGGAGCCTGCGCGACTAGGCCGCACGGCGGGTGCCGCGCAGCGCGGGTTCGGGTTCGGGTTCGGGTTCACAGCCCACGGGCGGTCGACAAGCCGTGGCCGGGCGCGGAGAGGGGTGCGGCCGCCGCACCGGGCCCCGGGGAGCACGGGACGGCCGGCGGTGGCGCCGCCGCAGCACGGGCGATGGAGAAACGCCCGGCGGGAGGGAAGAGGAGCGAGCCCTGGGCTGGGAGCGGGGAAGAGGCGGCCGGTCCGGCTCCCTCCGCCGCTGCCTGCCCCTGTCATGTCCCGCCGGGGCCGGAGGGAGCGGGAGCGCCGGGTCGGGCGCGGCTCCTGGGGGGCTTCTGCCAAGGGAGGAGGAAAGGAGAGCGGCAGACGGGGAGCGAGCGATGGGAGAGGGTGAATGGGATGGAGGGGCGAGCGGGGCGGAGGCCAGGGGCGAGGCCGGCGGGGAGCGCGGAGCGGCGGAAAGGGGGGGGCGGTGGGGGCATGAAATGGAGACCCCCTACCAGCTGCTGGGCTGGAGGGAGCCCGCGTCTCACCTTGCTCTCTCCTTTTCCCGCAGGCTTCCTTTGGGAGTTCGAGCCCAGGTTCGTCCTCGTCCACCTCCTGCCCCGGCACCTACCCTGCTGCCTGCACGCCGCGCTCTCCTTCCTGCTCCTTCCCAAAGTTACCCTCTGTTGCCTCATAGCTTTTCTAATGCTTCGTGTTCACGTAACTAATTGCCTGCCTGATTTTTAAGAGAAGGAGATGTGTGCTGTGGAGTTCTTTCCTTAACTCTGGTCACAGTTAGTAATTGGCTGCTTGGAACCCAAAATGAAAACAAAGTTTTGTAGCACTTTTAAGTCAGCATCTCAGTAAAGTCATGTAGCCTGGAGAGAGACCGCTTCTCTTGTTGCTGATAACTGCAGGCTTGTGTAATTTTTTGACTTCTTGATAATATCGGAAAATTTTTAAAATAATAATGATATGTAATTGTTAAGGCTTTAACTGCTGTTAAGGTTCTTTGGAATACTTTACACAAGCAAGCATGTTTAATGTCAGCAGGGCTACTCATGAAGTATTTGGGGAATGCATTTGCTTCTGTGTAACTGCTTTCAGCATTGGCTGTTTTTAATTTTTTTTAACTACTCTTATTAAATTTATTGAGCTTGTATTATTTGAATATGGTTTTAAATATTTTAAATGAGATAGAGTGTTCAGAGCTACTAAAGAAGTGGAACTTCTTTAGATAAAGTCTGTGAGTGGAATAGAACTTTCACTTGAGTTAAACATAAAATGAATTAGAACAGCGATTAGAAGCAGTAATCTTGAGCATATGTATATATAAAAATATATTATATTAAGGCAGTTGATAGTGTTGTCTCACAAAGGGAGTTTGTTACCCAGTGTGCAACAATCCAATTCACACACTGAGTTGAGATATTGATTTTATTTCATTTCTGCGCAGAGATGGGTGCTAGGTGGTAATTCCACAAAGCTGGCACACCCAATGAGACTTTCTGTGCCTTATTTATACACAAAACTTACAGAGTTAGTAATCATTCTTTTTATGATGATTGGTTAGTAATTGCCATCCTATCTGCTATTGGTCAACTATATTCTAATTAGCCTCGCTTGCTATGTAAATTAGCATGCATGCTCCTTATGGGGGGGTGGGGGGGCAAATCCTTTTGGTCCTAAATTGAGTTGGTGGTCACGATCTCCCCCTGCCAGAATTAACTTTCCCCCAGTTACTGTTTTTTGGCCATCATCCAGTTTTTCCAGCACCTGCTGGGGTAGGATGTTCCCTTTTATCAGTCTTTCAGTACTTCTTCAAGGTCTAGTTGCTCTGGGATGTCTTTGGTTAAAGAGTAGTGAATGTTTGTTCTTCTGATTAGGGATGATTAAGTGTCCTTTACTTGCCAGCTCACAAAAACATCTTGGCCTGCTACGATGTTAGCTAAGTTTCAGAGTTAGCCTTCAACAATAGTTCTTTAAAAGCCATAGGATCAGGATGTGATGGCCAACAGTAGAAAAATTCAACATGTAATGTTGTAATTGGAGTAGTATTATCAGCTATGTTGAGAGCTTTATAAGACTATAATATGAATAGCATGTGAATAAAAAGCATTTTTGGCCTGAATGTTTCCCTATGGTATGGTGTTATAAACTTTCACAGTATTGTCTTAAGCGAGCTAAACAGAAAAAAATTTACTTTAATTACCTGCATATAAGGAATGAACACTTAGCATAATTGCTGAAAAATTAATTAGATGCTTTAAGACTCAGAAGTGTTAGTATATACAGCTGTCTCCTTGAAGGCTAGAAGCAGCGCAGAGAGATATTGCTTTATTTTTTGAAGAAAAGCATTGAAAATTTGCAGCTATTTCCTTCAAAACTTCTTCAGAAGTTCTTATGTGGAAATAATTCTTAATAAACCTTTTCTTTGCTGCTTGTAAGCCAAGAATTGCAACAGAGCACTAATATGTAAGAACTAGAAGGGGAAGCCAGAAGTGAAAGAGAAATATCCTAATCTGTTTCTTTTCTCCATCCTGAAAGCCTTAAGAAAGTGAACATTAAAGAACAAAACAACCCTGTATTTCAGTAATTTTCATTGTAGAACACTGGCTTTGCGGTGCAGAATATTTGCATTTTTAAAACTTGTTGAATCTAATGATAACCTTTCTAACAGTTGACAGAATGCACTTAAAATAATAACAGTACTTTTTTGATGACTTATGAGTATCCTCTTGAGTAATGAAAAAGTGTCTGTTGGACCACAGGGCTGTCACAATGACTTGTTAATAAATCTGATCCATTAGAAGTGTTTTGTTATTTCTGGTATATTTTCCTCTATATTTCTTGAAACTCTGCTATGTTTGTTCTTCATTTTTAGATCACGTGCTAAGAATTAAATTAGTTTTAATAAAAGATCTCATCTGTGAGGCTAAACTAATCTGAAGTGAGTCTCGCTGCTTATTTTGCTGTTAGTAGGAAGCTGATTCACAAACTAAGTTAGCTGTTTTACCAGTGAAAAACTATGCTAGTTACCATATAAATCATATAAATAGAATCAGAGTCTATAAATCAGTGTCTTTGCAGCATTTGAAATCTTGTGACGTGGACTTTATACCTTAATGATGATTTCAGATGTTTTGAACAATCTTTTATTCAGTAAAATATTAATTTGGGATTGTACTTTCTGAAACTTTGTTTCAGTAGTTTAGATACTTATCCCAAGTACTCTATACTGCAAGAGAGAAAACTGCACCTATTACTTACAAGTACAAAAAAGGGCAGGCCAGCTAAAATAGCTGAATTTGTCAGGTAGTTAGGAATTTGTTCCAGTTATTCCATTGAGAGTTCTGACCCTGTATTCATGCAACCTTATTTTTTTTCTGTGATGTAATTTCATATGTTGGTATAGAAAAAAAAAAGACTCAAATTAGGTTTTTTTCATAGTTGGCTCTTTATCATCTGAGGATCATGACTTTGACCCTTCTGCTGAAATGCTGGTACATGATTATGATGATGAGCGAACTCTTGAAGAGGAGGAGGAAATGATGGAAGAAAACAAAAATTTCAGCTCCGAAATTGAAGATTTAGAAAAGGTAAGAGTGACTTGCTCTCTCCTGAATGTCCATATGTGTTGTACCTTTTTTTAGTGAAAAGAACATTCAACCTGTTCTTTAGTTTGTATTGTATAGTGCAGTTTCCTGCAAAATGCCTTTGCAGTTTGTTTAAAACAAGAAAAGAAAATCGCATTTGGTTAGGATATAGCAGTGCATCCTCACAAAAAGGCTGAACTTAGCTTCTCAAAGATATTAGTGTTATGTTAAGTTCAGATTCTTTTTCATTTAATAATCTTTTCACTTTGGAAGAGAAATTACTGAAGCAGGTTTGAGGGTCCTATCATCTAATATCACTTATCACTTCTAAGTTTTATAAGTTGGATATAAGTTGAAATTGTACGTTTTGCATACTATTAAGTGACAGCTAGCTGTGTTTCATTCTGTTGGTCAGATTTTGTTTTTCCAATCTGGAAACACAGTCCTGTTTTAGACATGATGGATCACATTCATTTGCTACATAAATTGTAGTTCTATGTCTCAGTTTCATCAGTTTGGCATTTGGTGGGTGTACAAAATGACCAGTGTGCTCCTTGGCTTTTCCTATTCCTTTTTACACTCTTTAATTACATGTTTTTTCTATTTACACCTCTTGTTCATCTGTGACAGTGCATCACCCGTTTTAAACGCCTGCTGAATGCTGAACATCCACAAACTGTTGCTGCTTGCATTACCATTCAGTGACCCACTTACACTACTCAGCATAACTGCAGATTTTGGTCAACAGAGTTCCAGGAAAGTGTAATTTTTAGCATTAAATATGAGGCTGTGTTTTTGTAGTCCATGTAAAAACAAATTTTCTAAATGTAGAGTTTGACAGTGTTTATACTCCTGATTTTTTTTTTTTTTTTCTTTTTTGGTCCTGCTACCTTTACAATTACATTTTTGCTGATTATGAACTTGCAAGCTGCTTCAGTATTATAATTGCCAAGTCTGGTGGTTAAAATGGAGTTGTTAATCCACAAAATGATCTTATCGCTTCTATAACAGAAGGAAAAAGAACTGAGTGCCACTTATCTTAAACACTTTATTACTTTATGTCCCGAACCTGGAAAGACTTGGACATGAGTTTATGTGAAAAGTCTTTGCAGGACTAAGACCTTAGCTGACTAAAGAAAACAAGTAATTTAATCGGTGTGAGTTCAACAAGAAATTTTTAAAGGTAATATAACTTTTAAAGGTATAAATATTGGAAAATATTTCTAATACTTTGATGACTTGAATCAGATAACTAAAAAAAATCTCCACGGTTTGTTGTTTTATTAATTATGTTAGGATGCAAATATGATGATATTTAGTAAAATCATTTGATCAAAGGCTGTTGGAAAAAACAAGTTATAAACCAAGGCTTTCTCTTGATTTTTGCTGCTGTATCATTAGCTATCTTTCTCCTATTACCTTCTGTACTGGTTTTGGCTGGGATAGAGTTAAATTTCTTCACAGTAGCTTGTATGGGGCTATGTTTTGGATTTATGCTGGAAACAGTATTGATAACACACTGATGTTTTAGTTACTGCTGAACAGTTTTTCCACAGTGTCAAGGCCTTTTCAGCTCCTCATACTGCCCTGCTGTTTGGAGACTGGCTGGGCATGGGTTGGTTGGTGGTGAGCAATTGTTTTCATTTGCATCGCTTGTCTGTCTTGGGTTTTAGTTCCTCTCTCTCTTTTTTTTTTTTTCTTCCCCCCCCCCCCCCCCCCTTACAATTTTAAAAAAATTATTATTTCTTTTAAATTATTAAACTGTTTTTATCTCAACCCACAAGTTTCTTTTTCACTTTTACCCTTCTGATTCTCTCCCCCCATCCCACGGGGGGGGGGGGGGGAGGGGCAGGCGGGCGGCTAGCTCTGTGGTGTTTAGTTGCCGGCCAGGGTTAAGCCATGACAGTCCTTTTTGGCACCCAATGTGGGGCACGAAGGGTTTGAGATAATAACAGACTAACCAGAGCATATTAGAAGGAATTACATCTGTTAACAGTTGCTGGTCACGATATCAATTCATCTGTTCTCAATATTAGATTATCTGATCTGTGCCATGCTCCTTTTTTTGCTGTACATGTTAAAGATTGGTTTTGACTTTTGCAGTTTGCTGTGCTCTGTAGTGCTTAGTGATGTTTTGCCTGGGAGATTTATTATTAAAACACTGGCCTTGAGCTTAATCTGGTATTTGGGCTCTGTACTGAAGCCATTATTGTACTTCGGGTACCATCAAATAGACATAATTAGCAATTATTCTTTTTCTGAGAGGTTTTTTTGTGGAGGAAATACAGAATGGCACCTTCACCACCACCTTCTGTGATGTTTTCTCCCTCATTACAATAACTCTTCAGTATCTTGAACATCCTTGGGTAGTCAAAATACTTCTATTGGTATTTCCTAGGAATATTGTTTTGGCTTTTTCTAAGGTTAACAAGCTATTTAGGAATATGACCCAGGCCCCGCAGCAGTATGGTCATGGGTGGCAAGGCATGTGGGAGAATATGGGCAGATATCTAGAAAGCTTCTCACCTCTAATGGTCTAGAACTTCACTCCTGAACAAGTATGGAATCCCGATGAAGTGATAGAATGTTTGAAAAATGAAGAAGAAAAAAAAAAAAAATGCCCTGGCTATTCCAAAGAGGCACAATTTATCACACTGTGCTGGGGCCTGGCCAGCATCTACCAAACACTGCTCAGTACTATTCAGCACCCTCAAGGAGAAGAGAGGGTCTCTGGATCTGAAAACATACCAACAGACACTGTGGCTAAACCAGAGACCCAGCCTTCAACTCTATCAGTCACCCCTATAATTAAAAAGAAACAATGGAAGCGGAGGTCAACTCATTTAGTAAGGGATGAAGAAGCCTCTCCTAAGAGGGAGCAGGAGAAGAGGCAGCCTGTTCTGCAGCAGAGTAGTCACAAGAACAGGAGGAGGGAGAGACTGAAATCATAAATGAGACAGAAACCACCCAATCCCTGTCCCTAAGTGAGCTGCGAGATATGTGAAAAGATTTTAGCCATCAACCAAGCAAGCAAATTCTCAGCTGGTTACTCTAATGCTGGGATATTTGGGCCAGTATTCAGGAATTGGAGGGTAAGGAAGCCTGGCAGCTAGGATCCCTTGCTAGGGATAAGGCCATTGACAAAGGGTTTGGAAAAGGGGCAGGAGTCCTCAGTTTTTGGTGGCAATTCCTGTCGAATGTCAAAGGTATTATAGCATGAACCTCTTGTTCCTAGCCAAGCTAGAGGCAAGAGGAGGAATTCATTGCAATGTTAAACCTTATGGCCTAGTCCAAAGGGACCAGGGGTGGAGACTGGAATGGAAGTACCTTTAAATTGTTGTAACCCATGATTTGAGTTGCATGTTATAGGAAGTACTACACCAGAAACCACCTGAAACAATGAAGGATGAATCTCACAAGAAACAGAGCAAGCGCAGCAGTGACCTGACTTGAGCTGGTTTTGGTGCCCAGTAACTCCATGCAACACACCACCTCTCCCATCTTGAGTGACCACCATAACAGATAAAGCCCAAAGTCATAGACCAAATTAACTCAATGAACATTTTATGGAAATTTATTGACATTTTACAGACATTTTACGGGGGGTGGGGTGGTTATTGCAGTAGGGTGGGACCTGAACATGATGTAAATGGTATGGAATAAGGGGTGGAGAAAGTACTGGTTTTGGCTGGGATAGAGTTAATTTTCTTCATAGTAGCTAGTATGGGGCTATGTTTTGGATTTGTGCTGAAAACAGTGCTGATAATACAGAGATGTTTTCGTTATTGCTGAGCAGTGCTTACATAGAGTCAGGGCCTTTTCTGCTCCTCACACTGCCATGCCAGCGAGTAGGCTGGGGGTGCACAAGAAGTTGGGAGGGGACGCAGCTGAGACAGCTGACCCCAACTGACCAAAGGGATATTCCATACCATATGATGTCATGCTCAGCAATAAAAGCTGGGGGGGTGGGGCAGGTTGGCGGGGGGGCTGCCGCTGCTTGGGGTTTGGCTGGGCATTGGTCAGTTGGTGGTGAGCAATTGTTTTCATTTGCATCACTTGGGTTTTATTTCTCTCTCTCTTTTTGTTCTGGGTGTTTGGTTTTTGTTTGTTTGTTTGTTTTCCTCTCTTCCTTACAATTTTTTTAATTATTAAACTGTATTTATCTCAACCCATGAGTTTCTTTCTCACTTTTACCCTTCTGATTCTCCCCTCCATCCCACCGGGGGGAGTGAGCAAGCAGCTGTGTGGTGCTTAGTTGCCAGCCGAGGTTAAACCACGGCACCTTCTCAGCAGTCAGTATAAAATATATTGTGCAGAAGATGGAAAGGAGGGATAAAAAGTTGCTATGATGGTTTACTTTTGTGGTGTTTCGCACACTTGCAACTGTAACTATATAGGTCTGAAGTCTTCAAGTTTTTCTGCATTTCTTTCTTGTAAGGGGGATTATTAGTTTTTCTAGTACATCTTCTGTCTTGAAGAAATAGAGGCAAATCGTGTTTTACAGTTTGAATCAGATAAGGAGCAAATTTTTAATAATTACTCTTTAGTTTCATCCAGTAAACAGTTTTCTTCAATAGCTTGATGGGACTTCATTATATGCCAAGAGACATGGTTATGAATTATTTCAGTCCTATGCCTGAAAATATTTTAGATCTTTAATGAAGATTTCTGCTTTCAGTTAAGTTTGCTTTTTTTTTTATTTGTGTTTTGTTTTTCAAATTATGTCTTATCCTTTTAGGCCTGAACTGTTTACAAGTATTTGGCAATATGTTGAAATGTTTGTAAATCTTCTTGTATTAGGAAGGAAACATGCCATTGGAAGATTTACTGGCATTCTATGGCTATGAACCCGCGATTCCAGTTATGGCTGGTTCCAGTGTGGATAGCTCTCCAAGTGAACTTGCAGATGAACTTCCAGATATGACTCTAGATAAAGTAAGTCAGAACTATTTTCCCCTGTATTACAGTTTAAAAGCAGAAATCCAGGTAACCTTAAATTATATTTCACTATCTCTTCATGTTACAAAATACATATCTTTGTCAATTTCAATACTCAATTAAGAGTTACTGTACTAGTGGTGGACTTGGCAGTGTTAGGTTTATGGTTGGACTCAATCTTAAAGGTCTTTTCCAACCTAAATGATTCTGTGATTCTACTCTGAATTAATTCTTTTTCAAGGATATTGAGGATCTGAATCTTATTGTAATTATCACACATATGCATAGCAACTTTAGTGGCACTGTGTTACTACAAATGAGAAATGAATAAGTTAACAGTTCTTCTAAAACACATCCAGAGAACTTTAAATAGATTTCTTTTTTTTTTTTAATAGATGTGGGATTTTTTCTGAAAAGATCTGTATTTTATTTTAATGTATGCAATGTCCAGAAATAATAATTCTGGCTTCCAACATACATGTCTTGTATCAAACCTTTGTGGGTAACTTGAAAATGCACTCCTGAATGCTTTGGAATGTTCCTTTCAAATGCACGTAATTTGGAAAGGTCTCAACTTTGGGGGGTGAGAAAGAGATTGTTTTATGTGCAGTGTGTTGTATTGTTGAATATAAAAACATGAAACTTTGGTTTTTGTGATTTGCATGCTAACTTTGAATTCTGAGACATTAATCTGATTTTTGGCTATAAGGCATATGCAGCTAGTAGTTTGTATTATAAAATCTGTAGGTAGTAAGTATGATGAAATGATAAACTCCACAGAAAGTAGGGTATAATGATGGCTCTGCACATCTGATTCTCATTAGGAGTCACGATTGTGTTGAGGCTACAGAAATATAGTCGGCTTGTCTAATACAGTTCTTTCCCTCCCTAATCTCTATATAGAGGGGCTCAAACATGTCTGCTAGTGGAGGAAGTGTGCTTTTTCTTTCTTTCTTCCCTTTTTTTAAACTACAGAAACATTAATTTTTTGTGTGATTTGGGAAGATAATGGGTTGTTTATTATCTGTAACTCTTCTCAGCAAAAGTCTACAAAAGTGCCTGGCTGTTTTGTTTTGGTGTTGTGTCCCCCCCCCGAGTTTAAGGGGTAACAGCCTGTTAAAGCTTTAGTATATCTGTGATGCAAAGAATGACAGAGTTCTAAAGATTTCTACTAGCATTTTTCATTAGAAGCAGCTGGATGAACATCTGAGATTTGATGCTTGCAGAGGTTGCTACTTGTGCATTTATTTTAATAGAAGACAAACAAGGGGGATATGAACCCCTGTGTTCAACTCTGAAGTGAATGGTTATATTTGTTCTGAGACTTAGGAGGACTGAACTAGCTTTTTAATTGAGAGGATGGTCTGCTAAAATTAATTATGGTAAAATAATTCATTTTAATTAATGGGGCTTACAATTTGCTGAATCTAAATGCTCACCAGTCTATACTTAATAGTCTGAGGTTTTATTTTTTTATTTTAATGATACAGGAGGAAATAGCTAAGGACCTCTTGTCAGGTGATGATGAAGAAACACAGTCCTCTGCTGATGACTTGACACCATCAGTTACTTCACATGAGGCTACCGACTTCTTTCCTCGGCCATTAAGATGTAGGAAACCTAATTTTATAATAGTACTCAAAAAGTCTTAGCATTATATATAGCTTCCTAGCTTAAAATATCAAAATTGCAGAGTAGTGCTGACTTTACTGGGAATTGAGAAACAGTGCTTTGCAGGATGTTGTACATGAATGTTGTCTTTGGTATTATTGATTACCTAAAAGACCTATATTTAGTACTGTGCTCAAAGCACAATTATTTTTTCTACAAATACAGTAACTTTTCATAATTAATACTTAATGTGAAGTACGCCCTTTGTGATTTCCAGTATCTTACTGGATGACATGAATATGTAACCCATGCTTTTAAATTAGTGTTTCTTTACTAAAATTTTTGCTGCTGCTTTTAAGCCAGTGATTCCTCCATTCAGCCTGTGGATGTGAACTGGGACGTGGTTTCTTTGTGATTATTTCCCTTCACACATTCAACGGTTTTCTGTAGGACTTCATGAGCCAAAGTGGTTTTATATGGGATGGGGCCTATGAACCCATGACCACCAAAATTTCACTACCCATGGAGCTATTATGGGAAAGATCTGAGAACCAGTGGTTCAGTTATCCAACCTGGATGAGATATTCCTCATTGCTCCAAGTCTAGTACACCAGTGAAAAAATGAACTACAATAGGCAATGTGGAGGATTTTTACCACAGTTTTAATTTGGCAAGTATCTTGAGCTATTTCTGGGGGATTTCATCCATCTAGAGAAGGGGGGTGATAAAGGGGATGTGCTGTCTCAGTCATCAGCAATTGTAGCCCTTTGCATGCTGCTGATTGTGTAATGTAAGACATTTGTATTGAGAGATACAAAAACCTTAAAAATTATAATGTCCTTTTTTAGTTAAGCAAACCCCAACCTTGCTGGCACTTAAATATTGCTTGTGAACAGTTAATGAATATGACACTGAAAGTATGGCAGCTTTATGGAAAAAATTTAGCCCCTCATCTTACTCAGGATTAAGAAACAGTCATCTTTGCTTTCAGCTATCATGGCTTTCTATCAGAATATTACTCTTTCTCTAATAGAACTTTTGGTTGGGCATTTTAAAATTGAATATCCACCATTTCAGGGAGGGAAATGTCAGTTTTCTGTGCTGTTGACTGTTTAATCTTTTTTCTGATCCCTGTCCATTTCTTTAAGATAACATTAAATTTTAAGATAAATATGTCTGACAGGCTTTTTTATTAAATTTGGATTAACTGGAAAAAATAATTGTATATTATTTTCCAGGTATATTGTTGTTTCATGCATTCATGTTAGCTTCTTGCCTGCTACTTCTAACAGCAAAAAGAGATAGACTGGTGATTGTAGTAACGACTACAGAAGAGGAGCCTCAGTCCATACAGTCTTGGATATTGTCTCTGATGCTGATGATTCTATTTAGTTGTGATGAAGCTAAAACTGCAACCCTATTTATGAGCATGTTGTTACTGAAAATTGAGAATACAAAATAGCTTTAATCTTATCAGAACTATAGATTCCATTCTGCCGGGGATAAAATAAAAAATAGAATTACTTCAGAACCCAGTACCACAGCATTCCAGATTCTAAAATATGAGTTATTCTGTAGAGTACTGTATTTGAATTACTTGGAGTACTCTGCTGTATTTCTTCCTAAGAAAAAAAAAGATTAAAGAGGAATAATCAGTCTTTTGCTGTCTTTTGCTTATTCAGTTTTGTGTATATCTACTATATCTTCACTCCATGCTGAGGCAGCCTTGTTTAAAGGAATGTTTTGAATGCCCATTAAAACCTTCTGATGAAAGGCTTTAGTAGGTAATAAAGACTTGCCTTCAACTTTACTTTCTTTGTGATTAACCTGGGGCTAAGTCATAGCCCTGGAAGTTTTCTGGTTTTCTCATACCTTTTCTATAAGGTATAAGCCTTTATTGAAGAAAATTGATGAAGAAAAACGATCTCATTTCCTTTTGACTGTTAGAAATATAATAGATTGTCTCAGTTGCAGTGATGATAAATGTTTCAGTTCTGCAATATACAAGTACCAGTGCTTTCTGACTTCATGCTAGTTTGATAGAAATGTAGATCAACAGGCTCATGATGAGTGTCTCCCAGAATAAAAGCAGGGGCTTCTTTCAAAAGTAAAGGATATCTTGTAGTTCTGTATTTGAACTGAAAATTCTTCCTAGCTAAAACCAAACTTCTTTGTCTGAAGCAAACACTACATGTGATGGAGATAAGGAATCAGATGGTGAAGATGTAGAGGCAGACAATGGTAATTCATCTGAAGATTTGAGAAAGGTAATAACTATCTTTAAAAAAAATTAAGAAAAACTTTACTGTCAAGAAAAATGCATTAAGATTTATAGTACATATCTAAAGTAGTACCTTAATTCTGGAATACTCTGCAAAATGCCACGTTAATGGAATTTGTAATGCTTCCATACAGAAAATATTAAGCTAATACCTTTCTCTTGTGATTTTTGTTACATCTTCAGGAAATAATGGTTGGTTCACAGTATCAGGCTGAAATTCCATCTTACCTTGGCAGATACAGTGATAATGAAAAGGGTAAGTTGTTCTGATTGTTTTACTTTTTATCTTATCATTTTTTCCATCAACTGCTATGTATAAACATATTTAAACTTATAAGATAAATTCAGTGGCTTAGTTAAAGTCTCAGAGACCTTAAAAAGAAAAAAAAACAAACAAAAACCCCTAGTCAACTGAAGTAACACAACCACATAATTATATCTCAGAAATGTGATTCTACAGTTTTGAGAAGAGATTCTCAAGAAGAAATAGGAGGGTGGATTACAGTGTTAATTCTGAAGTATCTAGTAATATTAGGAGGCAACAAACTGTGGGTCAAGAAGGAAATATTTTCATCAAAGTATCATAACTGGGCTATGAGCATGTAACTTAGTTTACATTGAAGATCTTCAAAATGGTATTTTTCTTTGCTTGTTTTTTGGCAACCACAACGGTGTGGGTTACAAAATGGATATGAAAACCAAAGCAATAAACTATTTTAAATTTCCATAGCATGAGTAGAAGATGTAGGTCCTGATACACCTTGTCTTTTAAAAAAAAATGATGTTTTAAGTATGTTGTTACTTCTGTGTAAATTTAGGTTAAAAACTGCAATTGTGCTAGAGTATTAAAAATAACTTATTTAATAGAGTTTTATTTGGTATCTTTAGAAACCTTCACTATGAGAAAAGTATAGCATATATAGCTGTGGAATTCAAAAAGTAAATATTGAAAGAAATTTGCTCATGGGTAGAACAGCTGTGAAATTAAGGAACTGTTTGGGGGACATTAATAAATGAAGGGCATTCTGTCTTCTGTAAGTTACTTGTGTTCAAACTGTAACATTTCATGGGAACATCATTCTATGAAGTATATAAAGTCTTTTCACCATTGCCAACTGCTTTTTGAAGAATGATCCTTTGCAATAGAGAAGAAGAATGTTTAGTATGGATGGAGCTGGAAACATTAGCAAGTGAACATCTCTTGTGTTGCTTAAGAGACCTAGGGAAATTTCCTGTTTTCTAAGATTCAAGCACAATGCTTACCAGTTGTAAGAAATGGAGGAGTAAGAACCAGATTTATCTGGATAGTCCTTTTACTATTTACACCTCTTGACTTCTCCTTGGCCAAGAACTAGAGAAGGGCCAATAACCAGAGGATGATCAGGAAGGCGTTAATCTGACAACTTTCTCTGGTCATTCCAGAGAACCATTGAGAGTATTGTCTGCTGGCATGGCCAAGAGCAAAGAGGTAGCCCCCAGATTACGAGAGCCTGAGGAACTCCTCTTGAGAATATCAGGCATGGACTCCAGCAAGAAGTGCTGGGTTGTCTTGGTTGATAATGGAGGTTGAAGCTGAGCGTCAGCAGTGCTCAGAGAGGATGGACCTGGCTGTATGGGTGGAGGACTCTGTGAAAGCCTCTTCTGTACTCCCTGAAGAGCTTGTGATGGCAAACAGGGGCTTATATTTGTGCTATGTAGTCCCAGCTACTGGAATTGTGCTAGAAGTCAGTTCTGCTCTTCTGTAAACCTTACACTTGTAACACATCTGTTTGAAAGCTTTCCATGTTCTTAAGCCATAACAGAACTTTCAAAGGAGATCTAATTTTATTCCTCACCTTAGCTTAATATTCTTTCCTGCAGTTTTATGAGAGATTTGAGAATCTTCATCTCTTCTACTGTAACTGCTATTATGCTTGTATGTGTTTGAATTCAATAACTCTAATTTTGTATTGCCAAAGAGTACATGAAGCATTATATGTAATGTTAATCACATCTATTGATCAGAGCAAAGGATTTATAGTTTAATCTAGAATTTAAATGTGTGCACAGACAAAGGTTCAGGCCAACTCTTGAATATTTCCAATATATTGTCTTTCAAATGAGCTACTTAAGAGGTGCATGCATGATTTCAGTATACTATGAAGGAGGACTATACATCCTGATTGCTTGTAAAATATGGAACGTACAAGTTGTTAACAGCATTCAGTTGTTAGTGAATGGAAAAAGAAATTACCACATTGAGACCTAGATTTCCATTCTGTTAAGTAAGTTCTGGCAAATTTTAGTTGAAAGTGACCAGTTAGCTGCTGCCTCTTGTTTGTTTGTTTTTTGACATGTAATATTTGATATAGTAATATCCTGCACTCTCTTTTGCTGTAAACTATAGCTTATTTGTTGAAAAAAGCTGAATAAAACTGAGTGGTTTTGCTAGTTTGTTTATATGAAGATGATGAATACATATGTATAATTTGACTTGAATCATCTAGCTGTCAACAAGCTGCTCTTCTGTAAAGGCTCTGTCTCAAGAGTTCAGTCCCTTATCTCATCCTCATGGAACCTGAATCTCTTTGCCATATCACACTGCAGAGTCTGTCTCTTAACTGAGGCTTTTGGGGAAGAAGTGAGCTGCAATTTAAAAGTGGCATGGTGGTGCTTGATTTGATTACTTCTGTATTCCTGTTCTTTGTCTTTGTGAAATAGCTTTTTATGTTATAGCCTTAAAAATGTCACACCTGGCATTAATGGATTTCTGTTTTAACAGCCTATGAAAATGAAGACCATTTACTTTGGAAACCTGATGTGATCTCAGAAAGTAAAGTTAAAGAATACCTTTTTGAAACCTTCTTAAGAACAGGAAATGAAAACATGATTGGCAGAATTCCTGAAGGACTACATACACGGGACAATGAACAAGTATGTTTTATATCCTGTTCCATTTGTGACACATCGCTTTGTAATTAATGTGTTCTCTTTCTCTGTCTTGTATTATAAAGGCAGCAATATTCAATTTCCTTTTTTTTTTTAATTAGATGTTATTGAGGTCAGGATCTTATTTGTAATTTTAAGCACGTGCTTAAAACTACGAGTATTTGAATGTTGGCAGTGTTGTGATCTGTGATGTTTCAGATTACCATGCTTAATTAAACCTTGCCTCAACTTTTGGATGGTTTTGCTTTTTGGTTGTTATTTTAAAATTTTCATTGTGTATAAAGACAAATGCTCTTTTTTACATTAGATATGCTCACAGAAAGGCTAGTTTCAGAAATTTAGATTGGATATTTGCAAACTTTGACTCTTTCTAAAGACTACTTCTATTTTTATAGGCGCTATATGAACTTCTCAAAAGTAGCCATAATGTTAAAGAAGCAATTGAGAGATACTGCTCAAATGGAAAGGCATCTCAGGGTAAGAGAGAGTACCTGCATTTTAAGAAATGTGTGTTTGGAGGGGGGGAAAAAAAAAATAAAAAAAAAAAAAAACAAAACTTGTGTAGAAAAACCTTGAGCAAGATTCAGATTGACGAGCACATCCCTTTCCATGATGTCTTTAGCACAGATTAGGTATAATCTGACTGTTGGCCAGATGGAAATTTCTGCTAGAGAAGTTTGCAAGTTGTTGCAGGATCAGCTTTTACACCTTTTCTTCCCTTCTTTCCTACATTGCTGTCTTAAGAACGGCACAGACTGAGGAGAAGGATTTTGCTCCCATAAGGCAGTTCTCACCCACATTACAGTACCTTTTTGAGATCATGATCAATTATAATCTGATGACATTTATACCAGAATCAGGAGAACATAGCTGGCTATGTAAGTGAGCCCCACTCCCTTCATCGCTGTGCTAACATTGTGCTATGTCAACCCTAAACTGGTTCTACTGTATAGTTCTATAGGTCTTTGGTAGAGTATGGAGAGATTGGCTTGAGTTTACAGCAGAAAACGAGCTTCCATCTTGTTTGTCCCTAACTTTATCACTCCCTTAAATAAAAATCAGAGTTTATCATTTAGCAAAGATGGTTCTTTGTCCTATATTTTAACATACGTGTTGCATAAAGCAGAAATGGACTATGAGCCCTGGTATAAATTGGTGTTCTGGCAAATATTCCCTACTCAGAACTGGATCCAAAGGGAATTTGAGTGTTTACAAGTTAGGTGCTGTGAAAGCTAAGTATCTAAGGTAAAGCCGAAGGGAACAATAAGGAATATCAGAGCAGTGCTTCAGAAAGCTCTCGTACAAGAAGAGATTGCGTAGAGCTAAATAATAAGGAATTAACAGTTGCAGGGCTGTATCCTGAACCCCACACTTCTCTAGGATTTAGATTCTTGTTTTGGGATTGAAAAATACCTCTGCCCATTTGTGGGTCAGAGCCCCAAATTCTGTCCTAAGGACTAATACTCACCCCCAGCCCCAAATCAGCTGTGATTTATACCCTCATTAAAAATGGTAAAGGATGATAACGCTGTTAGTGCCTGTCTTTTAGAGTAACCATTGTGCTGTGATCTACTCTACCCACTGAAGTTCACTGCTATTCTCAAGATGAGAGTTAAAAATCCACATCTCCCAAGATAATTTCTTAACAGTGACACTTTACATGGGAATCTTCTCTTTGAAGCTTGAGAACTCTGTAGTAAGGAGTGCAAAATTAATAGGGTGAGAAAGAAAATCACCTTGTAGTGGAATGATTATTACTTTCATCTGGGAGCAGAAAGGTCTTGGTTCCAGTGTCTGCTTCCAGAAATGTTTTTAAATGGGTTTGTGGGTTGGGTTTTTTGTGGTTTGCTTTTGTTTTTTTGTTTTTTCCTATTAGCTTTAAATGACAGCTGAACAGATCACCATTAGGAATGTAAGATGCCTGAAATATCCCTCCTTTATTATATATAGACATAAAGCAATAATCAAGATAGGGAAGCAACAATACTTGAGACAAAACTGACCTACTCAAATAGTTTGAGCTACTTTGTTTTAAAACTCTTATTCTTTTTTTAGTGATTTTGTTTAATTTGTAAAACTAAAATTCAGTTTTATCTTAAAAGAAAAAAAAAAAGATTGTTCCTTCACTCTGTTTTTCCAACAGCCACTATTCTTTGTATCTGATGCAAGAAGAAATATTCAGAAAAATAATCTCACTGATATCTCAGTGATGTTATCAAATCTTGGTTTTTTGATGACAAGCTTCTTAAGAAATAATAAATCAAGTCTTTTGAATGCCCTTTGCCCTCCAGGATAAAAGATTTCAGAAATCAGACTCTTTTATGAGTCTTTATAAACAAGAATGTTAGATTTCAGGTAGGATATCTGTACAGCAGAGGAAAGAACATGGGTCTAAATAACTGAACTATTGGGTTTTTTAGAGTGCGTTTGGATATTCATGCATTAGCAACACCAATATTCTCTGTAAAAGATTAGTGAGTAAAAATAGGTTTATCATGCTACTTTTGCAATTATCTAGAAGAGATGACAGCATGGACAGAAGAAGAATGCAGAAGCTTTGAACATGCACTTCTGATTTATGGAAAAGACTTTCATCTCATACAGAAAAACAAGGTTAGTATTTTACAGTTTGTCCTGGTTTTGGCTGGGATAGAGTTAATTTTCTTCCTAGTAGCAGGCATAGTGCTGTGTTTTGGATTTAGTAGGAGAAGAATGTTGATAACACACTGATGTTTTTAGTTGTTGCTAAGTACTGCTTATGCTAGTCAAAGACTTTTCAGCTTCCTGTGCTCTGCCAGGTACACAAGGAACTGGGAGGGGGCACAGCCAGAATGGTTGATCCAAACTGGCCAAAGGGATATTCCATACCATATGACGTCATACTCAGTACATAAACTGGGGGGGGGGGGAGTTGTCCGGGGAGCAGCGATCACTGCTCGGGAACTGTCTGGGTATCGGTCGGCGGGTGGTGAGCAATTGCATTGTTCATCACTTGCTTTGTATATTATTATTGTTATTATCATTATTATATTGTTGTTATTATCATTACTCTTTTACTTTATTTCAATTATTAAACTGTTCTTATCTCAACCCAGGAGTGTTTCTCACTCTTACTCCTCCAATTCTCTCCCCCATCTCATCAGGGTAGGGGGAGTGAGCGAGCAGCTGTGTGGTGCTTAGTTGCTGGCTGGGGCTAAACCACGACACAGTTAAATGGAGGAATTGGTAGATAATACGATGCTAAAAATTTGTAAAAGCAATGCATTTCTCAGAAGCCATGCAGAAGAGTGAAATTAGGACCAACATATTAAAACCAGCTTGGTATTTTTGTGCTAATTTTATCTCCGATGTCATTGGAAAAGCTAGGCATTGCAAGATGAGTCGATATATTATCTCTGAAATCAACTTATGTTGACATTACTTCCATTTATGCATTTATATTATAATTTAGTTTAAATGTCTGCCTCTCCTAGAAGTATAGTATTTCCATACTATGGCTGTGGGAGGGGAAAATGCATCTTTAATTATTTTTGTCACCAGGAAGGTGTAATTCTACAGAAACAGGCTTAGCTCTTTGTGTTTTCAGAAAGTGTAGTCATCCATCAGTACTCTGGTTTCTGGCCAATGAAGGAGTTCTAATCTTGATCTGGATTGTTTCCGATTGATGACTCTGTGCTTGAAGAATAGGAATTGGATTTATTTATTTATCAGGATCAAATATATGTATCATTTGGTACAGTTGACAATATGGATGTTTCCAAACTTTCTGTAAATGTCCTGTATGTTTTGATACCACCTTGAGGTTTTGTACTGGTTTTGGCTGGGATAGAGTTAATTTTCTTCATAGTAGCTTGTATGGGGCTATGTTTTGGATTTGTGCTGAAAACAGTGTTGATAATACAGAGATGTTTTCCTTACTGCTGAGCAGTGCTTACACAGAGTCAAGGCCTTTTCTGCCTCTCACCCTACCCCACCAGCGAGTAGGCTGGGGGTGCACAAGAAGTTGGGAGGGGACACAGCTGGGACAGCTGACCCCAACTGACCAAAGGGATATTCCATACCATATGACATCATGCTCAGCAATAAAACTAGGGGGGTGAAGGTTGGCAGGGGGGCTGCCGCTGCTTGGGGACTGGCTGGGCATCGGTAGGTTGGTGGCGAGCAATCATTTTCATTTGCATCACTTGTTTTTCTTGGGTTTTATTTTCCTCTCTCTTTTTTAAACAATTTTTTTATTATTATTAAACTGTCTTTATCTCAACCCATGAGTTTTTTCACTTTTACCCTTCTGATTCTTCCTCCCCCATCTCACTGGGGGGAAGTGAGCAAGCAGCAGTGTAGTGCTTAGTTGCTGGCTGGGGTTAAACCATGACAAGTTTTTTCTTTAGGAGACTGGTGGTTTTGTTGTATTTCAGGTAAACTTTATAGGGTTGTGGTTGCTGTTCAACAACAGTCAGCTAGTCCTGCTCAACACTTGGCTTAACCTGTCCCATGATAAATATTTGGGTGGTTCAAATTTTAAATGGACCTTACTAATAAACAGTAATTCACCAGAGATGCAAAGAAATAATTTAAAAATATTTTTTCCAACATGCAACAAAGCATGTGAGTTGATCTATCTGTCACTATGGACCAGAATTTGTCTAAGTACCCAAAGTCTTTTCTGCTTGTTTCTCTTAGGTCATTGATATGGTCATCATTGATTTTTGTCTTATAGCTTAAAAATTTGTTATAGGTTATGAACTGAAATGCTTCAGACGTAGATACAGTTTCAATCTAGCTTAAAAAAAAAACCCAAACAACAATGCATACAATAGAACAGATGTAGTACTTAGAATAGAATAGACTATTTCAGTTGGAAGGGACCTACAACGATCATCTAGTCCAACTGCCTGAGGCTGACCAAAAGTTAAAGCATGTTAGTAAGGGCATTGTCCAAATGCCTCTTAAACACTGGTAGGCTTGGGGCATCAACCACCTCTCTAGGAAGCCTGTTCCAGTGTTTGACCACCTTCTCTGTAAAGAAATTTGAAACTGTAGATCTCTCTGAAGTCTCCTGATTTAATTGGCTTGTTCCAGATACTAGAACAGTAAAACTAACAATATTGCAGGAATATGGGAACTGGGGAGATGACAAAACATAATTATTTGCATTAATCTTGTCAGTTCTTCTTGCCTTCTTTTAGGTAAGAACCAGAACAGTTGCTGAGTGTGTGGCTTTCTATTACATGTGGAAAAAGTCAGAACGTTATGATTACTTTGCTCAGCAAACAAGATTTGGAAAGAAGAGATATAACCATCATCCAGGAGTTACGTAAGTAAAACGTTCTTGGAATATGTTTTCTGTTGCAAATTGTAAATGTAGAAGATTATATTTTTCTTCCCGTTATTGCAGTGTAATGCTGCAGTGGCTATGGCAACCGAAATCCATCATCATTTTTAGGCCTTGTTCTCCTGTTAAATAACCCATTATGAATGCCATATTCTTTAAGGGACTACATGGATCGTTTGGTAGATGAAGCAGAAGCCCTTGGTGGAGCAGTACATTCTTCAGCCTTAACATCTAACACTCGAACAGAAACCATTCCTGATCAACAGCTAAGCATTCTGAACTCTATCACTGCCAATGAGTTGACAGGTAAATCAAGGAGAAAAAAAAAAAAGCCAACCAAAACCCAAAAAAGCTTTTTGTTGTAACTATATAAACAACTATTTCATTTACATTTTGCGTTCATCTTTTTTTCCAGCATTGACAAACAGTGTAGCTACAGTCTGCCACACTTCAGATATGAACTGCCTGGATGATGCCTTTCCTCCTATGGACAGCTTACCCCGAGCACCAGTTAATCATGTGCCTGTTGGAACAGAAGAATTGCTTAACTTGCCTAGCAATGGTGAAAGTGATTGTTTTAATTTATTTGAGACTGGCTTTTATCATTCAGAGCTAAACCCAATGAACATGTGCACTGAAGAGACAGAAAGACCTGCGAAGAGACTGAAAATGGGAATTGCTGTCCCAGAATCTTTCATGAATGATGTCTCTGTTAATAACCTTGGTGTGGACTTTGAGAACCACACACACCATATTACCAGTGCCAAAATGGCTGTTTCAGTGGCTGACTTCAGCAGTCTATCTGCAAATGAGACAAATGGTTTTATCAATACCCATGCTCTTCAACATACTGCCCTTCACTCAGAATGACTGTGGAAAACTAAACAAACAGTGGGTACTTTATGCAGTAGTAGTAAACTTGATGGGAGCTATCAGGTTTGCTTAGTCTTTCACTGGAAGTTTGAACTTTGACATCAGTGATGTCTTTTTATGTATAGAACTATATCTTGATTTATCAAGAGCAATTTCTTTTTTCAGTCCATAAATGTGGAAATGTTTGGCAGAGTTTGGGACTAAGAGAATTCTGTGGTGCAGCTTTAAGCTCTGCTTCAATTTTTTTTTAAAGCCTGTAGACAGAGGCCACCATTTCAAAACCAGCACAGAAGTTCTGAACGATTGGAGTGGCTTTTTAGTCTAAGTTACTTTTGCAGTAACTGATGCAGTGTAATAACAATGTTTACAGGTACCAATCCTGATCCCTGCTCAATGTAGCATTTTTTTTTTCCTTATAAAGGCAGGGATGGGTTTCTTTAAGTTAAACTGCACAAACATACAAGGATGTTTTTTAAATGGAACCTCCTCTCATGTGATACTAAACTAGAGCACTTCAGTTTAAAAACCAGCAAGTTCATCTTGGTGGAAGCTAGCATAAGGGACTTAACATGAGTTAAGTATGAAGACCTACACTTGGATGCTGTTGCAAAATTATAGGCCATGGCTACCTTACACAGAAGTAATTATGCTGCCAGAGGTGTCTGTGTACTTTAAACTTACTGGCTTAAACAGATGCATTTTAGGCTATTGTATTTGGATGGGTTTTGTCCACAACTTTGAAGATTAATGCACCTGTATAACTTAACTTTCCTAAGGCAGCTGATGTTGTATAAAGCTACAGTCTGCACAGCTTAGGATTTACCACTAAACAAACAGTCTACATTTTGGAAGACATCTTAAATTGTTTGGAGCACTGCAGTTCAAAGTGTTACAGTTTTGAGGGACTATCTCATTTATATAGAAGTAGTAGAACCTTGAAGTATGTATTTGAAAGTTTTTCTTCAGTGTGGATTGCATTTATTTGTTTTGGCAAGTCATTGGCTCAAAAATGGCACTTCACTACCTTGGTCAAACAGGAAAAGATGAGTAAAAATGTTTCCCATAAAAGTAACTATTTAACTTCAGTAAATTTTTATTTTGAACACTGAGTGCAATTTAGCCATCCACAAAGTTTGTCTTGCAAATGTTTGTTCTAATTCTTGCGGGAGAACATTACTTCGGTAGGATTACCCCTTTCCCTCCATACTTTTTCTTTGCACTGTTCATATTACAAATTTAATTGCCACTAACTTGTTTTCATTATTGAAGTGATTAAGCTTGTGTTGTTGATATTTGTAACAGTTGCTTCAAGGTTATGCTGAGTAATTAGAAAGTAGTGACTTTAATATTTGAAAGGGAAGAGGGTATTTATTATGCATACTGTGAACTGCATTGACATCCTGAGTTTTGGATGCAGCATATGGAGTTTTCTTTACATTGTTGTAATGAAGATTGCTTTGAAGCGTTTATGCAATAGCACATTTACCATATTAAAACAAATTAGTTTAGCACAGTGGACAACAGTAAAGATAATTTTGTAATCAGTTCTTAACTTATACATCTGAAATATGTAATTCTAGTAAGTACACAGTAAATAATGGGTAGCCTTGGCCCTGTGGTGTACTCTGACATTTTTAGCCAAGTTGTCAGCTTCTTGTTGCTGTGTTTTGTGCTGAACTGTGTACCTTGTTTCTTTTGTTTATGAATCAACACATTTTATGTAATTTTGTAAAATACTGGCCATAATCATTCATTATTATACATTCAAGTTTATGGGTTTACAGTGAGTGGCTGGTCTGTATAAAAATCATTATACAAAGATGACTGAATGCTTATACCAGTTGCACTTAAATGAACATGCTCATTCTCATTAGCCGATGCAGTAATATATTCAATTTATCTATGCATTGCTGGGCTCTTAATGTAGACAGAGACTTGTCTAAGGTTTGGGTTGTCAGCAAGACGAATGGACACTTTAGTTATTTAATAAAGACTTTTGACCAAAATTCAGAAAATGATATGAGAGAAAAATGAATTCCAGCTAGTCTAATAGATTTTTAAACGCTGATCTTATTTAGCCTGTTGGCTAGCTAGCTGGTATCGTTTACTTTTAATTCCTTGTTAAGATGAGGCAATAATTTGCAAGATTTTGTAAATATGTAAATTCTTCATATCTTTTTTAGATATCTATTTCAATATTTTCTGACTACTTCTGTGTATAGTAACATTTTTGTGCATGCTTGATGTGACATTCATAAATTTGTACCACTATGACTTTATCCATGTAAAATAGCTATTTATTGAATTTTTCTTTTAGAAGCTGGACTTAATTATTTTTCTCTCAGTTTAAACATTTAAAATGGAGAACTTGTTACTGTTTATTAAAAGAATTGCGTTTTGAAAGTCAGCATGAAGATAACTGAATTGCAACCATATGAAGAAATTATATTGCCTTGGTTCTTTGATGATGAAGCACAATTCTTAAAACAAACTGTGATGAATTCTTTGTCCTCTGCCATACTTTTTCTTCATACAAACAAACCAAAAATCCATAATGGGCAATTGCAGTGTTGGTAAAGGTATCCTTTTTATGTACAGGGAATCTGAAGAGGATAGCTGATTCATTTAGAAGTGTAACTTGGTGCTGTGATTATAGCAATACTTTTACTTTGGTTACTCATACATCATCTTCTCATGCTAGGTTTTTAAATGTTTATTTTTCTTGTCATGGTCAAACTGCTGAATTTACTTGAAGGATACTAAATTGTGTACTATTAGGTCAATGAGTTGTGCAATTGTTTCCTGTTTTTAAACTTGTAAAAATGAGGGTCAAAAATGTATGAAAACTTCAGATCAAGTAGAACATACTGATACTACTTAATTTAACCAAAGTCTTTAGGTGAATATTTCAACTTTGAATGTAAACTAATGGATAAACTGACCAAGAGGGACACTATTTGCCCAGCACTACAAGCATACTGTCTACAGATGGGGAAACTAAATACAGTAATTTATAAAATTAATGACAAGGTTACTATTTTTTTATTCCTATTTTTCATTGGAAGAAGGAAAATACTATCAGTTGTAAAATACAGTAGGTATGGTTATAGTCCTCTTAACACAGAGATTCCAGTTATTCTCAGTTCAAAGTACGTACCCTGTGCATAACAACAAATTTAGTGACAATCGGAACATGTTTTTAATATCAGATGTTCAAGAGAAAGTCGCTATTGTTGCATTGGTTTTAATATTTGTACATAAACACTGATATTTTTTTCTTTTAGCATTATTTTGTATTTGTTGTACTTTACCTGGTGTACAATTCCAGAAATAAATGTCTGGAAACCTTTCTTTACTTGTAAAGCTTTTCATGCATCTGCATTATGTTCGCTACTTCCTTTTCAGAATTATTTAGCAGTAACTCTGAACACATACTCTGGGTATTGCTGAAGTGCACACTACCATTCTACCTAATGTTACAGATGAAGTATTCTATAAGCAGCTGGGAGAAGTCTCATGATCGCTAGCCCTTGTTCTCGTGGGGGACTTCAACTTGCCGGACATCTGTTGGAAATACAACACAGCAGAGAGGAAACAGTCTAGGAGGTTCCTGGAGTGTGTGGAAGATAACTTCCTGACACAGTTGGTGAGTGAGCCAACTAGGGAAGGCGCCCTGCTAGACCTGTTGTTCATGAACAGAGAAGGATGTGTGGGTGATGTGACGTTTGGAGGCCGTCTTGAGCACAGCGATCACAAAATGACAGAGTTTTTGATTCTCGGAGAAGTAAGGAGGGGGGTCAGCAGAACTGCTACCTTCGACTTCCGGAGGACAGGCTTTGGCCTGTTCAGGCCACTGGTTGGGAAAGTCCCATGGGAGGCAGTCCTGATGGGCAAAGGGGTCCAGGAAGGCTGGGCATCCTTCAAGAAGGAAATCTTAAAGGCGCAGGAGCAGGCTCTCCCCATGTGCCAAAAGACGAGCTGGCAGGGAAGAAGACCGGCTTGGCTGAACAGAGAGCTTTGGCTGGAATGTGTGGGGGGGAAGAGTTTATGAGTTTATGACCTTTGGAAGAAGGAACAGGCGAGTCAGGAGGACTACAAAGATGTGAGGTTATGCAGGGAGAAAATTAGAAGGGCCAAAGCCCAACTAGAACTTAATCTGGCTACTGCCATAAAAGACAATAAGAAATGTTTCTATAAATATATTAGCAACAAAAGGAGGGCTAAGGAGAATCTCCATCCTTTATTGGGTGCGGGGGGGAAACATAGTGACAAAGTCTGAGGTACTTAATGCCTTCTTTGTCTTTAATAGTAAGACCAATTGTTCTTGGGGTACCCAGCCCTCTGAGCTGGAAGACAGGGCTGGGGAGCAGAATGAAGCCCCCATAATCCAAAGGGAAATGGTGAGTGACCTGCTACATCACTTAGACACACACAAGTCGATGGGGCCAGATGGGATCCACCCAAGGGTACTGAGGGAGCTGGCGGAAGTGCTCACCAAGCCACTCTCCATCATTTATCAGCAGTCCTGGCTAACTGTGGAGGTCCCGGATAGCAAATGTGACACCCATCTCCAAGAAGGGCCAGAAGGGAGGACAGGGGGAACTACAGGCCTGTCAGCCTGACCTTGGTGCTGGGGAAGATTATGGAGCAGATCATCCTGAGTGCCATCACAGGGCATGTACAGGACAACGAGGTGATCAGGCCCAGTCAGCATGGGTTTATGAAAGGCAGGTCCTGATTAACTTGATCTCCTTCTATGACAAGGTGACCTGCTGTTGTCGTTTAACCTGGTAGGCACCTAAACACCACACAGCTATTTGCTCACCCCCTGGCCCCAGTAGGATAGGGGAGAGAATAATAATAAAAAAAAAAAAGTAGTAAAATTCATGGGTTGAGATAGTTTAACAGGACAGAAAAGGAAGGGAAAATAATAATAATATAAAAAACAAGTGATGCACAATGCAATTGCTCACCACCTGCTGACTGATACCCAGCCAAGTCTCTGAACAGCAATTGCTGCTCCCCGGCCACCCCCCCCCAGTTTATATACTGAGCATGACGTCATATGGTATGGAATAGCCCTTTGGTCAGTTTGGATCAACTATTCTGGCTGTGCCCCCTCCCAGTTTCTTGTGTACCTGGCAGAGCATGGGAAGCTGAAAAGTCCTTGACTAGCATGAGCAGTACTTGGCAACAACTAAAAACATCACTGTGTTATCAACATTCTTCTCCTACTAAATCCAAAACACAGCACTATGCCAGCTACTAGGAAGAAAATTAACTCTATCCTAGCTGAAACCAGGACAGTATCCACTCCTTATTCTATACCATCTATGTCATGCCCAGGTCCTACCCCTTTCCAATACATTCTGTTTAATCACCACCACCTTTCCTGTATTTTGATATATGCACATAGCTATCATTCATTCCCCTTATGGGCCATCCCTCTAAAACATCTGTTGACTTCATTCAGTCCATGACTTTGGGTTCCATCTATCATTGCAGTCTTTCAGAGCAGGAAAGATGGTGTGCGGTGTTGGATTGTTGCATGCTGAAGCCAGTTCTGGTTCCATCACTGCTGCACTTTGCATGGTTTCATCAAAGTTCATTCTTCATTAAGCTAGGTGACTCTTACTGTAATACAGTTGATGTGGCATATAGCAACCATAGAAGAGATGACACACAGTATTATATAACAATTAACAACACACAAGTCAGTTCATTGGCTATTCTCAACCAAAATCAAATTCCCTTGAGGTACACATCGGACTTCCCCATCCTTCTGCATCACCCACTAAGTGCACCCAGGTCCTTGAGCAAAAGCAATCCCATGAATGGGTTTGCTTTTGCCTGAGGCAGGAATAATCCAGACTGTCTCCAGCATATTTTTTATGTGCACTACAGGGACTTTATCCCCTTCATCTCCGAGGTGAAGGGCTTGGTACCGGACGCTCGCACCGGGGCACCCTTGCTTAAGTGGCAAAAAAGCGCAGGGCAAGAGCGGGCAGCCCAGCCCCCAGCCTAGAGTGGGAAAGGGCGAGGTGCTGATGTGGGGCAGCTCTGACGCAGTGTGGGTGGGGCCAGGAGTGACAGCGGCCAAACCCCCCCACCTATAAAAGCAGCCCCCAGGGAGCGCGAGCGACCAGGAGTGCGGCAACCAGGACATGGCATGTCAGAAGGGCATGGCGCGGCAGTTCACACGGTCAGGGCGCGCGGGGAAGGCCAAGTGCCCCCCCTCCTAGCTCAAGAGGTAGGTTCGGTAAGTTCAGCTGGTGAGAGGGAGCCTAGGCATGGCCATGGTATCCATCCGGCGGATATCCATCCTCTGCACTAGCCAGAAAGTCTGTACCTACCCAGACTGAGCTCCCAGGGAAACACACAGCCATCCAGGTCTCTGGCTGCAGGGAGTGCCACCAGCTTGCACTGGGAACAGACGGCAGCAGAGGGAACAGCTGTGTGCGCTGTGACCAAGTGGACTATCTACTCAGCCTGGTGGCAGAGCTAAGGGAGGAAGTAGACAGGCTACGGAGCATCAAGGAGTCTGAGCAAGAGATAGACAGGTGGAATCACGCTCTGAGCTCCTGGAAACCTGACCAGGGACAGCCTCCAGAAAAAGCCTGTGACCAAAGGGATCCAGTATCCTCCCCCCACCAAGATGTAGGCAGGGTCTTAGAGGGAAGTGGCGAGTGGAAACAAGTCCACAATCGGGGCGGCAAGCGAACCCTTTCCTTGCCCACCGTGACCCCCCAGGTGCCTCTGCACAATAGGTATGAGGCTCTAGATGTGGAGGACCAGTCAGTGGACGATGTGGGCGTTGATCCATCTACACCAGAAGAGTCGCCAAGACCACAAAGACCTAGCCCCCATATTACTACCACCTCCACAAGGAAGAAAAGACGGATCATAGTCATAGGAGACTCCCTCCTGAGGGGAATGGAGGGTCCAATATGCCAAGTGGACCCTCCTCATAAGGAAGTCTGCTGCCTGCCAGGAGCCCGGGTCAGAGATATCACCAGAAGACTTCACAGCCTGGTATGGCCCTCAGACTACTACCCCTTACTGCTCTTCCGCGTGGGTGGTGACGAAGTTGCAGTGCACAGCCCAAGGATGATTAAAAGAGACTTCAGGGCCTTGGGATGGTTAGTGAGGGAATTGGGGGCACAGGTCATCTTTTCCTCCCTCCTTCCAGTTGTGGGAGGTGACATTGGTAGGAACAGGCAGATCCAATCTCTTAACACATGGTTCCATGGCTGGTGCCACTGTCATAACTTTGGGTTCTTCGACAATGGGACGGCCTACATGGCACCAGGCTTGCTGGCGACAAATGGGAGCCACCTTTCTCAAAGGGGAAAGAGGGTCTTTGCACAGGAGCTTGCGGGGCTCATTGACAGGGCTTTAAACTAGATGTGAAGGGGGAGGGAGAACATATCAGGCTTGCCTGTGACAAGCTGTGGGATGGTACACAATGGTTAGAGGGACGGGGGAGGGGCTACTGTGAGCCCTCGACCTGTTGCCCAGAGGCATGATGAGGACGCTGCAGCACAGTTGAAGTCTTGCAGAGATGAGCCAGGGGCTCCTGAGATAGTTAGAGCTCACAAGGAAACCTTCGTGAAACACCCCGAGGGAAACAAGGGATGTTCCACTAAGAAGGTGACACGGACAACAGCCCAGATGAAATGCCTCTACACGAACGCACGCAGCATGGGGAACAAACAGGAGGAGCTGGAAGCTGCTGTGCTACTAGACAGCTATGACCTGATTGCCATAACCGAAACCTGGTGGGACGAATCCCATGACTGGAATGTGGCTATTGATGGCTACAGGCTGTTCAGAAGGGACAGGTGAGGAAGTAGGGGCGGAGGCGTTGCCCTCTACATAAAGGAATCAATACAGTGTGAAGAGCTGTCCCTGAAGAATAGCCATGAGCAGGTCGAAAGCTTATGGGTAAGAGACAGAGGCAACAAAGGGAACCTTGTGGTTGGTGTCTACTACAGGCCGCCTGATCAAGGGGAGCCTGCTGATGAAGCCTTCTTCCTCCAGCTCCGGGAGGCTTCGCACTTGCAGACTCTCGTGCTGCTGGGGGACTTCAACCACCCCGACATTTGCTGGAAAAGCAACACGGCGAGCTGTAGGCAATCCAGGAGATTCCTGGAATGCATAGACGATAACTTCCTAAGCCAGGTAATAGACACACCTACCCGAGGGGAAGCGATACTGGATCTGATGGTCGCTAATGCAAGTGAGCTCATCGGTGATGTCAAGACTGGAGGCAGCCTGGGCTGCAGTGATCATGCGTTGGTGGAGTTCACACTCCTGAGGGACATGGGAAAAGCGAGGAATACAGTCAGGTCCCTAAATTTTAGGAAAGCAAACTTCCAGCTCTTCAAGGAGTTAGTCAGAAGGACCCCCTGGGAGATGGTCCTCAGGGACAGGGGGACGGAACAGAGTTGGCAGATCGTTAAGGACACCTTCCATAGAGCGCAAGAGCTCTCAGTCCCCAAGTGTAAAAAAAATCAGGCAAGGAAGGGAAGAGACCAGCATGGCTGAGTCGAGACATGCTGGTCAACCTAAAGAGCAAGAGGGAACTGCACAGGCAGTGGAAGCAGGGACAGGTGTCCTGGGAAGAGTACAGGGAAGCTGCCTGGTTGTGTAGGGAGAGGGTCAGGAAGGCCAAAGCGAGGATGGAGCTGAATTTGGCAAGGGACGTAAAGAATAACAAGAAGGGCTTCTACAGGTATGTCAACCAGAAAAGGAAGGTTAAAGAAAGCATACCCCCCTGATGAACAAGCAAGGCGAACTTGTATCAACGGACGAGGAGAAGGCTGAGGTACTCAACAACTTCTTTGCCTCGGTCTTCACCGGCAACCTCTCTCCTCACCCCTCCCAAGTCGATGGACCAAAAGATGGGGACCAGGGGGGTAAAGCCCCTCCCACTGTAAGGGAAGATCAGGTTCGAGACCACCTGAAGAACCTGGATGTACACAAGCCTATGGGACCTGATGAGATGCATCCCAGAGTCCTGAGGGAATTGGCTGATGTAGTTGCCAAGCCACTCGCCATGATATTTGAAAAGTCATGGCAGTCAGGTGAAGTCCCTGCTGACTGGAAGAAGGGGAATGTTGTGCCCATTTTTAAAAAGGGAAGAAAGGAGGACCCTGGGAACTACTGACCTGTCAGCCTCACCTCTGTGCCTGGGAAGATCATGGAACAGATCCTCCTAGAAGCTATGCTCAAGCACATGGAGGACAGGGAGGTGATTCGAGACAGCCAGCACGGATTCACCAAGGGCAAGTCCTGCCTGACCAACCTAGTGGCTTTTTATGAACGAGTGACTGCATCAGTGGACAAGGGAAAAGCAATGGATGTCATCTATCTGGACTTCTGTAAAGCCTTCGACACGGTCCCCCACAACATCCTTCTCTCTAAATTGGAGAGATATGGGTTTGATGGGTGGACTGTTCGGTGGATAAGGAATTGGCTGGATGGTCACATCCAGAGGGTCGTGGTCAATGGCTCGATGTCCACATGGAGACCGGTGACAAGTGGGGTCCCTCAGGGGTCCGTACTGGGACTGGTGCTGATTAATATCTTCATCAATGACATAGACAGTGGGATCGAGTGCACCCTCAGCAAGTTTGCAGATGACACCAAGCTGAGTGGTGTCGTTGACACACCAGGAGGACGAGATGTCATCCAAAGGGACCTGGACAAGCTGGAGAGGTGGGCCTGTGTGAACCTCATGAGGTTCAACAAGGCCAAGTGCAAGGTCCTGCACCTGGGACGGGGCAACCCCCAATATCAATACAGGCTGGGGGATGAAGGCATTGAGAGCAGCCCCGCGGAGAAGGACTTGGGGGTACTAGTAGATGAAAAGCTGGATATGAGCCGGCAATGTGCGCTTGCAGCCCAGAAAGCCAACTGTATCCTGGGCTGCGTCAAAAGAAGCGTGGCCAGCAGGTCGAGGGAGGTGATTCTGCCCCTCTACTCCGCTCTGGTGAGACCTCACCTGGAGTACTGCGTCCAGCTCTGGAGTCCTTAGCACAAGAAGGACATGGACCTGTTGGAGCGGGTCCAGAGGAGGGCCACGAAAATGATCCGAGGGCTGGAGCATCTCTCCTATGAGGCCAGGCTGAGAGAGTTGGGATTGTTCAGCCTAGAGACGAGAAGGCTGTGAGGAGACCTTATTGCGACCTTCCAGTACTTAAAGGGGGCCTATAGGAAGGATGGGGAGAATCTTTTTAGCAAGGCCTGTTGTGACAGGACAAGGAATAATGGATTTAAACTAAAGAAGAATAGATTTAGACTAGACATTAGAAAGAAATTTTTTACAATGAGGGTGGTCAAGCACTGGAACAGGTTGCCCAGAGAGGTGGTAGAGGCCCCATCCCTGGCAACATTCAAGGTCAGGTTGGGTGGTGCTCTGAGCAACCTGATCTAATTAAAGCTGTCCCTGCTCACTGCAGGGGGGTTGGGCTAGATGACCTCTAAAGGTCCCTTCCAACCCAAAGCATTCTATGATTCTATGATTCTATAGTACGTAAGAGTTTTGATTGGGCAGGGCCAGCTAGACTGGCAGATCCCCTGGTGTTGACTAACCAGGTGGCTTTTGCTAAATGCGTATCCCAATGTTTGAATGTCCCATCACCCATTGCCCTCAGGGTAGTCTTTAACAGTCCATTGTATCGTTCAATTTTCCTGGAGGCTGGTGCATGATAGGGGTTGTGATATACCCACTCAATGCCATGCTCTTTGGCCCAGGTGTCTATGAGGTTGTTTTGGAAATAAGTCCCTGTCACCACCCGAACTGGGCTGCCCAGAGAGGATCATGGAGGTTCTGATTCCCTTGGGTAAATTAAGGTAAAATGACACGAAATGATCAATTAAACACTTTATTGATGGTAAACACCAACCTGAACTTGGAAAGCATAACAGTAGGCAACCCAACCAGGAAAGCACCACAATAAGCAACGTGGGCTCTATTTCAAGTACTTATAAGAGGAAAGGAAAAGGAAGAAAGTGGAGAGCGAGAGATATCACCACCCTTGGATCCCACAATGACGATGCTAATCACGGCAGTCCTCCAGCGGCAGGTGTGCTTCTCTCGGAGTGCAGGGCCTCCGGCTGCACCGGATGGGGGAGGCCAGTCTGGAGCAGGGGCGGCAACAGCATGGGGTCCTCCAACGGTAGGGGTGCGCACATGGCTCCTCGAAGTTGTGTCTTTTATAGGCCAGTCCCCACCTCCAGTCTCGCCCCCCTGCCTTGAGGCTTGTTCCAGAATGTTCTCCATCTGCGCAGGTGCCATTGGGGGGAGGGGGGGGTGGTTGCGAGGGGTCTCTTGGGGGTCTTTCAGGTGGTCATGAGCCCCTTCCTCAAATGAACGCTGCATGACCTTTGGCCATCAGAGGGCAGAACTTCGAGTCCTCTGACATGCCTCCCGGCTCCCTGCCAATCAGCTTCTCACCTGTGGTGCTGTGCAGACCCCAATTTATCACTATGGAGACTTTAACTTGTCTCTTTGCAGACCTTAACTTGCCTCACCACAATGTTTAAGACATTAACTCTTTCAGTCTCTGACAGTCCCATTGTCTGACTCGATTCTTTCTGGGGTGCCATGTCGCCATAGCACTTGCTTTTCAAGGCCCAGGACAGTGTTCCGGGCAGTGGCATGGGGCATGGGATATATTTCCACCATCCAATGTTTGCTTCCACCATTGTAAGCACGTTGTGTGCCTTGGCAGGTTTCCGGGAGTGTGATATAATCAATCTGCCAGGCCTCCCCATATTTATATTTCAGCCATTGCCCTCCATACCACAGAGGCTTTAGCTGATTGGCTTGATTGACTGCAGCACATGTTTCACATTCATGAATAACCTGTGCATTAGTGTCCATGCTTATGTCCACCCCTTGATCACGAGCCCATCTATATGTTGCATCTCTTCCTTGATGGTCTTGAAAGGGCTAAACCTCTTACAATACCTGACCCAGATAGTTTTAGTTATTTGCTGAAGCAGAGTAGATAAATAGGACAGATATTTTGAAGAATGTGACTCCTTGTCTGGCACAGTTAAAACAGATCTTAAGCTCGTTAGGCTTACTAAAGCACTGATAACATAGACTCAGGACACCTGTGCCAAGATGAGCACTCAAGGAACTGGTTTCATAACATTCCAAGGCTGAAGGACTGATGAGCTAATTCAGTGACCATGTATGGACCAAGGAGGCCCAAAGTTCAACCAGTGGACAAGTGAGGAGGACTATTGGAGACCACCGGAGGACCCCCGAAGACCACCAAAGAGGACGACTACACCTGTGGATTGGACATTTGCATATGCTAATGAGTTCCAGGAAATCTCATGTTTATGTAGATGAATTCTCGGAAATCCTGTGAATATGTAGGACTTTATAGTATATAATCTTTGGAAGTTTGCCAAATCATTGGAGCACTCATGGTGGAACGATCCCCAGTGCTGCCCACTGCTGTAATAAAGGATGCCTGCTTAATAGTAACTTTGTTGCTATTGAGTTTTATTTCGGGAACTTTCTGAATACTCCGTTTCCTCCTGTGGAGAGGTTCGGACTTTGAGGAATAGTATCCGCGAATTTTTGTATCAGTTTTGGTGATCCAGATGGGACCATCTCTGTCCAGCTGCAGGATCCCCTGAGTCGGCGACTCCCTTGGCCGGCCCCGGAGACTTCTCCGGAGGGACTCCCCGATTTGGCGGATCCGTGTGGGGGCAGATAAGGACCTCTGGTAAGAATAAGGCATTCTTTTTTTCTGTTTTGACCGGTCATTTGAAGCTACTCATAAGGCGCAGTTCTTGAGAACCCCGCAGGCGGTTGCATGTACGATTTGTATTAATCACCTGGTTACTACGTTGCATGGTTGTATTGATCATTTGATTAGTATGGTTGTTTGTTTGTGCATTTGTATTTGATTTTGCTTTATATATGTGTGTGTGATATAGGTATATGTTTGGTATATGCATATTCGAAAATTTCTGATCATCCTATGTCGACATTTATTATCAGGGGGTAGTAGTTGTTATTGTATCTGTGATGATAGTAATTGTTAGTTGTGTGTGGTGTTCATGTCCCAGTCTCTGTCCTTGTCCTTGTGTTGTATAAATTTTAGAATGGGGAACCAACAAGGCGGAGTTCTGAAAAAGAGCCCTTTGGGCTGCATTTTAGCTCACTGGAAAGATATTGGGGGACCACCTGGAGGGAATGTGAATCATAAAACCTTGATAAAATATTGTAATCAGTGGTGGCCTTTATATAAGTTAGATGATAGCGAAAAATGGCCTTTTAACGGAACTTTAAAGTATAATACTTTGTTGCAACTTATGTTATTTCTACGACGAGAGAGAAAATGGGATGAAGTGGTTTCACTTTGCGAAATCACCCTGAATGGCAGAAAGAATGTGGAATTAATCTAGCGCCCCAGGACCCTATGGTTCTGGCGATAGAAGGAGAGAAAGGAGATAGAAGGAGAGAAAAATAAGCAGGGGAGAGAATTAAAGAGGTGTTGCTTGGCGTGTAGCATTGGACAGAGATGTTTAAAAGTTGGCTCACAGAATGAAAGGCTGGAGGATTATTTGCCTCTGCCAGAGAGAGAAGGTGATAGGGAAGGAGATGCTGGTGTTATCAGGGGTGAAGAATCAGAGGCAGGAGTCAGGGAAGAAACTAATATCAGATCTTCTCCCATCACTGCCAGAACTCAGAGTAAAGTGGGACCTATTATACAGGCTCCACTAAGGCAGGCAGTGGGAGGACCTGTTAGAATTAAAGTGCCTTTTACTTTAGCAGACTTGGACTGCTGGCAAATTACTGCAAAGAATTATCGGGATGATCCCGAAAAGGTTGCTAAAGGATTTGAATTGATTGTGAAAACTCAGGACCCTGACTGGGAGGATGTGGATGCAATGTTGGATGTGGTGTTTAGTAAATCGGAGCAGCAGATGATTGTGAGAGCAGCCAGAGCCCAGGTACAGACTCTGGTTTTGGCTGGAACTCTGCCGGGAACGGTGGATAATCATGTTCCAGTTACCAATCCTGGCTGGGACCCTAACCAAATGGGAGCCAGGGATTTATTAATGAGGTACAGGGAACTGATTGCATATGGAATAAAAAATGCTGTCCCAAAATAAGTAAATTGGTCTAAATTGTACGAGATAAAACAAGATAAAAAAGAATCACCCACTCACTTCTTGAATCGGTTAGAAGAAGCAATGCAGAAATATACTCCTTTAGACCCTACGACCCAGGAGGGAAAGGGTCAGTTGATATTCCTGTTTTTGGGACAGTCGGCGGATGATATCAGCAGAAAGTTACAGAAGGTGCAAGGAACAAATGCGAGAGATTTAGATAAATTGCTGGAGACTGCTTGGCAAGTGTATTGGAACAGAGATAGTCAGAAAGAGAGAATAATGAGCAAAACAATTGCTAATGCTACAGTGGCTGCCTTGCGCACCACAGGGGGTCAGACACCACCCTCTTGGAACTCCTCAGGAAACAACAGTAAGGGAGGGGGAGCCATGAGAAGTGGAGTAAGTGCCCCACCCAGAGGAAATCAGCCCCTCTTGAGAAACCAGTGTGCTTATTGTAAACAAATGGGGCATTGGAAAAAGGATTGCCCGAGATTGGGCAAATTGGTGAAAGTTGCCAACATGGAAGAAAATTGACGGGGACCAGGGGAATCTTCCCTAGCGGAGCCCTTGGTAAGAGTACAGCTAGGGAAAGAGGAAAAACCTGTAGAATTTCTAGTAGATACAGGTGCCACGTTTTCAGTATTAAATCAGAATTTATTGCCCGTAATTAGACAAAATGTTAATATTGTGTGAGCAACTGGACAGGTCGAGAAGGCTTTCTTTTTGAAAACCTTAAAATTCAGAATTGGGAAGAGTGTAGGGATTCACAAATTTCTCTACCTGCCTGAAGCTCCTAGACCACTTTTGGGAAGAGACTTATTAAAACAATTGAATACCAAAATAAAATTTAACAATGGAGAAATTGTTTTTAAAATACCAGAAGAAAAACACATTGAAATTCTAAGTCTGGCTCTCACTGAACCCTGAGTTAAAGAAGAAGAAATTATACAAGAAATAAAAGACCAGGTATACCCAGGAGTATGGGCCTCGGGAATAACGGGAAAGGCTAAAAATGCAGAATTGATTGTTGTTAAACTCAAAGAGGGAGCACAACCTATTAAGGTAAAACAATATCCCTTGAAATCAGAAGACAGGCAAGGAGTGAAAAGCATTATAGAAGAATTTATAAGATTCAGATTATTGATTGAATGCTCTTCAGAGTATAACACTCCTATTTTGCCTATCAAAAAGCCTGACGGCAAAACCTATCGATTGGTACAAGACCTGCGGGCAATAAATAAGATAGTTGAAGATTTACACCCGGTAGTGGCAAACCCATACACCTTATTAACTAGTTTAAAAGAAACCTATGAATGGTTCACAGTACTAGATCTGAAAGATGCGTTCTTTTGCCTCACCTTGGCCCCTGAGAGCTGCAATTTATTTGCCTTTGAATGGGAAAACCCTGATTCAGGATGAAAAACCCAACTAACCTGGACAGTGTTACCTCAAGGATTTAAAAAAAGCCCCACGATCTTTGGAAAGCAATTAGCTAAATAATTAGAGGCCTGGGAAAGACCTCCAGGAAAAGGTACCCTTTTACAGTATGTGGATGATATTTTGATAGCCGCAGAAAAGGATGAAGAATGTAAAGAATGGACTGAGTTTGTTAAATTTTCTTGGACTAAGGGGTTATCAAGTCTCATTACAGAAAGCTCAGATCTTGAAGAAGGAAGTAATATACCTGGGATTCGTGATTTCTAAGGGACAGAGACAGCTCGGGAATGACCAAAAAGAAGCCATTTGCAGGACTCCAGAACCAACCACGGTAAAAGAACTTCGAACCTTTCTGGGAATGACAGGTTGGTGCAGATTATAGATATATAACTATGGACTTTTGGTTAAACTTCTATATGAACTGCTGAAAAATAGCCAGATACAATTAATATGGACTGATGAAGCCAAGAGGGCATTCAAAGAACTGAAATTGGAATTAATGAGGGCTCCAGCTTTGGGCCTGCCCAATGTAATGAAGCCCTTCTGGCTGTTCTCGTATGAAAGGCAAGGAGTGGCTTTGGGAATTTTGGCCCAGAGAGTGGGTCCTTATAAACAAGCTGTAGCGTACTTCTCCAAACAATTGGATGAAGTAAGCAAAGGATGGCCAGGATGCCTTCAGGCAGTGGCTGCCGTTGTTTTGATCATCCAGGAAGCCCGAAAATTCACATTGGGGCAGAAGATGATTGTGCACACTTCCCACACTGTAACCTCCATTTTAGAACAAAAAGAGAGACACTGGCTCTCGCCATCAAGATTCTTGAAATATCAAGCAGTTCTGATGGAACAGGATGATGTAGAAATTGTCACATCTACTATTATCAACCCTGCTTCCTTTTTAACCGATAAACAGGAAATGGAGGCTGTCGTGCATGATTGCATAGAAACTATTGAGACTGTGTATGCGAGTAGGCCTGACTTGAAGGAGGAGCCGCTAGAAGAAGCTGACCACACTTGGTATACCGACGGGAGCAGTTTTGTAAAGAATGGAGTTCGAATGGCAGGATATGCTGTGACCACCACGGACCAAGTGGTGGAAGCGAAGTCACTCCCTAAGGGCACATCTGCACAACGAGCTGAAATAATTGCTTTAGTAAGAGCATTAGAGCTTGCTGAAGGATTGCGAGTGAATATCTGGACAGATTTAAAATATGCCTTTGGTGTAGTTCATGCCCATGGGGCAATTTGGAAGGAGCGAGGACTTTTAACCGCTCAAGGGAAAGTCATAAAACACACTGATATAATTTTGCGACTTTTAGATGCTGTACAACTTCTGTCAGCGGTAGCGATTATGCACTGCAAAGGACATCAGAGAGGTAACACTGACAGGGAAGTGGGAAATAAATTGGCTGATCATAAGGCAAGGCAAGCTGCGGAACAAGGTGAGATACTAAGTCTAATTCCTGAAAAATCTTTGCCACTGAGTCAAACCAAGAACTAAGGAAAAATTGAGTCCATTTGAAATTCTATTTGGGAGACCATTTCAAACTAGATATCAAGGACAAGATCCCACTCAGGTAGGAGAAATTAATCTACAACAATATATGATTGCATTGGGGAACCAATTACAAGAAGTAAATGGATTAGTGATATCTACCCAAGCATGGGGTTTAGATTCCCCGGTACATTTGTTCAAACCTGGAGATTGGGTTTATGTTAAAAACATTTCAGGTGATCCTCTCGAAGTGGAGTGGCCCTTTTCAAGTTCTGCTCATGACCTACACTGCAGTCAAGCTTGAGCGGCACGTTGCTTGGATCCACTATTCGAGAATTAAAAAAGCGCCTGATGGACTATGGAAGTCCCAACCCATGAGACCCACATCTATAAGGCTGGTCCGAAACTAACATTAATATTGCTATGCTTTTGTCTTGGATTGGTAAGTGCATTTACTCCCAGCTGGCCCCTAGAGAAAAAAGGTGAATCTGTTGATGGTCTTCGGTGGATTTGGGGAAATAACACTGAGACATTAGTTCATTTTGCTGAAAACTTCTCTCTATGGAAATCCTATACTAGGAATGACAAATTGATGGGATGGCATGGAATGACCTTTGTATTATGTTCAAATTTGATAAATGCCACTGTGATAACGAATGTCGCCTTAAAATGTTGTGCAATCAAAGGGATAGGGCCTCCATTGCAAATGAAGAAGTGTTTTATTCAAAATAACACCCTCATAAATGAGACACAGACTTGGAAAACCAGTGACTGGGATACACTAATGTGTACAAACAGAAGTGTTAATAGAACTGCTGGAGTGGTGGCCTCCTTAACATTGTTGAATCCACGACCCATCGTGAATCAGGACCAAATAATATAAATACCATCCACTTGTAAGAAGGTGGCAAAGATAAGGCAAAAACATATGTTGTTCTTTAACATATCCTTTCCAGCTACACCTCCCTGTAGAGCAAAACGAGCTTGGTATGACACTTTGCTTGGAGGCGCAGGAACTGGAATAGGACTCCTAAACTCAGTAGATCTTGAAACTTTAAAGAACAAAGTTGGAGCAGCAGGATTTAATGTCGCTCAAGCAATCAAGATTCAGGCTGAATGGATGCCAACCACCTTTAATCCTCAGATGCAAACTTTAAAATATGATAAGGAGTCCTTGAATCTCTTTAATAAAAGTATAATTGCCCAGATACAATCACTTAAAAATTTGACAAAATTTATGGATTGGACTGTTTGTACCCTACAAGTTATGTGGCAATTGGAACAAAAGAATAAGGTACAGTCCTACTTGATGAGTAATAATGAGTTTATGTGGAGAAAATTATTTGGACAATGGGTCCACCCCAGACACTGGGTATAAAGCCTATTCACAATTTGTGCAGTGCTATGATAGATGGTGTGCAGGAAAATTAATATACTATAATGTAACCAACCCTGAAATAATGTGTAAATTCTTAATTCTGCCAACAATCTTCTCGAGTCAAGAGAACCTAGAATACTGGTTACCAGAATTCCGAGAGAAATATATTGGGAATGATAACAAAACATATGATTTGGATCTTTGTGAAACCACCTCTAATGGCATCTTGTGTGGACAACAATCTGAATTATATGAACCCTGCTTGTTAGAACATTCTGTTAACAATTGTAAATGGATGATCCTGTCTCCTAATGTGTTTGAAATGTTTGCAGAAGTTAATGCTAGATATGTGTGCTTAGTGACTAACAATCGATCAGTAGTTGAAGAATACAATGTGACCACCCCATTCATAGGATTCCTTAAGAATATAACCCATTTAACTTGGCATGGTCAAACATATTCATTTTTTGCATATACAGAAGAACAAGTAGCAATGTTTTGGCATTATGAGAGCCTAAAATTAAGTCATGCAAGTTTATCTCTGAGAAAACTAAATGAGATATTAAACCAATCTCAGGAACTTCGAGAACATTTAAGAAAACAAAACAAGACACTAGCAGAATCCATCATTAAAACGGTAATAACTAGAGACAGGCTTGTCGGACTGTCTAGTCAAATTGAATCTGATACCACCCATCACTGGTGGGATATCTTTTCAGGATACTCACCCTCTGCAGAGAAAACTTTGAATATTGTAGTTCACCCGCTTTTGATATGGTTAGTGTTTGTTATCGTACTAACAGTTGTCAATTGCCTTTTGTGGTATAAGCTAAAGAAACTGGCCATAAGAGTTTGGGCTTTGCCTAAGGTAATGAAATATGAAAATTTAGAAACTTGGTAAAGAATTTACAAAGTTTAAAGAAAAGGGGGGAATGAAAGGGCCAAACCTCTTACAATACCTGACCCAGATAGTTTTAGTTATTTGCTGAAGCAGAGTAGATAAATAGGACAGATATTTTGAAGAATGTGACTCCTTGTCTGGCACAGTTAAAACAGATCTTAAGCTCGTTAGGCTTACTAAAGCACTGATAACATAGACTCAGGACACCTGTGCCAAGATGAGCACTCAAGGAACTGGTTTCATAACATTCCAAGGCTGAAGGACTGATGAGCTAATTCAGTGACCATGTATGGACCAAGGAGGCCCAAAGTTCAACCAGTGGACAAGTGAGGAGGACTATTGGAGACCACCGGAGGACCCCCGAAGACCACCAAAGAGGATGACTACACCTGTGGATTGGACATTTGCATAAGCTAATGAGTTCCAGGAAATCTCATGTTTATGTAGATGAATTCTCGGAAATCCTGTGAATATGTAGGACTTTATAGTATATAATCTTTGGAAGTTTGCCAAATCATTGGAGCACTCATGGTGGAACGATCCCCAGTGCTGCCCACTGCTGTAATAAAGGATGCCTGCTTAATAGTAACTTTGTTGCCATTGAGTTTTATTTCGGGAACTTTCTGAATACTCCGTTTCCTCCTGTGGAGAGGTTCGGACGTTGAGGAATAGTATCCGCGAGTTTCTGTATCAGCCTGAGGTGTCATGGGCCCACCAAGCTATAAATAATTCACCCTTATGTTGCCAGTCCTGAGCCACTTCAATCTTAGCAGCCTGATCCACCTGCTGGTTGTTTTGATGTTCTTCAGTGGCCCGACTCTTGGGTACGTGAGCATCTACGTGATGTACTTTTACAACCAGGTTCTCTACCCAGGCAGCAATATCTTGCCACAATGTGGCAGCCCAGATGGGTTTGCCCCTGCACTGCCAGTTGCTCTGCTTCCATTGCTGCAGCCACCCCCACAGGGCATTTGCCACCATCCATGAGTCAGTATAGAGATAAAGGACTGGCCATTTATCTTGTTCAGCAATATCTAAAGCCAGCTGGATGGCTTTCACCTCTGCAAACTGACTCAACTCCCCTTTTCCTTCAGCAGTATCTGCAAATTGTCATATAGGACTCCATACAGCAGCTTTCCACCTCCAATGCTTTCCCACAAGATGACAGGACCCATAAGTGAACAGGGTATATTGCTTCTCATTTTCTGGTAGTTTATTATACAGTGGGGCCTCCTCGGCAAGTGTCACCTCCTCCTCTGGCGATATTCCAATACCTTTGCCTTCTGACCAGTCCATGATCACTTCCAAGATTCCTGGGCAACTGGGGTTTCCTATTTGAGCCCGTTGTGTGATCAGCGCAACCCACTAACTCCATGTAGCATCAGTTGCATGATGTGTACATGGGACCCTCTCTTTGAATATCCAGCACCGGCAGTCGGGGTGCCAGGAGGAGCTGTGCTTAAGTACCACCCACAGCCGAAGCAGCTTGAACCCCTTCATATGCTGCCAGTATCTCCTTCTCAGTTGGAGTATAGCAGGACTCGGATCCTCTGTATCCCCAACTCCAAAACCCTAGGGGTCGACCTCGAGTCTCCCCTGGTGCTTTCTGCCAGAGGCTCCAGGTAGGGCCATTCTCCCCAGCTGCGGTGTAGAGCACATTTTTTACATCTTGCCCTGCCCGGACTGGCCCAAGGGCTACTGCATGAACTATCTCCCGTTTAATTTGTTCAAAGGCTTGTTGCTGCTCAGGGCCCCATTTGAAATCGTTCTTCTTCCAGGTCACTTGATAGAGAGGGCTTACGATCAGACTGTAATTTGGAATATGCATTCTCCAAAAACCCACAACGCCTAACAAAGCTTGTGTTTCCTTTTTGCTACTTGGTGGGGACATGGCTGTTATTTTGTTGGTCACACCCATTGGGATCTGATGACATCCATCTTGCCATTTTATTCCTAGAAATTGGATCTCCTGTGCAGGTCCCTTGACCTTACTTTGGTTTATGGCAAAACCAGCCTTCAGAAGGATTTGGACTATTCCCTTTCTCAAAAACTTCTTCTGCTGTATTGCCCCACACAATGATGTCATCAATGTATTGCAGGTGTTCTGGAGCTTCACCCTGTTCCAGTGCTGTCTGGATCAGTCCATGGCAAATGGTGGGGCTGTGCTTCCACCCCTGGGGCAATCGATTCCAGGTGTACTGAACACCCCTCCAAGTGAAAGCAAACTGGGGCCTGCACTCTGCTGCCAAAGGGATTGAGAAAAACTAGAATTAAAAATTAGCGATATCAGTTGTGGCATACCACTTGGCTGCCTTTGACTCCAGTTCATATTGAAGTTCCAGCATGTCTGGCACAGCAGCACTCAGTGGCGGTGTGACTTGGTTCAGGCCACGATAGTCCACTGTCAGTCTCCACTCCCCATTAGACTTTTGCACTGGCCATATGGGACTGTTAAAGGGTGAGCGAGTCTTGCTGATCACTCCTTGGCTCTCCAGGCAACGAATCAGCTTATGGATGGGAATCAGGGAGTCTCTGTTGGTGCAATATTGCTGCCGATGCACTGTTGTGGCAGCGATCGGCACCTGTTGTTCTTTGACCCTCAGCAACTCCACAACAGAAGGGTCCTCTGAGAGACCAGGCAAGGTGGACAGCTGTTTAATTTCCTCCATCTCCAAGGCAGCTATACCAAAAGCCCACCAGTACCCTTTTGGGTCCTTGAAATACCCTCTCCTGAGGTAGCCTATGCCAAGGATGCACAGAGCCTCTGGGCCAGTCACAATGGGGCGCTTCTGCCACTCATTCCCAGTTAGGCTCACTTCGGCCTCCAATACAGTTAGCTGTTGGGATCCCCCTGTCCCCAAGTAAAACCACAGGGTGGCCTCTGGTGTGTACCCCCCTATATCATCTCTCTTGAGCAGAAGGATGTTGACTCCTAATGGCCGAGATACTGGTCTGTACAGGTGGGGAGTAGGTTATATCCTCTCTGAGTTGCTGGAACTCCCGGGACAGTTTTTCCACAGCCGAGACACAGGCCCGTAGGGAGGAAGAGAGACTTTCTTCGTTTTGCCAGAGTTGGCCAGCCAATTTATCCACCCTTGGTTCCTCTCCATCTTTCCAGGTCATTACTGCCAATGAGTTGGCATGTGGTGATGGTGTGCTCTGTACAAACTTCTGACGCATGGGTCGTGTGCACCTGACTTCATCTGGATCTTTGGATAACTGCTCATTGTTCAAGTCTCTATAAATCAACTCCAGCATGGCTAATTCCCTCAGGTACTGGATACCTCTCTCCATGGTGTTCCACTTGCCTGGGTGACATATGACATCTTCCTTGAAGGGATACCTTTCCTTCACGCCTGACAGGAGTCGCCTCCAGAGGCTGAGGGCTTGTGCTCCTTTTCCAATCGCTTTGTCAATGCCCCCTTCCCTAGAAAGGAATCCCAGCTACTTGGCTTCCCTGCCCTCTAATTCCAGGCTACTGGCCCCATTATCCCAGCATCAGAGCAGCCAGGTGACAGTGTGCTTGCCTGGACGATGACTGAAATCTTTTCGCATATCTCACAGTTCACTCAGGGTAGGGATCGGGTGATTACCATCTCATTTATGGGTTCTGCCTCTTCCTCCTCCTGTTCTCATTGTGGCCGTGGTTCATCTTCATCCCTTACTAAACGAGCCAATCTTCTTCTGTATTTCTTCTTGTGTGTAGGGGCGACTGATACCAGCATGGGTTGCTTCTCTGATTCAGCCACAGTGCCTGTTTCTGGAGTTTGAATAGCTGCAGTGCCTGTCACTGGGGTTAGAGTCGCTGCAGTGCCTGTTGACAAGGTTTGAGTAGCTGCAGTGCCTGTCACGGTGGTTGGAGTACTTGCAGTGCCTGTCACTGGAGTGCCCGTCATGGGGGTTGGAGTGGCTGCAGTGCCCGTCACGGTTGCAGATCTCTGGATGGTATCCTTCCTTAAGTAGTTGTTTAACCCTAAACAAGACCTGAACCGCATGCAGGAGACATAGCAATAGGACCATACTGGTTTGAACAGCCCAAGGATATTAAAAATTCTCAAGAGCTGTTGTAACTAGCCTGAAGGAGAAAGGGAAGGTGAAGGAGCGGGGGAAGGTGTACCCCTCTGTCTCCCCAACAGATCAGTTCTCTGAGGAGAAGAGGTAAAAAGTGTAATTATTAATAGTTTCTGAGAGATGGCTCCGGAAGTATGTGGATGACAGCAGTGCTGAGTACAATCTCATGACCGATAATTTTATCATACATAAGCCAGTGTTACACAGTACAGCAAAGTGATAACTTGAATCTAGCTCTGAGAGTTGAGAAAGAGCACCACAGGGAGTGCATATGGCAAGTAAGTTGTTACATAGAACAACTCTGAGAACAAGCACAACAACTTCGACTGTATAGAGCTCAACAGTGGTGATGACAAGGTCGAGTGCTTATGGGTAAGGATGAGGGGGAAGGCCAACAAGGCAGACATCCTGCTGGGAGTCTGGTATAGACCACCCAACCAGGATGAAGAGGTAGATGAAGCATTCTGTAAGCGGCTGGCAGAAGTCTCACAATCGCTAGCCCTTGTTCTCGTGGGGAATTCAACTTACCAAACATCTGCTGGAAATACAACACAGCAGAAAGGAAACAGTCTCGGAGGTTCCTAGAGTGTGTGGAAGATAACTTCCTGACACAGCTGGCAAGTTAGCCTACCGGGGGAGGTGCCTCGCTTGACCTGCTGTTCACAAACAGAGAAGGACTCGTGGGAGATGTCATGGTTGGAGGCCGTCTTGGGCTTAGCAACCATGATATGATAGAGTTTTCGATTCTTGGCAAAGTAAGGAGGAGGGGCAGCAAAACCACTATCATGGACTTCCGGAGGGCAGACTTTGGCCTGTTCAGGCCACTGGTTGGGAAAGTCCCATGGGAGGCAGTCCTGATGGGCAAAGGGGTCCAGGAAGGCTGGGTGTTCTTCAAGAAGGAAGTCTTAAGGGCGCAGGAGCAGGCTGTCCCCATGTGCCATAAGACCAAACAGCAGTGAAGACGACTGGCCTGGCTGAACAGGGAGCTTTTGCTGGGACTCAGGGGAAAAAAGGAGAGTTTACCACCTTTGGAAGAAGGGGCAGGCAACTCAAGAAGAGTACAGGGATCTTGTTAGGTCATGCAGAGAGTAAATTAGAAAGGCAAAAGCCCAGCTAGAACTCAGTCTGGCCACTGTTTTAAGAGATAATAAAAAATGAATTGCTTTATCCCTGCACCTAAGCAGGCTGCAAAGGGAGTCACAGAAACTGCAAACACATAACCTTGTGCAAGCTTCTTGGCTGCTCTGACCCTCCATGATGGGGGGTGAGCTCTTCTGGGAACTGGGGTGCCTTTTCAGACATGGTACACCCTGTACCTTGTTGTTCTCAGCAAGCCAACCAAGCAGTCCTCAGTCTCACCTGTTCCAAGTAAACCTTTTGGTGCAGGACAGTCATACTGCTGCTCCCTTCACTGACTTCAGTAGCTTGATTAACAATTGCTTCCAGCTCCTTCCCCCAGCAGACATGTCCCTCTCCTACTGCGGGTCATCTCTTAGTTTTTTCTGGGAATCTGCAGCATCCCTGCAAAGTTTTTTAGCTCATCTCTTGATCTTTCAAGCCCCTCTGTTTTCCTGCCATCCCAAATCAACAGGGATTCCAGTTAACAACCTCCTGGAGAATTACAATTGACTGTTACCACCAGCTTCGCCTTTTGAGCTAAGAAGTCAAAAGTCAGAGCCTTGCAGACCAATTTTCTTCAGAAGAGCCTGGTGAGAGCAGCTATCATTTATTGCAATCTCATTTATTCCAAAATCTGATTTCACTGTCTGAACAGCAGCAGCAGGCCCTCACAGTTTCCAAATCAATACTGCAGGAGGCTCCATCCTCCTGCTGAGGAGGCACATGGATTCAGCCCAACCTGCTAAGCTTCTCAGCCTCTCACACCCCCACAAGTTGGCAAGCTGCATTCGAGTACCAGTGCCTGCAATCAGGGGACTCCCTCACTGGCAGCACCAGGACTGCTAGGACATTTACCACAGGGGTGAGGAGTGAGTTTGGACAAATCCAGGAAAAATAAGCCTAAAACTCTCCATGCCTTTCTCTTTTCCCTACACACTCATGGTTTTGCTCTTATGTTGGTGATCCTCACTGAGGATCCAAGCCAGTGCATCACAGCTGGCAACAGATTTAAACATATGAATTATTTCCTGAATTAGTACAATATTTTAACATGTGCAGACTATAGGTCTGGGAGAAGGACTTTTACAGACCTGGCCTATAAGTTGAAACTACCTTACATTTTAGTTTGATTTTCCTTTCCTTCTTCTACCACTAAGAGTACAGGCATATAGAGGTAGCGTTAGCCAATGAAGTCCCTATTTTTAGGGCATTCCAATGAAAATTACCCAGGCAAATCATCTTTCAAGAGAGAGATTGTACTTACTTAATGAATAATTTATTATTATTAACAAACAATAAATAGATTGTATGGGGAATTTTACTGGGATATTAATCAGATTGCACATTACATCTGAAATAATATCAGAATGCATCCTCCTCTTAGGCACTGGTGGTGTCTGTTTGGTGGTAAGGAATGGACACATGGGGAATTAGAATGACTTTCAGCTTTAACAAAGAAACAGGAATCTAAAGACAACAAGGAAGAGTCTGGTATACCTGAAGCCATTTCCATAGGCTGTAGCACTTTACTGGGACCATTATTTCCACTCTTCCATTTTCCTCTCTCCTGCTCAGTCGCCATGTTGTGCTGCTTCTTGCTCAGACGTTCCACCTGACTACTCCTCCTCCTCCTGCCAGTTTTTGGCTTTCTATAGCCACCATCAGACAAAAAAACAATTGCTGCTGCCAGTTGCAGGCCAGGTCTTGCTTTCCCTCATGTATGAGCAGTCCCTGAAGCGGACTGTCAGGTTTCAGTATTTCAGCAAGGAGAAACCAGTCCCATGTGTCCTGTTAGTGATATGCAGCCTGCACTTGAGCACTGCAATCCTCCACTATTGTGCAACATTCACATCCAGGAGGCAGCAAGTGCAGTAAAGCAAACCATTCTCAATAAATGAGTTGTAAACCTAATTTCCACAGTTGTCAGACAGGAATATACTTTCAAATATGGTCATTTAATAATTATTAACAAGTGTATACTGAGACAGCTGAAGTAATCTATGCCCTTGCATGACAGCATCTCAGCCTGGAGAAACATGAACAGCACCTGCCTTTTCTGGCATGCTGAGACTAGTATTCCCCACCTACCCATAAACCCTGACCTGTTGAGCTAAGCAACACTGCAGGCACCCTGACAACCAGCCTCCTCTTCAGAGATCAAGAGATGCCCAATAACCTCCTCCCAGAGAGAGCTGGGGAAAAGGCCCAGCTCAGGAGAGAAGGGATCCTCAGAGTAATGGAGGAGGAGGAGCATCCTCTTCAGTAGACTGGAGATCACTGCCTGCTCTGATCTGTTACCACAGTGAAGACACAACAAGGACTGCCACTAGAAGTTGTCCCCAGCATCTTCATAAAACTTGTAAAACCCATGTTGAGCCACATGCCACTGTCTCATAGCTCTGCTGTTTAAATCTTAAATCCGAGAAGAACTTCCAGATGAATATGAAAGACAAGGTTCAGGCTTGGAAGGAGACCAAATAACACAGACACCAAAAAGCTTTGAATTCTGAAAAGGAGACTAGATGCTTCTGCAGCTAAGCAGGGCACCTTGGCTGTCGCAATCACTACCAGATTTGTTAGAGCACACCATTCCTGCCTCCTCCTTTCTCATGAGCTTATGACAACCACAAATTCATTGGAAGGCTTGCTTGGACTTTTGCAGTAAAATACTGGGCTGATTTTTCTTTCCCAAGAAAGCTGTTTATCCAGAACCAAAGACTGACAAGCTGTCTCCTGTTTACTTTCTGAAGGCAGTTTGCAGACAGCAGCAAGAATTAACATGGGAATGGCTGGGTCTGTTTATGCCAGTAACTCATTAAAAAAATACACAGCACACTTGGTTGGCATTATTTCCTCCAGCTACGCTGCAACATGAAGTTCTCTCTCTTTGAGAATAAAAACTATGAAAGTTGCCACGTGCCAGGAAACCTTCACTGAACCACTAAAACTAGGGTTGAACAGGGCCTCAAGATATCATAGCATCTTTTCTGCTACCTCAAGACAGGCATAGATAAAGCAAGTGGCTGAAGTTGGCCTCTTGATGACAGCGCATCATACAGGCACATCAGAAGTGCATATTAGCACTGTCCAAAAGGCTTCATAAGAGATTTGGACAACTAGCTACACTAGCTATACTTTCTAAAAGGAAGCAGATACCAAAGAGAATGGAAACAACTCCAAGAAAACCACAGCAAGAACTAGTAATTACTGTAAACTACTGAGGATCATCTGAGGAATACTTCATGAGAGGGAAGTAATTTTTACAAATTGTGTCCATTGTAAGCATGAGAAGTGAAATGGCAAAATATTAAAACTGAGCCAGTTATAGACAACTGTGCAAACTAGAAGATTAAATGATATGTCCAGAACTTACACTTTTATTTTATGAGAGATCATATGGACAGCGGAACACCAATAAACAATAATATCAACAACAGCAGATAACTGAGAACCTAATGATGTAAACAGTTAAACCTTCACTGCATCAAATGTGGAGTATTTTCAGGGAAATACAAGCCTGCAGCTTCTTTTCTAAATGGTAAACTACAGCCCTCCATTGTGTAAAAATGCTCATGAAGCTTGAAGTACACACACAATAAGTATTTTAATGACACAGATTTTTTCAGTCTTGAATCTATTAATTCAGTTAACAACACTGTAGTAATTAGAAAAAAGTTCTTCTCCTTGCTTGATGTCTCAGAGTTACAAGCACTACACGCCTCAGGTGTACAGCATCCAGGCTTCCTGAAAGTTCAGTCTTACCTCTTCTTTTATTAGCATTTATTTATTTATCTGCAGCTTACAAGTGCATCTTAAACCTTGCCTCAACAAAGTCTAAGGTAAATCAGAAAAGCCATTTTTCCAATATGCACCATAACTCTCTCCAATCAAATTTCAGAGTCTTAAAATAGCTCCAGAATTACATTACAAGTCCAGATGATCTGCTCTAAAATCCTTATACATCTTCTAAATGGAGAGGATTAATTTGGTCCCTGAAGGTAGCAACTGGACCAGAAGTGCAATTTCTTTGTTGTGTTAAATTCAGGACCAACATTACAACTTACTTTCTCACAGCTTCAAAGTTATTCTTGATTACATACCAGTACAGGACACTCACTTGCAGACAGCTCCTTGTAAATATTCATCTAATTGTCACTTTTCCCACATTTCCAAACAAAACTACTACTAGTACAAAACTACTACACTGTAGTGTAACCACTGCTTGTAAAACCGCATCTTCAGAGCTATGCTGATCTCATTTGCGAAGATGTAGAAAAAGGAACAAAAAGAAATAGTCTTGTAAATCACTTAAAATTGGTCTATTCAAAAAGCTAACTCTTCTAAACGGGTGCACACTTCTGTGTAACTCATCTTCATACAGAGTAATATTCTTCTTCAACCATGTTTGTCTTTTTTACACATTCAGTATGCTTTGTATCATACAAATCTATGAGCTCTTTGATTCACTGCTAACATCTCTATGTTGTGGTTGTAGACGATGTTTGGTAGATACCGTTTCACTTCTACTGAAAAATATCCCAGCACATCAAACTCTTGATAACACATGTTGGCTGCTTTTTCTAGAAATAAGAAAAAAACCCAACCCTGTCCTGGTTTCAGCTGGGATAGAGTTAATTTTCTTCCTAGTAGCTGGCATAGTGCTGTGTTTTGGATTTAGCATGAGAATAATGCTGATAACACACTGATGTTTTAGTTGTTGCCAAGTAGTGCTTACATTAGTCAAGGACTTTTCAGCTTCCCATGCTCTGCCAGGTGCAAAAGAAACTGGGAGGGGGCACAGCCAGAATAGTTGATCCAAACTGACCAAAGGGCTATTCCATACCATATGATGTCATGCTCAGTATATAAACTGGGAGGAGTTGGCCGGGAGGCTGCGATCGCTTCTCGGGAACTGGCTGGGCATCAGTCAGCAGGTGGTGAGCAATTGCATTGTGAATCACTTGCTTTGTATATTATTATTATTTTCCCTTCCTTTTCTGTCCTATTAAACTGTCTTTATCTCAACCCACAAATTTTACTTTTTTTTTTTTTTCCGATTCTCTCCCCCATCCCACTGGGGAGGGGGAGAGTGAGCGAACAGCTGTATGGTATTTAGCTGCCTGCCAGGTGAAACCACAACAAACTCAAGTCTCTCCAATACTGAGAAATTCTTAGATAGGGTTTAGAGATGTGTAAAAATATTAAATGCAAAAGGACCAGATGCTTCGTCAAGTCTGAAAACCACGCCTCTGTCGGGAGCTACTACACTCCTCTGAAGTCCTGTTTTGAATTTACACAAGAGATACACAGCCAACTATAGGAGCTTTAATTCATCCTTATTGCATTAAACAGGGTGACCTGATTATCAACATGTATACGAAGGGGCACAATTTGCATAGTGCCAAGGATAACTTAGAGCATTGCTAAACATTGCTAACATACATTTGCTTGTACAGTTAAAAAAAAATCTTGAAAGAAATTTTCACGGTGGCAAGATGTGTCATAAATACAACTAGGGAGAAAATCACCATCTGTCCAGCAGGAAGAAGGGAATTTTCGTTACATGGACATTGGACCTGGAAGTAACAGTTTCATGGGACAGAGCTTTGTCTCTGTGCCAGTCAATACTTGGTTCGCTACTCCAGCAACCTTTCTGGATGCTACTTAGAGGCAGGATATCTTTAGTGTAATGCAGGTTCTGAGCGCCACTTAGAGGCTAGGTATGGTAGCAATTGAAATTTCTGTATCTCACAACCAATCTCATGAGTTATTTATTCCCCCAAAGCTTAAGACCAACACATATTGTGAGGCAGAACAAATAAATAGTTCCCCTCCATGTCCAACAGCTATATCATACCAACAATTTCCTAGATTTTGCACACAAACTTAAGGAAGTCTAAAAAAGTATTATAGTCCAAACTGAGCAGTGACAGAATCTTATTGTACATGTCACTATGTGTATGGTTTTCTCATGAAGCCTGCTGGAACCATACTGGGGAACTCTATCTGCAACTCTATACTGCCTCAGTCCAGTGGTCCTTTGCTAGATATCCTTTTCCCCAGTCTCACATTTTGGGATGTGTGCCTTTCATTCTACATACCAGTAGGGAGACATCTGGGGAATCAGTGAGAAAAGCACAAGGATATTTGAAGTGTTGCTGTGCTGAAGGATTCTAACACCTAGCTGTCACAAAAGACCTCAGAAACTCTTTATCCCGTAAGAACCTATGTTGTTTTAAACAGCAGTTTTGCCCCCCCCAAGGTCAGTATCTGATTCTCTGTTGTCACCTCCAAAATAATTTATATCCATAAAGACAAACTCAAGCCTGGAAAATTTACCTGGCAACTTACCACGTGAGCAGCTGTTGACATACTGTCCCACCACCAGTGGGTTTTGAAGGGCAGCTGTGAGCCAGCTCACATTGCTTGTTTGAAATGGGCCAAATTGATCTCTCCTGCTGCAAGACCTGAAATGACCAACAGCATTAACATGAATCGCTGCTCCTTCACTTAACAGGTGATTTGTACTTCCTCCTGTAGAAATGACCACAGTAGCTGGGTAAAGTTACAGCTGTCCAACCTACCTGGGCAACAGGACAACATTGGGGTGGGGGGCTGGACGACATGAAATGGACAACACCACCAACACCTTGATGATACTTTAAAAAGTACATTTAAACCTCCTACCAGTGTGCGGTGTCTTTCAGACTCCAGTGGAAGAACCTGTACAAAACAACCATGTACAATTCCAGAAATCAACATCAAATTTTACCATTACAGAAGTGTCAATACACTTTGTTCACCTCTAAAGATGTGAAGGCTCATTACAACATGAACTTCAAACTAATTCCCAGAATTTAAATCTGGTATTAGTAGATATTAGTATTCAAATTAGGTACTATTTTAGATCATTTTGCTTGTTATTCATTTTATTTCCTTTTTGTGTCATATTTAAACACAGAAATTGCTACAAATTATATTTTAAGGTAAGCTAAAACAGTCCAGTTCATGTCAGCCTCGTGCTTACTATTAAGGGTTACTGCTCCCTTCTTAAGTGCTGCTTATCTGTAGACCAGAGCCAGAGTTACCAGATTCACCCTTTTGGTATTAGCAAGTCCATATGGAGGCTTTTTTTGTTTTGTTTTTCATTCACTAAGCAGATTTGAATAACACCTCAGAAGCATTTAAAAATTTTTATGCTATGTGCTGCTCCTATTAAAACTATTTCCTTTACAGGAAACAGTCTCTGTACATCAAAACACATCTCATTTGGCATTACAGATAGAGACACAAGTACGTAACAGATCACATCCAGCAGCTCTTACCCTTGTGCTGTTTGTATTATAGTATGAGATACACATAGGTGGATAATATTCAAATATAACTCTATTTAGGGTAAGACAACAGGGAACTGAGACTATTAGTACCACCGCTTTAAATATCAGTTGAGTGACATTTTCCTATTTCTTTTGACTGTTTACCTGTACACTGATCTTGATAGTCCTTTATCATTCCCATCAATAAGGATGCCATCTATGCACCTAAAAATAAAGGGATTGCCAAGGGACTGGAAAAAGATGGGCTCATGCTTTCTGTATACTGTATCTGTTGCAAGACAGATATGATTATTTCAGAAGAAAATAAGTTAACTGTCAGAATGGGTTTATGATATCATCCAGTCCCTTCCACACAGAAACTCAAAGGAGGCAGAGTGGGTAGGAGAACTCTTCTCTCAGTTCATGACATTAATACTTGTAAACCTGCAAGCTTTTAGACACATCTTTGTGCGATGCAAAAAAATCTATATGAACTGAGATATTCCAAAGAGAGAAGCCATTGAAGGAAATCATTAAACCGAAGGTCTGTGTCCAGTACCCATGTGAGAGGTAGATAAAACATCACAGTCAACTGGCCTGCCTTAGAAAGGAAAACATGAAGTGATGTTTGTTCAGGAAAACACAGCTGAAGATATTCAGCTGCTTTGTTACTACTGTGTCAGGACTCTTTGAAAAGCACACAGAGACAGCAAAGAACCTGAAACACTCCCTTCTCCACCACCCTGATTGAAGGTTTTGCTTGGTACAAGAGGGGGGAAATGCCAAACCAAGAAGAAAAGACAAATCATTTCAGCAGAACATTCCCCAAATCTGTGGGCAGGATTTAACCTGCCTTGGGTTCCAAGCAGACAAGTGACAGCAGACTAGCTTGTGATTTTTCATGATACTGCAGTCCTGCATCCCTCACACCCACTACATCTTCAGCAACCCTCTGCATAAAACTTTCATTGCAATCTTGCAAGGAGCTAGGTGAAGGCCCTGCCAGCAAGCTGCACTCACTGCCAAACAACAGGCAGGAGAGCACTGACCTGCTCTCTCCACAGGGTCCCTTCCCCAGCCAGCATCCCTGCAGTTTCCTTCATGCCCCTGAAAACAGCAGGCATTTCAACAGCTCATCCTCTTGTTTTGCTAGATGAGCTGCTAGATGACCATCTCAATGAGCCTACACTCACATTTAGTATGTGCCTGAAATCTGAAGCTAGATGCAAGGTTGCAGGCTCATTCCCTGTGATTTTCACTTGGTAATCACTCAGTTTACCAGTCAATGGTAATAGCCAGATAGTCCTACTTCAGCAGGCAAAACATGCTCTGCTGCCCAATTCTTGGACTGGTCCCAATCTCATACCACCAGTATAAGCTAGAGACCACATGCAGGGGATGATTCTGTTGACAGATGAAACGGAAACAAATCCAAAGCATTTCAACAGATCTGCCCTAGCTTGGCCATACTGACAGAATTACAAATCTTTTTAAGAAATGTAAGCAAACACAGTTCCAAGAAATGAGAAGGAAGAACAGAGAAGTGCTGATTTTCCAAACGTGCTTTACTGGAAGAGAGTTACGCTAAGTAAAGGGTTTATTTTCATTCTCCAATTTGTATTTTTGTGCTTTGAAAAAATTCATAGTGTTGTCTGCTGATCTGTGTGGAGACCTCAAAACCCCATTTTTCAGATCCTTATCCAAAACAGAATCCCCAAAGAACTGCTCACCTGCTTGAAATTTCTCCCATGCATTTATGTTTAAAGAATCTGGAACAACTTTTCTAGCAGCTGAGAAATCAGACATTGAGTATGGAAAGGGTTTTTTTAGAAACAAAATTACCCCCCTCCCCCCAAATATTGCTTTGCTTATTTCCAAAATAACTCTAGTCAGTTTATACAAAAAATATTTTCATTCATCTACTTTGTGATTTTGTTAAGGAATGACAGAAATAAAACCCCTGGGAAAAAAAAAAAAGCGTAGAACTTTGGCATTCTATAATTAGATGGTTAGAAATCACATCTAACTTCACCAGAAATAAGAACATTTCATTACCAGGATATGTAGATACAACCATCCCTTTCGGTACAAAACCTTTGATAACAAAGTCTCCAGTTCCAGCAGACACCAGGGAACTTCGGTCTTGCATTGGGTTTGCGTGGCAAGGTTTTGAGAGCAGAGGGGACTACAGGGGTGGCTTCCATGAGAAGATGCCAGAAGCTTCCCCTATGTCTGACAGAGCCAATGCCAGCCGGCTCCAAGATGGACCCGCTGCTGGCCAAGACCAAGACAATCAGTGATGGTGGTAGCGCCTCTCTGATAACATATTTAAGAAGTGGGGGGGAGCGGGACCTGCACAACTGCAGCTGGAGAGAGGAGTGAGAATACGTGAGAGGAACAACCCTGTAGACACCACGGTCAGTGAAGAAGGAGGGGGAGGAGGTGCTCCAGGGGCCAGAGCAGAGATTCCCCTGCAGCCTGTGGTGAAGACCATGGTGAGGCAGGCTGTCCCTCTGCAGCCCATGGAGGTTAATGGTGGAGCAGATATCCACCTGCAGCCCATGGAGGACCCCACGCAGGAGCAGGTGGACATGCCCAAAGGAGGTTGTGACCCCATGGGAAGCCTGCGCTGGAGCAGGCTCCTGGCAGAACCTGTGGACCCATGGAGAGAAAGAAGCCCACACTGGAGCAGGTTTGCTGGCAGGACTTGTGACCCCATGGGGGACCCACACTGGAGCAGTCTGCTTCTGAAGGACTGCACCCCATGGAAGGGACTCACACTGGAACAGTTCGTGTAGAACTGTAGCCCGTGGGAAGGACACACGTTGGAGAAGGTCATGGAGGACTGTCTCCTGTGCGAGGGACCCCACGCTGGAGTAGGGGAAGAGTGTGAGGAGTCCTCACCTTGAGGAGGAAGGAGCAGCAGAGACAGCATGTGATGAACTGACTACAACCCCCATTCCCCATCCCCCTGCGCTGCTTGGGGGGGAGGTGGTAGAGAAATCGGGAGTGAAGTTGAGCCCGGGAAGAAAGGAGGGGTGGGGGGAAGGTGTTTTCAGATTTAGTTTTTATTTCTCATTATCCTTCTCAATTTTGACTGGTAATAAATTAAACTGATTTTCCCCAAGTCGAGTCTGTTTTGCCCATGATGGTAATTGCTGAGTGATCGCTCCCTGTCCTTATCTTGACCCACGAGCTTTTTGTTATATTTTCTCTCCCCTGTCCAGTTGAGAAGGGGAGTGATAGAGCAGCTTTGGTGGGCACTTGGCATCCAGCCAGGGTCAACCTACCACAGGTCTCCAGTAATACTGAACCCTAGTGTATTAAACAGAACTTCCTCTGGACTAAACACATGTTGACTCTGTGTTGTGGTTTAACCCCAGCCAGCAACTAAGCACCACACAGCCACTCGCTCACTCCCCCTGGGTGGAATGGGGGAGAGAATTGGAAGGGTGAAAGTGAGAAAACTCATGGGTTGAGATAAAGACAGTTTAATAGGCAAAGCAAAAGCCACGCAAACAAGCAAAGCAAGACAAGGAATCCATTCACTGCTTCCCATTGGCAGGCAGGTGTTCAGCCATCTCCAGGAAAGCAGGGCTCCATCACGCGTAATGGTTACTTGGGAAGATAAAACACCTTCACTCCAAACGTCCCCCCATTCCTTCTTCCCCCATCTTTTTATTGCTGAGCATGATGTCATATGGTATGGAATATCCCTTTGGTCAGTTGGGGTCAGCTGTCCCAGCTGTGTCACCTCCCAACTTCTTGTGCACCCCCAGCCTACTTGCTGGTGGGGTGGGGTGAGAAGCAGAAAAGGCCTTGACTCTGTGTAAGCACTGCTCAGCAATAACTAAAACATCCCTGTATTATCAACACTGTTTTCAGCACAAATCCAAAACATAGCCCCATACAAGCTTCTGTGAAGAAAAGTAACTCTATCCCAGCCAAAACCAGCACACTCTGATAGTTACATGAATTTACTTTTGATCGTTTCTGCTCAACAATCAGTAATTCCAGATATTTACATTTAATTTCTGGAAGTAAGGCCAAGATATGCGTTTCTCTACTGAAATAATTTATGAACAGACCTTTAAATATTTTCAGTAGTGTTTCAAGGATATCTTTATCAGAGTTAATTTTGTCTTGGGAGCTTTCAGGAACATATCAGAGGGTCCTGTTAAAAATAAAAGAATTTCTTAAGATTACATTTTTCCTAAGTAAAATACAGGAGAGTCATTTTACAGCAGCAAGTTATCTGCACTATTGTTTTAAACAAACCCAAACTCTAAAGAATATTCTTTCATACCGGTCCTACTATAAAACCATCATCTGATGTCTTTACGGCAACACAAGTAGGTTAAATCCCACTGAGCTCTTAGTGACAAATGTACCAAAAATCAAATATATATTTTTTATATAAATGTTGATAATCAAATATAAGTTCATTACACTTTAAATGAGGGGAGGACAAATATTATGCTGACTAGGAACATTTTAATTTATGTTACTTACAACAATGTCCTACTCATTTAAATTCAAGCACTTTTACTTTTGAAAAGATGACAGCCATCTTATCGGGGGGAAAAAAATTTAAAAAAAAGAAAAAATTTCTATCTGGTTACTTCCAGCTCCGATTTTAATGCAAAATACCATTCTAAAGTATCCAAATATTAGAGGTTTACGCCAGCGAAGTGACACAGAAGGCTGAACCTCTTTTGCAAAGTGGCCACATCCCAGTGAAAAACCCGAGTTAGCTCCTGCGGTGCCCCCAGTCACTCCCGAGAAGGGGGAGGGAAGCGGGGTCTCAGCCACAGCAGCCTCTCGCCCCCAGAGGGGAGCTCTCCCCCACCCTCCAGCAGCTACTCAAGGCCGGAAAACCCTGCGGGAAGCCACCAGGCGGCGCCAGCCACCGACACCGGCTCGGCCGCCGATTCACCCTACTGGAGAGCAGAAAGGGCAGTGGGGCGGGTTTCCCCCAAGCGGCTTCGCCGCTGCCTGGAGGAGCTGCCGCCTGCCTAGGGCCTGCCCCTCCGCCTCACCTGCGCTTGCGGCGGAGGTTGTAGGCCCAGCCAGGGCACAAAACGGTACGTGTAGGCGCACTATCGCTGCCGCAGGGTGCGCAGCACGACGCCAGGCAAGCTGCACCCGCTCCCTCACGGCCGTCCTGGGCAATGCTCTCTCGAGTTGCGCCTGCGCAGCCGGCCCAGCTAATCCGCGCTCCGGGCACGCGGCCGTATTTGCGTGCGGAGCTGCCATTGGCCGGTAGGGCGTGCAGGGCGAGCAGGCCGCGGGGCTCCAAGCTCCAGTCGGGCCCCAGGTTTTGAGTGGCTGTAATAACAAGCAGTACTCCACGAATAAAATCAAACGTCACTTAGGAGGATAGATTAAAAAAAAGTACATTTTAAAGTAGCAGATACCAACTTAACTTAATGTAACATTGCTATGCATTTAACACACATGAAGGCATAATTGCAATCCAATTTTTTAAAAAAAATTAAAATCTTATTTTTAAAATAAAGTAGAACAAAGTACAAGTCAGCCCAGAGCACTGAACTGACTGACTGAGAGGGCTTCCTCACTCCCTGCCCACCATGCATCTGAGGCGCAATCTTGTCACTCCCTAGAGCCAGGGAAGGATGCCCAGGGAAATATGGATGGATTGACTTGTCCTGCACAACCTAACAGCTGGTCAGGGAGCAGCTTTCACCCAGCTAAGGAGAGAAGGCAGCTCACAAGGACCATGAGAAACTTTTTAATGCCAACATGGAGTTGTTCATCGATGAAACTGGACTCAAATGCAGCTGGGACTCTCTGTTCTTCAACAGCTGACAGCATATGAAGAGCTAGTTAACCATAGGATGCTACATATAAAGTCATGATATATTTGCACCAAAAAAGGGAGAGTTGCAGGCACTGGAAAAGAAAACTTGTATCCCATGGGTGCATATTTATATATGTAAATACACACACATATCTATCTAAAAGATGTTACATGCCCCTTCTGTGCTTTAATGAACAAATCGAAAAAGGCAAGATCTGATACCAAAATGAGTTAAAAAAAAAAAAAAAGAGCTAGAAGCAGCACTTGAACCCCACCTCCTTGACAATTCTACATTCAGGAGCAATCCAAACACTATCATCAGCTCACCTTTCCAAAATTATACTGTGCCTGCATCTACTGATGCTGAAGACTGTTAGCGCCTCAGATGATCCACTTCATAGGAGTAGATCAATGGCCCAGAGCTGAAACCTGTTAACATTTCTGTCCGCTTTTGAATAGTATTTGGCCCTGGTGACAAGGAGAGTTATACTTTGTAGCATCATAAGCAACTACAGCTTGAAACATACAGCCCACTTACTGATGTGAAGCAGTCTGCATGATTTATAACAAACCTAACAAAAGGAATATATTTACATATCATGAGCATTTAGGACTCAAGTGTGTGTGGGGTGGGGGCAAAAACTCTTTTGGTGCCACATTCTACCATCAATTGTCTGTAAAACGAACCAAAAAAATCTAGCAAAGAAAACAATCATTCAGCAATTGATCTTCAAAAATTAACTAACTACATTATGTGTTGGTACCTAGGTGTAAGTTTACATAAATCAGCCCATATGCAAATGGAGTAACATTTGGGGAGGGTGATAACAAAAACATTTATCAATCAGCTTCATAGAATGAAATTAAAAAAAGCGATACGACATTGTTCATAAACCTTGACTAGAGTGCTAACACAACCTGGACTACATGCTATGACCCACCCAAGCCTTACTTGGTGTTCTTAAGAGCAAGGTACTTTATTCTGACAAAGGCCCCCAAATTATTCTTTTCACATCATAAGTTTAGAACCTGTTAAGAAATATCAAGATAAGAGTAATCTTATGATCTCCTTGGTCACTGTTCTGTCTCAGTCTCCCTTCTCTGCTTAGGTACCTACTTTCATAAAACTTTATCTTTAATGCTGCTCCTGATCTGCAATTTTCGTTAAAATCTGCCAATGAAGTCAAAAGTTATTGGGAAAACAAGACAGAACATGACAGCATATATCTTTCTTAGGAAGCCAGCTTAAAAAAATAATCATAAGCAGCTAGTGTTTGGGAATTGGTTTTCGGGTGAACAGAGAAAGCAAACCTCAAGTCACTGTCAACGCTTAACTCCTAAGTCTAGATCTGAACTCTTGCCAAGAGTTTGGCATTTTGAGCCAGACCCACCAAAGCAATGAAACAAGCAGGAGAATTCACTTCCCATCTCAGAGCCTTACAAATATTTATAAATTGCCTCTTGATTTACTCCATATTCACTTTAATTCTATTGTTGGTGTTGCACATTTTTCCAAGAACAGGAACCAAGCAATGATATACTGCAAACTGAAATAACTGAGGGAAATAAAAGGAAATGGCACAGTACAACAGGGTAAGCCTCAGCCTTCGGCTGGCTCAAAGTGCTTTCCTGCCAATCTTCTGGACTTTCTTGGTAATGACATAGAAGAAAGGTAGCAATTCACAACCGAAATTCTGAATTTCAGCAGCTGTGTGCCTTAAACAACAAGCAGGTTTGCCACAGTATACGTATATTGTAGCTCTTAAAAGCAAGACTGTCACATTCATGATTCAGCTCAGCAAGGAACACTAAGCAATGAGAGAAAAGTTAGTAAGGGAAATAGTGTCTCAGGAGGGGGGCACAGTCAGGGCAGGACAGCCATGCATAAGTTTACCCACTCAGATGATGAAGAGGAAATACATGATCCTCATGACATTCCAACATGCTCTGAAAGCAATTGTTGCCTTTCAATGAGAACTTGCAAAAATGAAACACTATCAGACTTCAACCTATGACAGTCATGTAGAACACAACATAATATTATTCCTACCAGAGAAACCAAAATGGGCATAACTTACTATTTGCCTGTGGAAGAACTGAATATGCCCTTTGCAAATGAAGAGATTTGGTTCCATAAGTAGGTGTCTTTGACATTTACTGCCAACTGCTGGAGACAGGTGATCTCTGCCATCCCTTGTTCCTAAAAAGGAGACTGCAACATTATAACTACCACACAGTATTGTAAAATTCAGGAGTTTTATAGTAAATCAAATTAAGGAAAAATACCTTACACTCAATTCATCTTTTATTTAACCCTCACCATATGTTCTCCTTGACATTTCAGTTAAATATATTTTTCTGATTTTAAAAATCAGATATTAGAATTTAACTGAATATTGCTGCTGCCAAGTTTTGCTGGTGAATTGATATGTTCATCTCTATTTGCAGAAAAATCACATAAGTACTGGAGAATAGAGAGATTGATCCTTCAAAATGTAGAATTTAGTAGTCACAAAAGAGGCTACAGAACACTTGAACATAATTTTCAACTATCAAAAAATCAATTAATTTTAAAAATAACAAAAAAAATCAGGAGAAAGACAAGCAACTGAAACAAGCCCTAGTTTTGCAATACATATTTAGATTGCCTGAATAAGGAAAGATTTATGTTTGCTACTTAAATCAGAAGCAACAGAATCATTTCACTGAAAACCATAAAATAGCAGATTAACTTCCAAGATACACCTCAATGGCTCCAGAACTTATCTAACCAAATCAACTCACTTGACTTGGCAATTAATAGTTAAATTTCTGTAGTAATGTGAAATTTAGAATCATAGAATAGAATCATAGAATCGTCTAGGTTGGAAAAGACCTTTAAGATCATCCAGTCCAACCATTAACCTAACATTACCAAGTCCACACTAAACCAATTAATGGTAGAGTAGACTAAACCATGTCCCGAAGTGCCACGTCTACCCGTTTTTTGAACACTTCCAGGGATGGTGACTCCACCACCTCTCTGGGCAGCCTGTTCCAATGCCTGACCACCCTTTCCATGAAGAAATTTTTCCTAATATCCAATCTAAACCTCCCCTGGCGCAGCTTGAGCCCATTTCCTCTTGTCCTATCGCTAACTACGTGGGAGAAGAGACCAACACCCACCTCACTACAACCTCCTTTCAGGTAGTTGTAGAGAGCGATAAGGTCTCCCCTCAGCCTCCTCTTCTCCAGACTAAACAACCCCAGTTCCCTCAGCCGCTCCTCATAAGGCCTGTGCTCCAGACCCTTCACCAGCTTTGTTGCCCTTCTCTGGACACGCTCCTGCACCTCAATGTCTTTCTTGTATTGAGGGGCCCAAAACTGGACACAGTATTCCAGGTGCGGCCTCACCAGCACCGAGTACCTCCCTGCTCCTGCTGGCCATACTATTCCTGATACAAGCCAGGATGCTGTTGGCCTTCTTGGCCACCTGGGCACACTGCTGGCTCATGTTCAGCCGGCTGTCGACCAGCACCCCCAGGTCCTTTTCGGCCAGGCAGCTTTCCAGCTACTCTTCCCCAAGCCTGTAGCATTGCATGGGGTTGTTGTGACCCAAGTGCAGGACCCGGCACTTGGCCTTGTTAAACCTCATACAGTTGGCCTCGGCCCATCGGTCCAGCCTGTCCAGGTCCCTCTGCAGGGCCATCCTACCCTCCAGCAGATCAACACTCCCACCCAACTTGGTGTCATCTGCAAACTTACTGAGGGTGCACTCAATCCCCTCATCCAGATCGTTGATAAAGATATTAAACAAGGCTGGACCCACAATCCCTGGCTTAGGATGCCAATGCCTTATCCATTAGACATTTAATGTTAGATCTAAGGGCATAAGCAAAATGAGGTTCATGGATACAGAGCAGTTCCTACCTTTATTATCAATTAAAAATATTTAGTGTTTGTTGCTGCCCTTTATCTAAGCATTCTTCATTGATACACCTAAGATATACATATATCAGCCAATATTCATGTCATTTAATATTAGAAACAGTCTTACTATATCAAGTGTTGCATATGAAATTGTATATAAACAGTGAGTTGTACCAGAAATATTTTATTCACATTGTTAAATTGAACATATTTACATTAAAATAAGCAAAGGACAAAATTTGTTCAAAAACTTTTATTTACTATAAAGAAAAAACACCAAAATAGGTACAAATTATACTATATAAAATTGGTTCAATGGGGTAAAAACTTAATGAAAATATTTTGATATATTTAAAATAACAAAGGATACAATGAAGCCAAATTTCTTAACCCAGAGATTTCTGTAAAATTTGCTTGCACAGTAAGGTGCTAATAGAAGTTAGCCTTTAAGCCCTGGAAGTCTTAGGAGTCCGTCACATAGCAAATATAATTTCCATTGTGAAAGTGAACTTTGGTAGAAGAAACTCTATAGGACACCTGAGGTAGTAGAAACTGGAATAAACAGCAGTAGACATTATTTACAACTTAAGTACCAAATAACATTAAGAACACAAAAAAATCATTACACAATACAATTTTCAGTCCAGCTTTGATCCAAAGAAAATAAGAAAATTGCATCACATCTACATTTTAAAAACACCACAATTACCAGCAAGCTGAGGGAAACACAAACTCAAACACATACATTTGGACGCCTAGAGGCAATTTGAGTTTGAAATGTGGTAGGCATGGTGATCTACAAAGTAATACTGATTAGCTGAGGTTCATCAGTTTATACAGTTTACATTTCTGCCAGAAACAGTATTAATCTTCCAGTACATGAATTGGCAAGAGGGCATCCTTTAAAGCTTGCACATAAGACTTGGAAACAATCTTATTAGAATGAGAAATTCTAAAGTGGTCAAAAAAAGTACAAACCAGTTAGAACTACCAAACTTCACCTTTCGGTATTATCTTTTTAACTCTTCAAAGTCTGCCAATTCTTTCAAAACAAAGGAATGTAAAATTTCCAAAAAAACACATTTACAACTAATGACACTGTTTTTTATTAGTATGAGCACTATCATCCCAGTAAACATCTTTAAGATGTTTTACTTCCAATTTGTATTGTACATTTTTAATGTACTATAGCTTATTTAGTTTGTCCTGAGTCTTTGAAAATAACCAATTCTATTTCAGTCCAACAATTCAACTGGCTTCTGAAAAGTTAAAACATGAACATTTTTTTTTCAAAATTGATTAAACACAATGAGTATTTGATTTAAAAAGATCCCCCCTTTTTAAGAAAGGCAAAAGAAAAGCTGCCATTTTCCTTCAGCATTACATGCATCAGAATCTAAAAACCTGCCTCTAAAATAATTTTAAAAACACACCTGCTAAAAACACAAGTTTTGCACTACAGGTGAAGCTTTACTTCACATTTTACTTAACCTTGTTTTTCAAGTCCAAGTTTGTTTCTTGTTAAAATAAATACCTTTCTTATGGTAATGTTTTTAACATTTTCAAATTAAATTATCACTAATGGCTACAGTAAATAGATTACGTACAGCAGAAGGAAAACAGCAAGTAAAGCTTGTTATCAGTGGAGAATGTGACCTCAGTTTTGTTACACAAAGAATGAGATTTGCTCATAGGTGGCACCTGCTCCCACTGAAGTACAGGAAAAAGTCTCCCATAAACTTTAATGGGAGCTGGGTTTGGGGCCTTTGACATGAAACTTCTCTACACAATTTGCCAGAAGGAACTGCTATAGGAAAAGAAGGCTCAACTTTTAGCACGATTCAGACTAAGTTGTTTTATGCAAAATATTTCTTTTAATAACCTATACTATCAGAGGCTGAAACACTGACTTGAAGGTGGCATTTTATTTTATTCCAGTTTTCCAGCAAATCTGTTTTTAAAACTCTTGTGTCAGCAAGATGTTCCATGACACGGTTTGCATCTTTCTAAAGACTGTTTTAAAAGATTACCTTTCCCCGAAAGTTAAAAATACAATGAAAACAAATTTTAATTTCAAAAGAAATTACATGACCAGCAGTAAATGCACAGTGAACCACAACTGCCTGCTCTCACTTTAAGGAAGGCAAAATGTTTTTTTTTAAAGTATCCATCAACATTTGGATCTGTTACTCAGAGATCTTTGTATAATTAAGAGAGATACAGAACTTCCTTTTAACCAGTGCTGAAAACTGACTAATTGCAGAACCCTCTGCTTACATCTACATTATGTGAAATGGAACAGTGATTGCTATATTAAAATAAATCCTGAGCCCCTCAGCTGCTAATATTGCTGAAAAAGTGCTCCAAATAAAGTAAAAATCATTTCTCTGCTAAATAATCATGCAGATTTAAGGAAAAATGCTTTTGTGTTCACATAGAGCCAGATGTTTGAAAAGGCACAGTTTACAAGTCTCTGTACAAGTTGTGAAATGTTGCATACTGAGCTTAGGTAAAGATCTCGGTTTGTCAATCACATACTTAGGTAGGGTCCTCCACTGGCCTTATGTCCTTGATGTATCTATCATTAAGGCCAGCAGAATAATACAAGCTGCTGTGCTTAACTGCACTGCAAGACAGTTATTGTATATTCAGTAGCATCTCCTTCAGTATATCAGTCTTACACATAAGTAGCTACCATGTAGTACGGAAGACTGGGTGTTTCAGCAGCTCCCTTGATGGGGGTCTGTCCTGAGGTTGAAGTTCTAAACACCGAAGAGTCACATCTCTCAAACCAGGAGACAGATGTGAAGGGACTGATGGAGCAGTAGTTGCACTAGCAATCTGAACAAAGGGAAAATAATTTTTTTTAGAAGTCAGTGGTTCTTAAGCCCCCTCTCCTACCCCAAAAACCCTCAACAAGCTAATAATTTTCAGCTGACTAGTTATATTATGAGCTTTTATCCACTTAGCATATTTCCTACTGAAGTTTGAGGATTACATTACTGCTTCCATTTTATAAAATGGGTCTTAAGTTCCCTTTATGCTTCTTTCCCCAATAACATATGCTCTATTGCTTTTCACAGTCTGCCCCTCTCCTTGCACTTTTCTCTAAGTTTTCTTCTTACAGCAAGATTCTGCAGTAACCATCTGCTAAGCAGGCCATAAAAAAAGCTATTTTGCCACACTTATGGGCATTCTTTAGTCTAATACTTGCCATCACTGTTAACTAACATAGTATAAGCAAACATTAAGATATATTAAGCTGAGCGATGTTACATTATGATATATTAAGCTGGGTATGCTCTCTTGCATTGTCTTACCTTATTTCTGCTACCACCCCAAAGGGCAATCTTTCTCAGATAGAAGCAGATCACTCCCAACCAAATTAATTTTGATCTTCTCTAGATCAAATTAAGCAAGACTGAGAACACTAGGGTGGCACCACCAGATTCACACAGACAGAGAACCAAGACAATTACATCTCTTATCATAAAGTGATTTGTACTTAATTAGAACATTTGAATACCACTGTGCTAGTTCTGTTTTGTGGAAACACTTTCTTCACTCATGCTAGTGAAGATGCTAATCACTTTCTTCACTTGTGGCAATATTTTCTTCATTCATGTCTACAGTTCAACTAGATTTTTAGAATTAAATATACCTAATTGATTTTAGTAAGAAACATGAATGCCAAAATAGATGACCTAGAAGAGGGAGGGATAATATTCATATATAGCATGGCATAATGGTAAATATCTTTCAGCAAAATCTGAATATGGAACATCAGGTTTTTACCAAAGGACATTCCCCACTATGAAATATGAATACACACATAAATGTTTTATGGTAGAAAAACTTCTTTCGCTCCTGGATTTTACAGGATTGTAAAGAAAGAGTTCAAATACCTATCCTCTGCCTAAAGTCAAGATCAACTCTGTTGCCTTATGTATTTATATCTTAGAACAGAGCTTTTTCTGCATATTATTGTGTTCGTAGCCTTTTTTTTTTTTAAACAAGCAAGTATGATTATTATGTTGGTATCAATATTGATTTTGTACTAACAGCTCCAATATAAAGAAGAGCCATTGCAACAAACCCTACTACTTGTATATTTTTCTAAAATTCACATTGCTGTATATGAAATTAGTCAGTGTCTTTTGTAGCATATTTGTAGCAACAGAGTACCTCACCTTAAATATCAGAGCAAGATGATTGGAGTGTTTCTCTGCATTCCAGGGAGGTTTAGCACAAGCCATTTCTATAACAACACAGCCAACGCTCCACACATCGCAGCTCCTGCCATATTGCTGACCTCTCAGAACCTGAACAGACAGATCAAAGCCCAGATTATCCACTTCAAAGTCTCTTAACTCTAAGTAATTTAGATTAAAAAAAAACCAAACACCAAAACAATCAAGTGCATTCTGATTAACATTTCAGGTTGAGAGAGTGATCAGTGATGTAAATGCCATAAGATTTATACAGCTGTAGAGAGCTAGTAAATAAAATACCTGATCAAGGGGCAAAGCAAAGTATCTTGCAATAGTTAGCTTTTGACCAAATGGTCATTTGAGCTTTAATAACAATACTTATTATGTATCTTGTAAAAAACTACTTAGAACAACTTTGACAGCAAGAAAGAAATGTCATTATCGCCATGTTGGAATCATTCCTATTTTTAGAACAAGTACATTTAAAACATATTTGAAGCATTTACAGCAATTTTCTGTTATTTGGCTGTATGAATTAGCTTAAAGAGTACAAACAAACTTTTTGAAGTAACTTCCAAAACTGGTTTCTTACCTCTGGTGCCATAAATGCAATAGTTCCCAACAACTGTCCTTGAAACTCCCCAGCACCAGTTCCTTTTGATGCCAACCTGGCTGCAGCTCCAAAATCAGCAATTCTTAATCTATGACCTGTGCTGTCAATTAGCAAATTGGCACCTGTCAACAGCATAATAAAAATACTGCTAGTTGGCTTTTTATTAAAGGCAAAAGGATGAACAGACACTCTTCCTCACTCTGTTTCAAAGCTATAAATAGGTTGATGGTCCCCATCCACAATATCAAGGAGATCTAAAAATCAAGGACAAAGTCTAATAGTGTCACTTTTCTGTTATGCCTGAATGATACTGCACACAGCTTGAGGCTGTCCGAGAGATTTAGAGAAGCAATCAAACTTTCAAAGTAGGGCAAACACAGGATTCTGGAACAATACCTGGAGATGGAATAATGAAAGAAAATGGTGACCTAAAATCCTGGAGGTTTTCATTGCCTGCAGCTCCCTGTGAGATTTAAACTCATTTCATCCTTAAGCAACTTTGAGTTGTCTTGAAGAGAATTACAGAGCAATTGAAAGTTTTCCTATTTTAAGGAGAAATATTGAAAGGCAAATATTTGCCATCACTATGTTGCTACTTATCTGGATCTCTCTCCAGTTTATGGACAGCTATAGTGACATTACAGGGAGAAGTTTAGTAAGACTGGTATTTCCCAATAAAGTCCACATTTTGTTTGTCAAACAGTACAACTGTGTTTACATTCAATTAGGATGAAGGAAGAAAATCCATCATAATATTCCTATACATTAGAAACTTGACCTCTTTATTTTGGTTTATTCACAGATTTTACTATCATTTCAGGGTATTTACATTAATTTAACTAACAATCTTTAAAGCTATATGACAACTTCATATTTTATTTGAACAAGTTCAGAAAATGAATTTTTCTAAACCATTGGCACAGGTAGCAAGTATCCCCAAGCATACTATGAATGTTCTGATTAATTTCAGTAATTAAAGGTTCTTAAGGATGATCAGACAAACCCAATAGAAATAACACTCTTAAGATGGTATCCAAGAGAAGCAATAGGTCTCAAGCCAAAATAGGTGCTGCTTTCAGAATATTCCTTTTTAAAATACATTCTAAATAATTCTCACCTTTAACATCTCTATGGATTATCTGATTCTCATGGAGGTAAGAAAGGCCACGTAACAGTTGATCTGTGTAATTAATAATAACAGATTCTTTGAAGGCTCCATATTTACTTAACAAATGAGCAACTGAACCCCCTAGAAGATAAAAAAATACAATTTATCAACACTTATATTTCATATTAGTAGAATGCAGCACTGCCTCCTAAAATTGGAACTTGGTATTGATATTCCTAATTTATAACTAGATATCCCCCCCCCCCCCCAACATTAAAGTTCCATAGACAAAAAGTAATATACTTGGTTACCTAATTACTTTTTACCTGGAACTGTACATATTACAAAGACATAAGTCTTTACGCTTCCTAATATTTTCATCTGTTCTTAAAAGAATGTACAAATCCCTTAGTATACAAAGTACTGTTGCTGATAAAAAAAATACATATATTTATACCTACATTTTGCACTAAGGTTTTCAAGTAGCAGAACACTAGCTTTCTTTGGGGCAACAGATACGTGCAGCCTCCAGTAAGTGTTCCCTCTGAGGATCTTAATTTACTTTTGCTGTCATCTAAGTACCAATATATAGAAGCAAGTATACAAGTAAGAAAAAGCAGTATCTTCCTCTGTTTTCCAAAAGTGGCATCTAGATCCTCAAGATTTTGGATTTCCATTGTGCCTCACAAAGTATTCTAATATAATTTGGGTTTGAAGGAGGTAAAGACAATTCCTGATATTTCATTATCTAAATAATACTATTTCAGAAAAATTATACTTAAGAGTTAAACACCCTTAGTTTTGAGAAAATATTTTCTGCACTACTGCTTGTAATAACACATACTTGGGCTTTGCTTGTTAGCACTTTGGTATTGCCAAGTGGTTTCTGCCAAAGAATGCAAATTAAAGTGCAATGTTTTCTTTTATGAGAAACAAGGATGTATAAAACACCAAATCTAGTCTTAGTACCTGGACTGCAACAACATATAATCCCATTCATAAAATTAATAAAGCTCCTTCTTAAAAAAAGGATATAAACTTTCTTGTACCTGCTCTGTACAATAATGAAGAGATTTCACTATTTACTACTAAAATTACCACTTCATATATTTAAGATTTGAACACGTTTTCCCCAAAGCATCCTGCTTACTCCCTATTATTAGAAATTTACTTTTCAAATACCTTTGCATGTCACTTCACACAAATTTTATGAAAATGCATGGGACAAAAACCAAGTGACAGGTATTCCAAAATTTCTAGCAAAGTTATTTTTAATAATAATTTAAAAATACACAGGTACACTAAAAATGCAATAGTTTGATATATTTCCAACTGAAGTGCTGTGTCTCAAAGTTCCTAACTTGTGATGGGTTGACCTTGGCTGGATGCCAGGTGCCCACCAATCCACTCTATCACTCCCTCTCCTCAGCTGGACAGGGGAGAGAAAATATGACGAAAGGCTTGTGGGTCCAGATAAGGACAGGCAGAGATCGCTGTGGTGGTTTGACCCTGGCTGGATGCCACGTGCTCACCAAAGCCACTCTATCACTCCCCTTCTCAACTGGACAGGGGAGAGAAAATGTAACAAAAAAGCTCGTGGGTCAAGATAAAGGACAGGGAGATCACACAGCAATTACCGTCATGGGCAAAACAGACTCGACTTGGGGAAAATCAGTTTAATTTATTACCAGTCAAAACTGAGTAGGAGAGAGGAGTGAGAACATGTGTAGGGTAATGAGAAATAAAACCAAATCTTAAAACACCTTCCCCCCCACCCCTCCCTTCTTCCTGGGCTCAACTTCACTCACGATTTTCTCTACCTCCTCCCCCAGAGCAGCGCAGGGGGACGGGGAATGGGGGTTACGGTCAGTTCATCACACGTTGTCTCTGCCGCTCCTTCCTCCTCAAGGGGAGGACTCCTCACACTCTTCCCCTGCTCCAGCGTGGGGTCCCTCCACGGGAGACAGTCCTCCACGAACTTCTCCAACATGGGTCCTTCCCATGGGCTACAGTTCTTCATGAACTGCTCCAGCGTGGGTCCCTTCCACGGGGTGCAGTCCTTCAGGAAGAGACTGCTCCAGCATGGGTCCCCCATGGGGTCACAAGTCCTGCCAGCAAACCTGCTCCAGTGTGGGCTCCTTTCTCTCCATGGGGTCACTGGTCCTGCCAGGAGCCTGCTCCAGCGTGGGCTTCCCATGGGGTCACAACCTCCTTTGGGCACATCCACCTGCTCCTGCGTGGGGTCCTCCATGGGCTGCAGGTGGATATCTGCTCCACCATTAACCTCCATGGGCTGCAGGGGCACAGCCTGCCTCTCCATGGTCTTCACCACAGGCTGCAGGGGAATCTCTGCTCCGGCCCCTGGAGCACCTCCTCCCCCTACTTCTTCACTGACCCTGGTGTCTGCAGAGTTGTTTCTCCCACATATTCTCACTCCTCTCTTCCGGCTGCTGTTCCGCAGCATTTTTTTCCCCTTCTTAAATATGTTATCACAGAGGCACTTCCACCGTTGCTGACTGGCTCAGCCTTGGCCAGCAGTGGGTCCGTCTTGGAGCCGGCTAGCATTGGCTCTATCAGACATATGGGAAGCTTCTAGCATCTTCTCACAGAAGCCACCCCTGTAGCCCCCCCAGCTACCAAAACCTTGCCACACAAACCCAGTACATAACTCATTTAAATTCAGAAATTGAGGTAGTGGTAGTAGTAGTAGAATTTTTGTTCAGGGCTTTCAATTACTTTAATTGTATGACAGATTAGGTATAAAAAATTCCAATTCAAAAAAGGATGCCAGTAAGAATACCGCTTAAACTGTTCTGTAAACCTGTATACTGGTTACCAATAGCAATAAAAATATAAGTTTACAAACTGAAGCAATGCATGGAATATTTTGCATTATGAAACTACATAGTTCAAACTCAACTGATACTTTCATTTTCTTTGGCATGCAGTTGTTTACCTGCCATCCATTCAATAAAGAGGTTATAGTTACTCTTCTCACATGTAGCACCCAACATTCGAATAATGTTAGGATGGTTCAGATTACTCATCATCCTTATTTCTTCTCTCAGTGCTTCAACTACCTCTTCTTGCTCAGATGATGTGTTCCTGACATACGTCACCTGTTTTGAAATATGGTATTCATATTTACCTTACATAATTACCAGTCCTGTTACCATCCCCCTTCAGTACAGTAACAAGAACGGACAGTTTTCTGTCCCTTTTCACCATGTGGAAATAGCAAGCATTCTTTTATCTCAAGTCACTTCAGCTGAGACTGTATATCTCCATGTGAGACAGTCACAGAAAACTAAGAGTGATCTTCTGGAGAAATACCAACAAAAATCTCTCCAAGTGTGGCATGGGGAAACTTCCCTCTTCCCTCTCCTCTGCTTAAACTAGGAATTTTTTTTTTTCCCCCAGATGTTGAAGAAAAGGAAGAAAGATAAGGCCTGAAATAGGATTCTGACAGTGATGTTATTTGTAAGACTTTTTACCAGTTTAACCATACTACCTGTTTCATAACTAAACCTCTTATCCCAGAAAGTCGATGGGGAAAAAAAGAATAAAAGCTGATCAGAAGTCCAGCAATGGAACTGGAGCCAATCCCAGCTCTGATCCATACTAAATCTGAAATAATAGTATGCTGCAGAGAATTTCCCCTGGGCCTCAGAACTGTCATCATCTGTCCAGGAGAAGCCTCAAGGACCACATGGACAGTCCTACTCTTTCACAAGCAAGAGAGTTTCAAAGGAGAAATACCTGATGACAGATATTCTTTCCCTGATTAAATGTTTTGAAACTGCTCAATTCCATAGATATAAGTTCATTCTAGAATTAGTAAGAAAATGTTAGGACTAAGATTCCCTCTATGTTGGTATCACTGATTCAGACCTAGGGCACCTTAAGTGTGGAAGATTTACTCATGTCTAGAACCTTCCAAAATCCTGAGCGAAGCATGTGCATTTGGGCCTCTTTTCTCAGTCACATTTTTTTGTATCTAATAAGTTAAATATTAAAAATACTTGCCTCAAAGTTTGCTGTTGGATCGGAGGAAACAAGCATTAAAATACATTTCCTCTGCTTAAACTATTTTAGGAAAAAAAATCTTGACAAGGGGAAATTACTTTTAATAGCTATCTTTCAAATAGAGCATTGGTTTGGAATCAAGAGAACTGGACTCCATTCCTATTTCTGTCACTGATTTGTGAACTTGATAAAAACAAAAATGCATTTGAAGAACTATGAAAGAAAAGGGGCATATAAAAAAGTACATTTTTTTTTCCCTTTTAAGGAAAAGTGAAAGAAACTGAAATCATTATGTTAATTCCATGCACATTAAGACTTTGTATTATGTATCATGCGAGTACACACAACAGGGAGAAGAGGAAGTAGGGAACAGAAGAAGTCTGTGAGAGCAGAGCGCTTTTATATTTAATATTTCAAAGAAATATTGAAGAACAAGCACAATATATTCAAGAAAGTGAAGTATTTACCTGTTTTACAGCCATTAATGTCCCTGTTCCTACATCTTGAGCTTGGTAACAGGAAGAGAAAGCTCCAAGACCAATTTGCTGACCTTTAAGCCATTCTGCATCTTCTCTGTAATGGTGTTTTGCTTTGGTATGTCCAGGCAGAGTTTCTGGTGTCTGCAAATTAAATTCCAAATCAATCCCATGTTTACTAACATGCATCTAAAATGTAGACATTCTGGAAGGTTATGAAATATCCAAGTTTATATGCCTCTCCTCTCCCTTACAGTTATTTGTACTGCATGTTATACATGTTTCAGTTGAGACCAGAACACCAGTGTATTCCTTAATCCACATATTCCTACTGTATGTAAGAACAGAGAGCTTCCTCTATGTTACTACCTGAAGGTGAAAGGCAAGATGTAAGGACACATATAGGAGCAAGACTTTTTTATATTCCTGATCTCATGTCTAGTCAAGGTTTTAGTCAGCACCTATAGTAAACACAAACAAAATAATGTTTTCTACTTAATTTATTTCTGTCATTTTATGCTTCACATGTTACCTCATGCAAAGGATCACAAATCCAACATTTCATTCCTCTTTCCAGTAACTCCACCAAGTCTGTTACCTTTCCTAAGCACGCAGCCTTACAAGCTTCCAGCACCTGTCGTACTCTCAAGTCAATACACTCAACCATTTTGTGAACTTTTATAAAATACTCCTTTCTTTCTCTATTCTTATTTCTTATGCTTTTGTCTATTTGCAAACATCTTTTTTTCTGATTTCTAAAGTATCTCACATCATCTCTCTCAAGATGTGCTGACAGCAAGATCTCTTCCTACTCTATCTGCCTTTTCTTTCAGAAACTAATTTAGTTTTGTACAACTGCCTTCAAAGTAAATCAGCATTAAGACCCAGTACAGTTCTACTCCTGCTTAAAAACTTTGTTCTCATTTCCTGTTTCCCCACTTTTACACTTTCTTCTTTGCCATTTTAAAGGTTGGTATATGACAAATATTGTCTCTAAACTTGTTAATAACCATAGGAGGATTCTGTTAGCACCCTCAACTGGTAGACTGTTTATACTCTAACTTCTAGGAGAGGGTATTGAGTCCCTTTGTGTTTTATATAACTTTGGAAATACAACAGCACTGCTTTATAAATTCAGTGAACCTCAGTTGAGACTTATGCTAAATTACCATATGTATACTTACATCCTGCTGAATGATTATGATATCTTCACCATTTTCAACCTGTAGTTGGGGAATTATTGGTATGGCATCTTGAGATGCTGACATTGCCACAGCAATAGCTAAAGCTTCTTCTTCTTCAGCTTCCATCTTTTCCTTGCATTTTTGATTATGATTTACATCATCTTTGTAAGTATCATCATTTTCTGCTCGCTCAGGAGAAAGAACTGCAACTTCAGACTTGAATGTAACTGTGCCATCACTCGTTGGCATAGAGGCCTCGAGCAGGTCCTCAATACTGGAACTGAGCTCTGCATTAACATCCAATTGACATTTCTCATCTACTGGTGTGAACGCTGTCTCTTCACTTGGTATAACTGCACTGCTACTACTATTGCCATCACACTGCAAAATATCATTCAGGTCAAGTGTCATACCGTTTTTTGAGGTTTCTCCCTGCTTGTTCACATCACTTGGGGTGGGTCGTGATGGCTTTGGCCTGTGTATGTGATTGGATGGCAACGGCCTGGCTTGGGTAAAAAGTGGAGAAAGTTTCTCTGGTTCTTTATTTTCAGAACAGTCTCTCTGAAACTGGAGAGAAAGTTTCTGCTGTGTTTGAGGAGAAGGTGAGGGGATTTTGCAGGGAGCGAATCCCTGAGGTCTGAGTTTAGAGACATCTGTTACAGTGCCAGCTAGTACAGATGGGTTTAAAGGAGACGGAAGCATTGGGAATAGTGACTGAGAACGACTGGATGAGGGAGAAGAGTTCAAACACTGACTGAGGGGTTTTCCTTTTGTTTGAATGGCTGGCTTTGGTTGCTCAGTGGTTACTGATGAGACAGGAAGTCCCACAGCAAGGCCAGCCAGCGTCTCAGAAGTGTCCTCTGGACTGGCACTCAGTTTTTTATCACTTAAACTTTTCTCACTTTTCCTTGATAACTGGACAGTATTGTTAGGAGTATTACTTTCTGTAGCTTCTGGAGAGTTATCTGGTACATGTAGCTGCAAAAAGTTTTCATGTTGACATTCCCCAGACTGCATTTCTTCCATGCCTAGCTGAATGGCATCTGCAATTTCCATTTCATCTGCTATTGCCATCAGACGTCGACGCATCCTTGTGTAATGAGTTGAGCTTGTCACACTCAACATTTCTAACAGCTTTACAAAAACATGGGGCACTCTTGCCACCATTCTTGCTGCACTCAAAAATACTCTCCGTGATAGTTTTCCAACCATTGAGTGGGAATTGTCAATTGACCGCAAGGTGAAATTTAAGAGGGAGAGAAGTTTCTTATACCTGAAAGTTAAAAAAGAAAAAAAAAAGTGTCTTATAAACTGATATGCTCTAGTTAACTAGTGCCAAGAAAGCCATTTCAAGATAATCTATTTAGCTGTCAGTTCTGCAGTAGAAAGGAGACTTATTGCTGCACTGGTGCTTCAGAATTGTTTCACAGGTCAGAAGTTAAAAAAAAAGGCAACCATTTACTCTGTAAAGTAGGTGCACTTTTGCATATAAATATACACTATTTGTTTACAGGAATTAAAACAACCAAGTTTTGAAGAAATCACCAACAACACGTTCAACTACAAAGAATATTAGTCACATAGTGTAAGTAAGTACCTGTCTACTACAGTATCAGCCTGTAAAACACCTCCACAGACAATGTGGGGATAAAATTCACCAGGAAATTCCAACAGAAGTCTGTCTATTAGACAAAGTCGCCCCAGTAGTGCTTGCCAGTTGCTAGACTCGGTTTGGGTTCCGAGAATACAGTTTAAGACATAATCAACACCACCAATACCAATAGACCCTATAAAAAAAGTTGATAAAATAAGGATTAGATATGTTCACAATCTAAATTCTGATCTAAATAAAGATCAGAACTATATCATACAGAAATACACAATGTGTGCCCAAATTAACACCACCCTCCCCCCCAAACTGCCGAGAGAAACACTGTTCTCTTTGTCATGCTGGCAAATACAGGATAAATCCTGTATTAAATTCAAAACACTTCAGTATATTTGCTTGTAATTATAATTCAATTATACATGAAGAGCTATTATTACCAGATTTAAGTATTTCTCTCCCAACTGCCAGCTCTCCTGCTTGGCCTTTACACATCTCCAATAGCGTTGAGACTGAAAGTTGACTTGTTCGACTATAAGAAATTAAAACAAAAAACCCAAACAACTTTTAGCAGATGCTTTCAAGAAAAAACATTTTAATCATTACATTTCAATAATCATTATCGTGGAATTGTGCTTGGAAAATTGTTTCACATCACTTCATTCCAATACACTTTTATAATCCTCTATCTGTAAGCTACCAATAGTTGTGACATTTTTTACAAGGACACTTCCAGAAATGTAATGTCTATCACTAATAAATAAAAAACCCAAACAGAAATCAGCTTCCCCATTTCTCAAATTCTTTGAGACTTTCAGGCAATAATCTCTTTATTAAGAGAAATTAATTCAGCAGCACATTAGGATCTCATCCTCTTGCACAAACAGGCCAAATCCAGGAATCCAGCACCACAAGGAACAGTTCTATTTCACTTATACCTTTAATTTTAGATTTTTCTATTGCTAAACTATTGCCAGTGCATCTCTAGTTGCAGTTTCAGGAGCAATGCTGCTTAGGAACTAAACTGAGACACCCCCCCCCCCCCCCCAAAAAAAAAAAACCCAACAAACACCAAAAAAACAAAACATAATCAATCAATCTGGTGGACTTCTGCATCTAGTTCACAGTACAGCTGAAGAAATGGTTGGTCTGGCAGAGCAGACGGGGTAGCTTGGGAGAGGAAGACAAGGCCTACTCAAGCCAGAACTGCCAAATGCATTCACTTAGAATAGCCATCTCCTAACATTACACTATGAAGTAAAAAGTAGCAGTGTTATGTTAACGCTTCAAGACATAGATGTACAACAGCTTTTGTTGAAGTAGGAAACATACATATATATTAAAGACACAAAATTTGATGATTGGTACTTGCTGACTGCTTAAATGGGAGTCATGAGAATTAGACCAAAGCAATATCAACTGAGATGGAGGGGATGGTTGATGACTGCACCCAACATGTCTTCCTTTATTTTAAGGGGAAAAAAGGCCTTATGCAAGCAAAGCATCATTTAAGATCCATAAGTGCTGGAAAAATATAATCAGGTGCCTTCAAAACCTATATCTTTCAAAGACAGAAGTTGGTTGGTAGCAACTAGACTTTAACAAAAACATTTATACATATGATCCACACATTTTATTTCACTGCCACCTATAAATGGTCTCCTAGTTCCATATAATATAGCAACAAATGAAGCTTCAAGACATTTCAGTAACAATCCAAAATGAATTTGAAGTTCATGAGACACCATACCTGTTGGCATCTGCACATTTAACTAATATTGTCTCTACAACTGGCTTGAGAAGTTGCTGTAGTTTAGTCCTCTCTGCTAAAGTATGACAAGGAGTATATACCAGCATGGCTCTTAAGGTTTTCTAAGAGAAAGGAAAAAACAATACATATGAAATCAAATTAGCTACACAAATTTATTTTATTTTTTTAAGAGTTGTAAATATTTCTATATAAATTGCATTCAAAATATCAGTGAAATGTTCAAAGGATAAACAGCTTACTACATATTCACTGTTAGAATTAGTCATGTATTCTTTGAGATTGGAAAGAATCTGGTCATACAAGTACTGGCAATACTTAGCACTGTAGCAAGCATTTCCTTATATTTGACCAGTGGAGTTATGCCATTTTGCTCTTGCTGAGGATTTTGTTCAACTTGCTTTCAGATGATGGTTAAAAGTCAAGTCATCAATGGTGCTCAACAACACTTATTAGGATTCCTGACTTCATATATCTCCTCCCTTTCAAAAATGAAGTCACTTGGAAATTACTAGAATACAATGAGTAAACAGCTACTTACTAAAGCAGCAACATACACTTTGTAGACAGGGTCAGCACAGACCATGGACAGCACATTGCAGCAGGATTCTACCACATCTCCTGAGATACTGGTCTGAGATGACCCACTAACTGCTCCCAAAGCTCCAGCACTTGTGTTGTTTCCATTGCTACTTCCAGAATTTCCAGTGCTTTCACCATTAGCCAGTAATAGAGCACCACTAACATCATGGGAAAGACGTCTAAGTGCCATCTCTCGTATATTCCAGTTTCGAGAAAACAAGCAGCCAACTAACTCCATTCCAAATACCTACCAAGGAAAAAGCAACATTACAGGAGTCAAATTGAATAATACTGCAACTTAAGTACTTAAGAGCAGCAATCAAAAAGAGCAAAGAAATGTTTCTGGTGAAAGATCACCTTAAGAAGCCTGACAGCAAAAATGTGCCAGAAGGTAGTGTCTTAAAAAAAAGATTCTGTGATAGAAATGAAACATCATAAATGATAAGTCATTGGTTCTCAAAAAAATCTGCTAAGAGAAGTGGGGGAATGACTGTATAGATGGTTTCATTCACTCCGAATTTTAATTATTCAGTATGGAGTTTGTTTCTAGACATTGATATAAACAACCCTGAAACCAAGGTCCGGCTGTACCAGACAGAAGTTACAGCAGACATATAGGCAATACAAGTTCTCCCACTCTTAAGTATGTGATCCCTGCTCAGTTGAACCCACCTCTAGACTCTAGAGGTTATTTAGGTCATTTGGCTCCAGCAAACCAACTTGTGTAACAGTAAGCGCCAACTTTGTATTTATGTGACACTTGCACAACCAAAACTAGAATTAAGAATACTACATTTTATTACATGGACCTTTAATACGAGGCCTGAGATGAAGTCCAAAACTGAAAACCTCAGTGAAAACAAGACTGGAAAACCTTTTCTTCTGATGCAAGTTAAATATAATTCTTTCCAATAATAATCAACCATAAAGCTGATAGGATTCAGAATAAACTTTTGAATTGTTGATTTGGCAAATCTAGCAAAACAGTTAAAAAAATATATCAGTTTTTACTTTTGAAGCTTCTTTTACAAAGTAAAATTACCTGAATCCATGGCTCAGCTAACACTTTATAGGCAGAAGGGATCTGCTGGACCCCATAATGAATAAGGTTAAAATTGCTATCTTGGGTTCTTTGTGATCCAACTGTAGATTGCTTCTGAATTTGTTGATGAACCACATGGAGAACAGAAGAAGAATCCACAGGGCTTGGCAATTCATGACTACAGATTAACAACAAATAACGTGGATTAACAAATGAAACATTTGCTGAAGTAAATACTTAAGCATATTTAGGAACATCAACTAAGGATCCAGAAACAGATAGTTTGTTATACTCAGACTGAATCCTTACCTATAGAAATCATGAGATCTCCATTTAGATCTACAAAGAGGACATATAAGTGGCTCCCTGTTTCTTTTGCATTCTTCTGCCCCTGGAACACAGCAACAGGATAATACATATTTCAGTTTTACAGTGCATAAAACCAGAAGATGGCATTATTATTTTTAAGTTTTACTGAAGAATGTCAGTTTCAGGATAAACACTTCTGAATTGAGCCATGTGCAGAAGCCTGATAAATATGTGCATTTAAACATTTTTGCATGCAGAAACACTTCAGCTTAGCACTACAATTAATATTAGAACTTATGAATTGAAATGCAGTTCTTTGTGCCTCAAACATAAGCAATACTTTTTCAAAAGTATTAAAACATGGAAGATGGAATTTTATTTGTTAAACTATTTATATACTTTATTTAATGCAGTATATAAAAACATACTCCATAATTCACTATATAATCCTAGTAGATGACTTTCATGCATTATAATGATAAGTCACAGAGGGGTAAAAGTCTGTTCCTAACCTTGCTCTAATTGGACATGATCTTCTCACTCAGGTAAGAGGCTCAAACCTCTAGCCCTGCAGTTAACTTCTTTCTCAAAGCATTCACAAATCAAGTTGTAATTTGATAACTGATAAATAAGGCATATCAATAGTACCTGAATGACACCAAACTCTCAAAGAGCTACAGTCATCACTTAAGAGCAGGTTTCTGTTTAACTTTTAAAGCAAACAAAAAACCCTACAATAAACACACTAAATTATAATACTTTTGCATATTTAGAGTCACCAGAACTTAACGAGAAAAAGATGACAACATACATATTGACATGCAGTGGTGGTGTAATTTGTTCCTGCAGCCATCTTCACACACAGTTAGGCTCTCTTCATCCAGCATGCCTAACAAACAAATGGGGCACATCTGTTCTTCTTCATCCTTCATACTATAAAAATAAATATTTGTGATTGTAAAAATGGCATATCAGAATTCAGAACGGGCTTTAACAGTGAAAAAGATTAACTTCCATTTTGGAACAGTCACTTCTGAATAATTATATTCTATTCACGAATCATTCTCCTAAACCTTGGTGTGAATAAGTGTGCAACCAAATTTTTAGAAGCACTGAGTACAGACAATACTTTGTTGAAATGAAAGAAAACGTCACAAAATGCATGACATCTTTTCAAACTAGGTCAGATACCAATTAGAGATTGAAAAGCCCAGCCTTGGGCACTTATTCCCCCCCAAGGCTTCTTTAAACAAACCAATCTTTGCTTTTTTACTTATCCTTTGGTTTTGAAAAACTAAGAAATTTTTAGATTTTGAAAGCTACATACATTTTTTCCCACACTCCTTTCAGAGTATTGAGTCACAAGACAGTCTTTAGCCCATCACAGAAAACTGTAAATACTATTTGATGAACATATGTAAAACTCAAAAACTTAACAGAAGATAACAGCCACTCAAGAATTTTTTGCCACTGAGGAACAGATGTAATAGATTCACATGAACACTAATATATCTACATATACATGTAGATTTAAAAAAATCACCATTTTCCCTGTTTTACATGTTGCTTCCATTTCATTTATCCCCACCTTAATGTTTAAATGGATATAACCAGAGATTTCATCAGAAAAATTATTCTAAATAATTCTAAAAATAATTCTAAACTTAAACAACATGTAATAAAACCCACAGATTTAATCTTCTATAATATTGTTTAAATGTGCAAAACTCTTACAATTCATAGAAAAATTTAAGTTATAGTTGGTGCGTGTCTAAAAGTTTGCAGGAACCCTGTATTTGTTCAGCAACAGTATATTTTTAAAATAAAAATAATTTGTATATACATTGTTTCTATACATATATATTCACTTCTATTTTCCTGCAAATGGTTGACACTAATTTTCTTTGTCCTTGAAAAATCCACAAAAATAAGCTTACAGTGAAAAATTCAGTTCCATGGCATGTACAGAAACACAAGTATTAATTTAAAACTTATTTTTGAAGAATTAGTAGTAAACCAAAAATAACTGCAAGTCACAGTAATTATTGGAACTGAGTAAACTTTTATCTCAAATGAATCTGATGCTCAGTGTTCTCCAATACTTATATCATGCAAGATTAGACTCACACAGAATGACAACTTATCTCATTGAACCAGTAATGCTGGGAACTAATCGTCAGGTGTACTGGCAAACAACTGAAAGAATCTTTCATCCTGTCAAAAATGAGAACTAATGTAGCAAAGTTCACAGTCCAATGAAGCCATTCCTATGGGACAAAAAAAAATCTTCCTACGCAAGGTATATAATTAAAGGAACTGGCTTGCTAAATAAACCAACCAGTTAAATACATAATATATTCTGGAACTACTTATGTAATTTATTTACAGTGACACAATTTGGAAAAATAATTAAAAGACTATGGGAAATGAAGGTCACAATCTGTATATCAGAATTATAAACCTGTCTGAATATATTCATCTAACTATCACAAAGTAACATATTAAGGTACTCCTTAAGTTTCACTTGACATAAAAGAAAGCCTCAGTTTTGGTTGCCTTCTGTGGTTTGATCTCTCTATAGGATGTCTAGTTCACTCAGTCCACTAACTAATGCATACACAAATCACTTGTTTAAAAAGTTAACCAATATATTTTCAAAATAAAGGAAAAGAACAAGCAAAAGCACTCAAATAGAAGTCAGAAAAAAATCTATCAAAGAATCAAACATCACTTAAAATTGATAGATAAGGCATCTTTTAATATGGTATAAACTACAGAAATAATAAGTTTAATAACTCCCTTAAAATAGTTTAACCACTCATTTTACATTGTGTTTTTAAAAAATATATGCTTAAATATATCTATCTATATAAAAAAACCCATATATATTATATATGCTTACACAAACACAGTACATTTACCCAGAATTTTTTCAGTATATTGTCACAGGTACAAGCATTTCTCCAAAGTAGTACAAAGTTATTAGGACAAGAGGAAAAAAAATTAAATCCTGTTTCTTCATTTGTCAACATTTGCACAAGTGCTGTATTTGAACAAATGCACACAAATAAGCAGGTTTCCAAATACATGCTTCAGTCTTGCAGATGATCACTTACATTTCTAGAGTTTGTTTCCCAAATTCACAGAGTAAAAAAAATTATTTTCACAACTCTACTTAACATTTTTCAAATAGAATGTATAAAGCAAATATGCCCACTTGGTATGACTGTGACTAATGTATGCTTGACTCCTGATTGTTTGCAAATACAGAGACTTAACATGGCTTGAAATGAAAGCAGCTTTGAATAAAAAGAATGTAGGTGATTCTAAACCTCAAAAATTAGAAAAAACTACAGAATAAAGCTTTTAAATCCTTTAGAAAAATACTAACCTGTTTTCTGAACTAGATGTAGAAGTACTAGATGATGACAATGTATGAGAATTTGACATGCGTGAGACAAACTTCTGGATGGTGTTACGAGATGGAGCTTTGATCCTCGAGCTACGCCTACTGTGATATTTCTGGAACAAACTCTCAACCTAACATCAGAAAAAAATAGCATCAGTCATATTTATGCTATGAATAGCTTGTATTTAAAGGTAATATTACTGAAGCTTAACTACTGCTAAGAAAGATCTATTCACCTTCACAATAATGCATTAGCAGCAGGAATTTCAGAAGTCTTACTAATAAATAGATCACAAGACACTTTACAACAAAAACCTATTTGCTTATTAAAAATAATAGCTTTAAGTATACACACAATTACTTCTGAAGATCCTTGTTCTGTTTACCTTTCGGCTAATCAGCGAAACAGATATACAAATTTGAGTAGAAAATCCAATATTTGAATCACTTGCTAAACTACAAGTTTAGTATGCCTTTTATTTGCAGATTATTTTTTTTCTACTTGCAGAGCTCTTGAACCCAAATTAAAGATATAATTAAAAACATATATTCTTGTTGCTTTGAAATGCAGCAGTTCTCAGCATTTTTAAGATAATGCCCTAAAGACTTTTACCTGGAGTGTATTTTAGATCTGCCATTAAATCTATTAGAAATCTATTACCTCAAAGTTCTTCAGTGTCTTTCTCCAGAGCATTGGGTCTGAGGGTTCAAGCTGGAAGACCCGCAACATAACAAACAGCAGATGAATACAAAACATGCCACGGCCACAGCTACAAGTCTGCAAAGAAAAGTATATGCTAGTGTCCTGGTTTCGGCTGGCATAGAGTTAATTTTCTTCCTAGTAGCAGGCATAGTGCTGTGTTTTCGATTTAGTAGGAGAAGAATGTTGATAACACACTGATGTTTTTAGTTGTTGCTAAGTAATGCTTATGCTAGTCAAGGACTTTTCAGCTTCCCATGCTCTGCCAGGTGCACAAGAAGCTGGGAGGGGGCACAGCCAGAATAGTTGACCCAAACTGACCAAAGGGCTATTCCATACCATATGATGTCATGCTCAGTATATAAACTGGGGGGGGGTTGGCCAGGGAGCAGCGATCGCTGCTCGGGAATTGTCTGGGTATCGGTCGGCGGGTGGTGAGGAATTGCATTGTGCATCACTTGCTTTGTATATTATTATTACTATTATTATTATTATATTATTATTATTATTATTTTACTTTATTTTATTTCAATTATTAAACTGTTCTTATCTCAACCCAGGAGTGTTTTTTTTCACTCTTACTCCTGTGATTCTCTCCCCCATCCCATCGGGGTAGGGGGAGTGAGCGAGCGGCTGCGTGGTGCTTAGTCGCTGGCTGGGGCTAAACCACGACAGCTAGTGCTCTACTGAACCGATAATTACATAGATCATTAAGTGCATCATGGAGACATATACTAGTCCGCCCCCCATGCTTAAAAAAAAAATAGTAGTTAATGCAAAATATTTCATATATAGACATAAATATCTTCTTGCATGGCCTTACAGAAAATGTGAATCCCCAAAACATTATTCAGGAATATGTATGGAAAGGCAGACAATTATAACACCAGTTTTCTCTTGACTTTTTTTCCTTTTTCTTTTTTAAAATCAGCTGAAGCTATTGCTACGCTTCATACTAGAAGGAATTTATGCATATAATCATCACATACCCATAACATGACAGCAAACTTAAATGAGATGCTTCTGTTTACTCAAAACCCTAAATGTTCCCCAATGCAGCATCACAGCAATACTATACAAGTCTCTGAAAAGAACCTCACTATGGGTATTAATGAAATTAACATACCATTAAAGGAATTGTGGCATGGGCTTATCATTTATATATCCCATGAATAGAGGAAATATAATATAGCGTTTCAGAATGAGAAACTAGGAAAATAAAGTAGCCAAATTATAGCCAAAAATACTTAAGATATATAATTAGGAGCCATTTCTAGGAATGAGAAATATACAGAACATTAGTAACTACTTCCCAGAGTTTTTTTTTAAAGATAAACTCTAGACAAAACTAATACTTGTTACATATTTGAAAAAATACAAGCTGATCATTATATTACATGAGCACAGATTACATCTTTTAAACATTACTTTATAGAGCCATTAGCAAGGGTTGGCTACTAACTTGATCTAATTTGGTTTTGTACAGTTTTCCAAGATTAACTATATATTAATAAAAGCTACAGACAACACAAAAATGTTCTCTACCTGAGGCCCAATAAACACTCTGTATTTATTATCAGGGCTGTCTCCTCCAATTAAGAAAGAGTTGGGTCCTATCTGCTGCAGCAGGTACAGCCTGGCTCGCATAACTTTGTTGACACGACGATTTGTTTCCTCGGGGCTGTATGGAGAGAAGCCATCTGGAGATGGGGCTCGTCGAGGTGGTGTTATTCGTCCACTCTGAAACTACATAAACAGTTCCATCATGAGCATTTCCAGGACAACAGTAAGTTTAATTATGTATTCTTTTCCCCAAATGACATAATAAGATAATAAGATAATAATAAGATTTTAAGATGACAAAATAAGAGAGTCCCCAAAACCTGAAGAAACTATAACCTGCTTAGACTATATGAATTTAAAATGATTAATTTTGTTCCATGCCCAGAACTCAAGGGCAGAAGAGAGTTGTAGCCAAAATTTCTGTAGCCAAGGTTATAACACTAATATATTTCATAAATGAAGAAATCCTATGACTACAGTTTACAGAAGGGAATATATGGTCAATGAAGAATAAAAGTTTAAGAAATTCCAAAGGGTTTCCAAAGAAAAGGAAAAAGAATACAAAGAAAAACAATCAAGTAAAAATAGATCAAAGGTGAAATTGTGTGTGTGTGTGGGTTACATTTCAATTTTTTTCGTCAAGAGGAAAGGAGCTGTGCTACAGCACTGTAATTTGTGATATTTGTCCCTAGTTCAGAGGAATGGCAGTACATATTTTAATTGATTTTGGAAACCTTGTTTAGAGAGCAATGGGACAATAAAAGCAATTAGATCTTATTCTTACTCTAATCGCACTGTGAAGTTGTAGGCAAGTCAACTGAAACTTAACTGTGGATGAGCATTTTTATAACAAACCAACCTGTTACATACTATTGCTCAAAACATTATATTCTTGATCTTCTTTAATGAAGCCAGTTACTATTGCTCAAAACATTCTATTCCAGATCTTCTCAAATGTAATGGTAGATATTTTAGTCTTCTAACAATGCACATACCTAAATCTTCCCTAATCTGTACATAACAATCAGTTCTTGAACAGAGGATCACAAATAGCATACCAGTAACACTTTTCTGCAGGAATCTTAATCCAGTCAACAATCCTTTCCCCAAGGGAATATACCTGCCTGGAGAACTGACATGCAAAACTACAGGGGAGGAAAAAAAACCAAAACAAAAAACCCCAACAAACTCCTGGCACTTCTTCATGCAAATCAAGCTAAGAGAACATACATGTCTTCACAACTGAGTACCTATATTTCTTAATTTATTTCCTACAAATAAAAATTGAAAGCAGGACTGAATTAAGAAGAAAACACACACCTAAGAGCAGAGAACAAAATTCCACACATAAGAGAAATTAACATGAGATATGCTCTGCATATCTCACTCAAGTGATACAGTGATACCCTGTCATAACCCCTTTATATCAGCATCTTGCCTACCCAGGAAGGATTAGATACCAATTGCCTCTCTAAGCAAAAGATTACAGAATATAGCCAAATTAAAAATGACATCACAGCTTGCAACTTACAGGCACTGGAGATACCCTTTTTCTTCTAACACCTGGTGATTCAGATTTAACTGTCCTAGAGGATGATGAAGAAGAGCTACTAGGAGAAGGACTACGTCTTCCTTTCTGTGTAGGTGAAGAAGCAAAGCTTTGTCCTTCAGCCCGAGGCTCTAGAGAGAGTTTGTTCATTTCCGATCCATCTCCTTTCCCAGGGATAGGTTTCACCACCTTGCAGGAATTAAACCATGTGTCAGAATTATGAATTGATCATTTTATATTAAAGAAAAACAAATTAATCAAAACTTGTTTTGCTAGCATTATAATAATTAAGCCATTATTTAGACATTCAAAGTTTGCATAAGCTCCTATTAGATGTTAATATTAGAACCTGGGGAAATCTTGTTAATCTATACACAACACAAAAGCAAGAACCTTTTTTCCTGTCCATTTGTGCCACTTATGTTAGAGTTGTGGCAGCAACTGATTTGATTCTCAAAGTGCTTCTGTAATTGTCATTCACGGTATCTCAGAAGACAGCAATTCTCCCATTTAGATAGTAGGAGCCAAAAGAATTTTTTTTTTCCTACAGGCATCGTCTGCTTTTTTAAGAGCTATAACCTTGGATCCATCTGTTACATACAGTAAATATCAGTTGATAAATACTAGGATTGCTATTTCTACAGCACAATATGAACGCTTGCTGCAAAGTAAAATTACTTTAAACCTGGAGGCAATACAACAAAATTAAGGTGTGCTATGCCCTATAAGAACCACAGCCAGCTTTTCTGCCTGCAATACAAGTAAAACAGCTACACCGCACCTGGTATCTGAGCTAATCACTGTGCACAGCGCTGTACTACCTGAATAGACACATGTGCTCAAGAAGAGTGAGCACATACACTTCTAATACAGTGCTTTGTTGCATAAACACTGAATTTTGACACTGAGATATGGAATATTTCAAGATAACTTTCAGCCGCCTGCCCCTTAGACCTACATAATGCATGAGAAGAGTAAGACCCCATGGAATCGAATTAAAAGCAGTCACAGCAGGCAGAATTAGTTTTAGTTCTACATTTCTCTATGTCTTAGAGGCTCAACTCAAAGCCAGAGGGAAGCTCCAAGTAACACTTCAGATTAACGGAGCAGACCTCTCCTAGAAAGTTGCAGAGATCTCTTTGATTTAGGCAAAAAAAAAAAAAAAAAAAAAAAAAAAGGGGGCTTTCCCTGCTCAGGGTATGAGGAGGAAAGAGACATCCAGCCTCAGAGCCTTTCTACCTGATGATTTGGACTGCATCCACAATGCTATTTTAGACTGAAGCATTTAACTCATCCAGCTGAAGCTGTTCTACTATCCAGAAACGCATTTCAGTTTCAGCAGGCTACAGGGAGAAGAGGACAACGAGGAGGTTGTAGCCTAGCAGTTAGGCACTGCCCAAGAGAGGAAAGACCTGCATTTACAGCCTTGATCCAAGCACTGCTTGTTTTACTTTAAGAAGTCACCATATTGAATGTATACTTCTTGCAAACCTCAACTTTTCAGAAACCTTTGTTGTTGTTTTAATATATACTGCTATCTGGTTATGAAAATGAACAGGATAAAGGAAAAGTATGAAAAGCAATGCAGGGTTTTTTTTCTTCCTACTGATTACTATAATGCTTTTTTTCTTTCCTGGAAGGTCAGAATGCAAATTCATGTGCCTATGGACAAATTACAGTTATCAGTTGCTAGTGCTTGAAAAAGTTTAAATGTAAAATGGTAGTAATTGAGAATCTGGAGCATCAAAAGTTGTATTAAAAAAAACCCCAGAAACCTCAAGGGAAATGGGCTGAGCAGGGAACCATAATTTCAAGCTATGCAGTAACCAAGATGCATTTAAAATTTTTTTCAATTAAGAGCTGTTTTGTGTTATTTAAGGTATGGCTTTTTTGGTGCACTTTTAAGTATTTTCAGTGTTCTTATGACAGAAAGTTACCAACATAACCCTTATTTCTTTTCTAGAAAAGCTGCCCCCAAACACTTGTTTACTGCATCCAATGATCTTAGCTGTAAATTAGCACTCCCGTCAAGTGTTACACAGGAGTCACATTGACCAATGCAACTACATTTATATGTAACTAATTGCTATTAATTAACCAGCATTATACTGAATATGCTAATGTTAGAATCACAACTGTGTTTAATAAGTTTTCAGTTTGATCTGTCTGAAATTTCTTAAAATTACTTCTGAGCCATTTATACAAAAGCATTACACAAAACGGCTAATAGGAATACTCTGGCACCCAAATTTTAGCAAAGTTGAGACTTATGTGAAAGAGTAACTCAGATTTGATTTTTCTGGTTCTAATAAGCTTGCAGTTTGCATATTTGTCCTGGTTTCGGCTGGGATAAGAGTTAATTTTCTTCCTAGTAGCTGGCATAGTGCTGTGTTTTGGATTTAGGATGAGAATAATGCTGATAACACACTGATGTTTTTAGTTGTTGCTAAGTAGTGCTTATGCTAGTCAAGGACTTTTCAGCTTCCCATGCTCTGCCAGGTGCACAAGAAGCTGGGAGGGGGCACAGCCAGGACAGCAGACCCAAACTGGCCAAAGGGGTATTCCGTACCATATGATGTCATGCTGAACAAAAAACTGGGGAGGTTGGCCAGGGGGGCGCAGCCACTGCTTGGGAACTGGCTGGGCATCAGTCAGCAGGTGGTGAGGAATTGCATTGTGCATCACTTGTTTTGTATATTCTTTTATCATTATTATTATTTTCCCTTCCTTTTCTATCCTATTAATCTGTCTTTATCTCAACCCACGAGTTTTACCTTTTCTCTGATTCTCTCCCCCATCCCACTGGGGAGGGGGGAAGGGAGCAAACGGCTGTGTGGTGTTTAGCTGCCTGCTGGGTTAAACCATGACAATATTCATCTAGCAAAAAAAAATCCACACACGTTAAACATATAGAAAACTTTAATTTAACATTTTCAAAGTAAGGAAATGCAAAGTTATGAAACCCTCAAGAATGAAGGGAGTACAAAGCACTACAGTGTAGTTTTACACTCAAACATAAGTTTTTATCTAACAAACAAGAGCTACTTTTGCTGTTGACATTAGAGGGCAGTGTTGCCATGGCAGTATTTTATACTATACAATCAGCAGCACAGCAATAGGCTTTTTTTTTTTTTAAATAAAGCTTAATAAATGCATACACTTCAGAAAGTCAGCCACAGTTTCCTGTTAAACAGCTCATTAAAAAAAAAAACAAATGAACGAAAGGATCACAATTAAGAGTCCACAAATTGTTAGCAAGAAAGAGGTTTCTAAAAGAAAGAAATTTAAGGGATTTTTATTTGTAATAGTTGTCACAGATATCACCCTTACTTCTGTGCCACTTACCACAGGGCCTCTCCTGCTTCTTCTTTCCAGCCATTCATGCTTCCAGGCTGGCATACACGTTGCCTTGAGTTTCTCCCTGATCACATGCTCTTCTGGGCGGTCATCCATCTTCTGCAACCCCCTGAAGGTTTCTCTATTCTCCATGTCACGGCTACAGGAAAAAAAAAAAATTATAGTCATAGATACAATTATTTTTAGTTAAGGTATAATACTATAGCATTCTTAAGCTTTGTGCCATCCTGTTCTCCCTCTCCTTACAATGCAGCTACTAAAACATTACTTCCAACTGACTGCAGCAAGCATTTCAAGAGTTACGACTAATTTGCTAATCTGAAGTTCGCAGCGTACCTGTTTTGAGGGTTATTTCTTTAAAATGTGTGTATGGCTTTTAACATTGGACACCCAGTAAAGAGGAATGTCTTGGCAAATATTAAACCAATACAAAAATTACCCTGTGTGTCATGTCATTCTCCAAAAGTTTCAGAAGTGTTGTGATGGTTCATGCATGCATTGGCAATTCAAAGCTTGCAATCTACATTTTAAAACAACTTACAAAATGAATATAAATTAACGGTGAAAAGTTTCCACCTTCATGGGATGCACAAGCATGAAACTATGTGTTGTGCCTCTTCCTATACATGAACTCTTCCTCAAAAAAAGAGGACTTGTAAACTAATAGACAGTATGTTTAAACTAGACACAGAAATAATGAAAGTAAGGCTAGTGTCCTTGAGAACTGCTTTCTGAGTGATGACTCAAAAGCCCTTCAAGTCAGCTATAATTATAGCAAAACTCACAGCAAGTTCATATCTGTAAAATGAAAGTATAATCCATCTGGGCTTGTGCTTTTTTGACCTACAGCAAGGTAGTTGCCTGTGATTGCTGGCAACCACAAAGCAGCAAAAAATGTCAGACACTGAAAAACAAATATGAACAGTCTGGAAGATTTCCTGATTCTGTTGAACTATCTGCTAAACCACATTCTTAAGCAGCAGTACATGATCCCCTTCCATCTTCTTGAAGTTAGCAGTCTCTAAAAATAAGCAAGCTTGATTAAGCCAACTCTCAGAATAAAATTTTGTTTCAAAAATAAAGTCACAACTTAAAGTGGAAGATAAGGCTATATAATAATTTAGTTACAATTTACATCTGCTGCTTTCATACATGCAGTCTTCAACTTCTAAAACATTTAGCTATTCAGTTAAAGCTACATTTATGTATTGTATGATTACCTACAACATATTCCCTACAACATTCACTGCAATAAGATGTCAAAATTACAATGCCTATCAGCAATGTATTACTAAAGTACATTTATCACAAATCCCTACTTAGAAAAATAAGAAGTTTTCACTGGTCAGAAGGAGGAGTCATTATTTTTTTTTCTCTCATTGTAGACAAAGGAAACAAAGTATTCTGAGACAGGAACTAACTATTCCTGTTCAGTGCTGAAAGGTAATAAGCAGATGGATACTGTAAACAAAATTAATTTTCTTTCAAACAACATCTAAACCTACTGTTAATAACCAAATTTAGACACTCAGAACTGTGTCTAGCAATTAAAGACTTAAATGTTTATAAAAAGAAAAACAATCCACCTAAAAATGAGTGTTTTTTCAGAGGTTAAGCATTAATGCTTGCTTAACTTGAAAACTAATGCAAGTGACAAGTTATTTTTGTCCCAACACTGAATTTCATACTATTACTTTCTAGAAAGAGACAAAAAGTAGTGACTCTTCATGAAACAGACATTACAGCAGCAGGTAGAGTCCAAATGGAGAACGTGCCTGTCGGGGTTTAGACCCAGCCAGCAACTAAGCTCCACGCAGCCGCTCGCTCACTCCCCCTACCCCGATGGGATGGGGGAGAGAATCGGAGGAGTAAGAGTGAGAAACACTCCTGGGGTGAGATAAGAACAGTTTAATAATTGAAATAAAGTAAAATAGTAATGATAACAATAACAATATAAAAATGATAGTAATAATAATAATATACAAAGCAAGTGATGCACAATGCAATTGCTCACCACCCACCGACCAATACCCAGACAGTTCCCGAGCAGTGATCGCTGCTCCCCGGCCAACCCCCCCCAGTTTATATACTGAGCATGATGTCACATGGTATGGAATAGCCCTTTGGTCAGTTTGGATCAATTATTCTGGCTGTGACCCCCTCCCAGCTTCTTGTGCACCTGGCAGAGCATGGGAAGCTGAAAAAGTCCTTGACTAGCATAAGCAATACTTAGCAACAACTAAAACATCAGTGTGTTATCAGCATTCTTCTCATTTTAAATCCAAAACACAGCACTATGCCTGCTACTAGGAAGAAAATTAACTCTATGCCAGCTGAAACTAGGACAGTATCCACCCCTTATTCTATACCATCTACATCATGCACAGGTCCTCCCCTTTCCAATGTGTTCTAATTAATCACCACCACTTTCCCTATCTTGATATATACACACAGATATCATTCCCTTAGTCTATGGGCCATCCCTCTAGAACGTCCACTGAGTTCATTTAGTCCATGACTTTGGGTTCCATCTGTCATCACAGTCTTTCAGAGCAGGAGAGGTGGTGTGCAATGTTGGATTGTTGCATGCTGAAGGCAGTCCTCATGCCAACATCGTTTCATCAAAGTTCATTTTCATTAAGCTAGGCAATTCTCACTGTAATACCACTGATGTGGCATATAACAACCATAACATACAGTATTATAGACTTAACATTAAAATACTATATTATTATATTAACATTATACTATATTATTATATTAACATACAGTTAAGAGATAACATACAGTAAGAGATAACATACAGTATTATATAGCAAATAATATCATACAATTCAGTTCATTGACTATTTTCACCCAAAATCAAATCCCCTTGAGGTACACAATGGACTTCCCCATCCTTTCGCATCACCCACCAAGTGCACGCAGGTCCTTGAGCAGAAGCAACCCCACGAATGGGTTTGCCTTTGCCAGAGGGGGAAGTCACCCAGACTGTCTTCCCCAGCATATTTCTTATGTGCACTACAGGGGCTTTATCTCCTTCTACAGTATGTAAAAGTTCTGATTGGGCAGGGCCAGCTCAATTGGCAGATCCCCTAGTGTTGACTAACCAGGTGGCCTTTGCTAAATCTGTATCCCAATGTTTGAATGTCCCACCACCCATTGCTCTCAGGGTAGTCTTTAACAGTCCATTGTATCATTCGATTTTCCCGGAGGCTGGTGCATGGTAAGGGATGTGATACACCCACTCAATGCTGTGCTCTTTGGCCCAGGTGTCTATGAGGTTGTTTCGGAAATGAGTCCCGTTGTCTGACTTGATTCTTTCTGGGGTGCCATGTCGCCACAAGACTTGGTTTTAAAGGCCCAGGATGGTGTTCCGGGCGGGGGCATGGGGCACGGGATATGTTTCCAGCCATCCGGTGGTTGCTTCCACCATGGTGAGCACATAGCGCTTCCCTTGGTGGGTTTGTGGGAGTGTGATATAATCAACCTGCCAGGCCTCCCCATATTTATATTTCAGCCATTGTTCACTATACCCGAGGGGCTTGAATTGCTTGGCTTGCTTGATTGCAGGGCAGGCTTCACATTCATGAATAACCTGTGCGATACTGTCCAGAGTTAAGTCCACCTCTCGATCACGAGCCCATCTATACGTTGCATCCCTTCCTTGATGGCCTGAGGTGTTATGGGCCCACCAAGCTATAAATAATTCACCCTTATGTTGCCAGTCCAAATCCACCTGAGCCACTTCAATCTTAGCAGCCTGATCCACCTGCTGGTTGTTTTGATGTTCTTCAGTGGCCTGACTCCTGGGTACGTGAGCATCTACGTGACGAACTTTTACAACCAGGTTCTCTACCCGGGCAGCAATATCTTACCACAATGCGGCAGCACAGACGGGTTTGCCTCTGCACTGCCAGTTGCTTTGCTTCCATTGCTGCAACCACCCCCACAGGGCATTTGCCACCATCCATGAGTCAGTGTAGAGATAAAGGACTGGCCACTTTTCTCGTTCAGCAATATCTAAAGCCAGCTGGATGGCTTTCACCTCTGCAAACTGACTCGACTCCCCTTTTCCTTCAGCATTTTCTGCAACTTGTCGTATAGGACTCCATACAGCAGCTTTCCCCCTCCGATGCTTTCCCACAAGACGACAGGACCCATCAGTGAACAGGGCATATTGCTTTTCATTTTCTGGCAATTTATTATACAGTGGGGCCCCTTCAGCACATGTCACCTCCTCCTCTGACGATATTCTGAAGTTTTTGACTTCTGGCAAGCCCATGATCACTTCCAAGATTCCTGGGCGACTGGGGTTTCCTATTCAAGCCCATTGTGTGATCAGTGCGACCAACTTACTCCACGTAGCATCAGTTGCATGATGTGTACAGGGGACCCTCCCTTTGAACATTCAGCCCAGCACTGGCAGTCGGGGTGCCAGCAGGAGCTCTGCTTCAGTACCAACCACTTCCGAAGCAGCTTAAGCCCCTTCATATGCTGCCAATATCTCTTTCTCAGTTGTAGTATAGCGGGCCTCGGATCCTCTGTATCCCCGACTCCAAAACCCTAGGGGTCGACCTCGAGTCTCCCCTGGGGCTTTCTGCCAGGGGCTCCAGGTAGGGCCATTCTCCCTGGCTGCGGTGTAGAGCACATTTTTTACATCTTGCCCTGCCCGGACTGGCCCAAAGGCTACTGCATGAACATTTAATTTGTTCAAAGGCTTGTTGCTACTCAGGGCCCCATTTGAAATCGTTCTTCTTCCAGGTCACTTGATAGAGAGGGCTTACGATCTGGCTGTAATTTGGAATATGCATTCTCCAAAAACCCACAACGCCTAAGAAAGCTTGTGTTTCCTTTTTGCTAGTTGGTGGGGACATAGCTGTTATTTTGTTGGTCACACCCATTGGGATCTGACGACGTCCATCTTGCCATTTTATTCCTAGAAATTGGATCTCCTGTGCAGGTCCCTTGACCTTACTCTGTTTTATGGCAAAACCAGCCTTCAGAAGGATTTGGACTATTTTCTTTCCCTTCTCAAAAACGTCTTCTGCTGTGTTGCCCCACACAATGATGTCATCAATGTACTGCAGATGTTCTGGAGCTTCACCCTGTTCCAGTGCCGTCTGGATCAGTCCATGGCAAATGGTGGGGCTGTGCTTCCACCCCTGGGGCAGTCGGTTCCAGGTGCACTGAACACCCCTCCAAGTGAAAGCAAACTGGGGCCTGCACTCTGCTGCCAAAGGGATGGAGAAAAACACATTAGCAATGTCAATTGTGGCATACCACTTGGCCGCCTTTGACTCCAATTCGCATTAAGGTTTTAGCATGTCTTGCATGACAGAATTTCGTGGTGGTGTGACTTTGTTCAGGCCACGATAGTCCACTGTTAGTCTCCACTCCCCATTAGACTTTCGCACTGGCCATATGGGACTGTTAAAGGGTGAGCGAGTCTTGCTGATCACTCTTTGGCTCTCCAGGCGACAAATCAGCTTATGGATGGGACTCAGGGAGTCTCAGTTGGTGTGATATTGCTGCCGGTGCACTGTTGTGGTAGCGATCGGCACCTGTTGTTCTTCGACCCCCAGCAACCCCACAACAGAAGGGTCCTCTAAGAGACCGGGCAAGGTGGACAGCTGTTTAATTTCCTCCATCTCCAAGGCGGCTATACCAAAAGCCCACCGGTACCCTTTTGGGTCCTTGAAATACCCTCTCCTGAGGTAATCTATGCCACGTTAGCTGTTGGGATCCCCCTGTCCCTCCAGAAATACAAATGGGTTCTGCCCCTGTATAGCTTGATGGCATTATGGTACACTGTGCACCGGTGTCCACTAGAGCCTTATACTCCTGTGGGTCTGACGTTCCAGGCCATCGAATCCACACAGTCCAGGAAACCCGATTGTCTCTTTCCTCCACCTGGCTGGAGGCAGGGCCCCTCTAACACTGGTCATAGTATTCCTTGTTCACTCCTTGTAAATGTGAATCAAAAGTCCCTTGGTTAAGATCGGAAGTAAAATTAGCCCTCTTATTCTGTCTCGGGAACTGCTCACTGGAAACTGGAGCTGCAATTTTCCTGGGAGAACCGCCTTTTCTAATAGTTTTTCCTTGCAACTCACGCACCCGTGCCTCTAGGGTCAAGGTGGATTTTCCATCCCACTTCCTCATGTCCTCTCTGTGATCACGCAGGTAAAACCACAGGGTGCCCCATGGTGTTTATCCTCTATATCCTCTCTCTTGAGCATAAGGACGTTGACTCCTAATGGCTGAGATACTGGTCCATACAGGTGGGGAGTAGGACAGATCCTCTCTGAGTTGTTGGAACTCTTGGCACAGTTTTTCAGACAGTCTTTCCACAGCTGAGACACAGGCCCGTAGGGAGGAAGAGAGAATTTCTTCGTATTCCCGGAGTCGGCCAGCCACTTCATCCACAGTCAGTGCCTCGTCATCTTTCCAGGTCAATATTGCCAACGAGTTGGCATACGATGCTGGTGCACTCTGTCCTAGGTACTTGCCCATACTATCCCACGCACCCTGCCACTCATAACTATCCAGTCTTGGGGTAGATCTCTGGATGATATTCTTAAATTGCTTACTGACCTTTATCGCAACCGAAACAATATTCCCAAGAAGTATCAATAGAAGTATCTTAACTGCCCAGTGGTGTTCAAGATACTGAAAAGTTGTTGTAATGAAGGAGGAAACATCATAGAAGAAGGTAGCAAACGTGCCATTCTGTATTTCCTCCACAACAAGCCTATCGGAGTAAGAAGTATAATTGCTAACTCTCTCCATGAGGTAGTACCCGAAGTACAGTAGTGACTTCTGTATGAAACCCAAATACCAAAGAATGCTCAAGGTCAGGGTTTTGATAAACCAACCCCCCCCAGTTTATATACTGAACATGATGTCACATGGTATGGAATAGCCCTTTGGCCAGTTTGGATCAATTATTCTGGCTGTGCCCCCTCCCAGCTTCTTGTGCACCTGGCAGAGCATGGGAAGATGAAAAGTCCTTGACTAGCATAAGCAGTACTTAGCAAAAACTAAAACATCAGTGTGTTATCAGCATTCTTCTCCTACTAAATCCAAAACACAGCACTATGCCTGCTAGTAGGAAGAAAATTAACTCTATCCCAGCCGAAACCAGGACAGTGCCTAAAAGCTTAAAATAGGGGAAAAAAAACCTATTGTCTAAAAAGGGCTGATTTTACATTTTTTCCTCAGTCAAAAAAATCAGTTCAAAGACAAAAAATCTTCATCTGCATAAGAACAGTACAGCTCCAAAATAATATAGGTGCAAGTTAAAAATATAGTTACTCTTTTTATATTACTTATTCCATGGCATGAACCATCTCAGCTGCATGAATACTTTGTATACAAGACAGAAAACATTATACCAGCAGTGAAAAAATCACACAGTATTTCATTTGTTCATATAACCATGATTAACTTCCCAACTGATACAAAAAAAAGTCTTTCAGAGACCCTTGGACTTGAATTCATGAACAATGCAATATGACAGTGGAGGCTTCACAATCTGTACTTGTTCTCTAAAAAGCAGAAACAACTGTCTTCCTGTCATGTGACAGCTAAACTGATCTACTCTTGCCTGCACAAAGAACTCTTGTGCTTTTCCTCCATGCAGATGGGAAAGACTGAGTCTGAAAGCTTTTGCTCAGTAAACCAGTTATCTTTTTGCAGAATTTAATTATTGTGTGTATTTTTACAGAACACAGTTTCTGAAGTGTTCAAAAAAATCTTCCTATTTTAACTCGAGCTTGGCTAAAAGTATAGTTAACTAAATATTCTTATACCATTGGATCTGTGGAAAAAAATATTTTTCCTGTGAATGCGCAAAGTTTCCTGCATACTGCAGGACATCCTCATTTTGTAGCCTAAACCTACAGGTTTTGTTTATTTTTTTTAAATCTAAAGCAAAGCCCCTCATCTATTCTAGTCAAGCTGAAGTTTGCCTACATAACAATAGCTGGGTTGCCAGTCCTCATATCACTGTACCTCAGCACACACACACAAAAAATAAACCCAGAGTGTATTCCACCAAGGACTTGATCCTGCTCTGATCCTGATCTTCATACAGCAAAAGCTATTCCTGAGTCAAGTTAAGGATGTGCTTAAGTGACTGCCATGTGGTACTTTATTTGAACAGCAATAACACAGCTAAGGAGCAGGCCACAAATAAGTCTCAGAATGTGCTAGCTTGGACCAGGGAGCCTGACATTTCTCTACATCCTGCCCATCTGCTTCACCAGGAAGCAAGGATTTTTGCTCTTAAATGTTTCAGCTTTTCATGAATCAAGCAAAAAGGATACAAGGCATTTGTTCCACATAAAATTTAACTTATAAACTACCCCCCCGCCAAAAAAAAAGGCAGCATCTTTTAAATTCTTTTTTATTATTAGTTTTAAACCATCAGACATCAGCTCCCATATAATTACTTGAGAAATTCAGAAGAAATGGATCCAAATTGTAATTCTAAAGTACTGAGCAAGCTCAACAGTGTGATGACTGTTTTTTAATGAAAAAGCATAATGGTCTGCACATTAATAATTGCACTGTTCACAATGAATTATTTGCTTCATGAACTATAAAACTAAATACACTAGAATAAATGTACTGCATGGAAACAGTCTAATGCAACATCTTGTGCAACACAGAAGGCAAAATTCTGTCCTTTGTTTCTGTGTCTTAATTTTGAAGACTTGCAAACAGTAATTGAACAGATTATTAACAACTGGTTCTCTATGGATTAATGATTCAATATTTTGACACAAGGTATGCAATACACGTTATTTAGTAAACTACTCTGAAATACACAAGCAAGTTTTACTCCTGAATGGCTCAGTGAATTTAACCATAGAACAGAATCATAGAATCGCTTAGGTTGGAAAAGACCTTTAAGATCATCCAGTCCAACCATTAACCTAACACTACCAAGTCCACCACTAAACCAGTTAAGGGTAGAGCAATAATTTCATGTTTCCTGGCTTGGTGGCTGGATTATTTTTTAATGAAAGCAAAAACTAGGAATCATTAAGGTTGGAAAGGACCTCTAAGATCATCAGTCCAACCATCAACCCAATACCACCATGCCTACTAAACCATGTCCCTAAGCGCCACATCTACACATCTTCTAAATACCTCCAGGGATGGTGACTACACGACCTCTCTGGGCAGCCTGTTCCAATGCTTGACTACCCTTTCCGTGAAGAAATTTTTCCTAATATCCAACCTAAACCTCCCCTGGCGCAGCTTGAGCCCATTTCTTCTTGTCCTATCGCTAGTTACTTGGGAGAAGAGACCAACACCCACCTCACTACAACCTCCTTTCAGGTAGTTGTAGGGAACAATAAGGTCTCCCCTCAGCCTCCTCTTCTCCAGACTAAACAACCCCAGTTCCCTCAGCCGCTCCTCATAAGACTTGTGCTCCAGACCCTTCACCAGCTTTGTTGCTCTTCTCTGAACACGCTCCAGCACCTCGATGTCCTTCTGGTACTGAGGGGCCCAAAACTGGACACAGTATTCCAGGTGAGGCCTCACCACTGCCCAGTAGAGGGGGACAATCACTTCCCTAGTCCTGCTGGCCATGTTATTCCTGATACAAGCCAGGATGCTGTTGGCCTTTCTTGGCCACCTGGGCACACTGCTGGCTCATATTCAGCTGGCTGTTGACCAACACCCCCAGGTCCTTTTCCACCAGGCAGCTTTCCAGCCACTCTTCCCCAAGCCTGTAGCGTTGCATGGGATTGTTGTGACCCAAGTGCAGGACCCGGCACTTGGCCTTGTTGAACCTCATACAGCTGGCCTCAGCCCATTGAACCAGCCTGTCCAGATCCCTCTGCAGGGCCATCCTACCCTCCAGCAGATCGACACTCCCACCCAACTTGGTGTCATCTGCAAACTTACTGAGGGTGCACTCAATCCCCTCATCCAGATCGTTGATAAAGATATTAAACAAGACTGGCCCCAAAACAGAGCCCTGGGGAACACCGCTCGTGACCGGTCGCCAACTGGACTTAACTCCATTCACCACTACTCTCTGGGCTCGGCCACGCAGCCGGTTTTTTACCCAGCGAAGGGTACGCCTGTCCAAGCCATGAGCTGCCAGCTTCCCAAGGAGAATGCTGTGGGAGACGGTGTCAATGGCTTTACTAAAGTCCAGCTAGATGACATCCACAGCTTTTCTTTCATCTACCAGGCGGGTCACCAGGTCATAGAAGGAGATCAGGTTGGTCAAGCAGGACCTGCCTTTCATGAACCCATGCTGGCTGGGGCCGATCCCCTGGTTGACCTGCACATGCCTGTTGAGCGCACTCAAGATGAACTGCTCCATAATCTTCCCCGGCTTCGAGGTCAGGCTGACAGGCCTGTAGTTCCCCGGATCCTCCTTCCAGCCCTTCTTGTAGATGGGCATCACATTTGCAAGCCTCCAGTCATCAGGGACCTCCCCTGTTAACCAGGACTGCTGATAGATGATGGAGAGTGTCTTGGCAAGCTCCTCTGCCAGCTCACTCAATACTCTTGGGCGGATCCCATCTGGCCCCATAGTCTTGTGAGTGTCCAGGTGGTGTAGCAGTTCGTTAACTGCTTCCTTCTGGATTATGGGGCCTTCATTCTGCTCCCTGTCCCTGTCTTCCAGCTCAGGGGGCTGAATACCCTGGGGATAACTGGTCTGGCTATTAAAGAGAGAGGCAAAGGCGGCATTAAGTACCTCAGCCTTTTCCTCATCCTTGGTGGCTGTCCTGGTTTCGGCTGGGATAGAGTTAATTTTCTTCCTAGCAGCAGGCATAGTGCTGTGTTTTGGATTTAGTAGGAGAAGAATGTTGATAACATGCTGATGTTTTTAGTTGTTGCTGAGTACTGCTTATGCTAGTCAAGGACTTTTTCAGCTTCCCATGCTCTGCCAGGCGCACAAGAAACTGGGAGGGAGCACAGCCAGAATAATTGATCCAAACTGACCAAAGGGCTATTCCATACCATATGACGTCATGCTCAGTATATAAACTGGGGGGGTTGGCCGGGGAGCAGGGACCGCTGCTCGGGAACTGTCTGGGTATCGGTCGTCGGGTGGTGAGCAATTGCATTGTGCATCACTTGCTTTGTATATTATTATTACTATTATTATTATTATATTGTTATTATTATTATTTTACTTTATTTTATTTCAATTATTAAACTATTCTTATCTCAACCCAGGAGTGTTTCTCACTCTTACTCCTCCGATTCTCTCCCCCATCCCATCAGGGTAGGGGGAGTGAGCGAGCGGCTGCGTGGTACTGAGTTGCTGGCTGGGACTAAACCACGACAGTCCTTTTTGGCGCCCAACGTGGGGCACGAAGGGTTTGAGATAAGAACAGATTAACTAGAGTGTATTAAGGAATCTGTTAACAGTTGCCGGTCATGATATTAGTTCATCTGATCTGTACCATGTTCTTTTCTTGGCTGTGCATGTTAAAGCTTGGTGTTGGTCTGTGCATTGCGCTATGCTCTGTAGTGATTAAGGACGTTTTGATTGGGAGGTTCCTTATCAAAATCCTGACCTTGAGCATGGTTTTGTATCTGGGTTTTATACACAAGTCATTACTGTACTTCGGGTACCACCTCATGGAGAGAGTTAGCAATTATACCTTTCCCTCGGAGACGTTTGTTGTGGAGGAACTACAGAATGGCACCTTCATTACCTTATTCTATAATGCTTCCTCCCTCATTACAGAAAGTTTTCAGTATTTTGAACATCCCTGGGCAGTTAAGATACTTCTATTGATACTTCTTGGGAATATTGTTTTGGTTTTGACAAAGGTTAGTAAGCAATTTAAGAATATCATCCAGAGATCTGCCCCAAGGCTGGAGAGTTATGAGTGGCAGGGTGTGTGGGATCGTATGTGCAAGTACCTAGGGCAGTGGGGACCTCCAGTGTTTTGGAACTTCACCCCTGAACAAGTGCAGAATCCTGAAGAACTAGTAAAGTATTTGGAAGAAGTATGTTCTCACCCTGGCAACTCCAAAGAGACACAACTCATTGCAACATGCTGGGGACTGGCCCATGCTTATAGAGCCCTGTTCAACACTATTCAGTACCCTCAAGGGAAAGAGAAGGTCTCTGGATCTGATGACAAAACAACAGGCACTGTGGCTACTCCAACCACAGCCATGAGCACTGTGGCTACTCCAACCACAGCCACAAGCACTTCAACTACTCCAACACCCACCACAGGCACTGCGGCTACTCCAACACCCACCACAGGTACTGCAGCCACTCCAACCCCAGTGGCAGGCACTGCGGCTAAACCAGAGAACCAACCTGCGCCGGTATCAGTTGCCCCTATACAGAAGACAAAATACACGAGGAAATCAGTTCGTTTAGTAAGGGATGAAGATGAACCAGGGCCATCACGAGAACCAGAGGAGGAAGAACCCATAAATGAGATGGTGACCACTCGATCCCTATCCCTGAGTGAGCTGCGAGATATGCGAAAAGATTTCGGTCGTCATCCAGGCGAGCACATCATCACCTGGCTGCTCCGATGCTGGGATAACGGGGCCAGTAGCCTGGATTTAGAGGGTAGGGAAGCCAAGCAGCTGGGATCCCTTTCCAGGGAAGGGGGCATTGACAAAGCAATTGGAAAAGGGGCAAAACCGCTCAGCCTCTGGAGGCGACTTCTGTCAAGCGTGAAGGAAAGGTATCCCTTTAAGGAGGATGTTTTATACCGCCCAAGCAAATGGACCACCGTAGAGAAAGGTATCCAGTACCTGAGGGAATTAGGCGTGCTGGAGGTGATTTACAGTGACCTGAATGATGAACAGTTAACCAAAGACCCAGATGAAGTCAGGTGCACACAACCCATGTGGCGGAAGGTGGTACGGAGCGCACCAGCATCGTATTCCAACTCGTTGGCAATACTAGCCTGGAAAGACGACGAGGCACCAACGGTGGATGAAGTGGCTAGACAACTCCGGGACTACGAAGAAAAGCTCTCTTCCTCCCTACAGGCCTGTGTCTCGGCTGTGGAAAAACTGTCTGAAAAAATATGCCAAGAGTTCCAACAACTCAGAGAGGATCTGTCCTACTCCCCACCTGCACGGACCAGTGTCTCAGCCATTAGGAGTCAACGTCCCTATGCTCAAGAGAGAGGATATAGAGGATACACACCACGGGGCACCCTGTGGTTTTACCTGCGTGATTATGGAGAGGGCATGAGAAAGTGGGATGGAAAACCCACCTCAACCTTAGAGGCACGGGTGCGTGAGTTGCAAGGAAAAACTATTAGAAAAGGCGGTTCTCCCAGGAAAATTGCAGCTCCAGTTTCCAGTGAGCAGTTCCCGAGACAGAGTAAGAGGGCTAATTTTACTTCCGACCTTGATCAGGGGACTTTTGATTCACATTTACAGGAAGTGAACAGTTAGAGGGGCCCTGCCTCCAGCCAGGTGGAGGAAAGGGACAACCGGGTTTACTGGACTGTGTGGATTCGATGGCCTGGAACGTCAGACCCACAGGAGTATAAGGCTCTAGTGGACACTGGTGCACAGTGCACGCTAATGCCATCAAACTATAGAGGGGCAGAACCCATTTGTATTTCTGGAGTGACAGGGGGATCCCAACAGCTAACTGTACTGGAAGCTGAAGTGAGCCTAACTGGGAATGAGTGGCAAAAGCACCCCATTGTGACTGGCCCAGACGCTCCGTGCATCCTTGGCATAGACTACCTCAGGAGAGGGTATTTCAAGGACCCAAAAGGGTACTGGTGGGCTTTTGGTATAGCTGCTTTGGAGACAGAGGAAATGAAACAGTTGTCCACCTTGCCCGGTCTCTCAGAGGACCCTTCGATTGTAGGGTTGCTGAAGGTTGAGGAACAACAGGTGCCGATCGCTACCACAACTGTGCACAGGCGGCAATATCGCACCAACCGAGACTCCCTGATTCCCATCCATAACCTGATTCGTCGACTGGAGAGCCAAGGAGTGATCAGCAAGACTCGCTCACCCTTTAACAGTCCCATATGGCCAGTGCGAAAGTCTAATGGGGAGTGGAGACTAACAGTGGACTATCGTGGCCTGAACAAAGTTACACCGCCGCTGAGTGCTGCCGTGCCAGACATGCTAGAACTTCAATATGAACTGGAGTCAAAGGCAGCTAAGTGGTATGCCACAATTGATATTGCTAATGCATTTTTCTCCATCCCTTTGGCAGCAGAGTGCAGACCCCAGTTTGCTTTTACCTGGAGGGGTGTTCAGTACACCTGGAACCGACTGCCCCAGGGGTGGAAGCACAGCCCCACCATTTGCCATGGACTGATCCAGACAGCACTGGAACAGGGTGAAGCTCCAGAACATCTGCAGTACATTGATGACATCATTGTGTGGGGCAACACAGCAGAAGACGTTTTTGAGAAGGGAAAGAAAATAGTCCAAATCCTTCTGAAGGCTGGTTTTGCCATAAAACAGAGTAAGGTCAAGGGGCCTGCACAGGAGATCCAGTTTTTAGGAATAAAATGGCAAGATCGACGTCGTCAGATCCCAATGGATGTGATCAACAAAATAACAGCTATGTCCCCACCAACTAGCAAAAAGGAAACACAAGCTTTCTTAGGCGTTGTGGGGTTTTGGAGAATGCATATTCCAAATTACAGCCAGATCGTAAGCCCTCTCTATCAAGTGACCCGGAAGAAGAACGAATTCAAATGGGGCCCTGAGCAACAACAAGCCTTTGAACAAATTAAACGTGAGATAGTTCATGCAGTAGCCCTTGGGCCAGTCCGGGCAGGGCAGGATATTAAAAATGTGCTCTACACTGCAGCCGGGGAGAATGGCCCTACCTGGAGCCTCTGGCAGAAAGCCCCAGGGGAGACTCGAGGTCGACCCCTAGGGTTTTGGAGTCGGGGATACAGAGGATCCGAAGCCCGCTATACTCCAACTGAGAAGGAGATACTGGCAGCATATGAAGGGGTTAGAGCTGCTTCAGAAGTGGTTGGTACTGAAGCACAGCTCCTGCTGGCACCCCGACTGCCGGTGTTGGGCTGGATGTTCAAAGGGAGGGTCCCCTCTACACATCATGCAACTGATGCTACGTGGAGTAAGTGGGTTGCATTGATCACACAACGGGCTCGAATAGGAAACCCCAGTCGCCCAGGAATCTTGGAAGTGATCATGGACTGGCCAGAAGGAAAAAACCTTAGAATATCACCAGAGGAGGAGGTGACACGTGCTGATGAGGCCCCACTGTATAATAAATTGCCAGAAAATGAAAAGCAATATGCCCTGTTCACTGATGGGTCCTGTCGTCTTGTGGGAAAGCATCGGAGGTGGAAAGCTGCTGTATGGAGTCCTATACGACAAGTCGCAGAAACTGCTGAAGGAGAAGGGGAGTTGAGTCAGTTTGCAGAGGTGAAAGCCATCCAGCTGGCTTTAGATATTGCTGAATGAGAAAAGTGGCCAGTCCTTTATCTCTACACTGACTCATGGATGGTGGCAAATGCCCTGTGGGGGTGGCTGCAGCAATGGAAGCAGAGCAACTGGCAGCGCAGAGGCAAACCAATCTGGGCTGCCGCATTGTCGCAAGATATTGCTGCCCGGGTAGAGAACCTGGTTGTAAAAGTTCGTCATGTAGATGCTCATGTACCTAAGAGTCGGGCCACTGAAGAACATCAAAACAACCAGCAAGTAGATCAGGCTGCTAAGATTGAAGTGGCTCAGGTGGATTTGGACTGGCAACATAAGGGTGAATTATTTATAGCTCGGTGGGCCCATGACGCCTCAGGCCATCAAGGAAGGGATGCAACGTATAAATGGGCTCGTGATCGAGGGGTGGACTTAACTATGGACAATATTGCACAGGTTATTCATGAGTGTGAAACATGCGCTGCAATCAAGCAAGCCAAGCAGTTCAAGCCCCTCGGGTATAGTGAACGATGGCTGAAATATAAATATGGGGAGGCCTGGCAGATTGATTACATCACGCTCCCACAGACCCGCCAAGGCAAGCGCTATGTGCTCACCATGGTGGAAGCAACCACTGGATGGTTGGAAACATATCCCGTGCCCCATGCCACCGCCCGGAACACCATCCTGGGCCTTGAAAAGCAAGTCCTGTAGCGACATGGCACCCCAGAAAGAATTGAGTCAGACAACGGGACTCATTTCCGAAACAACCTCATAGACACCTGGGCCAAAGAGCATGGCATTGAGTGGGTGTATCACATCCCTTACCATGCACCAGCCTCCGGGAAAATTGAGCGATACAATGGGTTGTTAAAGACTACCCTGAGAGCAATGGGTGGTGGGACGTTTAAACATTGGGATACGCATTTAGCAAAAGCCACCTGGTTAGTCAACACCAGGGGATCTGCCAATCGAGCTGGCCCTGCCCAATCAAAACTTCTACGTACTGTAGAAGGAGATAAAGTTCCTGTAGTGCACATGAAAAATATGCTGGGGAAGACAGTCTGGGTTACTTCCCCCTCTGGCAAAGGCAAACCCATTCGTGGGATTGCTTTTGCTCAAGGACCTGGGTGCACTTGGTGGGTGATGCGAAAGGATGGGGAAGCCCAATGTGTACCTCAAGGGAATTTGATTTTGGGTGAAAATAGCTAATGAACTGAATTGTATGATATTAATTGCTTTATAATACTGTATGTTATCTCTTAACTGTATGTTATCTCTTAACTGCATGTTAATATAATAATATAGTAGGTTAATATTAAGTATATAATACTGTATATTATGATTGCTATATGCCACATCAATGGTATTGCAATAAGAATTGCCCAGCTTAATGAAAATGAACTTTGATGAAACCATGTTGGAATGAGAACTGACTTCAGCATGCAACAGTCCAACACTGCACACCACCTCTCCTGCTCTGAAAGACTGTGATGACAGATGGAACCCAATGTCATGGGCTAAATGAACTCAATGGACATTTTAGAGGGATGGGCCATAGACGAAGGGAATGATATCTGTGTGTATATCAAGATAGGGAAAGCGGTGGTGATTAATTGGAACACATTGGAAAGGGGAGGGCCTGTGCATGACGTAGATGGTATAGAATAAGGGGTGGATACTGTCCTGGTTTCAGCTGGGATAGAGTTAATTTTCTTCCTAGCAGCAGGCATAGTGCTGTGTTTTGGATTTAGTAGGAGAAGAATGTTGATAACATGCTGATGTTTTTAGTTGTTGCTGAGTACTGCTTATGCTAGTCAAGGACTTTTTCAGCTTCCCATGCTCTGCCAGGCGCACAAGAAACTGGGAGGGAGCACAGCCAGAATAGTTGATCCAAACTGACCAAAGGGCTATTCCATACCATATGACGTCATGCTCAGTATATAAACTGGGGGGGGTTGGCCGGGGAGCAGGGACCGCTGCTCGGGAACTGTCTGGGTATCGGTCGTCGGGTGGTGAGCAATTGCATTGTGCATCACTTGCTTTGTATATTATTATTACTATTATTATTATTATATTGTTATTATTATTATTTTACTTTATTTTATTTCAATTATTAAACTATTCTTATCTCAACCCAGGAGTGTTTCTCACTCTTACTCCTCCGATTCTCTCCCCCATCCCATCAGGGTAGGGGGAGTGAGCGAGCGGCTGCGTGGTACTGAGTTGCTGGCTGGGACTGAACCACGACAGTGGCAATGTTCCCCCCCCGCATCCAATAAAGGATGGAGATTCTCCTTGGCTCTCTTTTTGTTGTTAATGTATTTCTAAAAACATTTTTTATTATCTCTTACAACAGTGGCCAGACTGAGTTCTAGCTGGGCTTTTCCTTTCTAATTTTCTCTCTGCATGACCTAACAAGATCCCTGTACTCTTCTTGAGTTGCCTGCCCCTTCTTCCAAAGGTGGTAAACTCTCCTTTTTTCCCCTGAGTCCCAGCAAAAGCTCCCTGTTCAGCCAGGCCAGTCATCTTCCCCTCCGGTTCGTCTTATGGCACATGGGGACAGCCCGCTCCTGCACCATTAAGACTTCCTTCTTGAAGAAGGCCCAGCCTTCCTGGACCCCTTTGCCCATCAGGACTGCCTCCCAAGGGACTTTCCCAAACAGTGGCCTGAACAGGCCAAAGTCTGCCCTCCGGAAGTCCATGATAGTGGTTTTGCTGCCCCTCCTCCTTACATCACCAAGAATCAAAAACTCTATCATATCGTGGGCGCTAAGCCCAAGACGGCCTCTGACCACGACATCTCCCACAAGCCCTTCTCTGTTTGTGAACAGCAGGTCAAGCGAGGCACCTCCCCTGGTAGGCTCGCTTACCAGCTGCGTCAGAAAGTTATCCTCCACACACTCCAGGAACTTTTGAGATTGTTGCCTCTCTGCTGTGTTGTATTTCCAGCAGATGTCCGTGAAGTTGAAGTCCCCCACGAGAACAAGGGCTGGCGATTGCGAGACTTCTGCCAGCCGCTTGTAGAACGCTTCATCTACCTCTACATCCCGGTTGGGTGGTCTATACCAGACTCCCAGCAGGACGTCTGCCTTGTTGGCCTACCCCCTCATCCTTACCCATAAGCACTCGACCTTAACATCACCACTGTCGAGCTCTATACAGTCAAAACCCTCCCTAACATACAGAGCCACCCCACCGCCTCTCCTTCCTTGCCTATCCCTTCTGAAGAGCTTATAGCCATCCAGTGCAGCACTCCAGTCATGAGAGTCATCCCACCACGTTTCTGTGATGGCGACTATGTCATAGCTATCCTGCTGCACAATGGCTTCCAGCTCCTCCTGTTTGTTGCCCATGCTATGTGCATTGGTGTAGATGCACTTGAGATGGGCTATCGATTTCACCCCCAACGTTGCCATGCCACCTTCAGGTTCCTCTCTAGTGAGCCTGGTTATATCCCGTTCCCCCTTCAAACCTAGTTTAAAGCCCTCTCAATGAGCCCTGCCAACTCATGGGCGAGAATCCTTTTCCCCTTTGGAGACAGCTGATCTCCATCTGCTGCCAGCAGGCCCGGTGCCATGTAAACCTCCCCATGATCGAAAAAACCGAAATTCCACTGATGGCACCATCCTCTGAGCCACCTGTTAATCAGATGAGTTTTCCTGGTCCTTTCAGCATTCTTCCCTGCCATTGATGGGATAGAGGAAAACACTACCTGTGCTCCCAATCCTGCAACCAATTGCCCCAATGCCCTGAAGTCCCTTTTGATTGCTTTGGGACTTCTCTCTGCAACCTCATCACTGCCAACCTGTACAACCAGCAGTGGGTAATAATTGGAGGGCCTTACCAGATCGGGGAGTTTCTTAGTAACATCCCTAACCCAGGCCTCAGGGAGGCAGTAGACTTCCCTGTGGGATGGGTCTGGATGGCATATTGGGCCCTCTGTTCTCCACAGGACGGAATCGCCTACCACAGTTACCCTCCTTTTTTTCTTAACAGGGGCAGTCATAATGCGTGGGGCTGACTGACTCACCCTAGGCAACCCCCTGGCTGGACCTTCACCTACCTCCCCACTTGCCTGGCCCTCAACTTCCAGAGCCCCATATCTGTTGTGTAAGGGCAACTGGGAAGGTGAGGGAGGCCGGGAGGGGATTCACCTGCTGCCCCGGGCAGGGACCTGTTTCCATTCCCCCCGTCTCTTAGGTCCCCTCCTTCTACTTGCTGGCAAGAGGATCCTCTGCTCCTTGTGGGGCCTCCATCTGCTGCCTTGGCCCCAGGGATGGTAGGGTGTTGCTCCACCAATCTATCTCCCTCTCGCACTCCCTGATACTCCTTAGCCTTTCCACTTCCTCCTTCAGCTCTGCCACCAGCCTGAGCAGATAATCTACCTGGTCACACCAAGTACGTTTGCTGTCTCTGCTGCCCTCCGGTACAAGTGACAGGCTCAGGCACTCCCTGCAGCCAGAGACCTGGATGGCTGCATGTTTGTGCGGGAGCTCCGTCTGGGTCCCCGCATTCCTTCTGGTGACGGCTTTCGGGTGAGTGGTAACCATAGCTGCTAGGTCCTCTCCTGGGAGGGCGATGACCACTACCTGAGCTTCCCTTTAGGGCCAGGAGGGGAGACTTGGCCTTCCCTGCACGCCCTGCCCGCGCAAACTGCTGCACCACGTCCTGGTCGCCGCGCTCCCTGGGGGCTGCTTTTGTACGTGAGGGGGTTTAGCCGCCGTCACTCCTGTCCCCGCCCACGCTGCGTCAGAGCTGCCGCTCGTCAGCAGCTCGCCCTTTCCCGCTCTAGGCGGGGGGCTGGGGTGCCCTCTCTCTCCCTGTGCTTTTGCCGCCTTAGCAAGGGCGCCCCAGCACGAGCCTCCGCTCCGGAGCCCTTCGCCTCGGGGACTGCCGAATACTAATTCTCTGCAAGTATTTTTCTTACAAAGGGCATGTAATAGTATATGAAAGCTGAATAGTAGCTCCAAATCCATTTTCCTGTGCTTCTCAATGTTTAGAAACAGTTAGATGTCTTTGCTTCTCTGCTATCTTATTTGGGCAAACAGCTTTATCCAATAGCCACACTGGACCAGATTTTATTAGCAGTAGGAAAACAGGAAAAAGGCAAGTTCTGAAATAGGAAAGAGTCAATTCACCAGGAAAAGGAAAGCTCTGTCTGCTATATCCACAAATACTCAATTGTAGGGAGGAAAATAAATTATTAGCTGCTGAGTAATATTTATTTTTGGGTTTTTAAACATTTGTCTGAAGCAAGTTAGCAAAGGTAACTTGCTTACCAGCAGTGGTCAAACCATGGGTGACCACAGAAAACATTCATGAACAAAAGTGGTCACACAGCAGCTCTATCAGAACAATCAATGCATTTAACAACAACATGTTGTGAGGAGAAGAGCCCAGGGTTTGATGGAAAAGCACTGAATGAGAAGGAATGAATATGGGAGAATTATATGTTCTGTTCAGTGCAAATGCCATATATGGTGACAATCGATACTGGGGGCAAGCTTAGATGGGATGTACAAAGCTCATTTTGGGGACCTTAAGCAAGAATTAGGAACATGGGCACCCAGCTACCTGCAACCCAACCCTCAACAGGTCCTGAGAACGCTGGGCTAGTCAGCTGGCCTGGAGGTATGCTAGGAGCAGCGCTCAGCATGGGGAGCAGGTGCAAAAGAGTTAGCCATTCCCTGAATTGAGAAGGTCAGCTATTAGTGTTTTGGATAACTTCTTTCCACTAACAGTTCCAGTAGTGCTCACAGTTTCTCTTTTGCCATTAAGTATTTTTAATAATATCAAGATCAGTAAAAAAATCAGATCAAGATGGGCAAGGCACGGTCTGTCCTCCTGCCAGTCTCCCATTCCTTCTCTTCCACTACTGCTGGCATCTAGCCATTGTGTCCATCCTAACAAAGCAAAAGATCAGGTATGGCACATTTCATTAAAATTAAAAACTTAACAGGGAACTTTCTCAACCTGGTACTCAATGGCAGCAACTGCCACTTAAAGACAGCACTGAACACACTACTTCATAGAGACTAATGAATCCAGCTTCCTAAAATAGTTACAGGGATTTTAGCCAAATGTTATAAGTATGAAATTAAGTTCTATTCTTCTGTTAGCGTAGCTGACAAATACAAAAGGGAAAACAATAAATCTTATTTCTTTTTTTCTAGCTGCCTCAGCTTCTCCAATAGCTCTTCATCGTCTTCCCTTGAGATTAACATAGACTCTCTTCATTTGGCCAATACACTTCCCACCAAAGCTCACAAGGAGTACGTACTGAGTAGTACTCTGCACCCACTGTTTGCTTTTCACTCACATTAAAAACCTGCCACATCATGTCATTTAGATGAATCACTAACAAGCATTTTGCATTAGAAACACCTTTCAATTTACCTCAAATAAACCTGTATCTTCTACATATATTTTGAAACACACCTATAAAATAAATACATTTACATGTTACAAAACTACAGAAAAAGCCTAAGTGGTGCCCAGGTGTAATGAAACAGAAACATAACACCCAGCAGATTTCTGTGGAACCTCCACTGCCCTGGGGATCCCAGGCTGCAGTGCAAGCACCCCTGCTGGAAACCACCATCACATGACAGACACTGCATCTTTACAAAGTAGTTTTAAAAGCTAAAGCATATCCTATTTCTTCCAGCAATTTTCTATAAAAGCGTAACAAATCCATTTAGAATGTGAAAACATGGAAGAAAAACTTTTCTGTTATTTGTCTCTAAACCCAAAGCTACTGAGCCTACACCTCTACTAGTTTAGCAGTAATTGTTATTTACTCAGTTTGATACATCCCTTGTCTTCTCTCCCTATAAAGTCATTTGGTCTCAGAGACCATGACAATCAAGCATACCTCTGGAAGACTGACAGGTCAAAAGACACATTTGTCAAAGAGAACATTTCACTGCTAACAGGACAACATTCACAACTGAAGCACTAACTCCACAGACTGAGCCATCACCTTCAGTGGAACCTCACAGACCCTGGTCAAGAAGGATCATCCCCTCAGTGATGAAGACACAGATCTTCAAAGATGGATGTCTAAAGTTAGAGGTAAATTACCTGCCTGGATTTTTGGATTTTCTAGCTCCTATGAAGTCAAATCCACCTACTTGAAATATTAAAAAAAAAAAGTTGGATTGCTTGCTCTGAAGCAATACTTTGAGATTGTGGCACTATTCAGCAGCCACTGAAAAGGAGTCCTCCTACAAAACAAGCCAAGAAATATCGGCCTCTATTTGCAACAGAACCTTGCCACAAAGCTAATGAAATTGGCTTCTCTCTTCTGTATGCTTCTTAAGAAAGCTATCAGACATCTGAAGCAAATATTACAAAAGCTCCTAGGTCTCTCTAATGCTTCCTGCCGTTATTTAGTCTCCCAGTACCAACTCAGATGAATCAAGGTATACACATACTGTGGTATTTTCAAGATTTAAAAATAGCAGTTCATCACATGATCTCTCAAACTCTTTACTTTCATACTAAAAGGTTTGCAGAGGGAGTCTGGTATTTTATCTCTGTAAAACTAAAATTTATTCCATTATTGAGCAAAATTTCTAGAAATTACAGGAAGTAGATAATTTATATTGATACATGGAGACCCAAAGCCACTAATAATTGTGCAGCTTAATTCTTTTCATAATTCTATGTATTTGGACTAATATACCTGAAGTGTGGTAATACAGCTTAAACTTACTGAATCTTTGTGTATTACTGTATGACAAACTTCAGTATCCCAACAGAGAACAGAATCCAGTATGCCCAGTTCACACTGGGGCAACTGAAGAGAAAAAAGCATGTCCTGCCCCCATCCTGGTGTAACATACTGCTGGGCATTACTCCAAGAACTTCAGTAATGTAATTAAAAAGAAAAAGATAGCAATGACTGTCAGCAAGCACTCTTAACTATGATTATTTCATCTGCACCAGGTTATAGGATCACAAGCATAGATATTAGAGAAAGGGATTAACATATAAACAAGTAATTTAGGATTAGCTACATAGATTTTCCAAAGCTACAACCTATTAAATAATTTCTTGAGGAGTTATAAACAAGAAAGGGAATTTAGGCCATTCTGGCACTGTTCAAAACTGCAGAATTATCAGCAGATATCAAATGTTCCAAGATTGCTGCTGTAAAGAGAATTTTAAAAGTTCTCTCAGCACAAGACGATCATAAAAATAAACCACATAAAGCAAATAAGAAAATAAAGACTTATAAATGTTATTTCTAGCAAAGAAACATAACAGTCTAAAATTTTTAAGTCTTAATGACTGGTTAGGCAGTAAATGGTATGTAATGCAAATGGAGAACCAAACTTACTCTTTTCAAAACAAATAAGTCTTTAAAAGATTTAAAGCTAAATTTGAAGTGATAAAACCCAACAATCTCTGGCCTTACAGAAGGAGACGAGAGACCCAGAAAGACATTTAACAGGTTTGCTCTTGTTCTTTTCTGAATAATGATTTTAATACCATGTTTCCATGGTAAAAGTCATATTTCTCACCAGGATTATGTTTGGTTTTTAGCGTACACTGCTGACAATTATAACAAATTATTACTGTCATCTACTAGTTTTACTGAAGTAGCACTTAGAAGTCATGAAGCAGGACCCTGGTATGCTAATCATCCCAATTTATTTTCTTATTTATGTATCTTGTCTGTATCTGGTTTTGTTATTTGGTGTTCATCTTTAAGCTTATGCTCTAATTTGTTTTTTCTTCTCTTTTCATTTAAGCTTGTCCATATATTTATCAATCTGAGTTACACTGGCAATTAATATTATTAATTTGATTTCTTATGATTTAGGAATTCAATAATAAACTGTATTAAATAAGCACTAAGGCTTGCTAAAGAGATGTCTGTCTTGCTCACTGACACTCAGAGACCCATTCAAAATGTGTCTCCTTGTCCTGCAAAGACTCATGCATATGCTGAGCTTAGCTCCAAAAGCCAAAGTGGACTAAACATTTCCACATATATTTCTGGCTCTGGCATAAAAAGCTTTCCTGGGGTGCAGAAATAAAGTAAAAAATTCCTTGCAAGCCTATTTTGAGTAACTGCTAGGTGAAGAAACACCACCCTATAGCAACATATTAGGCCCCTTCACCCACTTATGGTAGATCCATAGTGGATAGCATATTTTCTATCAGCAGAAAGTCACAGGTGAACTGTGCTCTCCCCATGAAGACCCAGACTTAGGATCTTCAGTAACTCTCACACGTATAACACCCTCATATGCTATACAGAGTGCTCTGTGCTGTATGGGGAGAGCATGTCTCCCTGTGCAACAAGGAGGGACCTTTCAGTGATGTCTGTCAACTAGTATGCATGGCCTGTGGCTAGACAACAGCTACACCCAATGGCAGCTACTATTACAAATGTTTATTTTTTGTAAGATAACAAGCTACCATGACAAAAAAAAAGTGACAGGAAGAAGCATTCAAGACTTCTGCAAGCATATGGCTAAAAATGATTATGGTTTCAATAACTCCTATTTCAGCTTCTTTAAAATCCAGAATATAAAGAGAAATTAAGTGCAGCAATTTTATCTGATGAGGGGAATATTTAGTGACATAACTTAAAAAAAATCAATGTAGTTAGAAAGCAATTAAAAAAAAATTCCATAATAACTAAATAGGTCTGTGATAAAGCAAGGAAGCTGATTACAGGACAGCAAGTATACGGACTACTCCTTAACAAAAAATATACCATTTTTTCTTATCCTCAGCATATTCCTGACTGAGATTTTATTTAAAGACTGCTGCATTCATATCCCACTTATAACAATGTATTTAAGCTTTTAATTTGTAGTAACATATACTACTTTAGAAATATAAATCTTGATACCAATTAAAGAATCACATACTATCAGTAAAAATGCAATGAGCTCACATCCCTTTCATATTGGCCTGGATAAAGGAAAAGAGATATCTTCAGTATTTGCTTAAAAACTGACAGAAAAACTGCAGACACATTCACATAGTAGTGTGAAAGCATAACACTAGAGAAGCATCACTTTACAAGAACTCCAGCTTGTCACCAGTGATTTGAGGAAGGACACAATGTTCCATGTAAACAGAATTTGGTCAGAAAGACTTTACATTCAAGTTTCAGTATAGTCATTCCCTCCCAGGCTCCTAGGCACAATATATTCTCTTGTAAGCAGGCACCCAAGAGAAACAATTTCACAAATGATGGGCACCCCGCCATAAAAGATAAAAATAACATTACATTTATCTAGAAAGATGCATGAGCATGATATTATGTAGACAGATACTACACTTATGCAAAATACGGGTTTTTTTGGAAAAGGAAGTCTAATTCCATCAAGACATACTGTGCAAGAGCAACTAGAAGCAGTATTAAACATTGATACAGCATTTGAGGGAGGATGGAAAAAGTAAGAGCTATTGGGTCAGGTGGACATCATTTTTTTCCTAGCTGTGAAACAATCTTAATAAATGAAGCAAGCAAAATTTATTTATTTTTATCTAGTGAAATGTATGTGGTCCTACTAACTCCAGATTCATGAAAGAGTAACAGTATTTGACATCACCTTCAGATTTTTGGTTAGGACACTGACTTCCAGTGGACTACTGCCAACCTTCAGCAGATTTTGTGGGCCATCAAGCTTACTGAAACCACATGCTCAATCCTGCATCCCACTTTGACCACACTCCTGAGTTCTCTAGGCCAATGGCTTCAGTAACCATTACAGGGAAAGTAATACGTGAAAAATAAAATAAGAAAAAGCAAACCTAGACGTGCTGCAAGAAGTCAGATAACATTTTGAATTCAAATCAAGTAAATGCTATGGGGGAGCAGGGGGTGATGCATTCACTTCTGCCTTGCAGCAGTCTACCAGAAAAAGCTTTAGCTACTTCTCATTTCTTGCTTTTCTTTTTGAAATTAACAACAATTTCTGATTCAAAGATAGCACTTTTTAGGATTCTCATGCTTGTCAGCTACAAGAAATCTTTTCCTTCCTTCAAGATTGTGTAAGCAATTGTTTTGTAAAAACTTGTAAAAATATCATCACTGTACTGATTACACCACCACACTATTTTGAACACTGAAAGCAATTCTGTATCTAAGGAAATACAGAAAGATTAAAAGATATTACCAACAGGACAAAATAAACCATGTTGGGGAACAACCCCAAATCTACACTGATATTCACCCACTATTGCATTATCCAAACATTCTGGTATATGTACTTATGGGGTAGTTGGAACAAATCTGTTTCTAACCTCATGTGGGACTTTGAGGCCACAAAATATATTGAAAATAATTAGTAATATTTTAAAATAAGCACTGAACTCTAAATCATCCCAACTGCATCTATGTTTGGCAGAACTGTGATCAATTTCTTACTGCTGCTAAAAACATCTTTGAAGAGAAATGGAGGACAGTTTTCCAGAACTGGAGAGTTAGTCTTTCATTGTGCTTTCTAATCAGCAGTACAACCGAACAATAGAGTAATTCTAGTTCATAACTCCATTACGAGATCTCCTCCCCAAAGTAACTGTATGGATTTTGGCTGGGATGAAATTACAACAGTAATTCAAACTTTCATATACTGTTGTTAAACAAAATCAGAATAGCTGAATTTACCAATGTCATCTTTTTATTGATCCAAAAGAATCAGGGAAAGAGAAAAAAGTAGTTAAAAACATGAAACTTAAACATGAATAAGCACAGGTAACCATGGAAGACAAGTTTTGTGGACATACAAGGGAGTTCAAAAAACTATAAAATTCGAAAAAAGTCAAACAATTGAAACTGACAAAAACCTCAGAAACCTCAGATATTTCAAAAATATCAACAGCAGCATTCAAGTAGTTTTCTTTATTGCCATGGACAGGTATCACATTAAAGTAACTTGTAAGAAAGCTTTTTCACTTATCCTAACCCACAAGCACACAAAAGAAATGACCACTCTGCCTTAGAATCGTAGAATGCTTTGGGTTGGAAGGGACCTTGAGAGATCATCGAGCCCAACCCCCCTGCAGTAAGCAGGGATTGAACCTGTGAACTTGGCGTTATTAGCACCATGTTCTAACCAACTGAGCTAACCCGGCTCAAGAGGAAGTAGTCTTATACTGCTGAAGCTACAAATAAGCGTGACTACAAAAAAAGCATTTACTTGCTTAGAGAGAACTGTATTCAAAAGCACTTGTTATAAGATAAACACCAAAGGCATTTTCAGTGAGATGTATGGCAAGTATACCTATAAGACAATTATCAGGAGCACTGGAATAGATATATACACACACTTCAGGCAGAGGAGACGTTTTCAATGACAACGATCTTCTCTCTCTCTCATTTGATTCCCTTAAAAAAGGGAACTTAAGAAATGGAATTACAATAACGCACTTAAAAATTCAAGTTTGGCTTTATTTGCGACTTGTTTTAAATATTTCATACTGACAAACATCAGAAATGGAATAAATAGACTATTTAGTACTTTACAAGTGCACAATTGTCAGATCCTTCTCTTAAACTATGTGCCCATTTAAACTTCTTATATAGAAGATATTAGACTATTTTCAACCATTTTGTAAGCAACTCCATATTTTAAAGAGTTTGCACAGCAACACTCCCCCTTAGAATGAAACCTCATGTTTTCGGTCAGAGGAGATTCTATTTGTTAGTGCTGGAAAACATGCTCAGGGCAAGCAGTTACTGTCTCTAGCATTATTGTTTTCAATTTTGCTGCTATCCAGTTACTTTTCTTTGGCTTTCACTTGAAATGCAGCAATACTTCCCTTAAAATTGTCTTTTTCAGCTTTTCATTACAACTACCTTCTCTCCTCACAGCATTTGCTGTTATATATGATACTGCCACGTTACTTCAAAGGAACAACTATTTGGTTTTGGACAAGTAATGATACCAAATCAATTTTAACTGGCAGGTAAAGGCAGTATATTTAAACTGGGACAACTCAAGCAAACATGCTTTCCTTTGCATCCACTCTGCCAGAGATAATGACAGTTCCTGGCACTAGAATACACATATGCAGACAGTAACTTTTTAAGCTGCTGCAGTCTAACTCTACAAGATTTTGCCTACCAAAGTCCATAGGCAAACAATATAAACTTCCACAGAAACACAAAAGGAGCAAACCCCAGACTTCTGATATGGCATCAAAACACAAAGTCTGTTTCTCAAATCATTGTTTACATATTTACAAGTCTTCTTTCCAGAAACTTTTTTTTCCTCATTTTGAAATACTGTCAATATTGTCAGCTATGCAGTGGATTTATTACATCCCAGGTTTTATGCCTACAATTCAACAGTTTAGTTCTGTGAACATACCCTCCAAGCTTCACACTGAATTGAGAAAGTTTTTTCATGTTGAAAGTATATTGCTAAATTAAGACTTACTTTGCCAGAAATTGACTGTCAACATTCAAGCTAATAGGTTCTGATTTCCTATATGTTGTTGATCACATAAGATATCAGTTACCATTTAATACCAGCAATATTAATTTTTCTTCAATGACATACAACCTACAAAACTACTCAGACTATCTTTCAGGTAGTTGACAGAATAAGCCTGAGGCCACTCAAGCTTTTCAATTAAGACAGTCAAAGCAGAACTGCAAGAAAGACTCCAAGCTATGAACCAGCAATCATCAGGGAAAATTTCGTTTTAAGAACTGCTATGCAGTCCAGCCATGCTAAAGGACTCAGAAAGGTTGTGGTGGGTTGACCCTGGCTGGATGCCAAGTGACCACCAAAGCTGCTCTATCATTCCCCTTCTTAACTGGAAAGGGGATAGAAAATATAACAAAAAGCTCGTGGGTCGAGATAAGGACAGGGAGATCACTCAGCAATTACCATCACAGGCAAAACAGACTCGACTTGGGGAAAATCAGTTTAATTTATTACCAGTCAAAATTGAGAAGGATAATGAGAAATAAAACTTACTCTTAAAACACCTTCCCCCCCACCCCTCCCTTCTTCCCAGGCTCAACTTCACTCCCGATGTTCACTACCCCCTCCACCCCAGTGGTACAGGGGGACGGGGAATGGGGGTTGTGGTCAGTTCATCACACGCTGTCTCTGCTGCTCCTTCCTCCTCAAGGGGAGGACTCCTCACACTCTTCCCCTGCTCCAGTGGGGTCCTTCCCACAGGAGACAGTCCTCCACGAACTTCTCCAATGTGAGTCCTTCCCACAGGCTACAGTTCTTCACAAACTGCTCCAGCGTGGTTCCCTTCCACAGGGTGCAGTCCTTCAGGAGCAGACTGCTCCAGCGTGGGTCCCCCACAGGGTCACAAGTCCTGCCAGCAAACCTGCTCCAGCATGGGCTCCTCTCTCTCCATGGGTCCACAGGTCCTGCCAGGAGCCTGCTCCAGGGCAGGCTTCCCATGGGGTCACAGCCTCCTTTGGGCACATCCACCTGCTCCTGCGTGGGGTCCTCCATGGGCTGCAGGTGGATATCTGCTCCACCATTAACCTCCATGGGCTGCAGAGGGACAGCCTGCCTCTCCATGGTCTTCACCACAGGCTGCAGGGGAATCTCTGCTCTGGCGCCTGGAGCACCTCCTCCCCCTCCTTCTTCACTGACCTTGGTGTCTGCAGGGTTGTCTCTCACAATTTCTCACTCCAGCTGCCGTTGGCATCCGGTTGTTTTTTTCCCCTTCTTAAATATGTTATCAGATAGGTGCTACCACCGTCGCTGACTGGCTCGGCCTTGGCCAGTGGCAGGTCCATCTTGGAGCCGGCTGGCATTGGCTCTATTGGACGCAGGTGAAGGTTCTAATAGCTTCTCACAAAGCTACCCCTGTAGCCCCCCCTGCTACCAAAATCTTGCCAAGCAAACCCAATACAATGGTCTAGATGGGAAGTGGTTATTAACCCTTTGTGCAGTATCCTCAAACATTGCTTCAGTTGAAATAGCAGCACTCAGTGAAGTCCACAGCTTCAAAGAAGAAAAATGAATACATAAGTGTGCTTTTGGATTTTTAAATTGCTCTCCCACATAGCCCAAAAGACAAGATTGTGTTTGTTTTGCAATACTACACACTAGGCTTTTGTGGACTACTCATGTAAGCTCATCAATACAATTCTCTGTGTGCATCTTCTGCCTGCAATTGTGTTCCCCCTCTACAGATTAAGTCTGAAATTTAATGGATCAGTTCTCTGGAATTATGACACTATCAGTAACTCTGTATTAAGAAATCTTAGCAAGGTTCTTTCACAAGTATTCCTAATTTAAGGAAGAATGCCGAGATGCTCCTACATTTAGTTCACAATGCCTAAGTATTCATGTACAGCAATGACAAGGTTTCCTTGCCTCATCCCTGCCCCCTCCAGAAGGAACCAATTAAAAAACCTGATATCAGACATGTGGTCAGGCTAAAATGAAGTATTAATGCTTACCTGAGCTTTAAAGTGAAGTGAAAGTAATATACTGCTTCCCCGAGACCAGAAAGCCAGAACGTACTAATACTTTTAACAGTAACTTTACTAACAAAAATTAAGGTATACATAAAGGTAAACTTTAGCCAGTGTGCTGAAATTAAAACTAAAAACATTAAAAACATTTTGGATAGGTTGAGCAGTCACTTAGTTGCACATACGTGCAAAGAAGTTCCACAGTTTTCCCAAACTTCTCATGATACATGACTGAGAAAGTTGTATCAACAGAGAAACCTCCTATCATCCATCTGGAGGATGACATTTCACTGTTACACATGAGAAGTAAGGCTATATTGAAATTAAAATTGCAAGGAATTAAAGTTTTCTTTAGAAGGCTTTCCTCCCAACCCCAAATTTACAGGACAATTTTCAAACTTGATTTGCAGACCTTATTTTTCATTGTAAAAGTATGCCTTTGTACAGAAAAGCCTTGCTTTTCTTAGTTATATTTCACAAATTCCTTAAAACTAGGCTATAAACTGTGGAGAAATATGTAGGCTCCTGTTTCAGGGGCACCTGTTCTAGAACACAAAAACAGTTGAGTCAAATGTCAACCTGATGAACAAGAACAATCATTATTAGGAATTAGTGAGCATGATTCAGACAGCAGTGGAATTAAAAATATTTTTGCATTTTATTTAAAACAGCTCAAGAGAAACCTGGGTCCTGAATAGCAGAGATTTTATTCTAATTATCCTTGCATGCTTTTACTTTTGTAAAGTGAAGAAGTATCAGAGCTTTTATTTTTAGTTTCACACATATTAGCACTGTCCTTGGAATTTTTTTTTTTTTTTTTTTTTTTTGAAGAAAGATCTTGCAGGGCAAGTTAAAGGTATATGGGGAAAGCATGTAAACTGTCAGTCCCTGTATGAGGAGTGTCTCATTTACAAAGGGATCATAAAGCAAACCTACTTTATCTTAAATTTTGTTGCCACCAATACATTAAACATTTTAAAAATCCACACATTAAACACAGAGCCTGCTACACAAAACCCTATGTACAGGACTGTATTTCCATAGCTCTGTCAAGTTCCACAAGCAAGACAGAAGAACTTCAGATGCTGCTGCAATCTTATCGCATGTATCACTCCCTACAAGGAAACTTTAACATTAATATTGCTTTAATGCACAGATGTGTTTTACCCATTACCTGTATCTGCCTAGATATTGAGCTTTAGCACTCCACCCCAACAATGCTGGATTTCAGATAGTCTGAATACATTTAATTCATAATCAACACTGTAAAACCTAGCTACACCATCACAAAAGATAGGAAAATATTGTCTTGCTTATAGCCACACTTACCTGCTCTAGAGGGATACAAAATTGCAGCCCTTGTCTGTATAACCTGCTCATAGAGCAGACCAGTTTTCAACTTACCACTTAACACTGTCAGCACAACCAATGTAACACAAAATTCAACACTGGGTAGAATGTGCAAACACACAGTTAGACTAGGAGTCCATGCTACTACTGTGTGGTGGGTTGACCTTGGCTGGATGCCAGGTGCCCACTAAGCTGCTTTATCACTCCCCTCCTCAACTGGGCAGGGGAGAGAAAAATACAAAAAGAGGCTCGTGGGTCGAGATAAGAACAGGGAGAGATCACACACCAATTACCATCACAGGCAAAACAGACTCAACTCGGGGAAATTAATTTAATTTTTTGCCAATCAAAAGTCAGAGTAGGGTAATGAGAAAATAAAACCAAATCTTAAAACACCTTCCCCCCACCCCTCCCTTCTTCCCGGGCTCAACTTCACTCACGATTTTCTCTACCTCCTCCCCCCGAGCGGCGCAGGAGGACGGGGAATGGGGGTTGCAGGGGAATCTCTGCTTTGTCGCCTGGAACACCTCCTCCCCCTCCTTCTTCACTGACCTCGGTGTCTGCAGTTGTTTCTCTCACATATTCTCATTCCTCTCTCCCAGCTGCTTCTGCGCAGCAGTTTTTTCCCCTTCTTAAATATGTTATCAGAGAGGCGCTACCACCGTTGCTGATGGGCTCGGGCTCGGGCTCGGGCTCGGGCTCGGCCAGCAGCGGGTCCGTCTTGGAGCCGGCCGGCATTGGCTCTGTCAGACGTAAGGGAAGCTTCTAGCAGCTTCTCACAGAAGCCACCCCCCTCCTGCTACCAAAACCTTGCCACGCAAACCAAATACATACTGTAAAATGCCTTCCTTAAATTTAGTTCATGTATTAATGACAAAATGCAGTTACAGCAGCGTGACAGGCATTTAGACTCATGAAGACTGCTCTGTTCCCCTTTTCAGGGAAGGGACACAGATGATATATTGCCGGCACAGAGCTAACTACTACGTGAAAGCATCAGATTTCAAACTGAAGCCTCAATTGAAAACTTTGTTTTCTACGCAGTTCAGTCCAAAAGAACAACTTTCTGATGGCAATTTTAAAATTAAACTTCATAAATTTCAATTTATTAAAAAAAATAGTATTAGGCTATTAAGAAAAATCCCTGTGTAACTTGTTTTATAAAACCTGTCGTGTAGTTAGACACAAGGTGCAACATTTTCCCTAGTTAGCTCATTAGAAAACACAAAAAACAATTAAATAGAAATGTTGAATTTAACTTAAAAAGCAAGTAAAGCTGACCATTTTATTTTTAATATTCCAACTAAAGGAAGTACTCATAGAACAAAAGGGAAATTGGACACAAAGTCTACTCTATAGGCCAGAGTTGAACTGGATCATAAAACAGAAAAGTCAGGAGGACTGTGATTTTTTGCAACATAAATCAGCTCACAGCAGGCTGTAATGAAGTTCTACAAGCTTCCAATCTACTAGTAGTATGTGACAGAGATATTAAGTTATTTTAACATTATAATGTAGTCTTTAAAAGAAGGTGAATTGAATCCCAGAGAACGCTATCAAACTGAAGGTCATATATAACATTTGTAAAACTGGAAGTTCAGAGAGATCACTGAAAATCTATTTCATGGGACAACACAAAGTAAATATTGCAAGGTTTTTGTTTCTTTACTAAGCAGCTTTCAAAAATTTATATGAGGAATAAAAAAGAAAAAAGTTAAAACAGTTTTTCAGAGTATTCATGTGAATGCAAACCCATTTAGAGCAAGGCATCCAAGTTTCATCTCTTACCACTGCCATATCTGCCATTCTGTATCCATTAAGGAAAAGCCAAGTTACTGTTATTTAAGTTTTTCAGTTTGGTTATGGATCTAAATCTCAGCCATAAACACTTAAAAGTCTTATAGATTAAGATGCTTTTAAGCATTAAAAAAGTACACTGAGTATTTAAAAAAAAAAAATCAAACAGCAAAGAGTCCATAAAATATTTGTATGCAAGTAGGATCGTGATCTAAGAGTATTCTATCAGCAAATTCAAGTACTACTATTAGAACTAGAGTGATAACAAGCACAGAAACACATTAGGTAATTTAAATACCTAGACTCTGAATAAACAGCTATATATGCCACTACAGAGAAAGAAGGGGCCAGAAGCTATCCTAACTTGGGTAGGTAACCTATTGAAACAGTTCCATATACCATCTTCCCAGCAGCAATATCAATTTAAGCAGTTCCTACTCCCCACCTCAATTATTCATTTTTATATCTTCCCACTGATGTGGGCCACCCCAACCCCCACCCCCCCACCCCCAAACCACACAACACATTTTGAAACTGGAAGTTGGAGAGAAGACAGTGGAAAACTGTTGAACTGGATTTGCTCTCCAATCCAATTCATAACATAGTCCCACAACAGTTTCCCAAGAAAACAGACAGGATAGCATTTCTGATGAACAAGCTTCAGTCAGTCTTTTAAGACATAATAGTTAGGTCTTCCATTTCCACATAGTATACATGCACTGTGATACAGATTCATTCTAGTAGAGAAGATGCCCCAAAAGCAACAATGGAATTTACCATACCGGAGAATATGGTTCCATAGGATGAAGAAATTATTATTAAAATGAAGCTGCAGAAGTAGGAATTACAGCTCCAAAAATCTGAAGTTTGTTTTCCTTTAACCTGAATCTACTCAGCAAGACAGCAGGGTTATAACCTGCAGTCATGAGATTAGATGTATTGGAAGACTTCACACTCTGAAAGCAATTAATACTACTTTATTTTTCTGTTCAAGAGGTTACTCCCAAAAAATAACTACTTTTGTTTCATATTTATGGTAGGAAGAAAATGCTATATTTTCAGGACAGAAAGGAAGCATGGTAGCATGACTTGAAGGAAAACATAAGAATAAAGCTTACAGGAAACTATAGCTGCTGTGCATTCACAAGGCTCCCAGCTGCAGAGTCTATGACTCCACAGGATCTCCCATGAGAGCATCTTTATAAGATCAAATCAAAAGTCCACCTAGCCCAGTATCCTGTCAAACAGCAACTACCTGTGGATGCTGTGGTAAAACTACAGGAACAACCTCTGAGCAACTCCTTCCCCAAATTCTTCCCCACATTCACTAGCAATGCATGGCTTCAGGGAGGAATCAGAGGATGCCTCTTGCGTGAATTTGCCCAATCGATTTTTGATCTGCTGTAAACTTTCACCTTCTGTATGTAGACTGCACTCTAAAAAACCAAAGGCATGTCACATGAAATGACCCAAGTTGTTTAAAAAGTTGAGCTGACCTCAGGAAGGGAAGAGATAGTTTGCTTAGCACACCACAATACTAGAAAAAAGCAAAGATGATGGTTAGCTGAAATTAATGGTAAACCAGAAAGGTATGTTAGATATGTGTTAGAGGTAAATGCAGATTGTTTATTCCAGTTTATTTGCCACCTTTGTGTACAGATGAAGGTCAGGGAACAAAACTCACAGATGGAAAACAAAAATTGAAGGCCTGGGAATACAATAACTTAAAAGAGAATCTCCATAAACACACACACCTTGAGCTCCCCCCCTTTCTTTTAAAACCCTGAGGCAATTAAAAAAAAAAAAGTTGTAATCATCAACTCTGCTCCTATAGATAAGTCAGAAAGGAGGAGGGTACTCGGGTAACCTCTTGAGTATGGAAAACTAATTGGTCCACAAAGTACAGGCTTTGCTTTCCTTATTTTTGCTATGAATACATTTATCTTAAGGTCTTTGAATGCTCTAGGTAGAAGACATTGCATGTCCTTGATTACATGTCACACTATCAGCATTAATACACAGGAAGACTGATACAAGAAATCCCACTATTTCAATGTTCAGACAATCTTACACCAGAAATACCATTATATACAACTGCATTTAAACTAGAAAACCCAAATAATTCTCCCAATGCAGAAAGCTACAGACTCCAATATATATTACCATGAGTTATACAGATAGCATTTCCTAGAAATATATGTAATCTACTACCTTAGTTTTCCTTAAAACTTTTTTCCCCCCTTTAGGTGGGGGAGGTGGATGAGGAGGCAGAGAAATACCACTTAAGGTTAGGACATCCGTTATTGCCATAAAATACTTTATGTATTCAATGAATGCGTTTCACTCAAACTGGCAGACGGAAAATTCCAAATTACCTACTTCACCTTTTGGGGAGGGAAGAAGGAGAAACTGTATAACTATGGTTTATGTTAAAACTCTAAGAGAAGCTGTCCATGCAAGTAGACATTCAACAAACAGATCTGTCAGTGTTATCACATACATACAGCCCAGAAGAGCAGAGGAAGGAAGACAAGTTTAATTTCATGAAGGCTTTCTCTGGTGTAACTATACTAGCAATGAATTCTTAGAAATAAGGTCCAATTGCACCATGGCTTGTTTAAAAAAGTGACTTGCAAGTCATACCTAAACAAATCAGAAGATGATTATCAACTATTACAAACTTTAAAAAAAGAAAAAAGGCATTCTGTTTTTTAAGCTACTTAAACCAGTTCCTCACAAACAGTGAGGCTAAAAGAAATACTGTGTGTTTGTATCTTGGAACACGTTCTTAGGGATCTCAGCAGTTCTTCCTGCTCTAGGCATTGAAGTTTCTGATAAAGCACCAGAAGTCTAACTTCCTGCTTTGCAAAACTATCAAAATGACTAAATCACTTTTTCAACATTTAACAGGCAGACAGGAACAGATTATTGTACCTAGATGTTCAGAGTGTTTCATTAGCATGCTGAAAATGGTACCTCAGCTATAAAGGAAAGCTGACAGCAAAATTAAACAAAACCAAAAAACCAACCCCAAACTCCTGAAGGCACCAACAACAAAAAAGGCCTAAACAGAACAGAACTAGACATTGGTCAAGAAAGATGCATTCTCATGCTCTATCCAAAACATAAATACAAAAAAGAGAAATTTCAATACACATATGAAAGTTGTATATGCCATAACACAGACTGCATGAATACAGAGATAGTTACTAATGGAAGTTAAAGAAGGCTTCATAAGGACTCATTCCCTTGCAGAAGTGGGGAATGAAAAACCATTTTGCAGAAGTCGGCTGCATGCACTGAGTTTCTCTTCTCTGTCTACAAAAAAAAAAAAAAAATCCTTCTTTCCTGTGTAGCATGCAAAATCTGTGAAACTCAGTTCATGGGAAGCAGAAATCTGGAAAAGAGAAGTTATTTTCAAGTGCTGTCCTAATGTCTGAGCACATTATATGAAGCAATTCCTTTTCTATGGATTGTTACATTCAAAAAACCAAACTGGTTGGTTTAGACAATGTAGAAATTCAGCTGTTTGTTAAAACAATTATAACAAGGGAAATGTGTGCACGACAAACAGTCTTACGTTACTTTTGCACTGAACTGTTATGCACAGCACAGTACACAGTTGACTCAATTTAAAGTATATAACAGCTACATAAACTTAATAGATACGATCAGCACAGAACTGAATTTTACTATACCATATGATCTGTAGCATTCCAGCTTCTACTGAGATGATTCAAGTAATAAACAATTTACTACAATAGAGCCATTAAGAACATAAAAGGAAGCATCTAGCAGAGATCAGTACTTTGTTTCCTTGCACTACAGAATACATTTGCTGGGACCATTCTTTGCAGTAAGCATTTGGTCACTTTGCATCAAGACCACAGCAAAGTCACCATCAGCTAAAGATTCAGCTGCATGAGGTAAGGTAAACAAGTACAAGGGGCTTGTTACCTGCAATTTATCTCAGAAGACTTTTACAGCAGTAGTTTTAAAGGTTCACCTAGGAACAAAAAAATCAGATCTGCCTTTTTCTTTTTTTTTAGGGTATCGTGGTTTAACCCGGAAGGCAGCTAAACACGACACAGCCGTTTGCTCACTCTCCCCCTCCCCAGTAGGATGGGGGAGAGAATTGGAAAACAAAAGTAAAATTCGTGGGTTGAGATAAAGACAGTTTAAATAGGACAGAAAAGGAAGGGAAAATAATAGTAATAAAATAATAATATTAAAAATAAGTGATGCACAATGCAATTGCTCACCACCCACTGACCGACACCCAGCCAGTTCCTCAGCAGAGATTGCAGCCTCGGGGCCAACTCCCTGCAGCTTATATACTGAGCATGACATCATACAGTACAGAATACCCCTTTCATCAGATTGGATCAACTATCTTGGCTGTGCCCCCTCCCAGCTTCTTGTGCACCTGGCAGAGCATGGGAAGATGAAAAGTCCTTGACTAGCATAAGCAGTACTTAGCAACAACTAAAACATCAGTGTGTTATCAACATTATTCTCATACTAAATCCAAAACACAGCACTATGCCAGCTACTAGGAAGAAAATTAACTCTATCCCAGCTGAAACCAGGATGGTATCCACCCCTTATTCTATACCATCTACATCATGCCCAGGTCTCTAACCTTTCCAATAAATTCCAATTAATCACCACCACTTCTCCTTTCTCTTGATACATACACATTGATATCATTCCCTTAGTCTATGGGCCATCACTCAAAAAAGTCCATTGAGTTTATTCAGTCCATGACTTTGGGCTCCATCTGTCATCACAGTCTTTCAGGGCAGGAGAGATGGTGTGCGGTGTTGGATTGTTGCATGCTGAAGGCAGTTCTGGTTCCATCAACACTGCACTTTGCTCAGCTTCATCAAAGTTCATTCCTTGTTAATCTGTGTGATTCTTACTGTAATACTGTTGATATGGCATATAGCAACCACAGTAGTGATGACATACAGTATTATATAGCAATTAACATCATACCATTGAGTTCATTGGCTATTTTCACCCAAAATCAAATCCCCTTGAGGTACACAATGGACTTCCCAATCCTTCTGCATTACCCACCAAGTGCACCCAGGTCCTTGAGAAAAAGCAATCCCACAGATGTGTTTGCCCGAGGGGGAAGTAACCCAGACTGTCTTCCCCAGCATATTTCTTATGTGCACTACAGGGACTTTATCGCCTTCTACAGTACGTAACAGTTCTGATTGGGCAGGAGCAGCTCGACTGGCAGATCCCCTAGTGTTGACTAACCAGGTGGCTTTCGCTAAATGTGTATCCCAATGTTTGAATGTCCCACCACCCATTGCTCTCAGGGGAGTCTTTAACAGCCCATTGTATCATTCAATTTTCCTGGAGGCTGGTGCATGATAGGGGATGCGATATACCCATTCAAGGCCATGCTCTTTGGCTCAGGTGTCTATGAGGTTGTTTCGCAAATGAGTCCCATTGTCTGACTCGATTCTTTCTGGGGTGCCATGTCGCCATAGCACTTGCTTTTCAAGGCCCAGGACGGTATTCCAGGCGGTGGCATGAGGCACGGAATGCTCCCACCATTGTAAGCACATGGCGCTTGCCATGGCGGGTTTGTGGGAGTGTGATATAATCAACCTGCCAGGCCTCCCCATATTTATATTTCAGCCATTGCCCTCCATACCAGAGAGGCTTTAGCTGATTGGCTTGTTTGACTGCAGCGCATGTTTCACATTCATGGATAACCTGCGCAATACTGTCCAGGGTTAAGTCCACCCCTCAATCACGAGCCCATCTATATCTTGCATCCCTTCCTTGATGGCCTGAGGTGTCATGGGCCCACCAAGCTATAAATAATTCACCCTTATGTTGCCAGTCCAGATCCACCTGAGCCACTTCAATCTTAGCAGCCTGATCCACCTGCTGGTCCTTTTGATGTTCTTCAGTGGCCCGACTCCTGGGTACATGAGCATCTACGTGATGTACTTTTACAACCAGGTTCTCTACCCAGGCAGCAATATCTGTCCACAATGTGGTAGCACAGATGGGTTTGCCCCTGCGCTGCCAGTTGCTCTGCTTCCATTGCTGCAGCCACCCCCACAGGGCATTTGCCACCATCCATGAGTCAGTATAGAGATAAAGGACTGGCCATTTTTCTCATTCAGCACTATCCATAGCCAGCTGGATGGCTTTCACCTCTGCAAACTGACTCAACTCCCCTTTTCCTTCAGCAGTATCTGCAAATTGTCGTATAGGACTCCATACAGCAGCCTTCCACCTCCGATGCTTTCCTACAAGACGACAGGACCCATCAGTGAACAGGGCATATTGCTTCTCATTTTCTAGCAGTTTATTATACAGTGGAGCTTCTTCAGCAGAATTTACCCCCCTTCTTTAGCGACGTTCCGAAATCTTTGCCTTCTGGCCAGTCCATGATCACTTCCAAGATTCCTGGGTGACTGGGGTTTCCTATTGAAGCCTCTTGTGTGATCAGTGCAACCCACTTACTCCACGTAGCATCAGTTGCATGATGTGTAGAGGGGACCCTCCCTTTGAACATCCAGCCCAGCACCAGCAGTCGGGGTGCCAGCAGGAGCTCTGCTTCAGTACCAACCACTTCTGAAGCAGTTTAAACCTCTTCATATGCTGCCAATATCTCTTTCTCAGTTGGAGTATAGCAGGACTCGGATCCTCTGTATCCCCAAATCCATCACCCTAGGGGTCGACCTCGAGTCTCCCCTGGTGCTTTCTGCCAGAAGTTCCAGGTAGGGCCATTCTCCCCGGCTGTGGTGTAGAGCACATTCTTTACATCTTGCCCTGCTGGGACTGGCCCAAGGGCTACTGCATGAACTATCTCCCATTTAATTTGTTCAAAGGCCTGTCATTTGCTCAGGGCCCCATTTAAAATCATTCTTCTTCTGGGTCACTTGGTAGAGAGGGCTTACGATCTGGCTGTAATTTGGAACATGCATTTTCCAAAAACCCACAACGCCTAACAAAGCTTGTGTTTCCTTTTTGCTAGTTGGTGGAGACATGGCTGTTATTTTGTTGGTCACACCCATTGGGATCTGATGATGTGCATCTTGCCATTTTATTCCTGAAAAATGGATCTCCTGTGCAGGTCCCTTGACCTTACTTTGGTTTATGGCAAAACCAGCCTTCAGAAGGATTTGGACTATTTTCTTCCCTTTCTCAAAAACTTCTTCTGCTGTGTTGCCCCACACGATGATGTCATCAATGTACTGCAGATGTTCTGGAGCTTCACCCTGTTCCAATGCCGTCTGGATCAGTCCATGGCAAATGATAGGGTTGTGTTTCCACCCCTGGGGCAGTCGATTCCAGGTGTACTGAACACCCCTCCAAGTGAAAGCAAACCTCTGCCCTCTGCTGCCAAAGGGATTGAGAAAAACGCATTAGCGATGACAATTGTGGCATACCACTTGGCTGCCTTTGACTCCAGTTTGTTTTGAAGTTCTAGCATGTCTGGCACAGCAGCACTTAGCGACGGCATGACTTCATTCAGACCATGGTAGTCTACTAAAAGCAGAAACCCTCCTCCCAAAAAATCTAGTACAGATCCTAATTACAGAAATATTTTTCCTTAACTTTTACCCTACTGTTTACAGTTGTGAAGAACAATGAATGGAAAATACTTGAAACGTGTACAACAAAGGTAAACCCAGAAGAATAGGCCATAAATGACAATGCTGAACCAGCTCCAGAGTTTCAGTAAAGCCAAGACCTGTCTCTCTCCCTCTCCACATCCCACTGTCAGAAACAAATCCCTACCAACACAAACTACAAGTTTTGAGGCTGGCTGAGAAACCATTTTCTCTTGCAAAAAGTCAAAAAGCCTGATCGTTTTCAAGTTTTGCCATTTCACTTTGGGACTAAGCTAGAGGTAAGTTCCTCAGCCGCTTCACAACGCTAAATTCACCAATTGAGATACTCTGTCCTGCAGTTTTAACAGGAATTTCTGAAAATAATGCATACATTCCTGCAGGAAGTTTTTACTTCAATTTATTACCAGTTTCTCATGAAGATTCTCTGGTAGTTTTGAACACCATGATGTCCTAAAATAAGAAAGGCACCAAGTGAATATGTGCTTTCAAATGTGTCTTAGCTTTCAGTGGCTTTTCCAGTTCATTTTATTTTAGTGGTCTAAGGGAAGGTTAAAGTAATGTTGACTGAATTTTGTATTTCTGTTCAAAACCATCTCATAATTTCTTAATGCAATAACAAATTCTGGTCCATTAAAGTGATGACCTTAAAAAACTTTATTAGTTTTCAAATTGGTGAATAAAAGCCAGCTAGTCTCTCTTCAAAAACATTTAACAAAAAGCATTTCAAGCAATTTACATATTTTGAGAAAAATAAAATTTTGGTATTATTCTTAGAAGATTCTTAACCACTTCCAACTTCAAATTAATAATGCAAATAACATTTTATGTTATGCAATGAATCCTGAAAAAGCCAGAATAAACCACATCACTTCAAGCAAACTGGCTGATAAACATAGTCTTCAGTAAGTTTGTCTCCACTGTCAGCTTCAGAAAAAAAAAAAAAAAGGGCATTACATTTCTGGATAAGGTGAAAGACTACCAATGGCTCCTGTTCTGGATTGTTCCTCTCCCTGCCTTCACGTTACAAAAGCTTCCCAATTCATATGAAAGAATCCATTGAAAGAATCCATAGAAGCAATTTGGTTTTCTAAAGTGTCAAGCCACTCAAAGCTGTTAAATGTGAAGCCTAATTTTGGAAACTGTTTAAGTAACTAATTCTGTATTTCAGCTCTATTTAAAATCCAACCTTCATCTTCTGCATAAGCAAATCTAATCAAAGAGGGCACAGCAAAAAAAAAGAAAAAAAGAGCATTCATTTTCAGAAAACACATAAATCAAATACCAACAAGAGAAATTCAAAACTATTAATTGCAATTTAAAAGAAATTTGAGTAACTCAAATGATTTATTTTGTATGAACATTCAGATACAGTTACGTCTTCTATTGCTGTTTTCCAGGATGATAAGAATGTTTTAAAACTCCAATCTTAAAAAAACAAAACACTGAATAAGGGATATGACAGTTACCTTGAAAAAAGCCTAACCACTGGGAAAATGAGCCTACAATGAATGAGAATTCAAGTGGATATGAAAAAAATGAACAAGAAACATGAAATCATGGGAGTTATACCTATTAAGGTATAATGAGAGCAAAACATTTTCATTAGTTGCTACTTGTTGAGAAAACAATACAACTCTTCTCCATTACCTAAATAACAAGTTTCTGTTAAAATAAGTTACTTTCACTACCTTCAACTCTCTCTCCCCTTAAGTCAACATATAAGTTTTAGTGATCAGTGTGTTTGGCTCACTAGAAGTTTTGGTATGGTTTGTGATCCTCCTATTCAAATACCAGCATGTACTTAAGGCACAGGTGAGGCCCGACTCATCCAATCCGTTTTGGTTTTTGGATTTGAAGAAGCACAACTTATTTCTGTTCAAACTGATTTCTGTAATTCTCTGTACACTCAATTAGGCTAAAGTATCTTCATATTGTAAAAATCTAATCTTGCACAGCTCAAAAGAGTGTATCTTTGTGACTATTTTTCTTCCTTCTGAAGCAATTTATTAGTTGCTCACTCTTTGTACTAGACTTATTAGACCAATCTACAATTTAAGCTGACTGTTTATTTGCAAGCAGCCATAACTGTCTTACTCAAAATTAAGTGAAATGAAAATAAAGAGCTAATTATCTTCAAGAACATGCATTCTTATTTGGAAAGATCAAATTGTCAGATCTGCCTTATAAGCTTTCATCCAAAAGTTTCATAGGTGTTTTATGCAGAAATAGTCATTGTCCTGGTTTCGGCTGGGATAGAGTTAATTTTCTTCCTAGTAGCAGGCATAGTGCTGTGTTTTGGATTTAGTAGGAGAAGAATGTTGGCTGATGTTTTTAGTTGTTGCTAAGTACTGCTTATGCTAGTCAAGGACTTTTCAGCTTCCCAGGCTCTGCCAGGTACACAAGAAAGTGGGAGGGGGCACAGCCAGAATAGTTGATCCAAACTGCCCAAAGGGCTATTCCATACCATGTGACGTCATGCTCAGTATATAAACTGGGGGGGGTTGGCCAGGGGGCAGCGATCGCTGCTCGGGAACTGTCTGGGTATCGGTCGGCGGGTGGTGAGTAATTGCATTGTGCATCACTTGCTTTGTATATTATTATTATTATTATCATTATTATATTGTTATTGTTATCATTACTATTTTCCTTTATTTCAATTATTAAACTGTTCTTATCTCAACCCAGGAGTGTTTCTCACTCTTACTCCTCCGATTCTCTCCCCCATCCCATCGGGGTAGGGGGAGTGAGCCAGTGGCTGTGTGGTGCTTAGTTGCTGGCTGGGGCTAAACCATGACAGTCATAAGTGAAGTATTTCAATAAGTTGCATGTTATTCACACTTTCACAATCTATTTGAGGATTTAAAAACAGAATCCATATAAAATCAGTATTAACCTAAAACAGGATGTTTTGGCGTGTGGGGTTTTTTTTAAGCAACACATTTAAATATAAGAAACACACAGGAAAAAATTCCACACACATGCACCACTTTATGCATATACTTTGCAACAGTACAGGAGAAGACTGCTGAAGTGGTTATCTGCTAAATTTCCTCTAACAAATATCAACTAAAACCTGAATTTAACTTCAGTGCAACAATACGTAAAGCAAGCAAAACAAAGATGAAAAACGTGTTGTAGCTGCCGATATTCAAACATTATACTCAACTAGGTTACTGTAGCTTTGCTACATTACAATGTAGTGAACTGGAACTCAGAAAAGAACAAAATTAAGGCTGATTATTCCTGACATTCAAATCATATATTAAACTAGATCTGCTAATTTAAACTGAGACAAAAGCCTAGCAAAAAAGTGGGTATAGCCATAAAACAGCCCTAAGGTCAATTGTCTTCACTTTCTGACCTTTTTCACATGATTACATACAAGAATGAAGCAGAATCAATTCTAGCCTACCTTTTAATCAGTAACTGCCCTACTGAATTAAATTGAGAATTTAATGTATGATCAAACTGCTTATGGAAGACTCTCAACCTGCACTTCCCTCCCATCTTCTTACAAAGCTAGGAGAAGTTAAGTATCTCTTACCAAAACAAGCAGCACTTGGCACACACCTTTGAGAAAGCCAGGCAACATGTGATAACTACTGTAGTTTGTATGTTGACAGAAGTGGCACCCCAGACTGTCACAGCATTCTCATTCTCCTTAAGGTACAACTAGAGCTGTTGCGACTTCCCATAATATTCTTGTTCAACACAACCTCACCTGAAAAGAAAGCCTCCTAGTGCCTTCAGCTAATGATGCATCTAATTAAGACACTACCAAAAATATTAGAAAATATTTGTGTAGGGGATGGAAAAGGACAGGAAAGGGTCTTCTGAGGTTGAGTGCTTTGTTACAGTAATCTTTTGACCACTCTTAAATAATTCCTTATATGAAATGTTAGTTTTTACCTCTTCATGTGAACATTTTAGGTTCTGTCATGTTACTGGTTTCTGAATGACTCCCACAAAACACTCCAGGCAAGAAGTTGACAAACTGTGATATGTATATGACCAGTAGTATACAATATACTTCAAAAAGGCGGATGGCCTGGGAAAGAGGTACCCACCATTGGCAATAGTGACAATTATAGCAAAACCCTTTATGAGCTCTCTCCATTCAGAAATCTTGCCACTTTAGCTGTGTTAATTACTATCGGCTAGTTTGGTTTTGATGGAATATAAGACAACTTTGCATTTTATTAAAATATTTTAAAAGAGTTATAAACCTATCCACAACATAGAATGCATAACTTCAGTGAGGGTTCAAACAGTTACTTAAAATTTTAAGTTCAAGGTCAGAAAATCCAAATTTGTAACATGAAGAGTTGATTATCTGCTGAAACAATATGAAAGCCTAATGAGATGTTATGCAGATGTTCCATCTCTGCCATTACAATTTTATTACCTTTAAGAGACTGTGTATATATTTATATAACTTAGATAAGTATATATATATGCATGCACACACAAACACACATAAAATAGATACTACTGATGATCTCCTTTAGTCACATTCCTTACTCTCTACAAGCTAGGACTGACTTGAAGCAGTAATACCAACTATACTAATGAGAGTCATTTAAAAAAATGGGAAATAAAAGTGTAAGGTTTCAACTGAACCAGCTTAAGAAAGGGGAAATAACACCCCTTGTTACAGAGAAAATCTCTTTTGCCCAAAGGAAATCAATAACAACTGAATCTGAAGTCATTCCCTGAGGTGCCACTAAGAAAGCTTTTACTCATCGGCTGTGCTTCAATATAAGAAAGGATAAAGAAGCAACAAATTAAACAGGTGATTGCCAAGCAGTCCAACCAGCAGCCTCTCAAAAATGGGAGAATAACTTGTAACTGAGAAAGCAGTCTCACTTCTTTAAACAGGTGTGTAAAGTGCTTTTCAAATCACTATGAAACTACATCACATATATGAGACCAGAATTAAAAACTAGTTTCCAGGAAACACTTAGTGGTACTATAGGTGGAAAAAGTCAGTGTATGAAACAAGTCATGCCCTTGTGTCTTACTAATGGACTGTTTATGGAAATACTTTTCTCAACAGGTTAACCTTATACTAGGTACTGGAAGCAGCCTGGCTGTGAACTAGGAGCTGAAGACTGATGTCACCCATTGACTTAATCGCTACACTAAACTTACAGGCAATAGGATGCAGAATTTGTGACTAGGGTGACTGAGCCCCAAGTCCATGAAGACATCAGAAGGAAGACACACCTTTAAAATGGAATTGGAACAAGGCTGACTTCAGTCTGGACTGCACAGGACAAGTAAAGAACACAGTCACATAATTCTATCCTGGAAAAATAAAGGTGCGTGCATAGTCAGCTTCAATCATATTTCTAACAACATGTAATATGTGAACATTCAGGTATAGGACCCAAATGGTATATCTGACCACTGCAGATAGGAAAAGTCAACACTTTCACAGGACAGCCTTCCCATCTAATTGCTAAATATGTCTGGGCTAAGCATGAGCCAGCCAGCCACGCATCTACACAAAGATAGAAGCAAGGTGCTGTATGACTATGGAATAGCACAATTCTCAATATTTCTACTGACTGCCCATTCACAGCTTCTGAAGGACTAATGTAGTTAAACGAAAAGAGTTAAACTTTTCAGCTCATATAATTATAGATTATTTTAGTGACTGCAAATAAGTATACAGTAACCCAACAAATCCTTATCGAAAGTTGCCATGGTAAGAACTAGCTACATTAACCACTTCCCTCATGAGAGCCAGCTTTTTTCCCCTCCCAGATATAAACACATGCCATTTATTTGAACATGGAAAGGTAGTGTCCTGGTTTCGGCTGGGATAGAGTTCATTTTCTTCCTAGTAGCTGGCATAGTGCTGCGTTTCTGATTTAGCATGAGAATAATGCTGATAACACACCGATGTTTTAGTTGTTGCTAAGTAGTGCTTACACTAGTCAAGGACTTTTCAACTTCTCGTGCCCTGCCAGCGAGAAGCTGGCAGGGGGCACAGCCAGGATACTTGACCCAAACTGACCAAAGGGGTATTCCATACCATATGACGTCACGCTCAGTATATAAACTGGGGGGAGTAGGCCAGGGAGCAGCGATCGCTGCTCAGGGACTGGCTAGGCATCGGTCAGCAGGTGGTGAGCAATTGCATCATGCATAACTTGCTTTGTGTATTATTATTATTACTACTACTATTTTACTTTATTTCCATTATTACACTGTTCTTGTCTCAACCCACGAGTTTTCTCACTTTTACTCTTCCGATTCTTTCCCCCATCCCACTGGGGCAGAGGGAGTGAGCGAGCAGCTGTGTGGTGCTTAGTTGCCGACAGGGGCTAAACCACGACAGTTCTTTTTGGCAGCCAACAAGGGGCTATGAAGGGTTTGAGATAATACCAGATTAACCAGAGCTTATTAAGGAATCTGTTAACTTTTTTTTTTAATTTTTTTTTGCTGTACATGTTAAAGATTGGTGTTGGGTTTTGCAGCTTGCTGTGCTCTGCAGTTATTAGTGATGTTTTGCCTGGGAGACTTGTTATTAAAACACTGACCTTGAGCTTTATCTGGTATTTGGGTTTTGTACCGAAACCATTAATGTATTTCGGGTACCACCTCATGGAGACAATTAGCAATTATACCTCTTCCTCCGAGAGGTTTTTTGTGGAGAAAATACAGAATGGCACCTTCGCTACCTTCTTCTATGATGTTTCCGCCTTCATTACAATAACTTTTCAGTAACTTGGACATCCTTGGGTAGTTAAGATACATCTATTGGTATTTCTTGGGAATATTGTTTTGGTTTTGTCTAAGGTTAAGCACTTTAAGAATATCATCCAGAGATCTGCCCCAAGGCTGGAGAGTTATGAGTGGCAGGGTGTGTGGGATAGCATGGGCAAGTACCTAGGACAGTGGGCACCTCCCATGTTTTGGAACTTCACCCCTGAACAAGTGCAGAATCCTGAAGAACTAGTAAAGTATTTGGAAAAAGTACGTTGTCACCCTGGCAACTCCAGAGAGACACAAATCACTGCAATGTGCTGGGGCCTGGCCGATGCCTACCGAGCCCTGTTCAACACTATTCAGTACCCTCAAGGGGAAGAAAAGGTCTCTGGATCTGATGACAAGACGACAGGCACTGCACCTACTCCAACCACAGCCACTGCAACTAAACCAGTGAACCAACGCGTGCTGGTCTCAGTCGGCCCTATACACAAGAAGAAATACACAAGAAAATCAGCTCATTTAGTAAGGGATGAAGATGAACCAGGGCCATCATAAGAACAGGAGGAGGAAGAGGCAGAACCCATAAATGAAACAGTAACCACCCAATCCCTATCCCTGAGTGAACTGTGAGATATGCGAAAAGACTTCAGTCATCGTCCAGGGGAGCACATCATCACCTGGCTGCTCTGATGCTGGGATAAGAGGCCAGTAGCCTGGAACTAGAGGGCAGGGAAGCCCAGCAGCTGGGATCCCTTTCCAGGGAAGGAGATATTGACAAAGCGACTGGAAAAGGAGCACAAGCCCTCAGCCTCTGGAGGCGACTTCTGTCAAGTGTGAAGGAAAGGTATCCCTTCATGGAAGATGTTCTATATCGCCCAGACAAGTGGACCACCATGGAGAGAGGTATCCAGTACCTGAGGGAATATGGTGGGTTGACCCTGGCTGGATGCCAGGTGCCCACCAAAGCCACTCTATCGCTCCCCTTCTCAACTGGACAGGGGAGAGAAAAATATAACAAAAAGCTCGTGGGTCGAGATAAGGACAGGGAGATCACTCAGCAATTACCATCACAGGCAAAACAGACTCGACTTGGGGAAAATCAGTTTAATTTATTACCAGTCAAAATTGAGAAGGATAATGAGAAATAAAACTTACTCTTAAAACACCTTCCGCCCCACCCCTCCTTTCTTCCCAGGCTCAACTTCACTCCCGATGTTCGCTACCCCCTCCACCCCAGTGGTACAGGGGGACGGGGAATGGGGGTTGTGGTCAGTTCATCGCACATTGTCTCTGCCGCTCCTTCCTCCTCAAGGGGAGGACTCCTCACACTCTTCCCTGCTCCAGTGGGGTCCTTCCCACAGGAGACAGTCCTCCATGAACTTCTCCAACGTGGGTCCTTCCCACAGGCTACAGTTCTTCACAAACTGCTCCAGCGTGGTTCCCTTCCACAGGGTGCAGTCCTTCAGGAGCAGACTGCTCCAGTGTGGGTCCCCCACGGGGTCACAAGTCCTGCCAGCAAACCTGCTCCAGTGTGGGCTCCTCTCTCTCCACAGGTCCTGCCAGGAGCGTGCTAAAGCACGGGCTTCCCATGGGGTCACAGCCTCCTTTGGGCACATCCACCTGCTCCTGCGTGGGGTCCTCCATGGGCTGCAGGTGGATATCTGCTCCACCATTAACCTCCATGGGCTGCAGAGGGACAGCCTACCTCACCATGGTCTTCACCACAGGCTGCAGGGGAATCTCTGCTCTGGCGCCTGGAGCACCTCCTCCCCCTCCTTCTTCACTGACCTTGGTGTCTGCAGAGTTGTTTCTCTCTCATATTCTCGCTCCAGCTGCAGTTTTGTATTCCTTTGTTTTTTCCCCACTTCTTAAATATGTTATCAGATAGGCGCTACCACCGTCGCTGACTGGCTCGGCCTTGGCCAGCAGCGTGTCCGTCTTGGAGCCGGCTGGCATTGGCTCTATCGGACACAGGGAAAGCTTCTAGCAGCTTCTCACAGAAGCCACCCCTGTAGCCCACCCTGCTACAAAAACCTTGCCACAAAAACCCAATACAGGGAATTAGCCATGTTGGAGGTGATTTATAGTGACCTGAACAATGAGCACTTATCCAAAGATCCAGATGAAGTCAGGTGCACACAACCCACGTGGCGGAAATTTGTACAGAGCCACCATCATCGCATGTAAACTCAACAGCAGAAATAACCTGGAAAGACAGAGAGGAACCAATGGTGGATGAATTGGCTGACAAACTCCAGCAACAGGAAAAAAGACTAGCTTCCTCCCTATGGGCCTGTGTCTTACCTGCAGAAAACGTGTCCTGGGAGTTCCAGCAACTCAAAGAGGATAGATATATCCTACTCCACACCTCTACAAACCAGTATCTCAGCCATTAGGAGTCAGCATCCATCTGCTCAAGAGCGAGGACGCAGCAGATACATACCACAGGCCACCCTGTGGTTTTACCTGCATGACCATGGAGAGGACACGAGGAAATGGGATGGAAAACCTACTTCAACCCTAGAGACACGGGTATGTGAGTTGCAAGGAAAAACAATCAGAAACGGGGGTTCTTTGAGTAAAACTGCTGCTCCAAGTTCCAGTGGGCAGTTCCCCAGACAGAGTAGAAGGGCTGATTTTCTGATCTTCATGAAGGGATGTCTGACTTGCATTTACAAGAAGTGAATAACAAACACTATAACCAGGACTAGAGTGGCCCTGCCTCCAGCCAGGTGGAGGAAAAGTGTAAAAAGATGTAAAAAATGTGCTCTACACCGCAGCCGGGGAGAATGGCCCTACCTGGAAGCTCTGGCAGAAAGCACCAGGGGAGACTCGAGGTCGACCCCTAGGGTTTTGGAGTCGCAGATACAGAGGATCCGAGTCCTGCTATACTCCAACTGAGAAAGAGATATTGGCAGCATATGAAGGGGCTTAAGCTGCTTCAGAAGTGGTTGGTACTGAAGCAGAGCTCCTCCTGGCACCCTGACTGCTGGTGCTGGGCTGGATGTTCAAAGGGAGGGTCCCCTCTACACATCATGCAACTGATGCTACGTGGAGTAAGTGGGTTGCACTGATCACACAAGAGGCTTCAATAGGAAACCCCAGTTGCCCAGGAATCTTGGAAGTGATCATGGACTGGCCAGAAGGCAAAGATTTCGGAACGTCGCTAAAGAAGGGGGGTAAATTCTGCTGAAGAAGCTCCACTGTATAATACACTGCCAGAAAATGAGAAGCAATATGCCCTGTTCACTGATGGGTCCTGTCGTCTTGTGGGAAAGCATCGGAGGTGGAAGGCTGCTGTATGGAGTCCTATACAACAAGTCGCAGAAACTGCTGAAGAAAAAGGGAAGGGGAATCGAGTCAGTTTGCAGAGGTGAAAGCCATCCACCTAGCTTTAGATATTGCTGAATCAGAAAAGTGGCCAGTCCTTTATCTCTACACTGACTCATGGATGGTGGCAAATGCCCTGTGGGGGGGGTTGCAGCAATGGAAGCAGAGCAACTGGCAGCACAGAGGCAAACCCATCTGCGCTGCTGCATTGTGGCAAGATATTGCTGCCCGGGTAGAGAACCTGGTTGTAAAGGTACATCACGTAGATGCTCATGTACCCAGGAGTCAGGCCACTGAAGAACATCAAAAGGACCAGCAGGTGGCTCAGGTGGATCTGGACTGGCAACATAAGAGTGAACTATTTATAGCTTGGTGGGCCCATGACACCTCAGGCCATCAAGGAAGGGATGCAAGATATAGATGGGCTCGTGATTGAGGGGTGGAATTAACCCCGGACAGTATTGCAGCACAGGTTATCCATGAATGTGAAACATGCGCTGCAGTCAAACAAGCCAATCAGCTAAAGCCTCTCTGGTATGGAGGGCAATGGCTGAAATGCAAATATGGGGAGGCCTGGCAGGTTGATTATATCACACTCCCACAAACCCACCATGACGAGCACCATGTGCTCACCATGGTGGAAGCAACCACCGGATAGCTGGAAACATATCCCATGCCACCACCTGGAACACTATCCTGGGCCTTGAAAAGCAAGTGCTATGGTGACATGGCACCCCAGAAAGAATCGAGTCAGACAATGGGACTCATTTGCGAAACAACCTCATAGACACCTGAGCCAAAGAGCATGGCCTTGAATGGGTATATCACATCCCCTATCATGCACCAGCCTCCAGGAAAATTGAATGATACAATGGGCTGTTAAAGACTCCCCTGAGAGCAATGGGTGGTGGGACATTCAAACATTGGGATACACATTTAGCGAAAGCCACCTGGTTAGTCAACACTAGGGGATCTGCCAGTCGAGCTGCTCCTGCCCAATCAGAACTGTTACGTACTGTAGAAGGCGATAAAGTCCCCGTAGTGCACATAAGAAATATGCTGTGGAAGACAGTCTGGGTTACTTCCCCCTCGGGCAAAGGCAAACCCATTCATGGGATTGCTTTTGCTCAAGGACCTGGGTGCACTTGGTGGGTAATGTGGAAGGATTGGGAAGTCCATTGTGTACCTCAAGGGGATTTGATTTTGGGTGAGAATAGCCAATGAACTGAATGGTATGATGTTAATTGCTATATAATACTGTATTTCATCGCTTCGATAGTTGCTCTATGCCGTATCAATGGTATCACCCAGCTTAATGAAGAATGAAGTTTGATGAAACCAAGCAAAGTGCAGCAGTGATGGAACCAGAACTGCCTTCAGCATGCAACAATCCAACACCGCACACCATCTCTCCTGCCCTGAAAGACTGTGATGACAGATGGAGCCCAAAGTCATGGACTGAATAAACTCAATGGACTTTTTTGAGTGATGGCCCATAGACTAAGGGAATGATATCAATGTGTATGTATCAAGAGAAAGGAGAAGTGGTGGTGATTAATTGGAATTTATTGGAAAGGTTAGAGACCTGGGCATGATGTAGATGGTATAGAATAAGGGGTGGATACCATCCTGGTTTCAGCTGGGATAGAGTTAATTTTCTTCCTAGTAGCTGGCATAGTGCTGTGTTTTAGATTTAGCATGAGAATAATGCTGATAGCAACAACTAAAACATCAGTGCGTTAATTAGTGCTTACACTAGTCAAGGACATTTCATCTTCTCTTGCCCTGCCAGCGAGAAGCTGGCAGGGGGCACAGCCAGGATACTTGACCCAAACTGGTCAAAGGGCTATTCCATACCATATGACATCATGCTCAATATATAAACTGGGGGGAGTTGACCAGGGAGCAGCAATCGCTGCTCGGGAACTGGCTGGGTATTGGTTGGCAGGTGGTGAGCAACTGCATCATGCATCACTTGCTTTGTGTATTATTATTGTTATTACTACTACTATTTTACTTCATTTATTAAACTGTCTTTATCTCAACCCATGAGTTTTCTTACTTTGACTCTTCTGATTCTCTCCCCCATCCCACTGCAGCAGGGAGATTGAGCGAGTGGCTGTGTGGTGCTTTAGGTGTTGGCTGGCTTTAAACCATGACAGGTAGTAATAGTGCTAGACCCGCATTTTCTCATTTCCCATTTCTGTTTAGGTATCAAAATGCAGACCTTACCGCAATAAGGTGCAGAAATGCAATGAAGCAGACATTGGACCTTCAGCAGAGAAAGTGAGATGTTGGTTCTCTATAGTGAGCTTACAGGGGAAAAAAAAAAAAAAAAAAGAACAAGTGCTACATAATCTTTTTTATTTTCTGAAACTGATTGTGAAGAAGCCTGAAAGGCTGGATAGACTGTTACTGACAAATGCCAAAAACCTTGCCAATTATCATAACTACAATGAAAACATCAACTGCATTTATGCTTACCCACTAATTTTTTGTGGTTTCAAGAAACAAGTTTTAAAAGTTTCTTTAGGGCAAAATCCATATGCCTTCTCTGTGCCTCTACCAAATCATAAGTTTATTTGTCATCATGTTCACTGCATAAGGAAGTGTTCTGAAATCCAGAGGCAACTGTCTTCTCCCCCAAAATTTTACTGAAAATACTTAATGGCAGAGAAAGAGCCCATGCTTCTTAAGGTACCAGCTCCTATAACACAAGCTGTGTTCTCCCCACAGCTGGTCACAACTAGTATAATTAGATGACCATGTTGCAGATATCTGAAAATGCAGCAGTTGCATAAATCAGTCCTCTATCTATATTTGGCTTTGTTCCAAGCCAATTTACCTACTTACCAGTTGTGCAAATCAGGGAGACATACAGACCTTTTGGCTCCAAGATCATAGAAACTTTGAGTACATTTTGTACCAATGGTAACAGGATAAGATTAATCTGTTCAGTAGCCTTTCCCTTACAAGCATTAATTGGAACAGAGCTGAATTATTTCCCAATAAGCTGGAACAAGCAAACAGTATTTTCTTTCCTCCAAAAATCTTATGGCTCCTTAATGTCCTGGTTTCGGCTGGGATAGAGTTAATTTTCTTCCTAGTAGCAGGCATAGTGCTGTGTTTTGGATTTAGTAGCAGAAGAATGTTGATAACACACTGATGTTTTAGTTGTTGCTAAGTACTGCTTATGCTAGTCAAGGACTTTTCAGCTTCCCATGCTCTGCCAGGTGCACAAGAAACTGGGAGGGGGCACAGCCAGAATAGTTGATCCAAACTGACCAAAGGGCTATTCCATACCATATGATGTCATGCTCAGTATATAAACTGGGGGGGGGGGGGGGGGGGGGGGGTTGGCTGGGGAGCAGCGATCGCTGCTCGGGAACTGGCTGGGTATCGGTCAGCAGGTGGTGAGCAGTTGCATCACTTGTTTTTTTTCCCCCCTGAGTTTTGTTTCTCTGTCATTGTTCTCCTTTTCATTGCAGTTTTTATTACTACTATTTCAATTATTAAACTGTTCTTATCTCAGCCCACAAGTTTTCTTACTTTTGCCCTTCCAATTCTCTCCCCCATCCCACTGGGGGGGAGGGTGAGCAAGCAGCTGTGTGGTGCTTGGTTGCCTACAGGGGCTAAACCACAGAGTGCTAAATATAAATATATGCGTTTAAATTTATGTATATGTGGAGACTGTTAGACCCAGTAAGTCTTGCAGTTTGTAACACATGCTACACTACCAGATCTTGCTTCCTTCTTTTCCCCAAGCTCTATAGGCACCTCCTGCCTGAAGCATCAGAGATTGTCTGCCTCACTAATCTTATGAGCCCCATACCAGGTTTTTATGTAACTGAGGGCCATAAGATGCACAGCACTTACCTGGCCACTGCAAGTACAACAGGCTTTGTGCCAGCAGCTTGATAGAGTCGATAAGCAGAGAAGCTTCAGCCAGAACCCTGCAACAGGCACATGTAACTCCGAGATGGGCATAGTGGTAATTCAGGTGCCAATTTTCCTCTGAATTGGGATTCTGGTTTTGAATGAAACCCAGATCAGAGAAGTTTCACCTACTCGGTGATAAACCTTGCTTCATCTCAGCCTAAGGCACCAATACCACAAACTGGATAGATACACAAGAAGTGAACACTTGCGCAAAAGAATACCAATAAAGCCTATAAGCTCCACCAATGCGTAAGGGTTTTACTGGAGGCTCACTCACAAGATTAAAACCTGTATTTGTTTAGTTCCCAGATATTTATGGTTATTTAGGTCTCAAATATTTATGCATGTGTAAGTATTGTTAAAGACAATGGAACTACTTATGCATACAGCTAAGCTGCCGCCTAGAAATTTTTTTTTTTTAAATTATCTGTCAATTCAGAAAAAGTCAGAGACCCATTTTGATGAAGCTCCTACAGAACCTTTGTCTACATAGTAGAAGCTGGCAGATTTCCTGCTAGTTCCCTTTGCTAGCTCTTCAGCAGCCCACCCTGTGGGCTGAAAGTAAGCCAAAAGCCTAAAAGCTCTGGCTGTGCTCTCCCTTGCAGTCTTGATTCCCAGGGTCTACAAGTGGCCTGCCCTGGCACTGGACCTCTATTCCCATTTGCAGTAAATTTTAAAAATATAGTAATGTAATTCACGCATAGCTGATTTCAAAATACCAAAGCCATTGTCCTTCCCCACTTGGCTTCGCTGGGCATTCTCACTAGTGGCAGAGCTGTAAAATACCACCACAAACATGCAGCTCGGAGCAGGTCAGAACAAGCAAACAGTAGAGCATACTAATTTTCTGCTGAGATACTAAGGGGAATTATATGCTTCAGCATATTTACCAGGACAAGATGGTTTACCATTGTACCTGAACATGCTCGAACTTAACCGCATGCTTAAAAGACAAAGCTGAAGATACAGTAGCACTGTTCCTCTTTACCATATGTACACATAACTTTCTAAAGAGCTAATCTATACTTCAAAGTTTTCAATATAAATAACATAATTTCAAGACCAAGTATACTCCAAATGAGTTTAGTAAGATGAACATTAAACAGTTTCACTAGTTTAACCAAATCTTTCCCCTATTTTCTCTAGTGATATTAAAGACAGTACCTTTCTGAGAACTGCCAGAGTTTTCATAAAGGTTTGTGATGTTATTAGTAAACTGACATTGTACAGAATATCCCAAGAGCAACAGCCAAGGAAAGCTACCAACACTGACACATTTGGTACAGACAGTAAACATTTCAATGAGATGTCATCAAGACCTCTCTCATGGACATCTCATAGGGCAATTTTCAGCTCAAAGCCTTCCAGTAATTTTTTTTTTTCCCCCTTCAGAAAGGCAAGTCCAGCTTCCATTGTAGAAGAGTTTAGGACTGCAGTCTGCAAGCCCTGACTTCTCTTATCTTGGACAGAAAAAAAGCTTGGCCTGAGAAATTCTTTTGGGCTGAAATGTGCATCCCAGATACAAGGAAACAGTTTATATTTGTTCTACTGATCTGCTGCTTTCTAACCCTTTCCCCCATGTTTTCTCAACAAAGTACCTACACAAGAAAAAAAGCTTTAAGAATTGAATCCTTCACTACCAACAATAAAGCCAAAATGAGTGACAACAGTAACCATTTTGAATGGAGGCATACTGACCCACAGCAGAAGCCAAAAGCAATGGCCAGGCATTACACCACTGTAACAATTCTAAATTGCCCCTGTATCATCACCTAAACCAAATACTTTTCCAGTTGTTAATATTTCTCCTCACTCAGCTTGCTGAGGGTATCAGTGTATGTAAGTTTACAATATTTAACACATCCTTACATGAAAGCACCTTCCTACTTTGCACAGATGGAAGACTTCTTAGTTTAATCCAAAATATTTTATTACTCAGTTCCCTGATGGGGATTATCTGCCTTCTTCCCACAAGAAAAAGGTAGTTTGAATGTCAGTCTGCATGTCAATCTTCACAGTGAGAGAAACCAAATAGATCAGTCATCCAATCTTTTCTATATTAGTTTGGCACAATGCACTAAAATAACAACCCTGAGGACTATCTGCTCTCTGCCAGAGATCTGCATGGCTTAAGAGTTTCATTTCATGCCTTCTTGTACACAAGGCAGGGGGTGGGGAAGCTCCTTCTCCTCCCTCTTCCTGTAACACTGGCTTAAAACAAATACAGAAAACAATCTGCATGTCTACAAGACCTCTTCTGGACATACCCCTGCTCTTCCTCCCAAGAGCCTCTGTGAGGGATAGGAAACATGCAGTTGCAACTCGGAGCAAATTCTTGTCAGGGGAAAAAACTGAAATTCTCAGTTATTTTTAGGAAGATGTTTGAAGAAGGTGTGAACAAGCCTGTGTGGAACAGAAGATACCAGTGCAGGAGATCCTGGTCCTAACCTCAGAGGTTCAAAGAAAAAGCTAGTTCTGCTTGTTACAGCGACCTTGCCAGAAGCCAGAAGCTACAACTGCAGCTACAACTAAACTGTGTTTGCTTAGTAGTGTGGAAGAACTATTCATGTCTGTTCTATATTTACAGAAGAGCTCATTTTCCAGAACTATATGCAGACATTATCGAAATAACTTTTTAAAAATAAACTTATGCATATTAGTATGGTTTTAAGAGAAACTCCATCCAGCCCCACTGTTTAAAAACCAGCTGTTCACATTTCCATTTCAAGTTTGAACTTCCTGACAATGCATTTCATACAACTATAGGAACCATCACCTATGTTTTATTTATATAAATAATCCAACAAAATTAATAAGCAATATGGATCCTTAATATGGGAGATCCTTTCCAAATTTTTAAGACCACATTAGCACTGTTTCAGTGAGCTTCCATGCTAATCACAACTGCAATATTGTCTTACATTAACCAAATAAGTCTTTAGTAATAGGCTAGGCATCTGTAGAAATATTTACTTCAGTGAAAAAAAAAAGTTTCAGATGTATTTTATGGGAACATTTAAGATACTGATTACATATGTGGTGGTAAAATTAAAACTTGCAACAGAAGAAAAAAATGAAAGTAATATTAGTATCATATCTGGCAGCTCTGCAGTCTAAACATGAAAAAAGTTTGAAAAAGTATAAAATATTGATAAACTGAGAAAACTGTCACTGACTACACACGAATTTTCAAAGTAAAGTACATATTCATCAACCAGAAATTAGAGTACTGTCATAAATCAAAGCAATTAGAACATTGTATTAACCACGACAATAGACAAACACTTGCCTGCTAGAGTGCATTAATCTGACAAGGTCAATAAAGTCTACATGAACTGCAAACTGGAGGTCACTGCAAGTTTCACCACACATTTCAGATATTTTAATTTTGTATGCCTCCTCAGATACAGAACAGGGAAATATTACCTGAAGGTAATTGGGAGACCCTATTATCCACTAAGCTTTGACACTTCCCTTTTAAAGGATACAAAGGATTACCAAAATAAAATTCTGCAGGCATTTATTGGTAGTAGAATGGGAGGTAACACTGATTTGCTTAAAAAACTAAACTGTTTCTCAAATTGGTATTATCACAAATTAGGGTTTTTTTCCTTTCAACACCAAGCCCTTTCAGCATCTGAAAGGAACAATTCTGAAGATACAAGCATGATGGTCATAAAAAAAATCCTCAGAGTATAAGAGGGTATTTGACAAAATTAACTAGTGAAATGAAATGCATGTCCATGGGTCAAAGTGAGGAGTATTAGTTGCATACATTTGAGGGTTAACTATCAGCTCACAAAAGGACCTGATCATCATTGCTGACAGCTGAGCAAAGACTCATTTCAGTTTGCTCAAAAGCAAGATGACAGGATGCTCAAGAGGAGGACAGCAGAGAGCTCAGAAAACAAAATGTCAGATGTGGTCAGATGTCAGTGTGGTCTAGCAGACAGAACCCATTTCTCCAGCACTCCCACCTTCCACAGTAACCCTGGATAAGTTACAAGGAGGTGCAGTATCAACAGCAGTGTATCAGCAATAAATACTGTGAAATCTATTGATGAGAAGTACTAGGGAAGAATTGAAATCATCTGGTGTAATAGGTATATTAGTAGCAATTCCACTATAAATTAGAATATTAGGACAAGAGAGATGAGAACAAACAGTATTATGTAAGATTTCCATGAATTATGAGAATAGTTCACACTTCAGGGATACAAAAGAAATACACTGAGACAGTGTGCAACAAGAGTAGACTGACTTGAATTCCAGTTTCATCTCATAGCAGAGAAACCAGAATATTCAATGACAAATTTTAAGTTTAAAGAGAAAAAAAATCCACTTTTTACCAACAACTTCAAATCCTTAGTCATCAGATGCTCAGCACTACCAAGAAATTGGACATTTCTGAGCAAAATTGAGGGAGTGATGGCTGTAGCAGCTTTTAAGACAATTTGAAAAGTATTTAATCAGTTTCCAGACAGAAGGTAAACAATTCCCCGATTTCAAATAATTCTTAAGTATCAAGTAAATAGAGCTGTTGTTTTTTCAGGACATTTTTCAGTCAAGATCCAACAAAACTGATCTTCCAAAAACCCAAGAAAAAAAAGCCACCAAGAAAACCCAAAACACACACCCAAGCCTACCTTTGGGGGGGGGGGAGGAAACCAAGACTATTCACCACCAAGCAGGATTCTCCAGTTCTGCAGGGTGGCGAGACAGGAAATCAGAAGTGTCCTACAGGCAACACACTCAGCCTCTGGGTAAAGATAAAAAAGGAGGGAAGCAACAGAAAGCAACTTTCCCCTTAACCACATTCTCCTAGTCACCTAGAGACAAGTAACGAAGCCCTCTTAAAGGCTTTCTGTCCACTTTGCCTTGAGCAAAAGAATGAACTGTAATTATAGAGTTTTAAGTGAGAGCAGATAAAAAGTAAAATAAGACAACCCTTCTTCATAGAAAATCCACCAAGAACAGAGATTTCATAGAATCATAGAATCGCTTAGGTTGGAAAAGACCTTTAAGATCATCCAGTCCAACCATTAACCTACACTACCAAGTCCACACTAAACCAATTAAGGGTAGACTAGACTAAACCATGTCCCAAAGTGCCATGTCTACACGTTTTTTGAACGCCTCCAGCGATGGTGACTCCACCACCTCTCTGGGCAGCCTGTTCCAATGCTTGACTACCCTTTCCGTGAAGAAATTATTCCCAATATCCAATCTAAACCTCCCCTGATGCAGCTTGAGCCCATTTCCTCTTGTCCTATTGCTAACTACGTGGGAGAAGAGACCAACACCCACCTCACTACAACCTCCTTTCAGGTAGTTGTAGAGAGCGATAAGGTCTCCCCTCGACCTCCTCTTCTCGAGACTAAACAACCCCAGTTCCCTCAGCCGCTCCCCATAAGGCCTGTGCTCCATACCCTTCACCAGCTTTGTTGCCCTTCTCTGGACACACTCCAGAACCTCAATGTCTTTCTTGTATTGAGGGGCCCAAAACTGGACACAGTATTCCAGGTGCGGCCTCACCAGCACCGAGTACAGGGGAACAATCACCTCCCTGCTCCTGCTGGCCACACCATTCCTGATACAAGCCAGGATGCTGTTGGCCTTCTTGGCCACCTGGGCACACTGCTGGCTCATGTTCAGCCGGCTGTCCACCAACACCCCCAGGTCCTTTTCCACCAGGCAGCTTTCCAGCCACTCTTCCCCAAGCCTGTAGCGCTGCATGGGGTTGTTGTGACCCAAGTGCAGGACCCGGCACTTGGCCTTGTTAAACCTCATACAGTTGGCCTCGGCTCATCAGTCCAGCCTGTCCAGATCCCTCTGCAGGGCCATCCTACCCTCCAGCAGATCGACACTCCCACCCAACTTGGTGTCATCTGCAAACTTACTGAGGGTGCACTCAATCCCCTCATCCAGATCATTGATGAAGACATTGAATAAGACTGGCCCCAAAACAGAGCCCTGGGGAACACTGCTCATGACCGGCCGCCAACTGGACTTAACTCCATTCATCACTACTCTCTGGGCTCGGCCACCCAACTAGTTTTTTACCAAGCGAAGATTAGCATTAGAAACTCCAGAACTCAAACCAGATCCATTCTCTTATCACCACCTGCTGCTAAAAACTAGCTTTACAAGTTTCTTTAAAGAACAGCTATGTGGCAACATATAATTTCTATTTTATACAAGCTTAAGCCAACTTTCACCAATACTGGAAGCCAGCAAAAGCTAACAGAAGCAGTCCCACAGTCTCCCCAGCTGCTTGTTTCCACTCGCACCTCATTCTCTCCTGCACTGGGATAAACTTTTGCATAGCTGCACCATTACCTTTAGTCCAACTTCAAACGGTAACAAATGCATTAGCACAGTAAAAGATCTCATGAAGTTCAAATCCATCATACAGAAGGAAAAACTGATCTTCAAAAGTATCTTGTACTCTACATGTTTGAGCTTTGGGTAAGGCACAATTACACACATCTACACACAGGTATTGCACTGAGCAGTACCTAGACTCCACTGAGTGACAGTGAAGACTCAACCTTTAATATCACTAAATCCAATGAGACAGAAAGCTCCAGATTAGTTAGTTACAATCTATTTACTTTGCATAGAAACAAAGAAACTGCCATACCAGATCAAGCCATTTAAGCAGAACCCTACCACTTGCAATAACTAATAGTGATAAAAATAAGACATGGTAGAAGAGGGTGACCCTCTTCCAAAAACACTCTCAAGCCACAGAGCACAGAAGAGGTAGGAGGTGAAACTTCTCTCACAGTAGTATTCAGCTTAAACTGGAAGCAGAAAATTTGGTGGCTTATTTAAGCAGACAGTGAAAAATACCCAGCATCATGGATTTGGTTAAAACACATAAAGTTATATTTTACCTTAGCTATTCTTAGCCAAGGTAAATAAGCTATATTTTTTACCTTAGCTACATTCTGACAACATTATCATTTCAGTAAAAAAAGAGCATATTAAACCTTGGCTACACTGTGCTTTCACTGTACTTGCTCTCCCTCTGTTCCCACTCCACTGCCCAGTCCAGTGCTCTGTTAATACATTCATGCCCTCCTTTGAAAGTCACCAAAGGCACTACAAATTGATAAGCAGAGCTAAAACTGACAAGCTTTTAACAGTACACTTGTACATATAGTCAAAACTTCAGTTTCACAGTGTGTCTTTGGTATCTCTAGCAGACATCAATGCAAACAGCAATTGCAGAAAATACAGAAAAGGTTGTCTTGCAGCATCTGACAAGTCTGCCGTAGCTAGCACATGCATTTTCAAATTCAAACACTTAGTTTTCACCCAAGTCACACAGTACATGGTTACTGTATGCAGAGGAGACTAATCGCAGCATTTCCTGCTTTTCATTTTTTTAATAAAAAAAATAGGGTTATAGCAGTATAACTAATCCTGTACTTGGGGATGTAATAAGTCACCTACACCAGTTTCAGACACAAATAAACATCACTTAAATGGTTTGAACATTTCAAGAGAACATTGTTAAGGTCACAGAGAAGGAGGTGCATTTTGCCTACATGGATTTGCCCCAAAACAGAAGTTATAACTCAAATTACAAGAAATCATACTACAGTTATCACTGAACTCACTGTTAGGATCTTTTTCTATAAACCAAATCAATATACTGTCAGTATAGACACAGGATAAAAGGTCTGAAGTGCTTTATCTTGAAGCTACATTTCCTAGTAAAACAACTCACCCCTCCTCTTACAGGGATATAAAAAGATAGCTTATAAACATTTACAGCTTTTAGTGAAAATATTTGTTCTACTGCCCTGACAAGCAGAATGCTTGAGAGATTAAAGAAAAAAGGTAATATTTACATTTAAGACTTAACAGCAGAGTCAGTTTTCCTTCTCAGCTTCCTTCTGAGGCTCATGCAGGTCTTCCAGCATAAACAGAAAATCTATTTAAAAAGAAAGTGACTGTAATACCAGAGACTGATAGGACGACTTTGGAACAAGCACAGTATCTTTTAACGAACATTATATCCTTACAGGAAAGTATAACTACTGTATTTAAAAACAGAATAGAAAACCTCCACATAATATATTATTTTGATTATGCCCTTCAGTTCACCTCTTAAATGTCTGGGCAACAGCCGCATGCACAGATTTAATGTGTAATACACTAACTGCTACTCACATACAAATGAATCTCCCTCCTCCAGCTTAATATTACAATAAGGGCAGAGAGATGTTTTAAATTCTTGATATGGCCTGACAAAGTAGTACTTTGTCTAACATCTATGTACTGATAACACGACATACAGAATTACTGAGATACTCCATATGAGCATTTATAAGATATTTCTGAAAAAAAAAAAAATCACTATTAATGCTGCCATGTATTTAAATTTATCATGAATACAGTTAAAAAGTAGACTATCTCACTAAAATACTAAAGAGAAAAGCACTTGGCATTTAGCATTTTCTATGATTTGTTATCATTCCTAATCAAATGTGAGAGAGCATTTGGGGAGAAGGGTTTTAACTCATACACACACTCAAAACACTGACTTGTCCAAATGCAGGCACTTAAAAGTAAGCAAAACTGTCCATGTGAAAGGAAAAAAAAAAAAAAAAATCCACAGCTGCTCTGTCATCGCTGCTGTGGGACTGACTAGCAAGGATGGACTCAATGCTTTTGCATCAATGCAACATATATTGACCTTCCTGAACCTCTAATATCAAGCCTAACTCCCACTTACTATCACCAGGAGACTCTCAGTTGTTTTAATCGTGTTCCAACACCGATTCTTTATTTTCCTTGAAAGCCATGAAGCTGGATACAATTGTATTATGAGATACGGTACATTATAAATTCCCAACTCAAGAGACAAAGATGGTGCTAAAAATCATAAAAAAAGCCCAAGATACTTGCTAAAATTCATACATGATTTTTGCCCTTCCTGAAACACTTGATTTCCCACTAATCCTTCTTTAAGTACAGAGGCATTTCTTATATATTAGGATCGCACCACTCAAGTATTTTTACATTGCCCTAGAAATAGGCCAAAATCCATCAGAATTGCTAAAAACTTATGTAAACAGGACATTGGTCTAAAAAACAGTTTTTATTACAATAGTCCCAAGATAAGTCAACCTTTAAAGAATATCCTTAAGGTTTAACTGCTGTAAGACACAACTAAAAAGAATACACAAGCCATCTGTTCAAACTGGAACTAGATTTCTTATGAGGTTTAAATGATTAGCCATACAAACTGTAAGGCAGCATTAAAATAGGTCTTTTGATGTTAATACTAAGTCCTTTAACTACACAGTCTATATCATATAAAACCTTACAAGAAATCCATATGAAATTATCAACTTCACATCAAAATTACACCATCACTACTGCAGTGCCTTCCCACACACATACCAGTTACACCTAGCAAGTGCATATTAAAGCTGAAGTGTGCTCTGAAGCACTTTAACTGCTTCACCATGGACATGTTCACTTTCACATACATCAAATAGGCATAGTATGTGCAGTTCTATAAAACCTCAAGAAATTGGACTTATCAAATAAAACACACAGAAGGCAAACAAGGACTACAAACACAAGGGCACTAAATGAAACCACTCAAATGTATCACCTAGACTGAACCACTAAAAAATTACTTTATCTCTGAAAAAGAGAAGGGACATTTTTGTTTAAAAGCCTTCCTTCCCCGCCTTACTAAGAATCAAAGAAATCAGTTCTGCAATACCACGATGCTGCAAGTTAGAATTAGACTTCAGAGAAGTCCTTTTTAAAAAAAAAAAAAAAAAAAAAGAAAAAGAAAAAAATTAAGAATTACTCAGTTTTGTACAGCAAACTGCTAGGAAAGTCCAGAAAGCGGTCAGGTACTCGGTGAGCACCCGAAGCAGAAGCACAGCTGCCGCTTGAACCACGCCGCACCCTCGCGTCCTGCTCTGGCACCGAGGCGACAGAGCTACAGAAGAGTTAACGGGCTCCACTCACACCAAGATCCAAAGGCTGACACATCCGACCCCGGTCCCCGCCACCACCACAAACTCAAACTTCAAAGCCTTTTAGGACTCCAGCAGAGATTAAACACAGAAGCACCCCCCCAACACGGCTCAACTCCCGCGCAGCTAATCGCCCACGGCGCAGGGACGCGCCGCCCCAACCCGTTCGTCCGGCGCCGACTGCTGGGCGACGCGCAGCCCCGCGCCGCTAACAGCTGCGGGCGGCCCGCGGGGCAGCCCGGCAGCCACCCTTCCTCAAGCATGCAGCAGGTGCCTCCGCGCCCCAGGAGAAGGCTGCAGGCGAGGGCTGCCTGCCGCACCCCAGCCCTGCATTCCGCGGGCAGCTCCCACCGCCCCCGCATCTGCTCCCGGCCAGGCGGCAGCTGGGCGCCCGCAGAGGAGCGGGAACGGTGCGGCCCGAGCCCTCCCCACGGGAATAGCCCCGCCACCCCCCTCACCTCGCGGGGGGAGATGGCTCCATCCTCCGCTGCGCGGCGGGGTCGGTCCCCGCCAGGCTCCCGGCCGGCAGCTGCTCCAGGAACTCGGCGCAGCGGCTAGGGGAGGCAGCCGGGCTGGCGGGGCTGGAGCGCGGCCCAGGCAGGTAGCGGAGCAGCAGCGTCTCGGGAGGCTCCGGCGAAGAGGAGGAGGACGAGAAGACGGCAGCGGCGAGGAAGAGGGGCGCCTCAGGCAGCCGGTCCAGCTCCACACTCCGCACTTTACGCAGCTGCTTCCGTCTCCAGTCAGAGCGCTGCTCCCGGCCGCCGCCGCCCGCCTCCCGCAGGAACCCCCCACCGCTCCCGGCGACACTCCCCGCACTGCCCTTCAGGCTCCCGGTGGCAGCAGCCTCCACACTACTACCCGAGAATAATCCAGACGACGAAGTGCGATTCCCCGCCGCCGCCATTTTCTCTAGCGGGTCACATAGGGCTTCCAAGGCTTGGGGGAAGCTAACATTCCGACCCGCTACGGAAACGGCGTAGAGAGGGAGTGGAAGGCGAGCGCGGATTGGTGGTAGCAGGAGGCGCGGGGCGGGGCGGCCGCCTGTAGGTGCAGCGGCCCGCGGCGGCGCCCCGTCCGCCCCCGCGCAGGTGTTGGCGTCGCGCTTGCTCGTCAGGGGCAGAGTCTGGCCGCCCGCGGACGGACGGGTCGGGCCATCCCCGGGAGCTGGCGGAGGTGCTGAATGGGGAGGGTGTCCCCGCCCCCACGTGGCCCCTCCCATGTGCAGGAGAGCGGCGGGTGCTCCGGCGGCCTCGACGCGTGGGGCCGTGGTGTGGGCCAGTCGCCGCCGCGTGAGGACCCAGCGCTGTGGGGCAGCGCGCGGAAGCCCTTCCCGAAACTCGGGCCGGCTCCTGGTGGCGCCGCGCCCCAGATCACAGCACCCCGTCTGTGTGCTCCTTCTCCCTAGCACTCCCAAAACTTCCCCAGGCGACGTCCTCCCCAGGAGCCAACCGAGAGGCGAGGAAGGAGCAAAATGTCTATGGTGCCTTCCTGTGCTGCAGCGAGCTGACAGGAAATCGCCGCTGTGCCCAAGCTTACCTGCTCATTCATCTCTGGGATTAGTATGAAATTGTCGTGGTTTAGCCCCAGCCAGCAACTAAGCACCACACAGCCACTGGCTCACTCCCCCTACCCCGATGGGATGGGGGAGAGAATCGGAGGAGTAAGAGTGAGAAACACTCCTGGGTTGAGATAAGAACAGTTTAATAATTGAAATAAAGGAAAATAGTAATAATAATATAATAATGATAATAATAATAATAACAATATACAAAGCAAGTGATGCACAATGCGATTGCTCACCACCCGCCGACCGATACCCAGACAGTTCCCGAGCAGCGATTGCTGCTCCCCGGCCAACCCCCCCCAGTTTATATACTGAGCATGACGTCATATGGTATGGAATAGCCCTTTGGTCAGTTTGGATCAACTATTCTGGCTGTGCCCCCTCCCAGTTTCTTGTGCACCTGGCAGAGCATGGGAAGATGAAAAGTCCTTGACTAGCATAAGCAGTACTTAGCAACAACTAAAAACATCACTGTGTTATCAACATTCTTATCCTACTAAATCCAAAACACAGCACTATGCCAGCTACTAGGAAGAAAATTAACTCTATGCCAGCCGAAACTAGGACAGTATCCACCCCTTATTCTATACCATCTACGTCATGCACAGGTGCTCCTCTCTCCAATGTGTTCTAATTAATCACCACTGCTTCCCTATCCTATCTTGATATATACACACAGATATCATTCCCTTCGTCTATGGCCCATCCCTCTAAAATGTCCATTGAGTTCATTCAGTCCATGACTTTGGGTTCCATCTGTCATCACAGTCTTTCAGAGCAGGAGAGGTGGTGTGCAATGTTGGATTGTTTCATGCTGAAGCCAGTTCTCATTCCAACACGGTTTCATCAAAGTTCATTTTCATTAAGCTGGGCAATTCTCACTGTAATACCATTGATGTGGCGTATAGCAACCATAACCTACAGTACTATATACTTAACATTAGCATACTATATTATTATATTAACATTATACTATATAATTATATTAACATACAGTTAAGAGATAACATACAATAAGAGATAACATACAGTATTATATAGAAATTAATATCATACAATTCAGTTCATTGGCTATTTTCACCCAAAATCAAATCCCCTTGAGGTACACATTGGGCTTCCCCATCCTTTCGCATCACCCACCAAGTGCACCCAGGTCCTTGAGCAAAAGTAACCCCACGAATGGGTTTGCCTTTGCCTGAGGCAGGAGTAACCCAGACTGTCTTCCCCAGCATATTTTTTATGTGCACTACAGTACGTAACAGTTCTGATTGGGCAGGGCCACCTCGATTGGCAGATCCCCTAGTGTTGACTAACCAGGTGGCTTTTGCCAAATCTGTATCCCAATGTTTGAATGTCCCACCACCCATTGCTCTCAGGGGAGTCTTTAACAGTCCATTGTATCATTCGATTTTCCCAGAGGATGGTGCATGATAGCAGATGTGATATACCCACTCAATGCTGTGCTCTTTGGCCCAGGTGTCTATGAGGTTGTTTCGGAAATGAGTCCCGTTGTCTGACTCAATTCTTTCTGGGGTGACATGTCGCCACAGGACTTGCTTTTCAAGGCCCAGGATGGTGTTCCGGGCAGTGGCATGGGGCACGGGATATGTTTCCAGCCATCCGGTGGTTGCTTCCACCATGGTGAGCACATAGCATTTCCCTTGGTGGGTCTGTGGGAGCGTGATGTAATCAATCTGCCAGGCCTCCCCATATTTATATTTCAGCCATCGTTCACTATACCCGAGGGGCTTGAACCGCTTGGCTTGCTTGACTGCGGCATATGTTTCACATTCATGAATAACCTGTGCAATACTGTCCAGGGTTAAGTCCACCCCTCAGTCACGAGCCCATCTATATGTTGCATCCCTTCCTTGATGGCCTGAGGTGTCATGGGCCCACCAAGCTATAAATAATTCACCCTTATGTTGCCAGTCCAGATCCACCTGAGCCACTTCAATCTTAGCAGCCTGATCCACCTGCTGGTTCTTTTGATGTTCTTCAGTGGCCCAACTCTTGGGTACGTGAGCATCTACATGATGTACTTTTACAACCAGGTTCTCTACCCAGGCAGCAATATCTGTCCACAATGTGGCAGCCCAGATGGGTTTCCTCTCTGCTGCCAGTTGCTCTGCTTCCATTGCTGCAACCAACCGCACAGGGCATTTGCAACCATCCATGAGTCAGTATAGAGATAAAGGACTGGCCACTTTTCTCATTCAGCAATATCTAAAGCCAGCTGGATGGCTTTCGCCTCTGCAAACTGACTCGACTCCCCTTTTCCTTCAGCAGTTTCTGCAACTTGTCATATAGGACTCCATACAGCAGCTTTCCACCTCCGATGCTTTCCCACAAGACGACAGGACCCATCAGTGAACAGGGCATATTGCTTCTCATTTTCTGGCAATTTATTATACAGTGGGGCCTCTTCAGCACGTGTCACCTCCTCCTCTGGTGATATTCTGAAGTTTTTGCCTTCTGGCCAGTCCATGATCACTTCCAAGATTCCTGGGCGACTGGGGTTTCCTATTTGAGTCCATTGTGTGATTAGTGCTACCCACTTGCTCCATGTAGCATCAGTTGCATGATGTGTAGAGGGGACCCTCCCTTTGAACATCCAGCCCAACACCGGCAGTCGGCGAGCCATCAGGAGCTGTGCTTCAGTACCAACCTCTTCCAAAGCAGCTCGAACCCCTTCATATGCTGCCAATATCTCTTTCTCAGTTGGAGTATAGCGGTCCTCGGATCCTCTGTATCTCCTACTCCAAAACCCTAGGGGTCGACCTCAAGTCTCCCCTGGGGCTTTCTGCCAGAGGCTCCAGGTAGGGCCATTCTCCCCGGCTGCGGTGTAGAGCACATTTTTAATATCCTGCCCTGCCCGGACTGGCCCAAGGGCTACTGCATGAACTATCTCCCGTTTAATTTGTTCAAAGGCTTGTTGTTGCTCAGGGCCCCATTTGAAATTGTTCTTCTTCCCGGTCACCTGATAGAGAGGGCTTGCGATCTGGCTGTAATTTGGAATATGCATTCTCCAAAAACCCACAACGCCTAACAAAGCTTGTGTTTCCTTTTTGCTAGTTGGTGGGGACATGGCTATTATTTTGTTGGTCACACCCATTGGGATCTGATGACATCCATCTTGCCATTTTATTCCTAGAAATTGGATCTCCTGTGCAGGTCCCTTGATCTTACTTTGTTTGATGGCAAAACCAGCCTTCAGGATTTGGACTATTTTCTTTCCCTTTCTCAAAAACTTCTTCTGCTGTATTGCCCCACACAATGATGTCATCAATGTACTGCAGATGTTCTGGAGCTTCACCCTGTTCCAGTGCCATCTGGATCAGTCCATGGCAAATGGTGGGGCTGTGCTTCCACCCCTGGGGCAATCGATTCCAGGTGTACTGAACACCCCTCCAGGTAAAAGCAAACTGGGGCCTGCACTCTGCTGCCAAAGGGATGGAGAAAAATGCATTAGTGATGTCAATTGTGGCATACCACTTGGCTGCCTTTGACTCCAGTTCATATTGAAGTTCTAGCATGTCTGGCACAGCAGCGCTCAGTGGCGGTGTAACTTCATTCAGGCCACGATAGTCCACTATTAGTCGACGAATCAGGTTATGGATGGGAATCAGGGAGTCTCGGTTGGTGCGATATTGCCGCCAGTGCACTGTTGTGGTAGTGATCGGCACCTGTTGTTCCTCAGCCCTCAGCAACCCTACAATAGACGGGACCTCCGAGAGACCGGACAAGGTGGACAAGTGTTTAATTTCCTCCATCTCCAAGGTGGCTATACCAAAAGCCCACCGGTACCCTTTTAGGTCCTTGAAATACCCTCTCCTGAGGCAGGCTATACCAAGGATGCACGGGGCCTCTGGGCCAGTCACAATGGGGTGCTTCTCCCACTCATTCCCAGTTAGGCTCACTTCAGCTTTCAGTACAGTTAGCTGTTGGGATCCCCCTGTCACTCCAGAAATACAGGTGGGTTCTGCCCCATACAGGGGGCAGCTTGATGGCATTAGGGTACACTGTGCACCAGTGTCCACTAGAGCCTTCTAGTCCTGTGGGTCTGATGTTCCAGGCCATCGAATCCACGCAGTCCAGTAAACCCGGTTGTCCCTTTCCTCCACCTGGCTGGAGGCAGGGCCCCTCTAACACTGGTCATGGTATTCATTGTTCACTCCTTGTACATGTGAATCAAAAGTCCCTTGATTAAGATCGGAAGTAAAATTAGCCCTCTTATTCTGTCTGGGGAACTGCTCACTGGAACTTGGAGCTTCAATTTTCCTGGGAGAATTGCCTTTTGTATTAGTTTTTCCTTGCAAGTCATGCACCCGTGCCTCTAGGGTCGAGGTGGGTTTTCCATCCCACTTCCTCATGTCCTCTCCGTGGTCACGCAGGTAAAACCACAAGGTGCCCCATGGTGTTAATCCTCTATATCCTCTCTCCTGAGCATAAGGACGTTGACTCCTAATGGCTGAGATACTGGTCTGTACAGGTGGGGAGTAGTTTATATCCTCTCTGAGTTGTTGGAACTCTCAGCCTATTTTTTCAGACAGGTTTTCCACAGCCGAGACACAGGCCCGTAGGGAGGAAGAGAGAATTTCTTTTTAGCAAGGCCTGTTGTGACAGAACAAGGAATAATGGATTTAAACTAAAGAAAAATAGATTTAGACTAGACATTAGAAAGAAGGTTTTTACAATGAGGGTGGTCAAGCACTGGAACAGGTTGCCCAGAGAGGTAGTAGAGGCCCCATCCCTGGCAACATTCAAGGTCAGGTTGGATGGGGCTCTGAGCAACCTGATCTAGTTAAAGCTGTCCCTGCTCACTGCAGGGGGGTTGGGCTAGATGACCTCTAAAGGTCCCTTCCAACCCAAAGCATTCTATGAAACCCCATGTAGCTTCTATGAAACCTTGGGGACGTCCAAGTAAAATTTTCTCTTAGTCTAGATTTCTGCTTGACCACAACTCGGTAGTTTTGCTTTCAAGCTCCAAGCTGTGGAGAAGGGACTTAAAATTTTACAAGAACAGAAGGGCGTACACTGTTGTAAGAGAGGTGCTATTTTGCTGCTGTTAAAGAAGTTGTCCTGGTTTTGGCTGGGATAGAGTTAATTTTCTTCCTAGTAGCTGGCATAGTGCTGGGTTTTGGATTTACTATGAGAATAATGTTGATAACACACTGATGTTTTTAGTTGTTGCTAAGTAGTGCTTATGCTAGTCAAGGACTTTTCAGCTTCCCATGCTCTGCCAGGTACACAAGGAACTGGGAGGGGGCACAGCCAGAAGAGTTGATCCAAACTGACCAAAGGGCTATTCCATACCATATGATGTCATGCTCAGTATATAAACTGGGGGGAGTTGGCTGGGGGGCAGAGAACCGCTGCTCAGGAACTGTCTGGGTGTTGGTCGGCAGGTGGTGAGGAATTGCATTGTGCATCATTGTTTTGTATATTCTTTTATCATCAATATTATTATTATAATTATTATTATTTTCCCTTCCTTTTCTGTCCTGTTAAACTGTCTTTACCTCAATCCACGAATTTTACTTTTTTTTTCTGATTCTCTCCCTATCCCACTGGAGAGGGAGGGGAGTGAGCGAACGACTGTGTGGTGTTTAGCTGCCTGCCAGGTTAAACCACAACAGTCCTTTCTGGCACCCAGTGTGGGGCCCGAAGGGTTCTAGATAATGACAGATCTGACCAGAGCGTGTTAAAACAAATTTGTGATAAGCATTCATTATATTAGTTTAATAGTCACTGGTCATAATGTTGTTTTATTTGCTCTCAAAGTTGTTGTGCTTGTTCTCAGAGCTGTGCTATGTAACACCTTACTTGCCATACACACTCCCTGTGGTGCTGGTTATCACCAATGGGAGCTGGATTAAAGGTATCGCTTTGCTGTGCTGTGTAACACTGGCTTATGGTATGATAAAATTATTGGTCATGAGATTGTACTCAGCACTGCCATCATCCCCGTACTTCTGGAGCCATCTTGGAAACTATTAATAATTACACTTTTTACCTTTTCTCCTCAGAGAACCGATCTATGGGGGAGACAGAGGGGGACACCTTCCCCCGCTCCTTCACCTTGCCTTTCTCCTTCAGGCTAGTTACAACAGCTCTTGAGAATTTTGAATATCCTTGGGATGTTCAAACCAGTATGGTCCTATTGCTATGTCCCCTGAATGCGGTTCAGGTCTTGTTTAGGGTTAAACAACTACTTAAGGATACCATCCAGAGATCTACCCCCAGGAGGGGCACTGTGGCTAGTCCAACCCCCGCGACAGGCACTGTGGCTACTCCAACCCCCATGACGGGCACTCCAGTGACTCTAACTCCAGCGACAGGCACTGCAACTACTCCAACCACCGTGACAGGCACTGCAGCTACTCAAACCTTGTCAACAGGCACTGCAGCGACTCTAACCCCAGTGACAGGCACTGCGGCTATTCAAACTCCAGAAACAGGCACTGTGGCTGAATCAGAGAAGCAACCCATGCTGGTATCAGTCGCCCCTACACACAAGAAGAAATACAGAAGAAGATTGGCTCGTTTAGTAAGGGATGAAGATGAACCACGGCCACAATGAGAACAGGAGGAGGAAGAGGCAGAACCCATAAATGAGATGGTAACCACCCGATCCCTACCCTGAGTGAACTGTGAGATATGCGAAAAGATTTCAGTCATCGTCCAGGCAAGCACACTGTCACCTGGCTGCTCTGATGCTGGGATAATGGGGCCAGTAGCCTGGAATTAGAGGGCAGGGAAGCCAAGTAGCTGGGATTCCTTTCTAGGGAAGGGGGCATTGACAAAGCGATTGGAAAAGGAGCACAAGCCCTCAGCCTCTGGAGGCGACTCCTGTCAGGCGTGAAGGAAAGGTATCCCTTCAAGGAAGATGTCATATGTCACCCAGGCAAGTGGAACACCATGGAGAGAGGTATCCAGTACCTGAGGGAATTAGCCATGCTGGAGTTGATTTATAGAGACTTGAACAATGAGCAGTTATCCAAAGATCCAGATGAAGTCAGGTGCACACGACCCATGCGTCAGAAGTTTGTACAGAGCACACCATCACCACATGCCAACTCATTGGCAGTAATGACCTGGAAAGATGGAGAGGAACCAAGGGTGGATGAATTGGCTGGCCAACTCTGGCAAAATGAAGAAAGTCTCTCTTCCTCCCTACGGGCCTGTGTCTCGGCTGTGGAAAAACTGTTTGAAAAAATGTCCTGGGAGATCCAGCAACTCAGAGAGGATATAACCTACTCCCCACCTGTGCGGACCAGTATCTAACCATTACGAGTAAGCGTCCCTATGCTCAGGAGAGAGGATATAGTGGATACACACCACGGGGCACCCTGTGGTTTTACCTGCGTGACCATGGAGAGGACACGAAGAAGTGGGATGGAAAAACTACTTTGACCCTAGATGCATGGGTATAACAGTTGCAATGAAAAACAATCACAAAAGGGGGTTCTTTGAGTAAAACTGCTGCTCCAAGTTCCAGTGGGCAGTTCCCCAGACGGTGTAAAAGGGCTGATTTTACTTCTGATCTTAATCAAGGGACTTTTGATTTGCATTTACAAGGAGTGAATAACGAATATTATGACCAGGACTAGAGGGGCCCTGTCTCCAGCCAGGTGGAGGAAAGGGACAACCGGGTTTCCTGGACTGTGTGGATTCAATGGCCTGGCACATGGGACCCACAGGACTAGAAGGCTCTAGTGGACACTGGTGCACAGTGTACCCTAATGCCATCAAGCTGCCCCCTGTATGGGGCAGAACCCACCTGTATTTCTGGAGTGACAGGGGGATCCCAACAGCTAACTGCACTGGAGGCCGAAGTGAGCCTAACTGGGAATGAGTGGGAGAAGCACCCCATTGTAACTGGCCCAGAGGCCCCGTGCATCCTTGGTATAGCCTGCCTCAGGAGAGGGTATTTCAAGGACCTAAAAGGGTACCGGTGGGCTTTTGGTATAGCCACCTTGGAGATGGAGGAAATTAAACAGCTCTCCACCTTGCCCGGTCTCTCGGAGGACCCTTCTGTTGTAGGGTTGCTGAAGGTTGAGGAACAACAGGTGCCAATCGCTACCACAACAGTGCACAGGCGGCAATATCGCACCAACCGAGACTCCCTGATTCCCATCCATAAGCTGATTCATCGACTAGAGAGCCAAGGAATGATCAACAAGGCTCGCTCACCCTTTAACAGTCCCATATGGCCAGTTGTCGTGATTTAGCCCCAGCCAGCAACTAAGAACCACAGCCACGCGCTCACTACCCCTACCCCGATGGGATGGGGGAGAGAATCGGAGGAGTAAGAGTGAAAAAAAACACTCCTGGGTTGAGATAAGAACAGTTTAATAATTGAAATAAAGGAAAATAATAATAATAATATAATAATGATAATAATGATAACAATATACAAAGCAAGTGATGCACAATGCGATTGCTCACCACCCGACGACCGATACCCAGACATTTCCTGAGCAGCGATCGCTGCTCCCCGGCCAACCCCCCCCCCAGTTTATATACTGAGCATGACATCATATGGTATGGAATAGCCCTTTGGGCAGTTTGGATCAACTATTCTGGCTGTGCCCCCTCCCAGCTTCTTGTGCACCTGGCAGAGCATGGGAAGCTGAAAAGTCCTTGACTAGCATAAGCAGTACTTAGCAACAACTAAAAACATCAGTGTGTTATCAGCATTCTTCTCCTACTAAATCCAAAACACAGCACTATGCCTGCTACTAGGAAGAAAATTAACTATCCCAGCCGACACCAGGACAACAGTGCAAAAGTCTAATGGGGAGTGGAGACTAACAGTAGACTATCGTGGCCTGAACAAAGTCACACCACCACTGAGTGCTGCTGTGCTGGACATGCTAGAACTTCAAAACAAACTGGAGTCAAAGGCAGCCAAGTGGTATGCCACAGATGATATTACTAATTTTTAATTCTAGTTTTTCTCAATCCCTTTGGCAGCAGAGTGCAGGCCCCAGTTTTCTTACACTTGGAGGGGCGTCCAGTACACTTGGAATCAACTGTCGCAGGGGTGGAAACACAGCCCTACCACTTGCCATGGACTGATCCAGGCTGGACTGTAACAGGGTGAAGCTCCAGAACATCTGCAACACTGATGACATCATTGTATTGGGCAACACAGCAGAAGAGATACAATTTCTAGGAATAAAATGGCAAGATGGATGTCATCAGATCCCAATGGGTGTGACCAACAAAATAACAGCCATGTCCCCACCAACTAGCAAAAAGGAAACACAAGCTTTCTTAGGCGTTGTGGGTTTTTGGAGAATGCATATTCCAAATTACAGTCTGATCGCAAGGCCTTTCTATCAGGTGACCGGGAAGAAGAACGAATTCAAATGGGGCCCTGAGCAACAACAAGCCTTTGAACAAATTAAATGTTCATGCAGTAGCCTTTGGGCCAGTCTGGGCAGGGCAGGATATTAAAAATGTGCTCTACACCGCAGCCGGGGAGAATGGCCCTACCTGGAGCCTCTGGCAGAAAGCCCCAGGGGAGACTCGAGGTCGACCCCTAGGGTTTTGGAGTAGGAGATACAGAGGATCCGAGGACCGCTATACTCCAACTGAGAAGGATATATTGGCAGCATATGAAGGGGTTCGAGCTGCTTCAGAAGTGGTTGGTACTGAAGCACAGCTCCTGCTGGCACCCCGACTGCCGGTGCTGGATGTTCAAAGGGAGGGTCCCCTCTACACATCATGCAACTGATGCTACGTGGAGTAAGTGGGTTACACTAATCGCACAACGGGTTCAAATAGGAAACCCCAGTCACCCAGGAATCTTTTAAGTGATCATGGACTGGCCAGAAGGCAAAGATTGTGGAACGTCGCTAAAGAAGGGGGGTAAATTCTGCTGAAGAAGCTCCACTGTATAATAAACTGCCAGAAAACGAGAAGCAATATGCCCTGTTCACTGATGGGTCCTGTCGTCTTGTGGGAAAGCATTAGAGGTGGAAGGCTGCTGTATGGAGTCCTATACGACAAGTCGCAGAAACTGCTGAAGGAGAAGGGGAGTCGAGTCAGTTTGCAGAGGTGAAAGCCATCCAGCTGGCTTTAGATATTGCTGAATGAGAAAAGTGGCCAGTCCTTTATCTCTATACTGACTCATGGATGGTGGCAAATGCCCTGTGCGGTTGGTTGCAGCAATGGAAGCAGAGCAACTGGCAGCAGAGAGGAAACCCATCTGGGCTGCCACATTGTGGACAGATATTGCTGCCTGGGTAGAGAACCTGGTTGTAAAAGTACATCATGTAGATGCTCACGTACCCAAGAGTTGGGCCACTGAAGAACATCAAAAGAACCAGCAGGTGGATCAGGCTGCTAAGATTGAAGTGGCTCAGGTGGATCTGGACTGGCAACATAAGGGTGAATTATTTATAGCTTGGTGGGCCTGGCAGATTGATTATAGCACACTGCCACAAACCCGCCATGGCAAGCGCCATGTGCTTGCAATGGTGGAAGCAACCACCAGATAGCTGGAAACATATCCCGTGCCCCATGCCACTGCCTGGAATGCTGTCCTGGGCCTTGAAAAGCAAGACCTGTGGTGATATGGCACCCCAGAAAGAATCGAGTCAGACAATGAGACTAATTTCTGAAACAACCTCATAGACACCTGGGCCAAGGAGCATGGCATTGAGTGGGTATATCACATCTGCTATCATGCACCAGCCTCCAGGAAAATCGAACAATACAATGGACTCCCCTGAGAGCAATGGGTGGTGGGACATTCAAACATTGGGATACACATTTGGCAAAAGCCACCTGGTTAGTCAACACTAGGGGATCTGCCAATCGAGCTGGCCCTGCCCGATCAACACTTTTACGTACTGTAGAAGGAGATAAAGTCCCTGTAGTGCACATGAAAAATATGCTGGGGAAGTGTCCCGGGATAGAATTAATTTTCTTCCCAGTAGCTGGCATAGTGCTATGTTTTGGATTTAGTATGAAAATTATATTGATATCACACTGATGTTTTAGTTGTTGCTAAGTACTGCTTGCACTAGTCAAGGACTTTTCAGCTTGCCATGCTCTGCCAGGTGCACAAGAAGCTGGCAGGGTGCACAGCCAGGATAGTTGACCCAAACTGACCAAAGGGCTATTCCATACCATATGATGTCATGCTCAGTATGTAAACTGGGGCCAGTTGGCTGGGTGGCAGCTATTGCTGCTCAGGGACTGGCTGGGCATCCTTCGGTGGGTTGTGACCAGTTGCATCACCTTTTTTTTTTGTGGTTTTGTTTCTCTCTCTCTCGTTCTCCTTTTCATTACATTTTTTATTGCTATTTTAATTATTTTATTTCAATTATTAAACTGTTCTTAACCCATGAGTTTTCTTACTTTTGCCCTTCTGATTCTCTCCCTATCCCACCAGGGTGGGAGGTTGAGCGAGCGGCTGTGTGGTGCTGGTTGCTGGCAGGGGCTAAACCACAGCAGGAAGACAGTGTGGTTTACTCCTGCCTTGGGCAAAGGCAAACCCATCTGTGGCATTGCTTTTGCTCAAGGACCTTTGTGCACTTGGTGGGTGATGCAAAAGGATGGGGAAGTCTGATGTGTACCTCAAGGTGATTTGGTTTTGGGTGAAAATAGCCAATGAACTGAATGGTATGATGTTAATTGCTATGTAATACTGTATGTCGTCTCTTTTATGGTTTCTATAGGCCATATCAACAATTTTACAGTAAGAATCACCCAGATTAGTGAAGAATGAACTTTGATGAAACCGAGCAAAGAAGTGCAGCAGTGATGGAACCAGAACTGACTTCAGCATGCAACAATCCAACACAGCACACCATCTCTCCTGCTCTGAAAGACTGTGATGACAGATGGAGCCCAAAGTCATGGACTAAATGAACTCAATGGACGTTTTAGAGGGATGGCCCATAGATAAAGGGAATGATATCTCTGTGTATATATCAAGAGAAAAGAGAATTGGAGGTGATTAATTGGAATGTTTTGGAATGGGTAGGACCTGGGCATGACGTATATGGTATAGAATAAGGGGTGGATACTGACCTGGTTTCGGCTGGGATAGTTAATTTTCTTCCTAGTAGCTGGCATAGTGCTGTGTTTTGGATTTAGGATAAGAATAATGCTGATAACACACTGAATTTTTAGTTGTTGCTAAGTAGTGCTTATGCTAGTCAAGGACTTTTCAGCTTCTCATGCCCTGCCAGCAAGAAGCTGGGAGGGGGCACAGCAAGGCAGCTGATCCAAACTGGCCAAAGGGATATTCCACTTAATCAATATGAATTGACCTAATTGTAAAAAGCATAAAACTTACTGAAAAACTCAGAAAGATACTGAGCTCTCTCTTGCACATATTCTTTCTCAGTCTATCAAACTGCTGAGTTGCAATGGGCCAATTTAAAATACAGGTCTGGAGGATAACATGAGACTTTTAGTACTTTTCAGTGAGCCTGTTTCCCCTAAGTAATAAGGAGTGTCACCCAGGGTTTGTTATGAAACAGAAGCCTTTGGCCTCAAATTAGCATTGTGCAACATTTGGAACATCAACTGTTGTACACAAAGAAAGTTCTGTTTGGGAACACACTAAGTTTTTGCAAGCCAAGGAGTTTCTTGCTGCACAAAAACCTGTAACAGCATCATGAATAACCAAAAATTTTCAACATGCTAGAGATAGGAATCTGCCATGCCCCTGAATATATAACATAGTGTCCTGGTTTCAGCTGGGATAGAGTTAATTTTCTTCCTAGTAGCTGGCATAGTGCTGGGTTTTGGATTTAGCATGAGAAAAATGCTGATAACACACTGATGTTTTAGTTGTTGCTAAGTAGTGCTTAGGCTAGTCAAGGACTTTTCAGCTTGCCATGCTCTGCCAGGTGCACAAGAAGCTGGGAGGGGGCATAGCCAAGACAGTTGACCCAAACTGACCAAAGGGCTATTCCATACCATATGACGTCATGCTCAGTGTATAAACTGGGGGGAGTTGGCTGGGGGGCAGAGAACCGCTGTTTGGGATCTGGCTGGGTGTCGGTCAGTGGGTGGTGAGCAATTGCATTGTGCATCACTTGCTTTGTATATTATTATTATTTTCCCTTCCTTTTCTGTCCTATTAAACTGTCTTTATCTCAACCCACGAATTTTACTTTTTTTTTCCAATTCTCTCCCCATCCCACTGGAGAGGGAGGGGAGTGAGCGAATGGCTGTGTGGTGATTAGCTGCCTGCCGGGTTTAACCACAACAGTCCTTTCTGGTGCCCAACAGGGGGCTGTGTTTTCACCCCGCGACAGTCGATTCCAGGTGTACTGGACGCCCCTCCAAGTGAAAGCAAACAGGGGCCTGCACTCTGCTGCCAAAGGGATGGAGAAAAAAGCATTAGCGATGACAATTGTGGCATACCACTTGGCTGCCTTTGATTCCAGTTTGGTTTCAAGTTCTAGCATGTCCAGCACAGCAGCACTCAGTGGTGGTGTGACTTTGTTCAGGCCACGATAGTCTACTGTTAGTCTCCACTCCCCATTAGAGTTTCGCACTGGCCATATGGGACTGTTAAAGGGTGAGCGAGCCTTATTGATCATTCCTTGGCTCTCTAGTCGACGAATCAGCTTATGGATGGGAATCAGGGAGTTTCAGTTGGTGCGATATTGCCGCCGGTGCACCGTTGTGGTAGCAATCGGTACATGTTGTTCTTTGACCCTCAGCAACCCCACAACAGAAGGGTCCTCCGAGAGACCGGACAAGGTGGACAGCTGTTTAATTTCCTCCATCTCCAAGGCAGCTATACCAAAAGCCCACCGGTACCCTTTTGGGTCCTTGAAATACCCTCTCCTGAGGTAGTCTATGCCAAGGATGCACGGGGCCTCTGGGCCAGTCACAATGGGGTGCTTCTCCCACTCATTCCCAGTTAGGCTCACTTCGGCCTCCAGTGCAGTTAGCTGTTGGGATCCCCCTGTCACTCCAGAAATACAGGTGGGTTCTGCCCCATACAGGGGGCAGCTTGATGGCATTAGGGTACACTGTGCACCAGTGTCCACTAGAGCCTTCTAGTCCTGTGGGTCCCATGTGCCAGGCCATTGAATCCACACAGTCCAAGAAACCCGGTTGTCCCTTTCTTCCACCTGGCTGGAGACAGGGCCCCTCTAGTCCTGGTCACAGTATTCGTTATTCACTTGCAAATATGGGTCAGAAGTCCCTTCATGAAGATCAGAAGATCAGACCTTTTACTCTGTCTGGGGAACTGCTCACTGGAAACCGGAGCAGCAGTTTTCCTGGAAGAACCCCCTTTTGTGATTGTTTTTCCTTGCAACTCACGTACCCGTGCGAGGTACAATTAGGAAGAAAATTGACTCTATCCTAGCTGAAACCAGGAGACATCGGCATCATCATCCACAAACAGAAAAAACAGACGTTACTATGAAACTCCCTGATCTCGTAAGGCCCTCCAATTATTACCCGTTGCTGGTTGTACAGGTTGGCAGTGATGAGATTACAGAGAGAAGTCCTAAAGCAATCAAAAGGGACTTCAGGGACGATTGGTTGCAGGATCGGGAGCACAGATAGTGTTTTCCTCTATCCCATCAATGGCAGGGAAGAATGCTGAAAGGACCAGGAAAACTCATCTGATTAACAGGTGGCTCAGAGGATGGTGCCATCAGTGGAATTTCGGTTTTTTCGATCATGGGGAGGTTTACATGGCACCGGGCCTGCTGGCAGCAGATGGAGATCAGCTGTCTCCAAAGGGGAAAAGGATTCTCGCCCATGAGTTGGCAGGGCTCATTGAGAGGGCTTTAAACTAGGTTTGAAGGGGGAACGGGATATAACCAGGCTCACTAGAGAGGAACCTGAAGGTGGCATGGCAACGTTGGGGGTGAAATCGATAGCCCATCTCAAGTGCATCTACACCAATGCACATAGCATGGGCAACAAACAGGAGGAGCTGGAAGCCATTGTGCAGCAGGATAGCTATGACATAGTCGCCATCACAGAAACGTGGTGGGATGACTCTCATGACTGGAGTGCTGCACTGGATGGCTATAAGCTCTTCAGAAGGGATAGGCATGGAAGCAGAGGCGGTGGGGTGGCTCTGTATGTTAGGGAGGGTTTTGACTGTATAGAGCTCGACAGTGGTGATGTTAAGGTCAAGTGCTTATGGGTAAGGATGAGGGGGAAGGCCAGCAAGGCGGATGTCCTGTTGGGAGTCTGCTACAGATCACCCAACCGGGATGTAGAGATAGATGAAGCGTTCTACAAGCAGCTGGCAGAAGTCTCGCAATCGCTAGCCCTTGTTCTTGTCAGGGAGTTCAACTTGCCGGACATCTGCTGGAAATACAACATAGCAGAGAGGCAACAGTCTCGGAGGTTCCTAGAGTGTGTGGAAGATAACTTCCTGACACAGCTGGTAAGCGAGCCTACGAGGGGAGGTGCCTCGCTTGACCTGCTGTTTACAAACAGAGAAGGGCTTGTGGGAGATGTCGTAGTCGGAGGCCGTCTTGGGCTTAGCGCCCACGATATGATAGAGTTCTCGATTCTTGGCAATGTAAAGAGGAGGGGCAGAAAAACTGTTACCATGGACTTCCAGAGGGCAGACTTTGGCCTGTTCAGGCCACTGTTTGGGAAAGTCCCTTGGGAGGCAGTCCTGAAAGGCAAAGGGGTCCAGGAAGGCTGGGCCTTCTTCAAGAAGGAAGTCTTAAGGGCACAGGAGCGGGCTGTCCCCGTCTGCCGTAAGACCAACTGGCGGGGAAGACGACCGGCCTGGCTGAATAGGGAGCTTTTGCTGGGACTCAGGGAAAAAAGGAGAGTTTACCACCTTTGGAAGAAGGGGCAGGCAACTCAAGAAGAGTACAGGGATCTTGTTAGGTCATGCAGGGAGGAAATTAGAAAAGCAAAAGCCCAGCAAGAACTCAATCTGGCCACTGTTGTAAAAGATAATAAAAAGTGTTTTTATAAGTACATCAGCAATAAAAGGAGAGCCAAGGAGGATCTCCATCGTTTGCTGGATGTGGGGGGGAACATTGTGACCGAGGACAAGGAAAAGGCTGAGGTACTTAATGCCTTCTTTGCCTCTGTGTTTAACAGCCAGACCAGTCACCCCAGGGTACTCAGCCCCCTGAGCTGGAAGACAGGGACGGGGAGCAGAATGGAGTCCTCATAGTCCAGGAGGAAGCAATTAACGAACTGCTACACCACCTGGGCACTCACAAGACTATGGGGCCAGATGGGATCCACCCGAGAGTACTGAGGGAGCTGGCAGAGGAGCTTACCAAAACACTTTCCATCATCTATCAGCAGTCCTGGTTAACAGGGGAGGTCCCTGATGACTGGAGGCTTGCCAATGTGACGCCCATCTACAAGAAGGGCCGGAAGGAGGACCTGGGGAACTACAGGCCTGTCAGCCTGACCTCGGTGCCAGGAAAGATTATGGAGCGTTTCATCTTGAGTGCGCTCAACAGGCATGTGCAGGTCAACCAGGGGATCGGGCCCAGCCAGCATGGGTTCATGAAAGGCAGGTCCTGCTTGACCAACCTGATCTCCTTCTATGACCTGGTGACCCGCCTGGTAGATGATGGAAAGGCTGTGGATGTCATGTACCTGGACTTCAGCAAAGCCTTTGACACAGTCTCCCATAGCATTCTCCTTGGGAAGCTGGCAGCTCATGGCTTGGACGGGTGTAGTCTTCTCTGGGTAAAAAACTGGTTGGGTGGCCGAGCCCAGAGAGCAGTGGTGAATGGAGTTAAGTCCAGTTGGCAGCCGGTCACGAGCGGTGTTCCCCAGGGCTCTGTTTTGGGGCCAGTCTTGTTTAATGTCTTTAAGTTTGCAGATGACACCAAGTTGGGTGGGAGTGTCGATCTGCTTGAGGGTTGGATGGCCCTGCAGAGGGACCTGGAAAGGCTGGACCGATGGGCCGAGGCCAGCTGTATGAGGTTTAACAAGGCCAAATGCCAGGTCCTGCACTTGGGTCACAACAACCCCATGCAATGCTACAGGCTTGGGGAAGAGTGGCTGGAAAGCTGCCTGGTGGAAAAGTACCTGGGGGTGTTGGTCGACAGCTGGCTGAATATGGGCCAGCAGTGTGCCCAGGTGGCCAAGAAGGCCAACAGCATCCTGGCTTTGCCATAAAAGACAATAAGAAATATTTCTATACGTTAGCAACAAAACAAGGGCTAAGGAGAATCTCCATCCTTTATTGGATGCGGGGGGGAAACATATTGACAAAGGCTTAGGTACTTAATGCCTTCTTTGCCTCTGTCTTTAATAGTAAGACCATTTGTTCTTGGGGTGCCTAGCCCCCTGAGCTGGAAGACAGGGATGGGGAGCAGAATGAAGCCTCCATATCCCAAGGGGAAATGGTTAGTGACCTGCTACACCACTTAGACACACACAAGTCGATGGGGCCGGATCGGATCCACCCAAGAGTACTGAGGGAGCTGGTGGAAGTGCTCACCAAGCCACTTTCAATGATTTATCAGCAGTCCTGGCTAACCAGGGAGGTCCCAGATCACTGGAGGGTAGCAAATGTGACGCCCATCTCCAGGAAGGGCCAGAAGGAGACTATGGGGAACTACAGGCCTGTCAGCCTGACCTTGGTGCTGGGGAAGATTATGGAGCAGATCATCCTGAGTGCCATCACAGGGCATGTACAGGACAACGAGGTGATCAGGCCCAGTCAGCATGGGTTTGTGAAAGGCAAGTCCTGCTTGGCTAACCTGATCTCCTTCTATGACAAGGTGACCATCTCAGTGGACAAGGGAAAGGCTGTGGACGTTGTCTACCTGGACTTTAGTAAAGCCTTTGACACCGTTTCCGACAGCATTCTCCTGGAGAAACTTGCTGCTCATGGCTTGGACAGGCGTACTCTTCGCTGGGTAAAAAAACTGGCTGGATGGCTGAGCCCAGAGAGTTGTAGTGAATGGAGTTAAATCCAGTTGGCAGCCAGTCACAAGTGGTGTTCCCCAGGGCTCAGTATTGGGGCAAGTTCTGTTTACTATCTATATCAGAGATCTGGACGAGGGGATCGAGTGTACCCTCAGAAGGTTTGCAGATGACACCAAGTTGGGTGGGAGTGTTGATCTGCTCAAGGGTAGGAAGGCCCTGCAGAGGGATCGGGACAGGCTGGATCGATGGGCCGAGGCCAACTGTATGAGATTCAACAAGGCCAAGTGCCAGGTCCTGCACTTGGGTCACAACAACCCCATGCAATGCTACAGGCTTGGGGAAGAGTGGCTGGAAAGCTGCCTGGTGGAAAAGGACCTGGGGGTGTTGGTCAACAGCTGGCTGAATATGGGCCAGCAGTGTGCCCAGGTGGCCAAGGCGGCCAACAGCATCCTGGCTTGTATCAGAAATAGTATGTCCAGCAGGAGCAGGGAGGTGATTGTTCCCCTGTACTCGGCACTGGTAAGGTCACACCTTGAATACTGTGTTCAGTCTTGGGCCCCTCAATACAAGGAAGACATTGAGGTGCTGGAGCGTGTCCAGAGAAGGGCAACGAAGCTGGTGAAGGGTCTAGAGCACAAGTCTTATGAGGAGTGGCTGAGGGAACTGAGGTTGTTTAGCCTGGAGAAAAGGAGGCTGAGGGGAGACCTTATCTCTGAAAGGAGGTTGTAGCGAGGTGGGTGTCCATCTCTTCTCCCAAGTAATAAGCGATAGAACGAGAGGAAATGGCCTCAAGTTCTGCCAGGGGAGGTTTAGACTGGATATTAGGAAAAATGTCTTCACTGAAAGTCTTTTCCAACCTAAACAATTCTATGATTCTATGAAAAACGTTTCCCAGGTGGTTTCTGGAAGAAGAAAGATTGCACCAGAGAATTCTGAGGAAAGTAACTTTTCAGTGTGTCCTGGTTTTGGCTGGGATAGAGTTAATTTTCTTCCTAGTAGCAGGCATAGTGCTGTGTTTTGGATTTAGTAGGAGAAGAATGCTGATAACACACTGATGTTTTTAGTTGTTGCTAAGTAATGCTTATGCTAGTCAAGGACTTTTCAGCTTCCCATGCTCTGCCAGGTACACAAGGAACTGGGAGGGGGCACAGCCAGAACAGTTGATCCAAACTGACCAAAGGGCTATTCCATACCATATGATGTCATGCTCAGTATATAAACTGGGGGGGGTTGGCCGGGGAGCAGCGATTGCTGCTCGGGAACTGTCTGGGTATCGGTCGTCGGGTGGTGAGCAATTGCATTGTGCATCACTTGCTTTGTATATTATTATTATTATTACCATTATTATATTGTTATTATTATCATTACTATTTTACTTTATTTCAAGTATTAAACTGTTCTTATCTCAACCCAGGAGTGTTTCTCACTCTTACTCCTCCAATTCTCTCCCCCATCCCATCGGGGTAGGGGGAGTGAGCCAGTGGCTGCGTGGTGCTTAGTTGCCTGCTGGGGCTAAACCATGACACAGTGTTACTATTTGGTTTGTATTATAACCAGACATCTTACCTTTATATTGCATGAGCAGCTGGCTCCAAAAGAAACACAATGAAATAAATTATATCTTTGCAAAACAAATTTTTTACTTGTCTTGAGATCGTATTTACTGATAAAAAGATATTTCGAAAAATATTCTATCCATTCCACAGTATAAACCTACTTCTTGAACTCAGTTGCTACTCCTGGGGTTTATTTATCATTCATAGGGCTCTTATTGCTCTATATCACAGCTTCCTTTGCTGCACCCAGTTAATTTACTTTTTTTATGAAGTTTGTAGAGTTTAATGAATCTCACCTATCAATAAATCATCAGTAAATAAATCTTCTGCTTTCTGCATACTTACCTTCCTTCTCTTGGATACTGAAATCACAGAAAATAGGCGTATTAGTTGATCATCTTTGACATCTGCAAAGTTAATTTGCATGTAATATAAATACATGTATATACTATAAATATATGTATAACATATATATAATGCTTCTCTAATAGATTTGGTTTATATTTTGCAATTTTAATTTGGATTATTTAATTTCATCCTGCTGATGTAACCTAAAAACATTGCCAGGGTACAAAACTGAGCTGACTTCACATGCTCTATGTGTTTTCTCTATGAAAGGCCTTGAGAAGCAAAGAATGACCTTGACAGATAACAGTTGTGTGGATTGGGGGGGGGTGTATGTCATTAATTTAATGCTTGCCAAGGTAGGATACATAATTTATTTTGACAGATTGCCTATCTATCTTCCTCATTCTTTGTGGTTTAAGCCAAAACTTTTCAGATTTTGAACAAAGGCTTGCAAGTCTCAAGAGCATAAATGAACACTTACTGTTGAAGGTATTGACCACGCAAACCACTTCCTGTGAGTTGCATAACTGCTTTTCAAGGACAGTGCCTTAATTGAGTTTATTGTGCATGGTACTAACAGTGCAAGTCAGATCACTTCATAAATACATGTCACTATTTTCTCTTGAACTTCGTTAACAAATGAACACCACTGAACTGCTGGTCTTATTTTCCTGTCCTCTAGACACAAGATTTGGAGGGGATTTTATTTACAAATGTTAACACCAATTTCATTATATTAACTTCATTAGGTAGTATCTAACATCTTAATCATAAAGCTGCATGAACTGTCTGCTTTACGTTGAAAAGAACAATCTTCCTTTTAATTTCTATCCAAGATAAGAATGTGTATTGACATATTTACATATTAGTCACAGAAGTCAAGATTATAGTTATTTGTTTGCTCCGTTTAACCAGAACAAAGGATTCTTCTTAGGGCGGTAAGATACCTTTCAGTCTACAGTAAGAACTACTGCAGGCCCCTTTCTAATAACTTCTTGCACCCTGTGGATCATACCCATGCATATTTTAAATATGGAGAGATACCAAATGTAAAAATAAAATGTGGGGTGAAGAAGCTAAATAAAGAAAATAGCACCTCCTTTTATTTTTAAGTTCCTAAACCCAAAACTTTGAGTTATTCCCAAATTCCTTTGCATATTCTAACTCCCCATTGTTGTCTCACAAAGGGAGTTCGTTACCCAGTGTGCAATAATCCAATTCACACACTGAGTCAAGATATCGATTTTATTTCATTTCTGCGCAGAGATGGGTGCTAGGTGGTAATTCCACAAAGCTAGCACACCCAATGAGACTTTCTGCACCTTATTTATACACAAGAGTTACAGAGTTAGTAATTATTCAAGCCTGTCCTTTTTACGATGATTGGTTAGTAATTACCATCCTATCTGCTATTGGTCAACTATATTCTAATTAGCCTCACTTGCTACGTAAATTAGCATGCATGCTCTTTACGGGTGTGGGGGGGCATATCCTTGTGGTCTTAAATTGAGTTGGTAGTCTTGATCTCCCCCTGCCACTTTTACCTTTCCCCCAGTTACCATGCTTCGGCAATTGTCCAGTTTTTCGGCGCCTTCTGGGGTAGGATGTTCCCTTTTATCAGTTTCTCAGTACTCCTTTGAGGTCTAGTTGCTCCGGGATGTCCTTGGTTAAAGGATACTGAATGTTTGTTCTTCTTATTAGGGATGATTAAGTGTCCTTTACTTGTCAGCTTACAAAAACATCTTGGCCTGCTATGATGTTAGCTAAGTTTCAGAGTTAGCCTTCAACAGTTCCCCCCTTTGAGACTATGAGGCTTTCTAAGAGCTTCATATGTCTCACTATGTACCCATGCTAACATAATGTAATGTCCTTTAGTTGATCGTAACAGTATTCTCTTTAAACAATTAACAGCAACACAAATAATGATCAGTATTATTATTACGACAATTATACTTTGAAATAAACTCTCCAACCATCTGGTTAATGAGTATCCCAGTCCATTCAAGATTTTGTTTAACCAGCCTCCTTCTAACCCTGCTCTTAGTTCCCTACTTGCTTTTTGCTACACTCTTAATATCATCTAGTTGATGGTCCAAATCTTTTGTTACATTTGGAACGTGGACACAACAGCTATCATTTAAAACATTCAGGTATCCACACACTCCATGTTCATGCAATAATAATAAATCCAGAGTCAGGCTATTCTGCAATGTCATTATTAGTCAGATGTGACCAGGTATCATTTAATGGAGTTGTATAATTTCTGAGTTGGTGTATCTGACAACCCCATGGAGTATCAGTACACTGATCTCCTGAGAGTCTATATATTACTTCTTTGGCCCATGGAGTTTCAGACTTACTGATACTACAATTATCCATTGCACCATCTTTCAGAGTCCATTTTAGGGTGTATTTTCCTTCCTTGTACTATGTGGTGGACCCATTAGGTTCCCTTTTCCACATATCTTCCCACATTTTAGTTAGGTTTGTCGTTAGTACCCCCCCATGGAATGGGATTCTCTGCGGACTTAGGAGTAGGTAAACATGCAGTCACTGAAGTCAAGTTTTGAAGTTTACCAAAGTCTTGGACCAACTTCAGAATAAGATTTGTGTTACTGCAATTAATGTAGAAGTACATTATTAAAACTTTCAGCACACACTTTTGTTGTGGTTTAGCCCCAGCCAGCAACTAAGCACCACGCAGCTGCTCGCTCACTCCCCCTGCCCCGATGGGATGGGGGAGAGAATCAGAGGAGTAAGAGTGAAAAAAACCACTCCTGGGTTGAGATAAGAACAGTTTAATAATTGAAATAAAGGAAAATAGTAATGATAATAGTAACAATATAATAATAATAGTAATAATAATATACAAAGCAAGTGATGCACAATGCGATTGCTCACCACCCGACGACCGATACCCAGACATTTCCTGAGCAGCGATCGCTGCTCCCCGGCCAACCCCCCCCCCCAGTTTATATACTGAGCATGACATCATATGGTATGGAATAGCCCTTTGGTCAGTTTGGATCAACTATTCTGGCTGTGCCCCCTCCCAGCTTCTTGTGCACCTGGCAGAGCATGGGAAGCTGAAAAGTCCTTGACTAGCATAAGCAGTACTCAGCAACAACTAAAAACATCAGTGTGTTATCAACATTCTTCTCCTACTAAATCCAAAACACAGCACTATGCCTGCTACTAGGAAGAAAATTAACTCTATCCCGGCCGAAACCAGGACAACTTTCTACTTGGCAAAATATCAAAAGCTTGACATAAATATATATATTTTTACAATCAAGTCAAAATCCCTTTGGGACGCAAAAACAGTTTATGTGTTCTTGAAAATTCTTATCTTTGTTTCTCCTGTCTTCTCAGAGCTCCATTGTTCCATCGGGTATGATGAACCCAGGAGTCAATGCCTCTTACTTTGATAGCCATGTGGGTAATTAACAATACCAGATAGGGTCCTTTCCATTGCTCTTTCAAAGGTTCATCCTTCCATGTTCGGATATAGACTTCATCTCCTGGAGTAAAGGAATGAACTGGGGTATCTAAGGGTATTAGCACCCTTTCATTTAAATACCTGTAAAGGGAAGACAAAGCCTGTCCCAAAGATAACAGATAATCGGATAACAATTGGTTTCCCATAATATGCATTTGATCACTTTTCCCAGTTAAACTATTTATGGGATATGGTTTCCCATATAGAATCTCAAAAGGACTAACTCCTTCTCTAACTCCAGGAGTGACCCGAATTCTCATCAGTGCTATTGGTAACACATCTATCCATTTCATTTGAGTTTCCTGACAAAGTTTTGAAATTTGTCTTTTCAGAGTTTGGTTCATTTGTTCAACATTGCCACTTGATTGTGGTCTCCAAGGGGTATGTAAGTCCCATGTAATTTGTAAAGATTTCACAGCTTCTTGAACTATTTGAGCTATAAAATGAGGCCCATTATCAGAGGACATTCCTTCAGGTACCCCAAATCTAGGAATTATTTCCTTTAACAATATCCTTTCTACATCTCTAGCCTTATTGGTATGACATGGGAAAGCTTCAGGCCATCCTGAAAAGGTGTCTAACACCACCAACAAATATCTATACTGATTGCATTTTGGTAGTTCAGAAAAATCAATTTGCCAGTATTCTCCAGGGGTTTGACCCCTCCCGACCTCTCTGGGGGGGGAGGTCTTTTCTGTATTTTTGAGTTGTTCTTGCAGCATCATATTGGGCACTGTTTCACAATAAAGTCTGCAAAAGTTTGCATTTTCAGTCCTACAGCATATCTTTTGATACTTGCAACCAGAACATCTGCTCCCATATGGGATTCACTATGGGTCGTCTTCAATATTTCTCTTACCATTGGGGTAGTAATCAATACTTGCCCACCTTTGGTTATCCACCATCCTTCCTTTGACTTGGTACACTTTAAATATTTGGCAAGCTGATCCTCTTTCTTAGAATAATCTGGAGGTTCCCATTGAACTTTTCTTGATGGGCTCAATGCTCCAATTAGTGATCCCCTTTCCACAACTCTTTTGGCTATTACGTCTGCCTTCCAATTTCCTTTAATTATTTCTGTTTGTCCTTTCTGATGAGCTTTGCAATATGCGATTGCAACTTCTCTTGGTCCCAGAACAACTTGCAACGATTTTAAAATTTCTGATCCATATTTAATAGGGGTTCCTTGAGAGGACAGTAAACCACACTCTTTCCAAATAGCCCCATGTGCGTGGACCACTCCAAATGCATATTTGGAGTCTATATAAATATTTTATCCTTAGATAGCTCTGAAGCCTGAGTTAGAGCTATCATTTCTGCTTTCTGAGCAGAAGTATTAGGTGGCAGGGCCCATGCCTCAATTTCTTCCTGCAAGGTTACTACAGCATATCAAGCTTTCCGTTCACTGTTCACCACAAAACTACTTCCATCTGTAAAAAGTTCAATTTCTGAATTGATTACAGGCATCTATTAGCATTAAGGTGGCAGTATTCAGGGTTGAAGACACCTTTAAAGTGACATCATCCATTCCCAAGAATCCTCACAGTTCTTTCTTAGATCGGGGGGGTGGGACGGGGGGACGGAGGGTATTCGACAAATGGCCTCTTTCCTTTCTGTTCCCAACTTCCTCTCCCCCCGGAGATATCTCAAAACCTAAGCAGGTTACAGTAGTTCACGTTAGCTGGGTCACAACAACCCCATGCAATGCTACAGGCTTGGGGAAGAGTGGCTGGAAAGCTGCCTGGCCGAAAAGGACCTGGGGGTGTTGGTCGACAGCCAGCGTCGACCTGGCTGGGTGTTGGTCGACAGCCAGAGGTTTAGATTAGATATTAGGAAAAATTTCTTCACGGAAAGGGTAGTCAAGCATTGGAACAGGCTGCCCAGAGAGGTGGTGGAGTCACCATCCCTGTAGGTGTTCAAAAACCGGGTAGACGTGGCACTTTGGGACATGGTTTAGTGGGCATGGTGGTGTTGGGTTGATGATTGGAATGATGATCTTAGAGGTCCTTTCCAACCTTAATGATTTGTAGTTTTACTTACATTAAAAAACAATCCAGCCACCAAGCCAGGAAACATGAAATTAATTATTACTCTACCCTTAATTGGTTTAGTGGTGGACTTGGTAGTGCTATGTTAATGGTTTGACTTGATGGTCTTTTCCAACCTAAAGTTCTTTTCCAACCTAAATGATTCTATGATTCCATGATTCTTTTGAGATACTCTGTACCCAGCCAGGCCCAAAAAGTTAAGGAGGTTAACAGTAGCTTTCATACATTCTTTAGTCTCAACTCCTAATAAGATCTCATCCACATATTGTAGTAAGGTAACGGAAGAATTCTTACCTTGCCAGTCTTCTAATTCTTTTGCAAGTACATTACCAAAAAGACTTGGGCTGTTCTTGAAGCCTTGAGGAAGTACAGTCCAGCAGAGTTGTACTTTCCTGCCAGTCGTTGGGCTTTCCCAATCATAGGCAAACACCTTCCGGCTTTCTTCCTCCAGCGGTATGCAGAAAAAGGCGTCCTTTAAATCCAATACTGAAAAATAAGTATTATAATCAGGTATTGAAGACAAAAGTGTATAAGGATTTGGAACGACTGGGTGCACATCAGCAACTATTCAATTTATTTCCCTTAGATCCTGTACCAATCAGTCCTCCTGGGTACGGGGTTTCTTTACAGGTAGGATTGGAGTATTATAGAATCATAGAATCATAGAATTGTTTAGGTTGGAAAAGACCTTTAAGATCATCCAGTCCAACCATTAACCTAACATTACCAAGTCCACACTAAACCAATCAAGGGTATACTAGACTAAACCATGTCCCAAAGGGCCACATCTACCTGTGTTTTGAACACTTCCAGGGATGGTGACTCCACCACCTCTCTGGGCAGCCTGTTCCAATGCTTGACTACCCTTTCCGTGAAGAAATTTTTCCTAATTTCCAACCTAAGCCTCCCCTGGCGCACCTTGAGCCCATTTCCTCTCGTCCTATTGCTAACTACTTGGGAGAAGAGACCAACACCCACCTCACTACAACCTCCTTTCAGGTAGTTGTAGAGAGCAATAAGGTCTCCCCTCGACCTCCTCTTCTCGAGACTAAACAATCCCAGTTCCCTCAGCCGCTCCTCATAAGACTTGTTCTCTAGATCCTTCCCCAGCTTTGTTGCCCTTCTCTGGACACACTCCAGCACCTCAATGTCTTTCTTGTATTGAGGGGCCCAAAACTGGACACAGTATTCCAGGTGCGGCCTCACCAGCACCGAGTACAGGGGGACAATCACCTCCCTGCTCCTGCTGGCCACGCTATTCCTGACACAATCCAGAATGCTGTTGGCCTTCTTGGCCACCTGGGCACACTGCTGGCTCATGTTCAGCCAGCTGTCCACCAACACCCCCAGGTCCTTTTCGGCCAGGCAGCTTTCCAGCCACTCTTCCCCAAGCCTGTAGCATTGCATGGGGTTGTTGTGACCCAAGTGCAGGACCCGGCACTTGGCCTTGTTAAACCTCATACAGTTGGCCTCGGCCCATCGGTCCAGCCTGTCCAGGTCCCTCTGCAGGGCCATCCTACCCTCCAGCAGATCGACACTCCCACCCAACTTGGTGTCATCTGCAAACTTGCTGAGGGTGCACTCAATCCCCTCATCCAGATCATCGATAAAGATATTAAACAAGGCTGGCCCCAAAACAGCCCTGGGGAACACCGCTTGTGACCGGCCACCAACTGGACTTAACTCCATTCACCACTACTCTCTGGGCTTGGCCACCCAACCAGTTTTTTACCCAGCGAAGACTACGCCCGTCCAAGCCATGAGCTGCCAGCTTCCCAAGGAGAATGCTATGGGAGACTGTGTCAAAGGCTTTGCTGAAGTCCAGGTACATGACATCCACAGCCTTTCCTTCATCCACCAGGCAGGTCACCAGGTCATAGAAGGAGATCAGGTTGGGTAAGCAGGACCTGCCTTTCATGAAGCCATGCTGGCTGGGCCTGATCACCTCGTTGTCACTCGGTCCTCTCAAGGGAGTGACTTATGCAGAGCAATTCCAGAAACAGATACAGAAACAGATAAACCGATTTCCTACTCAACGATTGCCCCTGCTCTTTTACATTGATATCTCTGCAGCGTTGCACTCTTGTGTGGCTCACCACCCAGCCATACAGCCGGAACCCTTAGAGTCCCCGATCAAATGGTCGGTGCGCGCTGGAATCTGCGCAGCTCCCCTGCTCCTTGGCCAGACCGGTGAGTCGAACCGGGCAAGGCAATTAGTGTCCCATCTGGGGTGCCAAAGCTGTTGTCTCTCAAAGGGAGTTCATTACCCGGTGTGCAATAATCCAGTTCACACACTGAGTCGAGATATCGATTTTATTTCATTTCTGCGCAGAGATGGGTGCTAGGTAGTAATTCCACAAAGCTAGCACACCCAATGAGACTTTCTGCTCCTTATTTATACACAAGACTTACAGAGTTAGTAATTATTCAAGCCTGTCCTTTTTACAATGATTGGTTAGTAATTACCATCCTATCTGCTATTGATTAATAGCAGTTAGGAATTTGAAGTTAGCCTTCAACACCATGTTTACTATGAATGGTGACAATATATATTCCTTCTTCATTTTTGCAGAGAATTCAGATTTATTTGGTTTTAGTTCAGTGAAAGCACTTAGAATTGCAGCAATATTTTATTTTAAGTATGAGGAAAGCCCAGCTCTCCATGTCAGTTAAGTTACAGGCAGACATTAAACTCCTTAAACCCTAAGAAAAGGTACTTTTCTCTTCATATATTAAACCAGCTTCATAGTTCAGGTTAATCCTTTATTATTTTATTTTTATAGATTTTAATAGAGTAGATTGCCATTCACTGCATCATTAATCAGTAGATAGCCCTCTTCTCTCCCTGACTAGTAGAGTCCCTGTTCTTTTCCACATTTCCAAAAATCTCCCCAAATTTTTAAAACTCAACTTTGCTTTTTGGAATCTTCAGTCTCATCATAATGGTCAGATATATACTTCTATAGAGCACTACACATGTCCACCAGAAGCTTCTCTTTCAGATGTTGAAAGATTTGGGGTAGTATATACACTACTATATGAGAGTCTAGATATCAAAGAACATCACAGCTCATCTTTTCATCATTCTAAATTATCCAAAGTTTGAAGGAAGCTGTAAAGCATCAGAGAAGTATCACTTCAGAAAATTATGAAGGAAGAATGTGGCCAATTGGAAATGCCTGCAGGAAGACAAAAATCCTATTTTTTAAACCCAGCATTTCCCCTAATATGAGTGGTATAAAAAAAACTTATGTCTGAAATAAATCAGGAGTATTTCCCTAACTCATGTGAACATGTGTGTTAATCAGTCCATAAATGCAAAATTCTTTGTACATATTTTTTCCCCTTAAAATTATCTTTTGTTCTTATTTTTCATTCTAAAACTATTATTAATGGCATCATATTAGAAAGGTATGTAACATAAACTCCTGTCTCCTTCCTCCTTCCCTCTTTTTTTAAAGTACTGAAAGAAGAGAAGCTAAATTCCAATGCATTTTGATGATGTCATGAAAGCCAAAGTTGTCGCTATAAAAAGAACACATTTCTATTTCCCCTGCCCCAAACAGACCATGAGATAAATAGCTACTATTTGGAACAATATTCATATATGAGACCTAGACTAGCTTTATAAGCCTGCAAATTAATTTGTTTAAAACCATAACCAAAAGCAGATTTGCTGTCAGATGCATGTTACAGAACTGCGTGAGGGTGTTTGTAGTCTGTGTTGGTACATGGAAAGGCATTCCAACCATCTTATTTTAGTATTTGTACCACACCAAAGACAACAAAAGCTGTCCTGAGACTGAAGTGTATGATGCTTTCAAAGCGGATTCATTGTGAATATTCAGGAAGTCGTAGATCTGAATTCCATTGATGTCTTGCATTCTAGTCTTGCTGCAGAAGATGGGAAAGTAGGAATGAAAATTTTGCTAGTAAGCCCAAGCTTACCATATGATTTACTGAGTATTTTGGCATTCATTGGTCTAGAAGAGGATATATGGAGGCTCTGAAATTACAGAGAAGAGACAAAATCTGTCCAGTTCTCTTTAGTACTGCAATCTCAACTAAGCCTTTGTAGGGCACCAGTCACAGTCCAGATGGTTCAGCTCCAGTGACCAGGGAAGGATCCCGTTACCTTTCCTGCTAAGGTCTCTGGGCCCAGTAAAGGCAACATCTGCCAAAAGTCCTCTTTTGCCTAGAGCCCAACTTTAAGGGTTCTGGATGTTGCCCCTATAAGAAATTCAAGTTTAGAAGAATCTCTTAAAAAATGGAAGATATTTTTCCAAATGAAGCAAAGATAAATAAAAATATTGTGTGTCAACCCATGGGTCTAATGAAAAGTGTGAGCCATGTTGTATTAATATTGATATGAAGATCTACTTAAGCAAAGCATTCCTTGCAAGGAAAAGTGTTAAGGTTGCCCCACACCTTTAATGCTGTCATTCTCTGAATATCCAGACTTTATTTGTACAACAGCAATTCCTAAAGCACAGACAAGTGAAACAACTTACCATTACACAGAAAACTCGTGGCCTAAGCTGGAACTTAAATTGAATGAGAGCATCTGCTCTGGTCACCAGGTACAGGCTCATCTCCTTGTGGAGAGAGAAAAGAGTTATGGGGCTTCCATGTCATGGCTTGGGCTGCCTCTCTGCCTCAGCAATGAGTGTTTTGAAGAAAGAGATCTAGTGCTCTGTTCAATGCTTCTTAGTCGAAATGCCATTGACTGCAGTTAAGATAGCAGGTTGGCTAAATACCGTTTCTCTTGGATTCAAGCACCAACATACTCATACCGGAATCCTTAGAGACTCATCTAAAGCAGAATATGTTTAACTCTCTTTGCTGCAAACACATGTACTTCCCCCCAAAATTAATAGAAATCATCTGGGATTAAATTAATTCATCTAGGCCATTGCATTCTACTTCATTTACTCCCTCTTCTTGTTACAGTCAGAAAAAAACACATTAATGTTTTTAAGCTCTAACAATTTTTTGATAACATGAGTCAGATAAGGGGGTTTGTGAGTGTCATAGAGAATCACATAGCGTTTTTGCACTTCAAGAACATGCACAAAAATTACAACTCCTGTCACAATACACATCGAACAATGGTCATGATTCAATTTTCACTAGGTCCAGGTAGCAGAAACCATGACAAAGGGGCTAGGAAGTCTGCAGAATAAAAAGGCTGTGGTGGTCACACCCTCCTTTTTGCCTGCACTGGGCTCAGCAAAAAGCAAACTAAGCTGGCCAAGAGTGAGTTGATTCAACATGCTCTGCTGAAAAGGCTTTTAAGCTCTTCCAGACAAAACTATGAGGAAGGACAACAGTGACAACACCATCTATCGTTTAGGCTAAGTCCCCCCCAGGCTTTGCATTGCTGCCAAAATTAATCATCTCTACTTTAAAATATACTAGGAAGTCCATGTCTGACACAGGTTCTTTTTTTTTTTAATTGTCCTCCATGGCTGCATGATCTTGAAACTTGAAACTTGCAAGTATGGTTAATATTGCAGCACAGAATAATGTGTGGTTGAATTTCAGGTAAAAAGGGTGGATCTCATTTGCTATTACATTCATTTGTATAGCATGATCCCAAGTTAAAACAGAAGGAGGGGAAAGCCAATGAGAACTGGTTGTGACCAGAGTGCTTGCTTCAGAGAATTTTTCTCTGCACTGCTTGACCTGCAAATACATTCCATTTCCCCTGTACTTATTGCTTCAGGTTTTTTCTTTGGTTTTGTCTGTACTACAGAAGTTTCAATGATTTAACTGAATCAGTTTCTGAAGGAACATATTTAAATAAGAGCAATCCTCCTGTATGAACACTCGGAGCACCCCGAGTAATTCCCAGAGATAAGACCTTTTATTTAATATCAGCAAAGTCTCTCATTTATTTTTTTTCATCAATAGATCTCAAAGTACTTATAAAGTAGGTCGCTGCCATTTACTCTGTTTTGCGGATGGGGAACAGATGAAATGATTTGCCTACTGTGGGCAAGTAGAAAGCTGGGAATAAAAACCTGTGTCTGCCCAATTCAGTGTTTCAGCCACAAAGCCACATGGGGTTTCCAAGTTTTCCTGCCATGAATGTGCTTTGAGGATCACATTTCTGCTAACCTTGTAACCGGTGATTTCATAGTAATCACAATCAACTTGAAAAAAATCCAAAATAATTATTTGGTGTACTTTAAAGTGTTTTTTATACAATGCTAGCTCCTAACAGAGCCTCCATCTCTTAGAACTTACTTTTTGCCAATGCAAAAGATATTGGAAGCATCTGTAAAACATCTAGAGTCTCTCTTCCCCCATCAAAGTGAGGCCACCGAAAATTCACTCCAAAGTTATGTTCAGATGATAAATAAACCATCTAATGGCCAAAATACAGTGCTATAGCAGAATATAAATCAGCCAAAGTATGAGCATACAACAAAATTAACAAGGAACAAAAAGCAATAAAAATGGTTGTATTGAAACATCACCTCATTTTCCATCCACCCTTCAGGATGCAGAGATAAGCTTAGCTTACATTTTCAGTGAAGCTATCCTAACACTGAGCTATCAGGTAGTGGGCTGCTGTGGATATATTTTCTATTAAACCTTCTTCCGCTGTCACTGGAACAGGACACTGAAGGATGTAGTGACATCTCCATCCTTGGAGGTTTCCAAGGCTCAGTTAGACAACACCACAACTGACCTGATTTAATGCTGGCAATAGTTCTGCTTTGATCAGGAGGCTGGACTAGATAACCTCAAGAGAGCCCTTCCAAACAACATTTCAACAGTCCGGTGATTTTAAACTTGGTGCGAATGCAATGCATCTTACATTTGGATTGGCTTGTAGTATCTGAAAAAGCATGAGAATGGATGAGCTCTTGCAGAATTGCCAAGTTAGTAAAATACTTGATCTCAGAAAAATAGAAACACTTGATTTGCTATGGTATGCTTTCTGTTATGGTAGGAGAGGAATTAATCAGGTTTTTATATTAGCTAAGTCTTGTATTATGTATAAGGAGATGCTGAAGCAGTTTATGAATAGATCGCAGTCATTAACCCAGTTTTACAGATGAATAAGAAGGTGAGTTCCTGTTACAAATGATACTTAGCCCTTTTCTGGACTCTGGAATTCATCTTTCCCTTTGCAAGAAAAGGGGGAAAACTGCAGATCAGCACAGGCATTGTGATCTGTAACCTTTTTCTTTGTCCTTTTTGCCCAGTACTTCTAAAGGCTACTAACTTGAACGAAGGATCCGATGATGGAAAAGGTACCACAGTCTCATTTTATTGCCAATGACTTACTAGAATAGGGAAGACACCTTTTTTTGTCACAGATAAAAAGCCAAAGCAAGAGAAGTACAAGCATCCATGTTATATGCTATGTAGGGCATAGCTAATATGAAGCTACCATTTTCACATATATACTATGCATTACTGCTAATTAGAGCCAGGAAGAAAGGGTTAAGGGAACCATTTTCTACCTAGAAGTGTAATCACATCTAAAACAGTCTTTGGCATATAGTTATTTGGCTAAATTTTGTTTGGGTAAAGAAGCCCTTTAAGAATTCTGATAAGGTATTTTCTGGTTTTGGCTAGGATAGAGTTAATTTTCTTCCTAGTAGCAGGCATAGTGCTGTGTTTTGGATTTAGTAGCAGAAGAATGTTGATAACACACTGATGTTTTAGTTGTTGCTAAGTACTGCTTATGCTAGTCAAGGACTTTTCAGCTTCCCATGCTCTGCCAGGTACACAAGGAACTGGGAGGGGGCACAGCCAGAATAGTTGATCCAAACTGACCAAAGGGCTATTACATACCATATGACGTCATGCTCAGTATATAAACTGGGGGGGGTTGGCTGGGGAGCAGGGATCGCTGCTCGGGAACTATCTGGGTATCGGTCGGCGGGTGGTGAGCAATTGCATTGTGCATCACTTGCTTTGTATATTATTATTGTTATTATCATTATTATACTGTTGTTATTATCATTACTATTTTACTTTATTTCAAGTATTAAACTGTTCTTATCTCAACCCAGGAGTGTTTTTTTCACTCTTACTCCTCCGATTCTCTCCCCCATCCCATCGGGGTAGGGGGAGTGAGCGAGCGGCTGCGTGGTGCTTAGTTGCTGGCTGGGGCTAAACCACAACAGGTATAAATGTCATAGAATCATAGAATCATAGAATCATAGAATGCTTTGGGTTGGAAGGGACCTTTAGAGGTCATCCAGACCAACCCCCCTGCAGTGAGCAGGGACAGCTTTAACTAGATCAGGTTGCTCAGAGCACCACCCAACCTGACCTTGAATGTTGCCAGGGATGGGGCCTCTACTACCTCTCTGGGCAACCTGTTCCAGTGCTTCACCACCCTCACTGTAAAAAAATTCTTTCTAATGTCTAGTCTAAATCTATTCTTCTTTAGTTTAAATCCATTATTCCTTGTTCTGTCACAACAGGCCTTGCTAAAAAGATTCTCCCCATCCTTCCTGTAGGCCCCCTTTAAGTACTGGAAGGTCGCAATAAGGCCTCCTCACAGCCTTCTATTCTGCAGGCTGAACAATCCCAACTCTCTCAGCCTGGCCTCATAGGGAGGTGCTCCAGCCCTCGGATCATTTTGGTGGCCCTCCTCTGGACCCTCTCCAGCAGGTCCATGTCCTTCTTGTGCTGAGGGCCCCAGAGCTGGACGCAGTACTCCAGGTGAGGTCTTACCAGAGCGGAGTAGAGGGGCAGAATCACCTCCCTCGACCTGCTGGCCACGCTTCTTTTGATGCAGCCCAGGATACAGTTGGCTTTCTGGGCTGCAAGCGCACATTGCCGGCTCATGTCCAGCTTTTCATCTACCAGTACCCCCAAGTCCTTCTCCGCAGGGCTGCTCTCAATCTCTTCAACCCCCAGCCTGTTTTGATATCGGGGGTTGTCCCGTCCCAGGTGCAGGACCTTGCACTTGGCCTTGTTGAACCTCATGAGGTTCACAGAGGCCCACCTCTCCAGCTTGTCCAGGTCCCTCTGGATGACATCTCGTCCTCCTGGTGTGTCAACGGCACCACTCAGCTTGGTGTCATCTGCAAACTTGCTGAGGGTGCACTCGATCTCACTGTCTATGTCATTGATGAAAATGTTAAATAGCATCGGTCCCAGTACAGACCCCTGAGGGACCCCACTTGTCACCGGTCTCCATGTGGACATCGAGCCATTGACCACGACCCTCTGGATGTGACCATCCAGCCAATTCCTTATCCACTGAACAGTCCACCCATCAAACCCGTATCTCTCCAATTTAGAGAGAAGGATGTTGTGGGGGACTGTGTCGAACGCTTTACAGAAATCCAAGTAGATGACATCCATTGCTTTTTCCCTTGTCCACTGATGCAGTCACTCCTTCATAGAAAGCCACTAGGTTGGTCAGGCAGGGCTTGCCCTTGGTGAATCCGTGCTGGCTGTCTCGAATCACCTCCCTGTCCTCCATGTGCTTGAGCATAGCTTCTAGGAGGATCTGTTCCATGATCTTCTCAGGCACAGAGGTGAGGCTGACAGGTCAGTAGTTCCCAGGGTCCTCCTTTCTTCCCTTTTTAAAAATGGGCACAACATTCCCCTTCTTCCAGTCAGCAGGGACTTCACCTGACTGCCATGACTTTTCAAATATCATGGTGAGTGGCTTGGCAACTACATCAGCCAATTCCCTCAGGACTCTGGGATGCATCTCATCAGGTCCCATAGACTTGTGTACATCCAGGTTCCTCAGGTGGTCTCAAACCTGATCTTCCCTTACAGTGGGAGGGGCTTTACCCCCCTGGTCCCCATCTTTTGGTCCATCGACTTGGGAGGGGTGAGGAGAGAGGTTGCCGGTGAAGACCGAGGCAAAGAAGTTGTTGAGTACCTCAGCCTTCTCCTCGTCCGTTGATACAAGTTCGCCTTGCTTGTTCATCGGGGGGGTATGCTTTCTTTAACCTTCCTTTTCTGGTTGACATACCTGTAGAAGCCCTTCTTGTTATTCTTTACGTCCCTTGCCAAATTCAGCTCCATCCTCGCCTTGGCCTTCCTGACCTCCTCCCTACACAACCGGGCCGTTTCCCTGTATTCCCCCCGGGACACCTGTCCCTGCTTCCACTGCCTGTGCAGTTCCCTCTTACTCTTTAGTTTGACCAGCATGTCTCGACTCAGCCATGCTGGTCTCTTCCCTTCCTTGCCTGATTTTTTACACTTGGGGACTGATAGCTCTTGCGCTCTATGGAAGGTGTCCTTAAAGATCTGCCAACTCTGTTCCGTTCCCCTGTCCCTGAGGACCGTCTCCCAGGGGGTCCTTCTGACTAACTCCTTGAAGAGCTGGAAGTTTGCTTTCCTAAAATTTAGGGACCTGACTGTATTCCTCGCTTTTCCCATGTCCCTCAGGAGCGTGAACTCCACCAATGCGTGATCACTGCAGCCCAAGCTGCCTCCAGTCTTGACATCACCGATGAGCTCACTTGCATTGGTGACCATCAGATCCAGTATCGCGTCCCCTCGGGTAGGTGTGTCTATTACCTGGCTTAGGAAGTTATCGTCTATGCATTCCAGGAATCTCCTGGATTGCCTACAGCTCGCCGTGTTGCTTTTCCAGCAAATGTCGGGGTGGTTGAAGTCCCCCAGCAGGACAAGTGTCTGCAAGTGCAAAGCCTCCCGGAGCTGGAGGAAGAAGGCTTCGTCAGCAGGCTCCCCTTGATCAGGCGGCCTGTAGTAGACACCAACCACAAGGTTTCCTGTTCTGCTGTTTTCTAATTTTTTTTCTGTACATTTTAAGTTATTATTTATTGAATATTATAGTATATAAATTGATCACATAGTGGTTAGATCTGAAATGAAATGTCTTATCAGAACAAAATGTTTGTGTTGATTTCAGCTTAATTTTTTTCCTCAGATTTTTCACTTGGAGTGTTAAAAAAAATTTGAATTCAAAAGAAAGTCAGATTTTGAAATGAAGAAATCCTTCTGCCAATGGAATTCCTGGCTCAGGTCTGTTGCTAGTCATGTTTGCAAGATTCTGGAGAGCTCTTACAGACAAGGGAAATCTTGGCTTCCTTTAAGTCATTGGGAGTTTTTACTATGACCTCAGTGGTAACCTTTGGGTAAAAGTATTATTTTTTAAACAAATGAGTTGCTCAAGTTCAAGGCCTTTCTTTGGGGGCACCTAAAATATATTGGGTTTCAAAAATTTCTATATATCTCTGTACAACTGTGAACAATCTTTGTATATTGTTCAGTTTTCCCAGAGCAGTTGATGATGAACAGTTGCTGGAGCAACAATAAAACAGAATTAGGATGGACATTTATCAAAGCTATCAAAGTTATTTTGCTTAGAGTTAAAGTTAATGGTATTTATTCTGTGTCTCCTGGTAAGCTCATTCACAGAATAGTATCTTACTAGAAAAAAAATGCATGCATAAATCAACACAAGATCAGAAGCAGACAGTATCAACATGAGTACACTGGAGTTCTTAAATGTGGATTCATTGTAGTTATTTTACAACTCTAGAAATCATCACTTCAGATATAGAAAAGCAGCAACATGCTAAGAAGACATATCAAAGTCCTGGGTTTTTTTGTGCTGAAAAATAATATTATGTACATATTAGGCATTTTTTAAGATGTTAAGTCAAGGGTCCTGCTGATTTTTGTTGCTACAAAAATCATATATAATCCTTTTACATAACTGCTCACAGTACCACCAAATGAAGAACAGCTGACAAGCTGTCAGCTCATGCATTTGACATGATTTGATGCATCAAGAAAAATGTATATGCAATAAATTAAGTGAAGTTTCAAGTTCAGTAATCTTATTTTTGTTGAAAATTCTGAAAGATACTTTAAAATACTTTCAGAAGGGAAGAGAATGTGCAGGCTTCGTGACAATGTATATTTAAAGAAGAATTCAGTACAGGAAATTAAGATATACATGAGGAAGAACTTGCTGCAAATAAATATTTGCAGGAATAGGCCATGGATTTCTGACTGTTCACATTTAACATTTCCTAAAGTGCTGGTGTATGAAGAAAGCTCTTTTGTTGCTTCATTTTAAATGAAAGAAACTTATGTTTCTTATTAGTCTTTTTTACTTTAGGGGTTTTTTTTATACACAGTGATTTTTTTCACCACATAAAACCCAGAAAGTTTTGGGAGCATAAACAAACACTGGCACTGGAGAATACGTATATTCTCCTTTTATAGCCTTCTGAATCACAAGCTGTGTCACACTCAAATCCTGCACTCTGATCCAGTTCACCTCTGCATCCAAACTGGATTCCCATTGCAGATTTGTTCAAGACATTACCAAACTTCTGAGCTAAGCATCTTGGTCTCAGCATCCCAAGAGTTTCTGTCCCCACAGTTGTGTCTATTTTGTTTCTTATATGGCTTGTCTAAACCAAAGTTGTGCAATGACCCTTCTTAAAAACCCAACCACCTCTGCCAAGAGCACTGACTACTGAGCAGACATGGCATGGCTGAGGCTGGCGACCCAGGACACTGCTCTCCATGCACAGACATCTGAGCTGCTCACAGATCAGCTGCTGAAGTACTGCAGATTACAACGTGGCATTTGTCTTCAAATTTTGCTATAAACTGCACTGGTTCAGCAGCTTGTTCATGTACATCTCAGCCATTCTTGCAACTGGGGAATGGGGAAATAAAACTGTCAATAATAACCTTATCAGCTGTCCTGAGGTATGCTTTCCCCCCTGGTGAATTAGAACCTTTTTAAAAAGTCACTCTGTTTGTTTGTTTTCTATTTTTTGAGTCAGATCATAAGCATATCCAGTTTAAAGAGCAGACACAGCAACAGCTGCTGGCACAACAGAGGAGATGGCAGCTTCTAGCCCAGGAGGCAGGCCATAGCTGATAACCTCAAAAATTGCATTCTGTCTTGACAGGGTCCTGATGTACAGCCACAGTCCTGCTCTAATACGACAAGGGAATTTGTTCCAGTTATTGCAAATATACATATTCAGTCGTTGTTATCTACAGGGAGATATACCCTGCTGTCCCTACCCTGATAATATCACCTTCTGTCAGATGGGCCCTACAAGCACTCTCATTCTCTGCGGCAGTTCTTCCCAAAGAAAACCTCATCAGTGCCCATGGCACATATGTGCGTAGGACGGCAACTGCAGGAGACCCTGGCACAACCAAGTCCCAGCAGAGTCCAACAACGAAGTCAGTGGGATGAGGCTTGGGGGACCTGAGATTTTTCTGGAGCTCTGCATAGACTTACTCACCCCACCCGATGTGCTCTCCAGGGAGGGACTGTCCTCCCACACATTGATACCCAGCTCTGTCTGCTGTGGCTGCCTGTGGCTGCCACACTAGGGAAATTTTGATGGGCAGGGTTTGAAAGCAACTGAGAGCAGGGTGTGCTGGTATGGAGCACGTTAAGTAGCCAGGTCCCTTTCCTCTGAAGAGAAATGAGCCAACACAGGCTGGCAAAGGATCTGGACACAGCTCAGCCTGCCCTGCAACAGAGCAGTGGGACACTGAGACATCGCCCTCATTTCTGGCCAAACCACCACAATAACCAGTAAACAGAGGTAAGAAACAGTCACATAAGAACCATATGTGCAGAGTTTTAATAGTCCAGTGGCAAAGCCTTCAAAATCAGAAGCGTCATTTCTTCTGTCATCTGAACTATGTAAATAAAGGCCATGACTACATGCATTTAAATGTAGATCAAAGTCTTACTGACTTGAAAACATGATGCCCAAAAGAAATTAATTTATCTGGGACTGGAACCTGAAAGACCTTGAAGAAGGCAATACAGATGACTGTCACTGCAGCATTGTTCATATTTGTGACTTATAATGCTTTCCTCTGTAAATAAAAAGAATGAGAAAAAAATCCAGTTTAATGTCTGCAGATAAAAAAATCACTGTACCTGCATGCTTTGGAGTGACAGGAAATCTTCTCCATGGCAGCAGCAGAACGCTAAGGGCCAGCACAGCTCACTGCAGGGCACAGGCAAAGGATGGACAGGTACTGATAACAACAGACGTGCCCCACTGCAGGCCTGTGATGCCAGCACTGGCAGCACAGCACAAGACACTTTCTTTTGCTCTGGGAAGCCATGAGACAAATGTAGCCACTTGGTGGACCAGTTACAACAGCCAGAGAATATATTTTCGAGCAGCACCTCCCCTTCTTTGGGGTTTTAACTTAACAATATGGCCTTAGTCACCTAAGCCTGTGTTCATCACCTGAGCTATCCTGTCTACCCTGGCAAAACCCAAGTGATCTTGTGTACTTGCTGAGAAAAAGCTTGAGACATTTGAAGTAGCATCAAGATTTATCAATTACATCTCATATAGAGTTCTTGCAATTATAGTCAGAGATAAGTGTTAGTCTCATATCTAACTCAATGGTAATGATACTAAAATGTATTTTTGCAGCAACGTGCCCAACTCCCTTATTTTCCAGCAATATCTAAAAGGAAATGTAAACTGATAGCAACGCCTGTCGCCAAGGCAGACTAGTTTGTCTGTTGCCTCAGCGTTGTGAAACTGATGTTGTGAAACAGCAACTGAAAGAAGCCTAGCCCAAGACACAAAAGGGGTGATTTGTGCTTCTGACTTGAGAAAGAAGACTGTCCAGACACTTTAAAAATAAATAATGCACTGGGATCTTTTAACTTATTTCTGTAATTATTGCCAACCACATAGTGATTTAAAATCTTTATACTATACAAAACTGCCAGCAGTGAAACTTGGCATGGAATTAGCAGCTGAGAAAGACAGAGAAGATGAATCATGATCACATGGATACAGTGCTGCACATACTTAGGCACTTAGGCACTGAAAGTTGTATATTTTGTAAATGTGGACTAGCCATGCAAAATTTCAGTATTATTTCAATTACAAGGCATTCACATGTTTTAACAACCTGTAGCATAAGAACAGTTTTACCAAAGCCATTTTGGAGATCAAAATTCAAAGATCTGAAAGAGAAGATGTATTAGAGTCTCTTAGAGCAATTAGTATGTCGTAAGTAACCGTTAGTATGTCGTAAGACATGCCCTCTAACACTCATTATAAGAAGAACAGGAAAAAAAAATTTTTAAAAATTCCATGCATGGATTTGAGTTGCTATTTGTTTTCTTCTTTTATAGCTTTATATTAAGTAAACCTTTAGACAAAAGTCAGTGATGGCTGACCATGTCTGAAAATACAAAGTAAAAGGTATTGATCATTTTGCAGACAATTAGATCAGGTTAGAATAATTCCTAGTTCAGTTCTGGGGTAGATCACAGTAATAATAATAAAGTCTATCTGATTTCTAATGTCCATATTCTTCCATTTCTTAAGGGCTACATATCCACATCTCTACTGCTATATAGCTGACAGTCTGGGGCCAAGGAATGATCATGAGAAGAGATCATCTTTCTAAATGAGAGGTCAAGAGACTTCCAGGGCAGGAAAGGATTGCATCATTTGCACTATATTCAGAAATTGGTACTATTTTCATTTAACCTGTGTTGTACTGCTTAGATAAGGGAGCTTCATAGTTGCTCCAGTCATGATAACAACATAATACTTTTATTAAATCCTGAAATGGCTTTATCAAAAAGAGACTTGGAGCCTAATTTAAGTGGTTTATTTTCTGCCAAACCACTATGCTTTTTGGCATAGCAGGGGAAAATTTCAGGCTTAATGCATCTCTCTTCTCAACTTGTTTCTCATTGTACCATTTACCCCAACAGAAAATTGGGGGAATAATTATCTACATGTCTAGAAAAATAAAATAATCAAAGAAAGGCTTTTTTTCCCTGCAGGAAAACACTTGAAAACACTTTCTTTTTAAGGTAGACTGATGCACAAGAAAGCATTATGTTCAGGGAAAGGAATTTACAATTTATATAAGATCAGACTGTTCTTACAGCACATTGCTGGTACACAGCATGTGGTGCCTTGTCTGAACTCTATTGTTAGACAATATTGGCTTCAGCTCCACTCCTCTATAATATACCAGAGGCTGTTAGGGGCAGAGGGATAGAATTAGGGAATATCCATCTTCATTACAAAGTTTGGAATAAAATTTGTGTTGGAATGAATGTGAAAACATATTCCTATGGCAATTATATTACAGGCAGAGGAAGGTTAATTTTCCTTTAAAAACATAAAGCAACACATGGATATAGATATGTGAGAAGGCAGAGGTGTTTAATCTAAATAGAAGTCTTTTTTATGTTAATGTGATTATTCAAGGTGAAACATACTTTCCTGGAGTGAAAAAGAGAATACAAAGTTCACAATCTTCCATTTGGCCAAGATTTATTTTGCAAAATACATGTGCTTGAATGCCTCCTGATGTCCCATTGTTCAGGGAACATTGAATAGGTTACTCAAACGGCCATGAAAGTTGTCGTATCATAGTTACTTGGAAGTACTTATCACATAAGCACGTGCAGAGTTAACACGATCCTGAAAAATCTTTAGGATTTCTGCGAATCAGTTATGGGACTTAGATCCACAGGTCCTGAAGGAGGTTGTAATGAGGTGGGTGTCAGTCTCTTCTCCCAAGAAACAAGTGATAGGACAAGAGGAAACGGCCTCAAGTTGTGCCAGGGGAGGTTTAGATTGGATATTAGGAAAAATGTCTTCACTGAAAGGGCTGTCAAGCACTGGAACAGGCTGCCCAGGGAAGTGGTTGAGTCCCCATCCCTGGAGGTATTTAAAAGATGTGTAGATGTGGCGCTTAGGGGCATGGTTTAGTGATGGACTTGGCAGTGTCGTGGTTTAACCCCAGCTGGCAACTAAGCACCACACAGCCACTCGCTCACTCCCCCTGGGTGGAATGGGGGAGAGAATTGGAAGGGTGAAAATGAGAAAACTCACGGGTTGAGATAAAGACAGTTTAATAGGCAAAGCAAAAGCCGTGCACGCAAGCAAAGCAAAACAAGGAATTCATTCACTGCTTCCCATTGGCAGGCAGGTGTTCAGCCATCTCCAGGAAAGCAGGGCTCCATCATGCGTAACGGTTACTTGGGAAGACAAAACGCCATCACTCTGAAGGTCCCCCCATTCCTTCTTCTTCCCCCAGCTTTATATGCTGAGCATGACATCATATGGTATGGAATATCCCTTTGGTCAGTTGGGGCCAGCTGTCCCAGCTGTGTCCCCTCCCAACTTCTTGTGCACCCCCAGACTACTCACTGGTGGGGTGGGGTGAGAAGCAGAAAAGGCCTTGACTCTGTGTAAGCACTGCTCAGCAGTAAGGAAAACATTCCTGTATTATCAACACTGTTTCCAGCACAAATCCAAAACATAAACCCATACAAGCTTCTGTGAAGAAAAGTAACTCTATCCCAGCCAAAACCAACACACAGTGTTAGGTTTACGGTTGGACTCGATTATCTTAAAGGTCTATTCCAAGCTAAATGATTCTGATTCTATGATTCCCAAAGCACATTATATCTGGATTTCTTTAACTTGATTTGAAGGCTGTCCAGTTAGCTGGAATTTCAGTGCAACAGGCTATTTTATCTTTCAGGAAACTCATCACTTTCAGCAGGTTGAACCTGCTCTGCTGAAAGCACTGATGAGGACTTCCGATGCACCCGTGCATAGCATGCTTCTAGCAGTTGTGAGCCAAGAGGAACAGTCACTCTCCTGGACTCTAACTTACCTGATGTACATAGAATCAATAGAATGCTTTGGGTTGGAAGGGACCTTTAGAGGTCATCTAGCCCAACCCCCCTGCAGTGAGCAGGGACAGCTTTAACTAGATCAGGTTGCTCAGAGCCCCATCCAACCTGACCTTGAATGTTTCCAGGGATGGGGCCTGCACTACCTCTCTGGGCAACCTGTTCCAGTGATTGACCACCCTCATTGTAAAAAATTTCTTTCTTATGTCTAGTCTAAATCTATTCTTCTTTAGTTTAAATCCATTATTCCTTGTTCTGTCACAACAGGCCTTGCTAAAAAGATTCTCCCCATCCTTCCTGTAGGCCCCCTTTAAGTACTGGAAGGTCGCAATAAGGTCTCCTCGCAGCCTTCTCTTCTCTAGGCTGAACAATCCCAACTCTCTCAGCCTGTTCTCATAGGAGAGGTGTTCCAGCCCTCGGATCATTTTGGTGGCCCTCCTCTGGACCCTCTCCAGCAGGTCCATGTCCTTCTTATGCTGGGGGCCCCAGAGCTGGACGCAGTGCTCCAGGTGAGGTCTTACCAGAGCAGAGCAGAGTGGCAGAATCACCTCCCTCGACCTGCTGGCCACGCTTCTTTTGATGCAGCCCAGGATACAGTTGGCTTTCTGGGCTGCAAGCGCACATTGCCGGCTCATGTCCAGCTTTTCATCTACCAGTACCCCCAAGTCCTTCTCCGCAGGGCTGCTCTCAATCTCTTCATCCCCCAACCTGTACTGATATCGGGGGTTGCCCCGTCCCAGGTGCAGGACCTTGCACTTGGCCTTGTTGAACCTCATGAGGTTCACACAGGCCCATCTCTCCAGCTTGCATCATTAATCCTTTTGTTGACTTGGAGTAAAACCCTATGCATTTGCATTTCAGTATACACAATGAAAAAAGTTATCTGGAAGCACATTTGTGTATATCTATTATGAAGTTACACTTCAGATCATATTCTTGCAGGCTTGTGGACCCGAACACTGGGAAATTTGATTCAAAATGTACATGATTATAAGCTCGTGTGCTGCTTTACATGCAAGGCTGTAGCAAGGGCATCATGCACAGTTACTAGGATGTTGCACACTGATCAGAGAGAAGATGGGATAGCCCTGCAAACGTATGCTGAGCTGTAAGATTGTGTGACTATGCTGTGTTCTGCAATTCATCTTATTCTGTCCTTAGACAAGAAGTTACCTCTGGGCCTTCAATGCCCTAAGCCATTCAGGACCAAATCTTAGGGAAGAAAGAAAAGGAGGAGAAAACACAGCATAGATAAAGGAGACTTTGAGGCGATAAAATGCCAAGACAGAAAAGCAAAAATAACATGACCAGAGACAGAAAGCAGGCAGACCAAAGGTCTGAGTCTTATCTTTTATAAAAGAACACATATTATTATTTCTGCACGGTTTGAACCTGTGTGCTGTCATCATAAACATATGTTTACAAAATTTCAGGGTGCTGTTTGCCCACACTTTGGGGAGCAAATTTGAACACTAATAAAAGAGAAAAGTGATGAAGAAGATATAAAAATGTATCTTATTCACACCTATTGTGTATTTACTACTTTCCTTTGATTGATCAGAGGATGTAGTTAAAAGGGATTAGAGGGTGTAGTTAAAAGTGTTAAACATTTTTTCTCATGCTGTGAAGGAAAAATTTCTTTACTGAAAGAGTGGTCAAGCATTGGAACAGGCTGCCCAGAGAGGTGGTGGAGTCACCATCCCTGGAGGTGGTCAAAAACCGGGTAGACATGGCACTTTGGGACATGGTTTAGTAGGCATGGTGGTCTTGGGTTGATGGTTGGACTGATGATCTTAGACGTCCTTTCCAACCTTAATGATTCTATTCTGTTTTTACTTTCATTAAAAATAATCCAGCCACCAAGCCAGGAAACATGAAATTAATTATGACTCTACCCTTAATTGGTTTAGTGGTGGAGTTGGTAGTGTTAGGTTAATGGTTGGATGATCTTAAAGGCCTTTTCCAACCTAAGCGATTCTATGATTCTATGTGAACAATCCTTATGATTATTTATAAATATTTTATTATATCAGAAAACAGCATAATCTACTGGGGATGTCAAAACATGAAAGGCTTATATGTTTGTGCTTTTCACTTAATTCCAGCTTCTTTGACAAGAATGATCTACTTACATAGCTCTTACAGTGGGAAATTTTACAGTCTAAGTATTTCAGACAGGAATTTCCTCTAATTTCAATGACTGGCTGTGGAAACAGCCACACACTTGGGTTTTCTCAGACCAGTCCTTTACATCTTTACATTAACTTAGAGACCACTGATGCTATGAGAACCACAGTAGTAATTCTATATTAATAGAAATTATAACTTGCAGCCTTTTTTAAAGATCTGCAGGCTAATCAGCCCCACAAAATAGAGACAGCCTTGTGTTTCTCTTCTCTCAGAATATTTGTGTGCTATAAAATATGAAACAGAGTTCACACTCATCCTGAGCTGTCAGTACCTAAATCAAGTGCCTCAAAAGCAAACAGGATAAAATAATGCTGCGTGACCAGTAATAGAAATGACATGTTGCTAAAATGTCACCATATGTTACTATTTTGTACACTTCAAAAAGCAACATTCCAGCCTTTACAGGATGAAAAATAGAGACCTTTTTTTGGCTTTCAGAATGTCATTTTCAATTCCCAACCCATTAAAAAAATTGAAAGTTTTAAATTAGTTCAGAAAGGCATCATGTTTGCCTTTTAGTTAACAGCACTTTGTCAAACAGCTAGAAAATGTTCTGACAACTGGAAATTGTCAATGAGAGGAACCCAACAGCCTAACATCTATTTCTATTTCTTGGATTTATGATCTGAGAAAAACTGCCTCTGCAACTCTCTGACTTCAAACCACTGGCTCCTGGAGTGCTCATTCCCCACTACATTACAAGGAATGAGGGATTGCATGAAAACGAATCACACCAAAACTGCAAATCTGTAATTTCCTCAAATGTCTCTTATTTTACCTGATATTAGAGATTAACGTGGAGCTTTTAGGGAGCCATCCCTGGGACTGACAGGGACCCATGGCCTCAAGGCACTGATTGGATCATTGACCCAGGGCCACACCTTGAAAAAGAAAGGAAGTGAGGAGTTTATCTGGCATCAGTACAACTGAACTGATGAACTGCTAAGAAGTGAACAAGACCTGATAATTATTTATGAGTCATTATTGTAATTAGGTAAAAATAATAGCCTGTAGTCCCCTTAGTAGTTTCGGGGAAGCCCAGTTTTGTACATACACAGAGGCAAGGCACACAAAATAAGATTGAAGGACTTTGTACCCTATGGAAATATAAGGTAAATCCCAGGTGAGAGCCTGCTATTGACTCTCTGGTGCTCACTGGAAGACAATATCAGCTGTATTTTTCAGCCATTATCAGCCATAACATTTTTGACTGTCAAACTGGTGGCTTCAGAGATGGTTTCCAGCATATCCAGGCACTGAACTATTGGCAGCTTTATGACTAGATCAGACCTAGGGAATAAGATTACAATGCAAAGCATGAAGGCCTATATAGTATCTGTCCTCCCTCCTCTTGCATGTATTGGACCATTGAGCCGTTCTTCAGTGTCAAATGTACTGCTGTGGCTTTCCTGAAGGTAATTGAGGCACATGACTACCTAACCACAATTTGATCTATATCTGAAAAGACCATATAACTTAGGATTTTCAAATATGTGTTTACATTCATGCACCTAAAGCCATATGCATCAATTAAATAAGTAGCCTGATTTTCAGAAACAAATTCATCTGATTGTATAGTGCTCACAGTCAGTAGCCCTTAAGCTGCATATCTTATAGGAGAAGAACCTGTTTTTTAAAATAAGTCTGTTACAAAAGTGTCTGTAGATTATTTTTCAAGCATTTTGCTCATTATTAAAGAGCTAGATGGGATTATGCATAACATGAAAAATCCATGACAACCTTTGGTTAGGTTTAGGCCTATAATACCACTGTGATTCGAATATCTTAAAATGTTAATATGGGCTCTTCTGCTCAGTTAGGGAGTGTTGTGGTTTAGCCCCAGCCAGCAACTAAGCACCACGCAGCCGCTCGCTCACTCCCCCTACCCCGATGGGATGGGGGGAGAGAATCGGAGGAGTAAGAGTGAGAAACACTCCTGGGTTGAGATAAGAACAGTTTAATAATTGAAATAAAGTAAAATAGTAATGACTATAATAACAATATAATAATGATAATAATAATAACAATATACAAAGCAAGTGATGCACAATGCAATTGCTCACCACCCGCCGACTGATACCCAGACAGTTCCCGAGCAGCGATCCCTGCTCCCCAGCCAACCCCCCCCAGTTTATATACTGAGCATGACGTCATATGGTATGGAATACCATGCCCTTTGGTCAGTTTGGATCAGGTATTCTGGCTGTGCCCCCTCCCAGTTCCTTGTGTACCTGGCAGAGCATGGGAAGCTGAAAAGTCCTTGACTAGCATAAGCAGTACTTAGCAACAACTAAAACATCAGTGTGTTATCAACATTCTTCTCCTACTAAATCCAAAACACAGCACTATGCCTGCTACTAGGAAGAAAATTAACTCTATCCCAGCCGAAACCAGGACAGCTGAATATGTTGCTTAGGTGCACCAGGAAATCCAAGTAAGTACTATGCAAAGTAATGGGAAAATCTATCCAAGCTAACTGGAGGCTAGATTCACAAGTAGCTCTCAGGTGTTGTAGTAAGTAGTTTCAGTGTATGAATAATGATAGTGCACTCACTACTCCAGAGTCATCCCAGGCTCTTCCCAAGGGACAAGCGATCACCCAAAATGAAACCTGTGAAGGTCAGCATGCTGTATTTGTGAGTCCTTAGGGGGAAGAGCTGAGGATCATTGCTTCTAGCATCAGTTATCTGCTGGGAAACATTGTCTTCCATCTGAAACTCCTTATCTGAAGGCATCTAAACCAGCCAGTTTGTTTCACCTTTTCTTTTTCTGTTTTTCAAGGGTCATTCCACCCCACTGCCAAGACGTGACAACCAGTTGTAGGCTGCTTACATGAGAGACTTTGGTTCAAATCCTCTTGCTGGCTGATTCAGATGGATAACCTGACCTCCCATTTTCCATGTCCTAGTTTGGCACACTGAACATGGCTGGTGGATCCTTCTGAACTGCACTGCTTTGTGTAGCGAGAAAAATGTTCTTTTTGGGATGGGACCCTAACATCAGTGCTTATCATCTCAACCCACTGCTATAACCATTGAGACCTTGATCAAGGTCTCAGCTGTGAGGCTTAGTAGTGCTGGTGGGAGGTGAGGTGTCCAGAGAGGTTCGGGTTTATACACCTGTGTGGAGGCAGTGAGAGGTAGATGTGGATGCAAAGCAGCATTGGGAGCCTGTGATCCGTTCTCTGCCTGTCGTAGGAAGACAATAGAATTTCTGTACCTCAGAGAGATTTATGTCCTGTGATGGGCACTTCAGGGAAAGTACCCATCTTGTCCTTATTTGTGCAAAGCTCCCACAGTGTCCTGCATGATTTTACCTAAATAATAGTAAAATACCTCTTCTCAGCAGCTGATATTCAAGCATCACAAGGAAACATTGAAAGCCCTATTTCAGAGATGGTGAAACTGAAGTCTGGAGAGGTAAAGTGCTTTTTCTGAGGTGGCCCAGCTGGCTGTTGGCCAAGTTAGCTGTAAAGAAAGCTTAGGTTTCTCGAGCTGCATCCCAACACCAGACTCTGTAAAAGGTGAATTAACATGGCAGGATTTAGCCTGTTACAAAGGACTTGGTCTCATAAGCTATCCCCTGATCTCAGACTAGAGCTGATTCTTGTGATGTTTCTTTCAGTCTTCAAGCTGAGCACTGCACTGAAGGGAAGCTGCTGAAGGCTTCTGTCTTGTACATGTGCTGCAATGTTAATTTTCCTGTTTTGCAAAAAGGGGCATTTAGCTGCATGGGAACCATTTTTGCAGCATTTTGAGGTGTGATGTGTATCGCTCATAGTACACTGCTCACAGTTTGGTTATCTCTGTTCTGTATGGGCAACTCAGGCCTGATTCTTCTCCCATTGCTTTCAAGGAAAGTTGAAGTTAAGAAAGTTTTATATCATTAGAAGCAGTATTCCCATATAGACTGAAGGAGGAAATATCACACAGAATGGAACTGAGTTGTAGTAAGAGAAAAGGATACCAAAGCTACAGCAATGAGGATATTAATTCTTGCAGATAAAAATGTGTCAGGTAAAATCCAGGGGAGACTGAGGAGCGGGGCTACCTATTCCAAAGCATGGTCTGAAATGCGCTCAGCAACAGAGTGTGACCAATTGCACAGAAATATTTCTACTGAGTGCATACCAGGGGCCAGTTGTAGATATTCATCAGCAAATTCCTTGCAATTGGCACTGAAGAAATATTAGAGGTCAGTGGGAGCCATTGCAAGTCAGCATACATAGATGATATATGATGTCATCCACTGAGATGCACATATGAAAATATGGAATACGAACATGAAAATATGGAATACGAACATAAAAAGTGCACTTAGCACTACTGACATGTTTGTGAGAAAAACTGGTGTTACCAAATACAGGAAAATATCTTCTGTGCATTATTGACTCAGTGACCCAAAGGTTAGGCTCTCAGCCAAGATCTTAAACAAAAGTAATGTGTCAAGATGCACGTACTATTGATTGGAGCCAAAAGCTGCAGCTTCTTTTAAGGACTACATGCCTGCACAAGCTGTGTGGCATGAGTACAGGTATCTGTCATGTCAGTACGATGTGACAAGTAAAACTGTGCCCTCTCAAATATCTAAACACACTGGAGGAGCTTAACCTTGAAAATGTGAATGTGTTCAAGTCTGCAACAGTTATTTGTTCTCTCTCACTGGATACCCGTTGGACACAATTCACCAATGTCCAGGTAGATAAAATGATTTCTTCAACATATTTCCATTATGAATCCATTCCAATAAAATGGCTTCCAGAACAGTGAATATTTACAGTACTATATGTAAAGATGTATTGCTTGATGCTTACATGCACTCTTTGACAGTCACCATATTTTCTGTTCTCCCTATGCAGTGGGCCAAATTTTTAAAGTCACGCTCTCTGATACTCAGCCCTCAAACACAACTAGAAAGCACTTCAAGTGGTGCTCACTCAACACCTAACCACTCTCATAGTGGAGCTGATGGCCACATCCCAAAAACTCTCCTGACACACAACTTTTTGAGCTCTCCTGAAGATCTGGGAACAAATGCTAGTGTGCATTTGAGAGCTAATTCAAAAATAGCTTTAGTTGTGGTTTCTAAGCTCTTGTAAACATTTTAACCTGTATCAGTATGCCTCAATGGGCATTTTTTGAACTATTTCACTGATGACTAGGATTTAATACCATTGTATGTCTATATGTAGTATTATTTCAGGATTTCATTGAGAAAGGAATTTTAATCCCCAATGCTAAAACAAAAGAAAAGAAAGCAGTTCATCTGAAATGATCCACAGGCATGGGAATACTGTAAGTAGGGTAGTAAACCTAAGTGTTGCTGATGAAGTGAAAACTTTCTGGCTTCTTATTTCAGTTTGATAGTCCCCTAAAGCTGCAATGTGAGTATTGCTTCCTATCCATGCGACTCCATCTTTTTACTGACAATTATTCTTAGCTGTTCTTGGGCTTCAAAGGTTCCTTTTTCCTATATTTGGTAGCAGAGTGTGAATTTAGATCTGCATAATCTCTATGGACTACTAATCCATATTCAGAAAAAGTAATGCATTTTTAGACCTAAGTGCTTAGAAATGATTTTTGAAGTCTGAAAAGCAGATTTGTGGTGTGAAAGACTGGTCCGCCAGTGAACTTGTTATGATTCTTACAATACCTTGATTTGAAAACATAACCACAAAAGTGAGTAACATTAAAATTGGAGACAAAGTGTTCAATTTAAAGCTTTTTCAGATTAACTGGAACAAAATTAGACATGGGTCAATTTAGAGCATCAAGAGTCTAAAAGTATAGTTCGAGTCTCTGAATTTATTTTTAGATCTGTTCTGCATAATGAATATAGAGGAAAGAAGTGTATTTCAAAACTGTGTGTTAAGGTATGGGTCATATGCTTAAAACAATATTATTCCAGTGTTTTAAGTAATATCTGGGAAACCTGAAAAATAATGTTTTCTTTGCATATTGTCCCCATAATATATACAAATCCATTTGATTTTAGAGGGGAGAAACAAGTCAGTAATAACATAATCCACACCAATGGATTTCAAATCATTCTACCAGTGTTTTGGAGGAAATTCAAAGCCTCCTCTGAGGTATGTGCCTGAGCCTGGGGCTGTGGGCAGGGATTTGATGGTAGATGTACACCAAGTCAGGAGGCAGCTCCCAGCTCCCTGCCTTCCCTTGGCACCAGCGCAAAGGGCCCAGGAAGCCGCCACCACTCCCACGAGGTGTAAGCGGTCAGGGTTGCTGTGGCTGGTTGTGCCAGTCTACTGCATCCATGCTGTGCTGAGCCTCATCCCACCAAACCTCCACCTTCATATTTTGCTGATAATTTGCACGGTCAGCATCTCCTGGGCCAACCAAACAATGGTAAGGACTTGCTGTTTAGCTGCAGTGGTGTTTGCTGCCCCTGTGCTTACCCCTGGGCAAGTTAGGAGGCACCTGGGAGGCATTTAGGAATGGTCATATGGCAGTGGTGTCTCTCTGGTGGACTGTTTGTCTTTTACTAGGCCTTGTCAGATGCTCCTGAGAAATTGTTTGGATAATGTTTTTTTGGTTTTTTTTCCTTAACTCCAGGAAAGGTTGGATAATGCCTTGTAATGTGAGGGTTTCTCTGCTGTCATCTGTGAATGTCAAGTACAATTAGAAGTTTGCAGGAGCAGTACAAAAGCTAATCCATTTGGAGTCCTTGAGCACTTGACCTCCTTTAATCTTGGGGCAGTGAGCTTCACAGATTAATGAAGTGTTTCTAGACTGTCGCTCTTCGGCATCACTGGGTGCCAGCTTCCCTGAAGACAGACCACCAGGACCACCTTGTTCGTGGTGGGAAGACCCTTCTTAGGTGAGCATAGTCCAGCTGCAAGGCAGCACCACAGTGCTTGTAGGGTCACTGGTGAGTTGTGCAATCAGCCTGACCTGGATAAAAGGCTACTATTGTTGGAGAATTTTTATTCAGCAGTATTTTATGCCAACTTTGCACTGGAGCAAATGAGATGAACAGTCCAGAAAGAATCAGAAATCTATAACATTCAAGGCATTCGAGGACACATTCATTCACCTCTGTATAAATTCTGACTTGGCTACATGAAGAAAGCCCATGTCAGAGTATGACAGCCTCAAGTTATTTCAATTACGCCTCATAAAATGTAAGAAATGCAGAAGCAAATCACTAACCCCAGTGAAAAGCAACCACCCCCAAAAAATCATTAATCTCTGAGCCCAGTCACCCCTTGTACATCTGAAGCCTCCCCAAAAGCCCAGACTAATAAATGGGCTGATTATACTATGCCTGAAGGTCAAGAATTTGGAGCTCTTTCTGGCCACAGGGGAGGAGGAGTGAATTCCAAAACCTAGGAGCCCTTGTGTCGTGCAGCCTCCCAAAAGCCCTCCTTTGGCTGAAGATGCACCAACCCCAACTCCCCCCAGCAACTCTGGGATCTCTGTCTTTGCATACTGGCAGCTAGAGTTTTCCTCGGGGTTGATTTGCTTTTGTAGCAGGAGCTGGGTCATGTTCACCCCTGCACAGACAGCCTGTGTTTTGGGCTATGTTTGGGCCAGCCGAGCAATGGCGCTGACACATCCCTTTTGTGTTTTCTCTTGCTGTTTAACCCGAGCGTCTGCTCCTTGCTGTCTGAGCACCTTTAAGGTGAGGGAGGTTGGTTAAAGGAAGAGGTGAACAGTTTGAACAAAGCCAGGCATGTGATATTTTCCACCTGGGAGTTATTAACGAATAATCATCATATTTTGGTAATATCAAAATTGCAAATCAGTTGAACTAAACAGTAAAAGATTCAGTAGGATTTTTATTTTTATTTCAAGTTTTTTGAATTATCAGTCTGAATTAATCTTTAAGTGCTATGTAAAGCATAAAAGTAGTATGCTTACAGAGGGTGGTATGTTCAAGGCCCAGTGGATATGCTATTTTATTCTGAAAGGGAATACTGTACATCTTAGGTCTACCCAAAACCAATTCTAAAGGCTTGTCCAGTTTGTTCACAACAGCCTAAACTTGCCCTCAGATATCCTGGGAAGCTGCTTTAACCAAACAGTTGAGAAAAGGTTGAGCATAACTGGTTAAAGCATGGAGTGGCTCTCTTTGAGATATATTCAAGCACTTGGCAGCTTGAGGTGTCCATAGCAGGTGCTGGATTTGCTATAAATGGACAATTTATAAACAGAGCTGACAACTGGGAAAACAGAGTGGCGGGAGTGCAGCATTCCAGAGCCGGTAGCACCTTGCTCATTGGATGCTCCTTGGTGCACCATTCGGGAGAGCGGCCCTGCTCAAAGGGGGCTAGCTGGCTTAAGAGCAAAGGAGGGCTAACTTGGGGCATCCACCAGTACTGCTAGGTATTTTCAACAGGCCAGTGCAAATCAGTTTTTTACTTTTGTCCTTCCTTAATCAACAGTATATATTGGTTAATACTTGCATTAACTAGTCTTTATTGTCTGCATTTTGTGAAGTGAGAAACCCCAAAACAGTTTTACTCAGGCTTGCTTTTAAACGTTATTTAGAGTTTTGCTATTTTCTGCATAAGCAGCTTGGCTCACCATATGTTTGCACCTCACATGTTTTTGGAGCTAATTAATTGTCTTCACTGAACATTCCTTAATTAGACTGAAGTCTTGAGTGATTTAAAAATACAGAGCATCCTCCAAAGAGGCAGGGCTTGTAGGGCTTATTATAGCAGATCTAGCTGTGAGACACTGACTCTGCAAGGTGGCTGGCTGGGAGGCTGGGCCTGGCCCCTCATTCCATTAAACTTCATGCTTCATGGATTAGATGATCCTTGCTTTCATTTTGCTTTCTAAGGCCAAGCAAGTCCAGCAGGAACACAAGCGTCTCACCACTCCTTCCACAGGTTTTGATTTGTTTTCTTAAATCTAAAACAAGCCAAGGAACAGAAGAGAAAAGGAAAAATACTGCTAGCTCTTTTTTCCCCTCCTCTTGTTTTGAGCAAGGATCCAATTCCTCTGGGGAAGAGGAGAGCTCTGGGGTTTCAGCCCCTTCCCTCAAAGCATAGGAAGTATTGCACATGCTCTCACTTCTCATGGTGTGGTTGCAAACTCATGGTTTCATTACTTCAGTTAGGGCTACATCTGCTTCTGCTTTGCAATCAGCCCTTCTCCATTCCGCTCTTTACTTCCACATTCTTCAAGACGTCAGATACATATAGAGATGCAATCCTTTTTTTTTTTTCAGTCCTGCCCTATAATACTGCAACAGAGGCACTGCAGCATATACCTTTTTAACTCTGACATGTTAATCTTAACGCTCCTTTTACTATTTTTCCTTCCTTATCCAGAAATGGGAGGCAAAACCTATCTCTGATCCCTACCAACTCCAGTATAACAACTCACTTGCTTGTCAAAGCACCCTTTTAGGGCATTGGAGACAAGTTCAAATCCTTGCTCCATCTGATTCATACTGGGAATTTGTTTAGGAGACGCTTTCTCCTGCTGCTATTGATTCACACTAAGTAATTAATGGGCTAGAAAGAGGAGTTTTGCCCTGGGCACTAAATCACTCACACCAGGAGGCTTTTCCCTCTCCAGGTGAAGCGAAGCTCTGAACATCAGCGTATTTGCGGCAGGGCTTGCACATGCGTGCTCTCTCTGTCATTCTCCTTGTCCAGAAACTCATTCCAGGAGCCAAGGAGTATTTATTGATGCAGCTGATGTTTTGATTTGCTGCTATTTTTTTTATTTCAGCAAATAACTGTTTCAAGACTGCTAAGCAGTTGTAGATATGCTAGCCAGGACACTGATGAGCTCTGACAGGCGCTGTTTCAAAAAGAGTGATGGCAGGTTTTAATGATGGAAATTTGGTTGGTTAGTACTCATAGTGTTACTCTGCTAAATCAGTCCTAAATCAGTAAAGCCTTTAAACATAGTAATAGCCCTATGATTTAGTGGGATCATTTACTCTCATTTCTGAAGATCCTCAAGTACTTTGCTGGATGAAGGCTGTGGAGAGTAGGCCATGAGCATTTCATCTGCAAGCTCACAGATGTGAACCCTGTGAGATATAGATATATTTGACCTCTTAATTAACCATGGATGTTATACTGTAGTGTATAACAAGTTATAGTCTGAACACATCTGCTGCAGTGTAGCAGTGATGTTAAACATATGCTTAATTTTAAACATTTGAATAATATCTGCTAACGGCAATTGTTGTTTCTGTATTTTTGTGACTTTTTTTTAGATAGGTGCTAGAGGTACCAGGGAATCATTTAAAAATGTGCTTAAATTCAGTCTCATTCTGTAAAGTTCTTCAGCATGTGCTAAGCTTTAAATATATGCCTAATAGCTTTTCCAAGCAGGATAATTTCCAGAATTGATCAAATTCCACTAAAGAAGGAAAATGACAATGATAAATTTTTCATTCAGCTCATGTCATAGAGATCAGTGAACTCTTGTTGACTTTCTGGTGGTCTCATGCTGTCAATGTTTCAGTGTCGTTGGAATTTTAAGAATGCCTCAGAACAGGTTATATCCAACCCAGGGAATTCTGTATCAGACCTTTTGTATTATCAGATAAAGAAAAATTGCTTATAAAATTATAAGTTAATGTTTGTTTAGAAAAAAGTGATCAGGACACATGATTTTGTCATTTTATGTGTGAACAAATATATATGTATGTGGTGTTTTGCATATATAAATAAATGTATAGAGAGATGACCTTTTCAAGGGACTATTTCTCAAACTTGAAAATAACTATAACTCAAATCAATCAGATGAAAGAATATAAATAAGAAACTGTGACTAACAACTTACAGTTATTTACAAATATATGTAGCTTAAAATTGCAACATATAATCAGAACATAAATTTGCATTGATTTAAAAACAGCTTTACAAAAGTAAAGTGCAAGAGCAAAAAAGAAAAAAGAAAATACAAAATAAAAAGAAACAGGGAAAATTGATAACAATGAATATATAAAGGAAGCCAGATGCTGTAAAAGACTAATAGGGGAAGGAAAAGAACACAAGAAGGAATCTAATGCAGGTAGCAGCAGATATTCAGGAACAAAAGTAACACATAAAATTGTGTATTGAAATAGAGGAACTGTCAATAATTATGGTGGAATGTCACAAGTGGCCAGTACATTTTTTTTTTAAATATTCATAACAACAGAACACTCTTCATTGCAAAGATATTAAAGGGTAATACAAAACTAAAGCTATGAAAAAGTAAAATCAGTAAATCAAGATAAAGTATCTGAACATTAAAAAAAAGCTTGTGGATCAACACTACTTATTTTTAATACCTTCTGGATCCCTGGAGAAGTTCCAGAGAACTGGGAGGCAGCTATTTTGGAGCTAATACTTAAAAGGAGAAAACAACTAAATAAGTCTAGGATTCATCCTGATCTTGATCTTAGGAAAAATAATGTTGATATAGATTTCAATTAACAAAAACATAGAGAGAAAGCAATATAATTTAAGCCAAGATACACAGAGTTGTGGTAAATGAATCTTCCCAAGGTAGGCTGCTAGGTTTTTTGAGATTGTATGCTGAGTGCTCTTAGTAGAAGTGTTGACATAAAAAGAAATTTTATTTGGTTCTATATGATATTTTTCTTTAAGCATCAATAGCACATCAATGCATTAAATACTCTACTTAATATGTCACAAATGTAATTCCATGTGAGTATTTGCCAGTTAAATGTAATTTTGTGCCCCTCACTACACGAAAGACATTGAGGTGCTGGAGTGTGTCCTAAGAAGGGCAACGAAGCTGGTGAAGGGTCTGTATTACAAGTCTTATGAGGAGTGGCTGAGGGAACTGGGGTTGTTTAGCCTGGAGGAGTCTGAGGGGAGACCTTATTGTTCTCTACAACTACCTGAAAGGAGGTTGTAGCGAGGTGGTGTTGGTCTCTTCTCCCAAGTAACAAGCGATAGGACGAGAGGAAACGGCCTCAAGTTGTGCCATCTTAAAGGTATTTTCCAACCTAAATGATTCTATGATTCTAAGAGCATATGGCGTGCTCTGTGTAGAAAGAAGGACTCAGTAACCAGCTAGACAATGCAGACTCCCTGAGTTTGAATAAATCAGAGCTTGCAGCTTTGTTACAGGTGTCTCCTGTAAATAACAGGAGTGTACAGGTGACTCCTCCAAGTCCCAGTGAATGTTTTCATGTCACTTAAGTCCAATATGGACAATCTCAAAGGTTCCTGTTATCACCATCTTTCCCTGGAAAATGCATTCAGAAACAAACACATGCATGGCTCTGTTCATGACAGCACTGGAGCTCACTTTAGGTATTTAGCTTTGGAGGAACAGAAAGGATAATATGATCCCTGAAGGTGTTTCTGGTAGAACCATGTAGCAACATTAAGTACCAGGTTTTAGCTAGCACATTATATCTCTCAGAATTTTGATATGCATGTGATAAGAATTGCTCTGTTGGCATTCTGAATATTAGGAGCGACTTTGATTCTACCAGCTTAATTGATTCTGTATCTAAATTAATCATAGAATCATAGAATAATTTGGGTTAGAAGGGACCTTTAAAGGTCATCTAGTCCAACCCCCCCCCGCCATGAGCAGGGACATTTTCAACTAGATCAGGTTGCTCAGAGCCCTGTCCAACCTGACCTTAAATGTTTCCAGGGATGGGGCATCTACCACCTCTCTGGGCAACCTGTTCCAGTGTTTCACCACCCTCATTGTAAAAAATTTCTTCCTTATATCTAGTCTGAAATTAACTCAATCTGTAACCTCAGGATTGAGAATGAAATAGATTTGTATCTTTCTTTTAAGATGACAGTTTTTCAGCTGTTCAAGTTCTCTGCAGACCCGTTGTTTAGTACACTAACAAGAAGACATACCAGAGGCTGTAATTACCCCACAGGCTGCTGATCCCCAAACAACTTGGAGTGTTATATCACTGAACATGAGTCCTCCTGGGCTCTCCAGGGCTGAGGGCGAGAGCAAGAGCACAGGTAGGCAAGGGATGTTCAATCCCAACATGCTTCTCCATCTTTTCCATAGTGCATAAGAAATAAGATCAGAAGAGTGTACACTGTATGAGACCTCAAGGCAAGCACTGGGAAATCATAGAATCATAGAATCGTTTAGGTTGGAAAAGACCTTTAAGATCATCCAGTCCAACCATTAACCTAACATTACCGAGTCCACCACTAAACCAATTAAGGGTAGAGTAGCAACCCCATGCCTCCTGGCTTGGTGGCTGGATCATTTATAATGAAAGTAAAAACTAGGAATCATTAAGATTGGAAAGGACCGCTAAGATCATCATTCCAATCATCAACCCAACACCACCATGCCCACTAAACCATGTCCCAAAGTGCCATGTCTACCCATTTTTTGAACACTTCTAGGGATGGTGACTCCACCACCTATCTGGGCAGCCTGTTCCAATGCTTGACCACCCTTTCCGTGAAGAAATTTTTCCTAATATCCAATCTAAACCTCCCCTGGCGCAGCTTGAGCCCATTTTCTCTTGTCCTATCGCTAACTACATGGGAGAAGAGACCAACACCCACCTCACTACAACCTCCTTTCAGGTAGTTGTAGAGAGCGATAAGGTCTCCCCTCAGCCTCCTCTTCTCCAGACTAAACAACCCCAGTTCCCTCAGCCGCTCCTCATAAGGCCTGTGCTCCAGATCCTTCACCAGCTTTGTTGCCCTTCTCTGGACATGCTCCAGCACCTCAATGTCCTTCTTGTATTGAGGGGCCCAAAACTGGACACAGTATTCCAGGTGCAGCCTCACCAGCACCGAGTACAGGGGGACAATCACCTCCCTGCCCCTGCTGGCCACACTACTCCTGATACAGGCCAGGATGCTGTTGGCCTTCTTGGCCACCTGGGCACACTGTTGGCTCATGTTCAGCTGGCTGTCGACCAACACCCCCAGGTCCTTTTCAGCCAGGCAGCTTTCCAGCCACTCTTCCCCAAGCCTGTAGCGTTGCATGGGGTTGTTGTGACCCAAGTGCAGGACCCGGCACTTGGTCTTGTTAAACCTCATACAGTTGGCCTCGGCCTGTCGGTCCAGCCTGTCCACAGCCTGTCACACTTCAGGCCCCTGCTCCAGCAGCTGAGTGTATCAGACAGTTGATTCTTTTTTCCTTAACCCACCCACTGCAAGAGCATCAGTCTCTTCAGTATCTAGTCTTCCCCAGTGGAGCATCGAAGAAATCCATCCCTGCTCCAAGATCCTCCACTAGTATATGTGATCCTAGGATGTCTTTGTCTATATATTCCTAGTGTGTTTATTTATTGAAGAGAACCATGGAATCCTCCATTGCAGCAATATGCATGCTAACTCCTACTTCTATTCCCAGTAGTTCGTCTGGCAATTCTTCTCCTTGACTTAGGAGTATCTTTGATCAGATGACTCCAAGGAAATCTAGACAACATCCTTAAGGCCCTGTGTAACCCTTTTCATGATGCTTATATAATCCTCCCATGGGCATATAATGATTTTCTCCCCAGCACGTCGTGTCTCCTCGCATAGGAGGCAGAGGGCTGGGCCAGGAACTGCACGGGATCCTCTGTGCTCTCTCAGTGATAACACTGAGCCCGCACTTGCAGATGTCTGCTAGAAGGGACCTCTCTGCTTCAGTTTGTGAATGTGCAGAACTGGGGATGCTAAAGCAGGGACTCACCTTCCTATTTCTTTAAGCCAGATTCCTGCTACTAGCCTTCCTATGCCTGTTGCCATCTTCATTAAGCCTTGCATGTGAGCTGCCAGTAGAAACAGCATGCCTGATGTCTCATTTATGTTACTTCACTGACTCGCTAGCCCCTGGCTAGGAAGGCTCAGGTACTCTGTGCAGAAAGAAAGCCCAAATAGCTCCAAAACAACAACTGGAAGTCATGGGTTTTCTTGGCTCTGCAGTTGGAACTGTTTGAGCATGCCTAATTCCTGTTGTCCAGTTGTAGGAGGAGCATGTGGGACAGCTCAGAGCATGTCTCGGTTAGACCTTTCCTACCCTGGTAAGGAAAGAGGGATCCATGTCCTCCCTCTTCTCTTGTCTGCTGCCCTGGTTTTAAGAAGGTAAGGGTGTGAGGAATGCATGTATCCTCACCATTCCCAGGTCCAGCTCCTCTACAGCCCGTCTTGGAAAGACCCTAGAAGAAGTTGAGATGAAAGCTGTGGTAGAACTGATTAAGTAATGGTGCTGTAGCACAGACTTTGTCAAGAAAGCGTGATGAATTTGTAGAGCTGCCTAGTTGGTGATGGTTATATGTGAGGCCTGCTGTTTGTACAAGGCTCTTTGGAAATACTGATATATTTGTGAGCAGGCATTTCCTATTACGGGTCTGAACAAGCCCAAGGAACATAATCACCCAACAGTTTGAAACCACTGTGCATCATGTCAGAAATAAAGCTGGCCATGGCTTCAAAGAGTGGGTGCCATGCCTGTCTCACATTTGATACATCTTGTCTCCCTACTTCTCAAACCACTGTACACACCCTTTCTCTCTATGGGTTTGAAGAAGTGCTGTGTTTACTTGCAGGACTCTAACTGTGTGCATTGAACTCTGCTTAAAATCCAGCCCTACACATGCAAATGAGACACAGCCATCATGCTCTTGGCAATACACCACCAAGATCCTCCAGCTGTGCAGCTGATGCCCCAGTGTCCTAAACTGTGCTGCATCCTATTGGGCCACCAGGATTTGAAGGACAGGCTTTGTTTTAGGGTTTTGCCTCATGAATAGTAGTAATTTGTTCTGTGGTGACTTCCCAGCTGTTTTCCAACGGGCTGACATGTGACAACACAATGTCTCCAGTCAGTCTGAGGCCTCCCAAACCTCCAGCCATGACAAAGCAATTTTTATATCTCTCATATACAGCAGGCCAACATTTTCTAAGTTACCTCCGCTCTTTTTCCCACCCAAAAGTGCTCTGTATCCACTGGCTCTTTCTAGGGGGGAGGGCAATAGAAAGTGACACAGAGTCAGTCAGACATCCTTTTGTGTCCAGCATCCTGCCTCTGAGATTGGCTAAGGTAAGTACTTCAGAGGAAGGAGCAAGAAACCTTGCAAATGAAAAATATGTCTACGAACTAACCACCCCTTGTATTCCTAGCTGATGATTTATACCATGAAGCTAGGTAGTTTGCCTCTCTTTATATGTTTTTTCCTAGATAAATAAGAAATACTAAATTCCTGCTAGCTCTTGACCGCAATATTATCTTCCAGCTGTGAGTATCACAGGATAACACTAAGGAAAAGGACAATTTCCCATTCCTACATTTAAAATTGGTTTCCCTTCCTTTTCTTCATTTCTTAGGTATGACTTCCATTATAAGAAATGTCAACAGGCAGCTATTTATATACATTTCTAGTTTCTCACCTTTAAATTAACTGTCTGTAATCTTTCAGACTTCTCACATGCCTTAAACTCCCACTTCTTTTTGAAGATTTCTTTTGTTTTCAATATGCTGTCTCTGTTCTCTCTGACTAATATTTCTGATGAATTAGATATTCATTTAAATGCAATTTCAGTGTACCCATTACTGTATTATGTATATTGCCCCCATGATTACACTATTTACCATATAACCAAAATTAAAGGCAATATGCGACTATCTAAGATCAAGTACTCCCTCCCTCTATAATTTATTAAATGAGTTTGTTGGTCCCAAATCTCCTCTATTTCAAAATAGGAGTTAATAAATAAAACATATTTTAATAAGATTTTCATGAGCAGCTACAGAAGTATCATCACAGAAGATCTTCCAGCAAAATTTTGCCAGTGTGTTCAGCAGCATAAAAATATACATTTTTTCAGTCCTGAAATTCACCACTGAAACTGATCCTAACCAAAGCCTTAGTTCACTGAAGGAAGAATAGGACACTTTTGTACAGATTCACAAGGCAGTTTCTGTGGAGGGAGGAAATGCCCTTCCTTCAAGTGATACTATTAAAGCTCATTAAACTTTGAGCAGTACAATGGTACTTATTATTATGAAGTTGTTGAAGCAAATGCTTGAGCTCCTCCTCCTTGGTCTTTCTAGCCAATGTATTATGGGCTATTTTAAAAAGGGAGCTGTTACTGCACCTAAACTACCTCTGCAGCACAGTCAGAAAGAGGATAACAGGCCCAATCCTCAGCTGAATTATGTGTTGTGTTCCCGGACTCCACTGATTTACAAAGGGCGTAAAAAGATGAAGAATAGGATTTTCAGTATGTGTTTTTAATGTGACATGAGAAATGACCTGTTGAAAGATTGCAATCTTTCATTTGCATTGCACATGTTCTCAAAATCTTATGAAATTAAGTTATATTTCAACTATAGTTTGTTAAAAAAATGAACAATGAGATAAACATTTTTTTAATCATTAGCATTATGGGAAGCTTTCCCATACCCCACTATTGGGCTCAAATCTCAGCAATTAGTTTTGGTTATCAAATAATTGGCCAAGTTGCCTTCTCTTTGTTTTCGATAACGTTATTGGCACAACAGTGTACACCAGAGCTGTCAAGGATAATAAGGTATGCTAAATACCTTGGTACTGAGCACACTTCACAGCAGTAATGGGTTTTCACACAACAGACCTATCTTTTATACAGGCTATTCCTGAGAAGGAATTGGAGCTCATTATAATAACTCATTAGAGCTATGTGTATTATGAGTATTTGCCTTGCCGATCATACTCATAAATGGAGAGGAATAGATGTAAGGCAGGTGAACTTGAAATGGAATTTTTAATTTTTCTTGAAAAGATAATCTCCACAAAATGCTTTCTTTCTTTTCACCCAAAATGTTTCATTCAGTTTCAAGTTACATATTTCTTCCTTGACCTTTTTCTTAATCATAGAATCATAGAATCATAGAATTGTTTAGGTTGGAAAAGACCTTTAAGATCATCCAGTCCAACCATTAACCTACACTACCAAGTCCACACTAAACCAATCAAGGGTAGACTAGACTAAACCATGTCCCAGAGGGCCACATCTACCCATTTTTTGAACACTTCCAGGGATGGTGACTCCACCACCTCTCTGGGCAGCCTGTTCCAATGCTTGACTACCCTTTCCGTGAAAAATTTTTTCCTAATATCCAATCTAAACCTCCCCTGGCGCAGCTTGAGCCCATTTCGTCTTGTCCTATCGCTAACTACTTGGGAGAAGAGACCAACACCCACCTCACTACAACCTCCTTTCAGGTAGTTGTAGAGAGCAATAAGGTCTCCCCTCAGCCTCCTCTTCTCCAGACTAAACAACCCCAGTTCCCTCAGCCGCTCCTCATAAGGCCTGTGCTCCAGACCCTTCACCAGCTTTGTTGCCCTTCTCTGGACATGCTCCAGCACCTCAATGTCCTTCTTGCATTGAGGGGCCCAAAACTGGACACAGTATTCCAGGTGCGGCCTCACCAGCACCGAGTACAGGGGGACAATCACTTCCCTGCTCCTGCTGGCCATGCTATTCCTGATACAAGCCAGGATGCTGTTGGCCTTCTTGGCCACCTGGGCACACTGCTGGCTCATGTTCAGCCGGCTGTCGACCAACACCCCCAGGTCCTTTTCAGCCAGGCAGCTTTCCAGCCACTCTTCCCCAAGCCTGTAGCATTGCATGGGGTTATTGTGATCCAAGTGCAGGACCCGGCACTTGGTCTTGTTGAACCTCATACAGTTGGCCTCGGCACATTGATCCAGCCTGTCCAGGTCCCTCTGCAGGGCCATCCTACCCTCCAGCAGATCGACACTCCCACCCAACTTGGTGTCATCTGCAAACTTGCTGAGGGTGCACTCAATCCCCTCATCCAGATCATTGATAAAGATATTAAACAAGGCTGGCCCCAAAACAGAGCCCTGGGGAACACCGCTCGTGACCGGCCGCCAACTGGACTTAACTCCATTCACCACTACTCTCTGGGCTCGGCCACCCAACCATTTTTTTACCCAGAGAAGACTACGCCCGTCCAAGCCATGAGCTGCCAGCTTCCCAAGGAGAATATTATGGGAGACTGTGTCAAAGGCTTTGCTGAAGTCCAGGTAGATGACATCCACAGCTTTTCTTTCATCTACCAGGCGGGTAACCAGGTCATAAAAGGAGATCAGGTTGGTCAAGCAGGACCTGCCTTTCATGAACCCATGCTGGCTGGGCCTGATCCCCTGGTTGACCTGCACTTGCCTGTTGAGTTCACTCAATATGAACCTCTCCATAATCTTTCCCGGCACCGAGGTCAGGCTGACAGGCCTGTAGTTCCCCAGGTCCTCCTTCCGGCCCTTCTTGTAGATGGGCGTCACATTGGCAAGCCTCCAGTCATCAGGGACCTCCCCTGTTAACCAGGACTGCTGATAGATGATGGAAAGTGGCTTGGCAAGCTCCTCTGCCAGCTCCCTCAGTACTCTCGGGTGGATCCCATCTGGCCCCATAGTCTTGTGAGCGTCCAGGTGGCATAGCAGGTCGTTAACTGCTTCCTCCTGGACTATGAGGACTCCATACTGCTCTCCGTACCTGTCTTCTAGCTCAGGGGGCTGAGTACCCTGGGGTGACTGGTCTGGCTGTTAAACACAGAGGCAAAGAAGGCATTAAATACCTCAGCCTTTTCCTTGTCCTCGGTCACAATGTTCCCCCCCACATCCAGCAAGGGATGGAGATCCTCCTTGGCTCTCCTTTTATTGCTGATGTACTTATAAAAACACTTTTTATTATCTTTTACAACAGTGGCCAGATTGAGTTCTTGCTGGGCTTTTGCTTTTCTAATTTCCTCCAAGCATGCCCTAACAAGATCCCTGTACTCCTCCTGAGTTGCCCACCCCTTCTTCCAAAGGCAGTAGAGTCTCCTTTTTTCCCTGAGTCCCCGCAAAAGCTCCCTATTCAGCCAGGCCGGTCGTTTTCCCTGCCAGTTGGTCTTACGGCAGACGGGGACAGCCCGCTCCTGCGCCCTTAAGACTTCCTTCTTGAAGAAGGCCCAGCCTTCCTGGACCCCTTTGCCTTTCAGGACTGCCTCCCAAGTGACTTTCCCAACCAGTGGCCTGAACAGGCCAAAGTCTGTCCTCCGGAAGTCCATGGTAACAGTTTTTCTGCCCCTCCTCTTTACATCGCCGAGAATCGAGAACTCTATCATATCGTGGGCGCTAAGCCCAAGACGGCCTCCGACCATGATATCTCCCATGAGTCCTTCTCTGTTAGTAAGCAGCAGGTCAAGCAAGGCACCTCCCCTCGTAGGCTCGCTTACCAGCTGCGTCAGAAAGTTATCCTCCACACACTCCAGGAACTTTTGAGATTGTTGCCTCTCTGCTGTGTTGTATTTGCAGCAGATGTCCGTGAAGTTGAAGTCCCCCACGAGAACAAGGGCTAGCGATTGTGAGACTTCTGCCAGCCGCTTGTAGAACGCTTCATCTACCTCTTCATTCTGGTTGGGTGGTCTATAGCAGACTCCCAACAGGACATCTGCCTTGCTGGCCTTCCCCCTCATCCTTACCCATAAGCACTCGACCTTGTCATCACCACTGTCAAGCTCTATACAGTCAAAACACTCCCTAACATACAGAGCCACCCCACTGCCTCTGCTTCCCTGCCTATCCCTTCTGAAGAGCTTATAGCCATCCAATGCAGCACTGATCCCCTGGTTGATCTGCACTTGCCTGTTGAGTTCACTCAATATGAACTGCTCCGTAATCTTAACACTCATGAGAGTCATCCCACCACGTTTCTGTGATGGCTACTATGTCATAGCCATCCTGCTGCACAAGGGCTTCCAGCTCCTCCTGTTTGTTGCCCATGCTACGCGCATTGGTGTAGATGCACTTGAGCCGGGCTATCGATTTCACCCCCAATGTTGCCATGCCGCCCCTGGGCTCCTCACTAGCGGCCCCGTTTATATCCCCTTCCCCCTTCAAACCTAGTTTAAGGCCCTCTCAATGAGTCCCGCCAACTTGTGGGACTATGACCTAATGAATAGGTCTATTTTAAAAGGGCCTTTATTAAAGAAAAAGTGGAAAAACAAAGCTTCTAGTCAAGCAGCGCTTGACTTTTTCAGAATGAATCATGGCAATTCAAAATCTTCTAAACTTTTTAACTTTTTATAAAATCCCCTTCTGTTTTCTAAATGAAAGTGATTGGTGAATCCAGCTAAAATTTTCAAATTGTTTCTTCCTGATGCTACAACTTTCAGTGAATTTGCTGTTAACTGAAATGATTTCACCCCTCTCATTGTCCTACATTTGAAGCAATTTTTGAAGTGTTTAATCTTTCACCCAATTACATTCTGGTGTATTCTTTCCCTCCTAACCTTCTAAGTTCCCAAATTCTTCCTTACGTAGCCTGCAAAATATTAATTTCCTTTTGAGAACGTGGAAGCCTTAATCACTGCGGATTGTGCAGTAAGACCTCCAGGAAAAGCCTTAGTTCACCAGAAGAACCTATAGCTCTTAAGCAATGTGCTCAGATCACCCACCTCGATGAGGCTCCCAGTGTGCTGGGGTGGCACTGCCTCCCTGAAATGCAGTGCAGAGAGCTGCACTGTGCAGAGCCACTGGTACCTCAGCTAACCTGCATTAACACTGATTTGATGTGACCAAATTAGAGTGCGTGGCTGTGGCTAAGACAAGAAGAAATGAGGTTCAGCAGCACATGATACAGAGGACTTGGTGACTGGCTGTCGTGGTTTAGGCCCAGCCAGCAACTCAGTACCACGCAGCCGCTCGCTCACTCCCCCTACCCTGATGGGATGGGGGAGAGAATCGGAGGAGTAAGAGTGAGAAACACTCCTGGGTTGAGATAAGAACAGTTTAATAATTGAAATAAAATAAAGTAAAATAATAATAATAACAATATAATAATAATAGTAATAATAATATACAAAGCAAGTGATGCACAATGCAATTGCTCACCACCCACCGACCGATACCCAGACAGTTCCCGAGCAGCGGTCGCTGCTCCCTGGCCACCCCCCCCCCAGTTTATATACTGAGCATGACGTCATATGGTATGGAATAGCCCTTTGGTCAGTTTGGATCAACTATTCTGGCTGTGCCCCCTCCCAGTTTCTTGTGCGCCTGGCAGAGCATGGGAAGCTGAAAAAGTCCTTGACTAGCATAAGCAGTACTCAGCAACAACTAAAAACATCAGCATGTTATCAACATTCTTCTCCTACTAAATCCAAAACACAGCACTATGCCTGCTGCTAGGAAGAAAATTAACTCTATCCCAGCCGAAACCAGGACAGTATCCACCCCTTATTCTATACCATCTACGTCATGCACAGGCCCTCCCCTTTCCAATGTGTTCCAATTAATCACCACCGCTTTCCCTATCTTGATATACACACAGATATCATTCCCTTCGTCTATGGCCCATCCCTCTAAAATGTCCATTGAGTTCATTTAGCCCATGACTTTGGGTTCCATCTGTCATCACGGTCTTTCAGAGCAGGAGAGGTGGTGTGCAGTGTTGGACTGTTGCATGCTGAAGTCAGTTCTCATTCCAACATGGTTTCATCAAAGTTCATTTTCATTAAGCTGGGCAATTCTTATTGCAATACCATTGATGTGGCATATAGCAATCATAATATACAGTATTATATACTTAATATTAACCTACTATATTATTATATTAACATGCAGTTAAGAGATAACATACAGTTAAGAGATAACATACAGTATTATAAAACAATTAATATCATACAATTCAGTTCATTAGCTATTTTCACCCAAAATCAAATTCCCTTGAGGTACACATTGGGCTTCCCCATCCTTTCGCATCACCCACCAAGTGCACCCAGGTCCTTGAGGAAAAGCAATCCCACGAATGGGTTTGCCTTTGCCAGAGGGGGAAGTAACCCAGACTGTCTTCCCCAGCATATTTTTCATGTGCACTACAGGGACTTTATCTCCTTCTACAGTACGTAGAAGTTTTGATTGGGCAGGGCCAGCTCGATTGGCAGATCCCCTGGTGTTGACTAACCAGGTGGCTTTTGCTAAATGCGTATCCCAATGTTTAAATGTCCCAGCACCCATTGCTCTCAGGGTAGTCTTTAACAATCCATTGTATCGCTCAATTTTCCCGGAGGCTGGTGCATGGTAAGGGATGTGATACACCCACTCAATGCCGTGCTCTTTGGCCCAGGTGTCTATGAGGTTGTTTCGGAAATGAGTCCCGTTGTCTGACTCAATTCTTTCTGGGGTGCCATGTCGCCACAGGACTTGCTTTTCAAGGCCCAGGATGGTGTTCCGGGCGGTGGCATGGGGCACGGGATATGTTTCCAACCATCCAGTGGTTGCTTCCACCATGGTGAGCACATAGCGCTTGCCTTGGCGGGTCTGTGGGAGCGTGATGTAATCAATCTGCCAGGCCTCCCCATATCCCACATCAGCAATAAAAGGAGAGCCAAGGAGGATCTCCATTCTTTGCTGGATGTGGGGGGGAACATTGTCACCGAGGACAAGGAAAAGGCTGAAGTACTTAACGCCTTCTTTGCCTCTGTGTTCAACAGCCAGACCGGTCATCCCCAGGGTACTCAGGCCCTTGAGCAAGAGGATAGGGATAGGGACCAGAATGGAGCCCTCATAGTCCAGGAGGAAGCAGTTAATGACCTGCTATGCCACCTGGACGCTCACAAGTCTATGGGGCCGGATGGGATCCACCCAAGAGTACTGAGGGAGCTGGCAGAGGAGCTTGCCAAGCCACTTTCCATCATCTATCAACAGTCCTGGTTAACAGGGGAGGTCCCTGATGACTGGAGGCTTGCCAATGTGACGCCCATCTACAAGAAGGGCCGGAAGGAGGACCCGGGGAACTACAGGCCTGTCAGCCTGACCTCGGTGCCGGGGAAGATTATGGAGAGGTTCATCTTGAGCGAACTCCACAGGCAGTACAGGTCAACCAGGGGATCAGGCCCAGCCAGCATGGCTTCATGAAAGGCAGGTCCTGCTTGACCAACCTGATCTCCTTCTATGACCTGGTGACCCGCCTGGTAGATGATGGAAAGGCTGTGGATGTCATCTACCTCGACTTTAGCAAAGCTTTTGACACCGTCTCGCATAATATCCTCCTCGGGAAGCTGGCAGCTCACGGCTTAGACAGGCATACTCTTCGCTGGGTAAAGAACTGGTTGGGTGGCCGAGCCCAGAGAGTAGTGATAAATGGTGTTAAGTCCAGTTGGCGGCCGGTCACGAGCGGTGTTCCCCAGGGCTCTGTTTTAGGGCCAGTCTTGTTCAATATCTTTATCAATGATCTGGATGAGGGGATCGAGTGCACCCTCAGTAAGTTTGCAGACGACACCAAATTGGGTGGGAGTGTCGATCTGCTCGAGGGTAGGATGGCCCTGCAGAGGGACCTGGACAGACTGGATCGATGGGCCGTGGCCAACTGTATGAGGTTCAACAAGGCCAAGTGCCGGGTCCTGCACTTCGGTCACAACAATCCCATGCAACGCTACAGGCTTGGGGAGGAGTGGCTGGAAAGCTGCCTGGCCGAAAAGGACCTGGGGGTGTTAGTAGATAGCCGGCTGAACATGAGCCAGCAGTGTGCCCAGGTGGCCAAGAAGGCCAACAGCATCCTGGCTTGTATCAGGAATGCTGTGGCCAGCAGGAGCAGGGAGGTGATTGTCCCCCTGTACTCGGCGCTGGTGAGGCCGCACCTGGAATACTGTGTCCAGTTTTGGGCCCCTCACTACAAGAAAGACATTGAGGTGCTGGAGCGTGTTCAGAGGCGGGCAACGAAGCTGGTGAAGGGTCTGGAGAACAAGTCTTATGAGGAGCGGCTGAGGGAACTGGGGTTGTTTAGCCTGGAAAAGAGGAGGCTGAGGGGAGACCTTATCGCTCTCTACAACTACCTGAAAGGAGGTTGTAGTGAGGTGGGTGTTGGTCTCTTCTCCCAAGTAGCTAGCGATAGGACAAGAGGAAATGGGCTCAAGCTGCGCCAGGGGAGGTTTAGACTGGAAATTAGGAAAAATTTCTTTACGGAAAGGGTGGTCAGGCATTGGAACAGGCTGCCCAGAGAGGTGGTGGAGTCACCATCCCTGGAGGCATTTAAAAAACGGGTAGATGTGGCACTTCGGGATATGGTTTAGTCTGGTCTACCCTTGATTAGTCTAGAGTGGGCTTGGTAGTGTAGGTTAATGGTTGGACTGGATGATCTTAAAGGTCTTTTCCAACCTAGATGATTCTATGATTCTATGATTTATATTTCAGCCATCGTTCACTATACCCGAGGGGCTTGAACTGCTTGGCTTGCTTGATTGCAGCGCATGTTTCACACTCATGAATAACCTGTGCAATACTGTCCATAGTTAAGTCCACCCCTCGATCACGAGCCCATTTATACGTTGCATCCCTTCCTTGATGGCCTGAGGTGTCATGGGCCCACCGAGCTATAAATAATTCACCCTTATGTTGCCAGTCCAAATCCACCTGAGCCACTTCAATCTTAGCAGCCTGATCTACTTGCTGGTTGTTTTGATGTTCTTCAGTGGCCCGACTCTTAGGTACATGAGCATCTACATGACGAACTTTTACAACCAGGTTCTCTACCCGGGCAGCAATATCTTGCCACAATGCGGCAGCCCAGATGGGTTTGCCTCTGCGCTGCCAGTTGCTCTGCTTCCATTGCTGCAGCCACCCCCACAGGGCATTTGCCACCATCCATGAGTCAGTATAGAGATAAAGGACTGGCCACTTTTCTCTTTCAGCAATATCTAAAGCCAGCTGGATGGCTTTCACCTCTGCAAACTGACTCAACTCCCCTTCTCCTTCAGCAGTTTCTGCGACTTGTCGTATAGGACTCCATACAGCAGCTTTCCACCTCCGATGCTTTCCCACAAGACGAGAGGACCCATCAGTGAACAGGGCATATTGCTTTTCATTTTCTGGCAATTTATTATACAGTGGGGCCTCATCAGCACGTGTCACCTCCTCCTCTGGTGATATTCTAAGGTTTTTTCCTTCTGGCCAGTCCATGATCACTTCCAAGATTCCTGGGCGACTGGGGTTTCCTATTCGAGCCCGTTGTGTGATCAATGCAACCCACTTACTCCATGTAGCATCAGTTGCATGATGTGTAGAGGGGACCCTCCCTTTGAACATCCAGCCCAACACCGGCAGTCGGGGTGCCAGCAGGAGCTGTGCTTCAGTACCAACCACTTCTGAAGCAGCTCGAACCCCTTCATATGCTGCCAGTATCTCCTTCTCAGTTGGAGTATAGCGGGCTTCGGATCCTCTGTATCCCCGACTCCAAAACCCTAGGGGTCGACCTCGAGTCTCCCCTGGTGCTTTCTGCCAGAGGCTCCAGGTAGGGCCATTCTCCCCGGCTGCAGTGTAGAGCACATTTTTAATATCCTGCCCTGACCAGACTGGCCCAAGGGCTACTGCATGAACTATCTCACGTTTAATTTGTTCAAAGGCTTGTTGTTGCTCAGGGCCCCATTTGAATTCGTTCTTCTTCTGGGTCACTTGATAGAGAGGGCTTACGATCTGGCTGTAATTTGGAATATGCATTCTCCAAAACCCCACAACGCCTAAGAAAGCTTGTGTTTCCTTTTTGCTAGTTGGTGGGGACATAGCTGTTATTTTGTTAATCACATCCATTGGGATCTGACGACGTCCATCTTGCCATTTTATTCCTAAAAACTGGATCTCCTGTGCAGGCCCCTTGACCTTACTCTGTTTTATGGCAAAACCAGCCTTCAGAAGGATTTGGACTATTTTCTTTCCCTTTCTCAAAAACGTCTTCTGCTGTGTTGCCCCACACAATGATGTCATCAATGTACTGCAGATGTTCTGGAGCTTCACCCTGTTCCAGTGCCATCTGGATCAGTCCATGGCAAATGGTGGGGCTGTGCTTCCACCCCTGGGGCAGTCGGTTCCAGGTGTACTGAACACCCCTCCAGGTAAAAGCAAACTGGGGTCTGCACTCTGCTGCCAAAGGGATGGAGAAAAATGCATTAGCAATATCAATTGTGGCATACCACTTAGCTGCCTTTGACTCCAGTTCATATTGAAGTTCTAGCATGTCTGGCACGGCAGCACTCAGCGGCGGTGTAACTTCGTTCAGGCCACGATAGTCCACTGTTAGTCTCCACTCCCCATTAGACTTTCGCACTGGCCATATGGGACTGTTAAAGGGTGAGCGAGTCTTGCTGATCACTCCCTGGCTCTCCAGTCGATGAATCAGGTTATGGATGGGAATCAGGGAGTCTCGGTTGGTGCGATATTGCCGCCTGTGCACAGTTGTGGTAGCGATCGGCACCTGTTGTTCCTCAACCTTCAGCAACCCTACAATCGAAGGGTCCTCTGAGAGACCGGGCAAGGTGGACAACTGTTTAATTTCCTCTGTCTCCAAAGCAGCTATACCAAAAGCCCACTGGTACCCTTTTGGGTCCTTGAAATACCCTCTCCTGAGGTAGTCTATGCCAAGGATGCACGGAGCGTCTGGGCCAGTCACAATGGGGTGCTTTTGCCACTCATTCCCAGTTAGGCTCACTTCAGCTTCCAGTACAGTTAGCTGTTGGGATCCCCCTGTCACTCCAGAAATACAAATGGGTTCTGCCCCTCTATAGTTTGATGGCATTAGCGTGCACTGTGCACCAGTGTCCACTAGAGCATTATACTCCTGTGGGTCTGACGTTCCAGGCCATCGAATCCACACAGGCCAGTAAACCCGGTTGTCCCTTTCCTCCACCTGGCTGGAGGCAGGGCCCCTCTAACACTGGTCACAGTATTCACTGTTCACTTCCTGTAAATGTGAATCAAAAGTCCCCTGATCAAGGTCGGAAGTAAAATTAGCCCTCTTACTCTGTCTCGGGAACTGCTCACTGGAAACTGGAGCTGCAATTTTCCTGGGAGAACCGCCTTTTCTAATAGTTTTTCCTTGCAACTCACGCACCCGTGCCTCTAAGGTTGAGGTGGGTTTTCCATCCCACTTTCTCATGTCCTCTCCATAATCACGCAGGTAAAACCACAGGGTGCCCCGTGGTGTGTATCCTCTATATCCTCTCTCTTGAGCATAGGGACGTTGACTCCTAATGGCTGAGACACTGGTCCGTGCAGGTGGGGAGTAGGACAGATCCTCTCTGAGTTGTTGGAACTCTTGGCACATTTTTTCAGACAGTTTTTCCACAGCCGAGACACAGGCCCGTAGGGAGGAAGAGAGCTTTTCTTCGTAGTCCCGGAGTTGTCTAGCCACTTCATCCACCGTTGGTGCCTCGTCGTCTTTCCAGGCTAGTATTGCCAACGAGTTGGAATACGATGCTGGTGCGCTCCGTACCACCTTCCGCCACATGGATTGTGTGCACCTGACTTCATCTGGGTCTTTGGTTAACTGCTCATCATTCAGGTCACTGTAAATCACCTCCAGCACGCCTAATTCCCTCAGGTACTGGATACCTTTCTCTACGGTGGTCCATTTGCTTGGGCGGTATAAAACATCCTCCTTGAAGGGATACCTTTCCTTCACGCTTGACAGAAGTCGCCTCCAGAGGCTGAGCGGTTTTGCCCCTTTTCCAATTGCTTTGTCAATGCCCCCTTCCCTGGAAAGGGATCCCAGCTGCTTGGCTTCCCTACCCTCTAAATCCAGGCTACTGGCCCCGTTATCCCAGCATCGGAGCAGCCAGGTGATGATGTGCTCGCCTGGATGACGACCGAAATCTTTTTGCATATCTCGCAGCTCACTCAGGGATAGGGATCGAGTGGTCACCATCTCATTTATGGGTTCTTCCTCCTCTGGTTCTCGTGATGGCCCTGGTTCATCTTCATCCCTTACTAAACGAACTGATTTCCTCGTGTATTTTGTCTTCTGTATAGGGGCAACTGATACCGGCGCAGGTTGGTTCTCTGGTTTAGCCGCAGTGCCTGCCACTGGGGTTGGAGTGGCTGCAGTACCTGTGGTGGGTGTTGGAGTAGCCGCAGTGCTTGTGGCTGTGGTTGGAGTAGCCACAGTGCTCATGGCTGTGGTTGGAGTAGCCACAGTGCCTGTTGTTTTGTCATCAGATCCAGAGACCTTCTCTTTCCCTTGAGGGTACTGAATAGTGTTGAACAGGGCTCTATGAGCATGGGCCAGTCCCCAGCATGTTGCAATGAGTTGTGTCTCTTTGGAGTTGCCAGGGTGAGAACATACTTCTTCCAAATACTTTACTAGTTCTTCAGGATTCTGCACTTGTTCAGGGGTGAAGTTCCAAAACACTGGAGGTCCCCACTGCCCTAGGTACTTGCACATACGATCCCACACACCCTGCCACTCATAACTCTCCAGCCTTGGGGCAGATCTCTGGATGATATTCTTAAATTGCTTACTAACCTTTGTCAAAACCAAAACAATATTCCCAAGAAGTATCAATAGAAGTATCTTAACTGCCCAGGGATGTTCAAAATACTGAAAACTTTCTGTAATGAGGGAGGAAGCATTATAGAATAAGGTAATGAAGGTGCCATTCTGTAGTTCCTCCACAACAAACGTCTCCGAGGGAAAGGTATAATTGCTAACTCTCTCCATGAGGTGGTACCCGAAGTACAGTAATGACTTGTGTATAAAACCCAGATACAAAACCATGCTCAAGGTCAGGATTTTGATAAGGAACCTCCCAATCAAAACGTCCTTAATCACTACAGAGCATAGCGCAATGCACAGACCAACACCAAGCTTTAACATGCACAGCCAAGAAAAGAACATGGTACAGATCAGATGAACTAATATCATGACCGGCAACTGTTAACAGATTCCTTAATACACTCTAGTTAATCTGTTCTTATCTCAAACCCTTCGTGCCCCACGTTGGGCGCCAAAAAGGACTGTCGTGGTTTAGTCCCAGCCAGCAACTCAGTACCACGCAGCCGCTCGCTCACTCCCCCTACCCTGATGGGATGGGGGAGAGAATCGGAGGAGTAAGAGTGAGAAACACTCCTGGGTTGAGATAAGAACAGTTTAATAATTGAAATAAAATAAAGTAAAATAATAATAATAACAATATAATAATAATAGTAATAATAATATACAAAGCAAGTGATGCACAATGCAATTGCTCACCACCCGACGACCAATACCCAGACAGTTCCCGAGCAGCGGTCGCTGCTCCCCGGCCAACCCCCCCCAGTTTATATACTGAGCATGACGTCATATGGTATGGAATAGCCCTTTGGTCAGTTTGGATCAACTATTCTGGCTGTGCCCCCTCCCAGTTTCTTGTGCGCCTGGCAGAGCATGGGAAGCTGAAAAAGTCCTTGACTAGCATAAGCAGTACTCAGCAACAACTAAAAACATTAGCATGTTATCAACATTCTTCTCCTACTAAATCCAAAACACAGCACTATGCCTGCTGCTAGGAAGAAAATTAACTCTATCCCAGCCGAAACCAGGACACTGGCAAACAGGGATAATCTGATTGTAACAGTGCAGTGTCCCAAAGGATGGAAGAAAAAAGATTGTTCTCATTAACCCTCTTAACTACATTCCATTTTTATATATAATATGACACATAGTGTAGAGCTAGCTGACAAAGGAGAGTCATTTTTAGAGTAGCTCAAATTGTATGTCTGGTGACTACGTGCTCTGAAGGCTATCATCTCAGAGCAGAGGCTATACTGACACCTATATATCTAGATGTATTCATTTGAGGGTATGTAAGTCCTCGGGGAGTAAGGCACTCAGTATGCAAGGGAATGGAGGCAGGCTATTCTAAAAATGCCAGGCCACTTCATGGCCTAATTCACCTAAAGTTTTGGGGGCCTGTTTTGTGATTTAGAATTCTGTATAAAAAAAATGTGACTCGTGAATGCTCTTAATAACGCCACATCGCTCACTCGCCACATAGGCACACGGCTCTTGGGGGAGTGTCATTTATCCCTCTTGAAATGTGTGGCTCCAGTTCTGGTGAGGCCAGTCCCAGGCAGCGGCCTGATCCTGCGGAGGATGTGGTACCTACTGGAGCTGCCAACCACGAGATGAGAGTGAACCTTTCAAGTTCAGGCCCATGTAGCACAAATCTCCCTGAATCTCTGAAAGGCAAACACATGAGTTAATCACAGCAACACACACACATATTCCCAGCAATGTAGTCCAAACGGCATTGTGTTTATGAAAGATATTTGTTTAAGAATTGCTGACTTTTTTTCCCTAACAACTTAGGTGCTCAATTTGGCAACCTACCCTCCTTTCAGTTTTGGACTCAGACTCAGCAGTCTCTGGAGACTTTCCCTGCTTAACTGCTAAGCCCAGGGAGAAGCAGCAGCCACCCTTGCGCTGTGCCTGTTAGCGGGGGCACCTGCGCTGTGGACATCCCCGCCACGCTGGCTGCCAGTGCCAGTACCCTTATATGGAGATCAGCTCATGCTGACCTTGCACAACTCACTTTATCTCGAAACAAGGAATAAATGGTGCTGGCATGGAGATGTGGCTGCTAGAGCTTGAGCCATGCCTAATGCACAGGCACACACACACGAGCGCATTTTGTCTCTGCACCTGTTTGTGCATCTTTCTTCTGTGTATGAGGGCACTGGCCTCTCTTCTGTCCCCAGGATCTCCACGCTCAGCCGTTTTGCTGTGCTCACCCGTCACTGCTTTTCCCCCTTCATCCTCAGCCCCATCCCCTCTTCACTGACGGTCTTGCTCTGCTGAGCATTTGGCAAGAGTGCTATGCATTTCCCAGGTGCGTTGCTCACATTTGTTCCCTCTCATATTTCTAGCTGGCCAGTTCTGCTCTCCTCTCTTCACTTCTGCCTCTTCTGCTTTCCACCTTTGGCAGGGTTTTTTTTCATCTCAAGCATCCTCAAACACCTTTCCTTTCTGTCTACCTTTCAACCTTATCTCCTGGCCAGGATCTTAAATCAAAGACACATAAGCTTTGGTTTGTGTCTGCCATTTGTCTGATGACTTCCCTTTCTCATTCTGTCCTTCTGAGAACATACCTTTTTTGCTCTCTTTCCCTCTCTTTCAGCCAGGTAATCAAGTGCATCCTTTAGGAAGGGCTAGGTTGCCTCTCTATTCTTGCTGCAAGCCAGGAGTGGGACTTCATTGGCAAAAAGAAACGGTGGCCTGCTCTAGCTGCAGAACATGCCATTAAATAGTAAAATAATATTTGCATAAAAAACCCCAACAAAGTTCTGTGTTTGCCCTTCCAGCAACCTCCGCTCTCCATTAATTCACCTTCTCTGAGCATTGCCACTGTGGCTATCCCTGTGCCCACACTTATACTGACTTTTAGCAGATTTTGCTCTTCTTAGTCTTACCGTACCTTATTTTCATTTCTTTTCCCTTTACAACCCTCTCTGTCATTCCTGCTGCCTCCTTTTCTCCTTCCTCCTTCTTCTCTCCCTCCTTCTTCCTTTACCCCACCCCCCAAAAAAAATGCATCTTTGGCCATATTGGCTATCCTTGAGTCTGTTCTCCTCCCTGAAGACTGGGTTTTGGGGCTGATCTGCTCAGAGAAGCAAGAAGAAACTCGTGCTCATGGACAGCTGCAAAAAGGGGAAGCTGCTGGCTGGAAGGTAGGGTGGCAGGAGATGGGCCTGGCCCACATCCTCGGGATTTGGCAGCCTGGCACATCCCCCTTAAGTGACAGATCTGTGTTTTCTAGCATAACATTTTGTGCAGTAGGGTCCTGTAACTGATATTGGCCTTTGACTCCCCTGCAACAGAGATGGTGAAATAGCACATAAAACTAAGAGGACTTGGCAGAAACTCATCAGCTCCTACCCACATCCTTCTTCATCTGTCTTCTCTCTTCTCTATCTCCAAGCCTATTTCTTTCTGAGAAGCTGCTTCTTCACAAATGTGAAAACCCACTTGGTTCTGTCTTCTTTCTCTCCTTGCTCTTGCACTCCCTGCTCCTATAAAGGAAGCCATATTCAAGCCCACTTCTCATCTCATCACCATTCATTCCTAATCATGAGCAAGTTACTTTCCCTCCTTCTTGTTCCCATTCTCTTGTTTTCTAATCCTTGCACCCCCTCCTTAATCCTCCCCAGCTGAAATATCATTGTTGTTGCTCCTCAACTCAAATGGCTGAGAGCAGAGCTCATAAGAGTGAATTTTCATATCTCTGCCCAGACTGAGGTTATTCATTAATCCAGGCTGTTGTTGAAGGAGCTCTGGGAAGTTTTATCTGCCATAACCGCTACACAGAACAGTGTGAAACACAGCAGCAATAAAAGACATTATTATGAACCCCTCCTCATCCCTCAGGCTGGACCCTCGAGCAATTTGTCATTCAAGTGGCCAATCTCTGCAGGGTTCACAGTGCTTGTGGGCCTTCCCAGGCATGATGTGAAGGGCAAGGACTTCCAGTGCAGGCCCTCTGTCATTGGAGCAGATCAGGAAATCAAAATCCTTTCTAGCCAGGATCCCATTTCATACTTCTCTTTCCTGCACTTAGGAAACAGAGGTGCCTTCTGGAGGCTATGGGAGTTTACAGATTGCAATAGCTTTGAGAAGAAGGGCTCTTGTTCCATCTTGTGGGGAACGAGCACAGCTCATTTCAATATATTCTTGTAGCTCTAATCTGTCTGTGAATGGAAAAAAAAAACCCAAACCAAACCAAACCAAAATTTAACAGATGAAATTACCACCGAGCAGCAGTGGTAGCCTTGGCAGAAGGCAATGGGAAGCTGGGCAGGGAACTGCAGGGACAGTTTACCTGTTGTAAGTGCCATCCTCCATGTACTTCTAACTGCACTGCAAAAATCAAAATGTGAATCAACTGTGCTGCAAAAATAAAAATGTGTCTCCATTTTCTATCTGAAATCTGAAAATTTATTTTTTCTGTTTATTTTTGAGATCAGGGAAACATGATCTGAAATGAAATTATATTTCTCCACACGGCTATAGGGTGCTCCCAGGCAAATGCCCTAAGCAACAGTCTGGAGCAAAGCCAGGAGCAATAATCCTAATGTACTGGCCAGAGCTGTTCAGGACAGGGGATCTGTACTAATAAACTAAACATGGCCAGATGCAGATCTGAGCAGCAGCATGTGACTGTCCATAACGATGAGCCATTAGCAGAGCACTGGCAGCGTTTTGGCCCTTGAGACCCCAGGCTGCAGCAGGTGAGGGGTGGGCACATCTCAGGGTTAGCCTGTGCTGTCCACCTTTCCAGGGAGCAGCTTGAATGTGGCCACCCATCTTTGGAGGCGAGTGGGGTGAAGCTGTATGAGTGCATACTGTGCCATGCTAGCTGCCCTCAGGGCTAGAGAAACCATTTTCTTCACTAGAATAGATATAGCCTCTTGGTTTGTCTTAGGTGTGTTCTGGTATGCATAAAAAATCATACTCTTCAGGGGATTTAGGCACAGGGGCCTGTGAATTTCTGAATCCTAAAGAGCCATAGGCAAGGAGATAGGTACCTAGATAGTCACACCAGCCAAGAGAGTGGTGCTATTGGGCATGCAAGATAGCACAGCTACTGTTGCCTAAGGTTGTTTTTGTCAGAAACTGTAAGTGCTTTTGGTATTTCAAGTGCCTCAACAGGTTAGATGGGTTTTTTGAAAAATTGTTTTCTTGCAGATAGGCACCTGAAACCCATGTATGCAGCACTGAAGTTCCTCAGCGCTATTTTGGGTCTGGTTTGGGTATCTTTGTTTAACAGATTGATCAGTTCATGTTTAGATCTAGCTTGAAATTCTGCTTGCAGTGTGTATCCTGTGCAGTGCTGGCCTGGCATGTTGGCAGTTTGTCTCCCATTGTGGCATTAAACTAGCACCTGTTTTGTCCCTTGCAAGACATGAGGGAATTGGCAGAGCAGGTCTGCTGCAGAATTGGGCAGTAAGTGGGATTTCCCAAAATGTCCATGACAAGTTTTACAGCAGCACTGAGCCTCTCTGGGCCTGATCCTCTCCCTCTCTACCCTTGTGTGGCCATGTCTGCAGAAGGACAGAGTGCACCGGGTATCCCCACCTGCAGATTCATAAAGCAATTGCTGCTGTTATGGTTTATATCACTTCGTCCAGTTGCCAGCTGTGACTGGATTGGGCTCATCGCTTTTCACAAGGGCAGAGCTAAATAAGTCTCAGAAATCTTGTGAACTGTTAGCACAACATGCTACATTACCTATATGCAGACTTTTTCACCACAGTTGATTCTTGACCTATCCAGTTTTCATGATTCCTGGTGCCCATTGTAAAATGTCTAATTGGTTTGAGCATTGTCAACATCTTGTTTGAACTTCATGACATGTGGTTGTTGTGTGCCATGAAGGACTTTGTTCAGATAATTTTCCCCCCAGCTTTCTTGGGGGAATTTGATACCAATATTCATGTCTGAGTTACAAGGGGTGTTTACAATTTCATTGGGTGAAACTCAGAGGAAACCCTCATTATCTTAAGCAGCTCATAAAAAAATATTTAAATAATTTAAATAACTTATCTAGTTCAGTTGTGAGCCTGTTGTGGACAGCATCTCACACATATGCAAAATTGGTTTATGGAAAAAGCCCTGATACAATCTGACACCATGTCAGAGCATATCAGTGGTTTAAAAAAAATACTCCTTTTTCAGGAAAGCAAATTATTTGGTTCCTACTCCAGACATGTTTATCCTACGCATGTCAGATAAGTGTCATAAGACAAGAGTTGCCACTGTTTTTTGCATGGCAACATAGTGGTCTTGCATTCCCAGATATCCAAATCCAAATGAGATTGCACTGTACGGCATGGGCCAAATTATTCTCTGAACACATCTCATATACCTCTGCCTTCCTCACCTCAAATAGAAAAAGGTTGTGCAGGGTTAAAGCAGAAGAGAATTTAGCTTTCTGAAATTTCTTATTTTTACCTTACATCATCTTTGTATGCTACCACCTTTTCAAGTGTGAGCAGCTAAAAAGGGCAATGGCTCTGGTTTGCCCCCTTAAACATTGCTAATTCATAGAATCATAGAATCATAGAATGGTTTGGGTTGGAAGGGACCTTAAAGATCATCTAGTTCCAACCCCCCTGCCATGGGCAGGGATACTTTCCACTAGACCAGGTTGCTCAAAGCCCCATCCAGCCTGGCCTTGAACACTTCCAGGGAGGGGGCATCCACAACTTCTCTGGGCAACCTGTTCCAGTATCTCACCACCCTCATAGTGAAGAATTTTTTCCTAATATCTAATCTAAATCTACCCTCTTTCAGTTTAAAATTGTTACCCTTTGTCCTATCACTACACTCCCTGATAAAGAGTCCCTCCCCATCTTTCCTGTAGGCCCCCTTTAAGTACTTGAAGGCCGCTATAAGGTCTCCCCAGAGCCCTCTCTTCTCCAGGCTAAACAACCCCAACTCTCTCAGCCTGTCCTCATAGGGGAGGTGCTCCAGCCCTCGGATCATCTTCGTGGCCCTCCTCTGGACCCTCTCAAAAAGGTCCATGTCCTTCTTATGCTGGGGGCCCCAGAGCTGGACACAGTACTCCAGGTGGGGTCTCACGAGAGTGGAGTAGAGGGGCAGAATCACCTCCCTTGACCTGCTGGGCACGCTTCTTTTGATGCAGCCCAGGATACGATTGTCTTTCTGGACTGCAAGCACACATTGCTGGCTCATATTCCATTTTTCATTCACCAATACCCCCAAGTCCTTCTCTGCAGGGCTGCTCTCAATCAATTCAGCAGCCAGTCTGTATTGATATTGGGGATTGCCCTGACCCATGTGCAGTACCTTGCACTTGACCTTGTTGAACTTCATGAGGTTCGCACAGGCCCACCTCTCTAACCTGTCAAGGTCCCTCTGGATGGCATCCCTTCCCTTTAGAGTATCAACCACACCACTCAGCTTGGTGTCATCCGCAAAGTTGCTGAGGGTGCACTCAATCCCACTGTCCATGTCCCTGACAAAGATGTTAAATAATACTGGTTCCAATATGGACCCCTGAGGGACATCACTTGTCACTGGTCTCTACTTGGACATCGAGCCGTTGACCACAACTCTTTGAGTGCGACCATCCAGCCAATTCCTTATGCACCGAGTGGTCCACCCATCAAATCCATGTCTCTCCATTTTAGAGACAAGGATGTTGTGTGGGACAGTATCAAATGCTTTGCACAAGTCCAGGTAGATGATGTCAGTCGCTCTTCCCTTATCCACCAATGCTGTAACCCCATTGTAGAAGGCCACCAAATTTGTCAGGCATGATTTGCCCTTTTTGAAGCCATGTTAGCTCTCACCAATCACCTCTCTGTTTTCCATGTGCCTTAGCATAGTTTTTAGGAGGATCTGCTCCATGATCTTGCCAGGCACAGAGGTGAGACTGACTGGTTGGTAGTTCCCCAGGTCTTCCTTTTTTCCCTTTTTAAAAATGGGGGTTATGTTTCCCTTTTTTCCAGTCACTGGGAACTTCACCAGTCTGCCACAACTTTTCAAATATGATGGATAGTGGCTTAGCAACTTCATCTGCCAATTCCCTCAGGACCCTCGGATGCATCTCATCAGATCCCATGGACTTGTACACATTCAGGTTCCTCAGGTTCTCTTATGGGAGAGAGGAAACAATACAGTGTGTTGCTACAAAGCAACTTAAACTATGCATTTCAGTATGGACATGTACAAGCATTCAGGAGTGTGATGAATGATCTGTGGAGATGTGTTGGCCAAGTTCAGCCTTTCATTTGGATATTGGATAATATATCAGGTGCAATATAAATGTTGTCCCCTTGGAAAAAAGAGTGATATAACAGTGAAGAGAAAAGAGATTGTCTTTGTTTTATGGAGGAGGCAAGGGGAGATAAGTAATCCTCTGTAAACAAACCACAATTATACAGCAGGTGAAAGATGATGAGGAGAGCTGGTTAAATGAGATCTTCTTTAGTGGCATAATATTATAGAAATAACAGAGTTAATATATTATTTATTAAGAGAAGCAGAATCCTGCACCCCGCAGATCTCTGAAGAGTTGTTGGTAATAAGTACAATATTCTCTCCATAGCAATGTTCTGCTTTATTATTAATGGACAGTCTCATTAATTAGCCATATCTATAAGTGCAGGCAGCACAACTGGCTTTAGGAAGTTACTTCATTATTCACAGAATCAGAGAACTGTGTGGCTGTAAGAAGCCTGGGAGATCATCTGCTCTCCCTGTCTGCCAGAGCCATCTCAACATTTTCAAAGGGTCAAGCTTCTGACCCCTCTCCACCAAAGGCAAAAAAAATTAGCTTAAAATGACTTTTTTACTTTTACCAGCTGTGATTGATGGCAAAATGTTTTTATTTTCCTCTATCTTGATTAAATGGCTATAATAACTAAATGTCAGAAAATGAGGGCAGGTTTGCAAGAAGCACAAGTAGCAAACCAAAAGCTTGTTATTCTTATAATAAACTATGTCCAGGGCATATTGAGCTGTCAGTTCTTGTAGGTGCCTCTTAGTGAGTGAAATTAATTGTGCACTACAGGCTTAACTGCCATGTGGAGGTCGACTGAAAGCTAAGGAAATGCACAAGGTGTTCTATACAGCAATAGGGCTAGAGGAGAAAACATGTTAAAGAGAGTTTTTTGGAGCAACCTAACGGTGGGCTTCACATATGGCAAAATGTTTGCACCTACTGACTGGCACTTCCCCAGCTGGCTAGCTGATTTGCATGTGGGATTTTCTTGTACTAAAGGAAAATTTTGCACATCTACAACTAGCAAGCCACTTGAAAACACTGTTTTGCTGTTCCCCTGGTCCCTGCAAGATCTTTGATCTGCAGCAGCATCTAAGAGGAAACGTCTGCAGAGCGGACGGGGTCTTTGAGAGCAGACTTTGCATTAACATACTGCGTGAGTGTAGGAGACCCCTGTGGCACAGGAAGGCTCAGGCTCTAACCCACGAGGATTTCAGCAGTTCCACATGACAACTATGAAAAGCAGCCACTCCTGTCTACTTCTCTGTCCCGAAGTTGCCTTTCCAAGGGGAGTCTCTACCATGTCTGCTGTAGGATGCTCACTTTTTATGCAGACACAGAGCCAGCTGCAGTTTACCTTGTGGCTAAGAGCAAGCAGCCTGCAGAAACCTGGTTCTATGGGCTGGGATTGATTGCTCCAAGCGTCGGCTTGGGCAACTGCCTGCAAAAGAATAAGCCTATTTGAAAAGACATTATTGACTCACCTGCAATGTTCAGAAGGTCTTCAGCAGAAGCTGGGCAGCATTTGGCCTTAATGTGGTATCCAAAAACCAGCTTGCTCCATTGTTTTTCTCTAGGTGTGTCTGTCTTCTTTGTTACCAGGGAAGGACTGGGGGAGCTGAATTTCCACTTGTCTAGTGCTAGCAGCTCAGCGTGGAAATGTGATGATTGCACTTTGCGTGTTATAAGCTTCTCTGTACCTACCACATTAAGGATGTAACATCAGCACTGTTGTCAGACGGTACATTTTTGGAGGAGACTGTGATTCTCCAGTGCCTCCACCAACAGTAAGTTGTTAAATCAGTGCAAAACAGGAGTCAGATTCTGCCATTTAGATGTTTTACACACTTAATGTCAAAAGGAGAAAGGCAAGCAGATGGTTTTAGATGGGTTTTAGGGAAGCTGGGTGCAGGCACAAACTACATCAGCACTACAAGGGGGAAAGGACTGTACTGACAAACTGATTTTCCCTGCATGTGTCTCTGTCACCAGTGGAAGTTTCTCTGTACAGCCACATAATTCCTGCACTTGTGAGGATGAACCAGGTTAGTTGGTAGAGCATGTGCCCCAGTGCCAGCAGTTGTCTCCAGCTCTGACATTGCCATGCTGTATGACCGTGGCTCTGTAATGCAAAGTGTACCCAAGTGGGAGCAATAAGGCACCCAAACTTTTTGAAATGGGACTGGATTGGGAAGTTTAACTTGGGCTCCCATTTTTGACATGACTGTCAAATGTGAAGCTTCACCTGCCGCTGCTGAAGATGCCAGTAATTGCGCTGTTTGTGCTGACGGGGGGGTTAGATAAGCCTGAGTCCCTGCACTTAAGGGGGGCGTGGACGTGGAAGGCATTTTGCTCCCTGCCCAGCCCTGGCGCCTGGGCCCGAGGCGGGCAGGTCCCTTGGCAGCAAAACTGGGGCATAAACAGGGGTGCAGAGTGGGCTGGAGCCAGTCGTAAGAGCTGGCACAGCTCCCCGCTGCGGGTCTCTCAGGCTTGGTGAATGGGGCACCCAAACCCACCCTGGGACACAGAACTAGAGGAGCCTTTCCTCCCTCTAGGAGTGTGGGCTGTTTGCTGCAGTAACCTCTATAGAAATTAATGATGATGTTATGAAAAGCCTGTTTTGGGATCAATGCTCCCAAAGGGATGTCTTGCAAGGAAGCTGCTTCAGGCTGAGCCCGTGAGGTAAATGCAGTCAGAAGGGGAGAGGCTGCTGCCATGAGAGCAAGGGATGAGCTACGAGGTTTTGCTATAATGGGGTGGAGACGGGAGCCCAGTCACCTAAATGCCCCAGGAGAGAGTGAGAGAGGTTAAAGACACAGCCAGCCCTGAACTGGGGCCAGTTCGAATCCAGTGACACATATATCTGGAGTACTGCGTCCAGCTCTGGGGCCCTCAGCACAAGAAGGACATGGACCTGTTGGAGAGGGTCCAGAAGAGGGCCACAAAAATGATCCGAGGGCTGGAGCACCTCTCCTATGAGGCCAGGCTGAGAGAGTTGGGATTGTTCAGCCTAGAGAAGAGAAGGCTGCGAGGAGACCTTATTGCGGCCTTCCAGTACTTAAAGGGGGCCTACAGGAAGGATGGGGAGAATCTTTTTAGCAAGGCCTGTTGTGACAGAACAAGGAATAATGGATTTAAACTAAAGAAGAATAGATTTAGACTAGACATAAGAAAGAAATTTTTTACAATGAGGGTGGTCAATCACTGGAACAGGTTGCCCAGAGAGGTAGTGCAGGCCCCATCCCTGGAAACATTCAAGGTCAGGTTGGATGGGGCTCTGAGCAACCTGATCTAGTTAAAGCTGTCCCTGCTCACTGCAGGGGGGTTGGGCTAGATGACCTCTAAAGGTCCCTTCCAACCCAAAGCATTCTATGATTCTATGATTCTATATTTAAAATTCACTGGAATACACTGACATTCATGAAAATGAAGTTAAAAATTCAGTGGCTGTGGAAGTACTGGCTGCCCCAGTACAAGAGCTTTGCGATTAAGTATATGGATAACTTCAACTCAGTTTATTTGTGTCTTTCTTTAATGTTAAAATATGACAAAAATATAACTAAAATAGTCCTTATTTTCAACATTGAAATAGGCTTTCATATAAAGAACTATTATTCTGTGTTCTCTGTCTCATGCCAATATAACTTTCTTCCTCATGATGAGCAAATTAAGGACATATGATGTGCATTATGTTTGATTTGTAATTAGCTGAAAAAGTTGTATTCAGAAAAGTGCCAGCAATAATTTGATGTTCTGTTGATGCCTACAGTGGTCTGTACTCGAGTACTCTCTATGTTCGGTATTTTCAGTTAGAATTTTGATGAGGGAATAAAGGGTACATCTACAAAATTGGCTGAAAAAGACTGCCAGGACTTTGGAGGACAGGATAAGAAAATAAGAAGGCCTTTCTAGACTGGGAAAAGGACTAAAAATGAGCAAATTACATTTAATAAAGACAGATGTGACATACTATAGTTAGGAAGCAAAGGTCAGTGTAAAATGCAAAATGGGTAGCAGTGGTCCTGCTACAGGACATCAGGGTTGTAGTGGAGCCAACAGTGTGAGGCTGTTGCAAAAATGGCAAATGTTATGCCATTAAATATTAGCAGGAGCATCATGTGAAAGTCATGGGAGGTAACTGCTGCATTTGCTTGGGTGAGGCCTCTCAGAGTGAAGTTTCTACACTTGGACTCAGCACTTAAAGTTGTAAACAAATAAGAGAAAGTCCAAAGAAGCTCAGAGATAACAATGAGAGAAAACACAACTTGTGAGGAGCTGGATTTACTCTGAATAGAAAAAAGAGGACTGAAAAGGGACATATTAGCTATACCTGGAACAAAAGACAAGAATCAATTGCTTGCCAAATTCAGTAAGAGTGGGATAAGATTTAATTAACTTAATTAAATGTCAGCAAAGTTAGATAGGAGGAAAACTTTTCTAACTACAGAGGTAGTTAGTGTCTGAATAAATTGCTTAGGAACATTGTGGCAATCCTGTCTTCCCTATCCCTATGTCCCTGTCCCTGTACAGATACTGTCTGGGATGGTGTGGTTATGCTTGATATGGCCTTATAGCTTGGAAATGTAATTGAAATCCTTTCCAGTTCTACTTTTCTATGATTTTATGTCAATTTAACTGTCACTCTGAAAAACCTACTCTGCCATGTGATCCAGAACACATCATCTACTAAAACTTTTATCTAGATAGTTTCCTTCCTGCATATATTGCAACCATTTTTTTCAGTAATGATAACAATGATAAGCTATAGGATGAAGATAATACCTTTTACCCATTGCTCCCCAAACTCCTTACAAAGGTGAAGTTATCATTGGCCTTATTCATAAAGCAGGAGACAGAGGCACAGGAAAGTGGTGGGATTGCTGAGTGTTCATAAAGTATGCTGGTTCAAAAATGGGCACATAACCCAGGAGACATATCTCCCAGGCCTTTCCCTAGCTTCCAGACCACATTATTTATCCAACAAATTATGCCAATGAAGATAGAGTACCCAATTCGCAGCTCTGACACAGCTTGTTTTTTCTTGTAATATAAAGAAACCATAATTCTCTGAATGCAGAGGAAGTCCTGGCTGGTGGAGATCCAAGGTAAAAATCCATTCCACTAATCTCTTGCAGAATGCAGGTTAATACAACCTAAGAATTGGAGCCGTGATGTTAAAACATAATTACCTATTTTTTCCTTTGATGAAAAACATGTTGTTCTGAATGCGAAACTGTCTATAATTTGATTTGGTAAAGTAAGAATACTTGATGTCAACAGAAACTAATATTATCTAATTAATGAAACCACCTCATGATGTAATATGTAATATAATATGTTTTCTCACAGTACTATGTTTTCACAAAGCTGTCACTCACTGTAAAGGTTACTACCTTTCTTTTCAGTACAAAAGCTAACTGTAAAATTTGAAACCTTTCTGGGAAATTGCTTGGATACACAAAGAACATATGTGTCTGTGTTTCAATTTTCAGTGCTTTCTGAGCTTCATATAAAGAGTTTTTTGTCAGCTCCTCTTGGTTCATAAAGGAGTAGATGTGCAGAACCAGGTCCTCCAAGGTTGTGGTTTATTTTGCAGCTTTCTCACAACCTTTATAATTGCAGATGTACATTAAGATAAAGTGTCAGTTCTTTTGCAAGAGTCTCTTACAATTTGTAGATTCCCGTGTTGCTCAGTTTGCTGTTTTATAAAGAATGTTGTGTATTCAAGAGCAAACCAGGTAAATGCCATGAAAGTACTGCCTTTTCAATATGTTCTTGCTATCTGTGTTTTTTAGAGTGCTGTGTAAACAGCTATGTCGCACTTTACAAATGAGTAAGGAGGAAATAGCTTGGCTACCTTGATTAATTAGTGTTGTTTTGTTATGACTATTAGTGTTTGTATTGGAAAAACCTCTGAAAGTCATATGAGTGCTTCATCATGCTGGATATTCTTCACATATCCAAAAGCTTAGTTTGTGCTCCAGTGATCTTACCATGCCATTTTTCCTTCCTTCCATCTTCTTCTTCTTCTCTTCTTTCTGTATCAATTGCAAGCAGCCTGTGCTTGGCAAAATTAAAAAATGCCATACACTACAGTCCAGACAAAGTAATTGCAGACTTCAAAGAAGAATTTCTTCAGTCTTCTAGTTGCAATTAGATACACAGCACTTCAGGAAAAATGTCTGTAAGGGAGGATGGTAATCCATTACGCTAGTGAGCAACCTGATAAAACCTGCCTTCACCCCAGGCAGATTGCCTGCACCCAGGACCCTGCCTTCCCAGAAGTGTTGGAGCAGACATCTACAGCTAAACCTGAATGCCTTATTCAGGATAAACAGACTATGGAATTGCTGCACAGCTGTGTTCACAGCTCTTACTGGTGTCAACGAGCTAATAGCAAGATTAGCATAAGATGGATCAACATAATATGGAGGGAAAGAGAAGCATAAGTATCAGCACTGTTTAGATTGATTTGACAACTTTCAGTGTGTTTATGGCAGCAGGAGACTGTATGCCATGCAGAGATGGCATGTACACATACTGGGGTGTGCAGGGCAGGCATGTGTGTTTGACAGCTGTGAACATGCCCACAGAGTAAGAGCTTCAGCACTGGGCATAAATCTAAGTGACACATTTGTGTACTGTTTAACTATGGTCAAATAATATCCATAATTTGTCACACAAATTGTTTGAGCAATAATTTTTCACATTATAGTCCCAGCTCTATAAATTAGTCAAAGAGCATATGTTTAATAATTTAAATCCCTCCATGTTTCAGGGAACTGCTGATAAATTATTGATGGTTATTTCTACATTATTCACGTGGCCTTAATAAAGCACTTGAAATGTTGGTTTGACTAACTTTGCTCCCACTGGTATTGTAGCAGTGTACTATACATACCTCAGTCTGTTTTGATGCACCTTTCTGGTGGTATTTGATTCACGACATACCCATTAATGGCCTTGTCACCAAGTGCGCTTACTTCTTAGACTTCACCTTCCCTGGTTTGTAATTAGTGCCTTATGAGCAGCGTAGTTGTTTTGTGTACTCGTTTATAAAAATCTTACACATGATCTAAATATTAGCAAGAACTAAATGTGATACAACTGTGAAATCACCCACGGTTTACATAGAGCCTGATCACAACAACACAGTCTAATCAGAGGCCACTTTAAAGTGTGAAACTGCCTGTCACAGCTTAAATCAGTTTGATTAATTTATTTAGTTGAAGGGAAATGTCCCTGTACTTTCAATAGGCTTCTGTCTGCATTTATCCAGATGTCTTCCTCCTGCAAGACACCCCATCGCTTCCTAAGCTCTGCAGCCTATGCCTTGGGTGAAGCTGGGTTTGCGCAGGGGACACAGAGAGGCAGAGGAGGGCACGGGGCTGGGGCAGGGTGGCCCCATGGAGGGTGCTCCTAGCTCAGGGCAGAGTGAGGGCATGTGCCAGGGCCAAGGTGCTGGGGGACATCCTAGGTCCAGAAGTGCCTGGGCACACACGTCCTGGCAGACACGCTCCCACTGGCCCCGCTGCTGGATGCAGGACAGTGAGTCTGCTTGGAGAGAGGGTGCAGGGAAGCGACCCTGAGGGTAAGCAAGATGGTTTTATCAATGTCACACAATGACAGGACTCACTCCCTCCTCCACATAGGCCAGGGTTTCCTACAGGGTCCCTTTCGGCAGAGGTGTTGTCCCAAAGATGGGTTCTTTTCCCGGTGTGCAAGAACCAATTCACACACTGAGTCGAGATATTTGCTTTATTCCATTTCTGCGCAGAGATGGGTGCTAGGTGGTAATTCCACAAAGCTAGCACACCCCGTTATCCTTGCATCACATATTTATACAATTAAACAAAGTCACTGTGCCTACTGTTAACACCTACTTGTTAGTCAGTGGTTATTTCTACTTTTGCTTCAATTTAAAGACATTGCTCGCTTTAAAATCACTAGGTATGCTCAGTGGGTAGGGGTCTCCCTTTGGAGGTGGGTAGCTCTTCCAACAGAGGTGTGGTTTTCATATTATAATTAGCTGTTTCACTTAGGGGACACCAATTAGTGGATCTTGCTGACTGGTAAAAGAGGAGTAAAGGGGAGTTTTGACACTCAAGGATATATGTTAATTGTTTTAGAGATGGGGTGGGTTGACCCTGGCTGGATGCCAAGTGCCCACCAAAGCTGCTCTATCACTCCCCTTCTCAACTGGACAGGGGAGAGAAAATATAACAAAAAGCTCATGGGTTGAGATAAGGACAGGGAGAGGTCACTCAGCAATTACCATCACGGGCAAAACAAACTCGACTTGGGGAAAATCAGTTTAATTTATTACCAGTCAAAATTGAGAAGGATAATGAGAAATAAAAACTAAATCTGAAAACACCTTCCCCCCCACCCCTCCTTTCTTCCCGGCCTCAACTTCACTCCCGATTTCTCTATCTCCTCCCCCCGAGTGGCACAGGGGGATGGGGAATGGGGGTTGCGGTCAGTTCATCACACGTTGTCTCTGCCGCTCCTTCCTCCTCAAGGGGAGGACTCCTCACACTCTTCCCCTGCTCCGCTGTGGAGTCCCTCCCATGGGAGACAGCCCTCCACAAACTTCTCCAGCATGGGTCCTTCCCACAGGCTGCAGTTCCTCAGGAACTGCTCCAGTGTGGGTCCCTTCCACGGGGTGCAGTCCTTCAGGAGCAGACTGCTCCAGCATGGGTCCCCCACAGTTCCACAGGTCCTGCCAGGAGCCTGGTCCAGGGCAGGCTTCCCCCAGGGTCACAGCCTCCTTCGGGCACATCCACCTGCTCCAGCATGGGGTCCTCCATGGGCTGCAGGTGGATATCTGCTCCACCATTAACCTCCATGGGCTGCAGGGGGACAGCCTGGCTCGCCATGTCTTCACCACAGGCTGCAGGGGAATCTCTGCTCTGGCCCCTGGAGCACCTCCTCCCCCTCCTTCTTCACTGACCTTGGTGTCTGCAGGGTTGTCTCTCACAATTTCTCACTCCTCACTCCAGCTGCCGTTGGCATCCGGTTTTTTTTATCCCCTTCTTAAATATGTTATCAGAGAGGTGCTACCACCGTTGTTGATTGACTCGGCCTTGGCCAGCGGCAGTTCCATCTTGGAGCTGGCTGGCATTGGCTCTGTCGGACATAGGGGAAGCTTTTTGTAGCTTCTCACAGAAGCCACCCCTGTAGCCCCCCGGCTACCAAAACCTTGCGACGCAAACCCAATACAAGATGTCTCTTGACCTTCTGCTCCTCATTATAGATATCCTGGTGCATATTATCTTTAGTACATTCCTTCAACAATTGGTCATCAATTCACCCCTTTGAGACTGTGGAAGGAAAGAAGATTCACATTTTCCTTATACAAGTCTCATCCTTTCATATGTCTGTCTTCCCAAAGGGGAGCAACATTTCCATGCACATTGGATTAACACGTATATACATACGAATATTAATAATCCTATAATCAATGTACATATTCTTTAACCACGAGCTAAAATCTGGTATCCAAGAGGTCAGACACTTGCAAGTTTCAGCAAAGCCAAGGGAAGTATCTTCCTTTTGAATTTCATGTAAAATTTTAGTTTGTTTCCAAATTTCATTAAGATCAGTAGATATTCTGCCACTTTGGTCCACATAGGCACAACAGCTGGTATTTAGGACAGTGCATACCCCTCCCTTAGATGCCAGGAGCCTATCCAGGGCCATTCTATCCTGAACAGCAATTTCAGTTAACTGGGACACTTCTTCCTGTAAGGCTGATATTGCATCCATAGTTTCATTGCCGATCTTTTCTATCATGGCCAGTATATTTATTATAACTTTCTCGAGTTCACTAACCCCCAACCAGGGTAGAAACCCTTTTCATATAAGATTGTGTCCATAGCTCTGATTCTAATCCATCAATTACTGTTATATTTGGGAGAACAGCTCCCAGGGTACAAATTCCTGACCAGTTTCCTGGCAGAATTTTTCTTGCATTTTTCCCACATATCCAATACCATCCTTTTCCTTCCAGCACAGGCCAAGGAAGAGTTCTTGATACGTCAGTTGTCTGATTACACTCTGTGTAATTTCCAACAAAGATCTGTGGGCTTGTCCTGCAATCTAGTTTACCCGTTCTTTTTGGAGGATTGCACCTCTGAATACAGGTACAGTATTTTTCTGATGGTCCTGGGGTACTTACTTCCCATCCCTGATCTTCTATTTCTTTACTTACATTAAGAGATGTATTCACCCACACCTCACTCCAGGATATATTGGCGGAAGAGGAATTCCGATTAAGGGTATTCCCTTCTTTGATGTTTCTGGGAAGTGCGTACAGATCCAGCAATTAGTTCTGTTTATGATTTGCATTGTTTTTTGTACTAATCCAAAATGTACATTCTCCTCCCAGGGATTTTCCACTGGCTGCCTCTCAGAGTTCCAACTATGCACCCTCATGATTAGGCAAAGGGTAACGATGTTTAGTACCATATTGGCCTGATCCTGTGAAGAAATTAGTATTTCTACGGATACATACAATTACAATGGGAACTAACATCAGTAATAGACAACAAAATAAAGTCAGTCCTTGAGAACATTCTAACTCAAGATATGAGTCTTCGAGGTCCCAGGTACAGTTCATTAAGGCTTAGAGAATTTCAGTTTACAGTCTCCAGTCTGCTCAGCGGTCCACTGCTTTGTTGGGGGTGCTCTCTTCACCCGGGTGTAAAGTATGCAGGAGTCAATTCCTTCTACCTTTACTGCTGTAAAGATGGTCAGTAAAATGGTGTAGGGTCCTCTGGTTGAGGTATCTATTTAGGGAGGATAAAGTTTGCGATAGGGATATTAAATAATTCCTTAACATTTCCTCCCCTTTAATGTGCATTTGGTCCCCCCTTATCGTAAGGCTATTGACTGGATAGGGTTTCCCATACAGAATTTCAAATGGGCTTATTTCTTCTCTCACCCTAGGGGCTATTCTAGCTCTCATCAAGGCTATTGGTAACACCTCTATCCATTTCATATGTGTCTCTTGGCATCGTTTTGCTATCTGTCTTTTAATGGTTTGATTTATTCTTTCTATTTTTCCACTAGACTGTGGCCTCCAAGGGGTATGCAGATCCCATTTAATTTTAAGAAATTTCGAAACTCCTTGCACTACCTCTGAAATGAAGTGGGGCCCATTGTCTGAGGATATTCCTTCTGGTATCCCGAACCTAGGTATTATTTCTTTTAATAAAATCTTTGTTACCTCCCTGGTCTGATTGGTATGACACAGGAAAGCTTCTGGCCAACCTGAAAAAGTGTCTACAAGAACAAGTAAATATTTATATTGATTACATTTTGGTAACTCCAAAAAAATCTATTTGCCAGTATTCCCCGGGGGTGATTCCTTTTTTCACATCTCCTGCTGGCGGCTTCCGTTGAATCTTTGGATTATTTAAACAACAAGTCTGGCATTTCTTTACAACAATGTCAGCCACAGTTTGCATCTTCGGCCCTAATGTATGCCTTTTGGTGCTACTCACCATAGTGTCTGCTCCCATATGGGTTTCTTCATGCAGTTGTTGCATAAGTCTTTCCATTATTTTCATAGATACCAGCACCAGGTGATTGGGGGTCACCCACCACCCTTCAGAATTCCACGTGCACTTTAATATTTCAGCTAATCTATCTTCCTTCTCTGTATACTTGGGTGGTTCCAAACTTATTTTTCCTTCGGGTATTAACGCACCAATTGTTGGCTCCTGCATTGCCACTCTCTTTGCTGCTGCATGTGCTTGTCGGTTTCCCTGGACAGTCTCCCCTTGTCCCTCATGGTGGGCCTTGCAATGCATCGCAGCTACTTCTCTGGGTTCTAAAACTGCCTGCAATAACTTCATTATTTCTTTTCCATACTTGACAGGGCTTCCTTGAGAATTTAATAGTCCCCTTTCTTTCCAGACTGCCCCATGGGCATGAATAACTCCAAATGCATACTTAGAATCCGTATATATATTAACTCCTTTGCCCGTATATATATTAACTCCTTTGCCCTTCCTTATCTCCAAGGCTTGTGTCAATTCTCTTGGCTTTTTGTGCCGAGGTGTTGGGAGGCAGCGGGTGAGATTCAATTTCCTGAGATTGAGTTGCTACTGCATATCCTGCCCACCTCTCTCCATTATGTATAAAGCTACTCCCGTCAGTAAACAATTCCATATCTGCACTCTCCAAAGGCTCATCTTTCAAATCTGGCCTACTAGCATAAACTTGCTCAATAGTGTTTAAACAGTCATGTTGCAAAGGCTCCTCTTCTGACAAGGGTAACAAGGTAGCGGGTTTCAAGGATGCCACTGTCTTAAGGTCCTGTCGTGGTTTAGCCCCAGCCAGCAACTAAGCACCACACAGCCGCTCGCTCACTCCCCCTACCCCGATGGGATGGGGGAGAGAATTGGAGGAGTAAGAGTGAGAAACACTCCTGGGTTGAGATAAGAACAGTTTAATAATTGAAATAAAGTAAAATAGTAATGCTAATAGTAACAGTATAATAATGATAATAATAATAATGATACACGAAGCAAGTGATGCACAATGCAATTGCTCACCACCCGCCGACCGATACCCAGACAGTTCCCAAGCAGCGATCGCTGCTCCCTGGCCACCCCCCCCAGTTTACATACTGAGCATGACATCATATGGTATGGAATAGCCCTTTGGTCAGTTTGGATCAACTATTCTGGCTGTGCCCCCTCCCAGTTTCTTGTGCACCTGGCAGAGCATGGGAAGCTGAAAAAGTCCTTGACTAGCATAAGCAGTACTCAGCAACAACTAAAAACATCAGCATGTTATCAACATTCTTCTACTAAATCCAAAACACAGCACTATGCCTGCTACTAGGAAGAAAATTAACTCTATCCCAGCCGAAACCAGGACAGGTCCGTATCATCTTGTTCCAGTAATACTGCTTGGTATTTCGCTAGCCTGCTTGGGGAGATCCAGTGGTGTCCCTTCTGCTCAAGAACAGCCATCATCACAGCATGGGGTTCCAGCACGATTATAGGTTGTCCCAGGGTTAATTTACAGGCTTCTTCTATCAGTAATGCTGTAGCAGCTACAGCTCATAGACAAGCAGGCCATCCTCTACTTACTTCACCTTACTGAGAAGTAAGCAACTGGCCACTTCCAGTCACCCAGCAACTGTGTCAGCACTCCCAACGCTACTTGGTGTCTCTCGTGGACGTATAATTGAAAGGGCTTATCCATATTTGGCAGGCCCAAGGCTGGTGCCTTCATCAGTTCTCTTTTTATATCATCAAAGCCTTTTCTGCATTCTGGGTTCCATTCCAATAATTCCCCGGGACCCTTTATGGCGGCATATAGGGGCTTAGCTATCAGTCCAAAATTTGGTATCCACATTTGGCACCATCCTGCCATTCCCAGAAAGCCTTGCAATTCTTTCTTGGATTTTGGTACTGTGATTCAACAAATAGCTTCTTTTTGGTCTGCTCCAAGTTCTCTCTGTCCCTTTGAGATTTGAAATCCCAAATACTGAACCTTCTCCTGGGCCACTTGAGCTTTTTTTCCTTGAGACTCGGTAACCCGCCAGTCCCAAGAAATTCAATAAATCAATTGTGGCTTCAAGACATTCTTCTCTTCCTCTTGTTCCAACCAATATATCATCCACATATTGTAATAAGGTTATATCAGAATGATGACCTTGCCACGTTTCCAGTTCCTTTGCTAAGATATTACCAAACAAGGTGGGGCTGTTCTTGAATCCTTGTGGGAGCACAGTCCAGCAGAGTTGCATCTTCCTTCCCGTAGTCAGATTTTCCCATTCAAAAGCGAAGAGGGTCTGACTCTGTTCATCCACCGGAATGCAGGAAAAGGCATCTTTCAGGTCCAGGACTGTAAAATAAACATTTGTCTCAGGTATGGTGGTAAGGAGTGTGTATGGGTTCAGTACCACACGATGAACATCAGCTGTGATTCTAATTATTTCCTTTAAGTCCTGGACCAGCCGATATTCCTGGGTCTTGGGTTTCTTTACTGGTAATATAGGGGTATTATACTCGGACTGGAGTTCTCATAATAGTCTGTAATCCAGAAAGGTATCTATTAGTGGCTCTAATCCTTTTCGGGCCTCTAATTTTATAGGATATGGTTTTTTTCTTACAGGTTTCACTCCAGGCTTTAATTCAGTTTTTATAGGAGTTACGTTTTTTGCTCTTCCCTGTTTTCCTGAGGCCCGTACCAAGGGAATTACTGCATCCAACACCTTGTTTGGTATCTCGTTCTCGGGCTTTTCGGTTGGGTTCGATTGAGCCAGCAAGCAAATCTGAGCCTTCCAAGCGGCATCTGAAGGTATATGCAACTGTACAGAGTTGTCAGAGAAGGTTATTTGGGCATTTAATTTACACAACAAATCACATCCCAGTAATGGCAAAGGACATTCTGGCATATAGAGAAATTTGTGAGTTAATCTGGTATTTCCAATTGTACATTCCATTGGTTTCAGGAAAGGCCATATTGTTCGCTTTCCCGTTGCCCCAACAATTGGAATTGTAAACTTACTCAAAGGTCCCTTGCAACTTGTAATTACAGAATGAGTTGCTTCGCTATCTATTAAAAAAATCAATTGTCTTGTTCCCCAGCTTGACTGGACCCAGGGGATCAGCTGGGGGAACCTCAGTTTTCTCCCCCGGTCTCCTTCATTCATTATCCGAGTCTTCCAATAGGATAAGGTTTACATCTTTCTTGTTCCCTGCTTCATTCCTTCCTTGCAGAGTGGGGCACTCATTTTTCCAGTGCCTTTCCTTTCTTCATATTGCACACTGATTGGGTCCTAACGGTGTTCGTGCTGCTGGGGCCTGTCCTCGCCTGACACCATTCCATCCTTTTCTCCCTCTCCCTCTCATGCCATTCCCAGTTATGGCTGCTGCCAGCAGAGAGGCCTGCATTTTCAACTTATTTTGTTTCTCTTTTCCTTTTCTTCCCTGTTATTATATACTTTATAGGCTATTTCTATCAGTTGAGAAATTGACATTCCCCCTGCCCCATCTACTTTCTGTAACTTTCTTCTTATGTCTTGAGCTGATTGTCCAATAAACAGCATATTAAACATTCTCTGATTTGCTTCGTCTCCCGGATCCAAGTCTGTCCATTTCTTCACCACTTCACATAGTCTCTCGCAAAAAGCCGATGGATTTTCTTCCGGGTCCTGCCTTGCTTCATAGAGTTTGGACATATTCTTTGGTTTTGGTACCCCATATTGAACCCCATATAACATTAACTGCTGATACTGTTTCAACAAAACTTTCCCTGCTCCTGTATTAGGGTCCCACTTGGGTTCTGTTTTGGGCCTAAAAATATCAAGATCCTCCCTTTCATTTCTTTTTCTCCCTTCTTCTCTTGCTTTTTCCATAACCATCCTTCTTTCTTCTGCTGTAAAAAAGGTATTCATAAGAGCCTGCATATCACCCCAATTGGGGTTGTTAGTCAACATAATGGTTTCTAAAAGCTGGTACATCCTGGTGCCTATTATCTTTAGTACATTCCTTCAACAATCAGTCATCAGAGGGACTGGGCAGATGGTGGTTTCAGCACATGTGCGTCTTCTCAGCAACAGCAGCTGTCTGCATCTGTTTTTCTGCTGCTGAGAAGCTGCAGGAGGATGTGGTCACAATTTCCATCACTGTCTGATCTCGCGCAGTTTCTGTAAGCCACCAGGAAGGAACCAGAACAGGAAATATTTTCTTGAGTGCAAGGTGCATTTTAGCAGCAGAACTGAAACTACCAATGTCAAGTCTGAAAAAAAGATGGCTGGTACAAGTAAAATATAGTTAATTCAGGAAGTACATAAACTGATGCAGCAGCTTAATATTTCAGTGGCTTGGGCAGCTGCACTATTTCTGATACAGTAAGACCGCCCCTTTCTTCTGGAGCACAAGCTGAGCTGCAGCTCTTGTGAGCCCTGAGAGGGTTGGGTTGTTCCTCTCTTCTCCTCAGCCTCTTCATCTGTAATTTGTAGGTACCTTGGGAGTCTGGGGGCTGGCCAGAAATGGGAGAGGAAGCACAGACTATTGTAAGAAAAACTGTTTTTGACAAACGGATCTTTATAAAGCCAGCAGTAGGAATGGGACTTATCTGGCCTGATCCTGATCATGTCACTCATGAGCAATTGCATTAAAATCAGTGAGACTGTCCAGCTACTTGCACAGTCCTGGGAAAGGGTGGCGTCCTGGTTTCAGCTGGAATAGAGTTAATTTTCTTCCTAGTAGCAGGCATAGTGCTGTGTTTTGGATTTAGTAGGAGAAGAATGCTGATAACACACTGATGTTTTAGGTGTTGCTAAGTACTGCTTATGCTAGTCAAGGACTTTTCAGCTTCCCATGCTCTGCCAGGTGCATCAGAAACTGGGAGGGGGCACAGCCAGCATAGTTGATCCAAACTGACCAAAGGGCTATTCCATACCATATGACGTCATGCTCAGTATATAAACTGGGGGGGGGTTGGCCAGGGAGCAGCGATCGCTGCTGGGGAACTGTCTGGGTATCGTTCAGTGGGTGGTGAGTAATTGCATTGTGCATCACTTGCTTTGTATATTATTATTATTATCATTATTATACTGTTACTATTATCATTACTATTTTACTTTATTTCAATTATTAAACTCTTCTTATCTCAACCCAGGAGTGTTTCTCACTCTTACTCCTCCGATTCTCTCCCCCATCCCATCGGGGTAGGGGGAGTGAGCGAGCGGCTGCGTGGTGCTTAGTTGCTGGCTGGGGCTAAACCACGACAGGTGGCCCCAGGGTGCCCCAGAGCAAGGTGCCCTCCTGGTCTTCCTGCTGTGGTGCAGGGGGTGTCTCAGCCCCTCTGGGCAAACCAGCCCCGTGGGGTAGTAGCTTGGGTGGCTGCGAAACACTGCCAGACCCATGTGCCCTACAGGTCATCTTCCAGCCTGTATTGGGTCTGCCTGAGATGGAGTTAATCTTCCCCATAGCAGCCTTCATAGTGCTGTGCTTTGTATTGGTAGCTAGAAAGGTGTTGGTAACACACCAGTGTTTTGGCTACTGCTGAGCAGTGCTCCCACAGCATCAAGGCTGTCTCTCCAACATTTTTCCCCCCTCACGAATAGGCTGGGGGTGGGCAAGATCTTGGGGAGGGGACATAGCCAGGACAGCTGACCCCAAACTGACCAAAGGGATATTCCATACCATATGACGTCTGCTCAGCAATAAAAGCTAAGAGAAAGAGGAGGAAGGGGGGCATTTGTTATTTACATTTGTCTTCTGGAGCAACCGCTACATGTACCGAAGCCCTTCTTCCCAGGAAGTGGCTGGACATCGCCTGCTGATGGGAAGTAGACAATAAAATCTTTGTTTTCCTTTTGCTTCCACGTGCGGCCTTTGCTTTTGTTTTTTAATTAAACTGCCTTTATCCTGACCCAGGAGGGTTTTTTCCATCTGATTTTCTCCCTGCCTGTCCTGCTGAGGAGGGGAGTGATAGAGCGGCTTGGGACCACCTGGCATCCAGCCAAGGTCAACCCACCACACAGACTTACTGGCAGGCTCACAGCACCTAAGAAGGGAGATGAATCTCATCTTGAATTCAGCCCTGAAGCTGCCCTTACCACAGAGCACCCACCTAAGCTGTGACTCCCTCATCTCTAAGCTTTTATGCAGAGACTCGCTTTTCAGATTTTTTCCAACAAAAGCCTGACCAATTTTGACAAAACAGTTCTTTAAAAAGTGGTTTGTTTTTCAGTTGGAGGAAATTTTGTCTTAAGGGAAATATTACTTACTGATTTGCTCTGCAAAACAGCAGAGATGTGCAGAGGACAGCAGAGATCTGCAGAGCAGGAGTGTGGTCAGCAGCTTCCTGCAGCTAAGTCAAAGCACCAATAGTTCAAATGTGGGAACTAGGCCAGGAAGCCAAAAGTATATTTCCATGTCTGTGAAAAATCCTCATATCACATAACAGGACCCATTAAAAACCATCTACAGGGAATCACAAATTTGATGCAGCTTCTGTAATTAGGAGTTGCATGTCTCAGATTTAAAGGATAATAATCTAAATTCCTGCAAGCAACTGCAAGTCCAAATTCCTCATCAGTCTCTGAGCAGTTGCACCCTGCTTTGAATGTGCCTTGCTCAGGATGATGAAACCAAGGACGCTTACAGCAAATTTGACTTGCAAAAAAAAAAGTTAAAAAAAAAAAAAGTATTTTTCTTCAGAACAGTTGTTTGGATCTGCTTTTAGACACAAGTCTTTCCAAAGTCAGGGAGGAATGTGGCCCATTGGAGTTCATTGCTAACAAATGCTCTTCAAGGTCTGCACTGAGATTTGGCTCTCCAGCACCCGGGTGCGGGTGGTGCACAGAGGCAGGGGCTGGCACTCTGTGCTGCATCTCTCTGCAGGGCAACAGCTCCAGCCCCCCGCCTTGCTTCTGCTTCTTGGGGCTTGTTTGGTTTGGTTTTCCTAAGCACTGCTGCTTTTGGTCCCTCTACAATAGCGGAGCTTATGTACAGAAAGGTCAACCTCAGGTCAAGCCAGGATCTTTTATCTTTTTTCAAACCTGGTATGCAGACAAGCTTTATCCCATAGAGATAAAGCAAATTTAAGCATTTTGAAAAAGGTGGTGGAAAATGTTAGAAATAATTATTGGACCATAGCTTTTGGATCCCTTCTTTTTATGTATCATTAATGTATTGGAAATGAGGACTAAATGCCCAGCATCCCCAAAAAGAACACAATAATGTACCACATCTGGATCAGAGTGGGTTTATAAAAAGCATTATTAAAATGAGCTGACAGGATTAACCACTGTAACTGAAGAAAATAAAATCCACATTTTCCCACTGAATGCGAGCTGCACTTTTACCATACAGGGCAGTATGAGTCTCTCTTTTCAGTTGCTAGCAAGAATTGATCCAAACATTTTTTTCCTGATTTTAACTTCAAGGCTAATCAGTGTAATCATCTCCTGTGATGACCCAGAAAGCTCTGTGGTGGTGATGGCTGTTGTTTTGCTGAACACTTCCCTGAGAAATAAATTTTGGCCAGAGGCAATGTCATGTGTCATCCTCCCTCTTGTGTTTCATTGCTGTGTATCTAAAGTCTGTGCCCAAGGGCAACTTTTTTTCTCTCTAGGTATTTCTCTGTGTCTTTCACGCTGGGCAAAAGGTACTAAACAATTCTGACTTTGCTACTGCTGTGCCCTGATTAGGCAGCTAAAAAGGGGGGTAGCAATGGCATGGAGGATTTACTTCAGCTGCCTGCGTGCTCACCAGGGCGTTCTCTTGGTCAGTCTGCTCAAGTATGTTAGGGAAACCTCTGTAGACTCAATCCCATTGTGGGGGGGCACCATGCAAGCACACAACCAGAGAGGGTTCTTGTCTTGAGGATCTTCAGTTCTGCAGAATTAAAACAGACAGGAGCTGAAGCGTGCTAAGATAGGTGCTGTTTAAGTGAATTTACCCCAAAGAGTGAGTCTCAGAATGGCAGTCCTATCTGGTGTTGGGTTTTCCGGGCCATGCTGGGCTGCTGTAAGGCCACTGCCATGGGAGCGTGGGGTGGGAGATTAAGACAGAGACCCCAAATACAGAAATGGTGCTTCCAGTAGGGCACCTAGTTTGATGTCCAGCTTACTGTGCCTGAGCTCATCAGCTGAGAGGAGGTTCTCCATGAGCAACAGACGGATGTGAGAGGTGAGTTGTGACACTATCCCAAACCCACAAGCTCTGCCCCTCTCCAGGCTCTCTCTGGCCCACTGGTCCTGCCAGCCCGGTGATGCCTCTCCCTCCTGGCAGGGTTTGGTGCAGGAGGGGAAAAGCTTGCGGGGAGCCCCACTGCCTGCCCTCGTCCTCCCAGCAGCCCAGTTTGCAGATGGCAAAGCAACCATGTTGCAGCCCAGGTCTAGTATGACAAATCAAAGGGACACTGTTGCAGCTGCAGGAGGGGATGTTGCAGTGCTCCAGGAAAGGAACCACCAGAGAACCCGTGAGGACTCTAGTTCCAGCAGCAGATAAAAGGTAAATTATTTCACTGATGCACCACCATGCTTTAATTTTCCCCAGTTATTACTGGTTAAAGAAATGCCCTGGCTTGTTGATGTTAAACTGTGTAAGCACTGCTCATCAATAACTAAACCATCTCTGTGTTATCAACACTGTTTTCATCACAAAGCCAAAACATAGCCCCATACAAGCTACTATGAAGAAATTTAATTCTCTGTGGTGGGTTGACTTTGGCTGGATGCCAGATGACCACCAAGCTGCTCTATCACTCCCCATCCTCAGCTGGACAGGGGAAAGAAAATATAATGAAAGGCTCATGGGTCGAGATAAGGACAGGGAGATCACTCAGCAATTACCACCACAGGCAAAACAAACTCAACTTGGGGAAATGAATTTAATTTATTGCCAGTCAAAAGTCAGAGTAGGGTAATGAGAAAATAAAAAGAAATCTTAAAACACCTTCCCCCCACCCCTCCCTTCTTCCTGGGCTCAACTTCACTCCCAATTTCTCTACCTCCTCCCCCAGAGCAGTGCAGGGGGACGGGGAATGGGGGTTGCGGTCAGTTCATCACACGTTGTCTCTGCCGCTCCTTCCTCCTCAAGGGGAGGACTCCTCACACTCTTCCCCTGCTCCAGTGTGGGGTCCCTCCCACGGGAGACAGTCCTCCACGAACTTCTCCAACGTGGGTCCTTCCCACAGGCTGCAGTTCTTCATGAACTGCTCCAGCATTGGTCCCTTCTATGGGGTGCAGTCCTTCAGGAGCAGACTGCTCCAGCGTGGGTCCCCTATGGGGTCACAAGTCCTACCAGCAAACCTGTTCCAGCATGAGCTCCTCTCTCCACAGGTCCCAGGTCCTGCCAGGAGCCTGTTCCAGCATGGGCTTCCCATGGAGTCACAGCCTCCTTTGGGCACATCCACTTCCACGGGCTGCAGGTGGATATCTGCTCCACTGTTAACCTCCATGGGCTGCAGGGGGACAGCCTGCCTCACCACGGTCTTCACCACGGGCTGCAGGGGAATCTCTGCTCTGGCCCCTGGAGCACCTCCTCCCCCTCCTTCTTCACTGACGTTGGTGTCTGCAGAGCTGTTTGTCTCACATATTTTCACTCCTCTCTTCTGGCTACTGTTGCACAGCATTTTTTTCCCCTTCTTAAATATGTTATCATAGAAGCGCTACCACTGTTGCTGATTGGCTCAGCTTTGGCCAGCTGTGCGTCAATCATGGAGCCAGCTGGTATTGGCTCTATCGGACATAGGGGAAGCTTCTGGCATCTTCTCACAGAAGCCACCCCTGCAGCCCCTCTGCTACCAAAACCTTGCCATGCAAACTCAGTTGTTGTGAGAATTGGAAGCAGTCTGCACCTGCACCCAGTGAAACAATGGGAGTTTGTCATGGTCTTCCATGGGAACAGGGATGAACCTTATGGCCGCAGCCTGTCCCTGCATTTTGTCTTCACTTGCCCAAACCTTGGGTAGTAAGACCAGTCCTGGGGCTGCCTATTGAATGCAAAGGCATTTTGAGGGCCATAAAGGACCCCAGATATGACAGGATCAGGCCCTACAGCTGCAATAGCAGATGACCAAGTAGAGAAGTTTGTATGGCTAAAAGAGATGAGAGAGCACAGGGAACTCTACCAGCATGATGCCAGCAGTTGTGTAATTTGAGTGAAAGTAAAGGCAGAGGGAAGGTGGCTCCCTGGCCACGATGACTGAGTAACTCTTCTCTCTGCAGCTGGACACGTGGCAGATGAGGCACCCATAGCTCATCTTCTTTTGAAGACAGCGGCGAAGCAGCCCTTGCTGCCCGCACAAGATTGCAACCCCTGCGTCAGATCTGACTTACCTGTTGGGGACAGGCAATAGGAAACCATCAGAGGAAGGATGTAAGGGCTGATCACAGCACATCATACAGCCATCCCAGCCGTGCAGTCTCCCTGGCCAGCCCCACTGCAGCGGACAAGTTCTGAGTTGCAGGCAGGTCCAGCTGACCCCAGCATTGGGCTGCAAGGTGGAGAAGGCAGAGGCACATACGGGCAGCTGCCTGCACTGCCAGGCAGGACAGGGTATCTTTGTTCCCTACCCATGACCTCCTCAGCCTCACAATGTGGAGGGTTTTCCAGGGAAGGGAAATGGCAGGGTGCTACATATTTACACCCCCCCCCCAACCTCCCCCTTTGCTCTCCCCAAATCCTGTGCACTGTATTGTTGGGGCAATATTTGGCTCCTGCAATAAGCATGAGCGCATCCATGGAAGTACAGTGAGTCAAACCTACTATCCATCTTCTTTTGTAATTACCTTGATTTTCTGGATCTCCAGCATGTCTGAGCACCTGCTTATACACTGCCAGAATTTGGCATGGGAGTGTAAAATGATGGATCCCTTCTATATCTCTGGGCTTCTTTACAAAGTGCAGGGAATCTGTGCAAAATGAGATCATTCAGCCAGAGACTTAGTGCGAAAGACAGCTGAAGGATATACACCTGCACCAGGAGGTTCAGTGGCAAATAATGGATTACCTCTCTGCCTGCTGATTATCTGTCACTGGCATGATGTCCAAGAGAGACAAAGGAAAATTTCCTTCTGCAGGTTGTTGGTTGCCCCCGCAGATAAGGTAAGAAGCAAAAAAAAAAAAAATGTTGCTGTAAAACACTGAAAAAAAAATATTTTGTGAGCCAAAAGTCTAGTTGTCTCTGGTGTAACTCAGCTGAATTCAGTAGAGCTACATGGGGAGAGGGTGGAGGCTGTGAATTTCATTAGTCTGAGATCTCTTTGAATCTCTCACATTTTCATCATAGAGAAAAGGAACATCTGGACATATTGTGCAAGGGCCACATTCTGCTTTCAGTTGCGTTGAGGCAAACCCAGAGCCGTCCCAATGGGATAATTCAAGATTTACCCCAGGATAAACAAGAGCAGGATCTGTCACCATATTTTTGGCTTTACTGCTTTGTTCTCTAAGCTTAACCTGTTTGTGTCCAGCTTGCACTCATTTTCTGAATTTTCCTCTTCTTGAATGAGACACAGGAGCAGGAGGGAAAATCTAAGGTGTCTCCAGTTTTTCATTCAAGTGAGTTTTTCATCGTTCTTAGCATTCTCCAAACCCCCCTTCCTTTATCACTCTTTCTGAGCATCTTTTCTCCCTTTGGCAACCTGTAAATTACTCCTCCTATCTTCCCCCCCCCCCCCCCCCGCTTATTCTTCTTTACTTTTCACTTCCAGTAAAGAAGAGTGAACAACTGAGAGTTTTGTTGTTGTTTTTCTTTTCCCACTGGCTCCAAAGGCCTCAGCTAAGAAAACAAAACAATGCAGCTCATTCAGGGCCATGCTGGCAACTGTACTTTTCAACTGTCTCCACTGTATGCCTTTGACACTTTTTAGACTATGAAGAGTTTAGGGAACAGGAAGAGGCTGTCAAATGCAGCAGTCTTGCACTTGTTTGATTTATCTCTAATTCCTCTTCTTACTCTCTGACTATGCCTTCAATTCTGTCTTACTTGGCCAGAGCTAAATCTGAAGCTATGATTTTTGAGACTAACAAGTGACTTCAGGTGCCCAAGTGAGACTTGCATGCAGGGAATGATTTTTGGAGATTTGCTCTGAACACCTGATGAAATTCAAGCTCCTTCAGCAGGGCAACTCAAACACTTTGCGAAACCAGGGCCTTAGTATAAGCATCCCAAAAGGAAGGCACTTAAAAGCCCTATGTGCTGCTTTGCGTCTGGAGATGCTTTGCAGCCAGAGCCAGCCTTGCTCTGTCCCAGGCGCTGCACATGGGTGCCACCTTCTATGTTTAGCTGTGACACGCAGAGGCTCAGGTTGTGCCTCACTCTGCTTTTCCTTTTTCCTAACATGAGTTCCCTAACACCTTTTCTACTGCATATATTTGTAAAGGGGAAAAAGGGATATTTGCTGCAGAGGTGCCTAGAAAAGTATCTGTAAAGACTACAGGCAGCAGTCTTTTCTACCTGCTCTTGCCTCTCCTCCAGCTCCCTGCACTGCTTTCCCAGAAGGCACCTGGGAACTTGTAACGTATTCTGCTTGATGCCACTGCAATTCTAAGATAATTGGCTTTGTTCCTGAGAAAGAAATGTTCTTGCCCTGGTAGACATGAAAAAGCATCTCCATGCAGATGTTTTTTGATACTTCTCTTTGCCAAAACTAGAACAGCGAGTGAAGCAGGAGTTGATGCTCGAATAGCCTTGGCATAAGGACAGGCTGATGCATGTAATGCATATCATTAAAAATAGTTAGCACAAAGAAATGATTGTTATTTTGCTTAAATTGAGCTGGATTCAGTAGCTAATTAAGTACAGACTTTTTCCATGGTTATATGCAGTTTTCAAATTCCTATAACACAAACTGGTTTAGAGGATAAGTTAAACACAGAATGCATTGAGTTTGGTAGAGAAAGTTTAAAGGTCTGCATTTTCCCACCAAAGCTATTTGATATCAGCTACTGTGTGTGTGTGTGTGTGTGTGGAGGGGTTATGACTTCTTTTATTTTTACAACCATTGCCATGATTTCATAATACTGGCAGCAGTCACTTCAAGCGAGGGACTAGACTTTATTACTATAATTATATGCTAGTATGTGGGCATAAACCAGAAAAACTCTTCTATAGCTAAATCCCAGTAGCAAAATCCTTTTGTTCAACAAATAGTCCTTTAGCAGTTATGAATATTATATTAACCTCAATAAAAGCTATGCCAGAAATGTCTACTGTACATGGCACAAGTTCTGTGTTCTTACAGCAGCTTTGTTCTAAGAAATGAATATACTTAGTGCTGAGAATATGCAGCACCTTTCCTTTGCAAAGCATGTTAGAGATGTCCACTCATTAATCGCAATGGCCCATTGTGGTAGGCAATAGCACCATTTTAAACAGCGGGGAAACTGAGGCAGGGAGAGTATGGCTGAATGTACTGAATGCAATTTTGGGTGCCCCCACTGCGATGCTGTGGGTATGTCCGAACATCATGATGCAGGTGCGGTGTGACACAGTGCGAGCCATGGGGCTCTGGCTAGGCCAACACCCCTGAGCATACTTTGCCATTTGAGTTTCTGGGGAGGCACGAAAGGGAAGGATGAATCCCACAGGAGAGATGGGGCACCAAGTCCCATCCCTGCTGCCCTCAGATAAACCCTCCCATGCTGGCAGGGCAGGGCACAGCCCTCTGCTCTCAGATCCCACCCATGTGGGAACGCCATCAGCAAAGGTGAAGGAGGGGATGATGAATTGAAGAAGACAAGGGAATTTTGTTGAGGCCCATCACTCTGCAATTTACCTCCTAAGGCCTTTCAGCCTAGCTATCAGAGCTGCGGAGCCACTAGCCTACCAGTCAGCTGAGTCTGACTTGCCTGAAGCCTGGGCTTTGGGTGATGCATAAGAATAAAATACAGCCTCGGTAGTTAACAGTCTCAGTTGGGAGATTTGGCACCCAGGCAGGATGGGCTCCTGCAGCACAGAGAGCTGGAGGTGGTGGGGGCAGCTGCTCTCCAAATTTGTGAAGACTATGGGGGGAAATTTTTAGCCTAAGCAAGAGGTGACTTTGACATCAGAAGTGATTTCAGGATTCGATGGGTCTCCTCTGCCAAACCCCCACCACTCTCCAGCAAAGTGGGACTGCTGGGTGGTGGGGCAGGGGCCTCAACAAGGGGCTGCTCCCCTCAGGAAAGGCTAGGCAAGGCTCACTAGCAATTTAGCTAATAGAATTATATGTCTAATAAAAGGGATATAAAACCCAACAAACTATTGATCTTGATTTTTTCATTTATTTCCCTGTCCCTGTTTTCAAATAAGCTGATGGAGGGATACAGAATAGCATATCCATTTCTGCGGACATTTAGTGGTTTTTCCTACAGTCTTTTATTCCAATTGTATTAAATTTTCCATCAGAAGAGAAAAATGGTAAATTATATAAATAGCACATTACACTGGAAAAGTAGATTGATTCAACTTTGTCTCAGTTATCACGTTAGCGTGGAATTAGTAAAATTAATTTTTGTGAATGTTTCACAATGTCGTTTTGAGTACTTTTCCCTATTTGTTAGTGATCTGATTTTGACAGGTAAAATTATTTTTAGGTAGTTGCCTGCTAGCATATGGAAGCAATGTTGATGTATGGCTGATACACAAGCTGTTATTATTAACAATTTTCTATCAGTCCTATAAGCCATGCAGTATCCAGTGTGTTCTGTGTTTCTGCTTGACTGAAACTTTTATGAAGAGAGAATGACATATAACAAATGTGGTGCTTTTTTATATCCATTTTCAGTATAACTGTTTGGTTTTGCTATAAGCCAAGAAACAGAGTTATATTCAAAGATTTTAAAAATGTGAAATGGTCATGAATAATGAATGATATGATCCTGCCACCCCCAATTACACTCATTGTTTATAGCCATATAAATATTCACAGAACAAATCTTAATACATGTGGATATTGCACATCTCTAATGACAAATGCTTGCAACAACTCATATTTCAAAAAAATTTAATGTGTGTAAACATGTTGCAGTGGTCAAACCTGCAATAACATAACTTTTTCAATGTTTGAAGACCAGCAACCACTAATAATTGCAACCAGCATGAACATACATTTTAGCTGGCTGTACTTAAAATGAAAGGTCAGGTGGAAAACAAGCACAACCACGGGGAACAGGGATGTTTGAAATGGCAAAAGAGGTCTGAGAGTAAAACCAGAGGCTCATCCAAAGTGAGGGATGTCATCTCTTGACTGCTGACCAAGAATCACTGGTAAGCAATTCAGACATGAAGTCCCAGTGCTTTGTACTTTATTTACTGTGCTCTGAGTAATAGCACGAAAGGCCCCTGTGCTCTGAAATAAACCCACATCTTTGATAGGAAAATCTTCCATGGAGATGCTGCAGCTCGAGTGGGTGTTTGAGTCAGGAGGCAGCAGAGAAATGCCCTACAGGCTCCTCCGTCCCCACCGCAGCACCCCCATCAGAGGGGCAAAGCCAGGAAGGTGCCTGTCCCCTGCAATGTGTGCAGGTACTGCTGCTTCTCAGCTGCCTCCAGACACCCCAGTAGCATGGAGGTTAGAAGCTGTGGCTGGCTTGTGGCTGCTGGGACAGGGAGGTTTTATAGCAAAATTTATTTATGTCAGAGTTTTATGGTGATGACAACAATATGGGCAGTGCAGCACTGCTGATGACCTGCATTGCCTCTTCTCACTGAGAGTGCAAATTATTTTGGTTATAAGATTCCTTGCCTGGTTGTCATTTCCACTGTACAAATAGTATGATGTGCAAGACAAGGTGATAGAGCTGAAGAATTTAAACCTGAAGGCCTGATTCTGCTGTGCTGATTTTCAGGGCAGTACTTATTCTGTTTTCAGTATGGTGGTTCTGGTATTGACAGGTATTGAGAACCCTGTAATGATGTTGAAATGTGAATCAAAAAGGAAAACTACTACATGCAAAAGTCAGCCTGCTGCTTAAGTGTGTGAGGATCACCAGAGCTGATCTGGCTTACTTCTGGCACCAGTTATATATTGGAGAAGGATGTGGAGCATGTAACATTCATGATTGAAAACAAGGAAGCAGGCAGTAAGAGTACCAAAAGTAATGGCCACACACAATGTTGTACAACCCAGTGCTCAGGCAAGGATACTGAATTCCCCATCTACTCACCTAACAAATATTTTTGCCATTGCTTCCCTCAACTGACACAGTCTTTTCCAGGCCTAGTGTTGCAGCTCAGGGACAAAGTCCTTTGTTTCACAATTCTGCAAGGAAATATTTATGTGTGAACTTTACAATTTGTGTCCAGAATTTCTCAGAAAAAAAATTAATTGTGCAATACAATTTCTCCTAATATCATACTTTGCAGAAACTGTTTACTACTTGTCTACTTTTTAAGTTATGCAGAGAGGGGGAACCCAATATACCTCACGTGGGCCACTTCTCCATCCAGACGCACTGGATGCCAAATGGGACCATTTACATTTGCAGCTGCTGGTACATATGCTAAAATTAAACTAAATAAAAAATAGCAGCTGCATCGGTAGAAACAAACCAAAGCTGATTCACAAATGAGAGGCAGCTTGGAGAACTCAGACTTTGTAGCTAGATTTGACACAAAGGCTGGTCCCAGTGTAAGAGCCCTGTGCCTACAAAGACACAATAGCCCATAATGGTAAGCCAAAACTATGTTCTGCTCAACCTCCTTGCTGGGGAAATCCTTTCACTGCCCTGGATTTCTTTTTCTTTTTTTTTTTAACATATGTCACAATGTCTCATTATGTAGGAACACACTTCCCTTTAACATGCTTGTCTTCTATCCCTTCAGCCTCCCCCACAAACTTTCCTTGGACAACCACATTCATTGTGGCCAATGCCAAGAAAAGCCCACTCTCCGCTTGTATCCAGTTCCATAGTCCCTGCTAAGTCCATGCCGAGACATTGACAGAGTGCAGAATCTTTCTCCACAGCCATGTCACAGGCTATTTTTTTAATAGTTGTGCTGGTATTGGCTGGGATAGAGTTAATTTTCTTCATAGAAGCTTGTATGGGGCTATGTTTTGGATTTGTGCTGAAAACAGTGTTGATAATACAGGGATGTTTTCCTTACTGCTGAGCAGTGCTTACACAGAGTCAAGGCCTTTTCTGCTTCTCACCCCACCCCACCAGCAAGTAGGCTGGGAGTGCACAAGAAGTTGGGAGGGGACACAGCTGGGACAGCTGACCCCAACTGACCAAAAGGATATTCCATACCGTATGATGTCATGCTCAGCAATATAAAGCTGGGGGAAGAAGGAGGAATGGGAGGACATTCAGAGCGATGGCATTTTGTCTTCCCAAGTAACCGTTACGCGTGATGGAGCCCTACTAATCCTGGAGATGGCTGAACACCTGCCTGCTGATGGGAAGTAGTGAATTAATTCCTTATTTTGCTTTGCTTTGCTTGCGTGGCTTTTGCTTTACCTATTAAACTGTCTTTATCTGAACCCACGAGTTTTCTCACTTTCACCCTTCCAATTCTCTCCCCCATTCCACCCAGGGGGAGTGAGCGAAGTGGCTGTGTGGTGCTTAGTTGCCAGCTGGGGTTAAACCACGACAATAGTATTCCCTTTCAAAATGCTAGTGCAATGGAATTTCATGACCTCTTCCACCAGCAGCTCCACCTCGCATTACCCCATGCATTATAAGGATATATTGTGGGTTCATGCAGTCCATGTTATGGGCAGGAGGGCACAGGAGGGCCAGATTAAAGAATCCACAACCTCCGAACAGTCAAACTGGACTTTCTGGGACAAAAAACATGAAAAAATCCATCTGGTTTTCATAGGAAATGTCAGCAAAATTCCTTCCAACAGCATTTAATTAAAAGTGTGCACTCTGTTATGAAGGCTGGTAGCTAGGACCCTCCCATTCATGGCAATACAAGATAATATGGGACCTGCATGATTTCTGGGTGATGTGTTGCAGAGAGACCCTGTGACTTAGCACAGAGTCAGTGAAGGCTTATTGCCCTCATGTCAGGCTCTGCATTCCCCATTACCCTTATTTCCAGGCAGGTTCATTAGCTCAGGCTCCTTGCAAGCGCAGTGCTTCTGGCCCTGGGAGCAGTCCCACATGCTATCTAGCCTCCACGGGGGGGGGGGGGGGGGGGGGGGGGGCTTCTGACCCACCTGAAGTACAAAGCAGATCTTTTATCCCCAGGTAACAGAGAGCACATGGCACAAACAACATTCTGGTGTCAAGTTTCCAGGCAGCTCTATTTCTACACTTGTGCAAAGTGGAAGAGAGACTTCACCATTTTGCAAGGGTTCAGCTGCTTTCTTCTCTCCAGCTTTTCTCTGCCTCTGCTCCCAGGCCCTACCAGGACATTGCCTGGCAGCCACATCACCTCTGCTATGGTGCTTCAGCAGCAGTCTCTTATTACTTACCCGTGCAGGACTGTACCAGCTACAGACAAACATGGATCTAAGCACTTCAGCCCCAATTCCTCCTTGGACCATAAGGATCAAAAACTGAGGCAAAGGTTTTGCTTTGGCACAGGATACCAACAAGTTAACTTGCACTCAACTTCAAACAGTTTCTCTGAGTGCATCCATCAGTCGCTGGGGAAGAGCAGAGGTGGAGGACAGCAGAGATGTAGGTGTGCCTCCATGGCACTCCCCAGCACTCCCACTATCTGCCTTGGGGGTCTTTTCAGGCAAAGCCTTGTGGCTGCTTGGCAGGCACTCTGCCTCCTGCAGCACTGGGGCGGGGGGAGCATAGGCTCAAAATCTTAGAGGACAAATTAAAGGCTTTTCCTGGTAAAGGGCCCACCTCCATAGCTGAGAGAGCAGCACTTGGGACCCAGGTTGAATTCCTTATTCACCCTTAAAAGCCTTATTTAAGCCTTATCTCCTAACCACTACAGACTCACCCTCTCTCTTCTATAAATTCTTGGACTTAATCTTATTTTCAGCTCTTGGATCCAGCTTCAGCCAGAAAGCAGGACAATGTCTTCCTGCCCTCCAACGCTCTGGTGCTTGGGGCACTACCTGGGAAAATGGGAAACAGCCAGTAAACCACCCTGGGCTGAAGATGGAGCTGAACCTGTCTCTCCTATTTCAGGAGCTTTTAAATTAGAGAGGGAACAGCTACCAACTGCACACAGAAGTAAGAGGGACTGCTCGATGTGTATCAGATTTGAACACCTGAAGGAGCAGAGTTTGATATACCTTGGGAGAATAGGGACTTTTTGGATTGCAATTTTGTTCCAAGACATTGCAATTCCACTTAAGCCTTCCTTTAGGCGAGTCCTCCCCTTACTGAGACTTAAGCACCCTCCTTAATGGTAGATGACCTTGGACGCCATAGCAGCAGACAGATGGGGGTTCTGAAAGCTCTCACCCTGGGACAGTTCTGAACCATGTTGCAAACCTGTTTGGTAGCTCTTGTGTGAATGGGGCCTTTGTTAGTGACTGATGAGTATCATGTTCAGAGAACTTGGGAAAGTATGCTTGGCAAGTAAACTCACCTAACTAATAATAAAACGGTCTTCAAATTTGCCATGCTTCTTTGCCCAAGGTGAGCACAGTTAAAGTCAATGAATTGTTTAATGTTAATGTTAATGTGAGGAAATAATGAGAGGGAAGAAAAAAAGCATATTGTTCCCTGATGCTGTTTTGGAATTTCTCTTGTGTAGATCCTTCTCTGTATTGATGATAAAAGCCTTTGGCATGCATCCTGCAGAGAAATCAAGAAGCATAACAGAGATGTGTATCTGTTGAGAGCTATATCCTACCTTAGCATGGGGATGGACTCTCTGATCTAAGGCATTTTTCATCTTTAGCTGGGATGATCCTCTGTCTGGCAGACACATATTTGATTTTGGATGTTTTAACAAGCCAGAATGCTTTTGTGGGAGCACTCCCAATGACATGGAGAGCTGTTTCAAGTATGCTGGCAAACTGCAATCCTCCTCCACAAGAGGCCCAGAGCAGGCGCTAATTATGAAACGGGTGTAGCACATACCTGCCTCTGGTGGGAAAGAACCAAGTCTGAGAACTGCATCTCTGCAGATCCAACCAATGCTCTCTCCATGTAAAACCAGGAGGGAGAAAATATATTTAACACTTGAGAAGAGACATAATCTCTGCAGATAAGGCAGGAACTTGATTTAGAAACTGTCCTTCTTCCAACCCAGACAACATTTCCACCGTTTTTCCATCACTTTTCACCATCACCTCTCATTTTGAAGCACAGCAGTCGTAAGCATTTTTAAGAGGCAGACATATACCAAGAACTTGCAGATTAAAGCAAACACTAAATTTGTCAAATAGATATAGTGATAATCTTGTGCTTTGGGGGCACTTCTTTAATTCTTTGAGTTCTATGTCTTAACTGACTCCTTACATAACTTACTATGGATTTTAAGTCTTTTCCTAGATAATGTATTGGTAATCTTGGCTTGAATGAGAAAAACAAATTTCTAGGTCATAGTTTCTGTTATTCTGTAGTTCCTAGTTAACTACCAATGAATTTTTGTTTTTTTTAATTGCAAAGAGACAGAGGAAAGAGAGATTGTTAGCTATGCCTAACCTGCACTTTTCTATTGTGGCAAAAGAATCACAAAGATGAAATTTCCTTATTCTTCTGGCTAAGCTTCTAGAGGTTTGGGAAGAACAGCCTTTTCTCCAAAGCATAAGGGTGCACTATCATGCCAGACCATTACAATGTGGAATAAGGACACACTGCTTTGTGCTAGTTCAAGCCAGGGGCTGAGTTACGCCCTGGTGGTTCCTCTACTGCTGGTTATTTCTGAGATCAACGATCTCAGCAACACTTTGGTCTGGGCAGTGCTAAGGGTTGAAGAGAGAAAGATGCGATGGGACACTGCATTGGCCAGAGCCTTGAGGTATAGCTGTCACACTACCAAGCATGCCAAAAGCTACCACAGATTTCCAGTCTCTTGCATTAGCTTTATCAGATCATTACATTTTAGAATCATAGAATATCTCAAGTTGGAAGGAACCCATAAGGATCATTGAGTCCAATTCCCTGCCTCTCGCAGGACTACCTAACACTAAACCATATGACTAAGAGCATCATCCAGATGCTCCTTGAACTCTGACAGGCTTGGTGACGTCCCCACTTCCCTGGAGAGACTGTTCCAGTGACCGACCACCCTCTCAGTGAAGAACCTTTTCCTAATGTCCAATCTGAACTTCCCCTGATGCAGCTTCATTCCATTTCCTCCTGTCCTGTCACATCAGCACCTCCCCCTCCGCTGCCCCCCTTGAGGAAGTTGTAGACTGCGATGAGGTCACCCCTCAGCCTTCTCTTCTCCAAGCTGAACAAACCAAGTGACCTCAGCAGCTCCTCATAAGTCTTCCCCTCGAGGCCTTTCACCACCTTGGTCACCCTCCTCTGGACACACTTGAATAGTTTGATGTCCTTCTTGTATTGAGGTGCTCAAAACTGCACATGGTACTTGAGGTGGGGCCGCACCAGTGCAGTGCAGAGTGGGACAATCACCTCCCTCGACCGGCTAGCTATGCTGTGCTTGATGCATCCCAGGACACAGTTGGCCCTTTTGGCTGCCAGGGCACACTGTTGACTCATTCAACTTGCCATCAACCCAAACCCCCAGATTTCTTTCCGAGGGGCTGCTCTCCAGCCTCTCGTTCCCCAATTTGTATGTATAACCAGGATTACCCAGTCCCAGGTGGAAAATCCGGCACTTGCTCTTGTTAAATTTCATATGGTTGGTGATTGCCCAGCTCTCTAGTCTATCCAGATCTCTAAAACAAAGGAACCAAAGCTGGTGAAGGGTCTAGAGCACAGGCCTTATGAGGAGCGGATGAGGGAACTGGTGTTGTTTAGGCTGGAGAAGAGGAGGCTGAGGGGAGACCTTATTGCCCTCTACAACTACCTGAAAGGAGGTTGTAGTGAGGTGGGTGTTGGTCTCTTCTCCCATGTAGTTAGCGATAGGACGAGAGGAAATGGGCTCAAGCTGCACCAGGGGAGGTTTAGGTTGGATATTAGGAAAAATTTCTTCACGGAAAGGGTAGTCAAGCATTGGAACAGGCTGCCCAGAGAGGTGGTGGAGTCACCATCCCTGGAAGTGTTCAAAAAATGTGTTCAAAAAGCGGGTGGATGTGGCACTCTGGGACATGGTTTAGCCTAGTCTACCCTTGATTGGTTTAGTGTGGACTTGGTAGTGTAGGTTAATGGTTGGACTGGATGATCTTAAAGGTCTTTTCCAACCTAAACGATTCTATGATTCTATGATTCTAAGATGGTCTTTAAGTGGGAAAACTCAGACCTGCTGTGTGAGATAGATTAAAACACATCTCCCCTCTTTGCAGAGAAAGTCCAGTCCCACTTCAGGTGCAGCAATTTTCAGTGGCTTCCTGTGCTGCAACAAACTCCACACTGTCCTCTCCAGGTCCCTAGAAAAGCCTGGTTTTCTCCATTATCTTAAAGGCTCAGATGTGGGTCCACTGACGCAAGGCCTCTGCTATCCCCAGGGCTCCTGCCAGGCAGTCCTTCCACCACTGCTGCTCATGGTTTCTCTGCTGTGCCCCATTGTGCCTCCCAGGGCCATTTCAGCTATGCGTGTCCAGGAGCTGGGCAGGATGGCAGCACCCCACATGAAGCCAACTGTCAGCCCCCCTTTCCTCCCAGGTATGGTGAATAAGACAGATAAATAGCGTCTCTGCCACGTAGGATTACATTGCATGCTGCAGGAGGCAGCTTTACCCACACTGGGGTGGCCAAGAGGGAGGCTGAAGCCTGGGTGCTGAAGCCCCTGGGAAGCCTGAGGCTGTGGTTCACAATCCCAAGGGAAAATTCAGCTGTAACTGCAATGCAGGGGCAAGCCTGGTCCAAAAGTCTCTTCTCTTCCCCTCTCCCTCCTGCTATGCTGGGAGGATGGCTGGTGCTAGCAGTAACGGCCCAGGAAAGCTGCAGCTCGTGCCTCCATGCATGAGACAGTCTGCAAATTCCTCTGCTCCGTGATCGCCATCAATAATGCATTCACAGGATAGGATGGAAGAGCTGGGCAGCTAACACTGCTCTCGGGGCTGCTCAATGGCACTACTGTCTCTCCGCTTGCTGACGATGGCTGTGCGTGTGTGGAAGGTCATATGCTCCTCGTGAAGATATGCCATTTTAGCTGGCAGGCTGTGTATGGTACATGTATACATAAATATAATGTCCTATTCACAGTCTAAAGCTAGTCCATCTTTCTTTTCTCTGTTCTCAGTCTTCTAAAATCTTTTTTTAAAAGCAGAGCAGGGAGGAAGCAAAGAGATTACGGAGTAAGTGCTGGTGGTGTGTTGGGGGTGCCCTGAGCAGCAGCTATGGTTGTGGAGTAGCTGGGCAGATCTGAGAAAAGGAACCAAATCTTCCTCCAGGCCTCCACCATGGGGGTGATTAAAGGGAAAAGATGAAAGTATAACAACAACATTTTACCACTTTGTGATGTACAAAGGTCGTCTTGGCATGGAGAGAATCAGGAGCAAGGTGGGATATGAGAGAAATCTGTGGGTTAAAGACATTTAACTGAGAGTACGGTCTTGGACAGCAGTCTTTTTTTCATAAGGAGAGATGGGTTATAAAATACAATAGTTTGATGTTGTTTCAGGGAAGCAAGTTCAGTGCTTGAGGACAGGACAGGTGTGGGTACCTCCCATCAAGGCACAACTCTCCTCTCTTTGCCTTCTGTGGTCATGGCCCAGGAGCTCAGTGATGGTGCAAAGGCAGGATGTGTGCAATGGGCAAGCTGGGGCATTGCTCAAAAGGAACAGAGCTAAGATGCTTAGCATGTGTCCTGGTTTTCAGAAGTTTTAAGTTTTGCTGAGCTTAGTACTCCAAAGTGCGCAATCTTGGCACTGCATTAATGCGTACCTTTGCCAGTAAATTTCTTAGTGGTTAAAAGAAGCAGCAATTTTCTCCTTAATATGTGTTTAGGCAGCTGTCATTACTCCCAGGTTGTGCAGGTAGCATGTTATTGTGCCTAGCTGTAGGTAAGGAACCTGCTGCCCATGGCAGTGCACATCTTCCTTAGTCATGCTGGCTGTAGAAGAGATGGCATGTGTTTTAAGGGAGGATTTTCCCCCTTGCAGGCTGCCCTAATGACTCCTTGTGATGTGTTTACTAGATGAATCACACACAGAAGTGCTAAGGGGACCAAGGAGTTTCCCTCACAGATATGCAGCTGCATTCACGTGTGTGATCCTTGGTTAACTAAACAGGCCCAGGTATCAGGCTGTACACAGGCATATTCAGGCATACCTTCAGGCCATACATGACACTGCAGTACCTTCACACTCCATCTTCCATTTTGAGAAGGAAGGGGAAAAAGTGCAGATACGAGGTTACGAGCAGCCTGAGCAGTGGCTCTGACTGCTTCACAACCTCCCTTGCTTTTCAGCTGCTTGCAGACTCTTATGCTCTCAAATTTTCAAGCATCTTCCAGGTCCTGTGCAAGCCTTCTCCCACCAAATCTTTTCTTCTCTACTTTTTTTCTCAAAAGCTTTCTACACCTTTTCTCCATCCTCATTCTGCCTTTCCCTGAGGGACCCGTACTGGACTTTCCCTGGGAGCACAGCTCTTCCAGCCTGCACTGAGGCCCAGGGCCACGGAAGGTGCTCAGGTGTTTTTTACGGAAGTGCTATAATTTCTGAGCACTTCTGGTCCAGAATAAATTTACATCAGTGTATCCTGTAACTCAGGGAGAGTGTAAAGCTCAACACTGTAGAATTTCCTTGATTCCTACCTATCAGCTGAGGCTGCACACTGGCTTGTAGTCTTTTACCGCTCCAGAAGTGGGGCTATAGTTATTCTCTATTTCAAAAGGGAAAATATTCCCCTTTCCAGAAGTCATTGCCCGCCTTATGAAATGTACCACAAATTGTCCCTCTCCCAAGCACCCAGCCCAGTTCCAGGTAGGTCCATCAGTAACTTGCTGAAGTTTGGTGCTCCCTAGTTCATACATATAATTCTGCTTTCCTCAACGAGAAGCTTCAGTCAAAGAGATAGCTCCAGTAAAGTCTGAGGAGGCCGGTTGTCTTGGTTTAGCCCCAGCCAGCAACTAAGCACCACGCAGCCGCTCGCTCACTCCCCCTACCCCGATGGGATGGGGGAGAGAATCGGAGGAGTAAGAGTGAGAAACACTCCTGGGTTGAGATAAGAACAGTTTAATAATTGAAATAAAGTAAAATAGTAATGATAATAGTAACAATATAATAATGATAATAACAATAATAATATACAAAGCAAGTGATGCACAATGCAATTGCTCACCACCCACCGACCGATACCCAGACAGTTCCCCAGCAGCGATTGCTGCTCCCTGGCCAACCCCCCCCAGTTTATATACTGAGCATGACGTCATGTGGTATGGAATAGCCCTTTGGTCAGTTTGGATCAACTATGCTGGCTATGCCCCCTCCCAGTTTCTTGTGTACCTGGCAGAGCATGGGAAGCTGAAAAGTCCTTGACTAGCATAAGCAGTACTCAGCAACAACTAAAAACATCAGCATGTTATCAACATTCTTCTCCTACTAAATCCAAAACACAGCACTATGCCTGCTACTAGGAAGAAAATTAACTCTATCCCAGCCAAAACCAGGACACCGGTATAGTCCCAGAATGTCACTCCTTGTTATCCAGCATCATCCGTAATGACAGTGAGAGACACATGCCGCCTCCTCAAATATGGCAAGGAGCTGGAAGCCCTCCACACCAAGCAGACTAGATTTCTTAAACAGACAGATCATCTTCAAATTGGCTTGGCAGTCAATGTCCCAGTTGCCGTCACAGCCTCAAGGAGAATTATGGAGTTGGAGTACAGGAACTAGCGACATCAAGACTTCTGTACAGTTATACAAGGGAAGCTCCAGCATGGGCTCTGCTCTTGGGCAGCTCCACAACTGCTTGCCACTGAACCACTGCTCTCCTAGGGCAAGCAGGGGTTAGGAGGGCTGTGCTGGTGGTGAGGAGCTGACATCTGTGGCCCTGTGCAGTCTGCACAGTTCATGAGGCTGCAGATACTTTCAGCTAGATGAGGCCCTTTGGGATTTATGGGATTATTAGCATTATTGAGAGTTATGTCTGTTCACAGGGGAGAATATACCGTTTAGACTGCATTACTCATTGTGTGAGTCACCATGTTGAATAGCATGTTTCCTATATTTGGTAGATGACCCAATACATTGCACTTCCATCCAGAATTATATTCCATATAAACACCACTAGCTTTATTTTTTCTATTGTAAAGGCCCCAAAACATAAACCTAGGTGTACCGCAAATTTATTGAATATGTTTGCATTTTTATTTTTAGCATAATCAGTTACAAGACTTGTAGTATGAAGCCAGATCAGCCATATGCTTACTGATAGTATCTAGATTATGCCAAGTTTGTATGTATTCTAATGGAAGACATGTTTACTTGACAGAGGAGGATTCCAGGGGTTGGCTAGGTTAAAACAAACAAAAAGAGCATTTAACTTCAAGAATTTATGTAAAGCCACTGGAACTAATAAAGATTATTCAGGTGCTTAAAGCTAAGAACATGCATATTTGTTGTCATAGTTGCTAAATTATTGTTCTTGCAAGGAAGGAATAGTGATCCATCATAATCGAATGTAATGCAATGCTAGGGGCTACTTTCATTAGAGAGAATGGCAAAACTCCCACTGTTTTGAATGGAAGCAAGAGCAGGCTCTCTCACTGAAGTACTAAGCTTGTGTAAACAAAAGATATAGCAAAAGTTCGTCATTACAAGTATTTATGACAATTGTGGAGCCTGGGAGTCTTTTGGGTGTGGAGCCTCAGGTCAAGTGGTGTGGTGTGCAGTGATTTCTAAAGTTAACTAGTTTAGAGCATGTCACGGTGTCGTGGTTTAGCCCCAGCCAGCAACTAAGCACCACGCAGCCGCTCGCTCACTCCCCCTACCCCGATGGGATGGGGGAGAGAATTGGAGGAGTAAGAGTGAGAAACACTCCTGGGTTGAGATAAGAACAGTTTAATAATTGAAATAAAGTAAAATAGTAATGATAATAATAACAATATAATAATGATAATAATAATAATATACAAAGCAAGTGATGCACAATGCAATTGCTCACCACCCACTGACCGATACCCAGACAGTTCCCCAGCAGCGATCGCTGCTCCCCGGCCAACCCCCCCCAGTTTCCATACTGAGCATGACGTCATATGGTATGGAATAGCCCTTTGGTCAGTTTGCATCAACTATTCTGGCTGTGCCCCCTCCCAGTTTCTTGTGCACCTGGCAGAGCATGGGAAGATGAAAAGTCCTTGACTAGCATAAGCAGTGCTTAGCAACAACTAAAAACATCAGCATGTTATCAACATTCTTCTCCTACTAAATCCAAAACACAGCACTATGCCTGCTACTAGGAAGAAAATTAACTCTATCCCAGCCGAAACCAGGACACACGGTAGTTAGAGTGGTGGGTGGCTAGAGAGCTTCTCCACGGTCTCCTTAAGGCACAGAAATTGTGCAGAGTGTATGTCATGGTTTAAACCATAATGCTGTCTGCTGATGGAAAGCCTTGTGTAATCTTGTGTACCTTCTTGATTAATGATGAAGAAATACTAGTTTACAAAGCAATGTTTAGATCCAAAATAAACCCCCTACTTTTATTGAAAAGTAAATAACTGATTGTTCTGTGACTCTATATCAAGATGCAAAAAGCAGCACGACCGCATAAGGGATAAACAACCCAAGAGTCATTTGAGAATATATGAACTTCAGAGAGGTTTCAGCTCAGGACCCAAACCCCAAATAGTATCATTGTTGCCTCATGACTGCAGAGGTTAAATTCACAAAGCTATTTATGTGCATCATAAATATTTTGAATTTACAAGTTTCTACATCTTCTTTCAATATTAGATCCTCAAATTTGAAATCAGTATAAGACTTATTTATCAATTATGAACATAGCAATTATTGCCTTGGACCCTGGCTATGCCTTTGATCCAGATCTAGTAGAGATCAATAACAGAGAATTCAGAAGGAGGTACAAGAAACCAAATAGAAGAAAATTATCTAACAATCTGCCACAGGTATATTTCCATTCCAAGTGTTTCCTCTCTTTTTACTCAAAGTATAAATGCTTACACTGCTAATGTATTTACTCAGTAAGTTTTATGATCTATAATGTAATCGAGGGTATTCTCACTATCCAGAGGAGTGCCTTTAATGCTTTTGAATCCTTTAAGCTTTTGACTTCTGGGATATCGTGTGGAGGCAACTTCTATTGTGTAAACAAATACCTTGTTTTACATTTATATCCCTTCACTTGAACTAAGTTTTTCATTATTTCCAGCATCACTTTTCTTTATTATGGCATTTTGTATGCCTTTCCTTCATTGTGACAGAAGGACCAGAATAGCAGAAATTTCTTTAGTATCATTCTCATATTTTTAGTTTTTAAGTCTACTTGCTAGTATGTTACATACAGTACATTTGAATGCTGACCACTGCATTCTGGATACACTATGTCTCACTTAAATGTTATGAATGTGACATAGCAAACATTTCACAAAAATCTTTAACTAGTGCTTTGCAGGGATCAGACTAGCTCATTACAGAGGTCTCCGGTTTTAAAATCATTACATCTCTGAATTGTAATAAAAATTACAATTTCTTTTTTTATTACCAGCTAAATCACTTTATTCCTACACTCCTTCAGTATTCTTGGATGAATACTAACTGATCTTGATGACCTGTTTTTCACTGAGTTGCTAATTTATTACACCTGCTCTTATTGCAGTGCCTGTTTTTACAGTAGCTCTCAATTTTTAAAACTCAGTAGGTGTGGGAGAAATAAGAATTCTACCAGCCAAGGCTTAAAGTCTTTAATTCCCCAAGTCTTGATATGAAGAGTTTTTTTGACTAATTCTCTTATATTTCTGAAGTGTAGTTTCTCAATGCTAGTTTCAATCTGATCCCTCCTATGTGCTGTGAAATTTATTTATATTTTGGTCAATATTATCTTAGTAAGAGATATAGCTACTCCTTGAACAAATTGTTCTATGTTACTTAGGCTTGCAAAGCTGATCACACAATAAAAGAAGGTCATGCACTCAGAGTGCAATGGAATGTTGCCAGCTGTTTTAATAATAGTTTCTTTTTAGATATTCTCTAACCTAGCACTTGAACACTTAATAACTGTATGTGAGCAATAAAGAAATCTGTGAAATTTGTTGAAATTAACGGTTTTTCATGAGAGGACTGTCAACTCTCAGCTGTCCAGTGATATAGGCTTAAGTTTTTCTGTCTTTTCTCATTTCAGAGTAATTCTTTCCTTGAACATGAGATTCAGGTTGAATTGGGTTGTGTAATTTTTTTAACCTTCTACAACACAATTTTTGGTGATCTAGAAGGCAGGCTCAATTACCCTGAAAATAAAGGATCTCTTCTTGGAGGAAAAGAAAAAAGAATATAAACAACACACTTCTCTGCATTTTCTTGGCCCAGGGTCCTTCCATGTGAGAAAGGCTAAATTACATCTGTGTGTGTCTGTCTGAGATGTTATACTGTAATATATGTACTTGAAAGGCATGATCAGACATGACCAGAAGCCGTTAAATCCAAAACCCTTTTGTGCAGATCCTGCCTAAAACATCATAGTCTGTTTGTTCATCTGATAATGGGAGAGGCTATACCATTAAGAGAAAAGAGGGGTTTTGCATACAAGCCTTGACTTGAACCCTGACAGCTTTTTACAAACTTAGTGCAATATAAAACTTACTCCTAGCTTTCATGAGCATGAGATGTTCTGGACTTTGCAGAAGACATAGCATGTCAAGTGTGTCTTTCTCCTCCTTTCCTTTCAAGCTCTTTTCCCTGCAGTGAGGATGGGCTTTTGATTAATGCTGTGAAAAGTTCCTTGGATGACCTTCAGCAAGTCACTGGGAAGGGCTGTCATTGAGTCAATGAGCTCTGGATTAGAAACCAAATCTCCCAATCCCCACTTGCAAAATGGAAGATAAAAAAGTCTTTTCCCACTCCCATCTTATTTTAAGTTGTTTTCCAACAGAGTGCCATGATATTCCAGATGATTATGATACCTCAGTACTTAAACTTCTGGGACCCTAAGCATGGCTGTGGCATCACAGAGATAAATAAACCATATGTTTTTGTATAGTGTCACACACTTTATTTTAAAGTAAACCAGTCCTACTATAATGTAAGTTGTAGGAGTAATACACAATAATGCTGTCTTGCTCTTCTTTTAACAGAAGGAGATGGCAGTAGCAGAATGCCAAGGCTGGAAATGTTTTATTTTATACAACACTGAGAAACAGGTGAAATGACACACAGAAGAAATATATCCGACCTCTTTGTGTGCCTGCTTTGAGTGGTTGTTATTGAGGTGGTACTTGGCAGTATGGAAGGTTTATTATGACTGGGTTTTGTGACAGCAATCATACCCCAGGTAAAAATACTCAGACATGACTCACCAAAAGGAGAGATCTTTGCATTCTGTAGTTAATTCTGTAAATTGCATATTAATTGGAGTTCTGCACGAATATCCCCGTGCTCACTGTCTTTCACTGTGAAGCAGAGGTTCTAAACTCTGTAAATTCCTCCTGGTTTTGCCATTTGCTTGCATAGCCTGTCAGAGTTTAGATGTGCAAAGTATTATTTTATGTTATCTTATCTTCTTGCCAAGCAACTCAAAGCACTTCAGTTATAAAATTATAATTATAATGTAGAGATAAAAATTATCCCCATTTTACAAATTAGGTAAAAAATTGAACAGCAGAGTATAAAAATGCAGAATTTTTAAGAAAGTGGATAACGACTTTGGTTTCTGTGACCACTTTTCATTATGTGCAGCTATGTCTGAACTCTTCAGAGCCTGTGTGCCATCTTGTGTTTATCTTCAAAGTGAAATGCCCCTTTCTAATGACCAGAGTTCATATTTGCAGCATTCCTGTGATACATATTGTAAGTGAACAGTTTTTTTGTTTCCAGTTGATCGTTATCTGTAGATGATGTTAGGATCCCACATCTGACTTTGAACTCTGGGCTCAGAATCATTTCAAGGCTTAGATTCAGTTTTGATAATGCCAAAATCTCAGAGAAATCCTTGTGACACTTCAGCTCCAACTAGTGAGAAGATGGGGGTTCTGCTCTCCTGAGACTGCTGCTGTCTTGGTCACACCAAAAAACAATTCAGGAAGGAAGAGCCACTTCATCTTTGACCCAGTGCAGCACTGGGTAGGAAGGGGATGGAGGCTCTCAAGTGTGATAGGAAGGGTGGGGGATTGACAGAGGCTTCTGGTTCAGACCTGTGCCAAATAACAATTCACCATGACTACACTGGCCTAATAACTGCTATACAGTTTTTCTTGCCTACTGTTAGATGTCTACATTTGTATTTTGACCTTTAGGTAGACCTTGAATTTCAGATGCACTGAGAAGCCAGGGCTCTGGCTGTCTTTTCAGAGACTTTAGGTGCACCTTTTCAATCTCTTGAGCAACCTAGAGCATTTTTATTTGCTTTTTTTTTTTTTTAAAGTCACTGAATACTGTTGTTTGAGTACTCTAAAGCACAGCAGTGCTTAGATAAATTGGCCTCAGAATCTGTTTCATCATAATGAAAGCATTCACATCTCTGCAGAGGATTATTTCCCTGCTTCTGCAGCACTTTCCATGTGTGTTGGCCTTCCTAGGTTATTTTAATTTATGATTCTCAGTGTAGCTACAGGTGCTCTGCTGTTGGAACAGAGGGTAGTTTTACATCTGTGGGTGTTTCCAGATGTAGGAAGAGTATGGAAGTGGGTGTTATCTCTCAATGGGAAGGGAGGAATGTGGCTAATAGCAGCAAATATTTGGATATAACAACACATGTGAATAAAATGTATCTATATGGTGCCCTTTAGAACAAAATAAAAAGAGGAAGACAAGGTCAAAAATACCAAACATTAAGGCTCTGTTTCAGTAAATGTCAGTAGGGTTTGACATAACTGATCGTACCCACAATCCACCTACTTCTCTGTTCTGCCTTTGGCATTTGTCTGCACCAGATATGTCTCTCAGTGCTTATGTCCTACAGAAGTCAATGAACCTGAATCCTGCGACTGAAATTAAATATACATTGAAAGTTTTTCTTCATTAAATCCCTCAAGGGGTGATCCTAAGAGAGAGAGTATGAAAAAATTTAAATCTGCATGAAAGGGAAAATTGGCCATGTTTTTATTTTTTCATGTACATTGTCCACAACCTGGGACTGTTCAAAGCACAAGCACAAGGAGGGACTTTCCCCAGGAACTTCCCACATTGATACAGCTGGGAATGTCAGAGGCAGACAAGGATTCATAGATGCCATGGAGACATTGTAGGAATCGGTCCTCGATAGCACAGGGAATTAAGAATTTGTCCATCTAGGATTAACTAAAAGAAATCCTGCCTCGCTTTTAGCTTCCCTTGACTAACTTAGATCACACTTTTGCTGCTGCATCTTAGGCCATGTGGAGCATCAGCTGCCAATTTCAGCTACAGACAAGGAGCCTCCCTCCTACTCAACACACAGTGGGTGTCAAAGGGAGTCTGGCTAAAAGCCTTTAAATAAACAATTAAGCTTAATATCTATTTTCTCTCAGGTTTCACTTGATGCGAAACTGCCTGAAAGATGTGTTTATATATTCACAGCATGTATGAAAAGAGAACCAAAACGGATAGCTGGGATGAAACATGTGCGAGGAATTTCTTGAAGCTGGGCTGAAGATCAGACAAGCTTATAAAAGTGCAGGGAATGATCATTATAGACTGAGTCAGCCCAGCAGCTGTGAGGCTTCTCCCTCCCCACTTCAGTGGTTTCATTGTTGCCCTGAGCTGCTGGCAGGCACTCAGGAGAATTTCTCTTGGCCCTGCATCTGCGTGTCTGCTGGATGCAATCAAGCCTGGGCACTTGGTGCTTCTGTTGTCCTTGTGAAGTCTTGCTTGATGTGACCTCTCCTGATGGGGTGCAAAGTGCAAGGGAAACCACGAGCGCTGTGCAGACCTGACCCACTCACCAACCCAGGAAGATCACAGCTGAGCTAAAGTGAAAGAAACAACAAATGGTACCAGAGTACTAGAAGAACGCTGTCTTCAACTGCAAGCTTCAAATGCTTTAGATTAGATCCTCTCTTTGGTGGCAGGTGTAGACTTCCCCCATACAGCTAATATTAGTTCGGACTGGTGTGTTTTTCAGATGCTGCCTCTCAGGTCACTTTGGGTTGGGCATTCATCATAACCCTGCCACTCGCTGCTTTCTCAACTACTGAATGTGTAAATGTATTTCCACCAGCATGAAATCTGCTTGTTTTGAACTGCACTTTTCCTTTCCTTGTAACTTCTTTTAAAGGTCATTTTGATGAAACAAAGACCTGGAACATCAGGAAAAAGGCAATAGCTGTCCTTTCTTTCTCTTTTCTTTGTCACTGTGGAGAGAAGATTGGTTGATCAGTAATGAGCATCATGTCCTAACCTCCAAGGACAGCCCTAGTCCTCCCTGAAGCAACTGTTTTTCCCCGTGTGTTCTGATCTGAGCCATAACAGAACTGAAAGAATTAGCAGTTGCTGTGCTCCATGATAAAAAAAAAAAAAAGGCATTATAGGCATCAAAAAGCCTTAAAAATGATCAAAGAAGAGTTCGGCTCTGATCTTCCCTCACTGCTGCAAAAGAAACTGAACTTTAGCTGGTGGAAAAATAGAGGGTTCACCAGTCCAGCATCAGTAAATACCTTCTTTCAGAGCCAGCCAGGAGAATGCAGCCACAGATAGGTTACATGCTTTGTCTATGAAAATCCAAGCCTTGGGTGTATATATTCATCTTTCAATAACCTGTTGAAGCACAGTTTCTGGTCATTGGAGCACTGGCTGGTCACAAGTTGTGCCAGGGGAGGTTTAGATTGGATATTAGAAAAAATTTCTTCACTGAAAGGGTTATAAAGCACTGGAACAGGCTGCCCAGGGAAGTGTTGAGTCACCATCCCTGGAGGTATTTAAAAGACATGTAGATGTGGTGCTTAGGGACATGGTTTAGTGGTGGACTTGGTAGTGTTAGGTTTATGGTTGGACTCGATCACTTCCCTAGTCCTGCTGGCCACACTATTCCTGATACAAGCCAGGATGCTGTTGGCCTTCTTGGCCACCTGGGCACACTGCCAGCTCATATTCAGCTGGCTGTCAACCAACACCCCCAGGTCCTTTTCTGCCAGGCAGCTTTCCAGCCACTCTTCCCCAAGCCTGTAGCGTTGCATGGGGTTGTTGTGAACCAAGTGCAGGACGCAGCACTTGGCCTTGTTGAACCTCATACAATTGGCCTCAGCCCATCGATTCAGCCTGTCCAGATCCCTCTTCAGGGCCTTCCTACCCTTGAGTAGATCGACATTCCCGCCCAACTTGGTGTTGCCTGCAAACTTACTGAGGGTGCACTCAATCCCCTCATCCAGATAAAGATATATTTGGGGCCATCCTGCCAGTGTTTTACCCAGAGAAGAGTATACCTGCCTAGGCCATGAGCCGCCAGCTTCCCTAGGAGAATGCTGTGGGAGACGGTGTCAAAGGCTAGGTCCAGGTAGACAACATCCGCAGCCTTTCCCTCATCCACTAGACGGGTCACAAGGTCATAGAAGGAGATCAGGTTGGTCAGGCAGGACCTGCCTTTCATGAACCCATGCTGACTGGGTCTGATCCCCTGGTTGTCCTGTACATGCCACATAATGGCACTCAAGATGAGTTGCTCCATAACCTTCTCTGGCACCGAGGTCAGGCTGACAGGCCTGTAGTTCCCCGGATCCTCTTTCCATCCCTTCTTGTCGACAGGCGTCACATTGGCAAGCCTCCAGTCATCAGGGACCTCTCCTGTTAACCAGGACTGCTGATAGATGATGGGGAGTGGCTTGGCAAGCTCCTCTGCCAGCTCCCTCAGTACTCTCGGGTGGATCCCATCTGGCTCCATAGACTTGTGTGCGTGTCTAAGTGGTGTAGCAGGTCGCTAACCATTTCCCCTTGGATTATGAGGGCTTCATTCTGCTCCCCATCCCTGTCTTCCAACTCAGGGGGCTGGGTACCCCGAGAACAACTGGTCTGGCTATTAAAGACTGAGGCAAAGTAGGCATTAAGTACCTCAGCCTTTTCCTCATCCTTTGTCACTGTGTTTCCCCCCACATCCAATAAAGGATGGAGATTCTCCTTAGCCCTCCTTTTGTTGCTAATGTATTTATAGAAACATTTGTTATTGTCTTTTATGGTAGTAGCCAGATTAAGTTCTAGTTGGGCTTTGGCCCTTCTAATTTTCTCCCTGCATAACCTCACAATATCCTTGTAGTCCTCCTGAGTTGTCTGCCCCTTCTTCCAAAGGTCATAAGCTCTTCCTGAGTTCCAGCCAAAGCTCTCTGTTCAGCCAGGCTGGTCTTCTTCCCTTCCAGCTCGTCTTTCGGCACATGGGGATGGCCTGGTCCTGTGCCTTTATTTCCTTCTTGAAGAATGTCCAGCCTTCCTGGACCCCTTTGCCCTTCAGGACTGCCTCCCTAGGGACTCTGTCAACCAGGCCCCTAAACAGGCCAAAGTCTGCCCTCTGGAAGTCCAAGGTAGCAGTTCTGCTAACCACCCTCCTTACTTCTCTGAGAATTGAAAACTCTATCATTTCATGATCCCTGTGCCCAAGATGGGCATCACCATCACATCACCCACAAGTCCTTCTCTGTTCACAAATAACAGGTCTAGTGGGGTGCCTTCCCTAGTTGGCTCACTCACCAGCTGTGTCAGGAAGTTATCTTCCACACATTCCAGGAACCTCCTAGACTGTTTCCTCTCCGCTGTACTGTATTTCCAGCAGACATCTGGTAAGTTGAAGTCCCCCACAAGAATAAGGGCTAGCGATCGTGAGACTTCTCCCAGGTGTTTATAGAATATTTCATCTGCCTCTTCATCCTGGTTGGGTGGTCTATAACAGACTCCCACCGTGATATTTGCCTTGTTGGCCTTCCCCCTGATTCTTACCCATAAACACTTTCATCACCATCATCAAGCTCTAGACAGTTGTGGTGGTGCACACCCCCCCCCCCCCTTATTCCTCTTTCTCGTCAACCACTTTACGACCTCAGGAATTCCAGGCCGCAGCCTTGTGTAGCGAGTTAGTCAGTTAAGCGCCCCTTAATTGTACCAGAAACTCCTACATGGCTGAAGCAGAGAGTGGTCCTGTCCTTATCAAGATCTTCGTATTATGGCTAACAAGGGGAGCGAGAACAAACAGCTACCCCTGACAGCCTTGAAACAGAGTGGTATCATCGTTACTGGAATTCCAGCAACTACCGATCCGAACTGTGGCTCGGATGGAAATTTACTGGTGATTAAAGCCAATCATCTCACAACCCTATAAACAGCAGTCCTAAGTGAGGCCCTTTGAGCTCTCCTGGACTGCAGCGGGCTGCAGCAGCACCTCCCTCTGAGCGAGACGCCTCTCAGAGCTAGAAAACTCTGAAAGTTTGCTACAACCAGAAATCCACTGCCAAGGACTGACAGTGGAGCCTGGGCCAAAACCCTTCACTCCTCGAGGCTCAACCCTTGCCCATTGAGAAATGCCAAGACATTCGACGTGAATATTTCACTGAACTCAAGGGGAATTTTTAACAGGTATACCATATATATGTATTCATGTCTGTGTGTATGCATGTGTGAATCGGTTTAAGTAGTCTGTAGATGTATGATTTAATTACAAAGTGAGTCTTATACTGCTGCATTATCCTTATTCCTATTAAACCGTTGACCAATTCTGAGACTAAGAGTGGGCCTAGCTGCACCTAGACTCCTCTCTGAGAAGTAATCTAGAAAGCAAGGGGGTCTATTCTGAACGTCGTGACTCAACAGGAGAGTCCTCCTTATCCCCTACACACGCAATCCCTTTGTGAATCATTCCAACTCAGTGTAACTTAATTTTCCTTCATGCACTTCTTCCATGTAGTAATAGAGTGAACCTTGCCATCTTCGAATCTGTAACTAAGTCACTGTTTTGATCAATTTTGTCTAATCACTTTGTTAATCACTGATGACTGAGTGCTATTAAAATATTACAATCAAATCCTGCAATTTGCTACAAGTAAATTCTAAACTGCTACTAAATCAAACTGTGTAAAGCCACTCATTCACAATAAATTGACATAATCAGCAGGATTCACAAACCTGCATTCGTGACAACAGTCAAAACACTCCCTAGCTACCCCACCACCTCTCCTTCCTTGCTTATCCCTTCTGAAGGGTTTATAGCCATCTATTGCAGCACTCCAGTTGTGTGAGTCATCCCACCATGTTTCCATGATTGCAACTATATCATAGTTTTCTAACTCTGGTCTGTAAAGAATTAAATTCTTAAATGTATACATTGAGAAAGCTTCATTTACCCTCCCCCTTCTTGGAGGCTAATTTAGAACATATCAAAGTTTTAGCAAAGGCATTCCTAATACTATTGTGCTGCAAATCCTGTCTGATCCAACCTTCAAATATTTATGTAAACTGAAATATGTCTGGAAAGAAGTCAAAACAAAACAAATATGCCACACAATCTAATTCCCTCATATCCCTCCCTCCTCATTTACATTCATGCTAAACCTTCTCCAACTGCCTTCCAACTGTTAGGTGGTGGTTAATGAGTGATAATTTCAGAGCCCATTTCTTTGAGTACACTGATGGCCTTACGTCTTGCCAAACAATTTAGTCTGGAGCTTTCAGTAGTTGTAAAATGCTTTTGCAGCAAATTTTTTTGTCTCTGCAAATAAGTATAGTAGTTTGGGGAATTGTTTTATTTATTATTATTGATAGCGTTTAAAAAGAGCTAGATTTTTAAAGAATTCAAGTGGAAGTCTTTCTACTCTAGGGACCAGGGTGTGCTTACATACCATATCCTTCTTAGTTGACAGATGCCAGTAAACTCGGTCTAGATATGTTTAAAATGCAGCTACTTGTAAAACTCTTGTACCATTTGCGAATTGCAGCTGTCTCTCTGTTTGCAGAGGTATGGTTGACACATGCTGCCAGTTTGTTTTCCAGAGGATCGGCAATGCTGAGCAGCACGAAGGATGTGTGTGAAATGTGCCACATTCTCAACTGACTCCTATATGTGACTATCCCCCTAGAGGTGATGAAAGCCTGCAATTTTATTGACTTCAGTGGAGGAGAATACTGCCGGGGCTAGAGGGCTCAGGGTTCGACAGGCAGCTCCCCAGCAGGGGATGAGGTAGGATGACAGGCTTCGTCTGTATTGTGCAATGTCAACGAAGCTGGGGACTCCTGCTCAGGAAGTATCTGAAATTATTTGTCCCTGAGCATTCAGTTTCTTGTGGGACAGGTCCTTGTGGGGAAGATGGTGTTATTCCCTTCATGAAACCTTCAATCCAGTACCTCTGCCTTATACCAGGCTCTTTAAAGTGTGCTTTTACCCATATACAGTTATTTCAAGCCCTTCATTTGGAAAGCAGATTGCATCTGCTGCTGCTGTGGAAGGTCTGGATGACCCTGCCATGCTGAGCAGCCTCAGGGCAGCCATAAATTGAAGAAGCACAAAATCCCAAAGCCATAGAGGTGGCCACATCCTCTTGCTCTGCAATAGCAGGAGGAAAATGTAGAGCAGAAACCAGAGCTGCCCCCATGATGCTGTAATTATAATGGAGTGCTAGTGGTGACCTCAGAAGCATGAGGGAAAAATACCTTTCCAAGTGGATTATTTTTAAGAGTCAGATGTGCTGATCTGCTGTTATGGGAATATTTGCAAGCAAGAATGAGATGAACTAAATCTGGAATCTATATATCTTTGGGAGGAGGAAACTTATGTACTACTGAACATGAAGTATGTCATCAAGTTGGTAGCACAACAGCAAGAAAAGGTGGTGGCTTACCCTATTTTATGTTTTAATATTTGTGAGGGTTTGAATATGTGACATAGATCCTGGTGGGACTAAAAGTGGTGACACATGACACAGCCCCAACTCTTTTTTTTTTCTTTTCTTCTTTCTCTCTTTAAAAGCAAAGCTCTGGCTATATTCAGTTTTTCTGAGTTCTCCCTCCTGGCAGTTTGTATCAGTTCCCCACACAGCTATCTGAGGGACAGGACACTCACGTAGTCAGGATCCTCATTTTGGTTTCTAAGGGACTGCCAACATAAGCTCTTCGCCAGTCCTTTCTTGCTGCCTGATGGCCTCATGAGTGGGAATCTCACCTGGGAGAGCATCCTGACCCTTCAAAAACAGACGTCATGGAAAGGTGCTGTGTCCAAGCTGTCCTGCCAAACCAGAGAAAGTTTGTTTTTAGTTTTAATTTTGTTCTTTCCTGCAAACATCTCCCATTGAGTGTGAGGGATTTGCCATAAACCAGAGACCATGTGCATGTTCCAAAAGTGGTTTCCAGAAGTCACAAAATTTTCTTTTTCTGACTGAAAGAAATAAGCCTTATTGTCTGCAAATATACATATGTATATTTTTACTACTGAGAGGCATATAACTCTGTTATGGCTTTAAATGGCTGATAGCCATAGAAATAGTTCCTCATAAGATAGACTGAAACACGAAGTCCAGGATTCACTTTGCTCCTTGCTCTGTTTGTTATGTGCAGTTGTTTACGGTATACTGGCATAACTTGAAGCAGAATTTGGCCAAAGAAGTTAGCATCATTTTTAACCCTATCTTTTTCAGCAATACTAAATGAATCCTTGCCTTGTTTATGGCAGTATTCCTGGACTTTGACAATAAACAACACTTTTTCTGGGCTTTATGTCACGACCATCTTTTTCTCTTAAACTGATTTCATTTTAAGTCACTTTCAATTTAAAGATGCCTCTGTATCTGCTAGCTATTGTAAGTCACAGTTAAAGGGTACTTTTTATTCTGGAGGTAGAAGGGCAGCTCTGGGGGATTCTGCCACACTGGGGACAAGAGCTGCCTTTACAGCTGTGGGCAGAAACGAAGGGTTGGGAGGAGGGGAAAGATCCCAGCGTCCCTCCTTCTAGTCACTCACCCAAATGACCTGCCTGCCTCTGTCCTGCTGAGACTCCCTGGTTGCCCACCCTTACGGCTGGCTTTTCCAGGGGGATCCCAGTGACTGATGTTTCCTATCTAATGCCAAATGATTTGGGGTTTGCACCTATTGTTTCTTTTTATTTGTTTGTTTAAGCCTTTCCAACCATGATAAAGGTGAACCCATGATTTCCCTTCCGAACCTGAAGCTCCACCTACAAAAAGGAGCAAACCCAGCCTGTCTCTTGCACAGTTTTCATGCCTGCAAGGGAAATAGGTCAGTCTGCTGCTGATTTTGGAGGTCATTTCCCAACACTGCAAGTATGAGTGGAAATATCATACTCTGCAACAGCTAGACTTTTCTCAGTTCTGCTAAAGTTGTTGCACTTGTCCATATTATAACCCTACAGACAGTCCCAGACTGGCCCAGTGCAACCAGTTGCAGACTGCTCATTCCAGAATGGGTATCAAACTAACGACTTCTGCCCTGTCTACTGAAACTCTCAATAAATAATGCTTTACTGCTGTCTCCTCCAGTGCTTCTGAGAAGACACAGAACAGGTAGCAAAAAAGAAATACTAGAAGAAATTCTGGTTCTAAAAACCCAGGTGGGCTTCTTTTCTGAGGAACCTTTCTCAAACCGTTCCCGGACATGCACCCCTTGGGAGCCCTGTGTGGTTGTTACCATTTCAGTAGGGGCAGAACATTTTCACCTGATTTCTTCTCCTGCTTTTAACAGAATATTTCACAAATCTTTTTCACCTCTGACACCTTCATGTCTTAGCGATGTGTTAATTGAGAGCTGAACAGGAATTCTAGTTATTTTTCTCCAGAGATTGCATTATGAAGGACCACCTTTAATCTCTTGTGAAAAACAAGGGTTTATGTAAGGATGTGTTTCTGTTAATTACTAGACCATCCTGTGTACTGCTGAGCACAATCCTTTGAACCTGGCAGTTCATCCAGTTTTTCAGTCCACTTCTCTGTCCACTTAGCCTGTACTTTCTCAGCTTCTCTATGAGGATCTTATGGGAGAAAGTGAAATTACATCAGCCAGCTGCCTCAGCAGTTGTGGGTGCATCCTGTCAAGCACCATGGACTTGTATATGTCCAGTTTGTGTAAGGGTTCCCTAACCTGATCCTCCTCCAACAAGGGTATGTCTTCCTTGCTCTGGACTTTCCTGCTGGTCTTGGGGATCTGGGATCGCTGAAGGCTGGTTTTACCAATAAAGACCAAGGTGAAAAAGGCCTTGAGCACCTCAGCCTTTTCTGTGTTCATTCCCTCCAGATCTCCTGCCCCATTCAGCAGTGGGCCCATATTTTCCCTAGTCTTTCTTTTGCTGCTGAAGTAACTGTAGAAGCCTTTCATGTTGCCCTTCACCTCCCTCACCAGTTTCAACTCCAGGTGGGCTTGGGCTTTCCTAACCCCATCCCTGCATGCTCAGACAGTGGTTCTATATTTCTCCTGGGTCTGTTTACAGAGTTTCTCCTAACTGTCCATCCCATGCAATGATCTGGGATGTGGTACAGTCCCAGAAGCACCAGGCTACTTTAGCTGTTATGCTTTTTACTATAGGAAAGGGACAGCTGAAGTGGGGCCTGGATGCATTCTGCTGAAGCCTGTGAAAAAGAGCCTGTCTTTGCCTGCACCTCTAATATGGCAACACAACATCCAGACATCAAAAGGAGGAGGAGAGGAGCACATGCAGGTGACTTTTCATTAAAACTCTCCCTTGTTTTTCATTTGGCTCAGACAAGCTATTCATTATGTGCTCCTGGCCCTCTGATGGCCTCAAGCTGCGCCAGGGGAGGTTTAGATTAGATATTAGGAAAAATTTCTTCACGGAAAGGGTAGTCAAGCATTGGAACAGGCTGCCCAGAGAGGTGGTGGAGTCACCATCCCTGGAAGTGTTCAAAAAACAGGTAGACGTGGCACTTTGGGACATGGTTTAGTGGGCATGGTGGTGTTGGGTTGATGGTTGGACTGATGATCTTAGAGATCCTTTCCAACCTTGATTCCTAGTTTTTACTTTCATTAAAAAATAATGCAGCCACCAAGCCAGGAAACATGAAATTACTTCTCTACCCTTAATTGGTTTAGTGGTGGACTTGGTAGTGTTAGGGTAATGGTTGAACTGGATGATCTTAAAGGCCTTTTCCAACCTAAACGATTCTATGATTCTATGATCACCTGGATGCAATCTGTTCTTGCATTCATAGCATTTTGTCTGCTCTGGCACAGGGATTACGGGTAGCAAGGCTGGCTAGAAAAGAACTCAATTTCATCAAAGATTTCAAGGTTTCTTCAGTTAGTTTTTCATTCTGTTTTGGGACAAAACTGAGACCTCATGGATTAAAGGCTCAAACTGGCCTTAAAATAGCATTTTCCCCTTCTTAATATAATGCATTATGGTTTTTCTTTACCTTAGCTACCATGTGAAGAGAAAATAGCAGAACCATAACACGAGATCAGTGAGGTGACCAGTTTGCTCTGTCACTGAGCCTGTATTTCCTATGTATTTTTACAGTACTCATTACTTGGAAATCCTTTAGTCCTTCCTGTTTCTTCAATTCTTATTCTCAAGAAGGTAATTTTTGTGGAATTTCCCTGAACTCTTTCCATTGCTCCACTTTTTGTGATGAACATTCACAAGGTAGTGCTGCCAATGCACTTGAGATCCTGTAACATCTGTAACATATATTGTATTGTAACTCCTTAATATTGCCTTACTTCTTGGGCAGGTACTGCACGCTGACATTGTGGCTTCCCTGATCTGACCATGGCAAGAAGTAAATCTTGTTCATATGAAAAGTTATAGGAAATAGCAGTGCAATCCCAAGCTTTGTATGCTGCATGAGCTTCCTCCACCTATTTGAAGCGTGATGGTAACATGCCTTTTGGAGCAGAATGTATAGCAGTTCAAATGCAATCCCCGTGCTCTGCTAAAACAGCCCTGGGACTTGCTTCCCTCTCAAGGTCTCAGCTACCCCTAAAACCCCCCTAAACTTTTACTCCTTTAGATGATGGGAAAGAGATTACATTCTCCAACCTCTGTTCATTCCAGGCCCCCACATGAAATGTCAGTCACAGAAGAATGTGCAGATACTCACAATGAGATCACTTCCCATATAAGTTATAACAAAATTAGTAAATGGCACTGACATTTAAATAATTGTTAGGATCTTGTTTTAAACCTTTTTTTGAGATGAATAAAGGCAATTCACTCCTTTCTACATTGTTTCTGGTTATCTGCAAGTTCATAAAGACAACTTTCTGTTGTTTTAACTTTAGCATTTGAAGACTTTCTTTGGAACTGGATTTATTAGGGTTTATTTTATTTATTATGGTTATTTATCTGCTCACCTCAAATACCCTTAGTAGGAATGTGCACTTAAGGATCTCCAAGAGACCTCTCAACTAATTTTCAACATGTAATTCATTCCATGGCAAGCTTCAGCTGACAAGTCGTAGGTGTGTGAAGTCTATCTGAAACCAAGATGACATTAAAGCTGTCATCTTGTAGGAGCAAAATCATTAGTCTCCATTAGTCATCAACTAATTGCTCCCTGTATTTCATGTTTCCACTTCTAATTTGGAGGTGTGTACAGCAGTGAATGAATCATTATGAACTCAAGCTTTGGTTTTGTATATATAAAACTTCCTTAATGGACTTAAATTTAGTCACAGAAATTAAGTTTTACCATTCATGTTAGAAAATCCTGTGAAGTAAAAACTGCACCTTAACAAGAATAATAGTGCATGGAGACTAAAGCAGATAGAAAAGGCAAAGGAAAAGTCAGAAAACTGTGAATGAATACAAACACCAAGTTATTCTCTGGACTTCATAAGAAAATAATCTATCTTGTCCTGTCTTCTGAGCAAGTGGGATTTTTGTGAGGTAGACAAATTCCCTGCCAGGAGAGGACACAAATTCATCAGATTAGGAAACATGGTATCTCTTCCCATCAAATAAAGAGGTCAAAGGCACCAGACTTGGTCACATCTGCATTCAAAATGCCAGATAAAAAACTGTGTCTCAACATCTAGTCTCCTCCAAGTATTTACAGTATCTGTATTTCCTAAGGACCTACTCTCTCCAAGTGCTGGGATGTCTGTCCTCACCCAGAACAGGTGAAGAAAGTCCTCCTGGTAGAGGACTTGTGGTTGTCCAGTCCATGGGCCTGGCCCTATGTGGAAGCACACCAGCACTTCTTTCCCTTGAGAACTATTCTCATTTGAGCTCAAACTACTGGTTTGGAGTATGACATACTCCATTGACATCAAAGCTCAGTCAGCAGTGGCAGCTACACCCTTCATCTCCATGTCTGTTTTCTGGGTTTAAGAACCCCCAGCAGGACTCAGGGCCATAACATACACAGCCAAATGAGTAACATGAAACAGTCACAGACTTGGGAAGCTCGCAATCTAAGACCATGGAAACACATGCCAGGTGAGCAAACAGGTTGATAAGTAAATGTGGAAAAGTCGTATTTGTGTTATATTGTGAAATGTGTTATAGGAGAGGTGACCTTTTCTTTCAAGGAAGTGGGAAGCAGAAAATAGATGAATTTTCTGGTAGCATTTTTACCAAGAAAAGGGACTATCCCATATTTGTTGGTAAGTAACAGTCTCCAGAATTATAGCAAAATACAGCTTTAATGTAATAAGGCTAAAGCCATCTGCCTGTGCACTTAATGTTTATGTTTGTGCATGTGGGGTTTTTAAAATTATTTAGTCAGCCTTTTCCCAGCAGTGGATCAAATATCTTCTGCATCTTGTTTGTAATCAAGATGGAAGCACTTTGGAGTACAGGAGATGAGTGACAAGCACACTCAGCTCCCACACTGGAGGGCCTCTATTCACTACCATAATACAAACATATAATGCTCACAACATCCTTTATGGTCACAGTAGAAGTTGTTGGAGACATAGATTCCTTTATGAAAAAATACCATTTAGACTGGGTCAAAGTAATCAGTCTCCTCTGCTCCCCTCCCTTGGCCTTGTGGAAGGCTGTGTATGTGGTACATCAGTAAAAAATAGTTCACATAGTGCCTTTTTCATATCAATAGGTTCGTTCTTGGCATAATATGAAATGCTAGGCAGTATTGCCCTATTCTGACATGCTTCAGATGTTATTGTAAAACACGAGTCCAAAAGCTGACTACAAACAATGATATGGTCTTGCTTGTAGAACAATAATCCTCTCAAAATATATTGTCTGGTGTGCACCACTGCTCTTATAATGGAATTTATGAACAGAGCTTAGAAAGTGGCTAGGCCAGTGCATTAACTAGGATCCAGCAAGAGAGCTCCAGTGAGGTCTGGGGCTCTGCAATTCTTTCGTAGCTGAGAGGGCAGCATTACTGGAAACATCTTCAGTTTATATCCATGTAAACAGCTTTTTGTGCTGAAGATAAAAACACTGGGAGTCACAGTCTCCCCCACGGCTCTTTGGCCAATATGAATCCATTTCATCTTCTGTGGGGAATTTGTGAAATAGGGGCTGCAGAAGCATTTCCATGGAGGCCAGTGATTGCATAATCCCTTGCAAGTGTACTGTTCAGAAGTTGCACTAATTTTGGCTTTTCTTTAATTTGCAAACATTACAGCAAATCTTCCCTTTTTAGTTTTGGTCTCCAGCCCACTCTAATTCCAGTGACTCATATTGTCAGGAAAATAGATTATGTGACAGACAGAAATCACTGCTCCCCGGCCAACCCCCCCCAGTTTCCATACTGAGCATGATGTCATATGGTATGGAATAGCCCTTGGGGCAGTTTGGATCAACTATTCTGGCTGTGTCCCCTCCCACTTTCTTGTGCACCTGGCAGAGCATGGGAAGCTGAAAAGTCCTTGACTAGCATAAGCAGTACTTAGCAACAACTAAAACATCAGTGTGTTATCAACATTCTTCTCATTCTAAATCCAAAACACAGCACTCTGTTTTGCATTGTGCATTTTTGTTTGCATTGTGCATCACTTACTTATTTTGGATATTATTATTTTTTTTTTTTCCCTTTGTTTTCTGTCCTACTAAACTGTCTTTATCTCAACCCACAAATTTTACTTTTTTTCCCAATTCTCTCCCCCATCCCACTTGGGAAGGGGGGAATGAGGGAACGGCTGTGTGGTGTTTAGCTGCCTGCCGGGTTAAACCACAACAGTCCTTTTGGCGCCCAACATGGGGCAGGAAGGGTTCGAGATAACGACAGATCTGACCAGAGCGCGTTAAAACAAATTTGTAATAAGCATTCATTATATTAGTTTAATAGTCACTAGTCACAATGTTGATTCATTTGCTCTCAGAGTTGTTGTGCTTGTTCTCAGAGTTGTGCTATGTAACACCTTACTTGCCATACGCACTCCCTGTGGTGCTGTTTATCACCTTTCAGAGCTGGATTAAAGGTATCGCTTTGCTGTACTGTGTAACACTGGTTTATGGTATGATAAAATTATCAGTCATGAGATTGTACTCAGCACTGCCGTCATCCCCGTACTTTGGGAGCTTCAGGAGCCATTTCTCAGAAACTATTAATAATTACACTTTTTACCTCTTCTCCTCGGAGAACCAATCTATGGGGGAGACAGGGGTACGCTTTCCCCTGCTCCTTCACTGTCCCTCTCTCCTTCAGGCTAGTTGCAACAGCTCTTGAGAATTTTGAATATCCTTGGGATGTTCAAACCAGCAAGGTTGTATTGCTATGTCCCCTGAATGCAGTTCAGGTCTTGTTTAGGGTTAAACAACTATTTAAGAATATCATCCAGAGATCTGCCCCTGCAATGGGCACTGTGGCCACTCCAAACCCCAGTGACAGGCACTGCGGCTACTCAAACCCCCTCCACAGGCACTGTGGCTACTCAGACCTCGGGAACAGGCATTGCAACTACTCAAACCCCTGCAACAGGCACTGCGGCTACTCCAACCCCCATGACAGGCAATGCGGTTACTCAAGACCCCGCGACACGCACTGCAGCTACTCAAACCCCAGCAACAGGCACTGCAACTACTCCAACCACCACGATACGCAATGCAGCTACTCAAACCTTGGCAACAGGCACTGCAGTGACTAACCCTAGTCACAAACACCGCAGCTACTCAAACTCCAGCAACAGGCACTATGGCTGAACCAGAGAACCAACCCGTGCCGGTATCAGTCGCCCCTATACACAAGAAGAAATACAGAAGAAGATTGGCTCGTTTAGTAAGGGATGAAGATGAACCATTGCCATCATGAGGACAGGAGGAAGAGGCAGAACACATAAATGAGATGGTAACCACCCAATCCCTACCCTGAGTGAACTGCAAGATATGCGACAAGATTTCAGTCATCGTCCAGGCAAGCACATCATCACCTGGCTGCTCTGATGCTGGGATAATGGGGCCAGTAGCCTGGAATTAGAGGGCAGGGAAGCCAAGCAGCTGGGATCCCTTTCTAGGGAAGGGGGGATTGACAAAACAATTGGAAAAGGGGCAAAAACCCTCAGCCTCTGGAGGCAACTCCTGTCAGGCGTGAAGGAAAGGTATACCTTCAAGGAAGACGTTATATGACACCCAGGCAAGTAGACTGCCATGGAGAGAGGTATGCAGTACCTGAGGGAATTAGCCATGCTGGAGGTGATTTATGATGACCTGGAAAATGAGCAGTTATCCAAAGATCCAGATGAAGTCAGGTGCACACGACCCATGTAGTGGAAGTTTGTACGAAGCGCACCAGCATCGCATGCCAACTCATTGGCAGTAATGACCTGGAAAGACGGAGAAGAACCAATGGTGGATAAATTGGCTGGCCAACTCCGACAATACGAAGAAAATCTCTCTTCCTCCCTATGGGCCTGTGTCTTGTCTGTGAAAAAACTGTTCAAAAAAATGTCCCAAGAGTTCCAACAACCCAGAGGGGATATAACCTACTCCCCACCTGTATGGACCAGTATCTCAGCCATTACGAGTAAGCGTCCCTCTGCTCAAGAGAGAGGATATAGTGGATACACACCATGGGGCACCCTGTGGTTTTACCTGCGTGACCACGGAGAGGACATGAGGAAGTGGGATGGAAAATCTACCTCGACCCTAGAAGCACGGGTACGTGAGTTGCAAGGAAAAACAATCACAAAAGGGGGTTCTTCCAGGAAAATTACTGCTCCAGTTTCCAGTGGGCAGCTCCCCAGAGTGGAAGGGCTGATCTTACTTCTGATCTTAATGAAGGGACTCCTGACATATTTACAAGAAGTAACAAATACTATAACCAGTACTAGAGGGCCCTTGCCTCCAGCCAGGTGCCCCCTCCCAGCTTCTTGTGCACCTGGCAGAGCATGGGAAGCTGAAAAGTCCTTGACTAGTATAAACACTACTTAGCAACAACTAAAACATCAGTGTGTTATCAGCATTATTCTCATCCTAAATCCAAAACACAGCACTATGCCTGCTACTAGGAAGAAAATTAACTATCCCAGCCGAAACCAGGACAACAAACATAGTCTTAAATGACTTTGCTGAATTTCTAGACCTATGTCCCACAAAGCTGTCTAGACTCATGATTACTTGGATTACATATCTTGTGCCTCAGATAGCAGCTGCTTTAAAAATAATAGACGAGGGATTACCATATCTAATGGTGGATCTCAAAACTTATTTTGGTCTCTTCTGTTGTTTGAAAAACAAAATTGCAATTCGGAATCCAGTTTGAGCCTCTGAAATGTAAACAGCTGAGGTCTATGGGGAAGGCAGCAAATAGTCCTACACAATTAATGATTATAGCAAAATCAGTCTGGCTGCAATATTGTAAATGATGCTATAGTGCCATCAGAAAGTAGCTGGCTTGTGGTGCTTGATGCTATATATCTAAAATGTTTTAGGAAAACAAGGATGCAAGTTCAATCTGTCTCTAAACATGAATTTTTTTTTCTTATAGACACTTACAGGCAAGACCATCCAGGCACTTACAAAGTCAGATTAAAAGTCACTTTGCAACTGAATAGTAAATACTCTGCAGCGTCATTCGTGTCAGCAGTTCCTCATCCTTGACCACGTTCTTTAACATTCACCCATGAGAGGGAAAAGATGAATCCTGGTGGTGGCGGTGCTGCAGAAGGTGAAGTACAGGGACACACCACATAAATGACAATGCCCTACACACTGAATTAACCAAATTAAGTCTTCAAAGTAACCACTTCATAACCTCTGGATCAAGTCTTTTAAATTTTGATACCTCTCGAAATTCTCAGCATTCTCTTCTTCCAGTCAAGAAGGTGACAGTTGTTTAACCTTCTGGGTTACTGAGTGAGGCCATTTCACACGTTTGAATTATTAAGAGCTAATAATGCATAATGTTTAATTCTGCAGTTAGAAATATAACCAAGTTAGTCTGAGAGCTAAATGAAATATGATGTGCACACAATTCAAATGGCTTCACAGCACAACTCAAAAAAGTGGTTGTCCTTAGCAGCAAATTCAGGAGCCACATCGCTGGGGATTTGATCAATCACCGATTTTGGCAGGCACACAACAGGTACCATCTTTGCTACAAAGAGTCAACACTTGCCAAGATATATCCCACCATTATGGCAGACACTGGATAGGCTATGTACAGGGCAGTGTTATGATATCTTGTGTACCGATGTGTTGGCACGGTGACTCTTTCAAGATTGTTACAGTGTTAGCCAGAAAGTGGTTAATCAACAATGAAACGTACTGAATATATACATACATACATATACCCTACATGATTTTCATCACATGGGAAGCCAACACAGAGCACTTAAAGGCAGTATCAAAGATGTCCACAAAGTTTTTTGTCCTTTAAAACTCCACCACCTTTTCTGTTGAATGAGGGAGAGATGAAGCCAGCAGGAACCTACTGAGCGGCAGAGTATGGACAAGACAGCCATACCCAAAGCCCTTCTCCTCCCTTGGAAGAAGCAGCTGGGGGGAGTGGGAAACAGAGAGCATCTCTAAAGTCCTTTCCCAGTCTATGAGCTTTTTTCTTCCTGCTTCTTCCCTGCATGCAAGAGTTGCACCACTTGAGCACTGAGACAGTGACTTCCACAGGTTCGCTCTGCCAATCCTCCAGCTGCCCAACTCCACTGTCCCCCTGCAGCATGGACCCCACCTGTCCCTTCATGTGCTCTTCTGACAAAGCTGGAGGAAAACCCTATAATTACTGCTTTACTCATTCTGCACAAAGGGCTGCTGCTGGGGCTTAGGTGTGACCTCTGTTTCAGACTTTGCGAAAGTTTCCTGCCTGTGTGTGAGGGGAGAAGGGGGCTTCAGAGGACGTGCAGCACTCCAGAGGGTCCTAAAGGATGAGCAGCAGATTTGAACTTCTCACTGGAGTTGAATCTTTTTGTAGTATCACTTTTGCTCTGTGCCTGTGTCTAAATGTAGAATGGAGCAGCACTGTCTTTCCCACAGCCACCTGGCTTAGTCAGGGAACAAGGCCAAGGGAAAGCCATTGGAGGAGAAGAGTGGAGGGTTGCAAAAGAGGTTCTAGCAGTCTTTTCACAGAAGTAAATTCCCAGAAGGTTGATTTTTCTGCTCATGCCTTTCCACACAAATTCGGAATGAAGTTTTCCATGTATCAGGGGAAACTGGCAGGACAAGAGCCCAACTGCTCTCTGAAATACCACGAATGATTACTTGCTATCTTCATCTGTTGACAGAATGATTTGATTTGATTTAAATAGATCCCAGATGGCTGGCTTAATGCATAAATCTAATATGCACCCAAGAATCATCACGTCCTCATTGATTTCTTGGTCTAACTATTTCTAAGTGGTTCCACATCTCGGATCTGTTGTGCACATTAGGTGAGTAACCACTTGAACTTTCATTGAGCTGCTGTTTCTCAGGCCACCTCTTCCTGTTACTAAGGAGAAAACTAACTGCTCCTGTGCATTAATAATAATAACAAAATAATAACGCTGTAATAGATGCAGTGAACAGAAATAGCACTTAATGGCTTGGTGTTCCTTTAATTTAGGGTTGAATACCCTTGGAGACCTGCCAGACAGTCACCCAGGACCTGGATTCTGGAATGCAACTCAGTGTCTGCCTGTGCCATCATACTCCTGGCTACTGAAAAAAGAAATAAACATAAATAACTGTGGTGGGTTAACCTTGGCTGGATGCCAGGTGCCCACCAAGATGCTTTATCACTCCCCTCCTCAGCAGGACAGGCGGGGAGAAAATCAGATGGAAAAAAACCTTGTGGGTCAAGATAAAGGCAGTTTAATAAAAAAGCAAAAAGCAAAGGCCACACGCGGAAGCAATGGAAAACAAGATTTTATTCTCTGCTTCCCATCAGCAGGCAATGTCCAGCCACTTCCTGGGAAGAAGGGCTTCAGTACGTGTGGCGGTTGCTCTGGAAGACAAATGCCGTAATAACGAATGCCCCCTCTCCTCCTCCTTTCTCTTAGCTTTTATTGCTGAGCAGACATCATATGGTATGGAATATCCCTTTGGTCAGTTTGGGTCAGCTGTCCTGCCTACGTCCCCTCCCAAGATCTTGCCCACCCCCAGCCTATTCGTGAGTGGGGGAAAATGTTGGAGAGACAGCCTTGATGCTGTGGGAGCACTGCTCAGCAGGAGCCAAAACACTGGTGTGTTACCAACACCTTTCTAGCTATCAATACAAAGCACAGCATTATGAGGGTTGCTATGGGGAAGATTAACTCCATCTCAGCCACACCCAATACAATCTCCACCCCTTATTCCATACCATTTGTGTCATGCTCAGGTCCCACATAATTTAATACATATATATATATATCTTCTAACCATCCCATTGTATTTAATTCTCATTACTGAAATCTTTTCTTACCAACACTTAAAACTTATACTACATACTTAAACCATCTTTATACCCAACATACAGATTTATACGTTCTCATTGACTACTATCCCCTGTCCTTTAACAGATAGATTTTACTCTCCTGTTCCATGGGCTTCCTCCACTCCTCCAGATGTTCACAAACAGGCTATGACTTGTGCCCCATCTGTCACGATGGGTGCTCAGGACAGGAGAAACAGCATGTTCAATTGTTTGGTACCAACACTGGCTTGGTTTGGGTCATTGTTGCACTTGTCTGGTTCCTTGTGAAGCTCACTCTTTGTTGGTTCAGGTCATTCCTGCTCCATTACTTCCTACAACATACAACTCACATCACAGATTATTTTTTCCCCAACGTTAAATCTCCTTGAGACACACACTGGGTCTCCCCATCCTTCCACATTACCCACCAAGTACACCCAGGTCCTTGAGCAAAGACAATCCCACAAATGGGTTTGCCTTTTCCCATGGGAGGAGCAATCCACACTGCCTTCCCCAGCCATTTCTCTACGTGCACTACGGGGACCTTATCTCCTCCCATGGTATGTAGGGGTTTTGTTTGGGCAGGACCAGGATGGTTAGCAGATCCTCTGGTGTTAACCAGCCAAGTGGCTTCTGCTAAATTTATATCCCAGTGCTTCCATGCCCCATTGCCCAATGCTCTCAACATAGTCCTTAACAGTCCATTATACCTCTCAATCTTTCCAAAAGCTTGTGGGTGATAGGGGATGTGATACACCCACTCAATGTCGTGTTTCTTTGCCCAGGAGTTTATGAGGTTATTTCAGAAATGAGTCCTATTGTCTGATTCAATTCTTTCTGGGGTACCATGTCACCACAGAATTTGCCTTTCAAGGCCTAAGATGGTGTTTCGGGCAGTGGCATGGTTTACAGCACTATGAGGGATGCTATGGGGAAAATTAACTCCATCTCAGCCAGACCCAGTACAACATCCATGTGAGTTTTGACGTAGGTCTGGCCCATTCACTCACTCTGTATGCAACAGGCAGGACTGTGCAGTGGAGCCTACAAGGTCAGGTTTTCTGGTCACATAGAAATAGAAATAACTTGAAAATATGTGGTATTCAGCTAGAAACACAATGCTAATGCACAGTTCAGAAAGCTATTAAAAGAGATGGAATTTAGTACATCCTGATTTTTCAGTTCTTGAGGTATTTTCCACTGCAGTTGCAAGTTCCAATGTGCATCAATAGACCAGCATTGCTGCAACTTGCAAGTCTATTTGGAAACCACCTGTTAACTTTTAACTTTCAGCTCATCTGAATCTTCAGCACAGCTATTGTGCTTATGATATGAAGATGCTAGTGGAACGCCTTTCATGTACCAGGTTACCTACATGTAGAAGAAAAGCAGCTTCAGAAAGCATGAGAATAGTTTCATTAAGGGAAAAGATTCTTCACAACCGCACAACTACAATCCATTTGATTATGCAGCATGGAAACATCAGTCCAAAGAAGTGTTGAGTTCTGATGTTCTTTAGATGAATTTTGGAAATTTAGTCCTATGTTCCTTGAATTTTACTCTATAGCCAACCTCAGTTCAATATCTATTCATTTTTGCAGCCTGTGCCCAAGATCTCCAGCTACACCCGCTCTGCAGCATCCTGAAATAACCTGGAGGTCAGGGACCCAATACACCACATTATTTAGTAATGAGATTAGGGAACTGCTAGGAAAGGCAGTTATGGGCATAAGAACAAGGTACTGGAAGATAAGGAAAGATGTGAATTTATAGTACATGACTTGCTTCAAGCACCATAAAAGCCTGCAGTAAATATGAAGTAGCTTTTCCTGCTCTGAGTGAGAAAGGAGTAAGGCACTCTGCACTCACGGTGTGCACTGCTGTGAGTTCACACCCTACCTTAATTTGCAGTAATTTGTTTGGGTAACCCACTGCAGACAGAGGATCTCTACTGGTATTTTGAAAAGACCTCCTGAAGCATATTTAGTCTAGATGCAATCAGTTTGGCCCTAATTTACCTGTGCAAAAGAGAGAAATATTTTGTAAATGCTGCTAGCCAAAAAGAGGAATTTACCAATGGTTGGGGTTTACAGTTCTCTCTCTTGCTGGAGACTTCTTGGAAGGGAGAGAGGGATTTTTTTATTTTCTGCTAGCATAATATAATTGGAAACTGTCCTGGTTTCAGCTGGGATAGAGTTAATTTTCTTCCTAGTAGCCGGTATAGTGCTGTGTTTTGGATTTAGGATGAGAAGAATGCTGATAACACACTGATGGTTTAGTTGTTGCTAAGGACTGCTTATGCTAGTCAAGGACTTTTCAGCTTCCCATGCTCTGCCAGGTGCACAAGAAACTGGGAGGGGGCACAGCCAGAATAGTTGATCCAAACTGACCAAAGGGCTATTCCATACCATATGACGTCATGCTCAGTATATAAGCTGGGGGGAGTTGGCCAGGGGGCAGTGATCACTGCTGGGGAACTGTCTGGGTATCGGTCGGCGGGTGGTGAGCAATTGCATTGTGCATCACTTGCTTTGTATATTATTATTGTTATTGTCATTATTATATTGTTATTATTATCATTACTATTTTACTTTATTTCAATTATTAAACTGTTCTTATCTCAACCCAGGAGTTTTCTCACTTTTACTCTTCCAATTCTCTCCCCCATCTCGCTGAGGAGGGGGAGAGTGAGTGAGCTCTGTGTGGTGCTTAGTTGCTGGCTAGGGTTAAACCACCTCAGAAATCCAAATGTAGTCACGTGCAAGATAGTACGTGCTTTTACCTTGTCAAGTTTAAGCACTACAGATTTTGCTATGAGCTACATGTACTGCAGTCCAAATCACTCATATCAGGTTCGTACCATGGAAATGGTTCACTGATATCGATAACTTATTCAGCATCTGTGTTTATCTCAGAACTATACATACTTGGCTTGCATCCCTGGTTTAATTATAAAATTATTCATTTAATCCTTCATAACAAGACAATCACTAAGAGTTTATTTTTTTCTTGCTAAGCTCTCATAACTCAACAACTTCAGTGGAATTTAGACAAATGAATCATAAGTGGAAAAAACCCCGAGAACTTGTATTCATGAGGTATGAGGTTTCACCAAGAGGAAATGGGACATACTGTGTATTAAGTTTGTTCATCAAGGGCAGGATACAGTCTTAAAATACTCTATTGCTATAGGTTACACATCTAATTTTGGCATGCCAATCAGTCATATGGTGTAATCCCCATTTCTGAAAAACAGACCCGTGTTAAAATCAGCTTTCTCAGTTATTTGGAAAATGCAGCCACAGTACCTCTGACTGACTACAGGCAATTCAAAGAAGCTGGGCATGCCATTTACCCCTCTCCAAGGAATGCCAATATTCACACTATATATGGGTCCTGCATCTCACCCCCTTGTGCTGACATAGTTCCACAGACTGATGTGACTGAGGGGAGAATCACCCTCATGCGCACTAACATAAACCCTTAGATATAGAATCCTATGCACTTTTTTAAAAGAGAGCTGCCCTGCCTGGTAATGATGAACTAGAACCACAGCAACCTAAAAAGAATGGTTGAGTGGCACCTGGATGCAAGGATGGTCTGATGGGGCTTTCTGCTGATGACAAGCAGAGGGGGAAAAGCATCTGATTATAGGAAGACCTTGTTTTGTGTCTTTATGTAAAAGTGTTCCCCTATGGTTGACAGAAGTGCAAACTCTGTTCAAGAAACATATGAACAAGTTTTGAGCGGGGAGAAAGGGGAGAATGTCATTTGCAGTGGTCAAATCGTCATGGTATCTCGAGTGTTTAGGTCCACGTAGATGCAGAGAATAAGAAAAGCATGTCTAAGACTCATCTCACTCACCCCATATTTACACCAAAATAACTTCAGTGGAATTCCTGCTGATTTACACCAGCTTTACAGAGACCAGCCCCAGACTGGGAATGTCATCCCACATCCCAGCATCACAATTGTCGGGATCTCTAACAAAATGTGGTGTATCCTGATTGCGAAAGTTGAGAGAAGTCTAAAAGAATATAAAAAGCTCTGCATAAACACATTAACTGAATCAGACATTAGCAGGGAAATTACTTCTCATGAAATAATTAGAGCCCTGTGAAAAAACACAGCATGCTTCGTATTTTCTGCCTGATTTCTATGCAGTTTGGAGCACCTCGAGTGCAAAGAAAATTGCGCTCTAATCACCCAGCCTTGTGTGGATGTCATGCCCTCTAACACATGCAAACACCTTATCAAGTTATCACAGCGTATCCTTTCAAGGACTCTGAAGGCAGCTGCCACCCACAATGGCTCTCACAGGTGCTCACACCTCAATACAGTAACAAAGACAGCTTGGCTGCCACTACAGTGTGCTATTACAGCTGTGAAGCAACTAACTTTGGCAGCCATATATCATTAAGGCTTTGTTTAAGAAACTCTCAGAATAACCTTTCACCACAAAGCCACCAATGTTATGCCTGTAAACTGGCACAAGTGAGCAGAGTGTCTGGTGTATTGCTGAAAGCGATGGACTGGGTTTTGGAGCTGATCAAAGTAAAACGGAAACCAACACACTGCCACACAGACTGCACTAGCAGTTGTTTAAGAACACCTCCTTCCTGGATGCCAAAGTTTTGCAGCTCTTAAATCAATAAATATGTTTGGGCTCTTGTCATTTTAAGATATAAATAAGCAACTGGACAAACCTGGGCTAGCTGCTGAAAGTCACTAGGCTGAAGGCGAACTGTTCTGAAATGGGACAGAAGTAATGCATGTTGAAACCTGTGTCTATTTTCACAGAGCAGGGCTCTGCTAGTTATTGCCTTCAGGATATTACCAAAAAAAAAAAAAAAAGGACTCCTTTTGTAGGGGGAGGTAGGTAGTCATCAGAAGGAAAATGGCTCAGATATTCCAAACCAGCACCAACAGGTAAAATTCCACTTGCACTGAGTATGCTGAGGAGGACAAGGCTCAGAGTATGGGTGCATCCTTGCAGGCCAGGCTAGTATTTTCTATGAGTACTTGTTTTGCAGCGATGGCAAAAAAAAAATGGTAAGGGCATTCCCTCCCCGGGGATGTGCCTCTCCCTGTAGAGGCAGCGCTGTGGTTGAGGAGTGAGCATGCAAGCAAGCTTTTCCTCAGGACTTCTCTCTCCAAAAAAGGGACCGACAACCATACAGTCTTGAGCTTCCCACATGTCTGGCAGCTATCAGGCTGCAAATAAGGGAAGGCAGCGAATTATCTGTGATTGTTAGGAAAAATTCAGCTGACTAACTTTTAAAATTGTCAGCAATCTAGAGCTTTACTGTGGCTTTAAGACATGACCTGGACTGGAGAGGGCATGCACTGAATGTGTGTGTGTTTATTTTTGTATATATGTGTGTGTGCATGAGGTCAGACTCTCTTGGGACAATAAAGCTGAGCCATGTTACAGTTAGTCTGGGCTCAAGTGACAGCCCACCATTTCCCTGTTGGCCCTGCTCTGGTTGCAGTGCAAGACGGTGGCTGGGGCAGTGGTCCCACCTTTCCCACCCTCTACGGACTGTAACTCACTCCTCTGCAAGCAGGAGAAAGCTCACTTTGTCTTCTGGTCCTTTCTATCTACATATATACAAGCACATACACTTACATGCACATGTGTTCATGCAGCTTTTTATCATAGAATAGAATCATAGAATCATAGAATCATTTAGGTTTGAAAAGACCTTTAAGATCATCCAGTCCAACCATTAACCTAACACTACCAAGTCCACCACTAAACCAGTTAAGGGTAGAGTCATAATTAATTTCATGTTTCCTGGCTTGGTGGCTGGATTATTTTTTAATGAAAGTAAAACTAGGAATCATTAAGGTTGGAAGGGACCTCTAAAATCATCAGTCCAACCATCAACCCAACACCACCATGCCCACTAAACCATGTCCCAAAGTGCCACATCTACACATTTTTTGAACACCTCCAGGGATGGTGACTCCACCACCTCTCTGGGCAGCCTGTTCCAATGCTTGACCACTCTTTCTATGAAGAAATTTTTCCTAATATCCAATCTAAACCTCCCCTGATGCAACTTGAGGCCATTTCCTCTCGTCCTATCGCTAGTTACTTGGGAGAAGAGACCAACACCCACCTCACTACAACCTCCTTTCAGGTAGTTGTAGAGAGTGATAAGGTCTTCCCTCAGCCTCCTCTTCTCCAGACTAAACAATCCCAGTTCCCTCAGCTGCTCCTCATAAGACTTGTCCAGACATAATCCGGTCCAGGCATTTTTAGGAATAAAATCAGCATTGACCAAACCCAAAATAACTCTCTTGTACTGGAGAATCCCTATAATTGCAGTTTTCCCCTGACTCAGAAGATAATCTTGCCTCTACAGGCCTCAGGAGGAGGGGACTTTCTTTCCTGCATTTAAGTTAATGCTCCTTTGCATTCACATTTCATGGTCCCTGACGCTGCATGTAAAAAGGACTAAAGCAGTAGGTGTTGCATGTGTACTCTCTCAGCATATCTTTTCTTCCTATTCTTAAACAGACTTGTATGAAATACAGGTGAATGCTTAAAGAAAGATAAACTTATAAAATACAACGTAGAGATATTAGAAAATGCCAGAAATTAGGTTTCTTTTATGGTCTTAATTTGATCCCATTTGCTTTAGCCTTTAATCAATGATGACACGTCTGTTACTTTTCACAGGATCATTTTCCTGCTAATCACTAGCTGTCACTGCATCCTTTAGGTTGACACTACAAAAGGGACTTGGAAGTACAGAGGAGATTAAGATTGAAAGAGAAGACTGAATTTGGGTCCCAACTTCTAAGGTCTGTTGTCTGGCTTTTCTGTTTTGGCATCATTGAGTTTTCTGGTAACTGGTTGTTCTCTTGAAAAATCAAAAGGAGAAGCAACATCCCCAGTAGAGTGCAGTGAATCTGACGCCTGGCATCTGAATCTGGTCAAAGCCTGGCAGAGACATAACTGCCTGACTCAGCTTTCTAGGTACAGAGCAGAGGGCAGGATTGTGGAGCTGGAGGAGGTGTGGAGGTGGCACTGTCACTTTTAGCTTCAGCCTGCTCTAAAGCTGGTTTGCGGTGATAATGGGAACATGTGCTAGAATAATTATAGGAGTGGATGTCTGGCAGTCCTGCATCCAGGCTCTGCCTCAAATCAGGCACCAGAAGTGAGGGACACACAGCTAGAAACCACTTATACAAGGGTCAGAATAAGCAAGTTGCCTGTGTGAATTTTGTGGCCAAAATGGAATCCAGTTACTAAACAAAACATTCAGGCACAATAGCCTCGAGACCACTCACTGCAACTCCCTGCCTCATTTATTTTTATTGCAACAAATGAAGCAAGTTGCCTGATGCAAGGAGTCAAAGTCATTTTGTGAGCCCTGTGCATCCTGCACATCAGTCAGCAGTACATCAAGGAGTCCATCAGTACCCCTGCTGCCTTCACAAACATCACCACAAAAATGCCAACGCCTCTTCCTGATTCAGCACATCAGAGTAGATAAAGCAGATTTTAAAACCCTTTGATTGTGGTATGAAAATACAAACACATGCAAATACAGGGAGCAACTAGCAAATGTGTGTTAAAAAAATTAATAAAACATTATAGTCCTATGAGAATAACCTGCTGAAGCCTTCATCTCCCAGCCCAAAATGCCAGAGCGGTTTCACCAGTGAAGAAAAGAGATACTGTCCAAGAGGAGACATTGCCTCTTCATCGTTTTCTCCTGGGAGAGAAAGCAACATGGGGAAACTCTCCTGCCTGCCAACACCACTGGGCCAGAGCCATGGCAACTCTGATTTTGGGACACTCTCTGGAAGTTGGTGAAATTTAGCAGATTTACAATGTCAAGGATTTTACCCATTGACAGCATTGGGGTTGCTTTAGATTTGCATGTTGGATAGCTGGGAGTTGTGAGCAACACAGAAATGTCTCAAAAAGTATTAATATCTGCATTAGGTTCCTGCTGATTTAGGAAGTAATCTGTGTGCTTCCCTTTTGCATGCAAAGCAAGTGCAAAACAGTGAAATCAGTAAATTAACCTTTAGGAGGGAGGAGCTCTCTGGAGGACACAGTAGAGGTTAATAACCTTCCTCTGCGATGCTCTTGTCTTGAGAGCTCTGCACTAACAGCTTGCTCCTGCAGTGCACAGTGAAGGCAGAAATAAGAATGGCTGCCAGATAGTAATGTACCAGTACTCTGAGCCATTTGCTTGTCTGTTTTATCCTTCAGCAGAACCTGAGAGCAGAGCTAATCGGCAGAGGAGGAAATGGTGGCATCGTTGTGTGTGCCTGAATATTAACCTGTTGATCTCATTCCCTACACAATATTACCAGATGGTCTGATATGTGCTGCTGAGTCCAAATCCAAATACCAATTCCCTGTGGATGGCAAGCATTCAGAAAGTGACATGATTTTGATTAAAAATAAATTTGGTCTAAACTAATTTATCCAAAGCAACTGGTATCTGAAATAGTTCACAGTCAAAAGAGAGATTTGGTTCCCCAGACTATCCTGAAAACATCCATCTCTCCTCTTCTTCAACAGAATATCATTACTCATTTGCATCTGATGCTGTGTAGGTACGCAGGGTCTGCTCCTGTAGAGAAGGCAACACCCTCTCCACATGATTAATTTAGTTCCTTTAATTGGTAAAACATTTTCAAACTATTAAAGCATTGTTATATTGATGTTTTACTTGCTAGTTGTGTTGCTGAAAGCCCTGTGGTTATGTCAGGTGGACATAGGCAACCACTCCACAGTGACAGACCCGAGGCAGGGACCCCCAGTCTGGGACTGTGATTCAGTACTACCCTCTTCCTTGGGCCTCTGCTCCCAAAAAGAGACAGGAGGAAGTGGCAAATGAGCCCATACCAAGGCATATGCACCTGCTGTGTGACAAGGTACACCTGAATCTGTGTCACATGGTGGCTTGCATCCAGTTACAAGTTGCAAGAGAGCTGTGATGCGCTGTGTTAGTGTGGGGAACAGACTGCTGGCTGGCAAGGCAGACTGTAGAGTCGCGGCACAGTAAGGGCATGTTACCTTCCAAATGTTGGGTTCTGGGATCAGATAATTAAAATATGCAGAAGAAAAATTATTGGACCTACATGAGATCTCCAAAAGGATGTCAGTTGTCCATCTCTTCCCAAGTTTTTATCTAACCACTAATTATTTTGCTATATCTGCTGGTGTCAGGGAGTGAATGTAAAATGGATAGTCATGAAGAGAGTCCCAGCAAGTTAAAGAAAAGTCCAAATTCACGGGAAGACAGTAAAAGTAACAAAGTTTTCTAGGGTTAAAAAGCAAGGGAGTATCTTAGTTAAAGGGACTTTCTCAAATTCAAAGTAGCAGGGCGATTCTCCACAAGCTGGAAGGAGGAAGGCCTGCAAAAAATGTGACCCCATATATTACAAGAAACCCTGCACTTGGCATTGCAACTACTAAATTAGCTTAAGCAGCCAGGTAATATTACACAGAAAATTGTCTTTTCTCTGCTCACGCACTTCTGCTGCCTTTACTTTTACTGTGTTGCCTGCAGTTGAGGTGTTGGTTTCACTTTTGCTTAGCAGCTGATTTCTCTTTGATTTCACTCCTCTGTTTATCCTCCTTCCACTGGTGCTGTACTGGCTGGGATGTGTACACACTACTGAAAAAAATTACCAGCTTTGTCAAAGGACGGATATTCCTACTGCATTTAGGTTTGATAAATACTGGATTTTATCAAACCTTAATTACAGACCAAATACAACCTCAGAATCCATCTCCAAAGTGTTGCAGCTAATAACACGCTGTTTGGTAGCATCTCTTTTGGGGCCCACTGTGCCTACAGGAATGGAATCTCATTTTAAGGAGTGAAGCTCGGATCTCTAGAAATAGCAATAGCGTAAGGGGAGAGAGGAGAGACCACACTGCAAGTCTCTGTACTATCAGGAGGTGGGTGTCCTACCTCCTTGCTGTAAAGGACTGAGGACTTGAATGTTGGTCCTTGGACTTCATGAAAGTGAAAGGGTGATGGGCATTACTGTGTATTGATTGCTACAGGGGGACCTCTGCACTTGACAGGTGGCCATTTGTTGGATTACATCTGAATTCAGAAAGTCTATAGTTACGTTTGTCCAAAATGTTTAAAAAACGTGCTGAAGAAAATGATGGGCTGGATCCTGACTCTCAGAGGTTGCAGCACTTGGCAGAAGTGCAGCATTTGTGTTGCACTCAAAACTTTCTTCTTGAAGAAGCCAGATATCTGCAGAATGTCCCCAGAGTCCTGAGAGAGCACACCCAGAAGTGAAGGCTGCTCTATAAACAGGGAATTACTGGAGAATAAATCCCCTGTTCCATTCCTGGCATGAGCAGGTGCACGGGGAAGTGGGAGGGTGGATCTCAGTGCCACGATCGCCCCCCATGGCTGCTAAAACTTGAACTAAGGTTTATGCCTTGCTCAGCAATTACATTTCAGTGCTGCCCTTATGTGTGCTGCTTAGAGAGAGTGGAGACGCACTCAGGGCACCATGGGAGGAAGGCTTTTCCATCAGAGCTCATCTGCCTCTGCAAAACACAACCCCTTTTTCCTCTGCTGTTTTCTACCCAAAGTGAAGGATGAGGAGGCTGGACAATGCCAAAGAGATAATGTTTGTAGCACACACAGTGGAGCACATCCTGACACAGATTTTCTTTTTTCTCTTCCCCAGTCTGTTTTCCTTCCCTGAATGTTAAAGCTATGAAATTAATAACAGATGACAACTGGGTTTAATTTGTGAAGTAAAAGGAATGTAAGCCTATCTGAGTAGTTAACAATTAACAGTTCCAGACTGAGAGCAGGATTTTGTTCATTTCAGAAACCACCTGGGGCCATTTGCTTTGCACTAATATATACAGAGATCTGGAATGTACCACTTATTATCCTGGTGCTTATCAGTACATGCATGAACATTCACATTTAGAGTAAATCCAGTTATGTCTGGATGCCTTTCTCCTCTGCTTTATGCAATTATGCTGTTTAGTCATAAATCACAGACCTTCTAATTAAGGCTCAAGGTCAGGAAAAGTGGGATGGAAGGTGACCAGACTTCTAAAGGCCTTTAAAGCCATCGGTTGTTTACGGGAATTGCCATGCACTTTCCTGAAAGAACTAGATTGACAGTTCTAACATTAACAGAACAAAGTTAATTCCCCTAATTTTTCCTGCATTCTTGCAGGCAGTCTCCTCTAACTGTGGAATTAAAGGTCATGCACTACCTCCCTCCTGCACTACCTCAGCCATGCTTTACCAGTGGTCAGCCCTGGGCTTGTCGGGGGAAGCAACCAGCTGTAGCAGTCAGTTGCTAGCAGCTCTTTTGCACCTTGATATATCCTTCAAACTGACACATTATGTTTTCCTCACTTCATGTGGTAGTGGTGGTGTAGTACACACACAAAAAGGGGATATTGCTGAGAAATTCCATATTTCTTTATTCAGTTTCACATCTGGGACAGAACAACTTTCCCTGTGAAGTTCAAGGGTCTGCCACTGAGCTATGCAGTCTCTGATAGTTGGTGGCCTCCTGTAATTCCTGTACCTGTTTGGACTCTGCAATGGCTCAACCTTTTGAGGAACCTTCTTGCCATAGCTCCTTGGCCCCATCTCCTCCTGCATTCTAGCAGAGGCCAGGCACAGGGAACCTTTGCCATGTTCTGCAGTTTTTGGGGGCAGAAACTGTCTCTTCCTTCCACAGGTCTTTGGGCAAAGACCAGATAAAGAGCCACCCTTGCTTTGGCCATTGTGATGACTGAGGACTTTACCCCATGAAAGGCAGCAGCAGCCAGGCAACTAACCTAGTCCTGCTACAGTTGTGGAGAATATAGGAAAAGTAATACCCTGATAAATGTTAGAAGATGGGGTTCCCCATCTGCATTGCCCTAAGGGGCTTCAGCATCTTCTTCCTAGGTTGCATGCATCACCATGTCCAGCTTACTGGTGCAAGATAACCTTAGTTACCCAATAAACAGCTCATGTAGAGAAGCACTTTGTTCCTACCCTGCCATCTAGCACTAAGTCTCTCCTTTAATGGATCTCATAATAAGAAGGTAAGATCATTTCAGTGAGCAAGGAAGAAATGTGCTCCATCCTGGGGTTTGGCTTGGAGTCATGTCTTGCTGGATGCAGAGAGCTTGCCTCCCAGGGGCATTCCCTGCTTCACCTTTTAGGCCAGCCAGGGCTATAAGCACGAGCGAAGGGCAAGAGAAACCTGAGCTGAAGTTATCATCTCTGTGTTTACTGGAACACAGGCAGTTTTGCCACAGGTGAGTTCAGGGATGTGAGCTGACCTCTCCTCTGCCTCCCCCCCAGTCCTTTTGAATAACACTGGTACAGGGAGGGAAGAAGGAGCAATCCCAACAATTTTAACCAATTGTGAAATGTAGAGGACAAGAGGATATAGGTAAACCCCAACTTTGGTTGTAGGGAGAAGATGGATGTGAAAAGAAAATAGTGAAAGAAGACTAGGTCTAGAAATGCTAGGCCTCCCCAGTTCAGTGCCCTGCCAATTTTCTTCTTTTTTTTCAGAAGATATTTATATAATAACAAGAAAGGAGTAGAACTAGTTTCAGCTGTGTCCCATGTCTAGCCATATGCCTTGTCATGTCTAAATAAACTGGCAACTGACATTTTAGCTGTTCTTAGACATGGAATTTCCAGAAAGCAAAACATTTATTTTTTTCCACATTGTGTGTGTCTGTCTGTTAATGTCCTCTTCAGAAAAACTGCAAATGAACCAAAGAAACAAACAGAACTGAGCAAAACAAACTGAAATTGGGAATAACAGGCCCATGGCTGAATGCAACCTGTTTCCGAAGGGGAAGATGTGAGCTGCAGTTCTACGGTTTATTTGCTGAGAAAACAACCTCCTCAATGTCACTGCTATATTTGGGTTCTGTGATGGGCACATTGCCTTTCATTATCCCAGCCTTTTCTTTGTTGCATTGCTTGTGGTTTAGTTCAGCTGAATTATTCTTTGGCGTGGAGGTGCCGTGTTTCTTCATTCGGGTGACTTTAGCACAAGGAGAGCCTTGGGTGCCCAAGTAAAGGGCTGGAGCTTTCTTTGCCTTTCACTCGTCTTCCTCTCTCTGGGGTCAGATACTGCTCTCTGACGAGAGCAGTACCATTGACATAGCTGTCCCCCAACCAGATGAGGAGGAGACTTCAGTTGGCACCTCAATTGAATGCATTTTCATACCCACAGCTGGATGTTTCTCACCCCTGGGAATGCCACAGAACAGCTCACCCACTGACAGAGCATCAGCTCCTGCGGGCTGCACAGGTCTCAGCTAAGCAGCCAGCTGCCCAAGCCCACATCCACTAATGTTTCCAAGATGTCACAGTCTTTCTATCAATTGCAGTGGGTTTTGGAGTTAAGTCCACACCAGATCAAGGTGAGCTCTGGTGTCCTCCTGCCTTTGAGCTGAGTTAAAGCAGCCACTCATACACCCTGAACGACAAAACTGGCCTGCTTGCTCTTTGCAGAGTTTGGAGGATACTCAAGTGTGAGATAGTCTTTCCTTCCACAAGTTTTCTCAGGTATCTTAGGACTGTATTCCCTTGGACACAAATAAATTTATCAGTCGGTCTGTGTGATTTATTTTGCTAAGTGAATCTACATATCTTTGTGTTGTGGTTTAGCCCCAGCCAGCAACTAAGCACCACGCAGCCGCTCGCTCACTCCCCTTACCCCGATGGGATGGGGGAGAGAATTGGAGGAGTAAGAGTGAGAAAACTCCTGGGTTGAGATAAGAACAGTTTAATAATTGAAATAAAGTAAAATAGTAATGATAATAATAACAATATAATAATGATAATAACAATAATAATATACAAAGCAAGTGATGCACAATGCAATTGCTCACCACCCACCAACCGATACCCAGACAGTTCCCGAGCAGCAATCGCTGCTCCCCGGCTAATCCCCCCCAGTTTATATACTGAGCATGACATCATATGGTATGGAGTAGCCCTTTGGTCAGTTTGGATCAACTATTCTGGCTGTGCCCCCTCCCAGTTTCTTGTGTACCTGGCAGAGCATGGGAAGCTGAAAAGTCCTTGACTAGCATAAGCAGTACTTAGCAACAACTAAAACATCAGCGTGTTATCAGCATTATTCTCCTACTAAATCCAAAACACAGCACTATGCCTGCTACTAGGAAGAAAATTAACTCTATCCCAGCCGAAACCAGGACACTTTGTCATTGACAAAATATTCTTGTTCATCAAAAAAGGAAAATGTAAAAGCAAAGACTATTTAAAATATGATTAATGGAGTAATAATTTGATGTAATGCCAAAATCTTGGCTGTTCAGAGCAAAATTTGGTCACAAAAATAAATCTTGAATTACTCCCTCCGTCCCTCCCTTGCCTGTGACTACACTATATTGAAAGCAAGTTGTAGCTAACTCCAATCAAAATTTCTTCATCCTTTAAAACTGTCACACTGTTTTGTTGTTAATTGCTGGGGTCTTAGAAAAGTATTTGATCTTGTCCTGTTATAGCTGTGGGACATGTGCTGCTTGGTCAAAGAAAGAAGTTTATTCCTAAATTTGGTTGTTATTGTTTGATTTCCTTCTTGCATATTGATGTTTGAATTAACTTTGCTTTAAAGGAATGATTTTTTTTCTTCCTTTTTTTTCATGGATGAATTATAATAAGAGTGACCTGATGAAAAGCAGTAGAATGGAACAAGGGAAAAAAAGGTCTGGCAGGCACAGTGTATGGAAAATAAACCTGACCTCTTGCTTAGTGGGGCCAAAGTTAATGGTTATAGACAGTCTTTGTTCGTGGAACATGTTCTCCTTCTCTGAAGAAAGCAAGCAATTTTTCTGCTAAATTAAAACTCAATGTGAAATGAACAGCCTTTTTTACCGGAAGAGAGTTCCCCATCCTGGAGAGTCCCCCCAGACAGTTAGGAGTCACTTCTCGTTCCCTACTGCTTTGTCCGTATTGTATATCAAAACTTTGGTCATAGAGAGAAAATTCCTGGGCACAATGACAGGACCTGTCACTTCATCTCTCATCTGTGTTGGGACAATGTTTTAAAAAGCTAACACAAGCCACCGAGCACTCCAGCTGATAAGGAAGACCTTTGATCTTTCTTTGGTGTTTTCTAGGAATGCTCACTTCTAAACCACACTCAAAGTGGGGGCAGCGCCAGGGCACCTCTTCTTGAAGCATATTAACATATTGACCTTGGCCTCTTTGTCCCAGATTCAGGAGTATGATATGGCTAATGAGTGGGATAAGCAATATAATACTGGCCATGGACTGGAATAAAGGAACAATGTCATATTGCCTGTTTGATATTCCATAATACTGGCTCTGGCAGCAGGCTGGGGAGGACCAGCTGTCATTTCAAAGGCAAGGGAGCACTTCTGAGCTGTCTAGTTTGGATTTCTACTTTCTACATATCATTTTCTCAGGAATTTCTGCGTGAAGATACACAGCTTCTTGAAGGACTAAAAGATTTCATATGATAGGGCACTTACCACACAGCTTAATAAATTTATCTGAGAGTATGTTAATCCTGCTATTAAACACACATGCACACACGTGTATATACACACACAAGCTTCTTAGTTTGCCAGTACAACCCTTCAGGACATTAACTGTTCAGGATCTGAACAGTTCTGTTCCACAGTAACCCCTACAGAAAAAGGCATATGATGTAATACCAAGAACAAAATCTTCAGACCCGCTTCAAAAAAAGCAAAGATAAGTGAACCTTGTGAAGGAAAGCTAATACAGTATGAAAGAGGCAGAAGGAGGGGGGAGTGTTTAATTTCCCAGGGCTTTGATGAGTGAATTTTCCACCCACCACACTGCAGGTCAGAAACCCATGTCCATTCCAAAGTTAATGCTATTGTTTTCTAATCTTTGAACCCTAACACCTGTCAGTGCCACATTCCCAGAGGACAAGACTGGGGCTGGTATTTCTGTTTAACAAAGAAAATATTTACAGACTTATCACTTCCTGAACAACATCCATCCTGTTGGACTACTGGAAAAGTAATTTAAATGCAATGTAAGTTATTAGGGAAATGCTGCAAATCTGAATGTAATCAGACACATCTTTTCCTGTAACACTAGAGGTATCTGAAATAACTCCACTTACTTACACTAGGTAGTTACTCTGGATTTATGGGAGGCAACTGAGAGAAGGATTTGGCCCCAGCAATTTGGAAACACAGTCCAGTTCTTATTCAAGTTTCCAAAATTAATCTTTTAAAAACAAGTTTCCATGACACCTTATATTTTCTATCATAATTCTCTGTTTGTACAGGAGAATGAAATAAGAGCCTTTTATAAACAAGGAAGTGGTCTAACTCACTCCCTCATGCAAGAAAACCCAGAAAAGGACAACTCCAAAGTCAGTTGTTCCCTGGACTGTGCCAAATATCCACCCCCTTTGAAAAGCAAAGCAAAGCCTTTGGCTCCCCTGTCCTGCAGATCTGCACCGCACAAGGGAGATCCCCCAGGAGGAGAGGGGGAAGCTTCACGTGGCTGCCCTGGCTCCCAGTCCCTCCCTGCTTCCCCCTGTGCCTGTCATCACAGCTCCGCTGGACTTTCATCAGACCCAGGCCCCCTGTCACGATGGCCCCTGCTCTAGGTGGGCATCACAAGGGAGAGGCCTCTGCAGTGCCTGGGGATGACGGTGCTGGACAAACCTGTGGGAGATGTGGAGCAGAGCTTATTCTCCTTGACGGGCTCTCACACACAAAGTCTGCCCTCAGGTTTCAACTCTGTGCAGGATGAAGTGTCTCATCTACCTGCACAGGAACTTGGCCAGCCAAAGGTCTTCAGTGATTTGCAGACATACAAGTTAAGCAGCAGACAGGCACAGCTCCTACTGAATAACCATTTTCTCAGGCAGCAGCTAATGCCACTGGATCAGTTTGTGGTCATGGATAATAAAAGCTAAGGCTTTCTCTCATAATGCTATATGCTATAATGTTACCTATAACACTTTCTGGTCACATCTGAGTGAGATTCAGGTTGCCTGTCTCTGACTCATGATATTAGGCACTCTCAGTTGTTACTTTGACTTAAATAAAGGTCACATCTCAGAGAAAAGAGAGCCTGAAGCTGAGTGAGGAATTTGGCTGGCTAATGGTTGACCCAAGAGAGAATCACACTGAACTTTCACTGGCTAATGAAACATTACCTCTGCTAGATAATTTCTAATGCCTTCTCATGTGCAGCCAAAATAGAAACTTGATCAATAAACAGCAGTAGCTATTTTCAATGCAGAGGTGCTAGAGCTGACTTGCAGTCAGAAGAGCAGAGCTAAGATGTGATAGCTGAGTAATAACAAATATCTCTGTTTTGCTGGTGATGCTCCACCCCAGGTGCCTGTATTAGCTTTTGTGTAGCTGTTGCCATTAGCTTCTATACTTTAAGGTCAGCTTGCAATTAGAGAGCAACTAGCCTGTAGGGAAAAGATAACTGCAGTTGTTCAATAACAGAGATTAGCATAGGCCAAATAGTTTGTAGGAAATTATTAATCTTGAAAATGTTACCTTTCTGCACAGGTAATGGTTTTCACTAATTCAATTGGCATTTATATTCCTGGCGAAGTAGTTTGTGGCAAATAGCTGTTAAGTCATAGCTATTTCTGTAACAAGCTCTTTGGGAGTACTGAAAAACGAGCTGTTCAGATCACATGACCCTGCTATATTTCCTGATTGGATAAACAGCAGTCTGATGAGCAGTGTTTCCATAGTACATTCTTGTGACTCTTACTCTGAAATCTCATTTCTGCAAATTATCTGCAATATCCTCATAAGGTGGGCTGTAGAGCAGAAACCTCATTCACTAAAATATTTAGAGGATGCACATATACAAGTAACAGGCTCTTGCCTAGTAGAGGCAGACATGGCATCCTTGTTTAATGTAGAAAGCAGAAGACATACAGGCTTCTCCACAGAACACTTTTCTGCTTTGCCAGCTTTTGTGGGACCACTTTGATGACTAGAGAGAGTTCACTCTCTAAGTCTGTTCAGTCTTTGGCTTCTCGACAAGGCTTGTCAGCAATGTGACTAACTGATGCAAATTGTGGTGTGGGAATCATGGTATGGCTGTCTCTGCATATGGATTGGTATGAGATTGATGGTATGCACATCAGATGTAACCTTAGTGTAAGATTCACTGTACTATCAACACCCAGATTTGGCCTGCTGGGCATGCTTTCTCATTCATACAGATAGTCTCATTTCATATTCATTTTTCACAAGCACTGACTCAGGCTGTAAGGCAAAGCAGAATTAGGTGATATTTCTACAGCTTTAAAACACTCAAACCGGTTAAACTAGATGCCTCATTATGCATACAGTTATAAGTGTGGTGTCTTTTCTACAGCAATCCTGATATGGGAACATGAAAAATTGTGGGATGGATAGTAAGTTTTGACATTTTTTTAATTATGATCTTTCAAAAATATTTTTTGCATTTTAATCTTGAATTGAAAATAAAGATTAGCAAAAAGGTTGAAAAACAGGAAATTAAGTGAAATATATTTTTAGGGGACAGGCGGCAAAATCCTGTTGAATTTCTGTTTTGATATGACATTATCCTAATATTTTTCTAGCCTTGCAACCAAATCTACAGCTCCAGTAATTAACCTTCTCCTGAGCACTCATTAAGCAATACGTATGACAGAAATATGGACCTTTTAGAGTCTGTAAGTCTTCTGGCTTTGCAAGAAGAGCTTGCAAAAAATAGCATCCTTTGAGGGAATAATTGGAAATGCTTAGAGTTTAAGTTTCTTTTCTGTAGACTCAGTCTAGTATCAAGCTCAGCAATGATGCAGCCCTCATGATGCTTGACAGAGAAACCAGTAGCAGATAAAAATCTGATATAAAGAGATTATGATACGAAAATCTGATGGACAAAGTTGATATGCCTTGTTTTGGGGGGAGGAGAACAGGACAAGACAGGGATGGGGGGGGAGAGAGATTCTTCTGAGAGTCTTGTTTTGTTTTCCAATGTGCAGTCAAGAGTAATTTGAACCATTCAAGTTTGATGCATGTGTGACTGATTTAAAGATTAAAACTCAGCCATGTGAATTTGGAGACCTAAATGACTCTTTATAATGAGAAAAAATAGTCTCATGTGTGGAATACATAATGAAGCACAAACTGCTGCAGGAAACCAATTTAACCTTCAGGGAGCTGGAAGAGCTGGGGAAATGATGGTCTGGGCTCTCTACAAGCCACTGTCTAACAAGTATGTGACCTCACCTGAGGTAGCATGATTTCAGACAGAAATATCCAAATACAAGGAAACGACAAGAGCAAAAGTGAGAGTTCTAGCGAGGAAAAAGTGTGGTTACTTCATGTACAAGGACTAGAAAAAGTAGTAGAAGAGGGAGGTATCTTTTCTTTTGCATACACGCCAAATGTTACACATGCGTGATCTATTTACTTCCTACAGAGTACTCAGACCATGAAATTCTCCCCAAACACATATTTCTAGAGAGAAGGAATGGTAAGTCCTCTGTGGTGGTGGAGGTGAGCTCATGTTGGCTGAGCTGAGGCCATGCCATCAGGCACACCACAGCTTGTGAGGCCTGGACTCCTGGGGTGCAGCTGCTCTGAATTCAGAGCCAGCCATTGGGTCCCTTATCCCATGTCCACATCAGCAAGGAGTGCAGAGCTCTGAGAGCAGATACAGAGGGGGAAGCAGCTGGTGCTAAGACCCCGTGTCCACATTATACATATTTTAGCAGTTTTACCCCAGACCAGCTCCAGCCTGGCCCCAGGGACTGAAGGCTCTGTAATGGCTGGAGAGTGTTAGGTGCAGTCCTGGAGTTCATCCTTCAGTTTAGTTTTACCTGAGGGGACCCCGTTTTGGGTACTCTGACATTGCTCTGTTTTTTCAACCTAAACAAAGCAAGTAGGGACAGCTGGGAATTTTTTTTTCAAAAACACAGAATTATAAGACATAGCTAACAGCATTACAACATTTGCACCCATGCATCCTGGCAGCTGTCCACTGACACCTGAACAGGAGCCTCAGAACAAGCATCCGCTAGAGCAGCACAGAGAGCTTTTGGGATACCATCCTTTGGGAAGAGATATCCTCTGTTGCAGAAAGGCCATGGACAGAATGGCAGGACTACCACACAGTCCACGTTTGCTGGGATGACAAAGGACACAGGCTGTTGTTTTCTGTGGACACAGCCTGTTTGACAAACTCAGTTCAGTCGCAAACCTGTCCAAGAGCAGTGAGAGCAGGGCTGCTCCAGGACAAGGAATGAGTGAGGAGCTGAGGGTAACCCCAGTGCTAGCTGTGCCCTCCCTGATGGGCACAGTCCCACAGCATCTGAACCCATGGGCAGAGCTCAGTGCTGGTCACAGGGTCCATCCACAGTCCCAGATGCAGCAAAGTGACAAACGAGGTCCAGAGTTTGATATTTCAAGTGAGGTTAACAACTTTTGCCTCTCCCCTGAAATGCTGTAACCTTAATTAATGTTTCCTTATGCTTTGGAAAAAAGCTTTTGGGTAAAAGACACTGCGCAAGCACAAACAAAAAAAAGAGCCTAAAAGTTAGTTGAACTCATTCTAAGAAGTTGAAGATTTGCAACTATTCCACATAAGTTAGCTAATTTTCCCTTCCATCAAAACAATATAACGTCAGAGGGATGGCATTTTTTAGCTGTTATAGACTAGTCAAGGTCACATTCCACTGCAAGGCAATTGTCTTCCAATGCATACCATTCCTTGGGATAGATAAATAATGAGTTAATGTTTACAGGGAATACTGTCAACAGAAAATAGTCTAAAAATATCTCCTTTTTTAATTGATTTCACTTCATTTGAAAACAAAAAGACAGAGAAAACAGTAAATTTCATTTATACTTTCAGGTATAGGAACATATAAATCAGGAATCATTATCAATATAGTTATGGTAACATCATTAGCATTTTCTTTCAACATCAAGGTGATTTTCCTTTAAAGGAAACTCAGCCACAAAAGCATTATTTCACATTTAGAAAAGTAACAAAAGATACCCTACTCCTTTAAAGTGCACAGGAGTGTGTGATCTTCTAAAATCAGTGCAAGACTTCTTACTTTGTTGTCACTTTTGTCACAACCTAAGGCTTTCATTAGTAACAGATGTTGCTTTCATCTTTGAACTACATAGCACCAGTACAAAACAAGGATTGACAAAGGTTGCAGACTTCCCATAGGAATACATGTACACCTCACATAGCCTTTCCCTTCTGTGTGGCTGATCATTAGACCTCACTGCAGTATTGATCTTCTACATGCTGACCTGGTAAAGCCTACAGGTTGGTCACCAGGGATGAATTTAGTCCATGGTCTGTTCCAAAGATGGTCAATTCCATACATAACACTATACCTGCATTTTGCACAACTTAGTCCTCTAAGTGCACTCTAAATAACATATTGTGCCTTCCAATTAGCAGGGATTACAAGACAAAACCTAGCAGTTCACTCAAACATCTGCACCTTTACAATTATCCTTACAATGGAACATTAATTGCTTTTTGTGTTCCTGTCTTTTTAAAATTACAGAGAAAGCTCCCTTCTTCAGAAGAAAAGGGTATCATTTTTCAGGCTGGTTGGTCAGATTATTCAAACAGTGCTCACAGCATGACTCAGGCCTTGCACTTACCCAGAAACTACTGTTCGGGACTGTGTTGAGAATGCACATTGCAACCCTTGCACTAACCATCACTCCTGGTATGCGCCCGGCAGTTAGTCTTTCCATGGAATCACTCCAGGAGGAAATATTTTCTGTATCAGCCATGTTCCCTTTGCTTGGAGCAAACCAAGCCCAACAGTCCAAACTTTGAGTCATTTACTGTTTTGCTTTGATCCAAGACTGATATCTATATCTGTTAATGGACAAGACAGAGAATTTCACCTACATATTTTACCCTATCTTCCCCAAGTCTGAGAGTTAAATGAAGCAGTCCACTGTGTTAAACTTCACTGTGGAAGGCAACATTGTAATATAAGCTGAAGAAATCTAAAGTGAAATTTAAAAATTTAAAAATTCTCCTTTGAAATTATTTTCCTCTCTTTTTAACATATCTATTCCCATTTTATTTTATTCCTTTTTCCCCATCTCTCAGTGGCTTCTCTTCTTTGCTGCCTTTATTTTTTCCCATGAATTCAATTTTCTCTATGTGTGTCCTTGTTTTTCCCCCATTACCCTCCTTCTTGCTGATTAGCAGCACTCTGCATTAGCATGAATCCTGGAGCATGGTATGAAACTGGTCCCTCCCTGCTCGTGAGTGCTGGTTTGCTGTTGAGTTGTGCCTGAAAGCCCTTCATGCATGATGACTAAACCACTATTTTCTCCTATCTTCCAAGCACTTCCTTTTTGCCCTTCAGTTTAATTTTTTCCTTCTTGCCAGCTGTCTTTCTTTTTCTCCTTTTTTAAAAAAAAACAGTTATACAACTCCCTCTTCACACACTTTGGAGGACTGGTGTAATTTGCTCATTTTCATTTAAAATAATTTGCACATCTGATGCAATGCAGTCTGGGCTGCAACACATTGGGCTGCATTAAAATGAACAATGTTAAGGGTAGGAGTGGGTTTCCAGAATTGGAGGGAGTCATCCAGCGGCCTCCTGAGCGCTCGTGCTTCAGCACGTCACAGCATCTCTGCTCACACAGAGCCTTGCCTTCTGCGGCGCCGGCTCCCCCGGTGCTCCCTTCTCCCGAGCCAGTCCAGATACATCCACTTGCTGCACAAAGTGTTGAGGAGGGGCCAAGGCACAACCTTGCTGCTGTGTGTGTGCCCCTGCAGAGGACAGCTTGTCATACGGGGAACAGAGGCTGGTGTGCTGCAGGGGAGCAGGAGGGGACTGCTCACTTGGGAGGACAGTGCAGAAGGGGACGGAGGCACTGACCACGCCTGTGTTTGAGATGTCCCCCTCCTTTCGAGGAAGGTGGTGTAAAAAGCACAAAACAAAAAAATGTAGGAAAACATCCAGTACCTTTTCATTTCAGACTGCCTCTGGCACAGGACAAAAAATGGGTTAATGATGGAAAGGCTTTTAGACTAATCCAAAGCAAAAATGATTGTCTTTTCAAATGTGATTACCAGGAAAGTGATTTGGAAGCCAGTGGGACAGAGCAGTGTGGAGCAAGCTGTCTGTCTCTCTGATACATCACAGAAACCTTCACACTGACTGATTATAATGAATACATAGTTGACATTAGCAGAGACAAAAAGTTACATGAGCACCACCACATTGCCTTCAACAGTTCCCTTCATTCTTGAAAATTTTCTCAGGAAAAAAGGCATTATTTTGTCTTATCCAGAGAACAGAGCTGATGAAGGTTTCTCTGGAAGTCAAAAGCATTTCACCCTCCAGAAAGAACATAAAAACATCTCTGAGTCATATATAACTATTTTTACAGCTCTGTGGAAATGCAAAGGAGACTTTACATAAGGCTCGTACAACAACACTGCACAGGTTCAGCCCTGGTACAAGCAGAGCTGGCTCTGCCGAGTCCAGCAGAGAGGCTGCAGTAGGAAGTCACCTCATAGCGCTAAGGGTGGGTAGCTAGAGCTTTTAATTTGTTAAGGGCTGGCTGCCCTTTGTTTATTTACTTGCACATGTGCTTGAACCATGTTGCCACACCTCCCTTGGAGGCATGGCCTCTAGCATGGGGGGTGCTTTTGCCTGGTACTTTTGCAGAAGTAGCCTATCCTGGGGAGGAGTGGGGGAGCAATGCTACACACCACTTTCCTCCTGACACCCAGCCCATCCCACCCTGCACACCTCTGCTTATTGCTGCAGCGAGGGGAGCAGGCTCTGCCTTTCTGCCAGGAAACTGCACTGTGGGCCAGTGCCTATTAGATATCAGCCAGCCATAAAATTTAGATGCAGTGCATTGTGCTAGAGAAGTAGAGCCCTTTATAAACACTTTCAAAAGTTTGTGCTTGCTGTGTGATATGGCACCAGCAACAGCAGAACACAACATTAATTGTGTGGGCTTCTCCAGCTGCTAAAGTAATTTGTTAGAGAAACTTATATAAATAGAAAGTGGTCTTTTTGAGTGCAACAAATATGTTTAACCACTTGTAAATGGCCATCAGTCTTTGGTTTTTAGCTTTGTACTAGTCAATGCCCACAGTCCTTGTTCTACATTTATTCAGCCTTTGTTCCCAGCACGCATGAACCAGAAGTCAATGGGAATTTTATTAGAATAAAAGAAAGTTTAAAAAAAGAGTAACTTGGGTCTCACAGGATCCCAGTGTTTTGTGTTACAGTAAGTCTGTGAAGCTGGGCAACAACATCCAAGCAGCTGAGACAGCTAAGTGTATTAGTAAGATCAATCAGAGTAACATATGGGATGTGTTAGCTTGATAAGGACTGAGACTTCACAAATGCAGAAATTATTAATTACCCCAAAGCAGGAGAAGCAAGAAGATTCCTTGACTTACAAGTATGGAAGCTGATGTGTGCTTTGGGAACATGTGGTACTTGAGTGTTTGGCTTGTTTTGCAAGTTACTGGGTATGTCAAGCTCCTCTGATTCTCTGATAAATAAGCCTGTCTTTCTGTTCAAAATACAAGAGAGCCTGCAAAGATTTTTTGATCAGAGCACAAACACTCTCAAGGCAATTTGTTTCCATGTGAGCTTGCAATTCTCTTTTCCAGTTTGCATCTTTCTCCCTTGTCTAAAACAAAAGAAAATCAGAAAGTAAACATTATTAACACAGCATCTGAGAAATATCACAAAAAACTCCTGGGGAGCACTCACCTGGTTGTAAGAGTATTAAGAAGTAAAGCATAGTAATATTGCATGTACTGACCACTATACGCTTAAATACATCATCCCTTTCATATCTGTGACTTAAAACAACAATATTCATCCCTTAGCCTCGAGGCAAAAATTCTTAAAGCCCCTATGCAAGAGTATGTGATGACACATATGAGTGGAAGTTCCCTTAGAAACAAAAGCAAACTTTTTTTCTCTCTGCTGGACCAACCCTACCCTTAACATGCCTGTGAACAGTGCTAGCAGTGGATAGTGCGATTTCGTGATCAATGTGTTTGCTTGGGGGTGATTTGTCTATCAGTGGCCATTAATTTTGTAAATGTTTTTAAATAGTGCTTTCAGAGTAAGGGGAAATTAATTAGAACTTTTATAACTCTAATTAAAGAGATCAGGAATTTGTTGGAGTTTTTTGGTTGGTCCTAGTGATATTTCCAATGACATGTTAGAGAGAAACCATGAATTATGCTTTGCTTCCCTTGGTTTTTGGGTTTGTTTTTTTCCATCAAGTTGTCTCTTACTAGATGCCACAGTATATGAGCCTAAGAGTTTTCCCCTTTTGACTTAAGTTTCAATGATTTACTTTAAAATTTCATCAGGTGCAGAAAATCAAATTATGTAAACCAGAAACTAGAAATACTAGAAACCTCTGAGAAACATGAAGACTGTGGTTTTAGACAGGGGATGAACTAACCAGCTCAGATAGAATAAGACCCAGCATCAGCCTGCTACCATCTGTAATGTGAACCATTGGAGTAAAAATTAAACTAAGCTCGCTGAATGGACAAACACTTATCCTGTTGTTGAATGAGATATCTAGGTCATTACTGGCACTCTCAAACTTGCCTTTTTTCTTTCTCTGACAAATGATATTGCTTGCTTGTGGTCCTTTATTGCAAGCCTCCCTTCTCTCTTTTCTCTGAAGTCTCTTGTGGAGGTTCCAGCCTAGATATGATGTCAGCCTTGCTACTCAGGGAGAAGCAAAGGCATATTTTAAAAAAGAAACTAATGACAAAAAGGTCTCAACAGCTGAAAAACAGTCGTCTTCCTATTTTTCTTACTGTGTCATTAGAAGTCCCATCTCTGCCCATCCTATTTTATACACTTGAGAGTTCACTTCCACTTATAAAGGACATAATATATTAATAATTCCTCAAAAAACAGGTAAGCAATGGATGTTCTGCAATTCTTTGGGAGTTAGTGATCATCTTCTGAGCTGTTTTATGAGTGCTTATCGTGAGTGAAGAGATTGCTAGGTATACTGTAACTTGAAGCTTCTTGGCGTACATGTTTAAAAGTGCAAATAATATGAACAACACCAAGGCATAATTACCACCTGATATGGCACACCGTGTCCTTTGGACTGAATTCCATCTATTCCAGGCTCATTCAAATGAGTGTAAATGGAGAAAAGGCTTCAGGCTCAATTTTTCCTCATGCCATCCCTACAAAAATAGTAATTTCAAAGAATGTGCTGTAAATTATTACTAGTCTTTCTACTTTGTGACTCACACCTGACTAGCCTTAGATATAGGGATTTATTGTTTCTGCCTACAATATATGATGCATGTGGCTAATCAGGACCCTAGTGTGTTATTGATTTCACCTGAAGATCCTTCTCTTTGGACATGGTAGTTACAGTTGATATACTACAGAGAAATGGAGCCAATCTCAGCCTCTGCATTCAAGCAGCATAACTTCAGGGAAATGTGGATCTAGGACAGGCATTAGTATTGTTAAATGAATTGGTAACCTTTTTTTCAAAAAAATAAAAGCTTTTACACTCATTTAATGTTAATGTTTAATTAAAAAAGAAAGCATCTATACCAGCATGAAACAGGTTTATGTCATGAAAGCTCTAATCAGTTTAAAGTTGAAGGGCCGATATGTGTCCTGTCTCGCCTTGACAGTTACTGCACAGCATAATCCAGTGCCGCCAATCAGATCTGAACAAAGGAAACAGCAGTTGTCTGACTGTGAATCACTTCTCACCTCAATTAATATAAATATTGAGTTTGCACAAGTAGACTTGACAATTTGAGACATGCTCAAATTTTCTGTGTAACTAGCACTTAATGACTAATACCCAATATTTGGACCTGGCACTGAGGGTGAAGTCAACCGTTTAGCACTTTGTTTTGTGAAAGTGACTGGAGGCTCACCAGAAGGATTTGGTGGGTTTAGTAGAAGTTTTGGAAATAACACATATCTGTAGATGGAAAGGCTTCCATTGGTTTTAATAGCTCACAAATGTGTTCTTTAACATTTCTGAAGTTAATTCTCTTTCCTTCGACTCCATCTCATTCACGTTTGCCTCCTGCAAATACTCTAATTAATTCATCAACTGTAGGAAATATTCCCTAGAACAAAGGATGCTTAAGCTAGATCTACAGAGTATGTGAGCAAACCCAAATCTGAGTACACAATCATGTGTGTTTGTAGAAGCAGGGTCTGATTATAAAAGTTATATTTATCTAGTAAAGAGAATAAACTTATTACATTAATACTACATCCAACAAAATATCTCATTTGATTTAACATGCTGTCCTGGTTTTGGCTGGGATAGAGTTAATTTTCTTCCTAGTAGCTGGCATTATGCTGTGTTTTGGATTTAGCATGACAATAATGCTGATAACACACTGATGTTTTAGTTGTTGCTAAGTACTGCTTATGCTAGTCAAGGACTTTTCAGCTTCTCATGCCCTGCCAGCAAGAAGCTGGGAGGGGGCACAGCCAGGATAGTTGACCCAAACTGGCCAAAGAGATATTCCATAACATATGACACCATGCTCAGTATATATAGTGGGGGGAGTAGGCCAGGGGGCAGCGATCGCTGCTTGGGAACTGGCTGGGTGTCAGTTGGCGGGTAGTGAGCAGTTGCATCGTCCATCACTTGCTTTGTATATTATTATTACTACTACTACTACTACTACTGTTTTACTTTATTTTATTTCAAATATTAAACTGTTCTTATCTCAACCCAGGAGTTTTCTCACTCTTACTCTTCTGATTCTCTCCCCCATCCCACTGGGGCAGGGGGGAGTGAGCGAGTGGCTGTGTGGCGCTTAGTTGCTAGCTAGGGTTAAACCACGACAGTCCTTTTTGGGGCCCAACGTGCGGCACAAAGGGTTTGAGATAATAACAGATTAACCAGAGCGTGTTAAGGAATCTGCAGGTTGCAGATCACAATATTGATTCATCTGTTCTTGATATTAGTTCATCTCATCTGCACCACGCTCCTTTTTTTGCTGTACATGTTAAAGATTGGTGTTCGTTTTTGCAGTTTGCTGTGCTCTGCAGTGATTAGAGATGTTTTGCCTGGGAGATTTGTTATTAAAACACTGACCTTGAGCTTTATCTAGTATTTGGGCTTTGTACTGAAGCCATTAACATACTTCGGGTACCACCTCATGGAGAGAATTAGCAGTTATACCTCTTCCTCTGAGAGGTTTTTTATGGAGGAAATACAGAATGGCACCATTGCTACCTTCTTCTATCATGTTTCCTCCTTCATTACAATAACTTTTCAGTATTTTGAACATCCTTGGGTAGTTACGATACTTCTATTGGTATTTCTTGGGAATATTGTTTTGGTTTTGTCTAAGGTTAATAGGAAATTTAAGAATATCATTCAGAGATCTGACACCACCCCCCCCCCCCCTCGGCCACTCTGAGATCTCAGGACAAGCCCTGTTGTGCTGTTATCTTGGTCACAAATGCAGTGACTTGGGTATCAAGCACTCCCTGTCCACACCTGGGCCATCTGCTGCCTGAATGGTACATCAGTAACACCCTGAGATCTCAGGACAAGACCTGTCATCTCAGGATAAGCCCTATTGTGCTGTTATCTTGGTCATAACAACTTGGGCCTCAGGCAGTCTCTGTCCACACCTGGGCTATCTGCTGCCTGAGTTGTTTACCAGAACGACTCAGCATGAGTTGTGGCCAGAATGTAAAATACTGACCAAAGCCAAATCTCGAGATCCTATAAATAGCGATCCAAAAGGGAGGCCTTTCTGAGCTCTCCAGGACCGCAGTGGACTGTGTGACCCAGTATCTCCCCCTGAGCTGGGATGCCTCTCAGGGTAGATTTCGCAAGGACTGAAGGATTGTCCATCGATTTCGCGAGGACTCAAAGGCCTGACTTCGTGAGGTTCACCGACCATCTGTTGATGAATGCCGGCACATAAATGTGAGTAATTCATGAAACTCACGAAAAGGGAAATTTTAACCACAAGTTAACCTCGGGGTGTGTGTGTGTGTGTGTGTGCAATTTGACTCAGAACTGTTTGTCTGTGTGTGCACAATTTGATTTAGAGCTGTTTGTCGGTCTGTGTGTGATTTGATTTAAACCCCATCTATGTGTGCAATCCTGCTGTAAGTTTCGGGTGACCCTTGCCATTCTCGAATTTTAACTAAGTCACTATCTTGATTGTAACAAATTCCATCAAATCGCTGTTTCAAATTGGATGATGCTTAAGTGCTGTTAAGAATTATACAACCTAATACTGTGATCTATCTCAAAAATATTAATAAATCTTACATTGCTGCTAACCAAAGCCGTGTAAAAAATTATATTCGTGACAAATTGGCGTAGTTGGCAGGATCCACAAATCTGTATTTGCGACAAGGAGGAAGAGGCAGAACCCATAAATGAGATGGCATCCACCCGATCCCTATCCCTGAGTGAGCTGCAAGATATGCGAAAAGATTTCAGTCATCGTCCGGGTGAGCACATCGTCACCTGGCTGCTCCAATGCTGGGATAACGGGGCCAGTAGCCTGGAATTAGAGGGTAAGGAAGCCAAGCAGCTGGGATCCCTTTCTAGGGAAGGGGGCATTGACAAAGTGATTGGAAAAGGGGCACAACCCCTCAGCCTCTGGAGGTGACTACTGTCAGGTATGAAGGAAAGGTATCCCTTCCAGGATGATGTTATATATTGCCCAGGCAAGTGGACCACCACAGAGGGAGGTATCCTGTACCTGAGGGAATTAGATGTGCTGGAGGTGATTTATGATGACCTGGACAACGAGCAGTTATCCAAAGATCCAGATGAAGTCAGGTGCACACAACCCATGTGGCGGAAGTTTGTACGAAGTGCACCATTGTCACATGCCAACTCATTGGCAGTAATGACATGGAAAGACAGAGAGGAAGCAATGGTGGATGAATTGGCTCGCCAACTCCGGGAATACGAAGAAAGTATCTCTTCTTCCCTACAGGCCTGTGCCTAGTCTGTGGAAAAATTGTCCGAAAAACTGTCCCAAGAGTTCCAGCAAGTCAAAGAGGATAGGTCCTACTCCCCATCTGTATGGACCAGATTCTCAGCTATTAGGAGTCAACGTCCTTATGCTCAAGAGAGAGGATATAGAGGATATACACCAGGGGGCACCCTGTGCTTTTACCTGCGTGACCATGGAGAGGAAATGAGAAGTTGGATGGGAAATCCACCTCAACCCTAGAGGCACGGGTGCGTGAGTTGCAAGGAAAAACAATCACAAATGCGGATTCTTCCAGGAAAATTGCAGCTCCAGTTTCCAGTGAGCAGTACCCCAGAGAAAGTAGAAGGGCTGATTTTACTTCTAATCTTAATCAAGGCACTTTTGATTCAAATTTAGAAGCAGTGTGTAATACTATGACCAGGATTAGAGGAGCCCTGCCTCCAGCCAGGTGGAGGAAAGGGACAATCGGGTTTACTGGACTGTGTGGATTCAATGGCCTGGCACATCAGACCCACTGGAGTAGAAGGCTCTAGTGGACAGCAGTGCAAAGTGTACCCTAATGCCATCAAGCTATAGAGGGGCAAAACCCATTTGTATTTCTGGAGTGACAGGGGGATCCCAACAGCTGGGACTGCCATGGATTGATCCAGAAAGCACTGGAACAGGGTGAGGTTCTGGAACACCTGTGTCCTGGTTTCGGCTGGGATAGAGTTAATTTTCTTCCTAGCTGGCATAGTGCTGTGTTTTGGATTTAGCATGAGAAGAATGTTGATAACACACTGATGGTTTAGTTGTTGCTGAGTACTGCTTATGCTAGTCAAGGACTTTTCAGCTTCCCATGCTCTGCCAGGTACACAAGAAACTGGGAGGGGGCACAGCCAGAATAGTTGATCCAAACTGACCAAAGGGCAATTCCATACCATATGACGTCATGCTCAGTATATAAACTGGGGGGGTTTGGCCAGGGAGCAGCGATCGCTGCTCGGGAACTGTCTGGGTATCGGTCGGCAGGTTGTGCATCACTTGCTTTGTATATTATTATTATTATTGTTGTTATTATTATTAATATTATTATTATAATTATTATTATAATTATTATACTGTTACTATTATCATTACTATTTTACTTTATTTCAATTATTAAACTGTTCTTATCTCAACCCAGGAGTGTTTCTCACTCTTACTCCTCTGATTCTCTCCCCCATCCCATCGGGGTAGGGGGAGTGAGCGAGCGGCTGCGTGGTGCTTAGTTGCTGGCTGGGGCTAAACCACGACAACCTGCAATACATTGCTGACATCATCATATGGGGCAATACAGCAGAAGAAGTTTTTGAGAAGGGAAAGAAAATAGTCCAAATCCTTCTGAAGGCCAGTTTTGCCATAAAACAGAGTAAAGTCAAGGGACCTGCACAGGAGACCCGGTTTTTAGGAATAAAATGGCAAGATGGACGTCGTCAGATCCCAATGGATGTGATCAGCAAAATAACAGCCATGTCCCCACCAACTAGCAAAAAGGAAACACAAGCTTTCTTGGGTGTTGTGGGTTTTTAGAGAATGCATATTCCAAATTACAGCCAGATCGTAAGCCCTCTCTACCAAGTGACCCAGAAGAAGAACGAATTCAAATGGGGCCCTGAGCAGCAACAAGCCTTTGAACAAAATAAACAGGAGATAGTTCATGCAGTAGCCCTTGGGCCAGTCCGGTCAGGGCAGGATATTATAAATGTGCTCTACACTGCAGCCGGGGAGAATGGCCCTACCTGGAAGCTCTGGCAGAAAGCACCAGGGGAGACTCGAGGTCGACCCCTAGGGTTTTGGAGTCGGGGATACAGAGGATCTGAAGCCCGCTATACTCCAACTGAGAAAGAGATATTGGCAGCATATGAAGGGGTTCAAGCTGCTTCAGAAGTGGTTGGTACTGAAGCACAGGTCCTGCTGGCACCCCGACTGCCGGTGCTGGGCTGGATGTTCAAAGGGAGGGTCCCCTCTACACATCATGCAACTGATGCTACATGGAGTAAGCACTAATCACACAATGAGCTTGAATAGGAAACCCCAGTCACCCAGGAATCTTGGAAGTGATCATGGACTGGCCAGAAGGCAAAAACTTCAGAATATCACCAGAGGAGGAGGTGACACGTGCTGATGAGGCCCCACTGTATAATAAATTGCCAGAAAATGAGAAGCAATATGCCCTGTTCACTGATGGGTCCTGTCATCTTGTGGGAAAGCATCGGAGGTGGAAAGCTGCTGTATGGAGTCCTATACGGCAAGTCGCAGAAACTGCTGAAGGAGAAGGGGAGTCGAGTCAGTTTGCAGAGGTGAAAGCCATCCAGCTGGCTTTAGATATTGCTGAAAGAGAAAAGTGGCCAGTCCTTTATCTCTATACTGACTCATGGATGGTGGCAAATGCCCTGTGGGGGTGGTTGCAGCAATGGAAGCAGAGCAACTGATAGCGCAGGGGCAAACTCATCTGGGCTGCCACATTTTGGCAAGATATTGCTGCCCGGGTAGAGAACCTGGTTGTAAAAGTTCGTCACGTAGATGCTCACGTACCCAGGAGTCGGGCCACTGAAGAACATCAAAACAACCAGCAGGCAGAGCAGGCTGCTAAGATTGAAGTGGCTCAGGTGGATCTGGACTGGCAACGTAAAGTGTGAATTATTTCTAGCTCAGTTGGTCCATGACACCTCAGGCCATCAAGGAAGAGATGCAACATATAGATGGGCTCGTGATCGAGGTGTGGACTTAACTATGGACAGTATTGCACAGGTTATTCATGAATGTGAAACATGCGCTGCAATCAAGCAAGCCAAGCGATTCAAACCTCTTTGGTATGGAGGGCAATGGCTAAAATATAAATATGGGGAAGTCTGGAAGATTGATTATATTACACTCCCACAAACCCGCCAAGGCATGTGCCATGTGCTCACCATGGTGGGAGCAACCACCGGATGGCTGGAAACATATCCCATGCCCCACACCACTGCCCGGAATACTATCCTGAGCCTTGAACAGCAAGTGCTATGGCAACATCGCACCGCAGAAAGAATTGAGTCAGACAACGGGAGTCATTTCCGAAACAACCTCATCGACACCTGGGCCAAAGAGCATGGCATTGAGTGGGTATATCACATCCCTTACCATGCACCAGGCTCCGGGAAAATCGAGCGATACAATGGACTGTTAAAGACTCCCCTGAGAGCAATGGGTGGTGGGACATTCAAACATTGGGATACACATTTGGCAAAAGCCACCTGGTTAGTCAACACTAGGGGATCTGCCAATTGAGCTGGCCCTGCCCAATCAAAACTTTTACGTACTGTAGAAGGAGATAAAGTCCCTGTAGTGCACATAAAAAATATGCTGGGGAAGACAGTCTGGGTTACTCCCCCCTCGGGCAAAGGCAAACTCATCCGTGGGGTTGCTTTTGCTCAAGAACCTGGGTGCACTTGGTGGGTAATACAAAAGGATGGGGAAGCCCGATGTGTACCTCAAGGGGAGTTGATTTTGGGTGAGAATAGCCAAGGACAAGGACATATAAGAAAGCTTTTATTTTGGATATCTGAATCTACAATAGAAATACAGCTTCTGAGCAAAACAGACTGATTAGCACTGTTAATGGAAATATGTACACAGCTTCAGCGTCTTCAGTTTAAAGTTCACCTCTCAAATCAATTTTAATTGAGTAGTCTGATTTCCAGCAGTCCCTAGTACCCATAGTTCTTGCTCCCTTTGCAGGAGCAAAGAAGAGTCAGCAAGTCTGGAAACTGGACCACTGAATTATGGGTATAAACAAATGTTTGTATTTGTTTTCAGATTGGTTCTGATACATAATAGTAGTGGGAAACACTAATTCACACTGTTGTCTGTAACCAAAATTAATATAATAATATTATAATTATAATTTTATATATATATTGTTATATATATATATATGCCGAGCATGACATCATATGGTATGGGATATCCATTTGCTCAGTTGGGGTCAGCTGTCCCAGTCCCAGCCAAAACCAGCACAGAAACAAAGACTTTTTAGAGATAGATTGGACATCTTTCTAATTTATGTGTTTAATCAATCAGAATTTATGGGGCTCAATGAGACACCCAAGGAGGGACATTTTGTAGCCTGTGCTATGTATGAGGTCCAAGTAAAGGGTCAGAACATGCCATCCAGAGTATTGTGGACTTGTGAGATATTACCATAATTTTCACAGTACTGAATGTTTTACATGCAAAGCCAAGGCCTGGAGGTAAACAGCTATGTTACAGTCTCAACTTTATTTCTTTTATTGTTAAATGTCGTCTTCTTGCCTACACTCTTAGAACCACCAAATTCTAGAAATGGGAACTGGAAGAAACATCAGCAAGTTATTCCCACCGGGCAGGGGAGCAGGACTGTGCACAGCCTATATGATGCATGCCAGATGTTTGCCTGGTCTGTTCTTAAAAACCTCCTGTAAAGGAGATCTCCATGTTTCTGAAAATCCTGTTCCAAAGCTATGCTATATTTGTAATTAGACTATTTTTCCTAAGATTTAATCTAAATTTAATCTAAATTTAAGTGGTGAATTAGCCAATTACTTCATGTCCTACCCTTTGTGGAGAAGGGAAAAATTGATTTCTGCCTTCTTTAAAATAATTTTTATGTATTTGCAAAGTGTTATCATCTTCCTTCTGTCTCTACTTCCTAAGCAATCCCAGTTCTCTTAACCTTTCTCAGAGGTTCATGTTTTCTAAATCTCTTGTTGCAGCTCTCTAGACACTATCCAGTTTGTCTACAGTTATCTTAAAATGCAGCACCCAAAACTAGACACACTACTTCAGATGAGGCTGCACCAGTGCCAAGCAGAGCAGGATAATTACCTCTCTTGTCTTATACTCAGCATTCCTGCTAATACATCTCAGAGTGACATTTGTCTTTTCTGCAAGAGCATCACATTGTTGCGGAGAGGCTTGAAAATGTGACCCAAGTGCTGGCTGAAGTTTCAGAATCCAAAAGGCACATAAAAAGAAGCAGGGGGCAGTTCTGACTTAAAATCAATGAACCTCTATAGCCTAGCCTCATTTGATTAGCACCAATGAGTGGGAAACCCCTGGCAAACTACAATTTTTTGCGAAGTGAGTGTCATGGTTTAACCCCAGCTAGCAACTAAGTACCACACAGCTGCTCACTCACTCCCCCTATCCCGATCGGATGGGGGAGAGAATCAGAAAAGTAAGAGTAAGAAAACTCCTGGGTTGAGATAAGAACAGTTTAATAATTGAAATAAAGTAAAATAGTAGTAGTAGTAATACTAACAATATAATAATAACAGTAATAATAATATACAAAGCAATGATGCACAATGCAATTGCTCACCACCTGCCGACCGATGCCCAGCCAGTTCCTGAGCAGCGATCGCTGCCCCCCAGCCAACTCCCCCAGCTTATATACTGAGCATGATGTCATATGGTATGGAATAGCCCTTTGGTCAGTTTGGATCAACTATTCTGGCTGTGCCCCCTCCCAGTTTCTTGTGCACCTGGCAGAGCATGGGAAGCTGAAAAGTCCTTGACTAGCATAAGCAGTCCTTAGCAACAACTAAAACATCAGCGTGTTATCAACATTATTCTCATGCTAAATCCAAAACACAGCACTATGCCCACTACTAGGAAGAAAATTAATTCTATCCCAGCCAAAACCAGGACAGTGAGACATAAATGAGCAAACACTGGAAAAGGCATTAAATCACAGAACACACTTTGATCAGTTATCTGCAAAATTATATTAATTCTGTAAGGCACTTGAAGTACATGAAGCCTTACTGAGGAAGCCCTGCTGCAGTGCTGAGAAACTGGGGGAACCTTTCAGGACTGGGGAGGAGAGGGAGGCATGATGTGCAATTTATATGGCATGCCAATTAATGCCATGCAAATTGGAGAGGTTCTAATGTAACTGTCTTTAAAGATTTACTAGCTGCATTTTAATCTGTGGCCCTGTTAGCCATGTTTTTCAGCAAAATCTTTTTTTTTTAATTTCCCAGGCCAAAGCATCATGCTCAATTACATCAGTCACCTCATGTACTCCTGTAGCTGAGTTTAACACATTCTAGCAATGACTTGTCACCTTAGCAAAATCAGAAAGGTCTGATTTACAGAATGTAGGATGTTAAATACAGCCAGAAGGGTAAAGAGACTACTTACAAATTTTTCTCTGCATTTGGTGATTTATAAATCCCTTGTAACCCACTTTCTTTCAACAATAAATGATGAGTGTGAAGACCCTCCTCATCTCCCCTTCCCAGTCCCTGACAGTCTGGGAAAATTTCTCCTTTAGGCCACTTGCCTATTTAAAGTGCAAGTCTGACTGATTTTACAAGTAAGAAAGAAAGAGTGAGGGTGTCATTGTGTTTCAGAACCTTTATCAGGACTTTGGCCAGGACTGTCATGGGTAATTTGCTTGTTAGCTTGATGAGAGACCTCACCAGTGTTAGAGTACAGAGGCTGTATAAGATGTCTGGAGTGTCCAATGATCCACAGTTAAGAGAGAGGGTACGTTAGGAAGAGAAGCAGGAGGACATGATATAATTGCTCCAACAACAATTCATTCCCTTTCAGGGGAGGTCAAAAGGAGGAATCAGTTCTGCAGAACCTGCACACCCCTCTCTGAGGTAGGAGAGCTGCTATTCATATCAAAGTATTTGTATTAAAGTACTATCTCAGGGTGGTGCAGCTGAGGCAGACACTTAGAGCTAGGTCCCAGATTATGACTGATTGTTGAAAGAATGTACTAAAGATAATAGGCACCAGGATATCTATAATGAGGAGCAGAATGCCAAGAGATCTCTAAATCAATTAACATATATCCTTGAGTGTCAAAACTCCCCTTTACTCCTCTTTTACCAGTCAGCAAGATCCACTAATTGGTGTCCCCTAAGTGAACCAGTTAATTATAATATGAAAACCACACCTCTGTTGGAAGAGCTACCCACCTCCAAAGGGAGACCCTTACCCACTGAGCATGCGTAGTGATTTTAAAAGGAGCTATGTCTTTAAATCAAAGCAAAAGTAGAAATAACCAACGACTAACAAGTAGGTGTCGAAGTAAAAGTAGAAATGACCAATGACTAACAAGTAGGTGTTAACAGTAGGTGTAGTGACTTTGTTTAATTGCATAAATATGTGAAGCAAGGATAACGAAGTGTGCTAGCTTTGTGGAATTACCACCTAGCACCCATCTCTGGGCAGAAATGGAATAAAGCAAATGACTCAGCATGTGACTTGGTTCTTGCACACCGGGTAAAGAACCCATCTTTGGGACAACACAGGGAGTCAGGAAAGGAAGGGCGTGGGATTCTGCTTGCCAGTGAGCAGCTTGTGTGCCTGCTTCCCTTTCAAGCAGATCACTGTAAAGCCTCTCACACAGGACATCTGAGAAGGAGGTGTCACTAGTTATGATCAAAAATCATAGAATCATAAAATGCTTTGGGTTGGAAGGGACCTTTAGAGGTCATCTAGCCCAACCCCCCTGCAGTGAGCAGGGACAGCTTTAACTAGAGCAGGTTGCTCAGAGCCCCATCCAACCTGACCTTGAATGTTTCTAGGGATGGGGCCTCCACTATCTCTCTGGGCAACCTGTTCCAGTGCTTGACCACACTCACTGTAAAAAATTTCTTCCTTATATGCAGTCTAAATCTATCCTCCTTTAGTTTAAATCCATTACTCCTTGTTCTGTCACAACAGGCCTTGATAAAAACATTGCCCCCATCTTTCCTATAGGCCCCCTTTAAGTACTGAAAGGCCGCAATAAGATCTCCCCAGAGCCTTCTCTTCTCCAGGCTGAATAACCCCGACTCTCTCAGCCTGTCCTCGTAGGAGAGGTGCTCCAGCCCTCGGATCATTTTTGTGGCCCTCCTCTGGACCCGCTCCAGCAGGTCCATGTCCTTCTTGTGCTGAGGGCTCCAGAGCTGGACGCAGTACTCCAGGTGAGGTCTCACCAGAGCGGAGTAGAGCGGCAGAATCACCTCCCTCAACCTGCTGGCCACGCTTCTTTTGATGCAGCCCAGGATACGGTTGGCCTTTTGGGGTTGCAAGTGCACATTGCCGGCTCATGTCCAGCTTTTCATCCACCAGTACCTCCAAGTCCTTCTCCGCCATGCTGGCTGTCTTGAATCACCTCCCTGTCCTCCATGTGTTTGAGCATAGCTTCTAGGAGGATCTGTTCCATGATCTTCCCAGGCACAGAGGTGAGGCTGACAGGTCGGTAGTTCCCAGGGTCCTCCTTTCTTCCCTTTATAAATGGGCACAACATTCCCCTTCTTCCAGTTACCAGGGACTTCACCTGACTGCCATGACTTCAGATATCATGGAGAGTGGTTTGGCAACTACATCAGCCAATTCCCTCAGGACTCTGGGATACATCTCATCAGGTCCCATAGACTTGTGTACATCTAGGTTCCTCAGGTGGTCTCAAACCTGATCTTCCCTTACAGTGGGAGGGGCTTTACCCCCCTGGTCCCCATCTTGTGATCCATCGACTCGGGAGGGGTGAGGAGAGAGGTTGCCAGTGAAGCCTGAGGCAAAGAAGTTGTTGAGTACCTCCGCTTTCTCCTCATCTGTTGATACTAGGTTGCCATTCTTGTTCATCAGCGGGGGTACACTTTCTGTAACCTTCCTTTTCTGGTTGACATACCTGTAGAAGCCCTTGTTATTCTTTGCATCCCTTGCCAAATTCAGCTCCAGCTGCGCCTTGGCCTTCCTGTTTAATACAAATCTGCTTAAGGGGGATGCAACTCAACCTGAGGTCCACAAACCTCTGCTGCCAAATGCCTCCACTGGCAGTAGCAGCTGGCACCATTGCTGGTGGTGGTAGCTCTCAGCTCTGTGCCAAGCCATGGATGGTCTTACTGAGGTTTGAATATCATTGTTTGGGAATCCCTGGCCTGTGGTCTTATTTCAGACCTCACAGACCTGCTCTTCTGAATTCTGATCCCATTTTCAATCACTGTGCAGCAATAATGACACCTCAGGCACAGTGACTCCCTAGGAAAATAACTCAGCCACTTTAATTCTCTACCTCAGTTTCCCCATCATAACAATAAGGACAATTATATTGTGAAGACTCACCAGGGCCTAAGACACGTATGCACTCTATTTTGAGTGCATGCGTCCTACTCTCACCCCATCCTGACTTGTTTATCTCTTCTTGTTCTTTTTGGCTCACAATGTCCTGAGGACTCACATATAGCACCTCATAAAATTAGGCCCTGCCCTAGGCTCTTGGTTCTGTACCAGCACAGACTTTAACAGCCGTAAATTCTGAGAGGATTAAGTGGAAGTACTCTTGAATCTTTTAGAGCAGGGTATGTGTTTTTTTAGAAGCAATGGGGTGTAAAATACCAATCAATCCAAGTTAGCAGTGTTTTATGCTTACACAGCAATATATATAAAGGGCCATCTGAGGTGCAAGGTAGGAGAAAGCCTGGCCTGATGCCTGCTCACTGCCATCAACCTGTATGGTAGGAGCGAGCCGTAACAATTTGGATACTACAAAGCAAAGTTAATTCAAGGGGAGGAAAAGTGACTATAGACATAGTATGATTCAAAGCAGGCAAGTGAGCTGCTGCATTAACTTTTTTGAACAGTTTCCTGGAGGAACCCCTGAGCATTGCCCTCAAACACAAGACTTGAGTTTTTGCCAACTTTATTTAAGGAGGAAGAAGGGTGGGAGGAATGTTTTCTTGAGGGGAAAAAGACTCACCCTGTTAAAGATTTCTGTTGCCAGGGAAGTTCAGGGAAAATTCAGGAAAACTCCTTTTTATGTTCTTTATGATGTTTACTCTGTTGCACAGTGCCAAGACAGGGATGAGAAAGGCTACAGCATGATGCAGGGCTGCAAAAGCTGTGTGTACTTAATAGAGTGACATAAATGGTGTGTTTCTCTTTGCCCTCTGTCGAGTGCTGTGGGGAAAATCTGGCCTAAATAACAAAATGAGAAGCCAATGAGAGGGGCTGCTGGCTCTCATCAGTCAGCTGTCCCCTGGGCCAATCCCATGGCTCCGATGGGAAGTACACAGCAGATGTTTAATGAAAGGGCTGCTGTGGCTTATCTCCATGTGCAAGGGACTTCTTTGTGAACTTGCTTGCTTTGAAAGATATGTGGCCGACTATGTTGGTATTGTTGGCTCTCGCTTTAAGCACAGCCGCATGATTCATATAGGAGCTGTGTGATACATTTGCCAAGGAAAACTTCCCCCTTTCCCTCCCTGGTTAGAAATAAACTCAACAGAAGGCCATAGAGGTCATAAGATCTGCCTGTTATTGCATTTTACAGGAAGGAAGATACATTGTCTTAAGATCAGTTTATCAGCTGACTTTCCTGTGAAGACAGAGGCTATTTTCCTGTGTATCGCCACCCCCGTAATTCCCAAACGAATGCACTCTTTGCATCTCCTGTCAGCTCAGCTGGGCACATTTCTGAAACAGCCCAGTATTAAGCAAACAAGTAAAAAACCCTTTGTGAGACTGTGCAGAATCAACACTGGGATAAATCTCTTCCTGGGGGCTGCCTGTCATCTTGCTCCCTCCCTCCCTCTCAGCGTCAATGCACAATTAAATCCGTTGTGATGAAATAGACTCTGCTGATAATTGTGGGGAGAGTTACTTACAAGAATGCTGAGAGCAGCAAAGAGCCTCGCAGTCTTTGTTTTCAAGGTGGTTTCTTTTGAGCCTGCTGTTTTGAAAAGCCACAAGTTTTGGGGCTTGTTGGGTTTGGATTTGTTTGGTTTGTCTTTTAAAGCCCCAGGTCTCTGCAGATTTTTTTAATCAGCTCTGCTTTTTCTGTGCAAGGGAACAAGCAGCGTGCAGAGCCGGCTCCCTCCCCCATGGTCTCCTCTCCGAGGTCCCTGCTTTCATAAGGTTTTCAGCTGGGGAATGGTTGCCTGTTCCCTCTCTGTGCTTGCTGTGACCAATGCATTTCTGTGATCAGGATACTGCAGATGTTACAGATTCACTAAGGCATAGCTTGTTAGCTAATGATTCTTAACGTCTGAAGGATTACACATATTGAATAATGCCATTCATTGACAAACAGTTGAAGGGAATCATCCTGGCTCTGAAGTATTTACAGTGGCAGCTTTTTTTTTTTACAGTAATTCATTGCAACTATTTTCTTTGCAACCTTTCAGGAAAGTCCTATGAAATCCAACAGGGAGGGGGTGTCTTTGCTCTTTAAAGTCAAGAAAGCCCTAAACAGATGTGTCTTCTTTGCACAGGGATTTTTTTATTCACTCCAAACACTGTAAAGCAGGGATCTAGTTCTCTAATTAACTCCATGTAGGTGTCTTCAAAGTTGCATTAGGAATACAGATATTTTTTCTGTCAGTAGTACTGGTCAAAACTTTTTGAATTTTGCAACTTTTTGACAAAATGTGGTGCCATTTTTTCCACCATGTTGTCCACTTGTCAAGTTCTGTGGTTTGTAGCATCTTCTTAATATGCAGCTTTAAATTCAAGGCTTTTAACAGAGCATATACAGTGCAATGACAAACTGAGTATCTGTTTGCAGCAAAAGTTATCAGCTGAATATGTTCCTCAGTCTTTGGTTCACAATGCATCACCTAACGCTTAGAAAGGCACAGACGGAGGGAATGTCCTTGCTGGGTTCTGTGGGGACCTTTCAACAAGCTAGCTGGGGAGCCACAGCATGTTAATAAGGCCGGAGGATGCAGCTGCTGACAGACCGTGGGAGGCAAAGGCCCGTTGGAAGCATGATCTCCTACCCTGGTGACCACAGCTCCTCCGCATACTGCAAGGCACTGCTGGCCTGGGAGCACAGCCCTGTCCTCCCAAGCCATGCTCAGGGCACAGTTGTATACATCCAGCTTGCCAAGGCAGCAGTACAGGTCAGGGCTGCTCCTGGTGGCCTGACGAACGGCTTGCCTGGGCAGGGAGGGATGCTCCTGGGCACCGATGCACCGTTTCAGCTTACATGTGTGCCTCTGCACCCCAGGGAGGCCAGCCTGGGTGCTTGGGGAGCAGGGGGATAGCCATGGATGTTGCCCTGGTTTCGGCTGATTCATGGACTGGAGAGCCAAGGAGTGATCAGCAAGACTCGCTCACCCTTTAACAGTCCCATATGGCCAGTGCGAAATCTAATGGGGAGTGGAGACTAACAGTGGACTATCGTGGCCTGAATGAAGTCACACTGCCACTGAGTGCTGCCGTGCCAGACATGCTGGAACTTCAATACGAACTGGAGTCAAAGGCAGCCAAGTGGTATGCCACAACTGATATCGCTAATGCATTTTTCTCCATCCCTTTGGCAGCAGAGTGCAGGCCACAGTTTGCTTTCACTTGGAGGGGCATCCAGTACACCTGGAATCGAGTGCCCCAGGGGTGGAAGCACAGCCCCACCATTTGCCATGGACTGATCCAGACAGCACTGGAACAGAGTGAAGCTCCAGAACACCTGAAATACATTGCTGACATCATTGTGTGGGGCAATACAGCAGAAGAAGTTTTTGAGAAGGGAAAGAAGATACTCCAAATCCTTCTGAAGGCTGGTTTTACCATAAAACAGAGTAAGGTCAAGGGACCTGCACAGGAGATCCAGTTTTTAGGAATAAAATGGCAAGATGGATGTCGTCAGATCCCAATGGGTGTGACCAACAAAATAACAGCCATGTCCCCACCAACTAGCAAAAAGGAAACACAAGCTTCCTTAGGCGTTGTGGGTTTTTGGAGAATGCATATTCCAAATTACAGTCTGATCGTAAGCCCTCTCTACCAAGTGACCCAGAAGAAGAACGATTTCAAATGGGGCCCTGAGCAGCAACAAGCCTTTGAACAAAATAAACGGGAGATAGTTCATGCAGTAGCTCTTGGGCCAGTCCGGGCAGGGCAGGATATTACAAATGTGCTCTACACCGCAGCTGGGGAGAATGGCCCTACCTGGAGCCTCTGGCAGAAAGCACCAGGGGAGACTCGAGGTCGACCCCTAGGGTTTTGGAGTCGGGGATACAGAGGATCTGAAGCCCGCTATACTCCAACTGAGAAAGAGATATTGGCAGCATATGAAGGGGTTCAAGCTGCTTCAGAAGTGGTTGGTACTGAAGCACAGCTCCTGCTGGCTCCCTGACTGCCGGTGCTGGGCTGGATGTTCAAAGGGAGGGTCCCCTCTACACATCATGCAACTGATGCTACGTGGAGTAAGTGGGTTACACTAATCGCACAATGGGCTCCAATAGGAAACCCCAGTCACCCAGGAATCTTGGAAGTGATCATGGACTGGCCAGAAGGAAAAAAATTTTGGAATATCACCAGAGGAGGAGGTGACACGTGCTGAGGAGGCCCCACTGTATAATAAATTGCCAGAAAATGAAAAGCAATATGCCCTGTTCACTGATGGGTCCTGTCGTCTTGTGGGAAAGCATTAGAGGTGGAAGGCTCCTGTATGGAGTCCTATAGGAAAAGTCGCAGAAACTGCTGAAGGAGAAGGGGAGTCGAGTCAGTTTGCAGAGGTGAAAGCCATCCAGCTGGCTTTAGATATTGCTGAACAAGAAAAGTGGCCAGTCCTTTATCTCTATACTGACTCATGGATGGTGGCAAATGCCCTGTGGGGGTGGTTGCAGCAATGGAAGCAGAGCAACTGGTAGCGCAGGGGCAAACTCATCTGGGCTGCCGCATTGTGGCAATATATTGCTGCACGGGTAGAGAACCTGGTTGTAAAAGTTCGTCACGTAGATGCTCATGTACCCAGGAGTCGGGCCACTGAAGAACATCAAAACAACCAGCAGGCGGATCAGGCTGCTAAGATTGAAGTGGCTCAGGTGGATCTGGACTGGCAACATAAGGGTGAATTATTTATAGCTCTGTGGGCCCATGACACCTCAGGCCATCAAGGAAGAGATGCAACATATAGATGGGCTCGTGATCGAGGGGTGGACTTAACTATGGACACTGTTGCACAGGTTATTCATGAATGTGAAACGTGCTGCAATCAAGCAAGCCAAGTGGTTCAAACCTCTCTGGTATGGAGGGCAATGGCTGAAATATAAATATGGGGAGGCCTGGCAGATTGATTATATCACACTCCCGGAAACCTGTCAAGGCAAGTGTTATGTGCTCACCATGGTGGAAGCAACCACCGGATGGCTGGAAACATATCCCATGCCCCATGCCACTGCCTGGAAAACCATCCTGCGCCTTGAAAAGCAAACTGACCAAAGGGCTATTCCATACCATATGATGTCATGCTCAGTATATAAACTGTGGGGAGTTGTCCGGGGGGCAGCAATCGCTGCTCGGGGACTGGTTGGGCATCAGTTGGCAGGTGGTGTGCAATTGCATCACTTTTTTTTTTCCCCTGGGTTTTGTTTCTCTCTCTCATTGTTCTCTTTTTCATTACAATTTTTATTACTATTGCTATTATTATAATATTTCAATTATTAAACTGTTCTTATCTCAACCCACAAGTTTTCTTACTTTTGCCCTTCCGATTCTCTCCCCATCCCACCAGGGGGGAAGGGTGGTGCTTGGTTGCCGACAGGCACTAAACCACGACATCTTGCTTTCTCATTGACTGACAAATACAACTGTAAAGGGTCATCTCTAACATTACCTAGTCTCAGAGCCCCTTCCACCTTTCAGCATAACCCTGTTTCTAGGAGCCATCCATCAAAATGATATTACTTTCAATCTCTATGTGCACACACAGCTCTTCAGTGTGTGAGGACAGAGTATCAGCTGCCAAAGTGTGAGGGTTTATCCATTTTTTTATATCAGCTGAGGGACTAGCACAGAGCATCTTGCTTTTCTGGTGAGACTCAGAATATCATCTGACCAATTCAGAGACCCAGCAGACCAGAGTGCATAGTCCTGAAAGAGGAGCTTTATGAGCTCCTCTCACACGGCAGAGCAAGCACCGGGATATTGAGAGCTGGTCCATACTGAGTGTCACCAAATTCACACATGGTCACATCCTGCCCCATCTCCAATGAGGGCATTGGAGAAAGGTATAGAAACTCCCCAAGGGGCAGACTGAGAAAGATCTGTCCCCTGGGAGTCCTTTAATCCTAACAGAGGCTCGTCAGGTCTGAGATGTGAGCTGCTATGGCCCTTCTGAAAAAAAATTTCTATTGAAATGTTTCACATTCTTGCTAGTGTTTAAAGATCCACCTCTTATTTGAATCTTGATATAAGTGCAAAACATTTGTATTGGAAAACTGTCCCTCTTCTAAAGCCAAGCATCCAATATGCATAGCTGCAGCAAGAGAATGCTGATGAGAAAAGTTCTTGAAAATCAGATCTCCTAGGATCTGACAACCCATTGAGCTCTCAGCTGCCTGGTGGGCAGTTTTTCACTTCACTGTACGCAATTAATATTAACCTAATTCACCACTGTTTTGTAGAACTTAATTTTAGCAAAATGTGTTGTGAGAGCTAGAGATTTTTATGTTCAGTTCAATATGAATTTGCTCATATATTGATCTGCAGACTGTCGGGGATTCATTTATTTTAGGATTTAACCAAACCACTAGACTATTTTCATTAGCGAAAAAATATGGTTATTTTATATTATTTATTTCTCTCCTTTTGCAGAGAACAATGACTAAATGAAAAAAAACACCACAACTCCACCCTTGAGATATTTTCCTAGCTGTTGTTTGTGCAGAGGCAGGGCGAGCAGAAAGAAGAAGCAAGATAAAAGGGAGGGGAAGGCTGTGGAGACAAAGTACATTTATCTCTAATTTGTATGACTGACACAACTGCTGTAAAAGGAAAATTGTGCAAATTGCAAATGTGAGGCCAAATTAATTTCTGGTGACGCTCTGTGGAGTGCTGCCAGAAAGGACTTTAGCCTAATATTATATACCAGGAAAACGGGGAGCTTGTTATTCCACAGACAAATTTGTGAAAAGATCCCAACATTGCACTGTTAAGACTTATTACTTGGAAGACACAAACCCAATCGTTATAACGGTTAAAAGGTAAAACACTGTGTAGGCAAATGCCCTGAACCACATGGATGTGTACATCTGTCATGGTTTAGCCCCAGCCAGCAACTAAGCACCACACAGCCGCTCACTCACTCCACCTGCCCGGGTGGGATGGGGGAGAGAATCAGAGGAGTAAGAGAAGAAAACACTCCTGGGTTGAGATAAGAACAGTTTAATAATTTAAATAAAGTAAAATAGTAATGATAATAATAATAATAACAACAATATAATAATGATAATAATAATATACAAAGCAAATGATGCACAATGCAATTGCTCACCACCCGACGATCGATACCCAGCCAGTTCCCAAGCAGCGATCGCTGCTCCCCGGCCAACTCCCCGCAGCTTATATACCGAGCATGACGTCATATGGTATGGAATAGCCCTTTGGTCAGTTTGGGTCAACTATCTTGTCTGTGCCCCCTCCCAGTTTCTTGTGCACCTGGCAGAGCATGGGAAGCTGAAAAGTCCTTGACTAGCATAAGCAGTACTCAGCAACAACTAAAACATCAGCGTGTTATCAACATTATTCTCATGCTAAATCCAAAACCCAGCACTATGCCTGCTGCTAGGAAGAAAATTAACTCTATCCCAGCCGAAACCAGGACAGTATCCACCCCTTATTCTATACCATCTACGTCATGCCCAGGTCCTACCCTTCCCAATGCATTCTAATTAATCACCAGCACTTTCCCTGTCTTGATATATACACACAGATATCATTCCCTTCGTCTATGGCCCATCCCTCTAAAATGTCCATTGAGTTCATTTAGTCATGACTTTGGGTTCCATCTGTCATCACAGTCTTTCAGAGCAGGAGAGGTGGTGTGCAGTGTTGGACTGTTGCATGCTGAAGTCAGTTCTCATTCCAACATGGTTTCATCAAAGTTCATTTTCATTAAGCTGGGCAGTTCTTACTGTAATACCATTGATGTGGCATACAGCAACCATAAAAGCGATAACATACAGTATTATATAGCAATTAACACCATTCAGTTCAGTTCATTGGCTATTTTCACCCAAAATCAAATCCCCTTGAGGTACACATCGGGCTTCCCCATCCTTTTGTATTACCCACCAAGTGCACCCAGGTTCTTGAGCAAAAGCAACCCCACGAATGAGTTTGCCTTTGCCCGAGGGGGGAGTAACCCAGACTGTCTTCCCCAGCATATTTTTTATGTGCACTACAGGGACTTTATCTCCTTCTACAGTACGTAAAAGTTTTGATTGGGCAGGGCCAGCTCAATTGGCAGATCCCCTAGTGTTGACTAACCAGGTGGCTTTTGCCAAATGTGTATCCCAATGTTTGAATGTCCCACCACCCATTGCTCTCAGGGGAGTCTTTAACAGTCCATTGTATCGCTCGATTTTCCCGGAGCCTGGTGCATGGTAAGGGATGTGATATACCCACTCAATGCCGTGCTCTTTGGCCCAGGTGTCTATGAGGTTGTTTCAGAAATGAGTCCCATTGTCTGACTCGATTCTTTCTGGGGTGCCATGTCGCCACAGGACTTGCTATTCAAGGCCCAGGATGGTGTTCCAGGCAGTGGCGTGGGGCATGGGATATGTTTCCAGCCATCCGGTGGTTGCTTCCACCATGATGAGCACATAGCACTTGCCTTGACAGGTTTACGGGAGTGTGATATAATCAATCAGCCAGGCCTCCCCATATTTATATTTCAGCCATTGCCCTCCATACCAGAGAGGTTTGAACCGCTTGGCTTGCTTGAATGCAGCGCATGTTTCACATTCATGAATAACCTGTGCAATACTGTCCATAGTTAAGTCCACACCTCGATCACGAGCCCATCTATATGTCGTATCTCTTCCTTGACGGCCTGAGGTGTCATGGGCCCACCAAGCTATAAATAGTTCACCCTTAGGTTGCCAGTCCAGATCCACCTGAGCCACTTCAATCTTAGCAGCCTGATCCGCCTGCTGGTTGTTTTGATGTTCTTCAGTGGCCCGACTCTTGGGTAAGTGAGCATCTACGTGACGAACTCAGTAGCCCGAGTGCCATTGCGTTACCAGTTGCTCTGCTTCCATTGTTGCAACCACCCCCACAGGGCATTTGCCACCATCCATGAGTCAGTATAGAGATAAAGGACTGGCCACTTTTCTCGTTCAGCAATATCTAAAGCCAGCTGGATGGCTTTCACCTCTGCAAACTGACTCGACTCCCCTTCTCCTTCAGCAGTTTCTGCGACTTTTCCTATAGGACTCCATACAGGAGCCTTCCACCTCTAATGCTTTCCCACAAGACGACAGGACCCATCAGTGAACAGGGCATATTGCTTTTCATTTTCTGGCAATTTATTATACAGTGGGGCCTCCTCAGCACGTGTCACCTCCTCCTCTGGTGATATTCCAAAATTTTTTTCCTTCTGGCCAGTCCATGATCACTTCCAAGATTCCTGGGTGACTGGGGTTTCCTATTCAAGCTCATTGTGTGATTAGTGCTTACTCCATGTAGCATCAGTTGCATGATGTGTAGAGGGGACCCTCCCTTTGAACATCCAGCCCAGCACCGGCAGTCGGGGTGCCAGCAGGACCTGTGCTTCAGTACCAGCCACTTCTGAAGCAGCTTGAACCCCTTCATATGCTGCCAATATCTCTTTCTCAGTTGGAGTATAGCGGGCTTCAGATCCTCTGTATCCCCGACTCCAAAACCCTAGGGGTCGACCTCGAGTCTCCCCTGGTGCTTTCTGCCAGAGGCTCCAGGTAGGGCCATTCTCCCCGGCTGCAGTGTAGAGCACATTTGTAATATCCTGCCCTGTCCGGACTGGCCCAAGGGCTACTGCATGAACTATCTCACGTTTAATTTGTTCAAAGGCTTGTTGTTGCTCAGGGCCCCAATTGAAATCATTCTTCTTCCGGGTCACTTGATAGAGAGGGCTTACGATCTGGCTGTAATTTGGAATATGCATTCTCCAAAAACCCACAACGCCTAAGGAAGCTTGTGTTTCCTTTTTGCTAGTTGGTGGGGACATGGCTGTTATTTTGTTGATCACATCCATTGGGATCTGACGGCGTCCATCTTGCCATTTTATTCCTAAAAACTGGATCTCCTGTGCAGGTCCCTTGACCTTACTCTGTTTTATGGTAAAACCAGCCTTCAGAAGGATTTGGAGTATCTTCTTTCCCTTCTTAAAAACTTCTTCTGCTGTATTGCCCCACACAATGATGTCATCAATGTATTTCAGGTGTTCTGGAGCTTCACCCTGTTCCAGTGCTGTCTGGATCAGTCCATGGCAAATGGTGGGGCTGTGCTTCCACCCCTGGGGCACTCGATTCCAGGTGTACTGGATGCCCCTCCAAGTGAAAGCAAACTGTGGCCTGCACTCTGCTGCCAAAGGGATGGAGAAAAATGCATTAGCGATATCAGTTGTGGCATACCACTTGGCTGCCTTTGACTCCAGTTCGTATTGAAGTTCCAGCATGTCTGGCACGGCAGCACTCAGTGGCAGTGTGACTTCATTCAGGCCACGATAGTCCACTGTTAGTCTCCACTCCCCATTAGATTTCGCACTGGCCATATGGGACTGTTAAAGGGTGAGCGAGTCTTGCTGATCACTCCTTGGCTCTCCAGTCCATGAATCAGCTTATGGATGGGTATCAGGGAGTCTCGGTTGGTGCAATATTGCCGCCAGTGCACTGCTGTGGCAGCGATCAGCACCTGTTGTTCTTCGACCCTCAGCAACTCCACAACAGAAGGGTCCTCTGAGAGACCAGGCAAGGTGGACAGCTGTTTAATTTCCTCCGTCTCCAAGGCAGATATACCAAAAGCACATCGGTATCCTTTTGGGTCCTTGAAATACCCTCTCCTGAGGTAATCTATGCCAAGGATGCACAGAGTCTCTGGGCCAGTCACAATGGGGCGCTTCTGCCACTCATTCCCAGTTAGGCTCACTTCGGCCTCCAGTGCAGTTAGCTGTTGGGATCCCCCTGTCACTCCAGAAATACAAATGGGTTCTGCCCCTGTATATCTTGATGGTATTAGGGTACACTGTGCACCAGTGTCCACTAGAGCCTTCTACTTCTGTGGGTCTGATGTGCCAGGCCATTGAATCCACACAGTCCAGTAAACCCGATTGTCCCTTTCCTCCACCTGGCTGGAGGCAGGGCTCCTCTAATCCTGGTCATAGTATTACACGCTGCTTCTAAATTTGAATCAAAAGTGCCTTGATTAAGATCAGAAGTAAAATCAGCCCTTCTATTTTCTCTGGGGAACTGCTCACTGGAAACTTGAGTTGCAATTTTCCTGGAAGAATCCACATTTGTGATTGTTTTTCCTTGCAACTCGCGCACCTGTGCCTCTAGGGTCGAGGTGGATTTTCCATCCCACTTCCTCATGTCCTCTCCCTAATCACGCAGGTTAAAGCACAGGGTGCCCCTTGGTGTGTATCCCCTATATCCTCTCTCTTGAGCATAAGGATGTTGACTGCTAATGGCTGAGATACTGGTCCGTGCAGTTGGGGAGTAGGACAGATCCTCTCTGAGTTCTTGGAAGTCTCCGGACAGTTTTTCCGACAGTTTTTCCACAGCCGAGACACAGGCCCCTAGGGATGAAGAAATACTTTCTTCGTATTCCTGGAGTCAGCCAGCCACTTCATCCACAGTCGGTGCCTCGTCATCTTTCCAGGCTAGTATTGCCAACGAGTTGGCATATGATGCTGGTGTGCTCTGTACCACCTTCAGCCACATGGGTCGTGTGCACCTGACTTCATCTGGATCTTTGGGTAACTGCTCATCATTCAGGTCACTATAAATCACCTCCAGCACACCTAATTCCCTCAGGTACTGCATACATTTCTCTGCAGTGGTCCATTTGCCTGGGTGACATATAACATCCTCCTTGAAGGGATACCTTTCCTTCACGCTTGACAGGAGCCGCCTCAAGAGGCTGAGGGCTTGTGCCCCTTTTCCAATTGCTTTGTCAATGCCTCCTTCCCTAGAAAGGGATTCCAGCTGCTTGGCTTCCTTACCCTCTAAATCCAGGCTACTGGCCCCGTTATCCCAGCATCGGAGCAGCCAGGTGATGATGTGCTTGCCTGGACGATGACTGAAATCTTTTCGCATATCTCGCAGCTCACTCGGGGATAGGGATCGGGTGGTTACCATCTCATTTATGGGTTCTTCCTCCTCTGGTTCTCGTGATGGCCCTGGTTCATCTTCATCCATTACTAAACGAGCTGATTTTCCTCGTGTTTTTTTTTCTTGTGTATAGGGGCAACTGATACCGGCACAGGTTGGTTCTCTGGATTAGCCAAGGTGCCTGTCACGGGGTTGGAGTGGCCGCAGTGCCTGTGCCTGTGGTTTGAGTAGCCGCAGTGCTCGTGGCTGTGGTTGGAGTATCCGCAGTGCCTGGGCCGCGGGTTTGAGTAGCCACAGTGCTTGTTGTTTTGTCATCAGATCCAGAGACCTTCTCTTTCTTTTGAGGGTACTGAACAATGTTGACCACGGCTCGATAGGCATGGGCCAGTCCCCAGCATGTTGCAATGATTTGTGTCTCTGGAGCTACCAGGGTGACCACATACCTTTTCCAAATACTTTACTAATTCTTCAGGATTCTGCACTTGTTCAGGGGTGAAGTTCCAAAACACTGGAGGTGCCCACTGTCCTAGGTACTTGCCCATACTATCCCACACACCCTGCCACTCATAACTCTCCAGCCTTGGGGCAGATCTCTGGATGATATTCTTAAATTGCTTACTAACTTTTGTCAAAACCAAAACAATATTCCCAAGAAGTATCAATAGAAGTATCTTAACTGCCCAGGGATGTTCAAGATTCTGAAAAGTTGTTGTAATGAAGGAGGAAACATCATAGAAGAAGGTAGTGAAGGTGCCATTCTGTATTTCCTCCACAGCAAGCCTCTCAGAGGAAGAAGTATAATTGCTAACTCTCTCTATGAGGTGGTACCTCATAGTAATGACTTCTGTATGAAACCCAAATACCAAAGAATGCTCAAGGTCAGGGTTTTAATAAGGAAACTCCCAAGCAAAAGATCATGAATCACTGCAGAGCATAGCACACTGCACAAACCAACAACAAGCTTTAACGCGTGCTGCAAAAAAAAGAACATGGCGCAGATCAGATGAACTAATATCGTGACCGGCAACTGTTAACAGACTCCTTAATACACTCTGGTTACTCTGTTCTTATCTCAAACCCTTCGAGCCGCACGTTGGGCGCCAAAAAGGACTGTCGTGGTTTAGCCCCAGCCAGCAACTAAGCACCACGCAGCCGCTTGCTCACTCCCCCTGCCCTGGTGGGATGGGGGAGAGAATCGGAGGAGTAATAGTGAGAAAAACTCTTGGGTTGAGATAAGAACAGTGTAATAATTAAAATAAGGTAAAAAATAATGATAATAATAACAATATAATAATGACAATAACAATAATAATATACAAAGCAAGTGATGCACAATGCAATTGCTCACCACCTGCCGACCGATACCCAGCCAGTTCCCGAGCAGCGATCGCTGCTCCCCGGCCAACTCCCCCCAGTTTATATACTGAGCATGATGTCATATGGTATGGAATAGCCCTTTGGTCAGTTTGGATCAACTATTCTGGCTGTGCCCCCTCCCAGTTTGGCAGAGCATGGGAATCTGAGAAGTCCTTGACCAGCATGAGCAGTACTTAGCAACAACTAAAACATCAGTGTTTTATCAGCATTATTCTCATCCTAAATCCAAAACACAGCACTATGCCAGCTACTAGGAAGAAAATTAACTCTATCCCAGCCAAAACCAGGACACTTTCTCAACCTGTCTGTGTGGTGGGGATTTAATTTGCAGTCCTTGATGCTACCCACAGAGTTTGATAAGCTTCTCTGAATTCCACACTTGGTTCTTTCTGACCAGAACTGTAGGAGGGGCAATGTGGCATCAGACCCAAGCAGAAGGTACACAGAATGCACGTCGGTCTTCATTGAGAAGCTGCAAAGTCTTTGTTACAACACAGGGGAGACTGTTGAAATGAGTGAGATTATTCAGGATATTACTCATGAAATTGCCAGTGGTGGATGCTGGTACCATGCTTTCCCAGTACTTGCAAAGCAACTTTGAATCAAACTTGTAACCTTTGCGCACATTTCAATATCAGTTTCTCAAAAGCACTTCAAGGATTTAAATGTCTAATTTGTATTTTGGTCAGTAGGACTGAAGGATGTAATCCCTCTAAGAAGTCATGGAAATTTCACCATCAGTAACCAATTTTTGAAGCGCTCCAAGGGATTATCCCTGATACAGAAACCTGAGACAGAGAAAATCCCAAATGCATGGCAGGGAGTTGTGTTTTCCTGTGTTCCGCACCTTCCCCTTACATGGTACTTTCTCTCTGAATACAACTTAGAGGTGCTTGTCCAGCATTTCCACTGTAATCCCTCATGTTTTCCTTGTAAAAAATGCTCTGGGCTGAAATTTAGTTTCAGATATGACTAAAATTAGTAGAAACCAATTTTAAATTAAATTAACAATGTAAGAATGAAATAAAAATCCCAAATTCTTTGTACTCAGACCTTGGTTTGTATTCCTCTTGCCCTAAACTGGAATTGTTTATAATGTTTTCTCTTTAACGTAGTCTGAAACATCTGATCATGGTTAAAAATAAAAATCTTTGGAAATATTCACATTTAAAATGTGATTGTGCTTGTAAAGTGACTGTTTCCTCCTAAGATACTGTAGTGTATTGTGACAGGTACACTCCCCCTGCTCCCCCCCCCCTCCAATAAAGATCGGGGCTTTTAACATGGTGATCACCAGTTTTTCGTGCCTCGAGTCTTTTAGGCTCTACTGTGCCTGCCAGCACATGCAAACCTTGGTCAAGTGCCGACCATCCTGCACCCACCGGGGTGCCGCGCCCCCAGACACGCACACCCCTCGGTAGGGGGAGCAGGAGAAGCGGGGCCCCTCGGTCAACAGACAGGGTCCACAGCCAGTGAGGTGCCTTGGCTCAGAGAAGCTTCTGGATCATGGCCAATTACGACCACAGCTCAGATCCAACCCAGGGTATAAATGGGGCACCACTGGAGACCCCCTTTGAATGGTCTTCTCAGAGCAGTGGGTCTGTGTTCAAAACCTCTCCCCTTGGGTTGGGACGCCACCTGAGGAAACTTCCTGGGATTGAGTGCCCTCACCTCCTTTTGGTGAGTGATTTCTTCTGGATATATCCTTGAGTGAGCCCTGGCCCTTAGGAATGGAATGGGCGAGGGAGAAGTGGTGTGAACCTGAGGCTGTTGTAGAACGGATAGATAAATGCTGTGGAAACAAGCGAGATTGTAGAGGCAAAGGGACCATGTGTGCCATACTGGGTACCTGCTTGATGCAAGCGCAGGACCAGTACAAGTATTTTAGGCAGGTGGAAAAGGATAATTCTGAGATCGAATGCTTAAAAGCGGAGTTACAATGAGAGAGAGAGAGAGAGAGAGGATGCATTTACTAGAACGAAAGATTGAGATTATGTTAACCCAAGTGAAAAATCCCCCCAGTGTTGTCCAAATTCAGAAGTTGATCCTGTGGATTGGGATGGAGACATCTGGGGAGATTCTGATGAAGCTAGCATTGATGAAATGGAGGAGGTAGAAGAAAGGGATGTGAGACCTCTTATCAAAACGGAGAGGCATGCAGGCTCATGGGATGGGAATCCCCAAACTACTGTCCATACCATCCCATGGACAGGACCTGAGCTCAGTGACTTGCAAGTTAAATTTTCATGCAAACCGGGAGAGATGGAGACAGAATATCTGTGGCGTGTTTCGCTTACTGGAGGTGATTGGATATTATTGAGTGATGATGAGGCTCAAGGGATTTGGGGACCTGGTGTGTTTCTAAGTGATGGGCCAGCTGGCAACCAGTCTATAACTTCTCAGATGGCTTACTGGGCTGGTGGTATAGACCCCAAAGAACAAGGGGAACCTATTACCATTCAGATAAGGGGATTGTCGGAATTGGCAGAAGGGGTACAAAACTGCTTGTATACAGGCGATGTATGAGAGGGGGCAGCAAGGCATACCAATGGCTGCACCGGTAGATCCTGCCCACCTCAGGCCTCTCATTAGGGGATTACCAGATACTTTAAAAATGCACGTCCAGTCCCTTAGAGAGAGAATTCAGACGGCCATAGAACGCAATCGACAGAACCCCCTGAATCTGCCTGCGCATGTGCTAATGTGGGCCGAAACACTGCATAGTATAGTCACGCATGGGTGTGAAATGGGGTGGACGGATCCAGGTGGTGGTGCAGATGGGAGCAGAAGGGTCCAGCAAGCCAGCTGCAAGCCTCGTCCCGGACACAGCCCCCCCCCCGGGAGCCTGAACCCTTCCGAAGCAAGTCGGATCGAGCCAGTGGACTGGAGCAGAACAACTTGTGGTGGAAAGGCATTAGTGTTGGGGGTACCTTGAGCACTGTTACATGGGCAGGCCACCAAGCATATACGGAAGCTAGTGGAATTACTGGAGGGAAAGACCCGGAACATAAAGGAGATGCCAGCCCCCCCCCCCCCCCCCCCCCCCCCCAAGATGGGAGGCGGAACCCTAACCCTTTCGCATCTTTGCGAGGGGAATTAAGTGACCTAAAAAACTAAAAGTTGCAGTTTGGGGTTCAGGCCGCCCAACCCACTTGGTAAATTCCTGTCAATGGTCCGCTGCTAAGGAACCCTATGTACATATTCCCATTGGTCTGAAGTGGATAAGATTAGAATTTTTGATTGATACAGGAGCTCAAATTAGTGTTCTAAACAAGCAGCAAGCCAATGAGCTCGGAATCAAACCATTGAGAAAAGCCATCAATATAATAGGGGTAACGGGTGCAGCAGAGAGGTGTCCTTTAGCCCAAACCCAGTTTTGGCTGCCTGGGGAGAAGTGGATGATGGCTGTGGAGGTTGCTCTGAGCCCTTATAAGGGAAACATATTAGGGTTTGGTATTTTAGCAGGTAAGCGGTGGCGCCTGCCCAATGGTGGCGTGTGGAGTTTCAGAAGCTATGGGGTGGGAGCTGCTCGCATTAGGACCTTGCAGTCTGCTTCTGCACTGCCACCATCCAAAGTAACCTGTGTTTCCCAATATCCCTTGCCAAGCACAGCAAAATGGGGTATCACAGAAGTCATCAACGATCTTGAAAAAAGGCAAATAATCAGCTACACCCATTCTCCCTATAACTCCCCAGAGGCCAGTTTGCAAGCCTGACAGGTGGTGGTGACTAACTATTGATTATTGGAAATTGAATAGTACTACCCCACCACTAACAGCTGCCGTCCCAAACATAACCTCAGTGGTGACTGCAATACAAGTAGCAGCCCGTCCCTGGATGGCTGCCTTAGATGTCAAAGACATGTTCTTCATGATTCCCCTAAGGGAGGAGGAAAAATCCCAATTTGCCTTTACCTGGGAGGGGACCCAGTACACCTTCAACCGGCTTCTGCAGGGATACAAACACTCTCCCACTATCGCTCATAACGCCGTAGCTGCACTCCTTGACACTGTGAAAGTGCCATCGGGCGTTCACATATACCAATACATAGATGACAACCCGGTGGGCGGAAACAATAAGGAACAGGTTGGACAGGTAGCCGAGACTATCTGGAACCTGTTGATGGAAAACAGGTTAGATATTCCACTTTCCAAATACCAAGGTTCTGGGCAGGAAATCAAATTCTTAGGGGCTTGGTGGATAGCGGGAGCTATCACTGTACCCAATGACGTCCTATTGGCCACTGAGAGGGGGCACACCCCGAATAGCAAAACAGAATTGCAACATCTATTGGGCACATTGGGGTACTGGAGGAAACACATACCAGGATTTTCGGTAATTGCCCGCCCTCTATATGACTTGCTTCGAAAGAACAGGAAATGGGATTGGACCCCACAACATACAGAGGCCCTTAACGTCCTAAAGGATGAACTTAGAACCTACCAGAAACTAGGCCCACTACGCCCATGAGATCCTCTGAGGGTGGAATGGGGGTTTGCAGAGCATGCCTCCTATTGTAGTGTATTCCAAGAGGGACTGCAAGGGCTGGCCAGACCTCTATTGTTTTCTTCCACCTCATTCAAGGAAACCGAACAGCGATACTCGGAGTGGGAGAAGGGGCTTCTCTCACTCACCATGGCAGTTAAGGAGGCAGAGAGATTGCATACATCACAGGACATCATTGTGCAAGGCCCTTTCCCTCTATTAAATTCAATCCTTAAGGGGTCGCCCCCTCCTGAGGGAGTGGCGTAGAAGGCCACAATACGAAAATGGTACGCCTGTTTGGAGGGAGTCAGTCAATTGTCGCCATTAAAAGAAGGCCCTGCCAAATTTTCCAAGTTTCAACAACCTGTAAACCCTGACCCAGCCCTGCTGAGCTTACTTTATAAGCTGTCTCCGATTAAAGAGGAGCCTGAGCTAACCCAAGATTCAGACGCACAAGGGGTGTGGTTCACCAATGCGTCAGCCCGTTGAGTGGGGCCAAAGTGGCAGTATAAGGCAGCAGCAGTGGAAATTGCCATGGAACAACAATGACAGAGGAGGGGGAAGGTAGTGCTCAGGTAGGGGAGTTGCGTGCTCTCTTATTAGCCGTGGAAGGGGGTGCCTCCACAATTTACACCAGTTCTTTTGCAACTTACAAGTGTGCCACTGAGTGGATATGCCAATGGGAATCCAACCGGTGGGAAGTGGGTTGCACTAGACTCTGGAGGGCTGAAGGTTGGCAGAGGCTATTGGAAATAGGCAGGTCACGGCCCTTGAGAGTGGGTTGGGTGAAAGGGCATGCGAAAAGTGGAACTCCAGCTGCTAAGTGGAACCAACAGGCTGACCAGTTAGCTCAAATCAAAGCGGTTGATGGCGTATGGGAAGAGTGGGAACAGCTAGCTGAGTGGCTTACACATCAAGCGAGGCCACTCTGGGAAGGCGGAGCTGTATTATGAGTGCCAGTCTCAGGGGTGGCCAGTGTCTATGGCAACATGTGAGGCAGTCCTCATGGCCTGCCCACAATGCCAAATAAGGCTTAAAGCTGACCACCCGAACCAAGCTCCGGCCCAGCATATCAGACAGGGCAAAGCCCTTTGGAGCACTTGTCAGGTTGACTATGTCAGGCCATTAAAACCATCCCATGGAAGAAAATTCATCCTGGTAGCAATAGAAGTGGTTTTGGGGCTGTCAGTGGCTACAGCTGTCGGCGCTACCACTGGGGACCAAACAGTGCGAGTGTTGCATGAGTGATTCAGTGTTTTACCCACCCCGAGAGCATTCAAAGTGATAACAGATCACACTTTATGGCCACAGTGGTTCGAGATTGGGCTAGAGGGGAAGGTATAAAGTGGGTATTCCATAAGCGATATTGTTGCCAGGCCAACGGAATCATCGAGTGGACCAATGGTCTGATTAAAAAGCATGCTGATGTCTCGTGACCCAATTGGGACACATGGCTAATGCAAGCAGTCCTTATCATCAATAACCATTGGGGGAGTTATGGAAGCCCCAAAATCAGGGTGTTCTGCCCTGAGAAGCCACCAACGGGCAGTGACCCTGTACCAGATAACAGAAAGGACCAGTTTCCACTAAGAACACATGTAGGCCAGCCTGTCATGGTGAAGCTACCTTCCATTGGCATCATGCCCATGACCCTAGCAAAACCTAGAGGCCTGTATGTTTGGGAGGCCCTAGATAAAACCGGAAAAACCCACCATATCAGCACCTGGTGGATAGTCCTGGACTTCTAACCCAAAAGCCTGGTCCCAAGGGACCGAGGCCCATTTTTTTTGTACTCTCTTACAGGACAATGGAGGGATGGACCATTCTGTTGCTCTTATCGGTGGCAACACCAACGAATGCAGATGACTCTGACCTGGATGGCAACATAGTGGCAAAGATGATGGTGGGATTTGCACGTTTGATGAACCTAACATCGGTAACAGTCTGTTTACCCACCCCCAGGTCAGCGGAAGACCCCTTACCCATTTTTGTACAGGACATCAACATATCACTAGCCCTTGAATTAACATGGGGACAATATAACAATTATAGCTGGAAGCTCCGGGAAAGCATAGGGGATGTAGGCTATACCCATATCATCACCAGGCACGATAAATGCTAGTTCGGTATGGGATGCCAAAGGCAATTACATTCTCCAACCAACCTATAAAGCCATGGGCTGGAGCATCAACGGCACTACACCCTGTCCCAAAGTTCTATGGGGAACCACTGAATGCAGCTCTTTATGGGATGCTGACAATCACTCACTAGTGTATACCAAGCCACTGAATGCTTCTTGGTGTATCAAACACCCTGACAGACACTAACGAATGCTCTAGCGTGTGTAATAACAACTCATTCGACTGCCTGCTCAGTTGCACATGGGCCAGGTACACTTATGCACCTAGTTGGTATGGGGAAAAAGATAAGGCACACCCGACAGGGGAATCTCTGCTCTGGGACTGCCAAACAGAAATTGTAAGGATATAGATAAGATGCCCCTGTTGTGGCTATATCCACCGGCCCAAGAAGCCTTGGTACAAGGCTGCTTATGCAGCAATACCAGCTATTCACATCCCTCTGTCCTAAATCGCCATAAAAGAGACTATTGTCACCCTCTCACCACTACTCTGGGTTTGTGCCAAACATCTTTTGCCTCCGCACCTCCTAACTTAGTGTGGGCATGCTCTGATGGCTGCCTATATTCCCAGCTATACCTGACTATCCCAAAACTGGCCGGCACGTTAGCTATGCTTTCCTTCTGTCCTATCTACGGGGAAGGGCCCATACCACAGCAACAGTGGGATTGTGTGCCAAGGGATGTACGGAAGGGGTGGAAAAATGATCCAACGAGGACTGGGTGGTGGTTAGAGTCAATCTTTGGAATGGGGATTGCTCCAGTATGAAACAGACACTCTATTCTAGAGCTGAGCCTACAGCTAGAGGCGCTAATAAACTCTACGCATAACAGCATAGGCTTCTTAAACCATTGTCCTGGTTTTGGCTGGGATAGAGTTAATTTTCTTCCTAGTAGCAGGCATAGTGCTGTGTTTTGGATTCAGTAGAAGAATGTTGATAACACACTGATGTTTTTAGTTGTTGCTGAGTACTGCTTATGCTAGTCAAGGACTTTTCAGCTTCCCATGCTCTGCCAGGTGCACAAGAAACTGGGAGGGGGCACAGCCAGAATAGTTGACCCAAACTGACCAAAGGGCTATTCCATACCATATGACGTCATGCTCAGTATATAAGCTGTGGGGGGGTTGGCCGGGGAGCAGGGATCGCTGCTGGGGAACTGTCTGGGTATCGGTCGTCGGGTGGTGAGCAATTGCATTGTGCATCACTTGCTTTGTATATTGTTATTACTATTATTGTTATATTGTTATTATTACTACTACTATTTTACTTTATTTCAATTATTAAACTGTTCTTATCTCAACCCAGGAGTGTTTCTCACTCTTACTCCTCCAATTCTCTCCCCCATCCCATCGGGGTAGGGGGAGTGAGCGAGCGGCTGCGTGGTGCTTAATTGCTGGCTGGGGCTAAACCACGACACTGACATAGTGCTGTGTTTTGGATTTAGTATGAGAATAATGCTGATAACACACTGATGTTTTTAGTTGTTGCTAAGTACTGCTTATGCTAGTCAAGGACTTTTCAGCTTCCCATGCTCTGCCAGGTGCACAAGAAACTGGGAGGGAGCATAGCCAGGACAGCTGACCCAAACTGGCCAAAGGGATATTCCATACCATATGATGTCATACTCAGTACATAAACTGGGGGGGAGTTGGCCAGGGGGCAGCGATTGCTGCTCAGGGACTGGCTGGGTGTCAGTCAGTGGGTGGTGACCAGTTGCATCACTTGTTTTTTTTCCTGGGTTTTGTTCCTCTTTTTTGTTGTTTTCCTTTTCACTACAATTTATTATTATTGTTATTATTACTATTATTAGTATGTTATTTCAATTATTAGACTGTTCTTATCTCAACCCATGAGTTTTATCAATTTTGCCCTTCTAATTCTCTTCCCCCATCCCACCAGGGGGGAGGGTGAGCGAGTGTCTGTCTGGTGCTTAGTTGCCGGCTGGGGATAAACCATGACAGTCCTGCAGTCCCTTTCCCATGTAATAAAATGTAGCTGCAAACTGAGCTTCCAGTGTAACCCGCTTTGCTTGGCACAGGTCACGCTGCAGCATTTCCCACCAGTCTGTCAACCTGTGGACAGTGGTGCTAGCATTACCGGAACAGCAAGGATTTTCTTCTGGTCCAGGCAGCAGACTGGAAGTCTGGATACCCAAGAAAAGCTCCTTGCTCTGTCAGAGACTTCTCTGTGACATCAACATAACTCTTTATATTTTCCAGCTGTGTCTATGCCACGTTTCTGGCATGAAACTGAATCTGAATTTGAATCCATGCCTCTCCTGGTCAGACTGTAAACTCCTGAAGGCTGTTTCTCTTACTCGGTGTTTCTACAGTGCCTACCAAAATAGGGGTATGATATCAGCTGAGGATTTCAGATCCTATCATAATAATAACACAGTACAATATGTTCTTCCTGGTGTCTGAGGTTCTCCTCCACCACACTGTCCTTTCGGTATTGCTAAAATAGCAAAGGTTTTCTTCCGGACCCCACTAGCAGAGGGTGGAGGTTCTGAGCTGTCACCCAGAAGTGGAAGAAATTGTTAATGTTGTACCTTTGCCTCCAAAAGGCCTCTGGAACAACAGCACCCAGATTAAATGTATTGACTTGCCTATTGCAAGAGGAAATTCCAGTAGAAAACCTGTTTTTACCAGTTCCAGGTGGCTAGCAGAGGCATAGATCCACATGCGGTCTGTTGGTTTCTGGAGCAAATGGTCTTTCTAATGAAATTGAAAGAGGCTGATTTAAAATGATAGAAATCAGGAGAAGTCAAAAGATAAAGGCGCTAAATAAAGGTTAGTAAGGCATGCAGGGAATTTGGGTTCTTGCCATCAAAATGAAAGGGGCACAAAATAATTCTGAAATTTTTTATTGGATCTGATAGAGCCAGAAAGGTAAAATACCCTGAATTCAGCCAACCAGACAAATCTGATCTTTACCCAAAAGTATATCTAACACATAATCGGGGCACTTCCCCCATTTAATCATATGATGCAGGCCAAATCCAGCTTAAAAGATTCTCTATCACTTCATTAAATTTGGCAGATGGCTGAACAAAGTACATTGTACCAAACTCAGCTCTCAGTTACATCATTGCCACTGCAATGAAAATGTAATAGGATGGCACTGAAGTGACTGAGGGATGCATTTGCCATGTTATTTGTATGAAGGAAATATCTGTGCCTTGCTCCTGAAGAGAAGAGGGCGAAAATCTAGTCTGTCTCTACACTTCTGCACTTGACTTCTTACCTACACACCACTTTCCCATTATTTCTGTAAATGTAAAAGAGCAGACTCCTGTCTCAATAATATGATCAATGCAGTCATTGTCAGGCTCATGGAGCTTGTTCCAAAAGTTTCTATTTACAACTAGTAGATCAAGTCATGGGTTGTTGTATGGGCTTTCTGTACTCATGAAAACTGCATCAAAAAGAATTGGCACAGTAAGCTGTCTTGAAAATAGAGACATGTAGTGTGTTAGGCAGCTGAATAATTAATGCAGGCACAACAAGAATGTTAATTCACCTATTTAACTCTATCAGCAAAATAAATAATTAGACACTACTCCCCTTCCTCAGAAAGCAAAGTTAAAGAGTGAAGATATTGGTGATATTTTGATATATGATATTTTGGCATGGTGTATTAAAAAGATAGGGCCAAATTGGCAAAGTTCAGATCTAGATCCAAGTTTCAAAACATTAAGGTGTAGGGCTGCCCATCACCAACATGATTCTACATTTACCTTCCAGGAGGCAATGTGCCTTTCTCCAGTCAGTGCAAGCCAGTCTTGAGCATGCCATTGGTACCTACTGGTGGAAATGGCTCATTATTGCAACAGAAGTGAAATATAAAATAGCCTAGTACCTGGTTAGTATCCACATCTCTTCACACACTGATAATTACCAACTCATGATGCAGTGGGTATAAGTATAGAGCTAGGAAAAAATTATTCTTTTGCTGTGACTCAAATAAAATGTTGTACTTTGATAAAGTTTATGGAGGAATGATTGTTTTTATCAGGGTTTAGCTCTCCAGCACTGGATGTGTTGGTCTGTTGTCCACTGTCTCTGAACACCATTAGAGATGCTGGCCTAGCTGGGTGTGATTTGACCATGGGTGAGCAGTTTTTGCACTGCCTATATCAAGACATATAGGTGTGTTCTTCTGGCATTTAAAGAAAATGCTTCAATTCATCTCCCCAAATTTTTAAATTATGTTTTCTTTGATCGGCAAGGTCAAAGGGATTTTTATTTTGTGTGTGTGTGCCATTTTAGTGACCTCATTACGCACAGTGATGGTTACTGTCACATCTTTTTGCTGCCCAAGCATAACTTTTCCTTTTAAAAATAGTGTATGAAAGGGATATGGAAAGCATTTTCTAGGATATTGCTCAATATATTCAGTGATGTGGCCTGAAGTATTTTATGACCTGAAGGAAGGAGAATTTACAGTATGTCAGAATGATTTTGATTAAAAAATATGTCCAGATTTATGAGAATGGCATGGCTGAATGTCTCAGAGCTCCATGGAAAGATATGATGAGTTTAGGAATTGAAGAGAGAAATCAGATTTTTGATGAGTTCTCAGTGATGTTGTCAAACAATTTAACTGGAAGGAGGCAGGGCAATATTTAGTACCTATTTCAAAATGGGTCTTATAAGTTATTTCTTTTTGGCATAGCATCACAGTACAGTATTTGATGAATAGACTGGGTAACTTAGCACCATTACTATATTAAAAAAAAAAGCCAAACAGCAACATATTTACACTCTCCCACATTCAAGCAAATAGGCTGATCATGAGTCACCATACAGATACTAGGCTGCCTTTACTTCATCCCCAGAAAATGAGGAAAAGATTCACACCGCCTCCTGAGCTACTGAAATCCCAGTTTATGGCAGCTTCTCACTAGAATTAGCAGGGCAAGCAAAAAATACCCCAAAGTTAGCAAAAATGTTTCAGCTCCCACTGGACAAAAGAAAAATTAGACCTTGTCTGCACACACAGCAACAGGCAGTGACCTGTGTTTCCTGTCTCAGCCCTGTTCTGTCTGAGGTGACTCTGCAGTGACTTTTCATTTCCCAGCCTCCAAACAGCTACCAGCTAGAGAAATTCATATGTTACAGCACGGAGAGATAGGCTGGGAGGTGGGGTAAGGGGGAGATAGGCTGACTGAAGGATGGGTGCAATTAAATGCTGGGGGGAAGGGAGCAGAACTAAGTAAGGCCACTACATGATGAGAATGTGTTTATCTATCATATAATTTACAATGCTCAGGCAGTTAAAGGGAATAAATTATGGCAGTCTCCATAAATCTTATGTTAACCACCGAATAGCCAGCCCTGTTCATTTTATCAAGTAAAAAGAAACATGTATTTCATCACAATCACACCTTCATACTGACCTGGAATTGGAGCAGTGCAATTACATATTATCTCTGGGGTTTGGTACCTTAGGGACTTGTAAAACAGGAAATAATTAATCTAATTGCTAACAGAGAGAAATTATTTTTGCAAAGCTATTCAGAATTGCTGTTCCTTCAGAGCAGAACACAGTTCAATAGGAAATGTGCTACAATAATAAATCTATTACATAATCCTACATGTGCTTCGGTATGCAAAGAATAAAAGATATGATTAAATCAGAGTCCTTTAGGTTTTTTATTAATTGAACTAAAGCAAATAGACAGATGGGAGGAAAATGGAATAGGCACAGATAGTGCAGCATTCTGCCACCATTTAACTTGATAGCAAAATTCCCACTAACACAGAGGGGATGGAAAGGATACTGTCTTCCCGTGAGAGATTGTTGTGGTTTAATCCGGTAGGCAGCTAAACACCATACAGCCATTCTCTCACTCCCCCCACTCCCCAGTAGGATGGGAGAGAGAATTCGAAAAAAAAAAGTAAAATTTGTGGGTTGAGATAAAGACAGTTTAATAGGACAGAAAAGGAAGGGAAATATTATTATTAATAATAATAATAATAATATACAAAATAAGTGATGAACAATGCAATTGCTCACCACCCACCGACTGATACCCAGACAGTTCCCGAGCAGCGATCGCTGCCCCCTGGCCAACCCCCCCCCCAGTTTATATACTGAGCATGACATCATATGGTATGGAATAGCCCTTTGGTCAGTTTGGATCAACTATTCTGGCTGTGCTCCCTCCCAGTTTCTTGTGTACCTGGCAGAGCATGGGAAGCTGAAAAGTCCTTGACTAGCATAAGCAGTACTCAGCAACAACTAAAACATCAGTGTGTTATCAACATTCTTCTCATACTAAATCCAAAACACAGCACTATGCCAGCTACTAGGAAGAAAATTAACTCTATCCCAGCTGAAACCAGGACAGACATTTTCCAATGCAAGCAGTACCTGAGATTTCAAAGAGTGTAAAAGTTGAAGAGCAGCTAATGAAATTCCTTTTCCAAGAGCAGAGAGTTGCAAATGGATATAAAACAAAAGAATTAATTCCAGCTTCATACTGTTGATGGGCACAGGAATGGGGGAAAAAGCTGTAGAACATCATCTTAAAAACCTAAAAATAACTTATGGATTGAACGTAAACCATGGGATGAAAGCAGTGGGACAAATTTTATTCCAGCTTTTTTTTTTTTTTTATTCCCTTGGAGATTAAATCTGACAATGCCAAATCCATTTTTCATGGCAGGGTTATGAGAATGGGAGAGCAAAGCCAGGACTTTGCTGGGGAAGCCAGTCACAGCCTTCACTGGGAAGAGAGTAGGAGCGTATGGAAAGGGAACAATGCATTCCTTCCGAGGGCAAGGTGGGACAGGCTCTTCCCCTTTCTATAAAGCTGCGTGTTTCCACACCCAGAGATGATGTTTAGGCTTGGCTCTGACCACAGCTTTTCAGTTTGTTTTTGGGAATGCTTCAGGAGGGTGAGAGGGCTCCTAGCACAGCGACAGCCACACAGATCCCTAGATTGCTCCTAGGTACACACTGCCCACATGCCTCTGAAGGGACCTGCATGTGAGAAGCCAGAAACCTGGCAAGGGTTATGGGGCAGAGTAATTGCAGCACTAAGAAAGGAGATAGTTTAAAAGGAAATAGCAATTTGATGTGTAATCAAGTTGAGATCCTTTATTTTTGCCCACAAAAGGATTAAGCACCATCATCATAACTGAACCGCAGAACACACTTTCAGTAGCAACTCTGAATGAAAGACTGTCATCTTCCTGTTTTTAAACCAGACCCCCCCCAACCATCCTTTTCACCAGCAGCCTGCCCTCCTTTTGCAGTTTTTAATACACCCACAATCCTACTCTTTTATGATTTTAATAGACAAGTTATCGTCGAGATATAAATGAAAAGCAGGAGAAAACTATTGAAAAGAACATGGATCTGACTCCAGTAAAAGAGAAGGGCTGTGTTAATTTGCCAGAAATTTTATTTTCTCCCCTCTCTCAAAACCATGTACAAATTAGACATTTACATGATAGATGAGTATGTTCCTTTCTTAGGGAAAGTACTCTGCTGGAACTCAGAGCTCGGGTAAGTTCCATGTAATGTGGCTGTTGCCAAGGAAACTACTTGTTCTTAATTGAATAGTAGAGAAAATATTTGTGTAACTTATTGGCACATAAATTAAGGTTGCCCTTGAGCAGCCTTAAACTCACACAACCTTCTTTTTTAACCAAATTGTCATAGTTTCTTAGATTTTCTTTTAATGTAGAAACATCATGGAAGAGTCACAAGATGCCAGTGGCCTCTTCCCTGACTCTGACCACTGTTAAAGTTGCACAATGCTTAACTTCAACACCTAAAAGAGAAAAAGCTTGATTATTACAGAGATCACAATAAAATGCCAAGAAAGTATGGGCTAAGCAGGGAAAAGGTAATAAAATAAGCTGTTACAGATAAAACTCCTCCCAAAAAGAATGTCACATCCTCAGTGATAACAGTGATGATAACCTCAGTTTGTCCACACTGGTGTAGCTCCACTGAAGTCAATAGATTCATGCTGATTTACATCTGCTGAGCCTTTTATTTGTTGTTTTTATCTTCCCCCTGTCACCGGTTCTTACTATTTATTCAGATTAGTATTGGTTTCTGAAGGACAAAGAAGTAGTTTTCTAAAACAAGGATTGTCTTTCATGCAAAGTCTGAGAGACTGTAAAACCTCACGACAGGTTAGTTAAGTTAAGCAGTCCTCTGGTGCTACTGGTGTTCAGGAGCCAGAGACTTTGCAAAGATTCTTAGCAGGGAAAAAAGTGGGACGAGGGTGGACCAGATCACCTTACCCTTAACTTTCCATTCCCTGTATGCCTCCTTCCTGGAATGCTGCTGGGAAACAGAGGAGCATCATGGACTTGCCATACCAAACACTGAAGGTGCATGCTCAGTTCAGTCATTCTTTTTCAGTTGCTTCTGGTAGAAAAAAAAAGTACTTAATATCTTGCTCTTTAACAGGAAATGTCAGGAGGGAGGCTTCTGATAACCAAATAATAGATTATGCTGTTCCAAAAATATGCATTTTTCATTGCTTTCTCTCTCATAGGATGCTCATCAAATTTCATCTATAATGTTTCAAAATTTTGATGTCTAATTTAATTGAAGTTTCTCTGGAATGCTCTCATTAAAGTCCTTCAGAAAAAGGAGGTAAGAAAATAAGGGTAATTAATTTGGGATCTTGTAAGGAACCAATTAACACCAGAAAACATTAATCTAAACTATTTCACTCTCTCTTGGTAAATTGTGTTCTCTTAAACCATGGTCCTACTATTTTGGAGACAAGGAATGGTTCTTCCATTTGTCAGGTCCTGCATGAGACCAGTCATCATCCTGGATTGCAGGAGCCCTAGGACACAGCTGTTATATTAGATGCTTGTAAAAATGCCTTTAAATAATAGACCACTGTAATACTTCCCATGTAGTCCCTTGCCACTAATTGATTTAATTTTCTTAATGAAATGTGGCTTTTAAAATTCAAACAAAAAGCAGATTCTTATCCATGTGATTCCTCCTTCCACTAAAGATAAGGGAGGACAGTGGTGAGTGTGGTGTCCTTTCAGTCAGTGATGAGTGAGTGCAGAGTCTATATATTCAGATAACTGAGGATAAATGTTGGTTAATTCAGGGTTATGTGCTTGTCAGATAAACCCTCTGAATAAAAACATGGCAAGATGCTATGAGACCAAGGCAGGGAGCCCAAACAGCATCATATAGGTGACCCTGTCATTTAAGAATAGAATAGAACAGAATTTAAGCTGAACTTGTATTAATAATGGTCCTTAACAAGCTGCCAATCCCTAAGGAGAGCCTTTTGTGCCTTTTCCCTGATGTGTTCACTTACTTGATGGACACAAATCAGCCCTAGCTGAGTTGTGGTCAGTCCTAGGGCAGCTTGGGAAAATGAAGCTTATTTCTCCTTGCCTTCCTTGTGCTCTTGCTTTCCCCCCCTTTCTTTGCCTTTCACTGCCACACAAATCATAAAAAAATTGCAGGCTGGGGGTCAAGCTGTGTAAAACAAGCAGACACCAGTTTCCTCTTTGTTTCAGTGCAGAGCACAGATGGGAGGGGGGAAACTGCTGTTCCACTGAGATAATTGCCATTAGAGTAGAAAATCCAGAATCCAGAAGCATCCTGATGACACTGGGAAACATGTTGGCAGGGGGTGTTTTTCAGTTAGTAGGAAATCCAAATGAATTTCTTAATACCTGCTGCCTTTTCCTGTTAAATTAAAAACAAGCAAAAAAACCCAACCCAACCCAAACCCAACCCCAAAACCTCACTATTCTGAGGACCAGAAAAGAATCTGCAGGTTTGGACAGGCTGCAGCAAAGCCTGGTACTCCCCAAACCTTGGGGCCAGCAGTGCACTGGGAGGGATGGCTTGATCTTCCTCCATCATCCATTCATGTCTGCTGGTAGCCTGTTCCTGGACTCCAAGCAACTGAAGTGCAGAGTGAGAAGTGCAAAACCTGCCTGGGATAAGGATGCTGGTATCAGCTGCACTTTCAGAACTGTGTTCTCAGCGACTTCAAGATGCAGTGACAAAGAGCAAGTTTCTCTACTTGACATATTAAAATTGGTTTTAGGCTTGTCTCAAGACTGGGCTTGCTCCGTGTCTATGATCCATCCCTCCAGACACAATATCTAAGAGGTCACTGTGGTGTAAACTCCAGCAGGCTTTGGAGACAGCGGGCCACAGTGTTTCCTGTGTCTTGCAGGCTCCAACCTGCTTCTTCATACAGTCTGGGTGGATGCAAGGCAGAGCCAAGCACACCCCAACCCTGCAGGTTTTGAGCCCTGTCTGCAGCCAGACTGTAGGCAGCAACGTGGACAGACAGCATGGGAGTTACGGACTGCAGGATCACTGGCGTGGTGATGCCTCTTCCCCAGCCCAGCTCACAGCATGGTGCAACATGACCTATGCTGCCTGATTCTCCTTGCTGAGCTTGGCTGCACCCTGTGCTCCAGCATCACCATCAAGGCAGCACACAATAGTGAGGGTGTTTGCAGAAAAGTTTCTGCTCACAGATAAGGCATCTTCTGTTTGAAAAGATGCATGGGAAAGAGTTGCTTCCCTCATTTCTAGCTCTCATTCCTCTACAGTTTTATAAAAAAAATAATTTTCTGCTTCTTTACCTTATTCTGATATAACAGCCAACAGATTGAGGAAAACTAGTGACTATTTATTGATTTTAATCATAACTTAGACTAGCCAAGGACCAGCTATCTGATCTTAATTGTTGGCAGCAAACCAGCTCCTGCAGGGTGGGAGCATGAGGTTAACCCTGCAGCCAGCCTGCCCTGGCTCAGTGGGACTGAGCCACTGCTCAGTCTGGGGAGGGCATGCACAAGCATTGCACAAAACAGAGGAAGAGGATGCATGCACCTTTGAGAACTACTGGTCTACAAGAAGGGTAAAAGTGAGAAAACTCATGGGTTGAGATAAAGACAGTTTAATAGGCAAAGCAAAAGCCACGCAAGCAAAGCAAAGCAAAATAAGGAATTAATTCACTACTTCCCATTGGCAGGCAGGTGTTCAGCCATCTCCAGGAAAGCAGGGCTCCATCATGCATAACGGTTACTTGGAAAGACAAATGCCATCACTCTGAACATCCCCCCCATCCTTCTTCCCCCCTAGTTTTATTGCCGAGCATGACATCATATGGTATGGAATATCCCTTTGGTCAGTTGGGGTCAGCTGTCCCAGCTGTGTCCCCTCCCAACTTCTTGTGCACTCCCAGCCTACTCTCTGGCAGGGCAGTGTGAGAAGCAGAAAAGGCCTTGTTTCTGTGTAAGCACTGCTCAGCAATAACAAAAACATCTCTGTATTATCAGCACTGTTTTCAGCACAAATCCAAAACATAGCCCCATACTAGCTACTATGAAGAAAATTAACTCTATCCCAGCTAAAACCAGTACAGACCAACATGGATTCCTCTCAAACATCTACATACAGGCATCAGTGTCTCAGTCTGTCCAGCTCTTGTGTTAGAGACTAGCAGCAAAGAATCAGGAAACAGAAATGAAACAGTGGAGATTGTAATGATAGGAAGAATCTACATGTTTTCCACTTCAGAATTCTTCATAATCCTACACTTCCCTGAGTATTAGGTACTCTACCCCAAGTATTTGCTAACCCACTGAAGCAGCCCAAACCAACCCTTGTTCCTTTCCAGCATCTTTCAGAAATGGAAGCAGGACCCATGGGGTTAATTACAGCTGGTCCTAAATGCCTAAATGTCCTTCTGAAGATGTATTTTCATGGAAAATGGCTTTCATTAAATATATTTCTTCCAAGCAAAATGTCTGATACATTATAGATCATCTCCCATCTCCCTTGTTGCACTGCAACTCTGATTCCATCACACCAGCTCATTTCCTGCAGGGAACAGTGCAGCACAACACAGGAAATATAGTGTGGCAGGAGAGTCCAGGCTGTAAAAGAAAAGGGGAATACAAGATTCATTTTCCAAGACAAATATTTTAGTGTCAGCCAAAAAATTTTGGTGGTCACATTTCTCAAAAAACAAAAAAAACAAAAAAGGAAAAGAGAATTATTAACTCCAGAATTAACACTAATTCTGTCATCATTAATTCCTGGAATTTCCCTAAATGTTTGCCAGGTTTTTCATGAGCTTTAAGATACAGCACATGATAGGACCCAGAATTCTTTGCAGTAGAAAGATTTACTGAGACAAGTTCCAAAGCCCTTCCATCTACCAGTTCTTGCTTATGATTATTAATAAAAGCACTATTATAATCAAATACATTATTGCACGATTTCTTGTATCACTTCTTACAGGGTAGTATAAAATAAGTCATAAGGAAGCAGAGTGCAATTATCCAGAGCGCTTCTATTAGCATACAAAGAGAAAAAAAAAGACAAAGGAGACCTAGGGTAATTGTACTTCCTCAAGCATCACTGATTTTGAGAACGATTTCACCAGCTCATCTAGTGAATAAAGGTCTTCTTCCAGGAAGGAGTAGTTAGAAAAGTGTGAGTAGATAGTTTTCAAACATATTTTGTCACAGATCACAAAGGACTTGGACTTGCATTCCATGAACTGCAGAAACACAGACAGTAGCTGTGAGCTCTGTAGCTGTTTTCCATGGATATTTACCCATGCAGGTTACTCTTACTTTCGAGGGTGTGGGGATGTGAAACCTCAGCCATTCAACTGTTTATGAATTGCTGACTGAGGACTTTACAGCAGTGTGACTGAAACTGCTTTTGGAGGCAGTAGCGGGATGGGCTCTTTGGGAAGAGGACTGTGAGAAAATATTTGAGAGCTGGAGTGGGTGCTGGGGCAAGTCAGAGAGGTTCCTGGGGCAAGGAGGGGGAGAAGAGTAGTTGTGAGCTGGGACGTGTGAGGACAGGGGAAAAGCTAGGACGTGTCAGTGACATTGTCAGGGAAGGGCTCTGCGCTGGCTGGGAAGCTGGCCCAAAGTGATCAGTGTGGCTCAGAGAGTGCAGAGGGAGCTGGGGTATCCCTCTTCCTCCCTTTAGCATCCTTTTCCCTCCCAGGCCCCAGCAAGCTCCAGGGGACAAAAGCCAACCACTCTCAGAGCAAACTGCTCTGAGACCCACACACAGAGGGCCCATGGAGCTGTACTTCACGATTTCCCAGCTCACAAGGAAACAACTGACAGTGTGAAAACTTCAGACAAGTGTTCACTACTTTGTTTCACTAAATAAGCCATTCAGATATGGGGGAAAAAAGGAAAAAAAAACCAAACCATGTCTGTCATAGAAAAAGCTGTCTTTAGTCAAGTCTTAGAAAGAAACATGGGTTTGAACTCCAGAGACATTTGAAAATATTGCAGCCTCCTGGAGAAGAGGTGCCAGAAGGGAGGGACACAAAATTTATTGAACAAACTGTGTGCTGTGATTTGGGTTGGGAAGTTAATGCACCGTGTACTCACTCATGCAGCTTTTCTATCTCTCTAAATGCAGGGAAGTAACATGTACCATGGCAGGGCATGCACTATTTTGTTCTGAGCCTTTCTCAAAGCATCATGCAAAGCTGAATTAATTCATCCATACAAACTATTTCTGAGGTAGCCCAGCCAGTGATATTTTCCCTATTTAACAAGAGAAGAAAGTGGTTCTGGGTACTGAATTTCTATATAGTAATTTCCATAATCTCACTGAGAAACAGCAAAGTCCCTAAGCACATGCCCAGGTTACTGAGAAGCCCAGGCAGTACAGGTCAGGGTCCTGGCATAGCATCAGAGGGCTCTGTCCCATAGGGGCGGTGGCCCCGACAAGATGGTCCATTTTCGCAGTGCTTTGTACCAGTGGGAAGCATTAGCCCTGGGCTCCAGGACAAATTCAAAGTGGCCATTTGGGCTGTCCCTGGTGTCGTGGTTTAGCCCCAGCCAGCAACTAAGCACCACGCAGCCGCTCGCTCACTCCCCCTACCCCGATGGGATGGGGGAGAGAATCGGAGGAGTAAGAGTGAGAAACACTCCTGGGTTGAGATAAGAACAGTTTAATAATTGAAATAAAGTAAAATAGTAATGATAATAATAACAATATAATAATGATAATAATAATAATGATACACGAAGCAAGTGATGCACAATGCAATTGCTCACCACCCACCGACCGATACCCAGACAGTTCCCGAGCAGCGATCGCTGCTCCCCGGCCAACCCCCCCCCAGTTTATATATTGAGCATGACGTCATGTGGTATGGAATAGCCCTCTGGTCAGTTTGGATCAACTATTCTGGCTGTGCCCCCTCCCAGTTTCTTGTGCGCCTGGCAGAGCATGGGAAGCTGAAAAGTCCTTGACTAGCATAAGCAGTACTCAGCAACAACTAAAAACATCAGTGTGTTATCAACATTCTTCTCCTATTAAATCCAAAACACAGCACTGTGCCTGCTACTAGGAAGAAAATTAACTCTATCCCAGCCGAAACCAGGACACCTGGGTATGGCACCAAACTCCCTTGCTGCTTCAGTTACCCAGTGTGGTCTTTGCCTCCTGTCCCCGAAGGAGCGGTGTGGCAGGGCACCACTGAGCAGCTCTGCACTGCTCCCAAGAGGTGATGCGCTTTCAGCAGTGTGTGAAGTGCCCCTGTTAGCAAAAAGAGTTTATAATCTGGTTGTAAAGAATGTAAAGCACTTTTGGATTCTTCTGGATAAATGACAACAGTAAAGTTATTAACTGGCTGACATAGCTGGCTCATTCAGACTCCCAGCTCTGCTCAGTATCTACATGATCTCACCTCTGGGAGACAAAGTTTTTACTTATTGGTTGGCCAAATCTGAAAATAATAATAATAAAAAAATTCTGGCAAGATGAATGAGCAATGACAGCAGTCTGAGCAGGACAGTCCACTGGCCAGATTTGTCAGCTCAGGAGGTGACTTCAGCTGGAATTAACAGAGAGAATACTGCTCAGAGACCAGGCTGAGCAAACAAGTGACCTGTGGGAAGAGCACTAGCCTTCCCTCCTGCACCCTGCCTGGGAAAGGGGACACAAATAGGGCTCTGTGACATTTCAGTGAATGGGAATGGCTGACTAAAAAAAATGCTTGTCTTACCTTCCACCATGGGCAGGAGCAACTGCATACAGTCTTCCAAGCAAAGGCTTGTTCAACACAGGATGGATTTCAAGCAAAGTATGTTGTGAGAGAGAACTGGTCTATTGCTAATTTCCCTGATTTACAGCTACAGCTGCATTATTGTGCTTACATTTCACATGACAGGGTGTTATATCATGAGGCCTAGGAGATTACCAAAACAAACTGTACACAAAGAGCAAATAACTGGCTAGGCCTCATGATAGCAATCACCAAAATGAAGATAACTTGTTACATGTGAGGAAAGGTTGTTTCTTTTTAAATCCCATGCCATGAGCGCACAGATGACAGCCTCACTGTCAACGAGCACTGAGCAATTCCTTCATCACACGTAACAGGTGGGAGATGCTCACTGGTGGACATGTGGGAGACAAATGCCTGACATGACACATGCATCCAGGTGCAGAATCCTCTCCTGGCAGACCCCTCCTGCCTCGCAGCTGCTGCAGACGGCAGACGTTGGATCTGGCAGAGTGGTAAAGAGGCACAGTGGAGGGGTGCCCATCGGGTCAGCTCATCCCAAATGAGTGACAAGGCCTTGCCATCTTGTCCAAGCCCCTCTCTTGAGATACACAAGGTCAGTTCCTTGGGAAAGGTAGAGATGTAATCCTCAGGGAGCTGCCTGCCAGAGACTTAAACCATGAAAACAGCAAAAGAAAACTTTAGATTCTGATAAAAGGCACTTAAGCACCTCACTCCAGTCATGCCAGAAGAAATTAGGTACCTAAGCAGCTTTTGAAAGTTTGCACCCATCAAATGAGGAATTTTGTCATTTCAGGTTATTACTGCATTCTTTTGTAGTCAGCAACAAAAGCCAGTTTAAAAATAGGAAGCAATTGCGGAGAGGCAAGAGAACAGGATGAGTTTTATGTTTGTTTTACACAGGGAATTGGCAGTGGTTGTCTCTGCTGACTGCAGTGCTATGCATCATTCCCACATCCTCACCAGCCCTCTCCAGCCTCAGCCATCCCTGTACCACTGCCTGCCCCAGACCCATCTGTTTGGTAAATGATTGTGTATCAGTTGCAACTGAGGATTATTTTTCTAAGATGTAACGGCACTTTCAGGAGTGTGATTAGAACCCTAACAGGAGAGCCCTCTTTTCCTTTCTGTTACCTAATTTGAAAATACTGATGGCTCCTTTGTTGGTACTGTCTTGCTAGTAGATCTATAACATATAAATGCTGAAATCTGATTCATTTTCCCCATGCTACAGAACTTATAGCTCAAAAACCAAGGAAAAAATCCTTGTTTGGATAGATTCTGGGTCTCTTATTTACCCATCCTTGCTTACAGAGGTATTTTAATAGACAGCTTGGATAATTTGTTGTGCAAAGCTGATGCCTGGTTTCTAATGTTGATTCAAATATAGTGCTGGATCTTCTTAGGTTAAAGATCTTTCTTTTTAAATCAATTTCTCTATTATTACAAAATTTATAGTACATGACTCAACTAGATATTTACATTTCTTCAAGGATCTATAATGTGAACAAAACTTTCCTGTTGTTTCCTAAATGGCCTCCTGGATTTTTGCCTGGGATTAAGTGCATTGGTTGACATTGGGCCATCTGTGCAATGCTTTGCTATTATTTTGTTCTGAAAAATAAATGAACAGAAGAAAGCATAATGGTAGTTGCATCCACCCATTAAAGGGCATGTGTTTAGCCAAAAGCCAATATCATTGAACTATTAGCATCATTTTATAAGGTCTTCCTTTTCTAAAGAAAATACATAATATGCATTAATAGTTCATTATTTGTTACGTTATTTCACAGCCTTTGTTTAGGTTTGGAAGATTTATAGTGGAACACTTAAAATCTAAAATATGATGACTGTCAAAGTCCTGACTTTACTCTGGCTTGAGAGGACAATTATTTGCCTTGCCAACCTCTGTGCTCTCTTAGAATAAGAATGGGCCAACCTCTGAATTCATATATAGCCCCACCGTAATAAACAGAACATTACATTCCAGGTTATCCAGGTTATTTCTTTTCAAAGAAATACTTTCTATGTGACCTTGCTTCAAATAATAAGATTTTTTTAATTCTGAGAATTATTTTCCTTATGACTAATAGCAAATACCACCAGGCAATGTTCAGCTGTTTAAAACAGACTAAAAGTGCAGTCATGGCTTGGCAGAGTCATGATGCAGGCCTCAGAGAAAACCCCTCTAAGTGCTGGTACTGTACTCACCCACACACATGTGAACACTTTCACCTGAGTGTAATGCAATGATGTATAATGTATATTGTGAATCTGGGCTGACGACAGTTGTGATGGAGTGTGGGACAAAGTGCCTATCATCACTCCCTTGCCACACTACACAGGGCTTGGGCTGTACTGGGGACTGTAACTGCAGGAAATGCTGCCTTCCTTTCTCCCTTTAACTGCAGCCACATTGGCAAAAAATTTCCACCCAGCTGATAATTCGGGGCACAGAGTTAGACTTGGGTAACTTCTGCAGTGTCTTCCTCCTCCGTCACATATAGCTTTTGAAACTCCCCCAGGAGTGGGAATCCCTTTATTCTGTGCACTTCTACTTTATTCTGTGCATTTTCTACTGGACACCTCCAACACCAGGGCTGCAGGACAAGGAGGGAGGCATTTCCCCTCATGTTCTCCTCCTAGAGGGGAACCTTTCCCCATGATGGCCAAATGTGGAAGTCCTGAGGCTAAGTCTCCTGGGACAGCGTCTCTGTGGGCACATCTGACTTTGGTTTATGAGGGTATGTTGGGTTCCTTCTGCATGGAACTGCAGCAATTTCTTCTGTCTCATTTGCATAGGAAGGGCAATCTCAGATTTCATGACACCAGCACTCTGTCCTTCATTCGCACAAACCCAGCATGGTGTACCTGACACTCCATGCTCAGGAATGGCTTCATTTCCAGGGTACTCTGCCCTGGGACTTGGGAACTGCAGAAGAACACCTGGGCTTTGGTCTGCCCTAAATGCTCTGGATGCCTTTCTTCGGACTTGCTCACCCAGCCAGGTAGCTGCATCCTCCACCTGCCTGAGTAGGGGCAAGGTGCACTGCATCTCTGCAGCATTCATGGGCAAAGGAATACCTGATGCCATCTCTGCCTTCTACCCTGCTCTGCAGCACCATGTTTTATGCCAATCACCAGCTCTTGTGCTTTCAGCATACATCACCATTATGCCTTTATCCTGTGTCTCTGCTTTCATCTCTTCCGAATTCTTTTCCCATTTTTATCTTAGCAAATTCTGACAAGTGTCAATCCCATGTGAGTCAATTTATGCCTCAGTCCTATCAGTGTCACCAAAACATCATTAGCATTGTGCTGAGCACTTCATAAATCCTGGGCTCAGCTATGTCCTCATTGACACTGATCGAAATTAAATGTTACTTTGGGTTATTCATCAGAGTTGCAGTAGTGTAAAACCTGTGTAAACATGCCAAGTGGAGCTTGTGATTTTACAGAGAGCTGTAATAAAGCAACTTCTAAGATTTTCTGCTGTGAGCTCAATTTATATGGTAAAATCTCTCCTGACTGAAAAACCTCGTGAAGTGCTTTGTGGTTCCAGACAGGCACCTTCAGCACCAGTAGCTGCCTCAATGCCTACTGAGTTCAGCAAAAGTGGCAGTGGTGCCTCCAAGCACTGAGCTGTGCAGTCCCATTGAAACTGCATTTGTTTTTAAATGCCTCTGCTTAGCTTGCAGGAGTTGCTGAACAGTTTGCTCAGAGAAAATAAAACCTAGGAGCTGAGGTATGAAATCTGCAATATGGCCCCTTTTTATTTTGATCAGAATTCAAACATCTGTTTCTGACAACTATAGTGAAAGTAAAAACATAATCATATTTATAACCACAAACCATGTATAATGAAAAAGTCACATGAAGTTTTCTCTGCAAGGCATTTAGCCCTGATGTGCTGCTTTAACTGCTAAGCTGCACTTTCATATACAGCTAAGAGCAAGCCCTCTTGTCATGCATTTGTGCACAAACATCCCACATTGGCTCTTGTAACAACAGCCACATTATGCTTCCTTGCACAAAACCAGCTGTCAGTTTAGACTTCCTTAATCCTGTCAGATTCCAACTCAGCCAACTAACAACCATTATCTATGGGAAACCCTTCTGCAAAATAAAGCAATGTCCTTACTGAAATGACATGTCATAAAAATTAGTTTGGTCACCAATCCAAGGAAATACTTTGTTTAAGTTTGAAAATTAAGACTCATGGTATCATATTCTTTGGTGCTATAGATCTCAGAAATGATGAGCAGAACAGCACACAAACAGCACGTGGGACCAGAGCCCTGATTGCCCTAATCATATAGCGCATACTTAAACGGTGCAATTGTGTTTTGCAAGTTGTTGCTATGTAGACAGCACACACATATGGGCAATGGCACGATACTCTCAGGCATAACCTTTCCAAACTCCATCAATGTAAACAAGTCTAGTAATGTGAACGATGAGGATTTTGACCTGGCAGAGTTAGGATGGCTCATTCAAAAGCAACCTGCTACCGCCAGTGGAAGAGTTAAAGGTGAGACTCATTCCCCAAAAGGACCTTGTAATGGCTTTTATGGGCTCCTCTGGGAAAGGCTAAGGAGAAGCCAAATGAAAGGTGCATATTGCAGAACTTATTTCTGCCTGTGGTAAACAGGAGGCAGAAGGAAACCAAGCCATGTTTCCTGACCCTGGACACAGAACACCATATGGATCAGATCAGTGAATGACCATAAGCATCTTCAGTGCAGTGATCCTCAGACTTTTTAGCCCACAGTGAACCCAGCAAATAATTTATGCTTCCCCATGTACCTAACTCACTGGGCAGGAGGAGGGAGAAAGGTCGGATGGGGAGTTCAGACCATAAGGATCATATCTTGCTGGCTGAGAAGGGGAAGCCATCCCAACATCAAGTCAAATGGTTCAAATGTGTTGCCGCTGCCAGGCCTATAAGCACATGACACTTTGACAAGAATTACAGCTTCTCAGGGCACCGATTGGAGAAAGCTGAACATTTTCTCCAGGTTTTTCTGTTTCGCCATTGGTTTTGTGTGTTTGTAGCATAAATGGATGGCAGAATTGCTAACCACAGTCAGTTTAAAGTCAGGAGTCAGTTTTCAATACATCAGTAAATTGTCTTAAAAAGAAAATTTAAAGCTATGGGATGTTTTTAGTTACATTGTAGATACCATTAAAAGCAACTGGGGATATGTTTTCTGCCTTTTTTTCCCTCCAAAGCAATAAGGGAGAAATTTATTTTTTCTTTGTAATGAAAGCTATGACCTTTATCTATTTACAAGATTTGGCATTAGGGACTTTCAGAAAAAAAAAATCATGATGTATAATGGGACTCATGATAAAATCCCAAGAGCTGCCAATGCTTATATAATCTGATAATCCTTTTGCAGCCTAGTCATCAAAGACAGTAAAGTTGTTAATGTGTTCAAACTTGAATCTTCATGACTTTTCAAGCAAATTGTTACTACATTTGTAAAAGCAAGGGACAAGGTTTTGGTTTTGGTTCTGGTTCACAAAATAGAGTACAGCCCACAGCTGTGCTACAGCCACACAAATAAAAACACATACTTCCTTGTTTGGGAGGAATGTCATGGCTTTTTGAAGATAACTTTTATGTGAAAAAGGGAGAGGGGTTAGTATCTTTTCCAATAAATGCATTACATACCATTTTATGAGCTTTCCTTTTAAATTTTGCTTTTGTAAATTAAAATGATGCTTCTTTACTAATAGTTACTTCCAACCTAATTATTTTGGTTATATCGAGTTCAAAGTGCTATTTAGAGAGGAAAAAAACACCTGCTGTGGCCTGTTCCCTGTAGGTTGATGGAGGCCTCTAGGCAATCAAACTAATCAGAGCACTGTCTCAGGGTCAGTCTGATCTCTGCAGAGATCTCTGCAGAGGCTGCAGCTGAGCTCTTCACATCATATTTGAAAGTTTTGCACATTTTATATAAAAGGTGAGAAGCACAAGCATGCAAGAATCCAAAGCATGCAAGAAAGGCCTTTTAACAGGACAGCAACGCAAGCCTGTTTTCAAAACTCAGCATTAAAAATCACATGTAGCAACTGTATTTTTGGGAACAGAAAAAAAAAGACTTTCCCAAAGCATTGTTTCTAGACTGAGAGCAAACAGTAAAAGGATGGTCTTGGAGCAAAATGGTGAGAGAAAAGCTGGGGGTACAAATCTGTTTCCACTACAGACCTCCAGTGTGATTTTATGGTGGTGTTTGTGCTTATATTTATTTCTTCTGCTGCCAAAGAGAGATAGCAGTACACCCTTTCTGGACCCTTTTGTCTGTCCAGTCTATTTAGACATAAGTGCTTAGTGACAGATACTCTCTCCTCCTTGGTGGTAGAGCAGCACCCTGCACAATGAACACAATGAAACCCTAATCTCTGCTGAAGCCCAGTGCTGCTGATAGCAATAGTAAGAATGAAGCAGAAAGTGCAGCATTTAAAAGCAGCAAGAGAATGTAGTTAGGCGAGACCACCTCAGATGAAACCTTTCTGACTGGCTAACTACCAGGGTGATGGGAGAACAGTATACATAGTCTGTCTGATTTTTTTTCAAAGCAGAGATGACTTTAGAAGTCCTACTACTCATTGAAATCGGTAGGGCTTCTGTCAGGGATCACAGCTAAGCCAGAGCTCCTTGCATCCACTCTGATGGATGAAAGATTTCAAAATCCTATACATGGCTATTAAAATCTCAGTGTGTGCATACATTACAGCAAAAAGTCTGTAAAAGTTGTTAAAGTTTCAAAGTCAAACACTCAAATGCCAAGAAACAGCAAACAAACTGTAATTCAGCCCTCTTCATGTGTGTTATGATAGCGTCTGAGCACATGATCCTATATTGTTTTGTGGTATAGTCCCTCTCTCGTTTAGTGCAGATGATGGATAGTGGTTGAGTTGTGCTAATTACAGCTGCTGCCATGGGAAAGATTTTGGAAAGACTGCATTTGCTGCCACTCTATGCTAGGGTGAGGCCTACAACTGTCCAGAAATAAAGCTCCTCCCTGTTAGGAGGTTTAGGGAAAGGGGCACAGACCTAGAAGTCCAGATGAGTTTGGTGAACTTTTCTATAGAAAAGCCAAGCACAAAGGGAGAGGCAGTGCTGGAGGCAAAAGAAGGAAAGGACCTCTGATGGCACCCTTCATGGCTTGAGATATCCAGTGGGCAAAGAAACCTGTTGGGAGATTGAGCCAAAAGGGCCAAGTCCCACAATCCCAGAAGACCCACCAGTGCTTCCCCTGAAAGCTTGCAATGGGCTGGACAAGGAGTGCAGGAAAGAAGAGATGGCCTCATGGTGAGGGTAATTTAGTGACAGATACTCTCTCCTCCTTGGTGGTAGAGCAGCACCCTGCACAATGAACACAATGAAACCCTAATCTCTGCTGAAGCCCAGTGCTGCTGATAGCAATAGTAAGAATGAAGCAGAAAGTGCTGGAGAACTGGATTCTGGTGGTACGTGGATTGTCCTGGAGAACTGGATTCTGTCCCTGCTCATGCCATAACATTTTTATTGCTAGGAAAATCAATTAAAACAGCTGGAAACTCTCTGTGGGTTCCTTCTTTTCTGGCATCTGTTTCCTGAGACATCTGGGTCTGATTTGCAGGAGGCCATAGTACACATTGCGTCAGCTAAAGGCAGTGGGAACTGCTCTCTGAACTGCCATCGTGTCTGCATGCTACCAGCCCCAATCTGCCTCGCTGGGTCTCAGCGCCCCAACTATGAGAAAGAGATCATGACACTTTCTCATAACGTGGCATGGGTAAATGACTTAATACTTGTGCATTGAGGTGATGTTGAAGTTGTGAGCACCACAGCAGGACACATAAGGAAATGAATGAGCCAATTTTGCTCACCAATGGAACTTGTGCTCATTGGGGTCAGTGTGGTCTACAAATGCACAGCGTCTTGCATGAGGGAGAATAGGGAATATAGCAACATCCAAATTCTGGTGATCAGTCTGAGCTAGATTTAAAAATCTATAGGTTTGTCTTTAAAAGCAATTCAGATGAAGAAAAGACTATTTTGTTGAATTCTTTCAGTGGCAGAAGTTTGTGCCCTGGTTGCTTTGCTTGACTCCAGAAACTGGCCCCCTTCTGCCATTGCTCCCATTGAACAGCTGCTGCCACTGAACAGCTTTCTGATGAATCCCAGGAAGAATACCCCCAAAAAACTGACAGCAAGACAGTCCCTTTGGGGTATCTGAGCTTTCTAAAGGGCACTCAAATTGACAAAACTTGTATTCTTTCTCTTTTACCTCCTTTTCTCTTCTCATCTTCTATTTGTCTTTAGATTATATTAGTCCTGTCCTGTTCACATACCACAGATACCACAGAAGAAGTCCAGGCTTGCTCAGGGTTTTGGGTAGTAACAAAACACAAAGATTAACTTGCCACTGTGGCTACTTGGAGACTATAAAGTTTGTTTAAACAGGAACTAATACAGATTTAAATCCATCAGGAAATTCCAGCAACCAAGTTTCCTGTGAATTCTGCCTTGTGCTTCACTCCCATAAGCCAGGAGACTCCCCAGAGAAAGTACTTTCCTCTCTCCCTGATGTTTGTTTCTTTTTCAGGGGTTTCATATGCAGCAATGGCATATGAGGCGTTAGAAATTTCACTCCCTGTTGCTGATGATTTAAATTGAGGAGTTAATATTTTCACACAGTGAGGATCAGTCTCATATATTTTCAGTCCTCCTAACTCTGCTTTTGATGCAAGTGTACAGTGACTCCTTAGGGTGTGAGGGATCTGCAAGCTGAAAGAGGTCCTACACGCAGGTGTAATCCCAGTGCATGGCCCCTGCTCACTGTTTGGTCACCACTGCAGGAGCAGAGGCTGCTCTTCCTCTGGCACAGGCTTTCAGTTCGCTTACCTTACTGCATATTCCCTCTCCTTTGTAATCAGCAGTGTCGTGGTTTAGCCCCAGCCAGCAACTAAGCACCACGCAGCCGCTCGCTCACTCCCCCTACCCCGATGGGATGGGGGAGAGAATTGGAGGAGTAAGAGTGAGAAACACTCCTGGGGTGAGATAAGAACAGTTTAATAATTGAAATAAAGTAAAATAGTAATGCTAATAGTAACAGTATAATAATGATAATAATAATAATGATATATGAAGCAAGTGATGCACAATGCAATTGCTCACCACCAGCCGACCGATACTCAGCCAGTTCCCGAGCAGCGATCGCTGCTCCCTGGCCAACCCCCCCAGTTTATATACTGAGCATGACGTCATGTGGTATGGAATAGCCCTCTGGTCAGTTTGGATCAACTATTCTGGCTGTGCCCCCTCCCAGTTTCTTGTGCGCCTGGCAGAGCATGGGAAGCTGAAAAGTCCTTGACTAGCATAAGCAGTACTCAGCAACAACTAAAAACATCAGTGTGTTATCAACATTCTTCTCCTACTAAATCCAAAACACAGCACTATGCCTGCTACTAGGAAGAAAATTAACTCTATCCCAGCCGAAACCAGGACAAGCAGAAAGGTAATTTTTTATTCACTAATCCAGGGATTTACACACACTGTGAGCACAGTTAAATAGCAGATACTGGCAAGCATGGGTTTGCCGGAAGAGGTTCAGAGGAGCATTGCTCCTGGCTGCTGCTGCCTGTGGTGATGGGGGAAAGGCAGCAGCAGGGCTGTGCTGTCACAGTCCTTCCTCTCTCCTGCAATGCTGTACAGCTGTATCCAGTCCTGCAAGCTGTGCCTGCGCTTGTATCTGAAGTTTATATACTTAGGTATTTCCTCAGTGTCAACCCTCCTAGGCAGGCTGGGAGTTGCCTGAGGACAGCCTGGAGACCTTCCCCAAATTGCCTTGCTGGGGCAAAAGGCCACTTCCCTAGCCACTTGCTGGCCATTCCCACTATTCTGCTCCAGGCACGCTTTATTGTCAGTTCATGGAAGTGGGCTCCAGAAATTCACAAAAGCAACTTAAAAACCATGAGATTATACCAAGTTATAAACTTTGGAATTTTTAAATAGCTTTTGGGGTTTTAGCTTTTGCCTTGAAACTACAAGGACTAAATATTTATTTTATCTTAAATATAAGCTACAGTTCTCACATAATCATACACAGATACAGGCCAGGCACCAGAAAGCAGATGTGGGAAACAACCAGAAAAGGAGGGCAGTGTAATTAATGCCAGTGAACAGGCTAACAAGGTTGTTAGACCTCCCTTTCCCATAACAATTATCATGTTAACGAGATTGTAATCTTATAAACTGGGGGTCTGTCTCAGTGATGGGTGCAAATAATGGTATTATCTTTGCATCCTGTCTGGCCCAGCCAGATATGAGGCAGTGCTGTTTGAAAAAGCCATGCTGCTGTATTACCATGTCCCCATGCCCAAAACACATACTTGTAGACTCCTGTGTGACACATTGTTAAAAAAAAGATAAATATATATATAAAAAATAGGTCAAATGGCTATAGTCTGTATTAGATGGGTGAACTAACAGATATTAAAAAGTGGTTGTAAATGTCAAATCCTCACACAATGGAAGAACTGTGTGGGCAAACCTTTGGGGGTGGCACCTGGGCCAATGTTATTCAGTACCTTCACCCAGAGTCTGAAGGAGTAGATGTGGCTACAACTGGTGAAATCTGCAGATGCCACAAACATGGGCATTGCAGTAAATGAAAGGAACAGATCACGTGTGCAGACAAAGTGGATTGACTAGTTAAGTGGGTCCATCTGGGCAATATGTGCTTTAATATGACAAAAAGCAGAATTGCTCCAGGAAAGATGAAGAACATAGAAGGAAATGCACAGCACTGGAATCAACTTAGGGAAATAGTGGCTAATCCACTAAGCATCAGCTCCCAGGACGATGTTATTGCTAAGTATATGAAATTATGACTTGAGGAACTTTAAAATAAACATTGACAATTACAAGATTCATAGAATCATAGAATCATAGAATCATAGAATTGTTTAGGTTGGAAAAGACCTTTAAGATCATCCAGTCCAACCATTAACCTACACTACCAAGTCCACACTAAACCAATCGAGAGTAGACTAGACTAAACCATGTCCCAAAGTGCCACGTCTACATATTTTTTGAACACCTCCAGGGATGGTGACTCCACCACCTCTCTGGGCAGCCTGTTCCAATGCTTGACTACCCTTTCCGTGAAGAAATTTTTCCTAATATCCAATCTAAACCTCCCCTGGCGCAGCTTGAGCCCATTTCCTCTTGTCCTATTGTTATCTACTTGGGAGAAGAGACCAACACCCACCTCACTACAACCTCCTTTCAGGTAGTTGTAGAGAGCGATAAGGTCTTCCCTCAGCCTCCTCTTCTCCAGACTAAACAATCCCAGTTCCCTCAGCTGCTCCTCATAAGGCCTGTGCTCCATACCCTTCACCAGCTTTGTGGCCCTTCTCTGGACACGCTCCAGCACCTCAATGTCTTTCTTGTATTGAGGGGCCCAAAACTGGACACAGTATTCCAGGTGCGGCCTCACCAGCACCGAGTACAGGGGAACAATCACCTCCCTGCTCCTGCTGGCCACACTATTCCTGATACAAGCCAGGATGCTGTTGGCCTTCTTGGCCACCTGGGCACACTGCTGCATCATGTTCAGCCGGCTGTCTACCAGCACCCCCAGGTCCTTTTCCGCCAGGCAGCTTTCCAGCCACTCTTCCCCAAGCCTGTAGCGCTGCATGGGGTTGTTGTGCCCGAAGTGCAGGACCCGACACTTGGCCTTGTTGAACCTCATACAGTTCGCCTCAGCCCATCGGTCCAGCCTGTCCAGGTCCCTCTGCAGGGCCATCCTACCCTCCAGCAGATCGACACTCCCACCCAACTTGGTGTCATCTGCAAACTTACTGAGGGTGCACTCAATCCCCTCATCCAGATCATCGATAAAGATATTAAACAAGGCTGGCCCCAAAACAGAGCCCTGAGGAACACCGCTCGTGACCGGCTGCCAACTGGACTTAACTCCATTTGCAACTACTCTCTGGGCTCGGCCACCCAACCAGTTTTTTACCCAGAGAAGAGTACGCCCGTCCAAGCCATGAGCTGCCAGCTTCCCAAGGAGAATATTGTGGGAGACGGTGTCAAAAGCTTTGCTAAAGTCCAGGTAAATGACAGCCACAGCCTTTCCATCATCTACCAGGCGGGTCACCAGGTCATAAAAGGAGATCAGGTTGGTCAAGCAGGACCTGCCTTTCATGAACCCATGCTGGCTGGGCCTGATCCCCTGGTTGACCTGCACTTGCCTGTTGAGTTCACTCAATATGAACCTCTCCATAATCTTTCCCGGCACCGAGGTCAGGCTGACAGGCCTGTAGTTCCCCAGGTCCTCCTTCCGGCCTTTCTTGTAGATGGGCGTCACATTGGCAAGCCTCCAGTCATCAGGGACCTCCCCTGTTAACCAGGACTGCTGATAGATGATGGAAAGTGGCTTGGCGAGCTCCTCTGCCAGCTCCCTCAGTACTCTCGGGTGGATCCCATCTGGCCCCATAGACTTGTGAGTGTCCAGGTGGCATAGCAGGTCATTAACTGCTTCCTCCTGGACTATGAGGGCTCCATTCTGCTCCCCATCCCTATCCTCTAGCTCAGGGGCCTGAGTACCCTGGGGATGACCGGTCTGGCTGTTAAACACAGAGGCAAAGAAGGCGTTAAGTACCTCAGCCTTTTCCTTGTCCTTAGTGACAATGTTCCCCCCCCCCCCCCCCCCCCCCCCCCGCATCCAGCAAAGGATGGAGATCCTCCTTGGCTCTCCTTTTATTGCTAATGTACTTGTAAAAGCATTTTTTATTATCTTTTACAGCATTGGCCAGATTGAGTTCTAGCTGGGCTTTTGCCTTTCTAATTTCCTCCCTGCAGGACCTGACAAGATCCCTGTACTCCTCCTGAGTTGCCCGCCCCTTCTTCCAAAGGCGGTAAAGTCATGAGAGTTGGCTACATTATTAGCCCCCACCCCCTCTGGGATGCCTCTGGTGTCAGGGGCTCCTCTGTGTGAGGGAATGTGTCTGTCTGTGATTTCTGCAGAAGGGCTGGTGTGTTCAGTGTGTTTCCCAGGGGCTTGTGGCTCCTTCCTCAGGGCTGCTTGCCTTGGAGGGGCAGTGCATAGGGATGAACCTCTCAGTAACACTCTGAACACCTCAGCTCTTTGACTTGCTTGCTAATGGAAATGCACTCTATGTGACATATATGTTATCTTGCACAACTGTAACAACAGAGAACACAGTAGGACTCATATTTCCGTCATAACCTTTCCTGTGCCCATCCAGCGGGGTTGCCCTCTTTCCAAGGACTGCAGGCAATGGCGAAGAACCTGTGCATATACTCATGTGATGCAAGCTTACCCTGGGACCATGAAGCAGGGTTAGGATATGCCACTGTTATAGTAATGCAGAGCTAACTTCCAGACTTGTTACAAAAGAATGCAAGTCAGAGCAGCCTTTGTAATGTTTGAGCAGTCTGAGGGAGGGGGATGGACAAAACATCCCTTGGAGCAGGCAGTTTGAAGAGGATAACCAAATCCCCAACTCACGTTACTGTGACTTGCACTCTGATTCTTCCTGAGGCTCCAGCACTGTCTCTCATGTGAAAATGTTTATCCATCAACACTTTGTATAACGCCCGAGTCAAATGGAAGAGTTGCATGTCTTGCTCCTCTCTCTGAGGTGTGAGTCTATAGGTTTTATGTACTTTCCATTCCTTGCAGATCGATGTATGGTGCCTTCATTTAACAAGATTTTGGGGTGGGTTTGAGTCTCTTTTGAGCTCTGGCAGAGGAAGCTTGCTGATAGTGTTTGTCTCTCTGAGGGAAAAATATCAGCAATATTACAGAACTCATAAAATCTTGGTCGTGTTACTCAATTTTTCCTGTTACACTCAGGGCTTGTATTGTGTATAATTTCTCTTTGAAGAAGCCATGGATATTTCTATAGTAAGAAAACTGTAGTGGAACTTCAGTGGTGCCAGCCAGGAGCAGGTATCTAATATTCTTCTGGTGGCAAAGAGTGCAGCTAGCCAAAGTGACAGTTTTTGGGAGAAGGGACACAAGGCAACTGCGTGAAGAAAGAGGAACAGAAAGTGTCAGGAGGAACACGAATGAGAAAGAGAAAAATGGAGGAAGAGGAGAATTATGGAGTCAGGACCAGACAAATGTGGAAAACACATGGAAACCACATTAGGGCACACTGAAAAAAGTGCAAGGGCTCAGACATAGGATTCATGTCCCCATATTTTAGCCATTTTCAAGTTGGCTGTTTTCAATGATCTGTTTTTGGAGGTCTCTATCTGCTACAGAGGACACCTAAGCAGTTACAACAGATCAGATATCTAACCTCCAAATGGCTCATTTCATCTCAGAGGAGGGGAATGGCACTTGGGAGGAAATTTCAAAGCTGCTCAGCCAGTTGCTCAGCTTCTTCCATGTGAAACAGCTTTGCTTTATGGGCCTTGAGAAATTGAAATCACTGCCAGTCAGACTGGCAAATTGTGATGTGTAATTGCTACTGGCCTCTGAAAAATGCTCTGTTCTTAGGTACAGCAATAGAGGGTGCTAGGAACCCATTTGCAGTTGTCATAGCTCAGTCTCCATCAGGTAGGGAAGATAATCATGTCAGGCAAAGCACTATTTCTTCCTTGCTTCACTGGAAGACAGAGCAGGAATTCTTTTTACCTGGGATAGTTTCATCATTATGCATTACTTATTAATATTTATTATATATAATCTATCTATATATATTTGTATACTATGTTTTATGTTATATACATATATAATTTATATATAAATAATATATATATTTATATATATTATATATGACAAAGCTTAAGCTTTTAAGTTCACTGTGAATTCTGCTTACCCTTCTGTTAGTAGGGAACATGACATTGATGAAAACGGAAAGTAAAAATATGTGAAAGGTAACAACATGTTAAAACATTGGCCTTTTCAGCTCCTGGGGGTCCAAGAGATAACAGATCCTGTGCAACTGCAAAAACCTCTCCGAGGGGCCCTGAGCAATGTTGACAGCAGATGAGGTTTGCTTAAGAGAATATAAAATGAGGATGAGCATAGAAGGAAATTAGAATCATGGAATCATAGAATCATTTAGGTTGGAAAAGACCCTTAAGATCATTGCACCCAACCATTAACCTAACACTACCAAGTCCACCGCTAAATCATGTCCCTAAGCACCACATCTACACGTCTTTTAAATACCTCTTCCTTGGGCAGCCTGTTCCAATGCTTGACTACCCTTTCCGTGAAGAAATTTTTCCTAATATCTAATCTAAACCTCCCCTGGCGCAGCCAGAGGCTGTTTCCTCTCGTCCTATCGCTAGCTACTTCGGAGAAGAGACCAACACCCACCTCACTACAACCTCCTTTCAGGTAGTTGTAGAGGGCGATAAGGTCTCCCCTCAGCCTCCTCTTCTCCAGACTAAACCACCCCAGTTCTCTCAGCCGCTCCTCATAAGACTTGTTCTCAAGACCCTTCACCAGCTTCGTTGCCCTTCTCTGGACATGCTCCAGCACCTCAATGTCTTTCTTGTATTGAGGGGCCCAAAACTGGACACAGTATTCCAGGTGCGGCCTCACCAGTGCCGAGTACAAAGGGACAACCACTTCCCTGCTCCTGCTGGCCACACTATTCCTGATACAAGCCAGGATGCTGTTGGCCTTCTTGGCCACCTGGGCACACTGCTGGCTCATGTTCAGCCGGCTGTCCACCAACACCCCCAGGTCCTTTTCCGCCAGGCAGCTTTCCAGCCGCTCTTCCCCAAGCCTGTTGCCATGCCCGGCAACAAGATCCTTTCTGTGGATACATGAGACACCTTGGCTATGAGGTTTGGGTTTTATGCTGCTGTTTGGGGTAGATATACATCTATAATTACTTTCACACTAGCTAACATAAACTTAGGAGTAAAGAAGATTGGAATAAACAAGGATAAGAAGTCCAAAAACTAAGAGGCAAATCTGTTTGATATAAACCTCTTAGTATCATGCAGGTCCCTCAGAGTCATATTTTCTTCCTTAACCGTTTGTGGATCCCTAATTTAGAATACAATATACTTGTTGTGTTGAGCATGCTGGAAAACAAGTTCTGGTCTTTTCCTGTGGAAATATTCTCCTTCCAAATTGCTGCACTTCTATGCAAAAGCAACCCGTTCACACCTACTAACTGAAGTCAGCATCTGACCACAATTAATCCAGCTGTTTCACACACACACAGAAACCCCAGTTTATCTTGTTTTTCTTACTAAGTTTGATAGCAAAACATGCATGGATTAATAATACATTAATACATTCTCTTTTCACTGAAGTAAGGGACAAAACAGCAAATCTCTGACCTTAACATTTAACTCTGAATGCAGAAAGTGTGCTAAAAGCTTATTTAAATGATACAACTGCTGAAGAAGTGTAACAGGACTTGTTATTTTCAAAACTAAATCTTATTGATATTTTCACAACTAAGTCTTTGTAAAGCATTTTTGAGCATGGATCACTGAAAATTGTAGAGCTGCTTCTTGTTTCCTAAAGAAACCATCCAGACTTGCCACAAATGTAAACAAGTGCCAGGAATTCATATAGAAGCTGGAAGGACCCATCATCTAGTTTTGTTTCCTGAATACACAGGCTGTGTGAGAATCAGAATACAGTTTTAGGCATGGCAGCCATTCTCCGCTCCATGGGCCTGACAACACATTTTAATGAGAAAATGCAGTTCACTGGAACTGATTAATTACATGCATTTTCTTGTTTCCTGCTTGTCATGTTCACCTTCGAGGGTTCCCACCCAGCCTTCAGCTGGGAATGGAGAAGCAGCCTGGGCTCTTGTGGCATCCAAAGACTCACATTGGGCCACCACATTGGGTATCACAGCACCCAGCTGCCCCTCGAGGACCGCAGAGTCCAGCAGGCACGAGTTGTTCATCAGCTCCAGAGCTGCGCGGTGATGTCCCCTGCCCATTCCTGGCAGATACAGACATTTTGAAGACTGCCTGCTTTCCTCCTGCATCCCTTGATATGCTGTTCCAATAGGCAGATACTTCTGATTTTACAAACATCCGCTAGTTTCTAGTTTCTCGAGATTCACCTTTGAATCATTAGGTTCAATTTGCCTCTTTACTTAATTACAGATCCTGCTGGAATTAAATATTTTCTCCCACCACAGTCAATTATAGACCAGGATCAAGTTCCTTCTCTTTTTTCTCTCCAATATACAAAAGCTGTATAAGACTTTATAGGGTTAAATAGCTGGATCTCAGTCTGAGTGTGAAAAACATGCATTTAAATAACATTACTCTTGGGTACATGTCCTGGTTTTGGCTGGGATAGAGTTAATTTTCTTCCTAGTAGCTGGCATAGTGCTGTGTTTTGGATTTAGCATGAGAAGAATGCTGATAACACACTGATGTTTTAGTTGTAGCTAAGTCAAGGACTTTTCAGCTTCCCATGCTCTGCCAGGTGCACAAGAAACTGGGAGGGGGCACAGCCAGAATAGTTGATCCAAACTGACCAAAGGGCTATTCCATACCATATAACGTCATGCTCAGTATATAAACTGGGGGGAGTTGGCCAGGGGGCAGTGACTGCTGCTCGGGAACTGTCTGGGTATCGGTTGGCGGGTGGTGAGCAATTGCATTGTGCATCACTTGCTTTGTATATTATTATTATTATTATCATTATTATATTGTTATTATTATCATTACTATTTTACTGTATTTCAATTATTAAACTGTTCTTATCTCAACCCAGGAGTGTTTCTCACTCTTACTCCTCCGATTCTCTCCCCCATCCCATCGGGGTAGGGGGAGTGAGCGAGCGGCTGCGTGGTGCTTAGTTGCTGGCTGGGGTTAAACCACGACAGTTCATTAGGGATTTAAAATATGAAAAATGCAGAAAAATTAAGACACTACTTCTTCAGTGTATTCTATATCTATAGAATACCTAGGAAGAGGACACAGCTATTATAGGGTGCAATTTATATAATTTGAATATCTTTTTTTTATGATCTATTTTATGAATACATGTAAATGAGTACTTAGTAAAATAGCAACAGGGAAGGAAAATATTTTATTATTTGCCTAAGAATCAACACCAAAAAATGAGGAACAAACTTCTAACACTGAAAAAGCTATTTATATTAGATTGGCTAATTTAGACTTTAAAGCACAAAACTGGTCTAAAGTTAGAACAGAAATAGTTTAGCAATAACTTGAAATTTAACAGATTTTGGTATTGGAAGGAGTATCTTATAACATTAGGTGATTCAGTGCAAAGGTGTTCCTTTCATGTTGAAAACGGCTTCCTAGAATATTGTTGTAGTTGTATTTCTTTCAAATGAATATAACATTCATTGACTTTGGAATGATTGTGTCCTTCTGTTCTGTGCACTGCGTAACTCAATGAAGTGAAAAACTTTCCAACAAACAGCTCGCCAGTGTAAGGAAGGCAGCAACAAGAGAATATTCCTGAACTGTTGTTAGAGGATGGTGGGAAGGAGGAAGAGAGCAATAGGACTGGATTTTTGACAAATTTAAGTTTGAAGTAGAGGCTTCTCTACTTAAAATTAGTGAAGATTCTCAGTACCATCAGCCAAATTTAGCATTATTGGAGGATTAACCCTTAAGTTTTCCAATTCCCTCAGAAACACAAAGGAATAGGGTGATTTCCCGAAGGTGCTGTCAGAAGACGTGACATTCTTCTACTAACCTACTGGATGACACCAAGAAAGTAATTTCATCTTCCTCTTTCCCTTTTCCAGCAAGAGTTTTGGAGGCTCACCATGGCAGAGGTTGCCACTATTTGTATGAGCTCAGCTGAGGCCTGCAGGGACCCTTTGACACAAAATACAGCAATAATCCCTTCTCAGTCCCCATGAAGGACAGAACAGTTTCTGAGCAGGCTGTAGCCACATCCCCTCGTGCTGTGCTTTGACAGATTAAGTAGCTTTGGCTCTGAAATCCCCATCTTTCACCTGGGTGCTGCAGGAGGGTGGCTCCAAAGCCTCCCTCCAGCCAAGGTGCCAGGGCAGCTCCTGCACCATCTGGGAGCTCAGGAGGGAGGCTATGCTTGGAGGCTCCGACCTCTTGTGGTCAATAAAGATTTCATACCACTTTTCCAGGGGAAACAAAGGAGGAAAAGGGAAAGGGTGAATTAACCCTGGTGCAGTTCTGGCTAAATTCTGGCTGCCTGCCTAATTTCTTCCTCCTTTCCCAGGGGAATATCGTGTTGGGCATTAAAACAGCTGTGTGTGCTTCCATGGGCCTCCAGCAGCTTGTGTGGTTGCTTTTACATGGATGGTGTGGACCAGAGAATGTATTTGGTAAATTTTTATGAGACTGAAATATTCCAGGGTCAGAATTACTTCAGACATGTGAATTGGCAGAAGTCATCCTGTAACAGGTATCCCTTTTCTGTTGCAGAGAGTTCTGCCAAACTTTAAATGTTGGGTTGAAATTTTCCATGCTACTGACCTACCTCACCCTGGACCATTTTTAATCCTAGAAGTCTCACTCTGAGGAAAACTAATATTTTGAGCATATTTAAAAATAATTATGCTGTGACTGAAATGTTCTCTGGAGAGGTTTAACCTCCGGAAACTCTGGAAACTCTGGAAAGGTAAGAAGAGCAGGACTTGAAATTTTGCTGACATAAGGCACAGTGCTTTGCATGAAGGGTGTGACTTTTTGGCAAAGCTATAGACCTTTCAAATCTATGATTTGCACATGCTTTGTAGCTCCTCAAATGTCTCAGCACCTTTTCTACTGAAGATTTTTTGCCCACTACCATGCATGGTCTAGCCTGAAACTCTGCAGGCTTTTCCTTGTGGTCTTAACCCTGGCTTCCCTGGGTAATATCAGGTCTCTGTCTAAGTCCCATCTTGGATGCTGGGTCATAAAATTGAGGGCTGGAAATAGGAATTGGCTGGATGAGGGAAGAAGGTTGAAGACAAGTGAAGAGTGACAACACAAAGGGTCACACTGGGAAGGGAACGGTGTGTGCTCATGTCCCTTCCCCTCCAAGGCTGGAGGTGGAATCATGCCTACAATCCCACAGCTCATGGTCAGCAAACGTCTGTGACAGCCCTGGACAAGGCATCACTGGTCAATGCCCAGAGCCTGATCTATACCAATCAGCCAAGGATGAAAAATTGGCCCTGGAGATTTGGGCTGGCTTAGCTACAGTGAACTAAAATGCTCTATATGCCAAAAAAAGTTTTTGAGGCAGGGAGTGATAACCAGTACTGCTGCAGCTCATGTGGCAGAGACCTGGGCCACGAGTCTAATATCTAGACTACCTACCCTGGTAGTATGTGATAGTAATGCTATGCTGAGTGATGGCATTTCTACTTTTTTTTTTTTATTATTATTTTCAGTTTGTTTTCTGAGAACCCTAGGAAGTTTTATACACAAAGTTGCATTAGAAGAGCAGAAGGTTAAGTACCCAAAAACTGAGATCTCCAAACACCCTATGAGACCTTAACTCCTTTTCTTCCCAAATGCCACCTCAACATAGGATAGAGCCTTCAGTTACTGACCATGTACAGTTTCCCCACAGGACACTTGCCCAGTTGGGCTCAGTTCTGGGGTTACTCTGGAGAAATGGATTTTTCCTTGTCTCTACCATAGAGTCAAATCACTTTAGCTTAACATCTTCCAGATGGTCTGATTTTCAGAGTCTGGCTTGAGACTTTGGAATAACGGAGCTGTATTGACATCACTGCTGCTTTGAGCACTGTATAAAGCTGAGCATGACAAAAAAGCACATCCTTAGTGCCTTAAAACTGGGACTCCACAGTAGTGGTCAATCTTCATTCCAGCTTGTGAGTGCTACACCTGCAATCTTCTTCTTCTTTTGACATTCGGAAAAGATACTTAATTTCTGCAAGTTGAGAAGGGTTATGGAGCTGGAAAATGACAGTATCTTTGTACTTTATTTAAGAATGGAGATCCAGCAAATATATCAGCTTGGCTTTTAGTTCTGTTGCAATATATTACAGATTTGAGATTAATGAAAAATAATCCGTAGATTTCAGTTGAGATAAACAAAGGAAAGCACAGTTTGTCCTGACCTCTTTTGGCATAAAAGATTCCATATCTAGCTGAGCAGTCCTTTTTATGTGGTAGACGAAGTGAATAGCCCAAAATATACATGAGATATATGTACTGAGTTCATATTTAAGAAAAGTGTAGTGTAATGAGAACTGCCCATACATAGAGATCAAAGTTAATATATTGGACAAAAGGATAAAGGAAATGATCCTTATCTTTTGTTCAGCCAAGCCACTAGATTCAAGTGTGCTATTGTGTCAGCAGTGTTTGATTTGAAAGACTTCCTTATTAAGAAGTTAATGCTCAACAGCAGTAGATACTGGTACAATGAATCGTGCTACTTTCCAAAGTCTACATCCTACAAAGCTTCTGTAAGTTACTTGTATTCCTAAATTATCCTTTAGGGACTTAAACAAAGTCAATGAAACAAAACCAAACCGTAACCAAGCTCATAACAAGAAATTATTTTTAGCTTAAAATAAACACCTTCCTGTACAGTAGTGGTGTGTGATGTGCATGCATCAGTATGCATTGCAGTGTGCAATGCATGCTCAAGTAGTACCTCAAGAAAGACATATACTAAAACATTATAAAGGATTGACTGACCATATACACCCAAACTGACAATCTGGCTGAATTTTCTTTTTGGAAAGGCTCCTAGACTTAGAAAGGTGGATATGTTTTCATTGTGTAAAAGACATAAACCAACATCATGAGTAATATGTGCTTGCCTTGTGTTGATTACGGAACAGAAGAGCTAATTGTTCTATAAGGCCTATATGAAACTATGTAGTCAAGAACTTCTCTACTTGTGGAAGCCCAATTACCATATTTTCATATACAAATATGAAAATACAAATATGCACACTGTTTACCAAACACCTGCACGTCTCCCAAATTTAATTAGCAAATGTTCACACAAAGTCATAACCAATTCAAAGTTGTCATTGAGTAAGTTTGATATGTCCTGCATGAATCTCTGCCTTTCATGTTAAAAATGTAGCCAATAGTGTCCTTCAAATATGGTACATAAAATGCTAAATAAGGAAGCAGAATTAAGTCCTTGACATTATTTAGAACATAAGAGGGGTTGAACATAGGGAGAATTCTTTATAATATTTTACTGCATATGGATAACTATTAGACTCAGTTGAGGGCTATGTGTGACATGATTCCCAGCAATGAAATACCCCTGAGAGAAGGTTACAATTACTCATAACCTTTTGTGTTACCACCCAGCAAGATTTTTATTTTTTCATGCTGAGAGACTTAAGGGAGAGAAAACAGAGCTTGAAAAGACTATGTCCAGACATACTTGCTTAATTTGACTTTGAATTTGCTCATGCTTCAGAAATTATTTTGAACATCTGGTTTCTTTGTTAATCAGAGAGAGCATGTTTTATTCCCTTGACTTTTTGGTAATAAAAAATGAATGCATTGTAGTCCGCCATATGATGAGAATCCACTGCAACAGTAATAGTTTGCAGGAACTGAACATGACATCATGCTACTCATGATATTCATGAGTATGATATTCATGAGACTTCAACAAGGGCAAGTCCTGCCTGACCAACCTAGTGGCTTTCTATGAAGGAGTGACTGCATCAGTGGACAAGGGAAAAGCAATGGATGTCATCTATCTGGACTTCTGTAAAGCCTTCGACACAGTCCCCCACAACATCCTTCTCTCTAAATTGGGGAGATACGGATTTGATGGGAGGACTGTTCAGTGGATAAGGAATTGGCTGGATGGTCACATCCAGAGGGTCGTGGTCAATGGCTCGATATCCACATGGAGACCGGTGACAAGTGGTGTCCCTCAGGGGTCCGTACTGGGACCAGTGCTGTTTAACATCTTCATCAATGACATAGTGGGATTGAGTACACCCTCAGCAAGTTTGCAGATGACACCAAGCTGAGTGGTGTGGTTGACACGCCAGAAGGACGAGATGTCATCCAAAGGGACCTGGACAAGCTGGAGAGGTGGGCCTGTGTGAACCTCATGAGGTTCAACAAGGCCAAGTGCAAGGTCCTGCACCTGGGTTGGGGCAGCCCCCGATATCAATACAGGCTGGGGGATGAAGGGATTGAGAGCAGCCCTGCGGAGAAGGACTTGGGAGTACTGGTGGATGAAAGGCCAGACATGAGCCAACAATGTGCACTTGCAGCCCAGAAGGCCAACCGTATCCTGGGCTGCATTAAAAGAAGCGTGGCCAGCAGGTCGAGGGAGGTGATTCTGCCCCTCTACTCTGCTCTGGTGAGACCTCATCTGGAGTACTGCGTCCAGCTCTGGAGACCTCAGCACAAGAAGGACATGGACCTGCTGGAGCGGGTCCAGAGGAGGGCCACAAAAATGATCCGAGGGCTGGAGCACTTCTCCTATGAGAGAGTCGGGGTTGTTCAGCCTGGAGAAGAGAAGGCTGCGGGGAGACCTTATTGTGGCCTTTCAGTACTTAAAGGGGGCCTACAGGAAAGATGGGGACAATCTTTTTAGCAAGGCCTGTTGTGACAGAACAAGGAGCAATGGTTTTAAACTGAAGGAGGGTAGTTTTAGACTGGATATAAGGAAGAAATTTTTTACAGTGAGTGTGGTCAAGCACTGGAACAGGTTGCCCAGAGAGGTAGTGCAGGCCCCATCCCTAGAAACATTCAAGGTCAGGTTGGATGGGGCTCTGAGCAACCTGATCTAGTTAAAGATGTCCCTGCTCACTGCAGGGGGCGTTGGGCTAGATGATCTCTAAAGGTCCCTTCCAAACCAAAGCATTCTATGATTCTACGATATATCTGTGTGTATGTGATGCTCACAATAGCAATTATTTTCCCAAAGGTTTTGAAACCACACACAGGAACCCCACCGCCATGGGCAGCCAGGAGTGCAGCACCTGCTTAGCACCATGATGGCCAACTCAGTCCAGCCAGGGACTTACAGGTAGGCAGAGTGATTTACCCAGATGAGAAATAGGCCCACACACAATGCTAGTTCTTCTCTTTAGTGATGTTCAAAAGAGCTTAAAGATCAGAAGTGATCAACACTTTACTTCCTGAGACGTCAACCTCTGCTCCATTCCTATCCAAACAGTCATTCTCAGGTTTGGCTCCCTTGATTTCCTCCCCATGGTATATATAGCTATTTGTTACAGCGCAGGGACAAATTCAAAGCCCCATGGGGCCTTTAAGCCAGTTGTGGTGGTTTGACCCTGGCTGGATGCCAAGTGCCCACCAAAGCTGCTCCATCACTCCCCTTCTCAGCTGGAGAGGGGAGAGAACATATAATGAAAAAGCTCATGGGTCGAGATAAGGACAGGGAGATCATTCACCAATTACTGTCACGGGCAAAACAGACTCAACTTGGGGAAAATCAGTTTAATTTATTATCAGTCAAAACTGAGTAGGAGAGAGGAGTGAGAACATGTGTAGGGTAATGAGAAATAAAACCAAATCTTAAAACACCTTCCCCCCACCACTCCCTTCTTCCCGGGCTCAACTTCACTCACGATTTTCTCTACCTCCTTCCCCCAAGCAGCGCAGGGTGACAGGGAATGGGGGTTGCGGTCAGTTCATCACGTGTTGACTCTGCCGCTCCTTCCTCCTCAAGGGGAGGACTCCTCACACTCTTCCCCTGCTCCAGCGTGGGGTCCCTCCCACGGGAGACAGTCCTCCATGAACTTCTCCAACATGGATCCTTCCCATGGGCTGCAGTTCTTCAGGAACTGCTCCAGCGTGGGTCCCCCACAGGGTCACAAGTCCTGCCAGCAAACCTGCTCCAGCATGGGCTCCTCTCTCTTCACGGGTCCACAGGTCCTGCTAGGAGCCTGCTCCAGCGTGGGCTTCCCATGGGGTCACAGCCTCCTTTGGACACATCCACCTGCTCTGGCATGGGGTCCTCCACGGGCTGCAGGTGGATATCTGCTCCACCATGGACCTCCATGGGCTGCAGGGGAATCTCTGCTCTGGCCCCTGGAGCACCTCCTCCCCCTCCTTCTTCACTGACCTTGGTGTCTGCAGGGTCATTCCTCTCACATATTCTCACTCCTCACTCCAGCTGCAGTTTGACTCCCGGTGGTTTTTTCCCCCCCCTTCTTAAATATGTTATCAGAGAGGTGCTACCACCGTTGTTGATTGGCTTGGCCTTGGCCAGCAGCAGGCCCGTCTTGGAGCTGGCTGGCATTGGCTCTATCGGACATAGGGGAAGCTTACTCTTCAGAGATGTCTCCATCACCACCTCTTCAATCATGACCACAGGCAGGAAGAAGGAGAGCAAATGTAGCTGCATCTTGTGACATCCAGCTGGAGCAGTGGCTCCTGGTAAGTGATGGCAGACAACAAGAAATAGGCCAAAGTCAGGCCTTTTTGCTTCATATTACCAGCTCCAGTGTCAGAGCAGGGAGCTGCTACTTCTCCCTTTCAGATTAGGGTGGAGAACAGCTCCAGCAGACCACAGAGTCTAAATCATCAGCATCACTGCAGTGAGGAAAGCAAATCATGATAAAAGGACCCTCTGTGCATCAGACAGTCAATCTGCAGATAAGGGTTTGGGGCTTGTTTTTTAAGGAGTTTTATTAAATTCATATTAAAATGCAATAACGGGACATTAAACATTTGTTGTTTAATCAAAATGGTAGGAACTAGATTTCATTAAGAAACCCTCTCATTATTTTCTCACAGAATCTAAGTAAATTATAATAGTAGGTAAAGTAGCTAGTCTAAAATAGAGCATAAAATGGTTTGTGGAACATCACTTCAGAAATGTATCTATTTTATGATCAGTAAAACCTCCCAGCTCTATAGGAAAAGACTTTAAATAGGGATGTTTTGATTTTATGTTATATGCATAAAAGCAGTATTCCAGCAGACTCGCAGAATAACGAGAAACAGCCCTTGAGGAATAGGAGATGCTGGGGCCGCCATTCCTCACTTGTTAATGATGAATAAGAGATCTTTAATGATTACCCACATCAGATAGAATCTTTTACTGCAGAGGAGAACAAAAATACCAGACTCCTGTCAAAACACTGCTGGTTTCTTTTGATTTCCTCTATCATTTGAGATAAAAAATCAAGGTAGAAGTTTAAAGAGCTCTATTGTATTACAGGTCTAAATGTGTACATATGTGATCGGATGTATGGGCTTAGTGCAGGAAATGGCTGCGGTGTCTCAGCTACCACTAAACAACGCGGTACTCCTGTGAGCTGGCTTGGTAGTGCAGCCTGTTATTAGAGCTGCCTGACATTCCCCATTATAAAACGCTGTTTTCAGTTGCATCGCCATGTTTAACCATTTGGGCTGCGGCTGCCTATGCCAAATGCCTTCTGCTTTGTCCACGTCTAATAGACACGCCTTATAGACGTTCCCTAATTCCTCCAGCTCTTTAAAGCCGTGACTTGAAATTTGGCAGTGGTGGTCTCCAGGTTTGTCCCGGAAATGCCTTTAAACACTTTGTCCAGTTAGGTTCCTCCAAACAGCGGTGGCACGCATGTATGCAGCGAACAGGCGCTGGGGCTTCGTCCCTCAGCTCTTGGTTTCCATGAGCTGGAGCTGTCCTTGCTTGCAGGCAGCACTGATGGGACCCTGTGCAAACCGTGCAGCTGAGCGTAGCTCAGGGCCATGGGGACTGGGGAGGCATTTTCTGACAGTCACTCTTCCCTGCTGCTGAGGAAGTTGTGGCACCAGGCCTCAAAGCTGGACTCAGAGCATCTGCCCTGCTGGCACAGGAAGCATTACACCTGGGATAGCGAGAGGACAAGGAGAGAGAGTGGAGGGAGAAACCATAGAGCAGGGCTGGCACCATCTGCAAAAGGCTGCGAGATCATGCAACAAGCTCCCTGTCAGGCTGTCGTTGCAACACTCTCAGCTCTTCCACGCTGCTCCTTCTTGGTTTCGATTTTTTTTTTTACCTTTTAAATGCCTGATTTCACAGACTTTATGGTCTTTTCTGTGCAATTAGGGTTTCATATACACACACGGGCACACACAAACACATATGACCTGCCTCTCTGCTTCTCCTTAGATCATTCATGAGCAATGCTCAGGCAGTCTAAGATATCGCTTACCCAACACAAGGATCGTGAAGCCTGAAAATGACTGTGGGGAGGAAGGAATGTCTTCCACTGGGATACCTGAGTTTCCCTAACCAAAGTGACTCTCTTTCTGAAGCAAGTTGACTTTCCTAATGCACACTAACTAAAAAAGCCACTGATAAAAACAGAGGCTACACTGTCACTGTGTGCCAAATTTGTTAGTAAGGCTAGGGGACAAGTTGCATGAGATTATATCAGTTGAGGTTCAGTACTAAATTTTACTCTTCTGGGTTTTTCCAAATAATAAAATTAGATGAAGTCTTGAATACTGATAAGAATGACTGTGAGATCGGACAAGAAAGGACACCATCGGTTTTGTAGCCTTGTGAAAACTCTGAGTTGTCAGATTTTAGTCAAACAATGAGTTTTGAGTTATTCACAATGGCAACTCAGAGGCTGAATTTATTTTAAATGGTTGTATTTGAAACTTCACTCTGCTTTTAAATCAAAGAGGAGACCTAACCTATTTCCAGACATTTCTCTGATTAGTTTCTCAGCAACAACATCTAACTGTATTAACACAGCTCTCAGAAAGGGGCTTGCTTAATAAGACGTAGCCTTTGTCAAGGGGGGAGAAAAGAAAATTTTATTAGTTTGTTGACCAGGGCATTTCTACAGATTGAGTCTACTTCTCTGCTTTATATGGTTGCGCAGATCAGAGTCTTGTAACTCATATTTGTCTAGTTTAATTTCTCTAATATGAGTATCTGAAGTGATTATGGAGAGATATTAAACTGGAAGCATATATAAAAGATCTTATTAAACTGCCTTCCTGCATTATCTAAAACAGATGTAGTACTGTAAAACAAAAAAAGGCTTTATTAAGCCTCCAAAGCTGTCTTCGTCCATCTGTGTAAATTGGCAGGTTGCATGAAGACCTTTTCGTTATTTATAGAGTCGTGCCCTGTCCTGGTTTCGGTTGGGATAGAGTGAATTTTCCTCCTAGTAGCTGGCATAGTGCACTGTTTTGGATTTAGGATGAGAATAATGCTGATAACACAGTGATGTTTTAGTTGTTGCCATCAAGGAAGAGATGCAACATATAGATGGGCTCGTGATCGAGGGGTGGACTTGCCCATGGACGCTATTGCACAGGTTATCCATGAATGTGAAACGTGCTGCAATCAAGCAAGCCAAGGGGTTAAAGCCTGTGTGGTATGGAGGGCAATGGCTGAAATGCAAATATGGGGAGGCCTGGCAGATTGATTATATCACACTCCCGGAAACCCACCAAGGCAAGCGACATGTGCTTACAATGGTGGAAGCAACCACCGGATGGCTGGAAACACATTCCGTGCCCCCATGCCACCGCCTGGAACGCTATCCTGGGCCTTGAAAAGCAAGTCTTATGGAGACATGGCACCCCAGAAAGAATCGAGTCAGACAATGGGACTCATTTCCGAAACAACCTCATAGACACCTGGGCCAAAGAGCATGGCATTGAATGGGTATATCACATCCCCTCTCATGCACCAGCCTCCAGGAAAATCGAACAATACAATGGACTGTTAAAGAATACCCTGAGAACAATGGGTGGTGGGACATTCAAACATTGGGATATGCATTTAGCAAAAGCCACCTGGTTAGTCAACACTAGGGGATCTGCCAATCGAGCTGGCCCTGCCCAATCAAAACTCTTACGTACTGTAGAAGGAGATAAAGTCCCTGTAGTGCACATAAAAAATATGCTGGGGAAGACAGCCTGGGTTATTCCTGCCTCGGGCAAAGGCAAACCCATTTGTGGGATTGCTTTCGCTCGAGGACCTGGGTGCACTTGGTGGGTGATGCGGAAGGATGGGTAAGTCCGATGTGTACCTCAAGGGGATTTGATTTTGGGTGAAAATAGCCAATGAACTGAATGGTATGATGTTAATTGCTATGTAATACTGTATGTCATCTCTTTTATGGTTACTATATGCTACATCAATGGTATTACAGTAAGAACTGCCCAGCTTAATGATGAATGAACTTTGATGAAACCGTGTTGAAATGAGAACTGGCTTCAGCATGCAACAATCCAACACTGCACACCACCTCTCCTGCCCTGAAAGACTGTGATGACAGATGGAGCCCAAAGTCATGGACTAAATGAACCCAATGGACATTTTAGAGGGGTGGCCCATAGACTAAGGGAATGATATCTGTGTGTATATATCAAAAGACAGGAAAAGTGGTGGTGATTAATTGGAATGTGTTGGAAAGGGTAGGACCTGTGCATGATGTAGATGGTATAGAATAAGGGGTGGATACTGTCCTGGTTTTGGCTGGGATAGAGTTATTTTTCTTCCTAGTAGCTGGCATAGTGTGGTGTTTTGGATTTAGGATGAGAATAATGCTGATAACACACTGATGTTTTAGTTGTTGCCAAGTACTGCTTATGCTAGTCAAGGACTTTTGCAGCTTCTCATGCCCTGTCAGCGAGATGCTGGGAGGGGGCACAGACAGGATAGTTGACCCAAACTGGCCAAAGGGCTATTCCATACCATATGACGTCATGCTCGGTATATAAGCTGCGGGGAGTTGGCCCGGGGGGCAGCGATTGCTGCTCGGGGACTGGCTTGGCATCGTTCAGCGGGTGGTGAGCAATTGCATTGTGCATCACTTGCTTTGTATATTATTATTACTATTATTATTATATTGTTGTTATTATTACTACTACAACTATTTTACTTTATTTCAAATATTAAACTGTTCTTATCTCAGCCCAGGAGTTTTTCCTCACTCTTACTCTTCCGCTTCTCTCCCCCATCCCACTGGGGCAGGGGGAGTGAGCGAGCGGCTGCATGGTACTTAGTTGCTGGCTAGGGTTAAAATCTTATTAAACTGCCTTCCTGCATTATCTGAAACAGATGTAGTATTGTAAAACAAAAAAAAGCTTTATTAAGCCTCCAAAGCTCTCTTTGTCCATCTGCATGCAGGTTAAAATCCTAGGTCTTGATATCTATCTTGCAGCTAAAGCCTGTCATTATTATTAGAGGTTTTACTACTTGCTTCCTCTGATTCTTGTTGGGTTTTTTTTACGAAGCAGCCTCCAGTTAACCCTGAGTCTTTCATTCATGTCATCAGCATCTTGCACAGTTATTTCAGATAAATGTAGACATCCTCATCAGTCTATGAAATACATATGCTCAAATGCCTCTAAGGATATTCCATTAACCTTTATCTCCTCAGCACAAGATTGGCCCTACATTGTTTTTTGCTTATTAAATACAATGTACTGGTCATTATACCTTATTGGCTTCAGCAATTACCTTGTAAATCCAGAGCAAGAAGAAATCAAATGACCCTATGCTGTCTCCTGCTTGGGTGTCCAGTACCTCCAGAATACCACAAAGGTCCTCCCGGAAATCACTATTTGTGAGACAAAATCCCTCTGGGTAAATCCTCCACCTAGGTATTTTTGAATCAGGTGGATGCTCTGACCGTGGGTCTGTTACCTCTAGTAAGTCCAAAAGCAGCAGCTCTACACAGAAGGCGGCCACACAAAAGCATAAGCAAAACCACATCCAAAACCTGTGGGGTTCAGCAGGTCTGCAAGTGCTTGTCTGAGTTGAATGTCATTTGCATTGTACAGCACAGGCACTACAAGTCTGCACTCAGGTAACCACGCCGATGTGCTTCCAGCCTGCGAGGTTCCAGGCACCCACTGCACCAGCTCCGCTCACACCACTGCTCCAGGCCCCCAACACCAGAGAAAGTCGTGCCATTTTTATGCAGATGTCTCAAAACAGGGACTTAAGAGCCCAGTGTAGGGCCAAAGGTAAGAATTTTTTACAAGTTTTCAGAAGCTATAAAGTTACAAGGGATGTAGCCCAGTTCAGTCAAGATTTCCTATAGCTGCAGCTAAAACTTTTCTTGCAGGAGAATGAGAGCATGCACATGCACTGTCCCTGTTGAGAAGTGAAGAATCACAATCCTGTGGTAATTTCTTTGTGTGTTGAAGCCTGAAAGAATTTTTCTTTAAAAAGTACTTTCAGTTTGTAAAATATTGTGTGAGCCAGACACTATCCTGATTTTATTATGTGGAGTGTGACAGCATGTAGATCTGTAGGGAAAAAAATGTGAAAAAATAAAATTGTGGTGCTTCCAATTCCTGGTGCACTAGCATGGACATCCCTGGCTCCCTTAAGCTAGATAGCCTTGAAAGGAAGGTAAACAGTATCGTTCTCTTTCTGACCTGATTTCAGGGCATTATCATGATTTGGAGATTTAGTCTCCATTAATTTCTTAATTACTTAGGCATCTTTTAATTATAGAGCAGAGGCTCTACAGTTGTCACTGTATTCATCAAAAAAGCAGAGGAGATGGGTGCCTGCATGCAGCCCAGGGATGAATACTGCGTGGGAAGGGAAAGGCTTGAATAACAAAATGCCATGCTTATCAAAACCCCCTGATTTTCATCTTTAGATCTCCAGCTAAAGTCACTTGAGTTTCACCAGTCACAGAGCAGAGCATGTCATTTAAATACTGTTTACCTCTTTCCCATAGAAAAAAGGCTGCGGTGAAGTTTCTTCAACAACTGGCATTTAACAGCTGGCAGTGGGCAGGCAACATGACTGACGGTGGTGCCTGGAGATGCCTCTGCTTAACACAAAACAGCACAGGCAGTCCTTACCTCGAGGAATCACTGCTGTTAATGACCCAATTGATTAAACTGGTAAAGCTGTTCATACACATAAACAGTCCCTGCTGGTGGGAAGGGGATTGGCTCTGCCATTTTTTCTCAGAATGGATATAACACAGCCATCTCCAGGAAAGCAGGGCTCCATCATGCGTAATGGTTACTTGGGAAGACAAATGCCATCACTCCGAACGTCCCCCCATTCCTCCTTCTTCCCCCAGTTTTATATGCTGAGCATGATGTCATATGGTATGGAATATCCCTTTGGTCAGTTGGGGTCAACTGTCCCAGCTGTGTCTCCTCCCAACTTCTTGTGCACCCCCAGCCTACTTGCTGGTTGGGCGGTGTGAGAAGCAGAAAAGGCCTTGACTCTGTGTAAGCACTGCTCAGCAATAACTAAAACATCCCTGAATTATCAACACTGTTTCCAGCACAAATCCAAAACATAGCCTCATACTAGCTACTATGAAGAAAATTAGGAAGGATGTTACCATGAGTGCCCTCTCTTCCTCCCTAGTCTTCTCTTTGTTTTGAACTAAGCAAACACAACTCTACTCCTAGCAAGTTATGTTTTCCAAACCTGCTGTCATTTTGTTCTTTTTTCTCTGGTCTCCTGCAAATGTGTTTACATCTGAAAACACAAGGCATAAAAATCAAACTTCTTAAGAGTCTTCTCAGGACTGAGCAGAGTCATATTATTATCTAGCCTTATATATGGCTCTCCTGGTTTTGTTTCTCTTAGCTCCATTTTGTGCTACTAACCGTGCTACTACTATATCTCATCATCCTGGCACAAGTCATTTACTGACAAATCCAAAGCTACAAGAAAGATGAGATGGCTTCTTATTCTTATCTTTGTTGAGAAGATGAAAAAAATATCCCTAAAGGAAGTAACACGAGTCTTTCCACAAGCCATGGCTGCTGTGTGTTGTTAGGAACAGGTTGCTACCACATACCTGGTGTACTCCCTTGCTGCTCTGCTATCACAAGGTCAGGGAGGGAGATAATGACTGGAGAAAAATGTGACAAATAGTTTGTATCTGTTCCTCTCCCCATCCCTCTCTGAAGTTGGAGCTGCTGCATGCCAGAGTGGGAAGCCCAGAGTGATTCTTATTAACTTGCTGGTTTACCCTGGACTAAAAATAATACAACATAGTACACATCCTGACAAAGCCTTATGAATAACACAGCTGATCTAAAATTAACCCAGCTAAGCAGTTACCTATAAATAAAAATATATAAAAAAGCACTTATATAAATAGATCCTTTAATGCTTGCTATTTTTTTCAGTTATTTGATTTATGTGAATTCTTCACTTCTGTATTTCTAAAGGAATTTCAATGCACCAAAAAAAGCTAGAAGCTTTTCCCTCACGTTTTGCATATCTAAGAACAGTTTAGTTTGTTCCCTACAAGTCCATAAACAGCAAAGTTTGCATAATTTCTCCCTTTTCAAAAGGAATAGTTGAAATCCTAGCGCTCAGATCGCTATTAATGACTTATACTAAAAGACTAGCTCAGGGAACATGCAACAGCCAAGGCTGACCCTGTGTGTCCTGTTGTTCTCTACTGGCTGTTGTGTTTGATCTTCCTGTGTCATCTTTGGTAGCTTCAGATCTAGTTGAAGATGTCTTTTCTCATTGCAGGGGGGTTGGATTAGATGACCTTTAAAGGTCCCTTCCAACCCAAACTATTCTATGATTCAGCCTTGTGGTGGTACATCCCCCCCCTCTGTTTTTCTGTTCTGTTTTTCCCCTTCACTTCGGCCACTTTACAGTCTCAGGAATTCCAGGCCACAGCTTTTGTGTAGCGAGTTGGTCAGTTAAGCGCCCCTTAATTGTACCAGAAACTCCTACATGGCTGGAGCAGAGAGCGGCCCTGTTCTTATCAACATTCATATTATGGCTAATGAGGGGAATGAGAACAAACAGCTACCCCTGACAGCCTTGAAACAGGGTGGTATCATCGCTGCTGGAATTCCAGCAACAAGCCAACCCGAATTGTGGCTCGGATGGAAATTTACTGGTGATTAAAGTCAATCATCTCACAATCCTATAAACGGCAGTCCTAAGTGAGGCCCTTTGAGCTCTCCTGGACCGCCGCGGGCCGCACCAGCATCTCCCTCTGATCGAAATGTCTCTCAGAGTCAGCGAAAACTAGCAGACTCCGAAAGTCTGCTGCTACCAGAACTCCATTGCCGGAGATCGACAACGGAGCCTGGGCTGCGGATATTCTTCACTCCTCGAGACTCTACTCTCGCCCGTTGAGAAATGCCAAGGCATTAGACGTGAGTATTTCACTAAACTCGAGGGGAATTTTTAACAGGTATACTATTTTCATATATGCATTTATAGTTGTAAGTGTGCATGCATGAATCAATTCAAGTAGTTTGTAGATGTATGATTTAATTTTAAAAGGAGTTTTATATTGCTGTACTATTCTTATAGCATTACTCTCCTAAACCGTTGACCAAGTCTGAGACTGAGTGGGCCCAGCCGCACCTAGGCTCCTCTCTGAGAAGGAGTTTAGAAAGCAAGGGGGTCCATTCTGAACCTCGTGACTCAACGGGAGGGTTTCCGTATCCCCTACATACGATTTCTCTCTCTCTCATATAATCCAATTTCCTTTATATACTTTTCCTATGTACTAGATATACATATATGCATATATATACATTATCCTTATCCATATAAACTGTTGACCAAGTCTGAGACTAAGAGTGGGCCCAGCCGCACCTAGGCTCCTCTCTGAGAAGGAGTTTAGAAAGCAAGGGGGTCTAGTCTAAACCTCGTGACTCAACGGGAGGCCCCCCCCCCCTCCTTGCCTTTATTCCATATATACGCAATCCTTTTATGAATCGTTTTAACTCATTGTGATTTAATTCTCTTTTATGTGCTTCTATGTAGTAATAGTGAGCCTTGCCATCTTCGAATCTGTAACTAAGTCACTGTTTTGATCAATTTTGTCTAATCACTTTATTAATCATTGATGATTGAGTGCTATTGAAAATATTATAATCAAATTCTGCAATTCGCTACAAGTAAATTCTAACTGCTACTAAATCAAACTGTGTAAAGTCACTCATTCATAGTGAATTGACATAATCAGCAGGATTCACAGACCTGCATTCGTGACAATTTGGCGTAGTTGGCAGGATGGCAAGCAGTGTCACTGATTACTTAAAGGTGCATGGAATAAATCCAAGTCCTAAATTCTCAGACGAATGGGCTCTTGATAACTGGGATAATTGGGAAGCAGTGGAAAAACAGCTAAAGGTGGCCAGAGGGAATATTAAAAATGGTAAAGGAAAAGGAATCATCTGTAAAATGCTAGGCACTTGCCTAGAAGCTGCCTGCAAAGACAAAAAAAGATCTAAGAGAAGGGAGCAGGATCTAAAGGATGAAATAGAAGGCAGGAAGGCAGCTGAATTAATACTGTCCCAATGAATTGAAGAACTACAGAAACAGTTGCAGAAAGAAAAGGAGGAAAACCAAAAATTGGCAGAAAAGGTTGAGATGATGCTCAGGCAAGCTCCCAATTCCCTTGACATTGCACAAATTAGAAAACTAATTGTATCCCCTGAAGAATGGGATGGAAACATCTGGGGTGACCCTAATGATAACGAAACGGGGAAAGATGATTCCTTACCTCCTCCAAATCCCCCTACATATGTAGCTAGGCCCATTATAAAATCAGAAGAAACTACTGGGCCTCGGGGTGGAGTAGGAAATCGTACCCAAAAAATAACCCCATTTGATCCAATCCAAATGCCTGACCTACAAGAACGCTATGGCTTTAAGCCAGGCGAAACTGAAACTGAATATTTATGGAGAGTATGTTTAACTGGACAAGACAGAATTTTACTAAATGGCGATGAAGCCAGTGTATATTGGGGCCCTGGTGTCTTCTTAAATGCTGGCCCCATGCCTCCGAATGATCCTCATTCGATAACCAGCAGAGTGGCATACTGGGCCAGTGGAATTGATGCACGGGAAAGAGGAGAGCCTCTGGTAATACCCATTAAGTCCCATAACGAACTCTCCACAGCGATTACAAAAGCCGCCTGTATTCAGGCCATGTATGATCGTGGCGTTCTTGACAGTCCTACATCAGCAGTTGTGAATCATGAGATACTAAAGCCCCTAATAAAGGGACCCCTGCTATGCTCAAATCCTACCTTATCGCAAAGCGAGATGAAATAAGGGGGAATGCAGAGTTCAATGCCTTATTGGACATGAGGGAGGTTGCTGACGGACAAGAAGGGGCCTTAATGCGCAGAGATCTCCCCACCTGGGCAATATTAATGCATGACATTGTAAAACATGGGCGAGAGGTAGGATGGATAAATCAACCTATTGAAAAGGAAAATGCTGATCATAACATCAGACGAATTGAACATACACCCCCAAATAGTTTCTCAGGGTTGAAACCCATCAATTATTGGCCTAAAACTCAGAGATGGAGAGAACTATATAACCAAGCATTGACATTAGGCATCCCAAGAACTGTGATTCAGAGACAACCTGCCAGCATTATCCAAGATCTAATTCATGTTGTCCAAAGACATAGCAAGGGGGAGATTGCGTCCAACACTCAGTTACCACCACCCATTACGGGGGAGGACGATAACCCTTTCCTCTCCCAAAATCCAGAAGCAAAAAACGAGTAGCGCCCAGGCGACAATTGGGTCGGTCGGTCTGGCAAGTAAATTCCTATCAGTGGATAGATAATAATGGCCCATATATCCTAATCCCAGTTGGTCCTCGACAACAGTTAATAAAATTCTTAATAGACACAGGAGCACAAATTTCAATATTGACTCAACATGATGCCGAGAAGCTGGGTATACGACCCGGATGGCAAAGGGTTAAGATAACAGGAGTAACCGGAGCAAGTGCTATTTGTCAAACTGCAAAGGTTAATTTATGGCTCCCAGTCGAGAAACGCATGTTATCTACACACTTTGCAGTAAAAGATCACAATGAAAATATTTTAGGCTTTGATATTTTTAACGGCCGAATCTGGCGCCTTCCGGACGGCAGTACATGGTCTTTTGGTTCAAATATTAATCGTAACCCTGATAAAAATTGGGAAGTTACAGTGCACTTACTCCGCGCAGCCCCTATCCTCCCTGATTCAAAAATTACTAATGTAACACAATATCCGATCTCTGCTACAGCACGAGACGGAATTTCTAAAGTCATAGCTGACTTAGAAAACCGACAAATTATCTCCAGAACCCACTCCCCATATAATTCACCAGTCTGGCCAGTATGAAAATCAGACAGGAGATGGCGTCTGACAATTGATTATAGGCGTTTGAATGCCAATACGGCTCCACTAATGTCTGCAGTCCCTAATATTGCCACCTTAACAGCTGCATTACAAGCAGCTGCACACCCATGGATGGCAGCACTAGATGTAAAAGATATGTTCTTCATGGTTCCCTTACAGGAGGAAGATAAAGAGAAATTTGCCTTTACCTGGGAAGGCATACAATATACCTTTAACAGACTCCCTCAGGGGTACAAACACTCACCTACAATTGCTCATGCTGCACTTGCTGAACTGTTACAAACAGTCACACTTCCTCAGAATGTGAAACTATACCAATATATAGATGATATTCTAATTGGGGGGAATTCCCCTGAGGAGGTATGACAAGCAGCAGCTGCAGTATGGCAAGCACTACGTAAAGCAGAAGTTGAGATCCCACCTGAGAAATGTCAGAAACCAAGCAGAGAGGTAAAGTTTTTAGGTACTTGGTGGATTGCAGGTAGTGCCACAATCCCACCAGACACTCTAAATAAAATAGAGCAATCACAGATGCCCCAATCTAGGAAAGAATTGCAGCAACTTATGGGTACTTTAGGATACTGGAGGAAACATGTACCTGGATTTTCTATCATTGCTCGCCCACTCTATTCACTCTTACGAAAGGGAAAACCATGGAACTAGAATCCAGAACATGAAGAGGCAGTTAAAACTCTAATACAGGAATTAAAAACATACAAATCACTGGGACCTGTACATCCCCATGACCCTATTATAGCAGAATAGGGCTTTGCTGAGCATGGTACCTACTGTAATCTATTCCAAACTGGCCCAGACGGACCAAAAAGACCTTTATTATTCAGCTCAACTGCATTTAAAGAAACAGAACAGAGATATTCTGAGTGGGAGAAAGGACTTTTATCCTTAGTCCGAGCAGTAAAACAAGCTGAAAAAATACACCAAAACCAATCTATACAAACAAGAGGCCCATTTAATTTATTAGGAGCAATTCTAAAGGGAACTGCCCCCCCCGAAGGAGTAGCACAAAAACCTACAGTCAGGAAGTGGTATGCCTACTTGACGGGAATTGCAGAGGAAATGGAATTAACTGAAGGACATACTAAGATCTCCAAATTACAAATGCCAATAAATGCAGACCCATTGGCATTAAAACAACCTTTTAAGCCCTCACCAATTTCAGATGCACCTCCGCTCATCGAGGGAACACCAACAGAAAACATTTGGTTTATTGATGCCTCAGCAAAAAGAATAAATGATAAATGGCAGTATAGGGCTGTTGCATTAGAAATCGCCACCGGCAAACAAGTAATAGAAGAGGGTGAAGGTAGTGCACAAGTAGGGGAATTAAGGGCAGTTGTATTAGCAGCACAAAATGGAGCAAAGGTGATATATGTAGATTCTTATGCTGTGTGGGCTGGTGCCACCCAGTGGCTCTGTCAATGGGAATCCCTAAACTGGGAAGTAAACAGATCCCCGGTTTGGAGAACCCAAGACTGGCAATTATTATTAGATATAGCCAGAAAATCTCCATTTAAGATGGGTTTGGTAAAGGCCCACGCTAAAAATAAAAACCCAGCTACAAATTGGAACAAAAGAGTAGATGAATTGGCAAAGATTAGAGAGATAGAAATAGAAAGCTCCTCAAATTCTGAGTGGTACCGTCTAGGAGAGTGGCTACATCAAAAACTAGGCCACACAGATGCGGAGGCACTTTGCTGCACAAAGCAAAGGCTGGCCTCTAGACAGGAAAACCTGCAAAGCCATTCTCACGGAATGCCCCCAATGCAAATTAAAACTACGAGCAGATCACCCTGCCAAAGCACCCCCCTTACATATCAAACAAGGAAAACCTTTATGGTCTACCTGGCAGATTGATTATATTGGACCACTTAAACTTTCTGCAGGATATCGTTATATTCTCACAGGGGTAGAAGTAGTCTCTGGCTTGCTCATGGCAACTAAGTGTCGAACAGCTGATGGACGGAACACAGTACAAGGATTATCATCTCGGTTCTCAAGTCTACCTACTCCTGACACTATCCAAAGTGATAACGGTTCACACTTTTCATGCAAGGAAGTACAGGAATGGGCAAAACAGGAAGGAATTCAATGGGTATTTCACGCCCCATATTACCCCCAATCAAATGGTATAGTAGAAAGAATTAATGGCTTATTAAAAAGAAGCCTTGAACCTCCCAAGGCACGGTGGGATACTCGACTCTATAAAATAATTCACCAATTAAATAACCGATATGGACCCACCGGAAGCCCAGTGAGTGGAGCATTCTTTGCTGAGACTAAGCCTAATATTCCCTCTGCTGATGGAAGAAAATACTCAATAACATTTCAACCTGGTCAACCAGTTATGGCCAATTTACCACAAACTGGAAATGCGCCTATGACTCTGACTAAACCTCGTGGCACACTTGCTTGGAAAGCTATTGATAACAGTGGTACAAAACACAGAATTACTACTAGGTAGATTTATCCCGTATCATAAAAGGGGTAACCTGTTCGGACTCTCCCCGCCGAAACAGTTTTTCTTTCTCTTTTCTCTCTCTTTTGCAGCACCCTGCAGGATGGCGTATGGAAATGCCGTGTTCATCTTACTATTCCAAATCCTAACAACATTGCTCCTCTTAGCCTGTGATCAAAGATCTGTCACCTACCCCCACTGCAATTGTTGAAGGCTAACTCTGAAACTTAGCTAACGTTGTAGCAGGAGCTGGCAAGTAAAAGACACTGAATCATCCTTAATCAGAAGAACAAACATTCAGCATCCTTTAACCAAAGACATCCCAGAGCAACTAGACCTTGAAGAATTGCTGAGAAACTGATAAAAGGGAACATCCTACCCCAGCAGGTGCTGGAAAAACTGGATGATTGCTGAAGAACAGTAACGGGGAAAGGTAATTCCGGCCGGGGGGATCACGACCACCGACTCAATTTAGGACCAAAAAGATTTGTGTCCCCCCCCATAAGGATCATGCATGCTAATTTACGTAGCAAGCAAGGCTAATTAGAATATAGTTGACCAATAGCAGATAGCATGGTAATTACTAACCCTGCAAGTTTTGTGTATAAATAAGGCACAGAGAGAAAAAAATTTGATATCTCGACTGAGTGTGCGGATTGGATTGTTGCACACGGGGTAACGAACTCCTTTGTGAAACAGCAGAATGAATCTCACATTGGTGAGAAAACTGTTGCAACATAGTGACCTGAATCAACTGCTGAAAAGAATTCAGATCAACGGACAAAAACCCATCACTGGGAACATCTCTGGTGGGATACCTTATACGGATGGTCACCAACTGCAAAAGGAATTCTGAATCAACTATTGCATCCTATTGTAATCTTATTCATTTTTACTGTATTGTGTTTGCTATTGAATGTACTCTTATACGTTAAAGTGTGGAAAATAGATAGACAACTGACATTGTTACCAACACCTCCTCGCATATATGAAACTGTTTAATCAAATTTAATAATTTAGTAGACCAACCAAAAATTTCCCTCAAAAATCATAATTGGAACATGGCATTGATCTGTTTATAGGCACAGAGGCAAGAGCCGCACCTAGGCTCCTCTCTGAGAAGGAGTTTAGAAAGCAAGGGGGTCCATTCTGAACCTCGTGACTCAACGGGAGGGTTTCCGTATCCCCTACATACGATTTCTCTCTCTCTCATATAATCCAATTTCCTTTATATACTTTTCCTATGTACTAGATATACATATATGCATATATATACATTATCCTTATCCATATAAACTGTTGACCAAGTCTGAGACTAAGAGTGGGCCCAGCCGCACCTAGGCTCCTCTCTGAGAAGGAGTTTAGAAAGCAAGGGGGTCTAGTCTAAACCTCGTGACTCAACGGGAGGCCCCCCCTCCTTGCCTTTATTCCATATATACGCAATCCTTTTATGAATCGTTTTAACTCATTGTGATTTAATTCTCTTTTATGTGCTTCTATGTAGTAATAGAGTGAGCCTTGCCATCTTCGAATCTGTAACTAAGTCACTGTTTTGATCAATTTTGTCTAATCACTTTATTAATCATTGATGATTGAGTGCTATTGAAAATATTATAATCAAATTCTGCAATTCGCTACAAGTAAATTCTAACTGCTACTAAATCAAACTGTGTAAAGTCACTCATTCATAGTGAATTGACATAATCAGCAGGATTCACAGACCTGCATTCGTGACAAGCCCAGGAAAGGTCTTTTAGCTCAGCTAGGAAGGAAATGCCTTTTACCTTTCAACTTTCTGTTTTTTTTCCCCAGAACCGAAGCCTGAATGGCAAGGTGCTGGGATAGCTAGTTTGTTTTCAGAGCCAACCTGCTCTCCTTTTTGACAGCATCGATTGCTTTTATATGTTTAAATTATACAGCATCACCAAGTGGCAAGTCAGACTTCTCCATGTATGCAGTGAAGGCATAAAGGCATAAAGTCGGACGTTAAGCATGGGTTCACTCTGGCTCTGCACTGTACCTGACTACTTCCAAAGTACCTCCTCTTTATCCCTGAAGAGATGAGCCAATATAAAGCCAACAAAAAGATCAAGGTGGATAGTAGTATGACACATGTTCATAAATATATACATGGCTTTTATGTGAGTGCAAGTGCTTTTTTAACAGGCTCAGGGGAGGAAACCCAGTGGGTAGGGAGGATTTTCCAGGGCAGTCCCTCCTCCCCCCCCCCAGCATTTCCCAGTCTCCACTCTCCTTGTGAGGATCTAACCGTCTCCCTCCTCACATCTCAATTTCCTTTTACTAATGTCACCAAGCCAATTGCTCTCCTCAGACAGATTTTTTTTCCCCTCCAGGTCTTGCTTGATTGCTTAAAGTTTTGGCTTCACCACCACTCTAAGATATTAACTGTGCAAGGGCTGGATCAACTTCAGTGTTGTTGGCAGACCATCTAGGACTCCCTCTTTCTCCATTTCTTCCCAGCCTCTCAACATACTCACTTCCTTTGACAGTTTCCTATCCTAGGAAATATCTCCTTGATGAAAAATCAACCAACACAGAGAAAGGTGTTTTCCCATTAGCAGCTTCCTGTCTCCCATCAGGGAAGTCAGCTGCCAGCAGCTGTGACAAATTTATAATAGAAAAATCAAAGAGAAATTGGAAACTAAGTTGGAAAGCCAAAGACTGAGAGAGCATTACAAAGAGCTGTCGTTTGCCACTGTCTTTATGTGAAGTCTGTCTGTCCTTGGGCCACTGTAAGGAGGAAAGTACTTGAAATAAACTTGCATAGATGTTACTAGTTAATGAGATTGGATCCTTACCTGCCATCTCCCAGACTCTCCTATTGCAAGAGCCGGTCACAGATAGCTGTTAGTCCTAGAGTTCAACTTTTGCAGGTGATTAACAGGCATCTGTTTCCAAGCACTGGGCTTCCCTCTTCCAGTGTCATACCAAAAGGAATGAAAGCAGATAGACACACCAATCCCGTTCAGATTATAATGGCCGTTTCACTCATCCAGTTGTGAATTTATTTAAACCTAGACTTACTTCAAATCACCTCAGCCCTGTTCCTTTCAAAATATTAGGGGAAATGTGGATTTTATATGTGCCTAGATGATACCACAGTCTGTCTCATTATAAACCAAATCCCATGGGGAGGAGTTCCCAGCCAAAGGAAAACAAACGTATCCTTAAAAACCAGGTCTGGCTAGGTTAAGCACCTAGATTGTGGGTCACAAAATACATAGCATTCTAGCCCCCACACCTGAGGGCTAGAGAGAAAAATGTGCAGAAGAGCAGACAGCTAGGAACAAATGTCCCAGTCCAAATGGTCCCTTAGGAACATGGACAAAGGCAAAGCACTGATGTTTATAATAAGGAATCTGAAATCTTAATCTATTACTTCAGAAATGGCAAATATACCCTGAACTAAGATAAATCATATAGAACAACAGTGCTCTGGGAAGATCTTGAAAACCTTCATGAAGGACCCCATAATGTATGGTCGTGACATGCAGGACATCAATGTGTCAGATCCCTATGATTCATCAGAGCACTGTCCTGTTATGCAACTCAAAATACAGCAAGCAAGACATCTGTGATGATGTAGTTTGATTTTAGTATTTCAGAAAACAGACACTTTGCTTATATTTCTGAAACTATACCACTGAAGAGAGCTGATTTATGCATACTTTCATATTCACAAGTGATGGTGGAGTGCTGGCCAAAAGGAAATCAAGAGTCTGAAATAAGTAGAGATCTGGTATTTAGTATTACAGACAAACCAAATGTTGGACCACTGCAGACTGGGCAAGGGCTTGCCTTTGCAAGCAGAGTTGAGACAAGAAGATGAAGCAACAAACTGAACTGAGTTGCCTAGAGCATTTTTATCAGATGCATATTGAAGGGCAGCTAAAGAGATAGAAAACTCCACAGTCATGGGATTCCAAATAGCCATTGGACCCCCATTGTTTTTAATGTGTAGGAAATAGGGATTAAAATTAGAAGATGAGCTTCTTGAAGCAATATGGAGTCCTAGGAGGCTCTTAAATTTATTCTCTTTTTATTTAGGAACATGAGGATGGATTATAACTTTAATCTTAGGCACACATGTTCGAACATTGTGGCTATTAAGTAATTCATTTCACAGTTTAACTGCTGCTTACTTGTGTTTATAGCCTCAGTAACGTATCAGCTGCAATGCAGTTACACAGATCAACACATCCGAAAGCCCAGTCTCATCTTGACCCTTAAAAGCCTCTTAAAACTTTGTATGTAAGATACATAATAAACTAATATTATTGCCTAATGCCTAAATTGGTAGACTAGATTGGTAAAGTTTCTGAAGAAGAGACTATGCCTGTGTATCTGTTTGCACTGCATCCAAGGCAAAGAAAGCAACATCCTGAAGGGTTTGGCAGTGTGAATCCAAACACTGGTTCTCTCTAAAAAATAGCTTTCTATTAGCCTGGTGACAGGATGCCTCTGATCACAAATATTACGGAGACGCTGTTTTCAGTACTATTTCTACTCAGACTTTCTCACACAGAGTAAGTAAAGCAGGGAAACAACTTTCAATGAAAAGCAAGCAAACAACAAAACAAACCCCTCTGAGTAAGGGTAGATTAAGAGTCTGGGAATCTTTTGATCCCTTGGACTCAGCCATCTTCCAGCAGAACAGAGAAGAGCTGACTGAGGAAAAATAATGCCAAATAACTATTTCTGGAGGAGAAAAGCTAAAATGAGGCTAGGAGTGAATGGGAAAATGTGTTTGTCAGTGAAGTTGGCCAGGTGAAATCCTAGCATTGCTACAATCAAATAGGAACTTTGCTTTTGACTGCGGGGGAAACAGGCTTTAGCCACTGAGTTCAGTGAGGACATACACCTTTATAAACAGTTTTCACTCAGGAAGTTTAAAAATTTATCATGAAAGCATTTTGAAAATTCATCATTTGGATTAAAGTACTATAAAGAAATTAAGAAACTTTTTTTCCGAGGTAAGCAACTATAATGGGCATTACTGAGAGATATATTAAGATCATTACTGCTACAGTTCAGATACAGTTCAACTCTGTTACACAGCTGTTAAATTGTCAGTAAGGTACCCTTCAACTTTGAAAAAAATGCCCATGTGGGCTTCAAAAATAATAAAGTTTTGTATTTATCAATATCATAGTATCATATCATAGAATCATAGAATCATAGAATGCTTTGGGTTGGAAGGGACCTTGAGAGATCATCGAGCCCAACCCCCCCTGCAGTAAGCAGGGATTGAACCTGTGAACTTGGCGTTATTAGCACCGTGTTCTATGTATACAGACACAGCAAAACTAATTGAGTGAGATTATTTTTGTCTAGGGATCAAAATATCTGTGTTTGAAACATTGTGCTGGTTTACCAACCCCTGGATTATAAACACTGTATTACTAGCCTGTACCTAACTCAGCTCTCAAATCAAGATAGGTGGAAAATTTCTGACAAGGATTTTTTTTTATTTGAAACCACCAACTTGTACAAATGCAAAAGTTCCAACAACATGGCTTGATTTTTGTAGATGTTTCTCCTGATTTCTCCTCACCTGTCCACCTGGGCCAAAGAGTGACCAAGGACCCAGGAGTCCTGACTTCCCAGCTTCCGAGCTCTTAGCAGTTCCCAAGCTTTTTGAAGTCCTCAGGTCTTATATCAGCTGCCTTCAACTTAAGACAATGAGGCCTCTGTGACCTACAGCTCAGAAACAATATGCTATAAACTAGGATCTTCCCTCTTTTCACAGAGTATTTTTTAACTCTTTGTTTTGTCAGAAATCATAACATGGTTCATTTTTTAAATATTGATGTCCTCCACAAATTGGGGGTGCTTTTTCCACCCAGTTCTGATTGCTTTCTCAAGCATGAAATGTCTGTTTTTACAGCAGGGAGATGAAAATTATGGGGGCCTAATTTTTATCATCTCAGCTGGCACTATTCCTTAACATTAACCATGGACCAGTCTGTGCATTGCAAACTGGCAAGCGGGTTTCATTCAAACTCTAGACCTACTTCCCAGTGTTCAATATGAACATTTGTATCTTGGAAAAAACATTTGAAGAAGGGTCTTCTGAAATATCTTAACTGGGAATCAGCTAACACAAGGACATAAACATCTGTGAGATGTACAAGCACGTAGAAACTATAAGCACATAGAAAATCTCATTCCCCCCGGGGTCTATGATTGCCTGAAGGCTAAATGTTGACTGTGAAAGAGGCACTCGGGCATGGACAGAAACTGTGGGTACTCCCCTTTCCTGGAACCTGTTGAGTTCTACCTAAACACTGCTCCAGAAGAAATATATTGTCTTCCAAGGACAGCAGCTGTCCTTCAAATCACAGGAACCTTTCAAAGTCATTGCAATCCATTTATATATATATACATATACACATCCTGTGTATACACATACTGTCCTGGTTTGGGCCGGGATAGAGTTAATTTTCTTCCTAATAGCAGGCATAGTGCTGTGTTTTGGATTTAGTAGGAGAAGAATGTTGATAACACACTGATGTTTTAGTTGTTGCTAAGGACTGCTTATGCTGGTCAAGGACTTTTCAGCTTCCCATGCTCTGCCAGGTACACAAGAAACTGGGAGGGGGCATAGCCAGAATAGTTGATCCAAACTGACCAAAGGGCTATTCCATACCATATGACGTCATGCTCAGTATATAAACTGGGGGGGGTTGGCCGGGGAGCAGCGATGGGTATCGGTCGGTGGGTGGTGAGCAATTGCATTGTGCATCACTTGCTTTGTATATTATTATTATTATTATCATTATTATATTGTTATTATTATCATTACTATTTTACTTTATTTCAATTATTAAACTGTTCTTATCTCAACCCAGGAATGTTTCTCACTCTTACTCCTCCAATTCTCTCCCCCATCCCATCGGGGTAGGGGGAGTGAGTGAGCGGCTGCGTGGTGCTTAGTTGCTGGCTGGGGCTAAACCATGACAAGGATGCATCAGTAAACCACATGATTTTCAGGTGAGGTTCGAACGGAGGAGAGGATTTAATAAGGGAAGGGGGAGGTTCCTGATCTGGGTGATCAGAGGGCGGATCCTGTATTTGTCCCTTCCTCTATCTGGCGTGCATGTCAGTAGTGGTCTAACTGTGCATACCACTTTCTCACTGTCTCTCGCGCAACTCCCACGGGGGGGTGGGCCCTGCCAGTACTGGTTTCAGGACCTTAAAGGGCCCTCGTAAAATGATTGGTTGCTGAGGTATAATTTTCTCAGCCTCCTGCAAAGCCAAACTAATCACAAAGAGGTTTTTTCCCAAACTGAATACCATTTTTCTGCATCTTTAAAACTGCGTAAATAAAAACCAATAGGACGTGTCGGGCCTTCAGGTCCACGTTGCCACATGTGTATTGACAGCCCATGAACTGCAAAAGTCCATTCAATGTGGAGTGGATCAGTTGGGTGTATTGGCCCTAAAGCCTGATATACCCCAGCCTCAAAAATCAATAGCTTTAAGGCTTCCTCGTGGATGTGGGTCCAATCCCAAGAGGCCCTTTTGCGTGTCAGGTCGTAATGGGGTTGGGCTATGATGGAAAAGTCTGGAATGTGTTTTCTCCAGAATACCAACAGGCCTAAGGCATGTTGGAGTTCCCTCTTGTTTCTAGGCATTTTCACTTGTTCGAGGGTAGTCAAGGTTTCAGGGGGAATACACCCCTCCACCAGATACCCAGGAACCTTACCTCCGAGGATGGGAGCTTTATCTTCTCTGTCAGAATCCAGAGTTCTAGACTCTCCAGATGAGCAATTATTTTTGTTTGGGTCTGTCCCACTACATTGGTATCAGGGCCGCCAATCAATACATCATCAATACATTGATATACCTTAACTCCCTTCTCAGTGGTAACACGGGCAAGCTCCTGAACCAGGGTGTAGTGGGCGATGGTCGGTGAATGGCAGTATCCCTGAGTAAGGCGTGTAAAAGTAAATTGCACCCCTTCCCAGGTGAAAGCAAAATGATCTCTGTCTGCTTCCTGCAAGGGAACCATAAAAACCCCATGTCTTTTACATCAATAGTTGCTAAAATCGGGTGGGCTTGTTCCTGTATAGTAGCAATCAGCTCAGCCATGTTAGGCATGGCAGCGGTCAAGGGGCCTCTGTTAGCACTTAGGCACCGATAGTCAATTGTCATTCGCCACATTCCAGTGGGTTTACTGCCTGGCCACACTGGAGAGTTATAAGGTGAGTGAGTTGGGATAATTATCCCCTTTTCCCATAACTCGATTATTACAGGGGTGATTCCCTCTCTTGCCCCTAACGGCAAGGCATAGGGTTTCACATTAACTATTTTAGAAGGAGGAAGGGCAGGCGCCGACTGTAAAAGTCTTACCTAAGCCACAGGGAGTCCGAGTTTCCATTCCCTTCCCTTTGAGTCTACCCACGCTTTCCCCTTCAATACATCCAGTCCTAAAATCTTAGTGGGCAATGAGCCTAACATCATTGTGACTTCAACCGGGGATGTATCTCCCGGCAGCCAGCACTTAACTTGGGCGGTTGGCTATGACTTAGAATTCCCAAAAGCATCGGTAACCCAGATTTGTTTCTTGTCAGCAATGATTCCATTGTGGTTAGCAACATCCGTCTGAAGAGCTGACACCTGGGCTCCTGTGTCCACCAAAAATATGACTGGAATCTTAAAGGAGCCTAGGGGAAAGGTAATCAACAAGTCTCCTTTGTCACTTTCTGTGAGCCTTCTCAAGTAGGTCCACTGGCCATCCCCCTGCTCACTTATTGGGGATGGTGGAGGGGGTTTCCCGACTCAGGGATGCTTAAATCGATCAACCCAGTTTCCAGGGGAGCGGATGGGGTTACCGTTCCATATTCCCAGGACTGGAGGAAAAGGTCCTTGGAGTTTGGGGGGGACAGGTTTCCCTTTATCTTGTCCCATCCTCTCTTCAAATGTTCCAAGTTGGGAGTGGGTAACCCATCCATCACTTCCCGAGGAATTCCTTTTGAGATGCCCTCTGCCCATAATGTAGATCTTCTATTATCGGGGGGTCACGTCGGCCTCATCGGGGGGGTGTCAAAGCTTGCATGAGGGAGCTTTTGTTTCCCCATTCCCTTCCACCCTCCTAAGATCCATCTTGAATTTGGTCTCCCCCTGGCTGGTAAATCCCATTCGCCTCCCATAATTAATTAACTCCTGCACTACTTCCCCCCATGTCATCTCCGGAGGACCTCCCCTGTGCCGGGGTCAGGGTGTTCTCAACCGATCTTGTAGTTGTACTGTGTGCAATTTCAAGGCATCGGGTAGTCCCCTTATAAGGGGATGAAACCTTTCGGGGTCTGCTGCATATTGCATGGGGGAGGGCTGCTGCGGAACCAGTAATTGATCATGCATCAACTGGAGATACGCAGTATTGACAGTAAACACCAACCTAAACTTGGAAAGCACCACGATATGCAGGGGATAAGGGGGACCCTCCCGTTGAGTCACAAGGTTCACAATAGACCCCCTTTGCTTTCTAAACTCCTTTCCAGAGAGGAGTCTAGCTGCGGCTAGGTCCAATCTTAGTCTCAGACTTGGTCAACCGTTTATGTGAATAAGGAGGCAACCCGAACCAGGGAAGCACCATGATAAGCAACATGGGTTCTAATCCAAATACTTATAAAAGGAAAGGAAAAGGAAGAAAGAGGAGAGAGACAGATATCACCACCCTTGGATCCTGCGATGTTGACGGTAAACGCGGCAGTCCTCTGGTGGTGAGCATGCTGCTCTCGGAGCGCAGGGCCTCAAGCCGCACCGGCAGCGGATGGGGAAGGCCAGTCCGGAGCAGGGGCAGCAGCAGCGTGGGGTCCTCTGGTGGGGGTGCGCCACGTGGCTCCTTGAAGTTGTGTCTTTTATAGGCCAGTCCCCACCACTAGTCTCACCCCACCCTTGAGGCTTGTTCCAGAATGTTCTCCATCTTCTGTGCAGGCGCCACTGTGGGGGGGGTGGTCGCGAGGGGTCTTTCGGGGGTCTTTCGGGTGGTTGTGAGCCCCTTCCTCAAATGAACTCTGCATAACCTTTGGCTATCAGAGGGTGGAACTGTGAATGCTCCCACACTCTCCTGGCTCCGGAGCCAATCGGCTTCTCACCTGTGGTGCTATGCAGACCCCAATTTATTACTATGGAGACCTTAACTTGTCTCTTTGCAGACCTTAACTTGCCTCACCACAATGTTTGAGACATTAACTCTTTCAGTCCCTGACAAGTAGGACATATCTTCTTTGAATTGGGACAGTTTCTCTACAGCCGAGACAAGAGAAGAAGAGATACTTTCTTTGTATTCCCGGAGTCAGCCAGCCACTTCATCCACAGCTGGTGCCTCTTCATCTTTCCAGGTCAGTACTGCCAACGAGCTGGCATATGATGCTGGTGCGTTCTGTACCACCTTCCGCCACATGGGTTGTGTGCACCTGACTTCATCTGGATCGTTGGGTAACTGCTCATTGTTCAGGTCACTATAAGTCACCTCCAGCACACCTAATTCCCTCAGGTACAGGATACCTCTCTCTGCAGTGGTCCGTTTGCCTGGGTGATATATAACATCTTCCTTGAAGGGATACCTTTCCTTCATACCTGACAGTAGTCGCCTCCAGAGGCTGAGGGCTTGTGCCCCTTTTCCAATTGCTTTGTCAATGCCCCCTTCCCTAGAAAGGGATCCCAGCTTCTTGGCTTCCTTACCCTCTAAATCCAGGCTACTGGCCCCGTTATCCCAGCATTGGAGCAGCCAGGTGATGATGTGCTTGCCTGGACGATGACTGAAGTCTTTTCGCATATCTCACAGTTCACTCAGGGATAGGGATCGGGTGGTTACCATCTCATTTATGGGTTCTGCCTCTTCTTCCTCCTGTTCTCGTGATGGCCCTGGTTCGTCTTCTTGCCTTTCTAAATGAGCTGATCTTCTTGTGTATTTTTTCTTCTGTATAGGGGCAACTGATACCAGCACAGGTTGGTTCTCTGGTTCAGCCACAGTGCCTGTCACTGGGGTTGGAGTGGCTGCAGTGCCTGTGGTGGGGGTTGGAGTGGCCACAGTGCCTGTCGTTTTATCATCAGATCCAGAGACCTTCTCTTTCTTTTTAAGGTACTGTTGAACAGGTCTCGATAGGCATGGGCCATTCCCCAGCATGTTGCAATGATTTGTGTCTCTCTGGAGTTACCAGGGTGACAACATACTTTTTCCAAATACTTTACTAGTTCTTCAGGATTCTGCATATGTTCAGGAGTGAAGTTCCAAAACACGGGAGGTGCCCACTGTCCTAGGTACTTGCCCATACTATCCCACACACCCTGCCACTCATAACTCTCCAGCCTTGGGGCAGTTCTCTGGATGATATTCTTAAAGTGCTTACTAACCTTAGTAAAAAACAAAACAATATTCCCAAGAAACACCAATAAATGTATCTTAACTGTCCAAGGATGATCAAGATACTGAAAAGATATTGTAATGAAGGAGGAAACATCATAGAAGATGCCATTCTGTATTTCCTCCATAAAAAGCCTCTCAGAGGAAGATGTATAATTGCTACTTGTCTCCATGAGGTGGTACCCGAAGTACAGTAATGACTTGTGTATGAAACCCAAATACAAAAGAATGATCAAGGTCAGTGTTTTAATAACAAATCTCCCAGGCAAAACATCAGTAATCACTGCAGAGCACAGCAAACTGCAAAAAACACCACCAATCTTTAACATGTACAGCAAAAAAAGGAGCATGGTGCAGATCAGATGAACTAATATCGAGAACAGATGAATCAATGTTATGTCCCACCACTGCTAACACAGTCCTCGATAAGCTCTGGTTAATCTGTTATTATTGCAAACCCTTCGTGCCCCACATTGGGCGCCAAAAAGGACTGTCGTGGTTTAACCCTGGCCAGCAACTAAGCACCATGCAGCCGCTCGCTCACTCCCCCTGCCCCGGTGGGATGGGGGAGAGAATTGGAGGAGTAAGAGTGAGAAACACTCCTGGGTTGAGATAAGAACAGTGTAATATTTGAAATAAAGTAAAATAGTAGTAGTAGTAATAATAACAATAATATATAAAGCAAGTGATGGACGATGCAACTGCTCACTACCCGCCGACCAATACCCAGACAGTCCCCGAGCAGCGATTGCTGCCCCCCAGCCAACTCCCCCCAGTTTATATACTGAGCATGACGTCATATGGTATGGAATATCCCTTTCGTCAGTTTGGATCAACTATTCTGGCTGTGCCCCCTCCCAGTTTCTTGTGCACCTGGCAGAGCATGGGAAGCTGAAAAGTCCTTGACTAGCATAAGCAGTCCTTAGCAGCAACTAAAAACATCAGTGTGTTATCAGCATTATTCTCCTACTAAATCCAAAACACAGCACTATGCCTGCTATTAGGAAGAAAATTTACTCTATCCCAGCCGAAACCAGGACATATATTGAACAGAACTGGCCCTAGAATTGAGCCCTGAGGAACACCACTGGTGACCAGTTGCCAGCCATATGAAGCCCCATTCACTACAACTTTTGAGCCCCACCCTTCAGCCAGTTCTTCACCCAGCGCACTGTGCACCTGCTCATCCTACAGTTGGACAACTTGTCCAGAAGGATGCTGTGAGGGACAGTATCAAAAGCCTTACTAAAATGCAGAAAAACCACATCCGCTGCCTTCCCTTCATCCACTAGGCAGGTGACCTATAGAAGGATATCAAATCAGTTAAACAGGTGTTTCCCTTTGTGAACCCATGTGGACTGTGCCTGATGATTGCATTGTTCTTTAAATGCCTTTCAGTAGTACCCAGTATGATCTTCTCCATAATTTGTCCAGGGACTGAGGTTAGACTAACAGGTCTGTAGTTTCCTGGGTCTTCCCTCATGCCTGTCTTGTAAATTGGAATATTGGCTAGCTTCCAGTCAGCAGGGACCTCCCCAGACTCCCAAGACCTTTGGCAGATGATCTAGAGGGGTCCTGCCATAGCATCCCCTAGCTCCTTCAGTACTTTGGGATGAATCCCATCAGGCCCCATGGACTTGTGAACATTCAGCTGATACAGCAGGTCCCTTACAATTTCTGTGTCCACAAATGGAAAGTCACTGTTCCCACACTCGTGGTCCTCCAACTCAGGGGACCAGGCAGCCCAAGGTCTGTCAGTATTATTAAAGACTGAGGCAAAAAAAGCTTTGAATGCCTCTGCTTTTTCTTCATCCCTGTTAGTCAGGTGACCATCTTCAACAAATATCAGTCCAATGTATTCTTTAGACCTCCTCTTGCTATTAACATACTTAAAAAAGCCTTTCTTGTTGTCTGATACAACACTGACCAGTTTCAACTCTAATTGAGCTCTGGCCTTTCGTGTCTTCTCCCTGCATATACGAACCACATCTCTGTAATCTTCCTGCGAAGCCTGACCTCGCTTTCAGAGATCATGCAATTTCTTTTTCCTCTTGAGCTCCATCAAGGAGTTCCCTGTTCAGCCAAGCTGATCTTCTGCCCCACTTGCTTGACTTGCGACACCATGGGATTCCCTGCTCCTCTGCTTCTAAAAGGTGGTTCTTAAAAACTGACCAGCACTCGTGGACTCCTATGCCCTCAAAAGCAGATTCCCAGAGGTCACTGCTAACTAGCTCCCTGAATAGCTTAAGGTTTTCTTTCTTGAAGTCCAGGGTAGCAACTCTGCTGTCCTTTTTTCTCATTACACCAACAATTTTAAACTCAACCATTTCATGATCACTGTGGCGAAGACAGCCACCTCCCATCACATCTCCCACAAGTCCTCCTCTATTCACAAATAGCAAGTCTAGGAGGGCATCTTTCCTAGTTGGCTCACTGAGTGCTTGTGACAAGAAGTTATCTCCCACAAACTTCCAGAATTTCCAAGACCTGCTCGTCACAGCAGTGTGATATTCCCAATTCATGTCTAGGAAGTTGAAATCTCCCATAAGGACATGGGCTACTGATCCAGAGATTTCTCCTAATTGCCTATAGAATAACTCATCAGTGCTAACATCCTGGCTGGGTGATCGGTAGTAAACACCCATTACAACATCTCCTTTGTTTTCCATCCCCTTAATCCTCACCCAAAGGCTCTCTACCACATCACCACTAACTGTAAGGGCTGTACAAACCTCTCCCTTACATACAGTGCAACACCTCCACCTCCCCTGCCCTGCCTATCCCTCCTGAACAGCCTGTAGCCCTCCATCCCAGCATTCCAATCATGGTACTCATTCCACCAAGTCTCACTAATACCAATAATATCATAGTTCTGTGTGGTGGGTTGACCCGGGCTGGATGCCAGGTGCCCACCTAGCCACTCTGTCACTCCCCCTCCTCAACTGGACAGGGGAGAGAAAATATAATGAAAAGCTCATGGGTTGAGATAAGGACAGGGATATCACTCACCAATTACCATCACAGGAAAAATGGACTCGACTCGGGGAAATAAATTTAATTTGTTACCAATCAAAACTGAGTAGGGTATGAGAAATAAAACCAAATCTTAAAACACCTTCCCCCCACCCTTCTTCCCGGGCTCAACTTCACTCCTGATTTCTCTACCTCCTCCCCCCGAGTGGTGCAGAGGGATGGGGAATGGGAGTTGCAGTCAGTTCATCACACATTGTCTCTGCCACTCCTTCCTCCTCACACTCTTCCCCTGCTCCAGTGTGGGGTCCCTCCCACGGGAGACAGTCCTCCATGAACTTCTCCAACGTGAGTCCTTCCCATGGGCTGCAGTCCTTCTGGAGCTGACTGCTCCAGCATGGGTCCCCTATGGGATCACAAGTCCTACCAGCAAACCTGCTCCAGCATGGGCTCCTCTCTCCTCAGGTCCACAGGTCCTGCCAGGAGCCTGCTCCAGCCTGGGCTTCCTACAGGGTCACAGCCTCCTTTGGGCACATCCACCTACTCCGGTGTGGGGTCCTCCACAGGCTGCAGGTGGATATCTGCTCCACCGTTAACCTCCATGGGCTGCAGGGGGACAGCCTGCTTCACCATGGTCTTCATCACAGGCTGCAGGGGAATCTCTGCTCTGGCCCCTGGAGCACCTCCTCCCCCTCCTTCTTCACTGATCTTGGTGTCTGCATAGTTGTTCCTCTCACATATTCTCACTCCTCACTCCAGTTGCTGTTGCACAGCAGGGCTTTTCCCCCCTTCTTAAATATGTTATCACAGAGGCACTACCACCATCGCTGATTGGCTCAGCCTTGGCCAGGGGCTGGCATTGAATACATATGTATTATGAATACATATGTATGTGGCTGGCTATGCTGTGACACATTGACTAGGAAAACCACCTGTAAATCCCATTAATATATGAATGCATTTGATTCTGGAGCTACCCTTTTACTGGAAAAGTTAGAACAAATCAACAAATAATTTTTAAGGTATCTCACGTGTTCAAACTGAAATATAGTGAAGATGTAAAATCAGACTTTAAATAACTGGGAGGTGATGAGGCTCACCCTTTTCAGAGTTATTTTTAGCAATGTTGTGTAGTTTCTATTATTTAAATAAATGTGTGCAGACAGTGAAATGCTAACTAACCACTTTGCACTTGTAGCTCACAACATTTATAATAAAGTATTATCACCCCAAATGAAATACCCAGATAAAGATGAGAATGGTGAGCCTGTTTCAGAAAGTAACTTGTGACTCATGCCATTGAGTCATATGGCAGAGGATTTATCCAGAACAGATGATGGGTGCCATGACCCCCAGTGAATGCCATGCCTGGCAACAGTGCTGGTCATTCATACTGTTTCCTCAGGGGTCCAGAGCTGATATTTCAGAAAGAAAGAAAGATAAGCATTACCTGTGTGCTATGAGTGAGACTTTAAAAAACATACTGTATAACTGCCTCTTAAATAAATGTACAACTCATATCAAGTGGGAGAAGAGAGCTCCAAATTCAAATGGACAAAATTGCATCTAAGTTTCCCAGCTTTCTCTTTCATGTTGGGTATGTGTTTCTAAAGAGCTGAAGGCTACAAATAGGAAGCAAGGACTTGGGGAGACTTCGGGCTTACCCAGCTGGCTGAATCTGGGGTGAATGCTTTGGAAGACTCCACCCTGCCAGTGTATCATCTCCTTCTACTGTAAATACATAGCTTGGAAGTTTTCATTTCTTTGACTGTCTGAGATTATGTTTAATCACCAGTTCTTCTTTGTGCTCCCTCAAATAGATTTTACAGAATCAATTAGTTTTAGGTAAGACAAATGTACTTTAATTATGTTCTCCTTATACATGCTAGGTTTTATTTAATAAAAGAAAAAAATCAATGTAAAGAGTGTAAGAAAATTTTGTGTATAGTTTCCTGCAATACATATTACCCTTGATATTTGTAATTTCCATATTTGCAATGCTGAGAGGGAAATATTGCTGTAATATTATGAGCACAAAAGCTACAAGGCTATTATATATTCTCATTCTCATGTGTGGTGTTGTCCTGGTTTTGGCTGGGATAGAGTTAATTTTCTTCCTAGTAGCTGGCATAGTGCTGTGTTTTGGATTTAGTAGGAGAAGAATGTTGATAACACACTGATGTTTTAGTTGTTGCTGAGTACTGCTTATGCTAGTCAAGGACTTTTCAGCTTCCCATGCTCTGCCAGGTGCACAAGAAACTGTGAGGGGGCACAGCCAGAATAGTTGATCCAAACTGACCAAAGGGCTATTCCATACCATATGACGTCATGTGCACTATATAAACTGGGGGGAGTTGGCTGGGGGGTAGCGATCGCTGCTTGGGGACTGGCTGGGCATTGGTTGGCAGGCAGTGAGCAGTTGCATCACTTTTTTTTTCCCCTGGGTTTTGTTTCTCTGTCTCTCGTTGTTCTCTTTTTCATTACAATTTTTATTACTATTATCTTTATTATTATTATTTTATTTCAAATATTAAACTGTTCTTATCTCAACCCATGAGTTTTCTCACTTTTACCCTTCCGATTCTCTCCCCCATCCCACCAGGGGGGGAGGGTGAGCGAGTGGCTGTGTGGTGCTTGGTTGCTGACTGGGGCTATTGTATATTCTGGCCAGCAGCTAACAGTACAATTACATTGATCATGTGGTAGCCAGAGGCCATATCTTTCCTTGGCAGCTCTTGGTGTTAATTCTTAATGACACTAGAAAAAAAGGTGGATGTGCTGTCTTGTAACTGTGGAAAGGATAAAACTCCAGTGCTACAAAACTTTTTTTATATATATTCTGAAACCATACTGTCCACATGCAGATTTGATTGGAGGTTTTGGATTTAGTTATCAGTATCACAAAACCAATACCCTGTTATTTCTAATAATTATGATTTTTGTTATGATAATACATAGGAGCCAACTGCAAATGGAGCACTGTAAGACTAACTTCTATACAGACGTGGATTCCTGGGCAGCCCCTGCTTTTTTAAGCACGGTCTGTCTATTCAACACAGTAACTTCTCAGCTCCTCTTGCATCATGTCTTAGAGTTTTGGAAAGGTTCCCTGTGACTGATTACATATACTTCTTTAAACTAGATTCAAATGTCAGTGCCTAGGCTTATAAATATTGGCCCCTCTCCATAAAAGTATGTTTTATCACAGATTATAGACATTAGAAAATAAACGATGGAAAAGAGCTATGATATCATCTTGTCTCTTGTCTCTCCCCATGAGTGTAAGGTTGTTTTCTACAGTATATGTCAGGCAGCTTTGTTCTTTCTAGTTTAAATGACTCTCAGGCTTTCATCAGACTCTTTTACGGTCTTATTTATCTTACTACCATGACAACTATCCAGATATACAGCCTACATTTTACTATGCTGTGTTTCATCCCACTATTTTGAATTGTTGTCCTTCCTTCTAAGTAAAGAATCAGGATCTCTTTGTGTTCTTGGGAAGTGCAAAAAATTCTGGACTTAAGGTGATGAAAAATCCTAAGTAGACAGAAAATGTAAGTGGGTCTCAAGTGCATCCAATTGAAACTCTCTCAAACAACTATGGTGCCCAGCAGAATGCAAACGTGTCCAACTCAAAACAGAGCAAGAAAATAGTTAGATATTTTCCAATAGTTTCTTTAAAATGATCTTTCTCATTGTCATTTTCTATTTCTTTTTACTGCATTCTGTGCACATCATCTCTTCAGATTCAATAGATAAAATTGAATATCATTTGAATAGCAATTGAATGATTACTCTTATAAAAGTATGTCTGTTGTGGTTTTTTTTCTATTAGTGCCTTTTTAATCAACTGGTTTAAAAAACACTTCCATGTTAACACTCATGCTTGCACTCTCAGCATTCTACCTCTGACCTTGGTCTAACACAGTTACTTGTCCTCCAAAGCATTCTGCTTCATGCACCAACATGCCCTTCAGAAAAAGTCTAGTGGACAGGCCACTCTAATTAACAAGAAGTGTTATCTAACTAAGCTCATTAGACACCATAATCCTGACTAAAATATCCAGGCGACCAACATTTAATGGGATGAGTAAAAACATGGATCCAAAGAAAATCTGCATTTTTAATTGTTCTCAAATAATAAAATATTGCTTTTTACATCTGAAGACTTTTCACAAATAGCATTACCTACAAAGAAACAGGAGACTTCACAATAGATTTTTAGGCAACTGTACCATCTTATATGCCCTCAATAGCATTTCAAATAAGCGTATTATGTATTAGACAGATATCAATTGTACGTATATATTAGGTTGGCTGCTATATATGTGTGTGTAAATGTGTATGGGGAGGGTGATGTATACATACATATATATATGTAGGCTGTCTGTTGTGTTTATGGGATGCTTAGCATCCAGGAGAAAGAAATATTGACTAGAACACCAAATTAGTTGCAACACTGCCAACTTTTGTGGAACTAAAAGAATCAAAGCTTGAGGAGTGCTGTATCCCATAAAAAAAATGGTATACCCTGTCCTTTTCACCTCTTGCCACTTTGGCTCTACTTGTTCTGGCACTGTGAACATATACTTTCAACCACACAGTGTATGGCCCAGTGACTCCTGGGGGTATATTTGATCCACCTCTGATAACAGCTCTGTAAAAGCAAAACATGCCCAAAGCAAAACGTGACAGCAGATTGCACAGAAATGGCCTTACTGTAAGCTAGAGTTTGCCAGTGTTTGCTAAGCAATTTTAAGTATGCTAAGCTTTCTAGCCTCTTTAGAGTCTAAGAAAGAACTCTATCCATCTTCTCTCCTCTCTTGACTACCCTCCTACTAGAAGAAAAGCAAACCTGCTCTAAGATACTTCAGAAGCCTTTCTGGCATCATGACAGATACTAATGGCAGGTATTTCATACTATAACCTGTGGCTGCTCTTCTTCATTTCTTTTAGTAATTACTGGTCTAAATTAATCACTGCCAGAACTCCATTGATTCAGTAGCAGACGCTCCAAGATAAATCTATCCCCCATGTTTAAGCAGCTGCTGTACCTGCTCTGGCTCAGCTCTACATTGACAATGTGGTCCTGAGAAAATGCTCATAGAAATATCTGCATCCCATTCCCTCTGTTACAGAAGTATGTATTTCAGGAAGGTATTTTCAAAACATCCCTCAGTCTGTCTCATTTCATGGCCCTCAGCTGTAAAAATTTGACAGAGAAAATCCATTTGTTTCTACTGCAAACAATCACCATTTTCATAGAATCATAGAATCATTCAGGTTGGAAAAGACCTTTAAGATCATCAAGTCCAACCATTAACCTAACATTACCAAGTCCACCACAAAACCAATTAAGGGTAGAGTAATAATTAATTTCATGTTTCCTGGCTTGGTGGCTGGATTGTTTTTTAATGAAAGTAAAACTAGAATAGAATCATTAAGGTTGGAAAGGACCTCTAAGATCATCAGTAAAACCGTCAACCCAACACCGCCATGCCCACTAAACCATGTCCCAAATTGCCACGTCTACACGTTTTTTGAACACCTCCAGGGATGGTGACTCCACCACCTCTCTGGGCAGCCTGTTCCAATGCTTGACTACCCTTTTCATGAAGAAATTTTTCCTAATATCCAATCTAAACCTCCCCTGGCGCAGCCAGAGGCTGTTTCCTCTCGTCCTATCGCTAGCTACTTGGGAGAAGAGACCAACACCCACCTCACCACAACCTCCTTTCAGGTAGTTGTAGAGAGTGATAAGGTCTCCCCTCAGCCTCCTCTTCTCCAGACTAAACAGCCCCAGTTCCCTCAGCTGCTCCTCATAAGATTGGTTCTCTTGACCCTTCACCAGCTTTGTGGCCCTTCTCTGGACACACTCCAGCACCTCAATGTCCTTCTTGTATTGAGGGGCCCAAAACTGGACACAGTATTCCAAGTGCAGCCTCACCAGTGCCAAGTACAGGGGGATGATCACCTCCCTGCTCCTGCTGGCCACACTATTCCTGACACAATCCAGAATGCTGTTGGCCTTCTTGGCCACCTGGGCACACTGCTGGCTCATGTTCAGCTGGCTGTCCACCAACACCCCCAGGTCCTATTCCGCCAGGCAGCTTTCCAGCCACTCTTCCCCAAGCCTATAGCATTGCATGGGATTGCTGTGACCAAAGTGCAGGACCCGGCACTTGGCCTTGTTAAACCTCATACAGTTGGCCTCGGCCCATCGGTCCAGCCTGTCCAGGTCCCTCTGCAGGGCCATCCTACCCTCCAGCAGATCGACACTCCCACCCAGTTTGGTGTCATCTACAGACTTACTGAGGGCCCACTCAATCCCTTCATCCAGATCATTGATAAAGATATTGAACAAGACTGGCCCCAAAACAGAGCCCTGGGGAACACCGCTTGTGACCGGCCGCCAACTGGACTTAACTCCATTCTCCACTGCTCTCTGGGCTCTGCCACCCAGCCAGTTTATTACCCAGCGAAGGGTACGCCCATCCAAGCCATGAGCTGCCAGCTTCCCAAGGAGAATGCTATGGGAGACTGTGTCAAAGGCTTTGCTGAAGTCCAGGTAGATGACAGCCACAGCCTTTCCTTCATCCACCAGGTGGGTCACCAGGTCATAGAAGGAGATCAGGTTGGTCAAGCAGGACCTGCCTTTCATGAACCCATGCTGGCTGGGCCCAATCCCCCGGTTGACTTGCACATGCCTGTTGAGTTCACTTAATATGAACCGCTGCATAATCTTCCCCGGCACCAAGGTCAGGCTGACAGGCCTGTAGTTCCCCAGATCCTCCTTCCAGCCCTTCTTGTAGATGGGCGTCACATTGGCAAGCCTCCAGTCATCAGGGACCTCCCCTGTTAACCAGGACTGCTGATAGATGATGGAAAGTCGCTTGGTGGATCCCATCTGGCCCCATAGACTTGTGATTGTCCAGGTGGCATAGCAGGTCGTTAACTGCTTCCTCCTGGATTATGGGGGTTCCATTCTGCTCTCTGTCCCTGTCTTCCAGCTCAGGGGGCTGAAAACCCTGGAGATGACTGGTCTGGCTATTAAAGAGAGAGGCAAAGAAGGCGTTAAGTACCTCAGCCTTTTCCTCATCCTTGGTGGCAATGTTCCCCTCTGCATCCAACAAAGGATGGAGATTCTCCTTGGCTCTCTTTTTGTTGTTAATGTGTTTGTAGAAAGATTTTTTATTATCTCTTACAACAGTGGCCAGATTGAGTTCTAGCTGGGCTTTTGCCTTTCTAATTCTCTCTCTGCATGACTTGTTTTGCTGTTCTGCACTATGGCAGACCCACCAAACTGAAAACATCTACACTGGCTGCTGGCTTAAGCAATATCTGTGTAAAAGCTACCGGACCAGAACCTCAGAGGAATGTAGGTCCCTGAGCATCACTGACAGAGATTTATAAAATAAGGAATACTGCAGAGAATAACAATCACTGTTTCTGATAGTACAAGATTACTGGGCACAACAATTTTAACCATGTAATTTAGGATGATGTAGAAGCCAAAATCATATGCAAGTCCAATAACACAACAGACAAACTGATGAGGAATAGATCCACTGACTACAGTTATCTGTGATCTGGACACAACCTCTAGCACAGGCAGTCTCTAAAACACTGATTGCTGGAAACTAGGAGGGCATACCAGAGAAAGTTTTTTCTTTATCTGCTCAGTTCCTACACTTCTAAGCACCTGCTGCCCACTGTTGCTGGAGAAAGCACACTAGAGGAGATGGCTTACTGGTCTCACAAATACCATAGTTCATGTAGTCTCAATATCTTTGAAGATAAAGGCCCCCAGTGCCTTTGTCATCATGTAGTATGGATCAGACCTCATTAAGCCCCTGCTCAGACAAGTCATCCTTCCAGACAGGTACACAGTCTTAATTGACCCAAGGATGCATATCTGTGTTCTTGGTCTTAATTTTAGACAATTGTTCCTGGCTGTAGAGTTTTGATGGAGTGATTTCACATGGCCCCACCTGGACTGAGTTATAAATCTGCCATGGATTAAGCAGAGCTCACTGCAGCCATGGGATGGATTGGAGAGGCTGCACAGCTGCTCCCCTTGCATGTGACATGAAGCATGTGCCACATACGAGGAGCAGGGACTCCTGCCCTCTCCCCACCATCCACCAGCAAATCTCCTCCTGGATTAAGCAAGTTCAGTAAAAAGTTGTCTGTTATCTGGCTTTATTTCATACAGATCTCCTTCTTTCTGCATCTGAGCCCACTGCAATATCTTTTTTGGTGAACTTCTATAATCTGTCTTAGCTTCCAGTTAAAGATTGGTAAAGGCCCTACTGTGTGCCTGTGTGCAAATACAATGTGTGTTTGTGTGTGTGTATGTATGTATGATTTTTGCAAATCTCAGTAGGCAAATGACTGTAAACTGTTGTTCATCTTGTTTGAGTGGTCATCTAAGGGCATTATGTCTAACAAAATTTACTTGCTAAAATGCTTCCTGGGAATTGTTAAAGCTCCATCCCTGCTTGCATAAATTTAAATTCCTGCAGGGTCAGAGTTGTCCTAGAAGATTTATGTGTACTTGTCAATTTAGAAAAAAACATAGAAAACTCAGAAAAGTAGATGATGACTGATATTTTAGAAAGCAGATTAATAAAGGCCAGCCAAAATTTCTCATTTGTCCATAGAGACTCATGACATTTTCATGATTTGCAGACATGATAATTTCATATGCAGCTGTCAAGACAGTTGTGGATTACAACCATCCTCGCAAGTCACAGGAAACCAATTCTGAAATACAAAAAAATATTTGCAAAGGACTTTCTTTACTATTCAGCCAACTTTAATGTTAACACATACAAATCAAGCATGCCTTTTCCTATACTTAAAACTATCTTGGCCTATTCCATAGGACTCTCCTTTTCTAATAATGAAGGTAGTTGTTATATTTACTTCTACACAGCCCTATCCACTCCTGATAATGTTATAAATAATAGCTTAGGACTTACAGACTGCCAAAGTGACTCTAGTTAGGAAAGAAGAAGCTATACAACATGTAAAAGTGCTATAATTTCAAAATAATTCGAGAACAGAAACATGCTCAAAGAACTTTAAAACACTTCTGCCTTTAGTCAGTCACATAGCAAATCACAAAAACACTTTTACAGTCTTGCATGGTTTTTTCAAGGTTGTTAAAAAATTTCAAGTTGTTTTGCAAAGTCTTTGTGAGGGATGAAGGGATAGGTCTGTAGGGTGTTTATTTTTAGTGCCTGAGTTAAGTGAGAAAACAGCCATCACTGCCTTTGCACACTTCCCTCTAGCCATTGCCTTTCTGCTGCTGGATACCACAGCGCTGCCCCAAAACTGGATGAGTGAGACCGGGCTGCAAGAGTTTGGCATAACCCAGGGGTTGCAGGATGCATCTCTGTACTGTTTGGTGGAGACAAAGCCTCAGACAGAGCTGCATGCATGCCTGCTGGACACAACATAGGACCGTCACCCCACTAACACTAATTCTGCCAAAACACACATCCCACAAGCTGCAGAAAGCTGCGGTGCCTCCAGGGCTGCTCCCCAGCTGCCCTTTGGTACCTTGTTTCCAAAGGCATTAAACAATGGGTGTTATGTGTGCCTGCCATTTTGTTCTGCTTGGGAAACAGTACAGTTTGCACCCAGCAGGTGCTTTGAGGCAGTGAGGGCAGGGCGTGGCAGTGGAGCCTGTGGGCAGGCTGGAGATGTGCTCTTGCCCTCATATCCTACCCACCAGCCAGTGGTGAGCACAGCAGTCGATTGGAGGAGCATCCCAAACAAGAGGCACACAGTCTGTCAGGAAAAACAGAATTACTGGGGGTGTGGGGAATGCTCGCTTTTGTCTATATACTCCCCTGCTGTCCTGAACACGCTGTAGACACCTCAGCTAGGTAAAGGGTTTGTGCAAGCATACAAACATGTGTGATTCGATAGCCCAGGCTGATGCCCAGGATGGGGGCGAGCCCAGAGGGGAGGGAGCTTGCTGGGAGCCTGAACCAGGTGAGGGGTTGCTTTGCCTAGGAGCGGCTGCACAGCCACGCTGCTGCCTGCAGGCATAGACCATCCCTGACACCAGCTGGCTGCCGTTGCATCTGCAGCCACCAGCTTGCCCAGGCCAGGCTGGGCCAGCAAACATGGCATTGCCATTACTTACAGTTTCTGCCATGAAAGCTGTCTTCTCAGCCAGATACCTGTAGCAAAGACATTTCCCTACCAGCTATGTCTCCAAAGAAGCTGTGCACGTTTGCCTTTTACTTAGCTAATAGTTGTGTTCATTCTTTTCCAGGATTTTTTTTTTACTTTAAGTCTGCCTAACCACACTGAAAAACATTTCCCTCTCTCTGAAAAAAATCTGAAGCACATCAGTTTTGGCAGGAAGGTCTGTGCTTGTTTAACCTTTGGGGAGGCATGCCTAGAGTGCAAGATGGGAAGGAAGCCGTGGGGTTTCGTATGTCACCTGTTGTGCCACGGAAAACCCAACACAATGCACAGCGCTGGGCTGCATGCTGGGCTAAGCGGCATGGCCCACTGTGCAGGTGCTGCTGCATCCCCCACAGATGCCAAGCTAATTGCTGCCTGGGGTCAAACCGTACTACTGCAAAGTCTGGTTTCATGCCTTGGTCATGCCCTGGAGGCACGCTCCTATATTTGGAGCTGTACAAAACTGCGCTGGTTATGCAGTGGTAGCTTTCCATTGGTGTATTTTTACTGTCCCCCCAAAGACAAAAGGGGAAAGGCACAGTCCTGCATCTGACCTCCTTGTCTGCGGTGCCAGGTATCCCTGAGCAAGCCACAAAGGAGCAGCCCACACTGTTTTCTGAACAGTGGGACTGCAGTTCTTCCAGCTTTTAGTTAAAGTTGCAGCTGTTTGAGGTACCCTTGGCACCTCCTCTCATCTGCTCTCCTGTTCCCATTCCTGCACATCTATGTGGAGTCAAGAAGAAACTGGGCTTTTTCAGGATAAGAGGCCTAAAATTTCAGTGCTATACACAGAGATCACAGGACACTTCTTCAGTTCATATCATGCTGAACTCAGCCCACAACATAGGACTATTTAGGAAAAATATTTACAGTGCTTAATCTGAGAATTATCTTCTGACCAACATATCTGGAGGTTTCAATTACATTTGTAGAGGAAAATTTCCTCTTAGAACCATAGGATCATAGAATCATTTAGGTTGGAAAAGACCTTTAAGATCATCCAGTCCAACCATTAACCTAACATTACCAAGTCCACCACTAAACCAATTAAGGGCAGAGTAGCAATTTCATGTTTCCTGGCTTGGTGGCTGGATTATTTTTAATGAAAGTAAAAACTAGGAATCATTAAGGTTGGAAAGGACCTCTAAGATCATCAGTAAAATCGTCAACCCAACACCACCATGCCCACTAAACCATGTCCCCAAGTGCCACGTCTACACATTTTTTGAACACCTCCAGGGATGGTGACTCCACCAGCCTCACCAGCGCTGAGTACGGGGCACAATCACCTCCGTGCTCCTGCTGGCCACACTATTTCTGATACAAGCTAGGATGCTGTTGGCCTTCTTGGCCACCTGGGCACACTGCTGGCTCATGTTCAGCCAGTTGTCAACCAGCACCCCCAGGTCCTTTTCAGCCAGGGTGCTTTCCAGCCACTCTTCCCTAAGCCTGTAGCATTGCATGGGGTTGTTGTGACCCAAGTGCAGGACCTGGCACTTGGCCTTGTTGAACCTCATACAGTTGGCCTCGGCCCATCAGTCCAGCCTGTCCAGGTCCCGCTGCAGGGCCATCCTACCCTTAAGCTTCTTTTGCTACCCTTGTGCTTATTTTGCCCATGTATATATGTAGGATATAGTGGACAGACGCTCCAAGCTGAAAAATGTGTGACTGCATTAGTACAATGCTGGGCTTGAGCTAACAAATCAGGCTTGTCTTTGTGTCAGAGCACAAATCAAGCAAGTTTGTGCCTGTCCATCATATGCAGAATAAACACACACAGTTTTCAATTAGTCCCAATGAGCTTCCAGTTTCTCTTGCCAGTTAAAGAATTCACATAGTTTAAGGCCACACTTTGACCCATTTGGAATGGTTTTTAAACTCAGGAAAGGTCCTCTGAAGTTCAAAAATTACTTCATATAAATCCACTTGTCCGTAGCAAAATATGGTTTCTACATTTCTGTTGCACACTGATTCTAGCGATCACAGTAAGAAATGAGCAAACTTTACAACAGCCCTCCTGCAAACATCCACTCAATCATTTAAAACCACATCAGTTCCGTGTGCAAATCTTTTGCTTTCTATGAATAACTGATGAATATTATTAGAATATTATTGTTTCCAGTAAACTGGAACAGCAGAGCCTATGAGAGCAGACTGCGGCATAACACAGAAATCTCCCAATTTAGTATTTAACCTATAAGGCCACCCTTGCTCCCCTAGCCAGGATATCGAGTGACCCAGCACTGGCTTGCCATGGCCATTTGGAAGCCCTTTGCTAGTCCCAGGACTGCTAGCCGGGTATGTGACCCCACTCTGGCCTTCCAAGTGACCTCTACAATGCACTTCACCTCGGTGACTTTTCCTGACCTTTCTATGTCTTGTCTAGGTAGACTGGAAAATCTTGGGATCACAAAAGGGTTTCAGGATGGTTTTCAGCCCTGCATGACACCATGGGAGCCCAGCACTTGCTTGGCCCTCCCAGTACCACCATAATTTCACAATTACAGTATCTATTGTACAGGTAGAGAGGGGCTTCCATAAATAGGTCTTATAAGTCTGGGAACTATCCTGGCTACATCAAAGCAATAATAAATGCTACTGCAATCTGGAGTCCTGCTGGGTTGCAGATTTGATGTGCCTTCAGTACCGGTAATAGTGTAAGTCTTCAAAAGGATGATGTTGTTTTGTCCAGTGTGCTTGGCTTTCTTCTGAACTTACTTCTGATGCTGTGGCCTACTCAGCTGCTTAACTTCAAATTCTGACAGCGAGTACATACGTATATTGAGATACCATTTAAAAGTTTGCATTTTTGTTTGAGTTTCATTGGCACACAGTAAAATTGCCACTTCCATGTAATTATAATACCAAACCACAGACCTGTGTGCTCCATTGCTACTAATGCACTTGTCACCTTGCAAACCTGAAGTAAAGCTCATAATCTGGGATGAGATATCAACAGGAGTCCTAGGTATGAAAAGAATACAGGACTAAGCCCTTTGTGCCACAATTTGCAGTTTGTATGTTACAGACACCTATTTTTTTTCTCACATCTGGGGCTTTGACAAACCCTGGCAATAAATGTAAAATATTTCTAATCAAAGACTTTAATGGACACATACCTTCAATTATCCCAAACACATAAAAGACAGAGGTCATCAGCTCATTTACTCCACATTACACACCTCACTGTAATCACGCTGAAGAGAGTCAGAGGAACAGCTTCTGATGCAACATTGTGCAGCTGCGTTATTTACCTGTTTACATCTGGACTACCCCGGTCATTGCTAAAGCTGCACAAGTAATTATCTGGCATGTGTCATTGCATTGCACTTACTTTTGCTTGTACATGCTGGAGTTAATGTACAGTAGGAAAATGATCAGCAACTGAAAAGATAAACTGGTTCCAGGTTGTAGTTGTAAATAGAAAAATTGCATAGGACAATAAGAAGACATGAATGGAGGAAGCAAAAAGTTTTTCTCCTGGCATGGTGTAAAATCTGATGCTCAGCTTTTTAATGACATCTGTCATTGCAATGTGGCCCAGTCCAGACACTTTTCTTCATGTTACTATTTTGTCCAGCAACCACTTTACTTTTCCTATGTATAAATCTGATTTGTCACTGATTGTGGCCGTGCCTTGACAACTTCCCCACTATGCCAGCCAGCTTCCCTGAAGCATGCTACATCCCCAGCCAGGTGGTGAGATGTCTGGGTAAGGGCTGTAAGCAATTTCTGGGTTTTCACAGGTCAGACAGGAGGGGCCAGCATCCCAAAGACATGCACTTACTCTGGCACAGAAACACCCACCATTATATGAAACTGAAATCATTAGAAATAGCACTATGTGAAGATATGGGTGTGGGATTTAAACTTGTTATTGTCCTCTGATTTCTGCATTAAGAATCAGAGAAGCAGATTCAAAGAAACAGTACTAGAAAGAAGGTTTGTGCTTCTGTGGCTTGCTGCAGAAAAAAGAGGAAGCCTGGCTGGCTGGTATCAGTATATTGTAAGCATTAATGAGGAACAGAGGAGATTTGTATGATATAATAATCCTATGACACAATAAATAGATTCCTGTTGTTTCTACAAACAAAGCTAATTGGACTGGATGCTTTATATTTGCCTTTCACATAATAAAAAAGTGCCCAGAAGCAGGAGATGAACTAGTTTCCTTATTAACCAGTTCCTCTAAGAATTGAATCCTCACTCAAATTTCCTGTTTTCTGTTTAGTTGTGCCTGTTTGGACTTGTTACACTGCCAAGTAGTGTCATCCAAGCATCCCATTGCACAGTCTGGATACAACTGCTGTTATGGCAGGTAGTGCTCCCAGAGAGGCTGACACTCTCCTCACTGGCCCAGCTTTCTGTGTTTCATAGGAAAATTGGTACAGCAAACACACAAAAGCAGAATGGTGCAAATATCCTTGAAAAGACGTTCAAGCATCCATCAGGTACTATTACTCCAAATCCAGTACAAAGACGAGTTGACCTAACTGTCCCAGCAAGTCAGTGGCAAAGCAAGACTGGGATTCCTAATGTGTACATCCCCAACCACTGGGGAAGAGGCAGATGCCTTCTCCTGATTCAGTGCTGCAAGTGGTGACTTTCTCCCTTTTCCTTTTAACTATACTGAAATACACTAGTCAGTCTATTTTGTGGTTTTGATTCGCTCTTCCTGATACTGTTTTCAGCCCACCTGTAATTTGCTATCTACCTTTAAATGACTAACTTTTCTGGTTTAAGATAGAGCATTTTGGAGCCATAGATGTAAAAACATGTGTTAAGCTTTTCATGTATTTTACCAAGGAAAATTTACTATCACAAAGGTTTACAGCAAGGCTCTCAAAGCTTACCATTCATAGATGATGAGTCATGCTCTGTACTATCATTTGATATCTGGAATGGGACTTATTAATTTGCAGGCATTCTTAATGCACTGCATAATGTCAGAGATTACCAGCTTCCCACAGATGAATTTTTCTTCCTCCATTTAAAATGAAAACAATTTTCTTCTTTCTGCTTAAGAGCTGTTTCTGCTGGTTCAAAGAGGCAAGTGCTGATCCCACCCCACCATCTACTGGAACTCTGCAGAATCACAGGACTGCCTTAAAGACTCTTCCGTACTGAGTCAGCCACTATCTGAAAATTGCCGGAGACTGGGGGAGTGCTCAGAGGAAATGTCACTACACACTTGTCCTGCAGTTCACCAGACAGCTGCTGGCAAGTGCTATTTAGACACTGAGGTTACCGGGCTAGATGAACTTTTGATCTGACCTGGAATGGACATCTTTTTTTCCTTATGTTATCTTGTAGAGCAAACAATAACAGAATACAAAAACATTAAAATTTAAAAAAATAAAAAGCAAGGGTTTGAACATCAATTTCCCTCTACCCATGTAATACCACAAATGTGACACCCCAGCTCCAGCTCCCTGGTGTCATAGACATGGGTGTGTACCCAGGACAGACACACCTGTACCTTGACTCTCCTGCTTGGGTGGGTTTCTGCACCCACCCCTTCTGCTCCTCGACATGCACATCTGGCTGGCCCACACCACCAGGTTCTTCAAATTGGCCTTACACCATGCCAGAGGTACTGAATGCAGTTTTAGACCTGAAAATATTATGAGGAAGTCTTTGGAGGGTGAGAGAAAGCTACAGCACAGTAAGGGTAAGGTAAACTCAGTGGGAGACTCCTCACTCCTCCTGAAGTGGGCACAACAATCAGTCTGAGAAAAATTAAAAATTTGGTTTAGTTAATTACAGATTATCATTTGGGGAAACAATACACACAAAACCAGTTACTGTTTAACAGCCCTACTCTAATTACAGAGTGGACTCTCAGGTGTGTTTGGCTTGTTACTAAATTTGTCTCACGGGATGCTAGTGATATCCCAAACAATTGTACTGTGGGAGATGCCCTGATCCTATTGAAGTCAAGGGCAAAAATTCAATTTGACTTAGTAGAGGGTGCATTTGGCCTTATAAAGCAGGGAGCAGAGTAGAATGGATCCTCACTCTGCCTTACATTTTATGTGGGAACCTCTAAGATGTAGCTCTGTCTTTATTCTCCTTTCTCTAGTCACTGCTTATCTGCTGACATTTTAATGGAGATTGTCCTCATTTGGGCAGACCCCACCAGAGAGCACAGCTGAATCCTTCTGCCTGTGTAGGGGTCCCACTTCTCCACACACATCTGAGCTCAGTGCTAACACTCCCAACATTGAGGATGCAGCTCCAAATCCAATCAGGAGTTAGTTTATATATAGCATGGTACTTGAAATACTTTATGATTAAATTATTACTGGATTTTATTAGGAACTGAACGTGAAGGTATCCCTTTGTTCATTTTGACTTCCATTCACTAGATTACATGCTTACCAAGCAATACTGAGGGTGTAAACATTCAGGCTTGCGATACACCCGTGAAGAAAGCAGGGAAACACTTTACCCCTGGCACTGCTGTCTCTGAGGTGCTGGCTCCTGGCAGTGCTCCTTACAGAGGAGGGCGCTGCTGCTCCAAGAGCTTTGCAAAAGCAGATCATCCTTTCTCCAAAGCACTGACTGTGTTGGGGTGAAAAATGGATGCAGAGCCCTTGCCCACTTGCCAATGTCCTCTGCAGCAGCAGCAGAAGAGCAGATATGTAAGCTGAATCTATGCTCATGATGGCAATGTGGCACAGAGCAGGTGCTGTCAGCTGTTGGCACTGATGATCTCTCAGTCTCTGCAATGCCAGTCTTTAGCCCTGCTCTGTACCCCAGTAAATAACATTTACATAGCATTTGAATATATGTTTTGACCGTTCTCTGTGGTCTCACCACAAGGCTTGCACTCACCTAATGAACTGTTATTAGAAGGAGAGTTAACTACCCTACATACAGCCAAATGCTGATGCACAGGCGAACAAGCATGCAAAAAAAAACCTCTGTGCTATACCCTTTTCATCACTTTTCTGTACTCGGGCTTTCTTCCACTACAAAAAAACCCCAACCAACCAACCAAAAAACCCACCCAAACCCAACAATCTACCACTGACAGCATAAACGTCAGGAACACTTTGCTTAAATTAAAGAATAATGTAAATTAACAATATTAAATCTATGATCTTTATCTGCTGCCTAGACCAGGCTCAGTCTCTTTTGTGTCTTTGTTGTCCTTAGCCAGGGCTGCTTTCACAGCCACTGAGAACAGGAGGCCCTAAGGAATTTGGAGACATTTCCTTCAAGTCTTCTAAAGAAGCAATAAAAAGATACTTATAGAGAAGTCAGTGAGTCAAGCCTAACTCCTAAATCTCAGCTTTTCTGGCAGCCTCTGAGCTGTGAGATGTCTACCACAGCTGAGACACAGAATTGTGTTTACCTGGTGCTCGTGTCTACATGGGGAAAGGTGTTTTGCTAAAGCATAGGCCTTGCGTCTCTTCTGATGAATGTAGAGGGTGGGAGTTGCCAGCTCTCAAACACGCTCTGTCCCTGTGGGCTGTGGACACCTATCATCTCAGAGGAGGTGCCTGGCTTTCCCATAGCTGAAGGCAAGTTGAGCCCCTGGCAAATGTATACAGTGCCATAGGGAATATTATGCCTGTCCTGGTTTTGGCTGGAATAGAGTTAATTTTCTTCCTAGTAGCAGGCATAGTGCTGTGTTTTGGATTTAGTAGGAGAAGAATGTTGATAACATGCTGATGTTTTAGTTGTTGCTAAGGACTGCTTATGTTAGTCAAGGACTTTTCAGCTTCCCATGCTCTGCCAGGTACACAAGAAACTGGGAGGGGGAACAGCCAGAATAGTTGATCCAAACTGACCAAAGGGCTATTCCATACCATATGATGTCATACTCAGTATATAAACTGGGGGGGGTTGGCCGGGGAGCAGCGATTGCTGCTCGGGAACTGTCTGGGTATCAGTCGGTGGGTGGTGAGCAATTGCATTGTGCATCACTTGCTTTGTATATTATTGTTATTATTATCATTATTGTATTGTTATTATTATCATTATTATTTTACTTTATTTCAGTTATTAAACTGTTCTTATCTCAACCCAGGAGTGTTTCTCACTCTTACTCCTCCGATTCTCTCCCCCATCCCGTCGGGGTAGGGGGAGTGAGTGAGCGGCTGCATGGTGCTTAGTTGCTGGCTGGGGCTAAACCACAACAGTGCCCCATGTGGGACCCACAAGGAGTCAGCTGTCAGGTCTTTCTCTCCCAAATTCCCTGGCTGTGTACCTGCAATGAGCCTTGTTCCCAGGCTAATGAACGTCAAGAGTGAGACTGGCGCGGTAATCTCCGAAGCCCATTGCCTCCATCACAGGAGCAGAATGGAAGGACAGAGACCCAGTAATGGTAAACGGGCAGGTAAAACTGTGAGTTTTTAATTGATCAGATTAGGTAGAGGATGGTAGAGCGGCCAGCTAACTGTGTAACCTGCACTTGCAGGAGTGCCCAGGGTCAGAAACCCTGTGCACACAGAGGACAAAGGGCCTCTTGTCACACACAGGAAGCAAAGGCTGCTTTTAGAGTCTTTTGAAGATCACCAGGGGTGATAATTTGCAGTTCAAAATGCCTGACCACAGACTCCCTGAGAGACATGTCTCTAGCTCCAGTCCCTCCTCCACAAAGGCAGCAGCCATGGCAGCTGGACGTACTGTCCGTGAGGCAGGTGAAAGCTGGTGCCACCCCCTGAGCCACCCTCATGGTGAGGAGGTGCCAGTTAGGAGCTGACCGTCTGCATAATACTCTGTTCCCAGATCTGTGCATAGACAGCACTTGCCACATGGTGGATCCCTCCTCAATATAAAAAAGGCCTGAGATGACCCAAAGCACAAACAAGTCATCAGTAGAGAAAAGAAACAGAGCCAATCTCTGGCTCCACAGTCCCACCACATACCTCTCCAGAGTTAAGGACCCTTGAGCAGATCACACTGTTACACTTTGGAGAATTTCGGTTCTGGTCTTTGGTTTCAAGCTGTCAAGGATGTATTGCTTGCTGGACAATACTATCTTTTTCCAAACACATAGTTTGGATTTAGGTTCAGAAGCAGATACTTGGGATGCGAATCAGCTCCAGATACAACTCCTGCAGTGTCTACATTTAAGTTACATCTCTAGCATCTGTTGTAGTCACAGCAATCAGTCAATACAGCAGAATATCATCAATACAGTGAATAAAGTCTAGGGGCTTCTTAGGCTGACCAAACTTAGACATAGCTTTAGTGTAGGTCCTCTCTGCACTCTTGGGTCAAAAGTGCCTTGCCTTTCTTAATTTTCATATATTAGTTTGTCTTATTCAGCTGTAGTGATGTGTCTCTTCTTTGACTCCATGGTAACATGCTCTCAGTTACTATCCCTTCATTAAACCTTGTACTTTAACTAACTGTAATTAGGTATAAATACACTAAGATAGTAATGGCTTGCTTATTTATGTTCTCCATGCAGGAGTTAAATCAGGAAATAGGTAAGATATGCTCAAGTACATGGAGGACAGGGAGGTGATTCGAGACAGCCAGCATGGCTTCACCAAGGGCAAGTCCTGCCTGACCAACCTAGTGGCTTTTTATGAACGAGTGACTGCATCAGTGGACAAGGGAAAAGCAATGGATGTCATCTACTTGGATTTCTGTAAAGCGTTCGACACAGTCCCCCACAACATCCTTCTCTCTAAATTGGGGAGATATGGGTTTGATGGGTGGACTGTTCAGTGGATAAGGAATTGGCTGGATGGTCACATCCAGAGGGTCGTGGTCAATGGCTCGATGTCCACATGGAGACCGGTGACAAGTGGGGTCCCTCAGGGGTCTGTACTGGGACCAGTGCTGTTTAACATCTTCATCAATGACATAGTGGGATCGAGTACACCCTCAGCAAGTTTGCAGACGACACCAAGCCGAGTGGTGTGGTTGACACGCCAGAAGGACGAGATGTCATCCAAAGGGACCTGGACAAGCTGGAGAGGTGGGCCTGTGTGAACCTCATGAGGTTCAACAAGGCCAAGTGCAAGGTCCTGCACCTGGGTTGGGGCAGCCCCCAATATCAATACAGGCTGGGGGATGAAGGGATTGAGAGCAGCCCTGCGGAGAAGGACTTAGGGGTACTGGTGGATGAAAAGCTGGATATGAGCCGGCAATGTGCGCTTGCAGCCCAGAAGGCCAACCGTATCCTGGGCTGCATCAAAAGAAGCGTGGCCAGCAGGTCGAGGGAGGTGATTCTGCCTCTCTACTCTGCTCTGGTGAGACCTCATCTGGAGTACTGCGTCCAGCTCTGGGGCCCTCAGCACAAGAAGGACATGGACCTGTTGGAATGGGTCCAGAGGAGGGCCACAAAAATGATCCGAGGGCTGGAGCACCTCTCCTACGAGAACAGGCTGAGAGAGTTGGGGTTGTTCAGCCTGGAGAAGAGAAGGCTCTGGGGAGACCTTATTGCAGCCTTTCAGTACTTAAAGGGGGCCTACAGGAAAGATGGGGAGAATCTTTTTAGCAAGGCCTGTTGTGACAGAACAAGGAATAATGGATTTAAACTAAAGAAGAATAGATTTAGACTAGACATAAGAAAGAAATTTTTTACAATGAGGGTGGGTCAAGCACTGGAACAGGTTTCCCAGAGAGGTGGTGGAGGCCCCATCCCTAGAAACATTCAAGGTCAGGTTGGACGGGGCTCTGAGCAAGCTGATCTAGCTAAAGCAGTCCCTGCTCACTGCAGGGGGGTTGGTCTGGATGACCTCTAAAGGTCCCTTCCAACCCAAAGCATTCTATGATTCTATGATTCCATAACAGTTTATATAGAGTTAATAAATTATGAATAGATCTTTCAATAAATCTTTAATCAGTTGTTAAAAATCCTGGCAGGCTGTTAGGTCGCTTATCACTCTAGTTTATAACCTTGAAGTGGTGGGCTTATAGCTGCCTACAGCAAGTATTGTTCATGCCTGTAACTATTAATTACTAATTAACCCTTCGTTATGACCGTGCAGTTGTTACAAAGTGCTACTTGATTTTTTCCACACCATTCTCCATCTATTGAGTTCCTGGACTAATGAAGTGGGTCGAGTAGCAGAGGTTGCCTCCTGGCCCCAAGGAACACATATTTTTGCTATCGCCTGCAGCAGCCTTAGGATTTTTGCCACAAAGTTTTTCCTGTGAGTGCAAGTTTTGTGTATGATGATTGGGACATAGAAGGGCTCAGAGAAGGGGCAGGGAATGAAAGTAGTTCACAGCTTTGGTTTCTAGGGCTTTACTGACAGCCTATTGACATTTCTAAAATATTCCCCCAGTGTAACTTCTATGATTCTATGATTCTAATCTCTGAAAACATCATTTGACAAACCATCCTCAGGCATATGCTGACAGCACAGTGGTACAGGCAACCAGCCCGCAGGGCTGTCTGTGAGTGCAGCATGCATGCCACTTGGCCAGCACAGCAAGAATGTCTGCACCCGACCTGCGCTGGCAGCTCTGCACATGCTCCATCTGCCAGTGAATTGCCATTTGCCCTCTGAGGCTTGTTTGTCTACAGGCAGCGCTTGGCTGCTGAGGTTGGATGAGCTGCAGCATCTCTCAGAGCTACTCGTAGGTGATTTCACTCGCTGGAGCTAAGATGCTTTTCAAAAGCTCAGATAAGCTTCCAGGGATGTCATTTTAAGAGGGTCCATAACAAACAGAATATATCGTTCCCATCAGGATAGTGATAGTGTCCTTGCCTTGACAACAACCTGCAGCTGTAAAGTGAGTTTAATTATCTGACAAGAAGATTAGCAACAGCTATCATTGCATTGTTTACTGTAATATATGGGATTCTTCCCTGAAAACCCTGGAGATGGCATTTGTCTGGTCTGGATGTAAATAATGAGATAGACCACAATGGATTTCAGTTCCTCATCAGTGTTTGATCAGCACAAAGGTAAGTCACCTGCTACTAATTTCAAAATCCTCTGGTCCTCCCATGCCTCCCATACAAATGTACTAAGATTACTTGGCAGAAAGAATAACAAGAATTTTTGGAAAAGATCAGGTCTCATGGAGATTTATTTTGGTTAGCCATGAAGGAATTTCTTCCATCAATTTTAGACATTTCAGCCTATTTCTACAGTTATTTTTAAAAATAAAATATTTCAGCAGAATAGCAACAGCATTTGATTGCTCTTATGCTTAGCATTGAGAGATGTATGTATATATTTATTATTTATATTTTATGTTGGTGCTCTTATGGAGATATATATAAAAAATAATTGCAACATTAGCAAACAGCAGTTTAAAATGCAGTAAAAATTTAAGAAAAGCTGATTTTCATAAGTCTACTAGTTTGTCTACATTGAAAGGACTAGATGCTGACAAGTGATCAACTTTGCTTCAGCAAATCTTAGCTGCATAGGTAAGTATTGCAATACTGTGAATTTAAGATATCTTTAAAAGCCCCAATGTGAAGATTTTCTACATGGTAAGGTTGCTATGGAAATAGAAATGACTCTTTGTTGTCTCTTTTTAAGTTAAATGGTTGGATTTCATGTCTTTATTTGCCTATACAAGCTTTTATCTCTATGGCTTAAACCACTGTAAGGAATGTAGTGGCATCCCTTTCATGTTCCCAAAGCAGGGAACATATCCAAGCTGACATAGTTGTGCTGTCCCCACAATGAAGGTGCTAATTATAGAAAAAAGGTGAAGGGGAGGAGTTTTTAAAGAGCAAGACAGATGCTGCAGTGCCTTTTGGGCACCCGGGACACACAGGTTGTATGCTTGTCTATGTTTGTTTGGTGAACCCACAATAGGAATCATAGGATAGGATCATAGGATCATTTAGGTTGGAAAAGACCTTTAAGATCATCCAGTCCAACCATTAACCTAACATTACCAAGTCCATCACTAAACCAATTAAACCAATTAAGGGCAGAGTAGCAATTTCATGTTTCCTGGCTTGGTGGCTGGATTATTTTTAATGAAAGCAAAAACTAGGAATCATTAAGATTGGAAAGGACCTCTAAGATCGTCATGCCAACCATCAACCCAACACCACCATGCCCACTAAACCATGTCCCAAAGTGCCACGTCTACATATTTTTTGAACACTTCCAGGGATGGTGACTCCACCACCTCTCTGGGCAGCCTGTTCCAATGCTTGACTACCCTTTCCGTGAAGAAATTTTTCCTAATATCCAATCTAAACCTCCCCTGGCGCAGCTTGAAGGCCATTTCCTCTCATCCTATTGTTATCTACTTGGGAGAAGAGACCAACACCCACCTCACTACAACCTCCTTTCAGGTAGTTGTAGAGGGCGATAAGGTCTCCCCTCAGCCTCCTGATCTCCACACTAAACAACCCCAGTTCCCTCAGCCGTTCCTCATAAGGCCTGTGCTCCAGACCCTTCCCCAGCTTTGTTGCCCTTCTCTGGACACGCTCCAGCACCTCAATGTCTTTTTTGTATTGAGGGGCCCAAAACTGGACACAGTATTCCAGGTGCGGCCTCACCAGTGCTGAGTACAGGGGGATGATCACCTCCCTGCTCCTGCTGGCCACACTATTCCTGATACAATCCAGGATGCTGTTGGCCTTCTTGGCCACCTGGGCACACTGCTGGCTCATGTTCAGCCAGCTGTCGACCAGCACCCCCAGGTCCTTTTCCGCCAGGCAGCTTTCCAGCCACTCTTCCCCAAGCGTGTAGCGTTGCATGGGGTTGTTGTGACCAAAGTGCAGGACCCGGCACTTGGCCTTGTTAAACCTCATACAGTTGGCCTCGGCCCATCGGTCCAGCCTGTCCAGGTCCCTCTGCAGGGCCATCCTACCCTCCAGCAGATCGACACTCCCACCCAGTTTGGTGTCATCTACAGACTTACTGAGGGCACACTCAATCCCCTCATCCAGATCGTTGATAAAGATATTAAACAAGACTGGCCCCAAAACAGAGCCCTGGGGAACACCGCTTGTGACCGGCCGCCAACTGGACTTAACTCCATTCTCCACTGCTCTCTGGGCTCGGCTACCCAACCAGTTTTTTACCCAGCGAAGACTACACCCGTCCAAGCCATGAGCTGCCAGCTTCCCAAGGAGAATGCTATGGGAGACTGTGTCAAAGGCTTTGCTGAAGTCCAGGTAGATGACAGCCACAGCCTTTCCTTCATCCACCAGGTGGGTCACCAGGTCATAGAAGGAGATCAGGTTGGTCAAGCAGGACCTGCCTTTCATGAACCCATGCTGGCTGGGCCCAATCCCCCGGTTGACTTGCACATGCCTGTTGAGTTCACTTAATATGAACCGCTGCATAATCTTCCCCGGCACCAAGGTCAGGCTGACAGGCCTGTAGTTCCCCAGATCCTCCTTCCAGCCCTTCTTGTAGATGGGCGTCACATTGGCAAGCCTCCAGTCATCAGGGACCTCCCCTGTTAACCAGGACTGCTGATAGATGATGGAAAGTGGCTTGGCGAGCTCCTCTGCCAGCTCCCTCAATACTCTCGGGTGGATCCCATCTGGCCCCATAGACTTGTGATTGTCCAGGTGGCATAGCAGGTCATTAACTGCTTCCTCCTGGATTATGGGGGCTCCATTCTGCTCTCTGTCCCTGTCTTCCAGCTCAGGGGGCTGAATACCCTGGGGATGACTGGTCTGGCTATTAAAGAGAGAGGCAAAGAAGGCATTAAGTACCTCAGCCTTTTCCTTGTCCTTAGTGACAATGTTCCCGCCCACATCTAGCAAAGGATGGAGATTCTCCTTGGCTCTCCTTTTATTGCTGATGTACTTATAAAAACATTTTTTATTATCTTTTACAACAGTGGCCAGATTGAGTTCTAGCTGGGCTTTTGCTTTTCTAATTTCCTCTCTACATGACTTAACAAGATCCCTGTACTCCTCCTGAGTTGCCCGCCCCTTCTTCCAAAGGTGGTAGACTCTCCTTTTTTCCCTGAGTCCCAGCAAAAGCTCTCTGTTCAGCCAGGCCGGTTGTCTTCCCCGCCAGTTCGTCTTACGGCACATGGGGACAGCCCGCTCCTGCGCCCTTAAGACTTCCTTCTTGAAGAAGGCCCAGCCTTCCTGGACCCCTTTGCCTTTCAGGACTGCCTGCCATGGGACTTTCCCAACTAGCGTCCTGAACAGGCCAAAGTCTGCCCTCCGGAAGTCCATGGTAACAGTTTTGCTGCCCCTCCTCTTTACATCGCCCAGAATAGAGAACTCTATCATATAGTGGTTGCTAAGCCCAAGACGGCCTCTGACCATGACATCTCCCACGAGTCCTTCTCTGTTTGTAAACAGCAGGTCAAGCGAGGCACCACCCCTGGTAGGCTCACTTGTCAGCTGTTTCAGGAAGTTATCTTCCACACACTCTAGGAACTTTTGAGACTGTTGCCTCTCTGCTGTGTTGTATTTCCAGCAGATGTCCGTGAAGTTGAAGTCCCCCACGAGAACAAGGTCTAGCGATTGCGAGACTTCTGCCAGCCACTTCATCTATCTCTACATCCTGGTTGGGTGGTCTATAGCAGACTCCCAACAGGACATCTGCCTTGTTGGCCAGTAAATACACTCCATGTAAATCAGTGGACTTATGGCTGCCTTTCAGCCACAGTAGTGCTCAAAGCCTGAAGCAAGTCCTGAGAGTACTGGTCTGCACCAGCCTAGACGGGACCACACCCTGAGCAATTGGGGAAGAGTGAGTAGCCATCAAGCAAAACTGAGTGACAAGAGGCAAAAAATGCTACCAGAAAGGATAAAAGAGGAAGGGAAGTGCAAAGGGAGAAGGGGGAAGTGTACTGCAGAAATAGAGACAGATCCTCCTAGGTCATGTGCAAATTACGTAAGGAGCATTTTCCCCAACGGGACAGAGGTGTGGGGCTGACTGAGCTTCTGCAGCTCCAAACAACCTTTCTCAAGCTCTCCTTCTGCAGGCACTACGAGTATGCTCTGTGCCACATGCCAACCCAGCAGTGCTCAGACTGGGGAGGGAGAGGGGACACAGACTCAGTGCTGTGGGGATGGCTGCCAGGGAGCTGGTGAAAGTGTTGCCGAGAATGAGCAGTGAACTCTCCAGACAGATAAGGGGGCAGACAGTAATGCAGGAGACCACTGACCCAAGCCACCTTATCTGGATAGAAGTGAGAGAGTTGGGAGGCAACATCTGCCAGTACCTCCCCTTGCTGCACCCCCTGACCTGCCAGGACACTCTCCAAACTGACCCATTCTTATTCCTGTCCAGCATTGACTCCCTGCCCCAAGTCACACTCCACTCACAGCACCTCGCTGGCAAGAGGGTCCCCTCTGGATAAATAAATCATCCTCCCCTCCACCACCTGTGGTGGGTTTGACCTTGGCTGGATGCCAGGTGCCACCAAGCTGCTCTATCACTCCCCTCCTCAGCAGGACAGGCAGAGAGAAAATGAGATGGAAGAAAAACCTCAAAAACCTCGTGGGTTAAGATAAGGGCAGTTTAATTAAAAAAAAAAAAAAGCAAAGGCCGCATGTGGAAGCAAAAAAAGAAAAAAAAGATTTTATTCTCTATTTCCCATCAGCAGGCAATGTCCAGCCACTTCCTGGGAAGCAGGGCTTCGGTATGTGCAGCGGTTGCTCCAGAAGAGAAATGTAAATAACGAATGTCCCCCTTCCTCCTCCTTTCTCTTAGCTTTTATTGCTGAGACAACAACATATGGTATGGAATATCCCTTTGGTCAGTTTGGGTCAGCTGTCCTGGCCATGTCCCCTCCCAAGATCTTGCCCACCCCCAGCCTACTCGTGAGGGGGGGAAATGTTGGAGAGACAGCTTTGATGCTGTGGGAGCACTGCTCAGCAGTAGCCAAAACACTGGTGTGTTATCCACACCTTTCTAGCTACCAATACAAAGCACAGCACTATGAGGGCTGCTATGGGGAAGATTAACTCCATCTCAGCCAGACCCAATTGTGGTGGTGCATCCCCCGCCCTTATTCCTCTTTCTCTTCAACCACTTTACGACCTCAGGAATTCCAGGCCACGGCCTTTGTGTAGCGAGTTAGCAGCGAGTTAGTCAGTTAAGCACCCCTTAATTGTACCAGAAACTCCTACATGGCTGAAGCAGAGAGCGGTCCTGTCCTTATCAAAATCTTCGTATTATGGCTAACAAGGGGAGCGAGAACAAACAGCTACCCCTGACAGCCTTGAAACAGAGCGGTATCATTGTTACTAGAATTCCAGCAACTACCTACCCAAACTGTGGCTCAGATGGAAATTTACTGGTGATTGAAGTCAACCATCTCACAATCCTATAAACAGCAGTGCTAAGTGAGACCCTTTGAGCTCTCCTGTACTGCAGCAGGCTGCACCAGCATCTCCCTCTGAGCGAGACGCCTCTCAGAGCCAGTGAAGCTAGCAGACCCTGAAAGTTTGCTGCAACCAGAAATCCATTGCCGAAGACTGACAGTGGAGCCTGGGCTGAAACCCTTCACTCCTCGAGGCTCAACCCTTGCCCATTGAGAAATGCCAAGACATTCGACATGAGTATTTCACTGAACTCGAGGGGAATTTTTAACAGGTATACCATTTTTATATATGCATTCATGTTTGTGTGTATGCATGTGTGAATCAATTTAAGTAGTCTGTAGATGTACGATTTAATTTCAAAGTGAGTCTTATACTGCTGCCTTATCCTTATTCCTATTAAACCGTTGACCAAGTCTGAGACTAAGAGTAGGCCTAGCCGCACCTAGACTCCTCTCTGAGAAGGAGTTTAGAAAGCAAGGGGGTCCTTTCTGAACCTCGTGACTCAACAGGAGGGTCCTCCTTATCCCCTACATACGCAATCCCTTTGTGAATCATTCCAACTCAGTGTAACTTAATTTTCTTTATGCACTTCTTCCATGTAGTAATAGAGTGAACCTTGCCATCTTCGAATCTGTAACTAAGTCACTGTTTTGATCAATTTTGTCTAATCAATTTGTTAATCACTGATGATTGAGTGCTATTAAAAATATCACAATCAAATTCTGCGATTTGCTACAAGTAAATTCTAACTGCTACTAAATCAAACTGTGTAAAGTCACTCATTCATAGTAAATACATAATCAGCAGGATTCACAAACCTGCATTCATGACAGCATGGCAAAGTTTCAGTAGCAGGGGGGCTACACAAGTGGCTTATGTGAGAAGATACTAGAAGCTTCCCCTATGTCCGATAGAGCCAATGCCAGCCACCTCCAAGATGGCTGGCCAAGGCCAAGCCAATCAACAATGGTGGTAGCACCTCTGGGATAACATATTTAAGGGGGAAAAAAACCCCCAAAACGGGACACAAACGACTATGCAGACACCAAGGTCAGTGAAGAAGGAGGGGGAGGAGGTGCTCCAGGCGCCGGAGTAAAGATTCCTCTGCAGCCCGTGGTGAAGACCATGGTGAGGCAGGCTGTCTCCCTGCAGCCCATGGAGGTCCATGGTGGAGCAGATATCCACCTGCAGCCTGGGGAGGAACCCATCGCCAGAGCAGGTGGATGTGCCCGAAGGAGGCTATGACCCTATGGGAAGCTCACGCTGGAGCAGGCTCCTGGCAGGACCTGTGGACCCGTGGAGAGAGAGGAGCCCATGCTGGAGCAGATTTGCTGGCAGGACTTGTGACCCCGTGGGAGACCCATGCTGGAGCAGTTCCTGAGGGACTGCACCCCATGGAAAGGACCCACGCTGGAGCAGTTCCTGAAGAACTGTAGCCCGTGGGAGGGACCCCATGCTGGAGCAGGGGAAGACTGTGAGGATTCCTCCCATCAGGAGGAAGGAGTGGCAGAGAGGACACGTGATGAACTGACTGCAACCCCCATTCCCCATCCCCCTGCGCCGCTTGGGGGGAGGAGGAAGAGAAACTGGGAGTGAAGTTAAGCCTGGGAAGGAGGGAGTGGTGGGGGGGGAAGGTGTTTTAAGGTTTGGTTTTATTTCTCATTACCCTACTCAGTTTTAACTGACAATATATTAAACTGATTTTCCCCAAGTCGACTCTGTTTTGCCTGTGACAGTAATTGCTGAGTGATGTCCCTGTCCTTACCGCGACCCATGAGCTTTTTTTTATATTTTATCTCCCCTGTCCAGTTTGAGAAGGGGAGTGATAGAGCGGCTTTGGTGGGCACTTGGCATCCAGCCAGGCTCAACCCACCACACCAACGCTGAGTGCTGCTGTGCCAGACATGCTAAAACTTCAATACGAACAGGAGTCAAAGGCAGCCAAGTGGTATGCCACAACTGATATCACAAATGCATTCTTCTCAATCCCTTTGGCAGCAGAGTGCGGGCCACAGTTTCCTTTTGATAAAGGGAAGAAAATAGTCCAAATCCTTCTGAAGGCTGGTTTTGCCATAAAAAAAAGTAAGGTCAAGGGACCTGAACAGGAGATCCAGTTTTTAGGAATAAAATGGCAAGATGGACGCCGTCAGATCCCAATGGATGTGATCAACAAAATAACAGCCATGTCCCCACCAACTAGCAAAAAGGAAACACAAGCTTCCTTAGGCGTTGTGGGTTTTTGGAGAATGCATATTCCAAATTACAGTCAGATCATAAGTCCTCTCTATCAAGTGACCCGGAAGAAGAATGATTTCAATTGGGGCCCTGAGCAACAACAAGCCTTTGAACAAATTAAACGTGAGATAGTTCATGCAGTAGCCCTTGGGCCAGTCCGGGCAGGGCAGGATATTAAAAATGTGCTCTACACTGCAGCCGGGGAGAATGGCCCTACCTGGAGCCTCTGGCAGAAAGCACCAGGGGAGACTCGAGGTCGACCCCTAGGGTTTTGGAGTCGGGGATACAGAGGATCCGAAGCCCGCTATACTCCAACTGAGAAAGAGATATTGGCAGCATATGAAGGGGTTCGAGCTGCTTTGGAAGAGGTTGGTACTGAAGCACAGCTCCTGCTGGCACCCCGACTGCCGGTGCTGGGCTGGATGTTCAAAGGGAGGGTCCCCCCTACATATCATGCATCTCACACTATGTGGAGGAAGTGGGTCGAACTGATCACACAACAGGCTCGAATAGGAAACCCCAGTCGCCCAGGAATCTTGGAAGTGATCATGGACTTGCCCGAAGGCAAAAATTTCAGAACATCACCAGAGGAGGGGGTGACGTGCTGAGGAGACCCCACTGTATAATACATTGCCAGAAAATGAGAAGCAATATGCCCTGTTCACTGATGGGTCCTGTTGTCTTGTGGGAAAGCATCAGAGGTGGAAAGCTGCTGTATGGAGTCCTATATGACAAGTCGCAGAAACTGCTGAAGGAGAAGGGGAGTGGAGTCAGTTTGCAGAGGTGAAAGCCATCCAGCTGCCTTTAGACATTGCTGAACAAGAAAAATCTTGATACTGACTCATGGATGGTGGCAAATGCCCTGTGGGGGTGGTTACAGCAATGGAAGCAGAACAACTGGCAGCGCAGAGGCAAACCCATCTGGGCTGCTGCATTTTGGCAAGATATTGCTGCCCGGGTAGAGAACCTGGTTGTAAAAGTTCGTCATGTAGATGCTCACGTACCCAGGAGTAGGGCCACTGAAGAACATCAAAACAACCAGCAGGTGGATCAGGCTGCTAAGACTGAAGTGGCTCAGGTGGATCTGGAGTGGCAACATAAGGGTGGACTATTTATAGCTTGGTGGGCCCATGACACCTCAGGCCATCAAGGAAGAGGTGCAAGATATAGATGGGCTCGTGATCGAGGGGTGGACTTATCTATGGACAGTATGGCACAGGTTATTCATGAAATATGCGCTGAGATCAAACAGGCCAAGCAGTTCAAGCCTCTCTGGTCTGGAGGACAATGGCTGAAATATAAATATGGGGAGGCCTGGCTGATTGATTATATCACACTCCCACAAACCCGCCAAGGCAAGTGCTATGTGCTCACCATGGTGGGAGCAACCACCGGATGGCTGGAAAAATATCCCGTGCTCCATGCCACTGCCAAGAACACCATCCTGGGCCTTGAAAGTAAGTGCTATGGCAACATGGCACCCCAGAAAAATCATGTCAGACAACGGGACCCATTTCCGAAACAACGTCATGGAAACCTGGGCCAAAGAACATGGCATTGAGTGGGTATATCACATCCCCTATCATGCACCAGCCTCCGGGAAAACTGAGTGATACAATGGACTGTTAAAGACTACCCTGAGAGCAATGGGTGGTGGGACATTCAAACATTGGGATACACATTTAGCAAAAGCCACCTGATTAGTTAACACCAGGGGATCTGCCAGTCGAGCTGGCCCTGCCCAATCAGAAATTTACGTACTGTGGAGGAGGATAAATTCCCTGTAGTGCACATAAAAAATATGCTGGGGAAGACAGTCTGGGTTACTCCCCGCTCGGGCAAAGGCAAACCCATTCATGGGATTGTTTTTGCTCAAGGACCTGGGTGCACTTGGTGGGTGATGCGAAAGGATGGGGAAGTCCATTGTGTACCTCAAGGGGATTTGATTTTGGGTGAAAATAGCCAATGAACTGAACTGTATGATGTTAATTGCTATATAATACTGTATGTCATCTCTTTTATGGTTGCTACATGCCGTATCAGCAGTATTACAGTAAGTAGCACCCATAGTAATGAAGAATTAACTTTAACAAAACCATGCAAAGTGCAGCAGTGATGGAACCAGAACTGGCTTCAACATGCAACAGTCCAACAGCACACACCATCTCTCCTGCCCTGAAAGACTGTGATGACAGATGGAACCCAAAGTCATGGACTAAATGAACTCAATGGACATTTTAGAGGGATGGCCCATAGACTAAGCGAATGATATCTGTGTGTATATACCAAAACATGGAAAGTGGTGTTGATTAATTAGAATGCATTGGAAAGGGTAGGACCTGTGCATGACGTAGATGGTATAGAATAAGGGGTGGATACTGTCCTGGTTTCGGCTGGGATAGAGTTAATTTTCTTCCTCGCAGCAGGCATAGTGCTGGGTTTTGGATTTAGTAGGAGAAGAATGTTGATAACACACTGATGTTTTAGTTGTTGCTAAGTATTGCTTATGCTAGTCAAGGACTTTTCAACTTCCCATGCTCTGCCAGGCGCACAAGAAACTGGGAGGGGGCACAGCCAAGACAGTTGATCCAAACTGGCCAAAGGGGCCTTCTACACCACATGACATCATGGTCAGTATATAAACTGGGGGGAGTTGGCTGGGAGGCTGCGATCGCTGCTTGGGAACTGGCTTGGTATTGGTCAGCAGGTGGTGAGCGATTGCATTGTGCATCAGTTATTTTGGATATTTTTATTATTATTATTTTCCTTTTCTGTCCTATTAAACTGTCTTTATCTCAACCCGCAAATTTTACGGGTTTTTTTGATTGTCTCCCCCATCCCACTGGGGAGGGGGAGAGTGAGCGAACGGCTGTGTGGTGTTTACCTGCCTGCCAGGTTAAACCACAACAACAGGGTAAGCTGGAGGAAGATGAAGTGGGAGATGTTGTGTCACCTGGAGCCAATGCATCCAGTGTAAATGACATAGAATCATAGAATCATAGAATCATAGAATAGTTTGGGCTGGAAGGGACCTTTAAAGGCCATCTATCCAACCGCCCTGCAATGAGCAGGGACATCTTCCACTAGATCAGGTTGCTCAGAGCCCTGTCCAACCTGACCTTGAATGTTTCCAGGGATGGGGCATCCATCACTTCGCTGGGCAACCTGTTCCAGTGTTTCACCACCCTCATTGTAAAAGATTTCTTCCTTATATCTAGTCTAAATCTACCCTCTTTTAGTTTAAAACCATTAACCCTTGTCCTATTGCTACAGGCCCTGCTAAAAAGTTTGTCCCCATCTTTCTTATAAAGCCCCCTTTAAGTACTGAAAGGCTGCAATAAGGTCTCCCCAGAGCCTTCTCATCTCCAGGCTGAATAACTCCAACTCTCTCAGTCTTTCTTCATAGGAGAGATGTTCCATCCCTCTGAGCATTTTTGTGGCCCTCCTCTAGACCTGCTCCAACAGGTACGAGTCTTTCCTGTGCTGAGGGCTGAGAGAGACTGAAAGAGTTAATGTCTCAAACATTGTGGTGAGGCAAGTTAAGGTCTGCAAAGAGACAAGTTAACATCTCCATAGCAATAAACTGGGGTCTGCATAGCACCACAGGTGAGAAGCCAATTGGCAGGGAGCCGGGAGGCATGTCAGAGGATGCTCAGTTCTGCCTTCTGATGGCCGAAGGTCATGTGGAGTTCATTTGAGGAAGGGGCTCATGACCACCTGAAAGACCACTCGTGACCACCCCACCCCCCCCAGTGGCGCCTGCACAGAAGATGGAGAACATTCTGGAACAAGCCTCAAGGAGGGCGAGACTAGAGGCAGGGACTAGCCTAAAAAAGAAAAAAAAAAAAAAGGTATAAAGCTGAATCAGGGGAAGTTCAGATTGGACATTAGGAAAAGGTTCTTCACTGAGAGGGTGGTCGGTCACTGGAACAGACTCCCCAGGGAAGTGGTCATGGCACCAAGCCTGTCAGAGTTCAAGGAGCATCTGGACAATGATCTTAGTCATAAGGTTTAGTTTTAGGTAGTCCTGTGAGGAGCAGGGAGTTGGACTCGATGATCCTTATGGGTCGGTCCCTTCCAACTCGAGATATTCTATGATTCTATGAAATTAAATTTGCTTCAGTTGAGTAGTGATGGAGTGGGAATCTGTGCACTGGTGAAGGCAGATTTAACATCAGCTTTCTAGTTTTCCCAAGCCCATAACCAGAGCTCCAGATTTGACAGACTAACCTTTCCCAGGGCAAGAACCTGTTGTATTTCCATGGCAGCCAAGTTTTGAAGCAGAGAGTGATGATTGTGTCCTGGGGAGAGAAGGTCATGTGTATGGAATTACGCTGGGTTGTAAACCCCAGTGTGGAGCTAATGTGGGTTCAGCTGTGACAACATCTGATCAGAAACGTGAATAGTGTGGCTAATACTTTAAAATTATCTTTAAAGATCTTTTATCACTCAAAAATATATATGACAATGTTTAATATAATTTATATCAATGTGCTAAAAATAACATATTGTTTGTTTATGAAAAAGACTTTTTACTAACTCTCTTCAAATTCTCTTTAAACCATCTCCTCCTTTTCTGCACAGCTTACATAGTTATGCTATCTCCAGAAGACATGGCAAGAAGGAAAAGTCACCAGTCACTTAATCTGTCGTTCCTTTGATCAACTCTCTAGTGTTATTTAGGCATCAGTTTTACTTTCTCCTGCTAACAAGGTAGAGCAGTGGCTGGACAAATGTTATGCTCTGTAGCTCTGACCCTCAGCCACAGTGAACAGTACAGCGCACTGCAGCTGTACTTCTTTCTGAGTTAACAGAGATCAGAAACTCCTCTTTTTAAAATTAAAGATGAGACTGTGGCTGACCAACAATATATATCTAGAGCATTTTACCATTACATCAGATTTGACCCTGCACAAAAAAAATCAAATCTTTTGACTCCTGGAGTTAAGAGGTTAATAGTCCACTTGAAGCCAAAGGAGGTGTAGGCATGTGGAGCATGGGATGAGCAGTCTGGAAGGAAGTTACAAGCAAAGAAGCAAATCTGCGAACAAAGAAAATAATCTAATTAATTTCTCTAGAGACAAAAATCTGAGGAGTGTTCAGGAGCAGGTCCTGCAAGGCAAGCTCATGAAGATTTTCCTTCCATTGCAATGGCCTCAGATACTAACTTGTGTTTAAAATTCACTAGATAGAAAGTCATAAAAATAGTGCAGCTTCAATTGCAATGCACTGTATGATAAATGGTAATAAAGGAAGCATCCCGCTCCACATTGGTCATACCTCTGTGACTCACAGAGCAGAAAAAAGATTGAAAAGTACATTCAGAATCCAAATCCCAACCAAGAAAGTATTAACAAAAGTTGCAAGTTAATAATTTTGAATTCTAAGAAATGTTTCTAAATTATAAAATGTCAAATAAAAGCAAGAAATAGACATATAAACATAGTTTCTAACCAAAGAGCATAATGAGCAAAATTAGCACATGGAAATTGTCATTGATTGTTGAGTGCCCAGTAAAGCTTCTGAAACACCCAGAAATATCATTTCTCTATAAATTAATAATTTCAGTGAAAGATGTGTTTAGTTTTCAGTGCCCCTGAAACTGACTGTTTGGCTTAGATCAAGCTGTTGGGCCTGTTTGGCTAGATCAAGCTCCAGACCATTCCTCTTTGTCTGCCTCACAGCCAGGTTAGGGGCCTCCTTTGTCTTCCCTGTGAATCTGGCCCACAATAGCCATGTATGTGTTTGTGAATATTAGATTTTAATATATGATTTAAATACATATTAGTACCTGGCCCATGCCTATTTCTGAAGATGGAACTAATTTTTTAGAGATCAATTCATAATCTCACCTAATGTCAACGACAGATTTTCATGCACATGCACATATTTCTACACACAGCCATGCCTTTCTGTCATTTTATTCCTCCCTTGTGCAGATAGCTGTGCTTTTAACTAAGTCTAAGGGACCAAAGACAATACCACATAGGCACAGACTTACAGACTTGCCAGCAGTGTGCCCAAGTGGCCAAGGCGGCCAACAACATCCTGGATTGTATCAGGAATAGTGTGGCCAGCAGGAGCAGGGAAGTGATTGTCACCCTCTACTCAGCGCTGGTGAGGCCGCACCTGGAATACTGTGTCCAGTTTTGGGCCCCTCAGTACAAAAAAGACATTGAGGTGCTGGAGCGTGTCCAGAGAAGGGCAACGAAGCTGGTGAAGGGTCTGGAGCACAGGCCTTATGAGGAGCGGCTGAGGGAACTGGGGTTGTTTAGTCTGGAGAAGAGGAGGCTGAGGGGAGACCTTATCGCTCTCTACAACTACCTGAAAGGAGGTTGTAGTGAGGTGGGTGTTGGTCTCTTCTCCCAAGTAGTTAGCGATAGGATGAGAGGAAATGGGCTCAAGCTGCGCCAGGGGAGGCTTAGGTTGGATATTAGGAAAAATTTCTTCACGGAAAGGGTAGTCAAGCATTGGAACAGGCTGCCCAGAGAGGTGGTGGAGTCACCATCCCTGGAAGTGTTCAAAAAATGGGTAGACGTGGCACTCTGGGACATGGTTTAGTCTAGTCTACCCTTGATTGGTTTAGTGGTGGACTTGGTAGTGTTAGGTTAATGGTTGGACTGGATGATCTTAAAGGTCTTTTCCAACCTAAACGATTCTATGATTCTAAGGTGTTAGGGGATGGCATGTGGCTTTGCATGCCTCCCCATTTTAGACTGGGCCTGTGTCTCCCCTTGGTACAGATCTCATAATTTCAAACTGCTCTGCTTTTTGCTTCAGATTTTCCCTGAAATCTTCTCAGGAACTGAGGAATGAGGCAGTTTTATAATAGTGTTTGGGTCTAAGACATATTAAAAATGCTATTTTTTTTTTTTATTAGCCTTAGCTAATAAAATGTTATAGGTGTTATTTAGTTCTTAGGTTTATTTGGCCATAGGTTTTGCTCAGACATCACTACTATAAAATGTACAGAAGTGTGCCCTCCCAACCTACTGATGACAGTCCTGTTGATGATTACCGATGCTTTACTCGAAAACCATATTTGAAGAAAGTACGCCCTTTCTTTACCCAGCCCTTGGCTGGTTTTGTGACAGGAGTGTGGCTCACTTCTTAGGGCACAGAATTCAGGGGAAAGAACTTAAGGCTGAACTGAAATCCAGAGAAGGACTGAGAAACCCCTCCCAGCAGCCTGACTATCCAGGCCTGCAAAATCAGAGTCTAATATCGGCATTGTGGAAACAGAAGGAAAACATTCCAAACCAAAACTGAAATAGCATATTTTTGTGTTTGAAGCTCCTTACTGGTTACTATAATGGCCCAAATAAATTCTCTGGTTAGAGTAAAATAATTAATACAAAGTTAACAGGGATGAACTTCTAATACTGTTTTATATTATTATATTTTATTTTTATTTATATTTATATTATTAATTATACTCTTTACTATAAAATCACACAAGAAATATGCTTTAGTGCATATTTTTTCCTTCCATTTTAAGTTGATGTTAAATAGTGCAAAACGTTGCAATGCAGAGAAATAACACTTTGCCTTTGGGTAGCGCCTCCTAACCTGAAAGTGGATCAATACATATTTCAGTTGGCCAACCATCTTCACTGGACATAGGCTACTTCTGCTTTAAATAATACCTCATACTGTAATTGCCAAACAAAATAAACCTCTCCTGGGTTCCAAGCAATAGTCCACCTTTCCTTTTTACAGGAATTATTAACACAAACCATAGCTGCCAGAAGTTCACTCTCCTGAGAAGAGAGTTCCTCTGGACACTGCAGGGAAAGGAAGTGAAAACCTCAGGTTTTTGACTGGTGCAAGGATAACACTGAAACTCAAAACACCTCTGTCCTGATTTCATCCTATCTCATAAAAGTGTAGCCAGCAATATTATGAGCTAGTGCAGTTATTACTTCATTGTTTCTCAATTCATGTTACATTAATGTTAGCATGATTTCTTATAAGAGGTGGAAATTTTCCAGAAGTTTTCTTATGTCCTTTCAGTGTTTATGTCTAACAGTTTTTGGAAGAAGTTATGATGAAAAACAAGATTCAGATGACAAACAAAAACCAAAGTGCTGTTTGGATACACTTTGTTCCACCTCGAGTTATATAGTCAAACTCAGTAAAATAAGTGTCATTATTTTCACTGTTATTTGTACTTGCTCTCCACTTACAGACATACTCCTCCCTGTAGGTGACACAGCAGAAGAGATTGACTTGACTGTGGTTTACCAAGCAGCAGCTAATGGTGATGTGAACACACTAACTGCAGTGATTAGAGAAGATCCTTCCATCCTGGAGTGCTGTGACAGCGAGGGTAAATGAGGGCTGAGCTTGTTCTCAGGGGATTAGTTGCTTCAGATTGCAATTAAATTTTCCATTTTTTATCCTGATTTTTGTGTTCAGCAAATTATATTTAGTAGCAGAATAGGGAAATTTGAGTTATTCTTTGGAACATCCACTGGAAATGCACACTTTAGATACCTCTTTCCCCCTGTAACTGTAAGATCTTTTATATGAATACAAATAAGTTGTTTTGCTATAATCAGACAGTATTTTATCATTAATCTATTTTATCTTCTTTAGGGAGATGCTGATAAATTGCTGTCATTTCAGGGAAGGAAAAAGAATATTTTTTATCAAAGCCAAATTCTACACATTCCGCACATCTCTAGAGTAGAGTGTTCCAGTCATTTGCACTTTAAAAGTATGCACACAGACACAATTTGAAAGATATTGTCATGTAATTGTTTGCCAAAGGGTTGGTTGGTTGTACAATGTGCAATGATCTAAATAATCTGTTTTATTTGTGAGACTGCTCTCCTTTTCCTTTTGTGTTCAGGTTACTATATAATGCTATTACAAAGTGCTGTCCATTAGCTGGGTTTTATATGCATCTATTTCCCAAGTGGATTAGATCTCTGGAAGCTTGTCTCAAGGAAGACTTTGTTTATTCAAAAGTATTTTTTATTGCAGTTTCTTTTAAAGGATCCATATGAACACTGTCTATTCTAATCTTTACCAACTTTTACCAAGTTACCAATTTTTCCTACACTTTAAATCAGACATCCTAACTGTTATACTGTTATCTTTAAAACATGTATTGGTCAGTAAGGAAAATGCTTAATCAAGCTTTAAGCTCAAGCACTTAATCAAGCTAAAATGCTCTCAGTGCAGATCTTTAATGGGAGAGGGACTGTGTATGAAGGGCAGTGGGTGGAGATAGACTGATCAGCAAACAGAAGTATTTCAGCTGCAGAATAAGCTTGTTTACTAGCTTGTACATACAAATGTAACTAAAGATCAATCTTGCAAGACAAAACATATGGTTCATATCCTGCACATATGGCAGAGTCTGCATAACCTTAGCTTGAGTAGCATGCATTTGCTCAGCAGTCTCATTGAATCCAGTAAGAACAATTATTCTTCAGTTGTGTCTGAAGTTTCTTATAGTCTTATAGCTTATAATATTCAGGTTTATTCCCAGCTTAGTCATTTTAAATTGCTTTGTCAGAGTCTGCAGGAAAATCTCTTGCTGTTATTCAGCAGTTAACAGAATGGAAGGAAGAGGAAGCAATTAAAAGATATCATAATACTTCATGATGAAATTTGAGTATTAGGTTCGAATGTAGATTTCACTCTTTTTCCAGCACAGAAATTGTTTGCAGAATATAAAATAAGTTGTCAGAACAACAGAAAAGAAAATATTCTACAGCAAATCCAGTCTTTAAAATAAGTTGTTGTCTACATAAAGCATCATCTCACACTGTCCTGGTTTCGGCTGGGATAGAGTTAATTTTCTTCCTAGCAGCAGGCATAGTGCTGTGTTTTGGATTTAGCAGGAGAAGAATGTTGATAACATGCTGATGTTTTTAGTTGTTGCTGAGTACTGCTTATGCTAGTCAAGGACTTTTTCAGCTTCCCATGCTCTGCCAGGCGCACAAGAAACTGGGAGGGGGCACAGCCAGAATAGTTGATCCAAACTGGCCAAAGGGCTATTCCATACCATATGATGTCATGCTCAGTATATAAACTGGGGGGGGGTGGCCGGGGAGCAGCGATCGCTGCTCGGGAACTGTCTGGGTATCGGTCGGTGGGTGGTGAGCAATTGCATTGTGCATCACTTGCTTTGTGTATCATTATTATTATTATTATCATTATTATACTGTTACTATTAGCATTACTATTTTACTTTATTTCAATTATTAAACTGTTCTTATCTCACCCCAGGAGTGTTTCTCACTCTTACTCCTCCGATTCTCTCCCCCATCCCATCGGGGTAGGGGGAGTGAGCGAGCGGCTGCGTGGTACTGAGTTGCTGGCTGGGGCTAAACCACGACAGTCCTTTTTGGCGCCCAACGTGGGGCACAAAGGGTTTGAGATAACAACAGATTAACTAGAGTGTATTAAGGAGTCTGTTAACAGTTGCCGGTCACGATATTAGTTCTTCTGATCTGTACCATGTTCTTTTTTTTGCAGCACGCGTTAAAGCTTGCTGTCAGTTTGTGTAGTGTGCTATGCTCTGCAGTGATTCATGATCTTTTGCTTGGGAGGCTCCTTATCAAAACCCTGACCTTGAGCATTCTTTGGTATTTGGGTTTCATACAGAAGTCACTACTGTACTTCGGGTACTACCTCATAGAGAGAGTTAGCAATTATACTTCTTACTCTGAGAGGCTTGTTGTGGAGGAAATACAGAATGGCACCTTTGCTGCTTTCTTCTATGATGTTTCCTCCTTCATTACAACAACTTTCCTGTATCTTGAACACCCCTGGGCAGTTAAGATACTTCTATTGATAATTCTTGGGAATGTTGTTTCCGTTTTGATAAAGGTCAGTAAGCAGTTTAAAAATACCATCCAGAGATCTACCCCAAGGCTGGATAGTTATGAGTGGCAGGGTGTGTGGGAACGTATGCGCAAGTACCTAGGGCAGTGGGGACCTCCAGTGTTTTGGAACTTCACCCCTGAACAAGTGCAGAATCCTGAAGAATTAGTAAAGTATTTGGAAGAAGTATGTTGTCACCCTGGTAGCTCCAGAGAGACACAAATCATTGCAACATGCTGGGGACTGGCCCATGCCTATCGAGCCGTGGTCAACGCTAATCAGCACCCTCAAAAGAAAGAGAAGGTCTCTGGATCTGATGACAAAACAACAAGCACTGTGGCTACTCAAACCCCCACTACAGGCCCTGCGGCTACTCCAACCCCCACTACAGGCCTTGCAGCTACTCAAACCCCTGCCCCAGGCACTGTGGCTACTCCAGCCACAGCCATGAGCACTGCGGCTACTCAAACCCCAGTGACAGACACTGTGGCTAAACCAGAGAACCAACCTGCGCCGGTATCAGTTGCCCCTATACAGAAGAAAAAATACACGAGGAAATCAGTTCGTTTAGTAAGGGATGAAGATGAACCAGGGCCATCACGAGAACCAGAGGAGGAAGAACCCATAAATGAGATGGTGACCACTCGATCCCTATCCCTGAGTGAGCTGCGAGATATGCAAAAAGATTTCGGTCGTCATCCAGGCGAGCACATCATCACCTGGCTGCTCCGATGCTGGGATAACGGGGCCAGTAGCCTGGATTTAGAGGGTAGGGAAGCCAAGCAGCTGGGATCCCTTTCCAGGGAAGGGGGCATTGACAAAGCAATTGGAAAAGGGGCAAAACCGCTCAGCCTCTGGAGGCGACTTCTGTCAAGCGTGAAGGAAAGGTATCCCTTCAAGGAGGATGTTTTATACCGCCCAAGCAAATGGACCACCGTAGAGAAAGGTATCCAGTACCTGAGGGAATTAGGCGTGCTGGAGGTGATTTACAGTGACCTGAATGATGAGCGGTTAACCAAAGACCCAGATGAAGTCAGGTGCACACAATCCATGTGGCGGAAGGTGGTACGGAGCGCACCAGCATCGTATTCCAACTCGTTGGCAATACTAGCCTGGAAAGACGACGAGGCACCAACGGTGGATGAAGTGGCTAGACAACTCCGGGACTACGAAGAAAAGCTCTCTTCCTCCCTACAGGCCTGTGTCTCAGCTGTGGAAAAACTGTGCCAAGAGTTCCAACAACTCAGAGAGGATCTGTCCTACTCCCCACCTGCACGGACCAGTGTCTCAGCCATTAGGAGTCAACGTCCCTATGCTCAAGAGAGAGGATATAGAGGATACACACCACGGGGCACCCTGTGGTTTTACCTGCGTGATTATGGAGAGGACATGAGAAAGTGGGATGGAAAACCCACCTCAACCTTAGAGGCACGGGTGCGTGAGTTGCAAGGAAAAACTATTAGAAAAGGTGGTTCTCCCAGGAAAATTGCAGCTCCAGTTTCCAGTGAGCAGTTCCCGAGACAGAGTAAGAGGGCTAATTTTACTTCCGACCTTGATCAGGGGACTTTTGATTCACATTTACAGGAAGTGAACAGCGAATACTGTGACCAGTGTTAGAGGGGCCCTGCCTCCAGCCAGGTGGAGGAAAGGGACAACCGGGTTTACTGGCCTGTGTGGATTCGATGGCCTGGAACGTCAGACCCACAGGAGTATAAGGCTCTAGTGGACACTGGTGCACAGTGCACGCTAATGCCATCAAACTATAGAGGGGCAGAACCCATTTGTATTTCTGGAGTGACAGGGGGATCCCAACAGCTAACTGTACTGGAAGCTGAAGTGAGCCTAACTGGGAATGAGTGGCAAAAGCACCCCATTGTGACTGGCCCAGACGCTCCGTGCATCCTTGGCATAGACTACCTCAGGAGAGGGTATTTCAAGGACCCAAAAGGGTACCGGTGGGCTTTTGGTATAGCTGCTTTGGAGACAGAGGAAATTAAACAGTTGTCCACCTTGCCCGGTCTCTCAGAGGACCCTTCGATTGTAGGGTTGCTGAAGGTTGAGGAACAACAGGTGCCGATCGCTACCACAACTGTGCACAGGCGGCAATATCGCACCAACCGAGACTCCCTGATTCCCATCCATAACCTGATTCGTCGACTGGAGAGCCAGGGAGTGATCAGCAAGACTCGCTCACCCTTTAACAGTCCCATATGGCCAGTGCGAAAGTCTAATGGGGAGTGGAGACTAACAGTGGACTATCGTGGCCTGAACGAAGTTACACCGCCGCTGAGTGCTGCCGTGCCAGACATGCTAGAACTTCAATATGAACTGGAGTCAAAGGCAGCTAAGTGGTATGCCACAATTGATATTGCTAATGCATTTTTCTCCATCCCTTTGGCAGCAGAGTGCAGACCCCAGTTTGCTTTTACCTGGAGGGGTGTTCAGTACACCTGGAACCGACTGCCCCAGGGGTGGAAGCACAGCCCCACCATTTGCCATGGACTGATCCAGATGGCACTGGAACAGGGTGAAGCTCCAGAACATCTGCAGTACATTGATGACATCATTGTGTGGGGCAACACAGCAGAAGACGTTTTTGAGAAGGGAAAGAAAATAGTCCAAATCCTTCTGAAGGCTGGTTTTGCCATAAAACAGAGTAAGGTCAAGGGACCTGCACAAGAGATCCAGTTTTTAGGAATAAAATGGCAAGATGGACGTCGTCAGATCCCAATGGATGTGATCAACAAAATAACAGCTATGTCCCCACCAACTAGCAAAAAGGAAACACAAGCTTTCTTAGGCGTTGTGGGTTTTTGGAGAATGCATATTCCAAATTACAGCCAGATCGTAAGCCCTCTCTATCAAGTGACCCGGAAGAAGAATGAATTCAAATGGGGCCCTGAGCAACAACAAGCCTTTGAACAAATTAAACGTGAGATTGTTCATGCAGTAGCCCTTGGGCCAGTCCGGGCAGGGCAGGATATTAAAAATGTGCTCTACACTGCAGCCGGGAAGAATGGCCCTACCTGGAGCCTCTGGCAGAAAGCACCAGGGGAGACTCGAGGTCGACCCCTAGGGTTTTGGAGTCGGGGATACAGAGGATCCGAAGCCCGCTATACTCCAACTGAGAAGGAGATACTGGCAGCATATGAAGGGGTTCGAGCTGCTTCAGAAGTGGTTGGTACTGAAGCACAGCTCCTGCTGGCACCCCGACTGCCGGTGCTGGGCTGGATGTTCAAAGGGAGGGTCCCCTCTACACATCATGCAACTGATGCTACATGGAGTAAGTGGGTTGCATTGATCACACAACGGGCTCGAATAGGAAACCCCAGTCGCCCAGGAATCTTGGAAGTGATCATGGACTGGCCAGAAGGAAAAAACATTAGAATATCACCAGAGGAGGAGGTGACACGTGCTGAAGAGGCCCCACTGTATAATAAATTGCCAGAAAATGAAAAGCAATATGCCCTGTTCACTGATGGGTCCTGTCGTCTCGTGGGAAAGCATCGGAGGTGGAAAGCTGCTGTATGGAGTCCTATACGACAAGTCGCAGAAACTGCTGAAGGAGAAGGGGAGTCGAGTCAGTTTGCAGAGGTGAAAGCCATTCAGCTGGCTTTAGATATTGCTGAAAGAGAAAAGTGGCCAGTCCTTTATCTCTATACTGACTCATGGATGGTGGCAAATGCCCTGTGGGGGTGGCTGCAGCAATGGAAGCAGAGCAACTGGCAGCGCAGAGGCAAACCAATCTGGGCTGCCGCATTGTGGCAAGATATTGCTGCACGGGTAGAGAACCTGGTTGTAAAAGTTCGTCATGTAGATGCTCATGTACCTAAGAGTCGGGCCACTGAAGAACATCAAAACAACCAGCAAGTAGATCAGGCTGCTAAGATTGAAGTGGCTCAGGTGGATTTGGACTGGCAACATAAGGGTGAATTATTTATAGCTCGGTGGGCCCATAACGCCTCAGGCCATCAAGGAAGGGATGCAACGTATAAATGGGCTCGTGATCGAGGGGTGGACTTAACTATGGACAGTATTGCACAGGTTATTCATGAGTGTGAAACATGCGCTGCAATCAAGCAAGCCAAGCAGTTCAAGCCCCTTGGGTATAGTGAACGATGGCTGAAATATAAATATGGGGAGGCCTGGCAGATTGATTACATCACGCTCCCACAGACCCGCCAAGGCAAGCGCTATGTGCTCACCATGGTGGAAGCAACCACTGGATGGCTGGAAACATATCCCGTGCCCCATGCCACCGCCCGGAACACCATCCTGGGCCTTGAAAAGCAAGTCCTGTGGCGACATGGCACCCCAGAAAGAATTGAGTCAGACAACGGGACTCATTTCCGAAACAACCTCATAGACACCTGGGCCAAAGAGCACGGCATTGAGTGGGTGTATCACATCCCTTACCATGCACCAGCCTCCGGGAAAATTGAGCAATACAATGGATTGTTAAAGACTACCCTAAGAGCAATGGGTGGTGGGACATTTAAACATTGGGATACGCATTTAGCAAAAGCCACCTGGTTAGTCAACACCAGGGGATCTGCCAATCGAGCTGGCCCTGCCCAATCAAAACTTTTACGTACTGTAGAAGGAGATAAAGTTCCTGTAGTGCACATGAAAAATATGCTGGGGAAGACAGTCTGGGTTACTTCCCCCTCTGGCAAAGGCAAACCCATTTGTGGGATTGCTTTTGCTCAAGGACCTGGGTGCACTTGGTGGGTGATGCGAAAGGATGGGGAAGCCCAATGTGTACCTCAAGGGAATTTGATTTTGGGTGAAAATAGCCAATGAACTGAATTGTATAATATTAATTGCTTTATAATACTGTATGTTATCTCTTAACTATATGTTATCTCTTAACTGCATGTTAATATAATAATATAGTAGGTTAATATTAAGTATATAATACTATATATTATGATTGCTATATGCCGCATCAATGGTATTGCAGTAAGAATTGCCCAGCTTAATGAAAATGAACTTTGATGAAACCATGTTGGAATGAGAACTGGCTTCAGCATGCAACAGTCCAACACTGCACACCACCTCTCCTGCTCTAAAAGACTGTGATGACAGATGGAACCCAAAGTCATGGGCTAAATGAACTCAATGGACATTTTAGAGGGATGGGCCATAGACGAAGGGAATGATATCTGTGTGTATATCAAGATAGGGAAAGCGGTGGTGATTAATTGGAACACATTGGAAAGGGGAGGGCCTGTGCATGACGTAGATGGTATAGAATAAGGGGTGGATACTGTCCTGGTTTCGGCTGGGATAGAGTTAATTTTCTTCCTAGCAGCAGGCATAGTGCTGTGTTTTGGATTTAGTAGGAGAAGAATGTTGATAACATGCTGATGTTTTTAGTTGTTGCTGAGTACTGCTTATGCTAGTCAAGGACTTTTTCAGCTTCCCATGCTCTGCCAGGCGCACAAGAAACTGGGAGGGGGCACAGCCAGAATAGTTGATGCAAACTGGCCAAAGGGCTATTCCATACCATATGACGTCATGCTCAGTATATAAACTGGGGGGGGGTGGCCGGGGAGCAGTGATCGCTGCTCGGGAACTGTCTGGGTATCGGTCGGCGGGTGGTGAGCAATTGCATTGTGCATCACTTGCTTTGTGTATCATTATTATTATTATCATTATTATACTGTTACTATTAGCATTACTATTTTACTTTATTTCAATTATTAAACTGTTCTTATCTCACCCCAGGAGTGTTTCTCACTCTTACTCCTCCGATTCTCTCCCCCATCCCATCGGGGTAGGGGGAGTGAGCGAGCGGCTGCGTGGTACTGAGTTGCTGGCTGGGGCTAAACCACGACACACACACACACCCCTTTGCATGGGACAGGGCTTGATTTCATAAACCTTTTGAATACATAGAGACAGAATCAAGCTGGGGATTGAGAAAATTAGTCAAGCACCACCTGGCTACTAGTCACTTTGAAGAATATCAGCCTCCAAAATAGTGTATAAAGCTTCATATTGGGAGCTTGTCAACAGAAAAACACTTTTCCCTCCAGAAGTAGAGTTAATGAGGCAAAGCTTTTGCTAATGAAGTCATGCTCTTTTTAAAATCAGTGGTCATCTAGCTGGCATAGCAGTTACTTCCTGCCTGCAAAAAGCTGAGTACAACTGTTGGACAGTTGTCAGAGAAAGGTTTTGTTAATTTGCCAGTGCTAACATTAGCAAATAAGAAAATACCTCTGTCTTATGGCTTTGTTGAAATAAAAATTGTAAAAGAACGTTTTACTTTCTTCCCCAGGTTGCACACCTTTGATGCATGCTGTGTCAGGATGCCAGGTCGATACAGTGAAGCTTCTATTGAAGATGGGAGCCAATATTAATACTCAAGATGCTTGTGGACATATGAGTTTATCTCTGGCAACTTATCTGGTACTAAGACTTGGGGGAGGAGGATGGAAAGATAGTTGGAGTGAAGGGAGGAAATGTGCAGAGCAAATAAGATTTTTGTTCATACTACAGAAAGAAAAAAGTACAAAACATTGTTTCTAGACAACAGTGAAATTGTAAACTTTACTATAATGCAAAGCTGGAAGCAATGATTGTTACAAAAGGATCAGGACTCCTTTCAGAGTGTCCTTCCTCTTTTGGGTTGTAAACTCAGTGCATGATATGGGGATCTCACTAGATCCAGGGTTTCAGGAAAGCCACTTTTTTCTGTGCACTGGAAAGTCCCCTTTTGTTCTTAATACGCAGATTAATGTCTCCCCTCCTACTGTCAGCATCAGATTTTTATGCTCCAGGGAGGGCATTCTTATCTCAACTTTTGGTAGCCAACAGGCATGTTTTCCTGCACACCACATGAGCCAGGTCATTGCTTTTTCCTTCACTGTAGTGCTGGACCTTTGATAGCTAGGTCAAGAAGTTAAGTTCAAGGTGCTGCAGGTGCCAGTGCAGATACTCAGATCATAAGTAATCCAATCCCCCAGTCAACCCACATGCAAGTGATAGCAGGGGCAGACATCCCATCAAGAAGTTTGGGAAGGGAGATGTGGTGCTCTCTGTCTGAAGCACACAAGGATGGCCCTCTTCTCCTTAGTCTTCTACTCCTTGCTGGAAGGAATTCAGGACTCAGAGAGAGGATGGGGACCAGGTTAGTTGGGCAGAGGGGTTGACCATGGGCTTCCATTATTAGTTGGTCAGAAGGGAGGAAGGAATGTTTACCCATGCTGTGTGGTATGAGTTATGTCAGGATGACCTGCCAATTCATTTAAACAGATACAGTGGCAGCCTAATTAAATCACCTCCCTTGCATCTAGTTTCTTCCTGCAAATTCAGGACAAAAACAATGCTTCTGCTCAGCTATGCGATATTCAACCAGAAAATAAGTGTAGAAAATAGCAAAACAGGCAGTCTCATTCAAGTGCAAGGAGCATGCCCCACTTACTTGAGAATAAACATTTCATAGAATGCTTTGGGTTGGAAGGGACAATTCCTCTGCCAGATACTTAAAAAAAACCAAACCATAATTAGTGTCATGTTCCTTTTTTCCTTCCGCTTTTCCCAGAGGGGAAAAATATTCTTTGGAAAAAAAGAAATTACTGGAAAAGATTTAAGCCACCCAGGCTTTGAAGTTTCTATTTCTGTTTCTGTGATGGATATAATCAGAGTTCTTGAGAGCATTTGGCTGCGATGTCTGTCCAGAGAACTGAATTCAGCATAGCTCCACATTCACAATCGCATGCAGAATTCGGTGGTCTTGTACTTCCACCAGGAGCCACAACAGGGATGTTCTGATTCCATCGTTCCACACCTTTTCCCTATAAATGCTGGTAATGCCAATCCGACATAGCTCATACAGGAGGGAACAGTCTTTATCGATAGCCTGTGGAGGTTTGAACAAAACACTTAAACACATGCTTGATTTCCCTGGAACTTAAGTATATGCTGAAAGATTTATGCAGTCACAACCAGATTGTTTACTTGCTTTTTTGTTGAGGTGATCAATTGAAGGTTTTAATCCAAGAACTGATTCATCCCATCTGTTTTGGTGCTGTTTTCAGTCTAACATTGTCACTAATTCAAACTTCTGCAACAGTGTTTAAAAGACCACATTCTAAGGCTTTTTAGTATTGATTTGTCATCCCTGCTAAAATCTCATAAAGGAAATGAGATTAAGTGCTCATGTTCTTGGTTTAACCTAGCATAATTAAATCCACATGCAGGAATATGCGTAGCATTTGCTAGTGATACAGGAATTAGCAGGTTTTTAATCACTTTAATCAGTCATTCAGTACTTGCCATGGCTGCAGAAAAAACAAAATGCAGTGTAAATAAAACACCTTATCGTAGAAATGAATGGGCAAGCTAGTCTGAGACAGACTCCAAAGCAGAAGTGGTCTCAGTGCTGAGACACCTATATTGGGGAAACAAAAGACCAGTTCCTCTGCTGACAGAAATGGCTACAGTCACACACAAACAACAGAACCACCAAGCAAAGATCTGGCCTGATGCATTTCACTTTCCTTTTTGACATGTGTCATGGTTTAACCCCAGCCGGCAACTAAGCAGCACACAGCCACTCACTCACTCTCCCTGCCCCAGTGGGATGGGGGAGAGAATAGGAGGAGTAAGAGTGAGAAAACTCCTGGGTTGAGATAAGAACAGTTTAATAACTGAAATAAAATAAAGTAAAATAGTAGTAGTAGTAATAACAATATAATAATAACAGTAATAATAATATACAAAGCAAGTGATGCACAATGCTATTGCTTGCCACCTGCCGACTGATACCCAGTCCCCGAGCAGTGATCGCTGCCCCCCGGCCAACCCCCCCAGCTTATATACTGAGCATGATGTCATATGGTATGGAATAGCCTTTTGGTCAGTTTGGATCAACTGTCTTGGCTGTGCTCCCTCCCAGTTTCTTGTGCGCCTGGCAGAGCATGGAAAGCTGAAAAGTCCTTGACTAGCATAAGCAGTACTTAGCAACAACTAAAACATCAGTGTGTTATCAGCATTCTTCTCATCCTAAATCCAAAACACAGCACTACACCAGCTGCTAGGAAGAAAATTAACTCTATCCCAGCCGAAACCTGGACAACATGCTGTAATTTGGTTTTTAGGGCTAGCTGGAAGGCTGCGTCAGCCTGCTCAGAAACGGTGCTAAGCAGAACATACCCAACAAAAATGGGAGGTTGCCACTACATGCTGCTACTGCAGAGCCTGACGTGAGGTATGTCCCATGCTCCAACAGAATTTGCTAGTTGAATCTCAACAGATAGTCACCAACACAAGCTACCCAGCCCAAAGGGGAGCTCGGGTCAGGAAGGTTAGCTGTGACAGTTACACTTGTGACTTGCTCTTTTGTTTAGTGGTTATCATAAAGGGGGTAGAGAGAAGGAAAAGCATTGTACAACACTTGTGTAACAGAGATATATGGCCAAGCAAGGAGAGGAACCTGATTTAAGATCACAACAGCAGGAGGGGAAAAAAAATTATAATAGAGCTTGAAACTATGGGTTTCCCTTGACCAATTACCTTTCTGCCACCTCCCCACAAGAAATATTACAGGAAGCTCCTTCTCTAGACTTCTCCTCCGAGTAGTACGGCAAGTGTGAGAAAAGTTTTCCACACGACAGCCTCTTTGAGAGCCCCTACTGTAAAGGGGAAGCTGAGGTTTGGTGGACTGGCTCATTTTAAACTACTCTTATTGAAGGTGGAGTAACAACTTGTCCTGGTTTCGGCTGGGATAGAGTTAATTTTCTTCCTAGCAGCAGGCATAGTGCTGTGTTTTGGATTTAGTAGGAGAAGAATGTTGATAACATGCTGAAGTTTTTAGTTGTTGCTGAGTACTGCTTATGCTAGTCAAGGACTTTTCAGCTTCCCATGCTCTGCCAGGTGCACAAGAAACTGGGAGGGGGCACAGCCAGAATAGTTGATCCAAACTGACCAAAGGGCTATTCCATACCATATGACGTCATGCTCAGTATATAAACTGGGGGGGGGTGGCCAGGGAGCAGCGATCGCTGCTCGGGAACTGTCTGGGTATCGGTCGGCGGGTGGTGAGCAATTGCATTGTGCATCACTTGCTTCGTGTATCATTATTATTATTATCATTATTATACTGTTACTATTAGCATTACTCTTTTACTTTATTTCAATTATTAAACTGTTCTTATCTCACCCCAGGAGTGTTTCTCACTCTTACTCCTCCGATTCTCTCCCCCATCCCATCGGGGTAGGGGGAGTGAGCGAGAGGCTGCGTGGTGCTTAGTTGCTGGCTGGGGCTAAACCACGACACAACTAAAGAGTGTATTCATAAAAAGTCTTAAGGAAGATCCACTTTGTCTCATTCCAACCTGTTATAATAGGAAGGTTTAACAAATTTTGATTTGTACATCAAAATTCAATATTGTGTAAGTTCAATCAAAAAGCTCTCCCAAGTAAATCATGTCTGGAGGGATAGGAAGACATTAGAGACAGGTAAAACAGTCAGTACATGTCAAATGTTCATGTGACTTAATCATTGAGGCTATGGTTTTGCTGTTGTTGCCATATCAGACCACCCCAGACCTCTGTGCGTTTCTGCTGATCTTGCTCTCCAGCCTTTTTTAACAGCTTTATTAATTTTCCACCTTCATCATTGCTTTTCATGCATCGCTTGGAGGGAATAGTTTGAAGTTTCTACAAAAGTGCAAGTGCATTATCATTAAACAAAGCCTCCACAGAAAGAAGACAATATTTGTACAACACTGCACATGCTGCTACTTGAAAGTGAACAGTAATCTACTTTACACAGGGTTCCCTGAACAGTTTTCACATTCTCCATGGATATGGACAGACCTTTGCTCTACACAGGAGTTTACCAGCTGCTCAATTCCTTTTCCTCTGTCTTCTGGCTGGGGTTGCTCCATGCCCAGAAGATATGCCTGGATTACTTGAGGGGGGCTTTTCCATCATGGTCATTGTCACTGTCTTGAATCCCATGTCGTTGCCAAAAGGGTATATGCAGTGGCCAGCTATGAAATGCTTTTTCAGCCAAGTTTGAAAGCTGGCAGCCCACTGCTACAACCTCATGTGCTGGAGGCAGCACACGGACCGTGTAGAAAGACAGAGACAGCGATCAGACAATTTATGTATGGATTTGATAATTGATTTATGTGTTTCAGTGCATGTTCCACAGAGACTAAGAGAAAAGGTGGAAAGGGAATCTGTGTACTTCCTGATCTCTGCCTTTAAGAGTAGATGTCAGAGAGATCTCAGCTGGGGTGGCTGAATATCTACATATTTGAGTGGTAGCATCAATGTCATAATGATCTGAGGATATAAGTGAGGCAAGGTTTACTGACAGAGGTTTTATGCTCAAAGAATGACATTTCCTTCCCATACACTGGTTTCATTGATTATATCTGGGGTTAAACTATAGAACCATGTAACAGATTATATTTGAAAAAAAAAATTGGGGCTTCTGGCTCCTGAAGATGGCGTTACCAAACAGATAAGCTTTTCATCTGCAGAATTGCCCATATCATCCTTAAGCAATTGTAAATGTCTTTCTTTTGAACAATTTACACTATTTAGTTGTTTATTACTGGGGAAAAAATAACGAATAGCAACATTCTCAACTTCATCTGATCAACACACCTGAGCACAGTTCAATCCAGAAAATGTACTGGAAGTTGTTGAAGATTGCCCTGATGAAAAGCAGCAAAAGATTTTCATTCAGTCTCCTATGAGTGGGAATAAATGCACAGTTGTATACATTTATGTGTGCATTATCTGTACATTTATCAGAGTTCCCATCTTGACACTTCCTCATCTTTTAATCTCCTTGCAAAACAGCATGTCTTTTAAAAGACCATGTTTTTAAGGTTTCTAACAAGTTCACACCTTCAGATGAGTCAAAGGTTTGCATTATGATCTTATCTAGGGATCCACTAAGGATTTATCTTTCCTTTTGCTAGAATCATAAGAACTGTACATCCTTGTTAGGATCTATGCTATTTGGCTTTGTTACAGACTGCTACAGGATGGTCCTTGTTATTTCCATGGTCCACCCATCTACATGGTCCAAACACTTAGCATCCTACTATGAAACATAACCATCTTCAAACCTATAGTGACTTCAGAACATCTTCATAGGATGCCATAAGGAAAACAAAAGCAAAATCCACACAGTGTTAAAAATATTATTGCACTTGAATAATATTTCATGTAACTATTTTTTTGTAACTGTTCTCTCCACCAGAGGGGAGTGTTTGTAGTCTGATATTCTATAAAATGTGAACCAATGCATTGCTATATTGTATACTATAACAATGGCCCTATCCCAGCAGACACACTGTAAGGCCTTATAAAATACTATTGGTTTGTGTGTGTGTGTGTGTGTGTAAACATATTGTACATATGCACACAAACACATACACAGCATCACATTACTCCAAGAGTTAAGGAGCATGAAAAGTCATTTTAGAAACTGGTCATTAGCATTTCTGTCTGTTTAAAACTTTCTAAAATAGGAGGACGATGAATTGCTAAGCTACCAAAAACTGCACATGTGTATAGTATTACACACTCTGATTCTAGCCTGGTAATCAGCATAAGAATTCTACCTAGTAGATCTGCTTTTAATTCCCAGCACTAAACTTCTGTTGTTACAGTAAGCCATAAAGTCCTATTTGCTTTTCTAGTATGACATAGCTCAGACCTAAGATTCTGACCTGTGCCCATCACTAATACTGATTTTTCTTGAAATTACATGTTTTGTTTCTCAAAAAATGTCAATTTTTCAGTTTTATAAGGGGGGCAGCACAATGATTATGTCATTGCTTCTACAGGCTTCTGAACGTGCTTCTGCAGCAGTCAAATCTTGGTGAAATTAATCATCAGGACAATGAGGTGGGTGAGCTTGTGCTACAAGTCATAGTCCCAGGCTCTGGGATCATACAAGCCAGGCTGTTCAGAAAGACTCTACTGAACTATCAATTTTATCATGAGACTATGCACCAGTCAAAAATTTCTATAATGCTTTTGCTGAACTCTGCAAAGCATTATCTCATTTTTCCTACTATGTGTGATGCACCTTTAGACTAATAAACCTTCTCTATATACTGCCAACTATGAGGCACCTTGAATCAGTCTCTTAACTCACTTGCCAAGATATTAATTGCTTTTGATTCTTCTGAAGTTAGACATTGGACTAAATCTTTACCTTTTCCAAACATCCCATCATTAAAGTACTAAATGTTCTCAGGAAAAATATCAGAAACCTGGTATTACACAGCCATGGAGCTACAAAAAAATTATGCTATCCTCTGATCCTTAAAGAATTGTGTCCTGCATGTGTATATATAGTGTACACAGGAGAGTGTCAGCTTCCCAAATGTGTTCTTCTCCAAATAGAGAAGCCAAGACACAAGAGAGACTCTGGACCTCTTTTCATATGTTTCTCTTCACTCTAGCAATTGCTCAAGGATGTGTCTCTTCTCCACAGTGCCAGAATCACCACAGGGTTGTTAATTTTCCCTTTTCCCATGAACCTCCCTTATTCACTGGATGGTTTGCAGACCCTGCTTACAACAAACTAAACCAGACATATGCTTTGTCTTGGTGTAGAATTATGCTGTTAATGAATTGCGTGGAACCATGGATCACAATTTCAAGCCCTAATGTTTTGCTCTAATGCATTGCTACATGCAATTTGGAACTTATAGTCCAGCTCTGTCATTTGGCACTGGGAAGATATTTGTTCGAGTGTCAGCACTAAGTCCTGAATATTCATGTTTTCTGAAAAATGTGGATCCTCACAAATTATTTCAGCTAATAGAGCTGTTCTCTTGGCATAAGTAAAACACTTCAGTTTTCCCATCTTACACTTGAGAAAAACACCCTGATGAATGCATGAACACATAAACAGGAAGAAATACATCTGGAGGTTTCATAGTTTCCACAACTGTGGCTTTCTGTGGGTTTCTTATGAAGCCTGTGAGATGACGATGTGAAGAAACATTCCCTGAAAAAGCCTAGAATATGAGAAAAAACAGTGTCACACTATTTTTCCCCTATTGCTCCTTATTTTTTATAAATATGCAATTGTTTGGCTGTCTCACCTTTAATATTATATTCTTCTGGATCTTCAGCTTTGACCATTCTGATATCACTCTCATGCTTCCTCTCACGAACAGTAGACTATCCATAGATGCCATTCAAGGGTGCTGTCACGCACAAATCAGATGGGTGCGGGCTGGACAGCCATTGCCTGCTGCAGCAGGCCCACACATGTGAGCTGCCGCTATAACCAGCTCAATGATCTTTTCTCAGTTGGGTGCTTCAAAAGGACATGTGGAATGTACAAATTATTAGAAAAGAAATAGAGAACAAAACAGGAAGCAGCATTATGCTCTGTCTGAATCCTTGGTACACCTGCATCTTGAATGCTGGCTGCAAGAGTCATCTGAAAAAGGATATACAAGAAAAGGAACAGAAAAGGACTACAAAGATGGTAATAGTTAGAGAATAGCTTCCTTTCATAGGCAGGATAACAACTAGAACAAACTAACTACAATAGGACTTTCAGTTGGCAACTATGTCAGAGGCATGATATAATACAAGTCCATGATGTCGTAAATTGCATGGAGAAGATGAAAATAAAATTATTATTCACTGGGTTTTACATCTAAAATGATGGGGGCACTTACAGAAATTATCAGGCAGCAGTTTTAAAGAATATGAAAAGAAGTTCCTTTTCACAAAATGCATCGTTACCCTGTGGAGGTCTGGATGGCATAGGAAGTCTTTAACCTGATTACCAAATTTTAGGTGATTGTATATCACCAAGCCTTGTTTCTTATATTTTCTCCCTAAGCATCTGCTACTGAACTCTCTGAGCTGTGTCCCTGGACTAGAATCTTTGATCCCTACCCACAGTTCTCACACTCTTACACTGCAGCTGACTCTGCTGGTGACCACAGTAGAAACAGAAAGTTGATTTTTCAATTATTTTGCCCTTTTGTCCATATCAACAGACTGAGAGTGGATGATGGAAAGCTGGCCTGGTACACAGTAGCTTCCCCTCTTTCAGTGATTTTTCCCGCTCTCCAGGACTAGGTGTGAGGACCCATGTCCCAGCTGGAAATCATTTCACTGAAGCCTCACTTCACAGCACTCACAGATATTGAGTGTCCATCGACAGTACTAAGTCCCTGGTGTCAAAACCTTGGTCCACTCATATCAGTGGCAGAGTTCCCATTAATTTCAGTGAGGGCAGGATTTCACCCTCATTTTTGGTTTTACAAAACCAAAACCCCCATGATCAAGCTTTGCAAACCCTAACTAAAACCAAAACTGCCCTTGTTCAACTGCTCTGTTTTGTTATCACCCATACTTAAGCCATCCGGGGACTTGAAAAGCCTTATAATATACCTGATGAGTAGAGAGAAATTAGTGTTAGGGGATTCAAGCTTTTACTTAGAAAATCACTGCTAACAACTTCCACTATTAATGCACTGATAAGTTGTCTGCTTGTACTTTACCTGAGTTGTTGCCAATTGGCTTTATGGGGTTCTATGTCAAGTTTTAACTTCTTTTCCACTCTACATTTTTTGCTTTTTATCATTTTGGAAACCAGGCAAGACCTTTGAAATGCATTTTCCTTGGTAAGAGATAGTAAACACCACCTGCCCAAAGTAAAATGTTACTACATCTGAACAATACTAGCAATTCTTAAGAAACATGTTGAATGAATAACTTTATACAGAAAATCTTTAATATTATGGATGTAGAGTAAAATATAGGCGTGTATGAAAATGTTGATGAAGGTGCAAATACAGGCCATGAATTCTCTGATCTACCAAGACTGACTGAACACAGCTAAGATTGAATGAAAATGCAGGTCGATAGCTTACCATTTGCTTTGTTTTCTCCCTAAAAAGTAAATATGAGATGTTTATATTGTGACTTTTTGCTGACATCACTGGGCCAGTTCCTTAGCTTGCTGACTAGTGCCAGCTAAAATACTAGTTTATATTTATTTTGGATCAAAAATAAGACCTAAGATAAACATCACACTGTGTCATGTCAAAGCACCAGTCTAAAATAGGCCTTTCTCAACAGGATCCAAACTGAGCAGTGAGAAACCATCCCACAGCCGTTGTGGTCCTGACCACACATTATTTATAACAGGCTATAGTCAGGTACGAAAGAAGCATTTGTATCTGTATACATTTTCTGTAATAACACCAAAAAGCTAATTGCTTGGTTCCCCCTTATGACTCCACTAATTCAGAAGTTGTTACTAATTATTCCAAATAAAGAGGGAGAAGGAAGAGTCTGTCAGTCCCAAATGGTTTCAGAACTGTCTAGCTTATCTACAGAGACTTGAAGGGTGCTCCTGTGAGTGATGATTATTTGCTCTCTGGGTTTGTGGCTTTCAGGGAATGACTTCACTCCACTGGGCTGCTTTCCACAACAGGCCCCAGCACGCCCAGACTCTGCTGCATAAGGGAGCAGATCTGACTCTGGTGGACAAAGACTTCAAAACAGCTCTGCACTGGGCAGTACAGGTCAGCCACAGCTGCAGTTTCAGCAGGCAGTTGCTTGAACTGAGCCAGCTATTGCAGTGTCTTAAATGCTCCGAAAGCAAATATTTTGGCTGTGAAATGAGGAAAATGGATGCTAAGAATGCCCACTAACACCCCCACCATTTTGCCAGTAGGCATGGATCAAGGATCTAACATCTTTGGAGAGCAAGGCATACTTAATGTAGGCTCAGCACTGTTGCCCTAAACAAAGTTATCGTTTATCTCACTGGGACTATGTGTATGCTTCATGTTGAACTCATGCTTAAATTTTTTCACTGAATCAGGGTTGCAGAAATCAGCAGCTTAAATAGTCTTGCTAAAGACCTTTGGGAATAAAATAATGTAAATGCAATTTAAAACACTTTTAAACAGCTATAGTTGTGGAATAATTAGCTGAAGGGTTGAAGTCCTACTTCTCTGGAGATTAAGGAAGACAAGGAGCCAAACACATTTCCTGTTGAGCTGTATGTTCCTATCTCCTATGCAAAAAAAATGTGAAATTGCTAAAAATTACTTGGGTGATCTTTAGAGAAGAAAACCACACAGGTTTAATATGGCTTTAAACACTGTAATTGGTAACAGATTTATTAGTAAGTGGTCTAAAATATATCATAATTTAAGAAATTAGGTATAAAATTTACTGTGGAAGACATCCCAGATGAAAGGGGGCTAGCAATTATATAAATATGTTTTTACTTACTCACTTGCCATAGCAAATTCCAGTATCAATGTACAAAACATCTGCACACCAGAAAAGCAGAAAAAGAACTCCCACGAAAATCCAGTAACATTTCCCTACAATGACTAAATATTTGCGTCCTCACCTTTTGGTCTAAGTCCTCTCATCTTAAAATATGTGTCAACAAAGAAATTCAAAAGCTCTGAACTGCCACATACTATATTAGTAAATGAGTAAGGGCATCTAGAAAGAATAATCTTTGCTTCAACCACAGCCTCCCACAGATGGTGCACATACAATAGGCTCAACTTGTTTTTCTGAGGTAGAGTTATATTTTGGCCTTTTAAAATTTATTTTGTAAATTTTATGATCTTATTCCACCATTAATTCCCACCTCCAATTTTCACAAACATGCAGAATAACTCTTGAGAAAGGGGGAAATTAAAACTGCACAAAACCCACTTTTCCTCAGGTGGAGACAAATCACAAATCCCTCTTCTTTCTCCCTTTAAGCTGCTCCCAGAAATCAGAGGAAATATGTGCAGGATGACCCCCCTTTTTTTCTTCTTAAGAGACTCCTGCTATGAAGCCTTATAAATTGCTTCTTACATCCACATATTTCTCCGTATTCTAGGTCCAGAAGGGCTAGTTGAAATATCAGAGCATGGAATAGATCTGTTAATATTTCTCTTACTCAAGCTTGGCCAAGAAGAAATACTTGGGTGCGATTATTGTTATTTCTAATAACCTCTTCCATAGGTGCTGGAAAGGGGATATTTTTCCTTTAAGAATTGTATTAATATCTTCAGAGCACAAGAGACTTGCAGAGCTCAGGCAGTAACAGCTGCAGGGGTTGTTTTTGGCTGAATAGGGCTCTGTGTTTAATTTCATTTTTAAAAAATGCAGCGAGGGGAAGACCAGGCACTGCACAGAAACGTGTTTCAGAAGTTGCAGGAAAGAGGCAGTTTGTGCACACTGGGCTGAAACACGGAGCGGGACCACATAAAAACTACTGCCCGCCATTCGAAACCAAATTCTCAGGCATTTTTCGTATGAAATAATTGTTCCATGCTGGCTGTTTCAAAGACTGCGTGTTTGGCGCTTGGTCTCCCATCAGACAAATGGGGCCTGTGGAGTCCCAGCCATGTAACTAGACAGACCTTGCCCACACCAAGGTCTGCTCTATTGAAAAGCTCAAACCTCCTGCTGCTCAAGTTCACGCCTTCAGTGCAAATGTGTTACATTGGTGTCAAAAACAGATCATTCTGGTTTGAAGTGAGAATGTCTCATGTCAAATTTTTCATACGTGCAATATTTTTAAGAGCTGGTGCAGATAGGGTTATATTAGGAGTGTCTCAGGAGGTGTTTCTCTCCTTTCATTCCAGCCAGCAATAGTCGCTGTAATTAAAAGGAAACACAGCTTTATAACAAAAAACTGCTAACTGATACTGGAACAAGTTTAAAGCCTTTCTAAAAGTCCTAGATAACAGTGTCATTGAAATCCTAGTAAAATATAGTATACACTATACACTAGTATACTACATACTACTATATCATAATAGTATTAGTAGTACCTTGGAAATAGCTTGGGAAGATTTGGAGTCTTCCTGCATTGTCTTGCCAGTTGCCATGATTTTTACCAGAAGTTTCTTTGTGTCTTTCTTAAAACTCTGGCTCCCAAAGTCATATGATTATGTAGAAACATCATCTTTCATTTAAAGAATAAACAATCAAACAAAATTGTAATTGTTTTCTCCTTGTTTCATGCAGTTTTCTAGAGATAGCTAGAAAGGGAGAGTAGTGATGTCTTTTTTATGTCACTAAGCTTTAAAGACAATTTTGACTGTTAGCAAACAAATGAAAACCAGATTCAATTTGTATTTTTTAAGCATACCCTTAAGAAATCCCTTTCTTGTGTAAATATTGTCATCCCAGCAAAGGTACAGCTGTTGCTCATGGAGTCTGGACCGTTGCATAGCAGCAGGGTTCTACAGAGTGAGCTGTCAAGCTGCAAAACAAGGAGGAAGAGGGTTTGCAAATAGTTTTGAGTAAGAAATAAACTTGCTCCAACATCATCAGAAGCTTTTACCAAAAAGCGCACTAAACATTTGTGACAACGTCTGCAATAGCAAATTAAATGTGCCTGAGTCTTGGCTCTGGCACTGAGGCCAACTATCACAGGACAACCTGTGTCCCTACTGCTAAACTCTCTTATTCTCTAAAACAGGATGGCCATATGCATACTGCTTATTGGGAATGGTCTGTGGCCCATGCTAGCTCCTAAACTATGCCCAGGAACTGGTGGGGAAAGTGTTAATTGACCCAAGCCAAAACCATGCCAGGGAGGAATTTTTAAAAACTTTACAGTACAGACAACTGAGTTCCAGTGCTCAGGGATGTTTCCTAGTGCTACTTAGTTTTTCAGTATGGTTGTAACCTATTTGTCCATTTTCATTTATGTCAGTTTATAAGCTGAAACCCCCTTCATGACTTGTACATGGTACAGAAGTGCACGATATTGATATACAAACTCATCAGTACAACCAGATCATCAGAAAAATTGCCTTTACCTGAAATAATTGACTGTTTGTCATGGTTTAACCTCAGTTGGCAACTAAGCATCACACAGCTGCTTGCTCACCCTCCCCACCCCACCCTGGTGGGATGGGGGAGAGAATAAAAAAAAAAAAAAAAGTAAAATTCATGTGTTGAGATAAAGGCAGTTTAACAGGACAGCAGAGGAAGACAAAGTAATAATAATAATAATGATAAAAGAATATATAAAACAAGTGATGCAGAATGCAATTGCTCACCACCCACCGACAAATATCCAGCCAGTCCCCGAGCAGTGATTGCTGCCCCCCAGCCAACTCCCCCCAGCTTATATACTGAGCATGATGTCATATGGTATGGAATAGCCCTTTGGCCAGTTTGGATCAACTATTCTGGCTGTGCCCCCTCCCAGTTTCCTGTGCACCTGGCAGAGCATGGGAAGCTGAAAAGTCCTTGACTAGTGTAAGCACAACTAAACCATCAGTGTGTTATCAGCATTATTCTCATGCTAAATCCAAAACACAGCACTATACCAGCTACTAGGAAGAAAATTCACTCTATCCCAGCTGAAACCAGGACACTGTTAAACAGTAAATTATTTAAGTATGAACATGCTGTTGACAATTTCCAAGGAAATCAATTGCAGAACTCCCACTGAGCTTAGTAGGAATTTGTCTAGGGCAAAACCAGTAGGTAAGTACAGGGTAATTGCCAGACCTCTTCCCAGCATGCAGTCTATCTGTAACTCAGCAAGTGGATGCCAGAACATGAGTAATATACATGCACTACACCTTTTGCATATCTATAAATGTCCTAATCTCATATGCCTTACAAAAAGGCACTGGAAGACAAATGTTTCCATTTCTCTGATAGTAGTAAGGAATAAATCCTTATTCTACTGCAGAATGAAAGATGACCTGTTTCTCAAAGCACATAAAGAGCTCATCCAGAGAAATCAGTCCTCACAACAATGTACTATCAGGGGAAAGTTGTCAAGTAATTTTAGTCATCGCCATAGTCGTTTACACAGGAAATCATACACACTTATTGTAGAAGACTCCAAGTGAAAATAAATTCTCAGAGACACTTGTCCAGGGAATGTCGGACTGTGTTAATATCAAAATCTGCGTTACTGGAACGCCAAAAAGACATCAATAACTGGTGACCAGTTGTCATCAGGTCAACCATCTTGAGGTTATTCTCAAGGATTTTAACAGCATGGTTGACCAAGGCATGTCCCATTAATCCACGACAAAGGGGATTTATAAGATCATCTGGTTGTGTGGAAAATCTAAAATTATTCCAACTTTAATTCATAATGCAAAGAACGAATATCGACCCCTGGGGGTAGTCTTCATTGATTTAGTGAAAGCCTTTGACACCATGAGCCATTCTCACATCATTATGGCTCTTAAACAGAAGAGTGCTGACAAACATATTATTGCCCTGATTAAAAATCTCTATCATAATATTAACATCCCTATTGACCTGAAAAATGAGCAGTTGGATCCTATTGGGATTTGGATTGGATTAAAACAATTTTATTTAATTTATCTGTGGACTCTGCTGTGTAAGTTGGAGGAAGATGGGTTTGGGTTCCAACACTTGCTCGAAAAATATAACAACTTTGGCCTTTGCAGATGACTTGGTCCTATTAAGTGAATCCTGGGTAGGAATGCAGAAAAATATTGAAATTTTAGAGGTCTTTTGTAATATGACAGGCCTCAAAGGACAAGTGGAGAAGTGCCATGGCTTTTACATCCAGCCCATGAAAGATGCTTATATGATCAATGACTGTCTGGCATGGACAATAAACGGCACACCCCTCAATATGATTAATCCAGGTAGTTCGGAAAAATACCTGGGCCTATGTATAGACCCATGGATGGGAATATTTAAGCTGGAACTGATGTCTCAAAAAGGGAGTTCGTGACCCAGTGTGCAACAATCCAATCCACACACACACAAGATATTGTTTTTATTTCATTTCTGTGCAGAGATGGGTGCTAGGTGGCAATTCCACAAAGCTAGCACACCTGTGGTAATTAAACTGATTTAATTTATTACCAGTCAAATCAGAGTACGAAAATGAGAAATAAAAACTAAATCTTAAAACACCTTCCCACCACCCCTCCCTTCTTCCCGGGCTTCACTCCCAGTTTCTCTTCCTCCTCCCCACAAGTGGTACAGGGGGATGGGGAATAGGAGCTGTGGTCAGTTCGTCACACGTTGTCTCTGCTGCTCCTTCCTCCTCAAGGGGAGGACTCCTCACACTCTTCCCCTGCTCCAGTGTGGGGTCCCTCCCACGGGAGACAGTCCTCCATTAACTTCTCCAGCGTGGGTCCCTTCCACGGGGTGCAGTCCTTCAGGAGCAGACTGCTCCAGCATGGGTCCCCCATGGGGTCACAAGTCCTGCCAGCAAACCTGCTCCAGCGTGGGCTCCTCTCTCTCCACAGGTCCACGGGTCCTGCCAGGAGCCTGGTCCAGGGCAGGCTTCCCACAGTGTCACAGCCTCCTTCAGGCACATCCAACTACTCCGGTGTGGGGTCCTCCACGGGCTGCAGGTGGATATCTGCTCCACCGTTAACCTCCATGGGCTGCAGGGGGACAGCCTACTTCACCATGGTCTTCATCACAGGCTGCAGGGGAATCTCTGCTCCAGCCCCTGGAGCAGCTCCTGCCCCTCCTTCTTCACTGACCTTTGTTTCTGCAGAGTTGTTCCTCTCACATATTCTCACTCTCTCTTCTCCAGCTGCACTTCCTCAGGTTTTTATTCTCCCCCTTCTTAAGTATGTTATCCCAGAGGCGCTACCACCATCACTGATTGGCTTGGCCTTGGCCAGCAGCAGGTCCGTCTTGGAGCCAGCTGGCATTGGTTCTATCGGACATAGGGGAAGCTTCTAGCAGCTTCTCACAGAAGCTACCCCTGTATCCCCCCTGCTACCAAAACCTTGCCACACAAACCCAATACAACAACGAATGAGACATTCTGCGCCTTATTTATACACAAAACTTACAGAGTTAGTAATCATTCTTTTTAGCACGATTGGTTAGTAATTACCATCCTATCTGCTATTGGTCAACTATATTCTAATTAGCCTCGCTTGCTATGTAAATTAGCATGCATGCTCCTTACGGGTGTGGGGGGGCAAATCTTTTTGGTCCTAAATTGAGTTGGTGGTCACGATCCCCCCCCTGCCAGAATTACCTTTCCCCCAGTTACTGTTTTTCGGCAATCGTCCAGTTTTTCCTACCTGCTGGGGTAGGATGTTCCCTTTTATCAGTTTCTCAGTACTTCTTCAAGGTCTAGTTGCTCCGGGATGTCTTTGGTTAAAGGATACTGAATGTTTGTTCTTCTGATTAGGGATGATTAAGTGTCCTTTACTTGCCAGCTTACAAAAGCATCTTGGCCTGATACGATGTTAGCTAAGTTTCAGAGTTAGCCTTCAACAGAACTACTAGAAAAACTGAATGAATGGTTAAGACAGGTTGGGCAGGCTCCATTGAAGCCATTTTAGAAAGTGAAACACCCACCAAGGTTGCTGAGAGGATAAATATTTTAAAAACACCATGTCCCTTAGTTGTACCAGAGGCAGCAGTGCTCTGAGGACCACAGGACAAAGTATCCTGTACAACAACAACATGTTCTCTTTCCAAGAGTACCACAAAGTCATGACAAGCTGGCTTGCTCTCAGTCTGCAAGAGACACTGTCTCAGTAGGTGTCTGAGGCTGAAGCACTAAGGTTAGGAGAAGGCAAATGAGCTTCTCTCTGAGCTTGCTGAGTCTCACCAATGTAACTACAGTGGCGTCAGTAGAGTTGTTGTTAATTTATATTGGTTTTCCATCAGAAACACACCCTGTGAAGTGCCTGGGCTGCGTCCAGGCAACTTCTGGCAAAGTTTCCCTGGCAGGAGGAAAGCTGAAGATGGTATTACGGATCGTTCCTTTCCTCAGCACAGGGCCCAGTTGTCTCTGTTCCCTGAGTGTAGAGAAACCACAGGGTTCTCTGAATTTTTGCACTGGTTCTCCACTGCCAACACAGCCATTGGGCAGCCAGGGCATGGCAGCAGTGGAAGTAGAGTGAATGTGCTCCCATTACTTAGCTTTCCCTAGTCTGGGGTACAGAGGGTGGATGCTGGAAGTCCTTAACAATGAGAGATAGCTCCTGCATGTGCAAAACCCTTCAGCAACCCAAGTTGCCAGCTTTATGGAGGTTTCTCATTGCACTGTTTGCTGGAGACTAGAATGAGTCGCATTATGTCTCTGCTCTTGAGTTTGGCATTCTCCATGTTTAAAACAGAAGACGCTGCATCTGTTCAGCTGAAAGAAAATTCCTTCACAGTGATATGGTCCTCTACAACAAGACAGGGATGTGTTGGTCTGACATAGCCTTAATATTCCAACCAGAGATATCCTCACTGTTAATGCAACATCATGTTTGTCTTGCTCTGATTCTAGGATGAAATTCTGAACTTGTGTTACAGTAAAGGTAATGACATAATACACTGCCATGGTGTCACGATCCAAACTGGGCTGCCTAGGGAGGATCGTGGTGGTTCTGTGATTCCCTTGGGCTAAATTAAGGTGCAACGACACCAGATGATCGATTAAGCGCTTTATTGATGATAGAAACAACCTTAACTTGGCAAGCGTAACAGTAGGCAACCTGAACTAGGAAAGCATAGCAGCAGGCAATGTGGGTTCTAATTGAAATACTTATAAGAAGGAAGGAAAAAGAGGGAAAGGAGGGGAGGGGGGGAAAGAAAGAGTTATTACCACCCTTGGATCCCGCAATGATGATGATAGATGAGGTGATCCTCCGGTGGTGGGCACGCACCTGGCTTTCTCAGAGTCGTGTCTTTTATAAGCCAGTCTCTGCCTCTCAATTGCGTCAAATCCATCCCCTCGACAACTTATATGGTTCTTGTTGCAGAAAGTTCTCAATCTTCTGCGCAGGTGTCATTGGGGGGGGTGGTCGTGAGGGGTCTTTTGGGTGGTCGTGAGGCCCTTCCTCAAATGAACTCTGTATGACCTCTGGCCATATATGGTGAGTTGTGAGGCACATTAGAAATACGGAACTGCGCATCCTCTGACACGCCTCCCCATGCTCTGTGCCAACCGACTTCCCACTTGTGGTTTGGTGTCGCCATGCAGATCTTAACTTGTTTCACCACAATGTTTGAGTCATCAACCAACCACCACAATGTTTGAGACATCAACATACATTAACTCTTTCAGTCTCTCACACATGGTGCTCTGATCATGAACACAAGGAAAACTGCACTTCAGTGAAATCAATCCCATAAGGGAAAAAATTGTACTGGAGAAACAGTTTGGTTTTGCCAGTATAGCTATAACTGAACACAGGGCTTCTGCCAGCAAAGCCTTGAGTCAAAGATCAAGACTTTTCAAGCCCCAACCAACAGAGCCATGTGGGAAACGTCTGTGGAATGGCTTTTGCTTTCAGTAAATACTGAATTTTAGAATCAAAAAGTAAAATGGTGACTTTGAAAGGAAAGATGTATTTACCAATGCAATAACCTCAACTGGAGATAAAAAGGAAACAGTCTAGAGACAAGTTATTCAAATTTTGCTATGGGTTGCTCAACAAATACTTAAAATAGCTCATGTTTCTTTATTTCAGCAAAGGAGAAAAAGATCTTTGTTCTTTTCTTCAGTGGCCCTGTTGATGTTACAGTCAATTTAATATTAAAATCTGATATGTGTGCCTGTCTGTGAAGTATAAGAGGAAAGATAAAAGGGTTGGGAGACTAGCCAGCATTCTGTAACATACAACTTAAACAGCACCCAATGATGCACAAGGACAGTTTCCAGGAGGAAGCCAGAAATACTGATGCAAATTTTATTTAATCTATAGTCATTTATGGTACTTTATGAAAGTAAATTACCTCACAGAGTAGTGCAATGGGAATAGTATTTGCTTGCTGCTGCAGAGAGGAGTGAAATGATGGTTAAAATATCAAGCCATTCAGGGTCAGAGCAGAAGGATATCAAAGGGAAAGTCAAAGTTTTGGATTCACAGGTGTGGAATTGAAAAAGAAGGGAAGGTGGAAGAAAAGGAAACACAGACATCCCTAAAGTGCAATGCTAATTATAAGAAGCAACATCAAGAGCTGCTAGTGGGGAATTTCCATCCAGCAAAGCTGGCTATAGATATAGGAAGGCTTTAAACTGCACACTAATACAAAGAGACAGAAAATATAGGAGAATTAATACAACCTAACCACATATTCTCCAGAGGCATTCACTTGGAAGTAAAATACTTTGTCAGGGTTTCTTGAAAACAGTTAAGTGGTCTGTAGCTTGTCCCTCTCCTCCTCCCACCTCTAAATTACTGGTAGCCACAAGCCAGCTTAGCAGACTCCCTTCACATGATTCTTCTCTTTGGCATCGTAATATCTACTCCATCAGAGTATTCTGATGAGGGGAAAAATTAGCCCTCTATACAGTGCAGTGAACAAGGAAAACATTGTACTATATACTCCTGAAGACCTGGCAGAATAAAATGCAATGTTATGGTAGGATATTACATAAGTAACAATAAACTACTAAAATTATAGCTATATAATATATAGTTATATATATTATAGAGATTTTTCTGATGCTAGTGACCAAAAAATGTAACTGAGAATTATGCTAGTATGGAGGACATTGACATTTGGCATAGGGACTGGAGAAAAAAAATTACTATTATTCATAGGACCTCGGTATTCCTGAACATGAAGATCAACACTCTTTTTTCATTAGATATTCAGACAACTAAGAATTAAGAACAATTTTAACGTGGTTAATGAGAACTTTATAAAATGCCTGGTCATAGAAAATAAGCTTGAATAATATGATCATGAGTAGACTCTAAATTGAACAGGTGAGTAAACAAAGTACATACAAACAAAATTCCTCATTTCAGAGGGACACATTTTGGTAAATTAAGGGAATTCTCAGCTGGACTGAGAAGCTCTAGGGCCTGCAGATTCCAGGGACCTGGAATTTATCCTATCAATGCTGTGAAACTTAGCACAAATCTGCATCCCAAGAGAAAAGCAAAAAAGTATGTAGAAGAGGCTTGAGATATAACTGGATGACTATCCATCCTTAAAAGGTATATTTAGAATAAGTAGGCATCTTACAAAATAATGGGAAAAAGTACTGAAAAGCAAAAGAAGTTGTATCTCATAATCAAGAAGTGAAGACTAATAATTAAATGTTGAATAGAGGCTGGAAGGAAATTACCTTCAGGGATAAGGGTTGAAATCAAACTTGCTTAATATTTTCATGATAACTTGGCACAAAATACAGGGGCTTTCTGATGAAATCTGCCAATAACAAAAAAAAAATGGAAGGCATTAACAGAAGAGAATGGGGATATCATACAGGGAAAGCTGGATCACCTTGAAATCTAGAGTAATACAAATGGGACAAAACTGAATAGCATAAAACATTTAAGTCATGCACTTGGGTGCTAATAACAGAAGTCCCTCCTAGAAACTAGAAACTCTATGTTTGGAAACAACTATGGAAGAGAAATACCAAGGTGTAAAGGGTTACTCTAAAATGACTAGGAGCTTCTAATGGGACAAAGCTGTGAATATGGCAAATGATGTTCTGTGACATATCAAAAGAGGTATTTCTAACAGAAATAGGGAAGAGCTAGTGTCACTGTACAAAGATCTGGCAAAAATGACTGTGTATGACTAGGTACCATTTTAATCCCCCTTGTCAGGGATACACAACTAAAACACAAAAGGAGAAGGACTAGTAGGTTGATGAGTGAAAGAGAAAGCATATTTTACAAGGAAAACTGAAAAGACCTTGATTTATTAGAGTGGCAAGAGAACAGCTCAGAAGGGATTGTCTATAAACACACCTGAAGAATAAATGCCAGTTAGAGGAAAAGAGTATTTAATCTAAATAATAATCATAGAATCATAGAATCGTTTAGGTTGGAAACGATCTTTAAGATCATACAGTCCAACCATTAACCTAACATTACCAAGTCCACCACTAAACCAATTAAGAGTAGACTAGACTAAACCATGTCATGAATTGCCACATCTACCCATTTTTTGAACACCTCCAGGGATGGTGACTCCACCACCTCTCTGGGCAGCCTGTTCCAATGCTTGACTACCCTTTCTGTGAAGAAATTTTTCCTAATATCCAACCTAAACCTCCCCTGGCACAGCTTGAGGCCATTCCCTCTCATCCTATCGCTAACTACATGGGAGAAGAGACCAACACCCACCTCACTACAACCTCCTTTCAGGTAGTTGTAGAGAGCGATAAGGTCTCCCCTCAGCCTCCTCTTCTCCAGACTAAACAACCCCAGTTCCCTCAGCCGCTCCTCATAAGGCCTGTGCTCCAGACCCTTCACCAGCTTTGTTGCCCTTCTCTGGACACGCTCCAGCACCTCAATGTCTTTCTTGTACTGAGGGGCCCAAAACTGGACACAGTATTCCAGGTGCGGCCTCACCAGTGCCGAGTACAGGGGGATGATCACCTCCCTGCTCCTGCTGGCCACACTATTCCTGATACAGGCCAGGATGCTGTTGGCCTTCTTGGCCACCTGGGCACACTGCTGGCTCATGTTCAGCTGGCTGTCCACCTAGACCCCCAGGTCCTTTTCCGCCAGGCAGCTTCCCAGCCACTCTTCCCCAAGCCTTGTAGCATTGCATGGGGTTGTTGTGACCCAAGTGCAGGACCCGGCACTTGGCCTTGTTGAACCTCATACAGTTGGCCTCGGCCCATCGGTCCAGCCTGTCCAGATCCCTCTGTAGACCCTTTCTACTCTCAAGCAGATCAACACTCCTGCCCAATTTGGTGTCATGTGAAAACTTACTGACAGTGCATTCGATCCCCTCATCCAGATCATTGATAAAGATATTAAAGAGAACTGGCCCCAATACTGAGCCCTGGGGAACACCATTTGTGACCGGTCGCCAAGTGGATTTAACTCCATTCACCACAACGCTTTGGTCCCAGCCATCCAGCCAGATTTTCCCAGTGAAGATTACACCAGTTCAAGCCATGAGCAGCCAGTTTTTCCAGGAGAATGCTGTGGGAGATGGTGTCAAAGGCTTTACTAAAGTCTAGGTACACAACATCCACAGCCTTCCCTCATCCACTAAACAAAGGGACATAAATCAGCACTGACTATGAATAGAAATTAGAGATACTAAAAATTAAACAACTTCTTAACTGCCTTAATTTGGAAATAATGGGGACTAAAAACCTAATTGCTTTTAATGGGCACAATAAGTTTATGAAAGGGATGATATAACATAGCTGCAAGTGATTGCAGGGAGTCAATTTGATGATTGTCGTGGTTTAGCCCCAGCCAGCAACTAAGCACCACGCAGCCACTCGCTCACTCCCCCTACCCCGATGGGATGGGGGAGAGAATCGGAGGAGTAAGAGTGAGAAACACTCCTGGGTTGAGATAAGAACAGTTTAATAATTGAAATAAAGTAAAATAGTAATGATAATAATAACAATATAATAATAATAGTAATAATAATATACAAACCAAGTGATGCAGAATGCAATTGCTCACCACCCACCGACCGATACCCAGACAGTTCCCGAGCAGCGATCACTGCCCCCTGGGCAACTCCCCACGGCTTGTATACTGAGCATGACGTCATATGGTATGGAATAGCCCTTTGGCCAGTTTGCATCAACTATTCTGGCTGTGCCCCCTCCCAGTTTCTTGTGCACCTGGCAGAGCCTGGGAAGCTGAAAAGTCCTTGACTAGCATAAGCACTACTTAGCAACAACTAAACCATCAGTGTGTTATCAGCATTCTTCTCCTACTAAATCCAAAACACAGCACTATGCCTGCTGCTAGGAAGAAAATTAACTCTATCCCAGCCGAAACCAGGACACCCTTTCCCCTCATAGACATATTCTGACTCCAAGCTGTAGTGTCACCCCTTCCCACGCCTCCAACCCTGGGTGCCAGCTCTTTGGTTTAATGTGCTGTTCTTAAGTTTTGTTCAAAGCTCAATTCAGGTTGCTAAATTTACAGAGACAGAGTAAAAGCTTTTATATTGTGTTTTGGAAACTGTAATGTAACATTAATGAAGCACAGCATCAGAATTCTGAAGTAAACTCGAAAACAGGGTTTGGCAGGATTTGGGATCTAGTACTTTTTGTTTGACTCACATCCATCTTTAAATGAATCTGGCTGGCTGGCCTGCATGCTGGACTTTACTTCAACATATCAGTGTCTCCAACTTCATCTCCTTTTGGATTAGTCCCATGCCAAAATTAAACACATCTAGCATGACTTCCAACCACTGTAATATCCAGCTGAAAATGAAGCAAGAAAAAGCAAACCCCAAACCTACCAGTCCACCATTACAAGGAGTAAACATTACACAATAAGTTAATCTACCCTCACCCCAGCAGACATGAGCTGTTATCCTCCAGTGGAAAGAGGAGTGAACAGAAATCCTGTCTGAGAGGAACCCTCAGTTAGGTCAGGTCACTATCTGAGCTCTGCACGGTAGTGCAAACTGTACTGACTCCTAAGGAAAGGGATCTATAGAACAGCAAATCTTTGTTCACATCTCTAATAATGAGAGCAGAGATGGCAATTTCAGAATGACAGGTGATTCTACGTTGTACAAATAAAGGCTGGAAACAGTTTTTCAGGGTAAAAAGGAGCTATGCAAAAAGTTCCACTTCCTGAACATCAGGCCAAGTTCCTGAAAGCTTGATAGACCCGGTCTATAGTGCTACTACTTTTTTACTGTGCACTCTTCAGCTATTCACTCACCATACAAACCCAAACTCCATGTGGCTAGCAAGGACTGTTCCAGCACGACTCTTTCTACACTGAACTCTGCAAGGTTCAGCTCACATGTGGAAGACAAGAAAACCTGCAGGGCTTCTTTACAACCTAAATATAATAGGGCCCAGTGAGGCTGAGATATTTGAGATCATTGATGTGGACAGTAGGAGGAGGAATGAACTCAAACTGGATAAACCAAACCTGAGGATGACTGTGGGGAAACATTTCTTGGTGGAATTAGCTAGACTATGAATATATTTGATGTGGAAGTAACTACTATCTTATTTAAAATGTGTTTATAGATTTTTCTTAAGACTGTAGAATAGTATTTGGTTAAATCCTTGTTTGCTCTGGACAGAAGGACAGGTAGTTTTCTATGAACATCCTATGACAAAAAGCTGCAACCAGGCAAATGAATCAGGATGGACCCTGTGCATCCATTCAGTGCTCCATGATCTGCAGAGGGACTCAGTATAGGAGCAGCAGTCTACATGCATGAATGAGGGCAAAATCATATCAATTTTGGGAAATCTTCTAATTGTTACAATGGGAGCTGTCTTTTCATGTCCAAAGGAAGAGCAAGTCATTTTATCTCTGACAGTTTATCTACCTCAGAGAAAAAAAAGCCTGAGTCTGCTTTAAGCTCAGTTGTCTGTGTACCATCTCCCTTTAACAAAACTTTCCAACAATAAAACGATGTAGCTGGCATAAAGGACTTCCACTGAAGCATGTGAAATAAAAGCTTGTAAGGAGACAGTGTCTGACAGGAATACATTGAACAACCCAGATACCATCTAACATTTCTTCACAATAAAAAGATCTACTTATCCCTCTTCATGCCTATGTGTGTGGTTTAAATCTGTCTGCCCCTGTAATTAAAGCTAGCTGACTTGCTGTGAATTAGAACTGCATTTACTGTATGAGCTCCAGGGCTTCCAGGTCTCCAGTGCACTGTGCCTGCAGGACTTACAGGGATCAGAAGCAAAGTAAGCCTGGCTCCAGCCCAGCTGGCAGCACTGTGCAGGCAGCTCTCTCAGAAAGACATTTCCTTTCTGGGTTTGTTTTTTTTTTTTTTTCTGCAGGAGGCCTAGCTAAGGGAAAAAACAACATCTGGTCTTTGATGGACAATGAAGTGTTAATACACCCTTTCTTAAGTCATAACTGTGGGGGCTACATGTAATTTCCTAATCACTGAGTATCCAGGACAGGACAGGATTATCGGTATCAATAATCTAGGGGAACTCAATTTGAAAATTATTTTCTCGGCTGACACACAGTGTTGATTGTCTTGCATGACCATGCCTTTTATTAAAGTCAAAGCTATTTTTTGTGCTTACTGCTACTAAGGCAGTTGGCATATAGATGGGGGTTTTTGTTCTGTTTTCTATGCTCCTGGAAATGAAAGTTGAGTCAATTTACTAGCTGAACCTTAACACTTATACAAAGGGAAGAGCTTGCTGTGTGTAGCAATGAGACTTACCTTACTATCATGCCACTGGTTTCTCGCAGAATAACTACTTTGTCTTGCCCTCCGCTGGGGAGAGCAAAGACAGACTGTACCAAAAAGTACTGCCAGTATTCACAGCATCACAGAATGGTTGGGGTTGGAAGGGACCTCTGGAGATCATCTAGTCCAACCCCCCTGCTAAAGCAGGTTCACCTAGAGCAGGTTGCACAGGATTGCGTCCAGGTGGGTTTTGAATATCTCCAGAGAAGGAGACTCTACAACCTCTCTGGGAAGCCTGTTCCAGTGCTCTGTCACCCTCAAAGTAAAGAAGTTTTTCCTCATATTCAGGTGGAACTTCCTGTGTTTCAGTTTGTGCCCGTTGCCCCTTATCCTGTTGCTGGGCACCACTGAAAAGAGTCTGGCCCCATCCTCCTGACACCCGCCCTTAAGATATTTGTAAGCGTTGATAAGATCCCCTCTCAGTCTCCTCTTCTCCAGGTTAAACAGACCCAGCTCTCTCAGCCTTTCCTCATAAGAGAGATTCTCCAGTCCCCTAATCATCTTCATAGCCCTCTGCTGGACTCTCTCCAGTAGTTCCTTGTCTTTCTTGAACTGGGGAGCCCAGAACTGGACACAGTACTCCAGATGTAGCCTCACCAGGGCAGAGTAGAGGGGGAGGATAACCTCCCTCAACCTGCTGGCCACACTCTTCCTAATGCACCCTAGGGTACCATTGGCCTTCTTGGCTGCAAGGGCACATTGCTGGCTCATGGTTAACTTCTTGTCCACCAAGACTCCCAGGTCCTTCTCCGCAGAGCTGCTTTCCAACAGGTCAATCCCTAATCTGTACTGGTGCATGGGGTTATTCCTCCCTAGGTGCAGGACCCTACATTTGCCTTTGTTGAACTATACTGCAAGAGTCCTTGCCAGCCACAGTGCTGAGCTGGCATCCACAATCTGAAGCATTTTGTATTTATGAGCTTTGCAATCATCGCTTTTTGCAAAATGTACTGCCACCTACTTTCCACAGGGAAAATGGTCTAAGTAGAGAAATTCCAAGTGATATGGGTAAAAGGAGGCCTGTCTCAAATGGTAAGGCAGCTCTTAGCACCCTCTAACCAGCTGGAGCCTCTTTCTATCACCCACTCATCTTTTAGATTACTAACCTGCCAGGTCTAAGGCAATACTTTATTACAGGTTTGTACAGCAGCCCAGTACCTTCTAGTTGCTTGAATAGGTAATGTAAAAAATAGACTATTATTACTCTTATGTTGGCATAAGCAGTATGGTATAGTTCAACAGGAAGCACTTCTTGGCCAGGAAAGAGTAGAGCAAAGCTGATCAAGGTGGCTGTTTCTCGAACTGAAGGACTGGTTTACAGTGGGACATTCATCATAACATTTACAGCTTTTCCACAAAACACACCACAGTGTGGATCACCTACCCGAATGCAAAGGAAAATCAAAGAACAACCTGTAAAAAATGTCAATAAACAAAATGAAATGCAGAACAGTCCTGCATTTTATAATCACAAAATTGCCTCCTTTACATTTCATTCAAAACCAAATGCCGTCATAAATATGCTCTTGGGGATGACAAAGAAAGATGTCTTAAAGAAAGAAAATCTTTTTTCTCTGATGTTATGTGGACCAGATAGGAAGAGCAGAAGAATACTTCCACTTGATGACAGATCTTTTAGACAACAAGGATTCATTTCCAAGCATTCATATCAGCCTTGCAAACATGATTATGCTTTGTACTGTTGTTTTGCTGCCAGATATCCCCATTTATGAAATAAACATATCTCCTGATAGAAAAAACAACCTCCCATCGTCAAAGCTATAAAGGTACATACATAATAAGCCATTAGTTCTCAGCATAAGCATCACAATTAAACCAATATAACTCAAATTGCACTAGTAGAAGCAGCTGGCTTGATTCTCTGATATTTTGGAATTGATATATTTATTTATTTCTGCACAGTGGATGTGATGTGTATAGAAAACATTTGCCAACTTTTACACCCACCTTGTGATCACCTTGGAGAGGTGTTAAAGACTAAATAAAGAGTAAAACATGGGAAAAGGAAACCAAAGTCTGTTTCTATTAGACACAGCTCATCCATAATGGATTCTTCATGCTTTAGCCCAATACACATCAGCTTTACCCACGGGAGCTAATAGAGTGATCCAATGTCTATCAACTGATGTGGGCTTTAGAGCAGAATCTTGTTCCATGCTGAGCTGAAGACTGCACTATAACATGGGGGTTTGTCTGATGAACATCACTTTAGCTCCTTTCACACAGAATCCATTTAGCCAGTAACATAGTTACAGCAGTCTTGACAATTACTTCAGTGCACCTCTTGGAAACTGTTCTACAACTATTTTCCTATAGCTTTATCTTGCACAACCCAGCAATACATAGGTATTTTCAAGTATCAGCTACAAAGCTGCCAAGGCAATTTATATCATTCCATTTCCTCCTATTGCATAAGATGTCCTACTACATCCAGCCTGTGTCTCCCCTCATCTCTGCGTGCTGACAGAGCATATGCTTGCTCTGCAATGAGCTATGTTGCAATGCCATGCTGGATGAGCAGCTGTTTGGTAAGACAACTCAAGACTCCTTACAAGGCTCATCTCAGATTTGGGGATAACAAAAAAGAAAAATTTGAGGCACTGAAACGTCACAGAATAAGATCAACTCAGGGAAAGGACCTGGGGAAAATGCTGATTTGGAGCTTGAGTTTCTACTTTTTAAATAATGTTTGATGTATCATTTATGTAGTGAAATGCATTACATCATCTAACACATTGTCTTTTTTAATAGTACTAGACCAAAGTTAACTTTAATCTTAGCCAGTGAAATGCCACAGTTAGCCAATTAACTTTCATTTTCCAGTATCTTTTCTTCTTGGTAAAAATGAAATTGCCATAAACATAGTTTAATTAGAATCATTATCAGTTTATATCAGTTCTGCTATGTTTTCATCTGCAGCAAAACCCTCTCAAAGCCCATCTTTACTGTTGATAGACTTCCACCAGCCTGATTTTCCAACCAGCAGTTGAACTCCATTTGTGTTCTAGTACTTAGAAAGGCTGAGACCCTATTAGAAAAGTTTGCAAACTAAAGCTCCAGTTCTGAAATCAAATCCATCTAGTTGAACATTTCTACAGATTTAACATCCAAATATTCTTACATGGACCTAGCTACTGGACCGTGCCTGTTTTAAGAGTAATTACTATATTATATGAGAGGAAGTGATAAGGGTACACATGAAGGTTATATTAAATCAGTCACTCTTTTAAACAAATGTAAAGAGAACAAAGCAACAGCTTTTTTCAGTTGGTGGTTTCTTGTTATTACATGTTTCTGAGATTTTCTAAGTAAGTTTTCATTATTCTAGAAGCCAGAGATCTACAGTGCACCGTATTATTATTTTCATATAGTAACAGATTATCTTTTTCTTTCACAGGTAAATATTTTCAACAGATGTCTGTAGACCAACCCAAAATAAAAAATCTTACTCCTGTATGGAACAGCCTAGCTCCCATACCCAACCACTGTGCTCACAAAAGTAAGTACAGGCAAGTCCCAGTTACAGTATCATACTGTGTGCCTCTGTAACTGGCATCTGAGGGCTTGAGGGAGGTTTCATGTTCCTTTTTTATAGCATCATAGAACAGCTGAGGTCGGAAAGCACCTTTGGAGATTGTCTAGTCCAACACCCCCTGCCCATAGCAGGGTCACCTACAGCAGCTTGCTCAGGACCACATCCAGTTAGGTTTTGAATATCTCCAAGGATGAGGACTACAAAACTCTGGGCAACCTGTTCTAGTGTTTGACCACCCTCAGCGTAAAAATGTTTCTTCTTACTTATTTGTGCCCATTGACTCTTTTCCCTTCATAGGATACCACTGGGAAGAGTCTGGCTCCCTCTTCTTTACCTCCCCCAATCAGGCATTTATACATATTGACAAGATCCCCCTGAGCTGCCTTCTCTTCTCAGGGCTGAACAATCTCAGCTCTTACAGCCTCTCCTTTGAGGTTGGACACTCCAATCCCTTAATCATCTCCATCGCCCTTTGCTGGACTTGCTCCAGTATGTCCATGTCTCTCTTGTACTGGGGGCCCCAGAACTGGACACAGCACTCCAGATGTGTCTCACCAGTGCTGAGTAGAGGGGAAGGATCACCTCTCACAATCTGCTGGCAACACTTTTGCCCAGGATGCTGTTGGCTGGCTGCTGCAAAGGCACATTGCTGGCTCATGTTCAGCTTGTTGTCTATCAGGACCCCCAGGTCCCTTTCTGACAAACTGCTTTCCAGACAGTTGACCCCCAGCATGTATTGGTGCAGGGAGTTATTCCTCCCCAGGTGCAGGACTTTGCATTTCCCTTTGTTGAAAATCATAGGTCATCATAAGTCAGTCCATTTCTCTATCAAGTTCCCTCTGAATGGCAGCATTTCCCAGCCACTCCATCAGCCACTCCATCCATCTCCCATCAGCCACTCCTCCCAGTTTTGTATCGCTTGCAAACTTGCAGAAGGTGCGCTCTGCCCCGTCATCCAAGTCACTGATGAAGACATTAAATAGTATTGGCCCCAGTATCAACTCCTGGGGTATTCCACTAGTGACTGGCCCACCTCCAGCTGGATTTTGCTGCTGCTGACAACCCTTTTCTCCAATGAGTTTCATAAAGTTGGCCTAGCAGAAGCAATGTATGTCAATACAGAGGAGAGTTTGGTTCTACATTTGTTTTCCAGAGCAGAGGTGACTGGAATTCTCATAGACATGGGATTTTTTCACTCTCAGTTTCACTCTCGATTGTATATGCCTGTATGACTCTGGTAGTTTTTCATAGAGGGCAGGACATGATGTAACATGGTGACTTACAATGTGTAAAGAGATGGATGACAGCACCCTAACAACTGCATAGCAGAAAAAGGTTGGATGTGTGAGATGAAACCCAGGATAAGGACTGACTCTTCTTCAGACAGCATGAAAAATATCGCAACAGACACTGATTTTTGTGTCTTTTTGCTAGTGAAAATTAGAGGCAAGAGGATTAGATCAAGATCATCGGGTTTCCAAAAACTTTTGTTATTTTCTGAATGTTACATAAGTAAAAAGACGTTCTATCTCTCTGTGTCTTAAGCACAGCAGATAGACTAGCTCTTACATGAGAATGGGAATCATTCACTTCTCTCATTCTAACAGCAACTGTTTTGGGTAGCTTCTGTAACACAGGAGCTAAAATTAAAGGGACTGAGAAAGCAGCAGCCTTTTTTCCTCTGCACTGTCAGCCAGCTCCTCTTTCTCAAGGCAGAAAGAAGCAAGGTCCTAAAGGGCAGGGAAAGCCTCACCCCGCTCCCACATCCCAGGCAAAGTGTCAAGACTTAGTGAGTGTCCCAGGCTGTATCCAGCCAGTGACTGGGATGTTCTTCACATACAAACACCAGCCTTACTCCCAGCAACGTCCTGCCCTCACATTCTTGTGCTCCACTAAGCACAAATGCCCCAATGTATTTTGAATGAGGATTTGCAGTTTACTATTTGCCATCCTGTAGATCAGCCAGGTCCTAAAGCATTCACATTTCGGAGCTAAATTTAAGATTCATTGACTCTTATGATCTGAGCTCCAGAAGCAATTCTGCAGCTATGACAACATTACTAAAAACAAAACAGCAGAGGTAGCTTTATAGGGAACATCAGATTGGGTAGGGGAAATACAGAATCCTGTGCTGCTGCTGCACAGTAAATAAGAGAGGAAGAAGAAAAGTAGAGATATGTGGAATATTGAGGTGGTATTCTCTGCCTGCTCAGAGAAAAGAAAATCATCTAACTGCTTTCAAAACCCCAGCTCTTCTATTTTTAAGCTGTCTACTAATGTTACAATTAAAAAAAAAAATTATATTTCATAATCACTGGTGTTCTTGCAGTAATTCACACAAACAGCCAGGATTTTAGTTCTAGTCTCATGCCAAAAAATGTGTTCTACAAATAAGATACAATTATCACAGTTAATAATCATGGTGTAATTAACTAACAGCACATTTATCCAGGTGCCATTACTGCTTGAACATCAGTTCAAGCCAATAACACAAAAGCAAAGTTATTTGCAAAATAGATTACATTCCTTCTTTGTTAACGCAAATGACACATTTGATCCTAGAGCTTTCCAAATAACTGTTTCAGAGCCAAGATGTCAGTCACCCTCCATCCAGCCCCAAAAATATTACTGTTCTAGACACAGCCTTTATCCAGGCAAATGGCTCCAGCAAAGAAGCTTGAGTATAAATATTTGTGTTTTTCTAATATTTTTGTTACACAAGATGTGTGTTAAAAACATGCAACAAAACCAGTGGGAAAAAACCCCACAAAAACAAACAGAAAGCTAGAAGGATAAAATAAGCACAAATTAGAAAGAAAACTAAAACTAGTCAGAGATTAACAGAAAGAAGAAACATCTCCCAGAAAAGAAAGGGCAATGAAAAAAGGAAAAGATGCTTTAACCTCTAAGCAAAAACATTTAAAAATGCAAATTAGAAAGAGGATAATAGGAACAAAACAGTAGCTTTGGAAAAGAGTACTTGAGTGACTTTAAACCATAGTTTATAAACTCCCACCCTCCAGATGTTCCCAGGGCCAAAGCGGTCCCTCACATGGCTTCCTGAGTAGCCTCGGTACAGCCTGGCATCTCTGTTATTCTGTGTGCTGCTGCTATGCCCCCAGCACACCCTTCCTATCTCATCACGTGACTCTCCCAAGGACCCCTGGACAACAGGCTTATAACTATCACACACCACTCACACAATGCCAGAATCATTTTCCAAATAAATATGGGACTTCTAGAGAACTCTCTGCTGGTCTCACTTCTTCATGTGGCTTAGAAGGTATGAAGCCATAGTGAGCTTGAAGAAAAAAAAGATCTATTTCTGCAGGTCATTAAACACTATTTTCTGGGCATCAATGGTTGTTTTTGCTGTTATTCATCATGATTTGAAGTTTCTCCTTTCCCAAGTTAACAGCAAAGATTTCCACAAAGCACCCTCCTCTCTGCAGAGGGCCGCCATAGTCCACTGCTTGTAAAGGAAGAGAGTCTAAGAGCCATCCCTTCTGCTGGGTAGCACATATTCCTTGGACAATGCCTCCCTGACAGGCTTATTCTTGTCACTGCAGTTTGTAATAGCAGCCACTCAATAGTCACTGCTGAGTGAAAAATGGGTCCCTGAATTAGTAGCTCTTATAGTATCGCTCATTCTTGGGTAGCTGACTCTGCCCTCTGAATATGAATAATTACTGGTGGTTTTGCCGTATATAGCTTCTGAATGTACGGCAACCAGCCTTAAGGGTTCTGTCTCTCAGACCCCAGTGCTGGGTCCAGGCTTGTGTGTTTCAATACAAATACTAATACTTGTCATTAAATGTATTATTTCAAAGCCATCCATGTCCCAGTCCTGAAATCCTTATCAAATATCCTAAACTGAAGATCCTGAGTATAGTATGTAGGACTAGGTGGAAAGTATTGATGTTTGGATGCTGGTTTTTTCCTTCTTTGAAGGAGCATGGGTTTGTGATGGCTACCCAGTCATGGGGGTGAAGTTAAACTAAACTGCTTTTGCCCTACTTAAATCCATCATTAAGGGCTTATCTAGTACATAAAGTGTTTTGGAGATTTTTTACACAGGTGTAAATTTTGAATGCATGAACATATGCCTATACTGCAAAGAGGGAAATGAGTGAGCCTCTCAATATGCATTTGGTTTTCACACCAAAATTTTAATGAACCCAAAAGCATTCTACCATGTCCTACACATTCCTACATTCTGTCCTACACTTCGGTCACAACAACCCCATGCAGCGCTACACGCTTGGGGAAGAGTGGCTGGAAAGCTGCCTGGCCGAAAAGGACCTGGGGGTGCTGGTAGACAGCCGGCTGAACATGAGCCAGCAGTGTGCCCAGGCAGCCAAGAAGGCCAACAACATCCTGGCCTGTATCAGGAATAGTGTGGCCAGCAGGAGCAGGGAGGTGATTGTTCCCCTGTACTCGGCGCTGGTGAGGCCGCACCTGGAATACTGTGTCCAGTTTTGGGCCCCTCAATGCAAGAAGGACATTGAGGTGCTGGAGCATGTCCAGAGAAGGGTAATGAAGCTGGTGAAGGGTCTGGAGCACAGGCCTTATGAGGAGCGGCTGAGGGAACTGGGGTTGTTTAGTCTGAAGAGGAGGCTGAGGGGAGACCTTATCGCTCTCTACAACTACCTGAAAGGAGGTTGTAGTGAGGTGGGTGTTGGTCTCTTCTCCCATGTAGTTAGCGATAGGACAAGAGGAAATGGGCTTAAGCTGTGCCAGGGGAGGTTTAGGTTGGAAATTAGGAAAAATTTCTTCACAGAAAGTGTGGTCAAGCATTGGAACAGGCTGCCCAGAGAGGTGGTGGAGTCCCCATCCCTGGAAGTGTTTAAAAAACGGGTAGATGTGGCACTTCGGGACATGGTTTAGTGTAGTCTACCCTTGATTGGCTTAGAGTAGACTTGGTAGTGTGGGTTAATGGTTGGACTGGATGATCTTAAAGGTCTTTTCCAACCTAAACAATTCTATGATTCTATGATTCTATATGCTGGAAAACAAATGGGTTCATTTACTGTACTTAGCCCCAATTCACACAAATTCAATACAAACTAAAGCAAAGTATTAATGGTACTTTTTTTCTTGGAAAGGAGAACTAAGCCATTTCCTGAACTTCTGAACATGAATGAACCTTGAATATGACCTGTGAATTACACTACATTGCCAGAGGCCAGGCAGCTCTAGTACAACACTGCCTGCTCAAGCCATCGCAACTTGAATTGTACTGAAATTATCCTGAAAAGAAAAAAAAAGTCTACCAAAATTTTAAATCCTCTCTATAAAGATTCTGCTTTGCTCGAAATAGATACCTGGTGAGTCTTAGAGAATTACTGCTCCTGATAAATAAATAATGATGATGAAATGAGTATATGGCATATGGTACAGGGGAATATGGCAAGAACTTCAGCCTCTTTTGCACAATGTGTATATAGTAAAAAAATACATAGATGCAAAGCTCTTCCAGTGTCCACTGAAGACATTAGAGAGGTAACATTTGTTTTCAACAGGGCAAATTTCTGACTTCTTAATTATGTACTAGGTAAATCTACAGACACAGAAGGGCTTGCATGACAAGACTGGTGTGCTGCTGCTTTGCCAAGGCATGGAAGCTGCAAGGTTCTGTTTGAACTTCTTCAGTATATTTTTGACTCTAGCACAGTCTGTCCCCCCAGATACCTGCAGGACTCTTACTCCTCTAGCCAGTTATTCCCCATCTTGCATTTGGACTTTTGGTGGTTATCTGAATTTCTTACCATTTCTCCAATTTATCAAGGTCATTTTGCATTGTAAACGTGTTCTCCAGGAAATAATTACACCTTGAATGCCTTTTTTTTCATCAGGTGTGTGTCCACATTATAGTAATGGATCTACCTTATTTTTTTATGAAAATTTGTGACAAAGTTAATAATCCTTCCTTGTTAAAACTACATAATTTCTCAATTCTGCATCCACTGAGCCAGTATCCCAGTGATTCTTTTTGATGTTGCTTGATGAGCAATGAGAAGGCAGACTTTGTAGGTTCAAAGATTCACTTCTGAGCAACACCAAGTCCAGGCAGGATTTTAGGTATGAAAGTTAGGTTAACTGATCTGAAATTCCTTAAGTCCTCTTTTCTTGTCTTTTTCATTCTACAGCGCTCAAGACACTCTATCCACTATTCTACCTATGAGTTCCTCAAGTGTGTTGAATGTTTAGTTTGTTTGGGGGATTTTTTTAAGATTAAAATTGATTTGTAAGGTCCAGCTTATCACAGATGCATTGACTTTAGTAGTTAGTTCATACCAGTTGATTGTGTCCTGTTATTTCTAATAAAAATGAGTTCATTTATCAGTATATCTTCTATTAAAACAGTCTAAATGTAGATTAACTTCACATGTTTCTTTGGAATGACACAAGATTTTCATAGGATTAAGAGAGAATTGCAACTCTTCTCCATTCCTCATTTCTGTGGAATTTCCCTGAACCCGCACCAGGAAAATTTCTGTCAAAGATTATGAAAAGGGAATAATCAAAGGAGCTTCTGGGAAAAATGCAAACATGAAGACTCAGGTTTTCATTGGAGTTGACTAGGAAATGGAATGATAATGCCAGGCTGAGATGGTCACCTTCTGAGCAGAGTGCTTTATAGCAGGATTCTTCCTGCATGTAAAGAATCAGGACACAAACATGATACCAATCTGAGGACAAGTGGTTGGCTCAGAGAATGGTTTTTAATACCTGACCACTAGGAAGCATTTGTGGTTAGTTTCGAAGGATGAAGCCACCAAAATAGACAGAAAATCCAAATAACCTTCTGGAGGCTGCCATGACTGGTAGGATGAAACTGAAACTAGAAAATCTCAGAGGCAAACATTAATAGCCTCTCATATATTCATCACAACAGATGCAGATGGAAGGAAATTACAGATGGAATGAGAATGCAGCCAAGGAAAAATAAATGTGAAAAATAGCAAGGAAGATTCTGTAGCCAAAACAAGGATGTCATTAACTATAGTAGGGAACTCTTGATATGGCGAGACTGAAAAACCTGAACTGTTTGTATACAAAGAAATTAAATGAAAAGAAGCTGATGCAATTCATAATAAATTCCAAGGCAAATAAAAATAGGTCTACAATTAAGGTTTTGAATTCTCCTTTTAAAAACTCAAGAAATTAGTTGATGGGTTGCCTGAGTGAAGGAGCTTGAGGATTTGAATTTAGAGAAGACACCGAACTGCATTAACTCTAAAGCACAAACACTGTTACACTGCTGAGTGTGAGGTGGAGATTAAGGATGATCTAAAACCACAGTTTCTTACAAGACTGTTAACACACATGAGACATACAACAGCTGTGGCTCTTGTGTTTCAATGTGGGTCTTAATGTGCTACAGGGTATTGGGCTACTTTTGTGGCCTGTGACTTGCAGAGCACATGTGTGGACTTATCTTCATGATTGACTGTGCCTAGAGCAACCCAGTGTCCCAGGTTCTTCCATTTCAACTTTCTAAGACTTTGACCAGAATTTACCCTGGGTAATAGAGCATCCCCCCACAAAAGTTTTGTTAAAACTAATGTATTCCCATGGAACATTTGTTTCAGTCAACCTGTATTTTTTGATGAAAAAATGTCTTGTGGAAATGTCTCCAAACAGACCAAGTGTCCTTCAGAAACTATAGATTCATTGCTTATCAAAAGTAAACCTTTGAACTTAGCAACTCTTATTGATCACCAAACATGAAGCAAATAATTTAACACTGTAATTGTTTTCTTCAGCTGAAGATTAGCCCTGCCAGGCTTTAGGGATTTTTTTATTCATATTTTGATCATATTTTTCAAATGCAGGTTTGAGTACACACAACACAAGACAAACAAGCAACAGTTCAAATAAAGTAGCAAACTCATTTGTAAAAATGTTATGCTTCTCACTTTCTGTGAACTCTTTCTCTCTTTTCCTTTTTCCTCTAGTCCAGCTACCATCTCAGGGTGCTAAGAAGTTTAAGTTCCTGCCTTTAAATTCCCTAAGGACTGGTGCAGTTATTCTCCCACTGTTGTCCCAAATAGGGCTCGTTTACCCAGTGTGCAATAAGCCAATCTTCACACACTGTGACGAGATATTGTTTATTGCATTTTTGCTCAAAGATGGGTGCTAGGTGGTAAGCTCACAAAAGTAGCACACCCACAAAAGTTCCTTCTAACTTTTATACACTACGATCAAACAAACCACACCTATGTAATACATAATAATTTAGCTAGCTAAAAACCTATTTCTTATTGGTTTTTAATTTCCTCGCTTTGATTTAAAGATACAGCTTGATTTTAATTCACTACGCATGCCTAGACAGAGGGGGGGGATATTCTTCTCCACTTTCAATTGAGTCGGTGGTTGTGTTCTCCCTGCTGCTGGAATTACCTTTCTCCTACTTTATTCTCTGCCAAGGCAAATCTTTCTAGTAATAATACTCATTCATGGTTTACTGATCAGAACAGTAATATATCACTCTGTTCTTTGTTTTAAACAATTTGTTAACTATCCACAAAACTATATTTTACCTACTCGGCTAGGGTTGCTTTAGCAACTTATTAACTAAACGAAGAAAAGTTACGGCAGGGCTCTACAATGGACATCTATAGCAGCATCAATTTTTGGATAACACCACCAGCCCCAACCTCCAGATCTCAGAAAAGGGGACATTCTCAGAGTCATTTGCTATATTCTTTCTTGCCTGGTCTATCAGGAGAGCCTCTGAAACCAAGTCGTGTCCTACCTGCTGTCCCAAGCCATAAGAAATCTAACCCTGCAGAAGAGCTTGAGAAATGCCTCACCAAACCAGATGCTGCAAATTAACTCATTACACTGGCCTCAAACACATCAGTTGAAATATATCTAAGAGCTTCTTACAAGATAACTGTACAGTAAAATCTCATTAGTTTGCACTAATGATGCTCTTGTGAACTGGAGTGTAAATGAACAAAAACCAAGAAAGGGTAGCACATCACAAAAGCTGCACTGTGTATTTATATAGGCATTTTCATTAAAGTTTTAATTTATAATGTAATTACTAAATCAGTATTTAATGTGCTGTAAATCTATTTTGTGAATGGAATCCTCATAACAGCCTTTCATAGAAAACACGAACAAAGAGTAAGATTTTCTGTGTGATTTAAAAGTTGGAATTAGAGAAACACGAATTGACAGGGGTTCTCTGTAGTTTGTAAATGCAAAGGTGCTGATTCTGAAGCTGTGTGCCATTGAAAATACCTTTTTAAGATTAAAACGATAAGCTTGAAATAAAAGGCAGTTATAGCAAATGAATTTTTTTGGCTCTTTGTTTTTCACATATTTTCTACGCTGTAAGGTTGTGGGGTTTGTGACTTCAACAAGCCAAAAAAGTGCAATGAAACACTAATCCTTGTGGGACAGACAGGGCTATAGCCCATGCTATTCAAAACTCTTCATCGCACTGACAGATTTGCATCTCTTTTATTTAATACTTCATATTCCTCAGTGACAAAAATGCAGTTGCGTATTGCTATTTTCATAAAACAAGGATGGCACGGTCCTGAGTTATTAGGCATTATTTCATCACTTTGATCACCAAACTGAAGAAGGAAATCTAACTAGACTGCTGTTTAGTCAAGAGCCTTGGCAAGTGCTATAGCCTTTGACTAAACATTTCCAAGACTGTCCTTTCCTAGAGGCTGACAAAGAAGCCAACCTCCGCTTGCTTCAGGATTCTTATCTAAATCTGGCTGCTATTACCCTGGAGGCTTCCCCACTTCTGATTACAGAGGGGCTTGTTAGTACCAACCAAAGCACAATGGGGGAAAGCACACTGTGGGCAGCATGGGGCTGGTGGGAGGGGTAGTCCCCTCTTGTCACCCCTTCTGTATCACCATTGCTAGTAAATCTGTCTTACATTAGTTCTACATCAGCAGCTCATCCAACCAGGACATAGTGTTTCTGTTTATCTCTAAATAAATGTTTTATTAGCTGTACAAACATTTATTTTGCTGTGTCATAGTAAAAGACAAACATAACATGAAAGAAAAGATAATCATGTCGCAGTAGCTGCAGTTTCCAATTTCCTTGCGATAATGACTGTAAATAGAAGGACAGCTGGTGGTTGTCACAGTCCCAGAAAGAAAAAAGCACAGCACAACAGCTGTGTTGTCTCACAAAAGGAGTTTGTTACCCGGTGTGCAACAATCCAATTCACACACTGAGTTATCAATTTTATTTCATTTCTGTGCAGAGATGGGTGCTAGGTGGTAATTCCACAAAGCTAGCACACTGAATGAGACTTTATGCACCTTATTTATACACAGAAATTACAGAGTTAGTCATTATCCTTTTTAGGATGATTGGTTAGTAATTACCATCCTATCTGCTATTGGTCAACTATATTCTAATTAGCCTCGCTTGCTATGTAAATTAGCATGCATGCTCCTTACGGGTGTGCGGAGGCAAATCTTTTTGGTCCCAAATTGAGTCGGTGGTCACGATCCCCCCCTGCCGGAATTACCTTTCCCCCAGTTACTGTTTTTCGGCAATCGTCCAGTTTTTCCTACCTGCTGGGGTAGGATGTTCCCTTTTATCAGTTTCTCAGTACTTCTTCAAGGTCTAGTTGCTCCGGGATGTCTTTGGTTAAAGGATACTGAATGTTTGTTCTTCTGATTAGGGATGATTAAGTGTCCTTTACTTGCCAGCTTACAAAAGCATCTTGGCCTGATACGATGTTAGCTAAGTTTCAGAGTTAGCCTTCAACGGCTGTTCTGATCCAACACAGGGAAGAGGGAACTTTTACACACAAATAAAAGGATATTTTATTTATTTTTAAACATCTAATCCAAATGTCAGGGTATAAAGCTCAAATTCAATAAGTGATGTAAACCTTTAGCTTCTTGCTGAAATCCATGAGAGTAAAAAGCTCATGTGCTTGGGCCTGACAGGCAACCTAGTCCCTGAGGCTGGATGGAAAAAATACTGCATGACAAAAGCATGCTCCGTTAAAGGAAAAATCAATTCTGGCATGCTCTGTCTTTGCACCTGACTGAAAAGTCCTCACTGAAAAGTCCAGAGTCCCTCCTACAGTGAAGATGATTGGTATCTGCTCCATGGGGTCACTGCCTGAGCTGCTCTCTCCAGATCCCCTAAGCTTCTCTGCCCTGGAACTCCACCAGTTGCAACTCCCAAATTCTCTATTCTAACTCCAGCCCTTTTACACCTCTCCCTGTGGCCTCACACAAGAGGCAAATGGTTCATAAGTCACTTCCTAGAAACATTCAAGCTTCAGTGCAGACCTTAAGGCACTACTGAAGTTGAAAAATCAGCAGTACAAAGCAGATGTTCTTGGTGCAGACTGCAGAGAAGAGAAGGAAAAAGTGGTTCATACAGCTCTGGCTGGCAGGAAATAACCTCTATGTTAACCCTAAGTATCAGTGTAGACATTAGGAGAATGAGGTTTGTCTTTGCAGACTGAGAGCCCAAAGTAACCACTCGGGCAGAGATTAATTATCTTTAATTTAACACACTACTTGGAAATGGATACAGTGTGTGGAAGGAAGAGAAGACCAAATGGCACAGCAAGGAAATCCCAGTGAGGTCAAATGTTCATAGAATCATAGAATCGTTCAGGTTGGAAAAGACCTTTAAGATCATCTAGTCCAACCATTAACCTAACATTACCAACTCCACCACTAAACCAATTAAGGGTAGAGTCATAATTTCATGTTTCCTGGCCTGGTGGCTGGATTATTTTTAAAGAAAGTAAAAACTAGGAATCATTAAGATTGGAAAGGACCTCTAAGATCATCATTCCAACTATCAACCCAACACCACCATGCCCACTAAACCATTTCCCAAAGTGCCACAACTACAACGTTTTTGAACACCTCCAGGGATGGTGACTCCACCACCTCTCTGGGCAGCCTGTTCCAATGCTTGACTACCCTTTCCGTGAAGAAATTGTTCCTAATATCCAATCTAAACCTCCCCTGGCACAGCTTGAGGCCATTCCCTCTCATCCTATCGCTAACTACTTGGGAGAAGAGACCAACACCCACCTCACTACAACCTCCTTTCAGGTAGTTGTAGAGAGCGATAAGGTCTCCCCTCAGCCTCCTCTTCTCCAGACTAAGCAATCCCATTTCCCTCAGCTGCTCCTCATAAGACTTGTTCTCGAGACCCTTCACCAGCTTTGTTGCCCTTCTCTGGACACCCTCCAGCACCTCAATGTCCTTCTTGTATTGAGGGGCCCAAAACTGGACACAGTATTCCAGGTGCGGCCTCACCAGTGCTGAGTACAGGGGGATGATCACTTCCCTGCTCCTGCTGGCCACACTAGTCCTGATACAAGCCAGGATGCTGTTGGCCTTCTTGGCTGCCTGGGCACACTGCTGGCTCATGTTCAGCTGGCTGTCCACCTAGACCCCCAGGTCCTTTTCGGCTAGGCAGCTTTCCAGCCACTCTTCCCCAAGCCTGTAGCGTTGCATGGGGTTGTTGTGACCAAAGTGCAGGACCCGGCACTTGGCCTTGTTGAACCTCATACAGTTGGCTTCGGCCCATCGGTCCAGCCTGTCCAGGTCCCCTGCAGGGCCATCCTACCCTCCAGCAGATCGACACTCCCACCCAGTTTGGTGTCATCTGCAAACTTACTGAGGGTGCACTCAATCCCCTCATCCAGACTGTTGATAAAGATATTAAACAAGACTGGCCCCAAAACAGAGCCCTGGGGAACACCGCTCATGACCATTCACCAACTGGATTTAACTCCATTCACCACTACTCTCTGAGCTCGGCCACCCAGCCAGCTTTTATCCAGCGAAGAGTACGCCCATCCAAGCCAGCTTCCTTAGGAGAATGCTATGGGAGACTGTGTCAAAGGCTTTACTAAAGTCCAGGTAGATGACATCCACAGCCTTTCCTTCATCTAGCAGGCGGGTCACCAGGTCATAAAAGGAGATCAGGTTGGTCGAGCAGGACCTGCCTGTCATGAACCCATGCTGGCTGGGCCCGATCCCCTGGTTGACCTGCACTTGCCTGTTGAGCGCTCTCAAGATGAACCGCTCCATAATCTTCCCCGGCACCAAGGTCAGGCTGACAGGCCTGTAGTTCCCCAGATCCTCCTTCCGGCCCTTCTTGTAGATGGGCGTCACATTGGCAAGCATAGCCTACATCACCCGGTATTCCCGGGCGGTCTCCCATCCAAGTACTCAGCGGGCCCAACCCTGCTTAAGCTTCCGAGATTAGACGAGATCGGGTGTTCTTAGGGTGGTATCGCCATAGGCAATGTTTGTAACTCCTGTTGCCACTCTAGCCCTTTCACGTGGGTAAGAAAACCAAGATTTTTGCTATCAACTGGTATGCCTCAAAAGAGGCAGGTCACGTGCTGCAACTCCATTTTTTCCTGAGTAGAAGAGGATCCCCATTGCTATTATTGGCTTTGAGAGGGGAGTGAATGTCTCTTATCTCTTGAGCTACCCTGCCTGTCCAGGGACCAGGAGATTCCTGGGCTGCCTAATATAATCATGTACAAGCTGTGGTGGCACCCATTTTTTTGCCTGCTGTGGTTCCATGCTGGAGACAAGGATACAGGAGCAGTCTGTGTTGGCTTCCCAAAGAGGCTGGAACAAATTTCAAATGTTTCCAATATTATGGCAAGAGAGAAAGGGAGAGACATTCCCCCATGCCTTAGGCTAGACACTTGCATTCCCAGAAAGGAAGTAATCATCTTTCTGGTTTTCCTATTTAGCAGTGCTGTGTTAAGGCAGCATGGGTGGACAAAGCTGAATAATGAACCATTTTTGATGAAAGATAACACTGTCTTTCAAATGAAATTCCTTAAAAAAGCAGAATTTCAGGTGCAATCACTTGAAGCCAGAAACATATATAATCACTGTGTCCTCTCTATACAATCAATTTGCGTGACGGGAGACATCTGCTGGCTGATTTTTTCCTGTCATTTCCCCCTTTTTTTTCTCTTGCTTTTGTAGGAAAGAATGATTTTTTCCCTGGGTATTCAACCTAGTGACATTTTTTATTTGGCAGCCATCTGGATTTATTCAAAAGTCTGAATTCTGCTCAGGAGTATTCCTTTTTTCTGTTTACAGGTGTCCTGGTTTCGGCTGGGATAGAGTTAATTTTCTGCCTAGTAGCAGGCATAGTGCTGTGTTTTGGATTTAGTAGGAGAAGAATGTTGATAACACACTGATGTTTTATCAGGAGGGGGAGTGATAGAACAGCTTGGTGGGCACCTGGTGCCAGCCAAGGTCAACCCACCACAGATGTACCACCTCAGTGTAATGACATACATTTGTTCAGGCATTATTTTTTAGGACTAAAACTGTCAGTCTGTCATTTTTAAACTGATTACCCTATCTTCCTGGGCAGGTCTCCCAGAGTGTGTAGTTTTGTCTGTACAGTGAGTAAGAAAACATTGAATTGAATAAGAATATTTGGTGATGTGGGGTGGTTGGGCGGGTTGTTTTTTTTTTTTTTATGGTAAAGGAGTGTCAGCTGAATGTTGAAATCTAGGAAAACAAAAGCAGCTATCTCAGATGCACCAATTCCATTCTGCTGTGTGCTCTGAAAATGTCACTTCCTTTATAAAAATGGTATTTTACCTTCACTTATTTCAGTGGAGTTCTCAATAGATTATTAAGTAAGATAAATTATTTTTAAATCAGAACTTGCTTCCTGAGGCTTACACTTGCCACCCCAACCCTCTGCAAAGACGAAACGGTAGTGCCTAGTTCGGCACAACAGAGCAGCATAGCAACAAAATGGAAGGAAAGATGACCACATGTTGAGTTCTGAGTCCCATGTGCCCATACAGAGGCACTCTGGAAAGCTGTTGCCAAGGGGGAAGGAAGGAACTGAGGAACAACCACAAGATAACACGTTCCCAAGGTGAAGCTCACTATGTGTTTTGAGCTAAACCAAGAGCTTCAAGGAGGTTTTCACAGTAGTTGTGTAAGCAACTATTGCTACCGGATCCTAAGTGAATAGCAAATAAATCAAAATAAGATATTCATGAGAGGTAGCAGCATGGCCTTTGACTTGATCTGATTATTTTTCAAGAATATATGCAGGGTTATGTTTCCTGTATGCAAAGAAACAAACACCAGAATACAGTTCCAGTTTCTGCATTCAAAAATGGGAACCTGCTTTCCAGGCAGAGCCAGAGGAGCTTATTCCTTCTCTTCCCATTGTCATGCTAACAGTGACTCTCCATTTTCTTGTGGATTCCTGGCCACCTTCTGCTGTGAACATACAGTGATTTTCACACCCCTGGCTCCCTGGCTCTTGTTTTTCAGTAACTCTATAGGGAAGCTTTTCTTAGCCTTAGTGCTTAGTGCTTGTGGTTAAGCCTTTCAGGACATATTCTCTGTCGTTTCAGCTCTTTTACTCCATAAAGCAGCTGGTTTGCCTCTGTCATTTCCTATGAAGGAAAAGGTGAGGTCCATGTTTACAACTGTTCATACTGGCCAACACCAATATAGCTGGCTCAGGCACCACCTCAGGAATGTGTTCTATATGCATGTAAACTGCTTAGCATCATACAGCTGTGCCATATAGTGCCAGGACTGCGCTAACAGTTTTGACTTTCTGGGAATACTTATCCAATTTAAATTAAGATCTTACTGGCAAATACTTTTAATAGTCTCTAGCAAGAGTTTAAGAAAGTCACCAATAAATACGTTTATGATAGAGTGGAATGTCACTGAGCAGTAGGGCACATGACAGTAAGCTGTACTGGGATTTATAAAAGAGAAACCATTTAGGATGTGATTTGTGTGGTTGGCTTAAACAGAAAAAAAAATGCAAATCCATTATGCAAAATATTCTTTCACTTTGCAGTCAGCATAACTGGAAGTACAGCTTGTGGCAGAAGCCAGCATTGCATCAGACTGCATCCGTCCTCTCCCAAGCTGCAGGAAAATCTTTTGCTATTCATTCTTGTTACATTAGACTCTAATTGCACTAAGGCCCATCTGTTATATGTAAGATGTGACTACTTATTTAACTGTGTGCAGTTGATTTACTTATATCAAAGTAGCACCTGGAAATTCCAGTGAAGATTTAAATCTCATTGTGCTTCCTACTGTTCAAATACATTACAATAAATAGACCCTGTAACCCCAAAATTTAGAATTGAAATAAGCAGGCTACATAGAGTAGCAAGAGTAACAGCAGCAGTGAAATGAAACAGTTTGGTCAAGGTGATACAGCAGATGTCTTGGTTGGTTTCTTGATTCAGCTATATATATTGTAAGTAGCTTTCTGAAATTGAAAATATGATGCCCGTTTGTAGTTAATGTCTGAAAATGGTGGTATTCCCGTGTCATTATCCTTTAATATCAGTCGCTCTGGTTATCAAAATGGCTCAGCAGGAAATGAAGCTTACAGAGTAGCAGGGAATGGTTTTCCCTTTTATCTCCTTGCTTCAGATCCTCCAGCTGTAAAAGAAAGATATGTTAATTGGGCCTGACTCTGCCTAATATGGACTGTCTCACATTGTAGAAGGATAAAGGAAGGCTAAGCTATCCATTTATGATATCCATGATCAGAAAGAACATTTGCTGATAGCATGCTGTAAAATTCACCCATTTCTCCATACAACTATGGTATGAAAATCATAAAAGTCATGAACTTCATTCCCCATTGTGTTTTCTTTATGTGAGCTCTGTGAAACAACATTCAGGAATGAAATAAATGGTGCTTTAAATAACACTGATGAAACCATTCAAGTGTGAAAGGCCTGCTTTCTCTTTCTTACACCTCTGGTGGTGGTTTTCCCTGTAGAGCTACTCTCCTGGGGCCTTTTAATTCTCAAATAGACTGAAACCCTTCATATTGTCTTTGCAATGCAATAGGGTCTTCCAAATAAGACTAACGTTCTTGCTATTTGATTTTCATAAGCTTATATTGTCATATTCTCATTTTATTCTGAATGTAGGATTTTATCAGTATTTTACATACATTGCATATGCACTGCCTGTCCTTCCTACTTATGTACCATGCATACAACTTCACCTTTCTCATTGTGAAATGACAGGATGCATCTATTAACACACATACAACCCTTGTGCTGACAAGCCCTTTCTAACAGTTATTGTGTTCCACCCTAGAAGGGGACTGCATTTTAGCAGTGGATAAAAAATAATCATCACATCTGCATAATTCCTTAGGCTTTATCTAAGTATTAGCTTTATTTTTTTTAAATTAATGATTGTCCTGGTTTCAGCTGGGATAGAGTTAATTTTCTTCCTAGCAGCAGGCATAGTGCTGTGTTTTGGATTTAGTAGGAGAAGAATGTTGATAACACGCTGATGTTTTTAGTTGTTGCTGAGTACTGCTTATGCTAGTCAAGGACTTTTCAGCTTCCCATGCTCTGCCAGGTGCACAAGAAAGTGGGAGGGGGCACAGCCAGAATAGTTGATCCAAACTGACCAAAGGGCTATTCCATACCATATGACGTCATGCTCAGTATATAAACTGGGGGGGGGTGGCCAGGGAGCAGCGATCGCTGCTCGGGAACTGTCTGGGTATCGGTCGGTGGGTGGTGAGCAATTGCATTGTGCATCATTTGCTTTGTATATTATTATTACTGTTATTATATTGTTATTATTATCATTACTATTTTACTTTATTTCAATTATTAAACTGTTCTTATCTCACCCCAGGAGTGTTTCTCACTCTTACTCCTCCGATTCTCTCCCCCATCCCATCGGGGTAGGGGGAGTGAGCGAGCAGCTGCGTGGTGCTTAGTTGCTGGCTGGGGCTAAACCACGACAATGATAACAGCCTGTGCTCCTCCAAACATGTCAGCAATGGTATAAACTAAGAAATCAATGTCCTTCCTCATACGCTTTAGTTTCTTGACAACCATGTTCTTTAAACAGTTACATAGCTTCACTCTTTCAAAGGATCTTTTACAGAGTGCTCCTCCTGCAGAGCATCTCTTACCCCTTACCTCATTCCCATTACTATTTTTAGAAGTCAGAGATTTAAATATATTCTCTAAAATGAAAGATTGCTTTTGGTGTAGGTCAGATATAGTAAGGCCAGTTGAAAAATACAGCTGCTTGGATTCTTGCATATGATAGTGTGAAATCGCTGTAGATGCACATCGAGCCAGTCAGAACTAAGCGATTTAGCTTCAGATGTTCCAGTCAATTTAAAAAGAACATTTGTAGAGCTCTGGATGCTGTTGTGTATGGACAGCAAAACATACCAGCAGAGCAGGCCTTTCAGAACCCTTTTTGTCTCATGTCACAAGAGCCTCAAGATACATTTAGTATAAATTCTTGATGTTTTGTTAGTATTATAAAGCATTTTAAGCATTTTTCTAAATACTTTCTTCAGAGTTTTAGAATTTTAAAACTCTTTTTTTTTAGATCTCATCTACAATCCTGAGGTAAAAAGAAATACAGTAGACCCATCTATCTGCATGACAGATCCATTTGCAGCAATATTTACATGAATGTTTGCATTAGAGAAGAGCATTACAAGAAGTAAAGAGAAAATATGATAATCAGCACCCACAAGCTTTGAATGATTTAATGTAGAAAGTGAAAATAGAAAGACAAATATCTTTTTAACCAAATATTTCTCCTACTCTTTAGGACGAACTCTAATTTGTATCTGAACAATATTTCCAATGTAGTTCAAGTATTTATATAAAAAAAACCACAAAAAATATATATTTTATGTTCCCTGGTGCTTTCAGAAAAAAAGTTTCTCTGTCACAGAGTTTGAGGCTTAGGGCCAACTAGAAAGTGTGGCAGCTGCTCAACAACTATTTGAGGTGAACTGCAGACGGAGGTAATTTTATACATGGTAACTCATCCCTCCTTTTTCAAACCAGAAAAACAGGCAAGATGCCAGGAGCTACAGGCTATGAGCATGTTTGTGAAGGGGGAATTCACCTGCCAAATCATGAGCTCCCTGAGAACTGCATGACCTTCCATACCCTCTCTTCCAGAATACACTCTGAAACAGCTTCTGCCTGTGTTGCAGCCTCAAAAGATTAGAAACCATGACCTATTCCCATGGTCCTTCCCCGGAAGTTCCCCACTAATGTTATTTGAGCCTATTCTGTGACCTCCATAATAATTTTCTATGAAAATTAACTCTATCCCAGCCGAAACCAGGACACACACACAGAGAGGCCTAGCATGTAGCTACACTACCCATGGCCTCTCTTACCATAGATTTAAAAGGTTCAGAAAACCCTGTGAGAGCTTTCTAAACTACAGTGACTTCAGTCTATTCAGAACTGATATAATACCTGATCTGGATGAAACAGCTGATGAAAAAAATGGGAAGGCAGACTTCCTGCTACCATAATTATTTAACAACAAAGTTTAGATAAATGTTTCTATTTTATTTCTTATCTCTACTTCTCAGGCTTGGAACAGAATTGTTTCACTGCAAATGTAGTAATCTGGCTGCTGAGAACACTCCTTAAAATAATCTTACTTAGGTAAAACTTGAGAGTGGGCCACAAAACGTATAGTGCAAAGCTGAGTAAGAGTGAGAAACACTCCTGGGTTGAGATAAGAACAGTTTAAGAATTGAAATACAGTAAAATAGTAATGATAATAATAACAATATAATAATGATAATAATAATAACAATATACAAAGCAAGTGATGCACAATGCAATTGCTCACCACCCGACGACCGATACCCAGACAGTTCCCGAGCAGCGATCGCCGCTCCCCGGCCAACCCCCCCCAGTTTATATACTGAGCATGACGTCATATGGTATGGAATAGCCCTTTGGTCAGTTTGGATCAACTATTCTGGCTGTGCCCCCTCCCAGTTTCTTGTGCGCCTGGCAGAGCATGGGAAGCTGAAAAGTCCTTGACTAGCATAAGCAGTACTTAGCAACAACTAAAAACATCAGTGTGTTATCAGCATTCTTCTCCTACTAAATCCAAAACACAGCACTATGCCTGCTGCTAGGAAGAAAATTAACTCTATCCCAGCCGAAACCAGGACACCCAGAAAAAAAAATCAGCATTCTTTGGAAATGTGCTGAATGACAGGAAAACGGAACATTCTTCCCCATCTGCTGGAAATACTCTAAAGTAAATAAGGATGCTAAGTACTGGGCAGAAACACTGGAAGTCATTTTTTAAAATAACTAAAAAGGAGATGCCAATGGAGGCCCTTAGTCATCCTCCTAGGCTTAGCACTGGAAAGAAATTATGTTTTGGGAAACTAGATCTACAGATATCTGCCAGATGGTTAATCGTGGTTAGTGGAGAACACAAAGGGCTTTGCTTGATGATTTGATTTAGCAAAATAACAGATGTCCCAAAAACCTGAAAATTTTATGAATTCTGAAAGGTCTGGAGTCTGTAAATTCATAGTGTGACTCACAAATTGAAACCCTTCATTTAAATGCATGTCAGACCCCACTTAAATGTTGATTGTTGCCTGGTTGCTAGGAAAAGCCTTAACAGACTTTTATCTGAGGGGAACCGTGCAGGGTTTGACTCTACTAATAGTATACCACAACCAACATTAGACTAAGATGATAATACTATCAAATCTCATTTTTATGTTATTAGTTACTGGGATAGGAAGCATTTCCCATACCAACATTAGACAACACAATGTTTGCTGTACCTACTATTGTCACCTCAAGTCTTTAGATACTATACAAAAGTAGGCAAGTACTATCATTGGCAAGAATTCAAAGTAGTGACCTAGGAAATATAACACATTAATAATAATTAGAGAAATATGTTTGTTTTTCACAGGAGAGTGAGTTGTATGCCCATTTTACAAATGTAATCAAACCCTGACAGAAACCCCAGAAATTTTACTGCAAGAAATAGAGTGAAATGTTGAAATTTGGTGGGGTTTTTAATCAATTTATTGCTTAAAGCAACTTATTTTAAGCAATTTATAACACTCTTTGTGTAAGGTGAATAATAAAAGATATTTTTTTCTTTTTCTAGCAGAAGCTGAAATTTATAGACTACCCAAAATATGGTTGACAGAGCCATAATGTGCTCTGTATCTCTTCAATAATCTTGTTACTTGCCTTCTCCTCCTTTTTACCTTGAGAATTTGCGGCCCTTTTCAGACAACTTACTTTGCTGTTATTATCTTTAGTTCTTTTTTTTAGCACTATGGTGTTGTGGTTTAACCCGGCAGGCAGCTAAACACCACGCAGCCATTTGCTCACTCCCCCACCTCCCCAGTGGGATGGGGGAGAGAATTGGTAAAAAATAAGTAAAACCCGTGGGTTGAGATAAAGACAGTTTAATAGGACAGAAAAGGAAGGGAAAATAATAATAATAATAATAATAATAATAATAATAATAATAATAATAATAATAATAATAATATACAAAATAAGCGATGCACAATGCATTTGCTCACCACCTGCCAAATGATGCCCAGCCAGTCCCCGAGCAGCGATTGCTGTGCCCCAGCCAACTCCCCCCAGTTTATATACTGAGGATGATATCATATGGTATGGAATAGCCCTTTCGCCACTTTGGGTCAACTATCCTGGCTGTGCCCCCTCCCAGCTTCTCGCTGGCAGAGCATGGGAAGCTGAAAAGTCCTTGACTAGTGTAAGCACTACTTAGCAACAACTAAAACATCAGTGTGTTATGAGCATTATTCTCATAGTAAATCCAAAGCACAGCACTATGCCAGCTACTAGGAAGAAAATTAACTCTATCCCAGCAAAAACCAGGACATATCATTTGACTCAAATAGGAAGTGGATTTGCTGTTTTCTTTCCTTTCAAGCTGTGTGTATGTCAGTCAATTGAGCAGTAAGCATCCTGTCCTTGTTTTCTTGTTTTTCCATTTCATTTCACAATTATATTGGTGCTTCATTTCATAAAGGAATTGACACTAGTGCTGTCATTAATGTTTCAAAAATCAACGATAACTGAAAAGATACAGACTGTAAATAATTTACTGTTTTTAAAGGCTCAAAATGTAGACAACCTCTGTTACCATGATGTTTCTTTAAATTTTTTGTTAGATCTCACTTACTCACCTGGGTAGCCCATTTTTGGAAAACTGAAGATGAAAACTGACCTTGTAAAAGACAATGGAAAAAAATCACTTCAGTGAGATCAGAATTCCCATCTACTACTTCTTTTATACATTAAGCTTTTCCCAGGAAGTTTTTTTTTTCATTCTCCATTTGTACATGGGCAACTTTCAGAAAACATTATTTGAGCATTACATTTTTTGTGCACACAACAGATGAAATTCCCTTGCAGAAAATGAATTCTGTCTGCCAGAGGGATGTCATTTTTTGTCTGTATTTTAGACTCATCTGCAAAAAAATGAGTTCTATAAAACTAGCACATATAGATCAACCTCATTTAACACAGATACACTGCATTAACAGTATGAAGTGTCATATAGGATAAGAAGGTTGCTGCCGAAGTAAGGATTTCTCCTACCAGATATAGGCCTTATATATCCTAAAATACTTTTTCTCCTCAGTTAACTTTAACAGTGTGGGGAAGAAAAAAAAAGGATGCTACTGGATCTTGGGAATAACTTCACTTTCAAAGTATTTTATTAAGTTTCTGAATAGCTCAAGATACTTTCACAATGATCCCATATGTCTGCAGGTAACTCAAAATGTCTTACCTGTTATAATTTCAAATAAGTATTTACTTATTAATTTCCTAGCAGCAACCTTTCTTAAGAGCACAGTGACAGGTTTATTTCCACTCCTTCATGAGTCTGACTTTCATCCTCCCTAAAGTTACTTTAGAAGGGGATATCAACTTCACTTTAAGTATGGGCTATAACCTCTGAAATCTTTTAACTGGTGTGTTAAGTCAAGTTGTAAATTAAAAATGAAATAAGATAATTCTTCTGACAATTCATATTCTGAGTATTTTCCTGTAAATCATTACAAATCCATGGTACTGATCGTTTAGTTTCCATATAAACAAGAGGGGTTAGTAGAGGTCAGCAGAATCCTGCAGGATTTGACAATGGGTGCCCAGTCCAACTGTTATTGAACTCAACAGCAAATTCCTATTGGTTTAAATTAAATCAAAATTAGGATTAATACACATTCATACTCATGCTTAACTTTCTAATAGTGGCTGAAGATTTAATTCCTCAGAGAACATCCTAACCCTACAGGGTCAATAATAAAACACTCGTTAGCTTTGCTGATCTAGAATTTTATCAGTAAGTTTCACTTTACAGTTCAGGAACCAAATCAGCTAGCCCTTAATATGATGAAAATCTAGCTATGATTCTTCAATATATTCATACCATCAAGATGACTTTATGTTACTACCAATGAAAACACTGACAACATACTGGTCATGTTGACTGACTAGTTTTGAGATTAAAAAAACAGTCATAAGTTTATTACCAATAGAACTTTTTCATCTAAGAGCCAGCATCCATAATATGAAAAGGCATTCAAAAATCCTAAATCAGGACCTGAAAAGCTTCTACTTAGATTTTGTTTTTGCAGTAATTGTTGGAGTATTATGTTAGGTTACATTCCTTTTCTCAAGAAAAGCATAATTGATTAATGAGCAGGCAAAAAGTTGTTTCTTGAGCAGGCTGGAAAAGTACCTTCTTACAGCATAGCACATACTCACAAATGATGTAAAAAAAGTATGTCAGTTACCACTTTAGAGCTATCAAGCTTACAGTGTGTGAGCTAATAAGCCTAATCTTGATCTGGATGCAGCTTTGGATAATTAGCTTCTTCCTGCCTGCAAAATCCCCCTACAGAATCAGCTGGATATAATTTAAGGCTTCACATTATTAAACAATTGTTACATTCACCCCAGACATGTCTGAATTCAATAATTTGTAAAAGGGACTTCTTATACACAGAAATGAGACTGAACTTTCTATCCTCATCCCAAACTTTTTTTTTTTTTTTAAGGCTGTGGACAAAGAATTACTGCTTATAGAGAAAAGAACTGTGTGAACACTGAGAATAGCTTCCTCTCATCCTTCAGATGCAAGGGTCAGCAACTTGTCAAGGATTAGATGTCAGATAGTATTTTTCTTTTCTAAGTCAGTGGTTGAACTTGCTGGAAGGAACTCAGCAGGAGCCAGGAACTGCTGCTTCCCACAGGGCAAGATCCCATCACCATATAGTCAATAGTTCATCTGTATGTGAGGTACTAGTTTCTGGCTGCCACCAAGTCCTAACTCAGGCAGTGAGGGCAGTAGCTTGTTAATCATCTTTCTTTTCTTCCCTGTCCGTATCTGCTCCTAGTACTTCTCTGTGGCAATGGTTCCCAAAAATCACAGGCTGTGATACCAGCCCACCTTACCAAATTTGCCTCCTGACACTGAGACATGCCCTGGAGGACACCAAATAAAGCCAGATGCAAAAGTCAGGGGAAGGAAAAGCAAGTGAAAAAAAAAAAAAAGCTATAAAGGAAGACAAGGCAGGAAAAGGAGAGCCTGACACCTAAAACAAAGCAGGAGAGCAGAGGGACAGCAACTACCAGGTCATCCCTGAGAACACAGAAGGTTCTAAGAAACCTTGAGCTACAAATAAACTGCAAAGCAACTTTAAACCATAACTTACACAACATTTGAGGAGCTTTCCTGGGGGTGGGAGTGGTGCACAAAGGCACTATAGGCCAGATTTTTTCAAAATGAGATACGGAATACATCTTTACATTAAACATGGGTACTTATTGTGAATGTATTGCTGTATTTCCAGGCATTAATGGTCTCTATAAAATATGCATATTCTCAGTGATGCACAATTAAACTTGTAATAAGTTATGTATAAATGTAACATTAAAAAAACATCATGGATCTAAAAAGATATGTTGAATATATTCTAGTAATCCTATGTCCTGGTTTTGACTGGGATAGAGTTAATTTTCTTCCTAGTAGCAGGCATAGTGCTGTGTTTTGGATTTAGGATGAGAATAATGTTGATAACACACTGATGTTTTAGTTGTTGCTAAGTACTGCTTATGCTAGTCAAGGACTTTTCAGCTTCCCATGCTCTGCCAGGCGCACAAGAAACTGGGAGGGGGCACAGCCAGAATAGTTGATCCAAACTGACCAAAGGGCTATTCCATACCATATGATGTCATCCTCAGTATATAAACTGGGGGGAGTTGGCCAGGGGGCAGCAATTGCTGCTCAGGGACTGTCTGGACATCGGTCAGCAGGTGGTGAGCGGTTGCATCACTTGTTTTTTCCTGGGTTTTGTTTCTCTCTCTCTTGTTGTTCTCCTTTTCATTACAATTTTTATTACTATTATTATTATTTTATTTTATTTTTATTATTATTGTTATTATTTTATTTCAATTATTAAACTGTTCTTATCTCAACCCACGAGTTTTCTTACTTTTACCCTTCCGATACTCTCCCCCATCCCACCAGGGCAGGGGGAGTGAGTGAGTGGCTGTGTGGAGCTTGCTTGCTGACAGGGGCTAAACCACAACACCCTATAAATAGTATGCATTGGACAGTACATGGACTAATAGCCCAATCTTCAGTGATAAGCTAATGAGTACCATAGAGCTGTAAAATAATTTAGGAAATAATTTAGAAAGAAAGCTCTGAAGGCACTGCAGTCCAACCCTCCTCTCAAAGCTCAAATTATCCAGCATCAGCTCATGGGAGAACAGTGCACTCAACACATCCAAAGACGAGATTACCCAACTGCACACTAATGTTTTTCAAACATTTAATTTAAAAGAACCCGCATATACTGTTGCTGTTACATGTTGACATGCATGTAATATACAGTATGAAGCTGCCAACAGGGACCTACCAGGAGAATGTCAACATAATCTGAGAAATTTTCATCAAATCAAATGTATTAAAAGTAGTTTGTTAATGGCTCCTTTTGATTCAAGCTTATCAGGCAATTAATGAGTGACATAAGAATTTATAAGCATTTCTGAAATACATTTATTCACATTGCTAAGGATTGCATATAAAATATCAGGATAGTGAAAATGTTAATGCCTCGTTCAATAAACTATCATTGGTGAATGAATTGTTCTTTTAGTTCATACTGATTATCACAAACAGTCATATAATAAAATTCAAGTAATATGTTATGAATTATAACTTTGTAGTAAATACTAGCAAGCAGTTTCATACATTACATTATTCATTACGGAAGAAAGGAAGGGCAAAAGAAAAGGGACAAAAAAGCGACAAAGCAAGGAGTATTTTTCTCCCCCTGTCCAGTTGAGGAAGGGGAGTGATAGAGTGGATTGGTGGGTACCTGGTGTCCAGCCAAGGTCAAACCCACCACATATTTTATCTTCACTGCTATTTTGTATTTGCTTTCTTTGATTTAGAAGCCTTTTCATTTTTCTGGCCTCCCTTTTGGCCTTGTTTCTCCAGTGAAGGTCAGACCCCTTTTTTCTGATGGTCCTGCCACCATCTTTCAGGAAAAAACATAGCCTAGCAACATGTTCCATCAGTGAAAGCTTCCAGCCTAGGTCTAAAATGACATTAGCTTTACAGTTTCCACCCCAGAAAAACAAGCAGATTGCTAGGTTCAGCACCACTCTGTCAGATGTGCTGTTATTTTTCAGTGGGCCATAAGCAATCTTCTTTCTATTCCACATGCCCTGCTGCAACTTCATGGTGCTGCCATTCCTCTTCCTGAGAATCATAACAAAAATATTGGTTCATGTCCTCTTCAACAACCCAAAGCTTCCCTGTCAAGCTTATCACTTTTGGAGGAGACAGCTATCCCCATTTCTAACTTCTTCCAGTGATCACAAGATTTTTCCTGATCTGCTGAAGCCCAGTTACAGCTCTACAGATCCTGACTGAATTTTTGTACCGAGTCTCATATTTTAGCAACCTACTGGGCATAATGATGCTAAAGAACGGAGCCAACCCTTTCATCATGACAAGCCCTGTTGCCATATGCATCATTCATTGCTTGGTGCAACAAGTGCCATCAAGTATCAAGTGGACTTGCTTTTGCCTAGGTTGTACACATTTGGTTGATTGCAATGATGGTGGCTTGGCTCAGTGAACTTTTACCCCTTTGTTGCAAGGATTTTACCCCTTTGGCCCAGGAAAGCTGGTCATTCTTCAAGAAGGAAGTCTTAAAGGCACAGGAGCAGGCTGTCCCCATGTGCCATAAGATGAACCAGTGAGGACGACAACTGGCCTGGTTGAATAGGGAGCTTGTTCTGGGACTCAGGGAAAAAAGGAGAGTCTACCACCTTTGGAATAAGGGGCAGGCAACTCAAAAAGAGTACAGGGATCTTGTTAGGTCATGCAGGGAGGAAACTAGAAAGGCAAAAGCCCAGCTAGAACTCAATCTGGCCACTGTTGTGAAAGATAATAAAAAATGTTTTTACAAATACACTAACAACAAAAAGAGAGCCAAGGAGAATCTCCATCCTTTGGTGGATGTGGGGGGCAACATTACCACCAAGGATGAGGAAAAGGCTGAGGTACTTAACGCCACCTTTGCCTCAGTCTTTAATAGTCAGACCAGTCATCCCCAGGGTTTTCAGCCCCCTGAGCTAGACACAGGGATGGGGACCAGAATGGAGCCCTCATAGTCCAGGAGGAAGCAGTTAATGACCTGCTATGCCACCTGGACACTCACAAGTCTATGGGGCCAGATGGGATCCACCCGAGGGTACTGAGGGAGCTGGCAGAGGAGCTCGCCAAGCCACTCTCCATCATCTATCAGCAGTCCTGGTTAACAGGGGAGGTCCCAGACGACTGGAGGCTTGCCAATGTGATTCCCATCTACAAGAAGGGCTGGAAGGAGGACCCGGGGAGCTACAGGCCTGTCAGCCTGACCTCGGTGCCGGGAAAGATTATGGAGCAGTTCATCTTGAGTACGCTCAACATGTAAGTGCAGGTCAAAGAGGGGATCAGGACCAGCCAGCATGGGCTCATGAAAGGCAGGTCCTGCTTGACCAACCTGATCTCCTTCTATGACCTGGTGACCTGCCTGGTGGATGAAGGAAGGGCTGTGGCTGTCATCTACCTGGACTTCAGCAAAGCCTTTGACACTGTCTCCCACAGCATTCTCCTAGGGAAGCTGGCGGCTCATGGACTAGGCAGGTGTACTCTTCACTGGGTAAAAAACTGGTTGGGTGGCCGAGCCCAGAGAGTAGTGGTGAATGGAGTTAAGTCCAGTTGGCGACCGGTCACGAGCGGTGTTTCCCAGGGCTCTGTCTTGGGGCCAGTCTTATTCAATATCTTTATCAGTGATCCGGATGAGGGGATTGAGTGCACCCTCAGTAAGTTTGCAGATGACACCAAACTGGGTGGGAGTGTCGATCTGCTGGAGGGTAGGATGGCCCTGCAGGGGACCTGGACAGGCCGGACCGATGGGCCGAAGCCAACTGTATGAGTTTCAACAAGGCCAAGTGCCGGGTCCTGCACTTGGGTCACAACAACCCCATGCAACGCTACAGGCTTGGGGGAGAGTGGCTAGAGAGCTACCCGGCAGAAAAGGACCTGGGGGTATGGTTGACAGCTGGCTGAACATGATGCAGCAGTGTGCCCAGGTGGCCAAGAAGGCCAACAGCATCCTGGCTTGTATCAGGAATAGTGTGGCCAGCAGGAGCAGGGAAGCGATCACCCCCCTGTACTCGGTGCTGGTGAGGCCGCACTTGGAATACTGTGTCCAGTTTTGGGCCTCTCAATACAAGAAGGACACTGAGTTGCTGGAGCGTGTCCAGAGAAGGGTAATGAAGCTGGTGAAGGGTCAAGAGAACAAGTCTTATGAGGAGCGGATGAGGGAACTGGGGCTGTTTAGTCTGGAGAAGAGGAGGCTGAGGGGAGACCTTATCGCTCTCTACAACTACCTGAAAGGAGGTTGTAGCGAGGTGGGTGTTGGTCTCTTCTCCCAAGTAGATAACAATAGGACAAGAGGAAATGGCCTTCAAGCTGCGCCAGGGGAGGTTTAGATTGGATATTAGGAAAAATTTCTTCACAGAAAGTGTGGTCAAGCATTGGAACAGGCTGCCCAGAGAGGTGGTGGAGTCACCATCCCTGGAAGTGTTCAAAAAACGTGTAGACGTGGCACTTGGGGACATGGTGTAGTGGGCATGGTGGTGTTGGGTTGATGGTTGGACTGATGATCTTAGATGTCCCTTCCAACCTTAATGTTTCCTAGTTTTACTTTCATTAAAAAATAATCCAGCCACCAAGCCAGGAAACATGAAATTAATTATTACTCTACCCTTAATTGGTTTAGTGGTAGACTTGATGATCTTAAAGGTCTTTTCCAATCTAAATGATTGTATGATTGCAAACACTTAATTATTCTAGTGAAAAAGCAGTAGCCTCCTATCTCCCTCAAAAGGAAGTAATGAATTCCCAAGCCTGTTTTTTGCTGCCACTGGGCAGCTCATGTTTGGTAAGTTATAAAGCTGGGAAATGCTGTGACCCTCACTAAATCATTTCCAACAGTTACATCATCTATTTTTCCTTGCTGCTGCCTCCCAGTCTCCTCCCTTCTTCTTCAGGGGACTTTACCATGACTTCATGACGTACAAGACTATGGCTTCAGCACAAGAGTCTGGTACTATTCTGGCCACCCAGGCCAAAGGACTGGTCCTCTCCACTGTCAGGGGAAAAAGTGACTTTTCTTACTGTCAAGAAGTGTCAGAATATGGACATCCATCTTCAGTGTAAGAACACTGAACACCCATATTCATAAGTTCAAGTTCAGGAGAGTGATACAAGCTGAGATAACATCATCACTTCATCAAGAGGTTTGGATGTATCACTGAACCTCCCAAATAGTTCCATATAGTAATTCAGCTACCTCCCAGAAAATGTCTTTGACTTGTCATGGGTCAGAACATTGCCATTAAAGGGTTATATTGTTCAGCTTCTCCATGACTCTGAAAATTTTTCCTAAAATCCCTGTTCTGACAGCAGCCCATCTCCAACAAAACCACATGTATCCAGGACTGAGAAATCTTTTCACACCCTAATGTATCTATGGCATGTTTCATGTCCTTATACCAAGATAACAGTACACTTCAGGAAGATCTTTTCCTCTCTGTGGCACACTGATTGTAGGATTCAGTATGTTTTGCATTGACTGCAGACTTTGTCACAACCTGCTGCAAAACTGCTGAAATGATCCAAAGAGTGGTACAAGTTTGTTCCTAGGCAATCTCTACAGCATCTCTAAAAATATCTCTGCTCTCACAGCCAAGCAGCTACCCAGAAACCTTTTCCAATCACTGAATGTTTTTCAGGTGTTATTGTCCATCTCCATATTCCCAAGCTATCCCCTTCTTCCTGGGGCTGAAAAAACAATGTGTGAAGGCATGCTCCACCTACTTATATCCTAGCTGTGGAGCATGGAAGCTTGGAAATGTCCTATATAGCCCTGGTCTGAGCACTGTGTTGGAACACAAATTGCAGTGTAAATGAATAGATGGATAATTCATCTCAAAGACCTTCCAATTCCTGACAATTAACTTCCTTTTATTCTTGCCTCATATATTTAATGAATTCAATAGACTAACTTATTTCATATACTGTTTAATTCAATATGCAAATTAAAATGCTGGTTTGCGGAAACATTTTTAAAATGTGGCAAGAATTTTTAATTTCTCTGAATATTTGAAACTTGAAATTACTGGTGTTTATATTACCTATATATCAGTACTACAGTGCATATACAGTGCAGTATACTGTGTATCACTACGGATGAATACAATGCAGTATATCAAACTTAAGATTTTTTCAGGAAATCATCCATGTGCAGAAAAGGCACTTCACAATATGCTTGAAGGGCTTAACTGCTTTCTTTACCCAGGATCCTGAATGACCTGATTCTATCAAATGGCAGTCATAATGCTATTAACCTGTTTTTACTTCCTTGCACCAGAAAATGTCTAATGATGTTGTAAGAACAGTCAGATTTTTGGTGTGTTATTGAAAGTACAGTCTGTATATTTTAAAAGGCCACAGTCCAGAAAATTTATTTTATATTCCAGACTACAAGACCCCATGCCAGAATGTAAGCAATTACAGCTCCCATGGACCATGTTGTTTATGCCAGCAGAGGTTTTGGCCCAGTGTTTATGACCACAGCTGAGAGTTTCACCTTCACCAACAAGATTCAAAATTAAGCAGTTATTACTAGAGAAGGTGCTGACACAGAACTAGAAATCACTGCAACATGAACAATCCTCCTGTCAGATTAAAACCCTAGGTTTCATAAGAATAAAAAGAAAACTCAGCCCACTGGGTGATGTAATATAATTGCCCAAAACATTCAGTCCTGCCTGTGAAAGAAGGAAAAGGTTAATACAAACCACATTTGGGGTAGATGGTAATCATTTAAGAAAAATATATCTTACCGCATTTAAGTCCATTTACTTCCATTTGCAACATGGATGTCAAGTTATTTCCTCTAAGTAGCATAAGGCAAGCCAAACAGCAACCCTGGCTGAGAATTACTGGATTAACAAGACAAAAAAGTGATCAACAGAGGCTGTTACGACTGTCTTCAGGTCACCCACAAGGACAGTGGCTACCCTACCATCCATGTCACCATTGCAGTTAGGGCTGGTGGAAAATACAGGACTGACGTGCCCGCTGACTGATACCATAGAGAAATGGGACTCAGTCTGTCCATGAGACTGTTTCTTTATACTTTTGAGGTATTGTCCTGGTTTCGGCTGGAATAGAGTTAATTTTCTTCCTAGTAGCAGGCATAGTGCTGTGTTTTGGATTTAGTAGGAGAAGAATGTTGATAACACACTGATGTTTTCAGTTGTTGCTAAGTACTGTTTATGCTAGTCAGACTTTTCAGCTTCCCATGCTCTGCCAGGTACACAAGAAACTGGGAGGGGGAACAGCCAGGATAGTTCACCCAAACTGGCCAAAGGGCTATTCCATACCATATGATGACATGCTCAGTATATAAACTGGGAGGAGTTGGCCGGGGAGCAGCGATCGCTGCTCGGGAACTGTCTGGGTATCGGTCAGTGGGTGGTGAGCAATTGCATTGTGCATCACTTGCTTTGTATATTGTTATTATTATTATCATTATTATATTGTCATTATTATCATTACTATTTTACTTATTTCAATTATTAAACTGTTCTTATGGCAACCCAGGAGTTTTACTCACTCTTACTCCTTTGATTCTCTCCCCCATCCCACCAGGGCAGGTGGAGTGAGCAAGCGGCTGTGTGGTGCTTAGTTGCTGGCTGGGGCTAAACCACGACAGGTATCTTTCCATCCATCTAGAGTTTGCAGAAGGTTCTGAAGAACAGATAAGGTATACAGACAAGCATGCTATCATCACTTTCAAAACCTATAGAAAATCTTTGGGGAAGCTAATCATCTTAGAAGAAGAGCTCAGACAAAACCGAATATAGCAACTAAATTGTTACTCTATTAATGATATTTTGTGCCAATACAGAAAACTTAAGTACAGTTGCAAACAAATTGTTTTGTTCTTCTGTGCAACTTCAGCTATGTGGAAATAGTTTTACATTGAGTCTATAAATAGGCTGTGAAATACAAGAGCTCTTGCTTATTTGAGGAGTTATAAAACATGTGAGGGAGGCCTGATGCTGGACTGGATTTGGTGTGGGGGGTGTTGTTCTACAAGTTCTGGCAATAAACCAGGAATCGCTTCAGGCTATCAGATTTCCATCCTATCTGCTATTGGTCAACTATATTCTAATTAGCCTCGCTTGCTATGTAAATTAGCATGCATGCTCCTTACGGGTGTGGGGGGGCAAATCTTTTTGGTCCTAAATTGAGTTGGTGGTCACGATCCCCCCCCTGCCAGAATTACCTTTCCCCCAGTTACTGTTTTTCGGCAATCGTCCAGTTTTTCCTACCTGCTGGGGTAGGATGTTCCCTTTTATCAGTTTCTCAGTACTTCTTCAAGGTCTAGTTGCTCCGGGATGTCTTTGGTTAAAGGATACTGAATGCTTGTTCTTCTGATTAGGGATGATTAAGTGTCCTTTACTTGCCAGCTTACAAAAGCATCTTGGCCTGATACGAGTTAGCCTTCAACAGGACACCACCGCCGCGCCAGCAGCGCAGGGCCGGGAGAAGCTTCCAGAGGCCCCGCCGGCGTCGGCCCAGGCTGGGGCTGGGGCTGTCGCTGTCTCGCTTCAGCTAGGGGCCCTGCAGCTGCTGCCTACCGCGCAGGTAAGAGCCTCAGGGGGCGATGGAAGTGGCTGTGCTCCCACCCTCCCCGGGAAACGGGGTTCTCTAGCCCCTTGTCTGTTCTTACATGCCCTGAAACACACCTTGAGGGAATAACCCTGCGGGGAACGTTTCTCCGAGGTGAGGGGGGGCCCAGGCACGGCCCTCGCCTTCTCCCCGACACTGAGGGGGACGAGGAGCACCGGGCAGATAGCGGCGGTTGGGGAGGAGAAGCACCCGCCTCCCCTCACACAATGCCGCTACTCTTCCCGCCCCCAGCTGGCTGCGCGCACCTATCGCCAATGGCGACGCGAGTCAGGGAGGGAAGGGTGCAGGCGGGAGAGAGCGTGATGGGTTGTGGGGCCGCGCGTGAGGGACAGCGGCGTGATGGCGCGGCGAAGCTGTTATTTAGGGACTTGCGCTGGGAGGTGGGGTGTTGTGAGGTGGTAACGGCAGCAGGTAAGGGTCGGGGAGGCTTGTGGTCGTAGGCGGTTTTCCCCTTCTGTTCAGCCCTCTCCTCCAGCTTCTCTGCTATCTCTGTGCACCTCACCCTGAGGGGCGCCCGTCCATTGGGGGCCGCATTGGCCCATTCTTCCTCTGGGCCGTAGCTGGGCTCGGCGGGCCGCGGGCGGACGCTCGGCCAGGGCTGGCTGGGAGAGAGGGGGGGAGGGTGGCAGCCCTTCGCCACTCGTTTCCCTAGTCGGTCCCTTGCGGCGGAGGTGCCTGGCTGCAGCCTTCTCTGGCCGCTCCCTGCGGCCGTGAGCGGCCCTCCCCAAGTGGGGCCTGGCCTAGCGGGGTGGGCTGTGAGGGGGTGCGGGTGTCGCCGCACGCTCCCCGTCGCGGCTTCTTGCCTCCCCTCGGTGGGCACTGATGGAGCTCGCCCAGCGGTGGCGCTTAAATCACAACATGGCCTTGCCCGCTGCCGGGCCGCCTGGGGCTTCCTTGGTATGGGGGCCGGGGGGGGGCTGTCGAGTCTATTTTCTTGCCGCTGTGCGTAGTACCAGCTGCTGGGGGTACCCCATCCGTAACCCTTCCCCTGTCTTGATGCCATTTTATTGACCTACTAGCATGGCATGGAGGTTAAGACTGAAGATTATCTGGGTTTTTCTGTAGTGCAGTGGCTGTTAATGCCGACAGTTTTAATTAATAAAGATGCTGTGTCCCTCACTGGACTCGTATTTTTTGGGCTTTTTCAACTCTGATAAGCTTGGCCATATTATCGGCACGCATTTTCTTGTTGAAAAGTGTTGCGGTTTGTTACCTTCACTAGAAGTGGTCTGTTCTTGTGGCCTGTAGACCAGAAGGTAGAAAACCACTGGCCTTGAAAAAAAGGCATGCTTTGTTTTACATCTGGTCTAACTACCGGAGGATTCCCTGAAGAATTGGGGAGGAGTGGGTGCAGTGAGCAGCCTGGGTTGTCTGCTAACTTCTGATGTGTTCCTGAGCTCCAGTCATCCTTGCAGTGAGTCTTCCTAAAGAAAAACTGGTGTCATTATTTTCATCTTGCAGGTGATGAAACTGAGGCACAAAGGAAAGTAGTCTGCAAAGTGTGCTGGCAGTGAAGAGGAAAATAAATCCCAGTCTCAGTTTTCAACGTTGTTTTAGGCTGACTAGGTGATTGCCAGCTGATGGCTGCTTGTTACTTCTGAGGCATTTCTGAAAGAGAAACTGGTAATAGAATTGTGGGGTTATTGTTTGGTCATTAGTGGTCTGCCTTCTCACTGAGAAGGGGGGGGAAATAGGGGTCCACAAACTGAAGAGGACAGGTACTTTGGGGACTTATGGGCTTTTTTTCTTTCATCTTTTCCCTTACAGAACATGAAATTAATTACACTTCCTAAATGCTGTTACTTTCAGAAGAATAATGATATGTAAAAGGTATCTGTTGAAAGTGCATAACTTCTGAATTTAACAGACTTTTATTCTGTATGTTGATGCATCACAATAGGAGAGGATGATGAAAAACTGAGATTGCTTCCTAGAAGTAAAGCATTAAAAATAAGTATTTTGATCTTGTTTATGTGTCTAGAAGTGTGATCTCTTCAAGTAAAGCCCATATATAAATATTTTTGGGGAGGGGAAAAAAAAAAATGCACATCTGTAAATCACTACACAAAATGGAGACCCACTGTCTCTCTCCCATGCTGCTTCTCTAGAGGATTAGTACTAACACAGCTGTAGGAAAAGAGATAAACCTCTTGGGCAATTTTTTTTTTTTTTTTTAGGATGATTCTTATATTAGCAAGAACTGTCCACATTAGAGAACTGGCATTGGTGGTTGTCAGTCTTGAAGGTTTGACTTCAAGATGAGAATGTGGAATGTTAAGATATTATTTTGTATAGATTAATTTGCTTTTTAGACTAAAGCTACTTGGCAGCTGCAAAACAACTGAAGTATTTCAGAGACAGTGATCTGCAGTTTAAGAAGGTAACAGGAAGAACAACTTAATTATTGTAAGCAAATATTTGGTGCCTTGTCCTGGTTTCGGCTGGGATAGAGTTAATTTTCTTCCTAGTAGCAGGCATAGTGCTGTGTTTTGGATTTAGTAGGAGAAGAATGTTGATAACACGCTGATGTTTTTAGTTGTTGCTGAGTACTGCTTATGCTAGTCAAGGACTTTTCAGCTTCCCATGCTCTGCCAGGTGCACAAGAAAGTGGGAGGGGGCACAGCCAGAATAGTTGATCCAAACTGACCAAAGGGCTATTCCATACCACATGACGTCATGTTCAGTATATAAACTGGGGGGGGTTGGCCAGGGAGCAGCGATCGCTGCTCGGGAACTGTCTGGGTATCGGTCGGCGGGTGGTGAGCAATTGCATTGTGCATCACTTGCTTGTATATTGTTATTACTATTATCATTATTATACTGTTACTATTATCATTACTATTTTACTTTATTTCAATTATTAAACTGTTCTTATCTCACCCCAGGAGTGTTTCTCACTCTTACTCCTCCGATTCTCTCCCCCATCCCATCGGGGTAGGGGGAGTGAGCGAGCGGCTGCGTGGTGCTTAGTTGCTGGCTGGGGCTAAACCACGACAGTCCTTTTTGGCGCCCAACGTGGGGCACAAAGGGTTTGAGATAATAACAGATTAACCAGAGTGTATTAAGGAGTCTGTTAACAGTTGCCGGTCACGATATTAGTTCATCTGATCTGCGCCATGTTCTTTTTTTTGCGGCATGCGTTAAAGCTTGCTGTCAGTTTGTGTAGTGTGCTATGCTCCGCAGTGATTCATGATCTTTTGCTTGGGAGGCTCCTTATCAAAACCCTGACCTTCAGCATACTTTGGTATTTGGGTTTCATACAGAAGTCACTACTGTACTTCGGGTACTACCTCATGGAGAGAGTTAGCAATTATACCTCTTCCTCTGAGAGGCTTGTTGTGGAGGAAATACAGAATGGCACCTTCACTACATTCTTCTATGATGTTTCCTCCTTCATTACAACAACTTTCCAGTATCTTGAACACCCCTGGGCAGTTAAGATACTTCTATTGATACTTCTTGGGAATGTTGTTTCGTTTTTGATAAAGGTCAGTAAGCAATTTAAGAATATCATCCAGAGATCTACCCCAAGGCTGGATAGTTATGAATGGCAGGGTGTATGGGATCGTATGGGCAAGTACCTAGGGCAGTGGGGACCTCCAGTGTTTTGGAACTTCACCCCTGAACAAGTGCAGAATCCTGAAGAATTAGTAAAGTATTTGGAAGAAGTATGTTGTCACCCTGGTAGCTCCAGAGAGACACAAATCATTGCAACATGCTGGGGACTGGCCCATGCCTATCGAGCCGTGGTCAACACTAATCAGTACCCTCAAAAGAAAGAGAAGGTCTCTGGGTCTGATGACAAAACAACAAGCACTGTGGCTACTCAAACCCCCACTACAGGCCCTGCAGCTACTCCAACCCCCACTACAGGCCTTGCAGCTACACAAACCCCTGCCCCAGGCACTGTGGCTACTCCAGCCACAGCCATGAGCACTACGGCTACTCAAACCACAGCCATGGGCACTGCGGCTACTCAAACCCCAGTGACAGACACTGCGGCTAAACCAGAGAACCAACCCGAACCAGTATCAGTTGCCCCTATACAGAAGAAAAAATACACGAGGAAATCAGTTCGTTTAGTAAGGGATGAAGATGAACCAGGGCCATCACGAGAACCAGAGGAGGAAGAACCCATAAATGAGATGGTGACCACCCGATCCCTATCCCTGAGTGAGCTGCGAGATATGCGAAAAGACTTCAGTCATCATCCAGGTGAGCACATCATCACCTGGCTGCTCTGATGCTGGGATAACGGGGCCAGTAGCCTGGATTTAGAGGGTAGGGAAGCCAAGCAGCTGGGATCCCTTTCTAGGGAAGGGGGCATTGACAAAGCAATTGGAAAAGGGGCAAAAACGCTCAGCCTCTGGAGGCGACTTCTGTCAAGTGTGAAGGAAAGGTATCCCTTCAAGGAGGATGTTTTATACTACCCAGGCAAATGGACCACCGTAGAGAAGGGTATCCAGTACCTGAGGGAATTAGGCGTGTTGGAGGTGATTTATAGGGGCCTGAATGATGAGCAGTTACCCAAAGATCCAGATGAAGTCAGGTGCACACAACCCATGTGGCGGAAGGTGGTACGGAGCGCACCAGCATCGTATTCCAACTCGTTGGCAATACTGGCCTGGAAAGATGACGAGGCACCAACAGTGGATGAAGTGGCTAGACGACTCCGGGAATATGAAGAAAGTATCTCTTCCTCTCTACGGGCCTGTATCCCGGCTGTGGAAAAACTGTCTGAAAAAATATGCCAAGAGTTCCAACAACTCAGAGAGGATCTGTCCTACTCCCCACCTGCACGGACCAGTGTCTCAGCCATTAGGAGTCAACGTCCCTATGCTCAAGAGAGAGGATATAGAGGATACACACCACAGGGCACCCTGTGGTTTTACCTGCGTGATCACAGAGAGGACATGAGAAAGTGGGATGGAAAATCCACCTCAACCTTAGAGGCACGGGTGCGTGAGTTGCAAGGAAAAACTATTAGAAAAGGCAGTTCTCCCAGGAAAATTGCAGCTCCAGTTTCCAGTGAGCAGTTCCCCAGACAGAGGAGGAGGGCTAATTCTACTCCAGATCTTAATCAAGGGACTTTTGATTCACATTTACAAGGCGTGAACAGCGAATACTGTGACCAGTGTTAGAGGGGCCTTACATCCAGCCAGGTGGAGGAAAGGGACAACCGGGTTTACTGGACTGTGTGGATTCGATGGCCTGGAACGTCAGACCCACAGGAGTATAAGGCTCTAGTGGACACTGGTGCACAGTGCACGCTAATGCCATCAAACTATAGAGGGGCAGAACCCATTTGTATTTCTGGAGTGACAGGGGGATCCCAACAGCTAACTGTACTGGAGGCCAAAGTGAGCCTAACCGGGAATGAGTGGCAGAAGCACCCCATTGTGACTGGCCCAGAGGCTCCGTGCATCCTTGGCATAGACTACCTCAGGAGAGGGTATTTCAAGGACCCAAAAGGGTACCGGTGGGCTTTTGGTATAGCTGCTTTGGAGACAGAGGAAATGAAACAGTTGTCAACCTTGCCCGGTCTCTCAGAGGACCCTTCGATTGAGGGTTGCTGAAGGTTGAGGAACAACAGGTGCTGATTGCTACCACAACAGTGCACAGGCGGCAATATCGCACCAACCAAGACTCCCTGATTCCCATCCATAACCTGATTCGTCGACTGGAGAGCCAGGGAGTGATCAGCAAGTCTCGCTCACCCTTTAACAGTCCCATATGGCCAGTGCGAAAGTCTAATGGGGAGTGGAGACTAACAGTGGACTATCGTGGCCTGAACGAAGTTACACCACCACTGAGTGCTGCCGTGCCAGACATGCTAGAACTTCAATATGAACTGGAGTCAAAGGCAGCTAAATGGTATGCCACAATTGATATTGCTAATGCATTTTTCTCCATCCCTTTGGCAGCAGAGTGCAGGCCCCAGTTTGCTTTTACCTGGAGGGGTGTTCAGTACACCTGGAACCGACTGCCCCAGGGGTGGAAGCACAGCCCCACCATTTGCCATGGACTGATCCAGACGGCACTGGAACAGGGTGAAGCTCCAGAACATCTGCAGTACATTGATGACATCATTGTGTGGGGCAACACAGCAGAAGAAGTTTTTGAGAAGGGAAAGAAAATAGTCCAAATCCTTCTGAAGGCTGGTTTTGCCATAAAACAAAGTAAGGTCAAGGGACCTGCACAGGAGATCCAATTTTTAGGAATAAAATGGCAAGATGGACGTCGTCAGATCCCAATGCATGTGATCAACAAAATAACAGCTATGTCCCCACCAACTAGCAAAAAGGAAACACAAGCTTTCTTAGGCGTTGTGGGGTTTTGGAGAATGCATATTCCAAATTACAGTCAGATCGTAAGCCCTCTCTATCAAGTGACCTGGAAGAAGAACGAATTCAAATGGGGCCCTGAGCAGCAACAAGCCTTTGAGCAAATGAAACGGGAGATAGTTCATGCAGTAGCCCTTGGGCCAGTCCGGGCAGGGCAGGATATTATAAATGTGCTCTACACCGCAGCCAGGGAGAATGGCCCTACCTGGAGCCTCTGGCAGAAAGCACCAGGGGAGACTCGAGGTCAACCCCTAGGGTTTTGGAGTCGGGGATACAGAGGATCCGAAGCCCGCTATACTCCAACTGAGAAAGAGATATTGGCAGCATATGAAGGGGTTCGAGCTGCTTCAGAAGTGGTTGGTACTGAAGCACAGCTCCTGCTGGCACCCCGACTGCCGGTGTTGGGCTGGATGTTCAAAGGGAGGGTCCCCTCTACACATCATGCAACTGATGCTACATGGAGTAAGTGGGTTGCATTGATCACACAACCGGCTCGAACAGTAAACCCCAGTCGCCCAGGAATCTTGGAAGTGATCATGGACTGGCCAGAAGGAAAAAACCTTAGAATATCACTAGAGGAGGAGGTGACACGTGCTGAAGAGGCCCCACTGTATAATAAATTGCCAGAAAATGAGAAGCAATATGCCCTGTTCACTGATGGGTCCTGTCGTCTTGTGGGAAAGCATCGGAGGTGGAAAGCTGCTGTATGGAGTCCTATACAGCAAGTCGCAGAAACTGCTGAAGGAGAAGGGGAGTCGAGTCAGTTTGCAGAGGTGAAAGCCATTCAGCTGGCTTTAGATATTGCTGAACGAGAAAAGTGGCCAGTCCTTTATCTCTATACTGACTCATGGATGGTGGCAAATGCCCTGTGGGGGTGGCTGCAGCAATGGAAGCAGAGCAACTGGCAGCGCAGAGGCAAACCAATCTGGGCTGCCGCATTGTGGCAAGATATTGCTGCCCGGGTAGAGAACCTGGTTGTAAAAGTTCGTCATGTAGATGCTCATGTACCTAAGAGTCGGGCCACTGAAGAACATCAAAACAACCAGCAAGTAGATCAGGCTGCTAAGATTGAAGTGGCTCAGGTGGATTTGGACTGGCAACATAAGGGTGAATTATTTATAGCTTGGTGGGCCTATGACACCTCAGGCCATCAAGGAAGGGATGCAACATATAGATGGGCTCGTGATCGAGGGGTGGACTTAACTATGGACAGTATTGCACAGGTTATTCATGAGTGTGAAACATGCGCTGCAATCAAGCAAGCCAAGCGGTTCAAGCCCCTTGGGTATAGTGAACGATGGCTGAAATATAAATATGGGGAGGCCTGGCAGATTGATTATATCACACTCCCACAAACGCGCCAAGGCAAGCGCTATGTGCTCACCATGGTGGAAGCAACCACTGGATGGCTGGAAACATATCCCGTGCCCCATGCCACCGCCCGGAACACCATCCTGGGCCTTGAAAAGCAAGTCCTGTGGCGACATGGCACCCCAGAAAGAATTGAGTCAGACAACGGGACTCATTTCCGAAACAACCTCATAGACACCCGGGCCAAAGAGCACGGCATTGAGTGGGTATATCACATCCCTTACCATGCACCAGCCTCCGGGAAAATTGAGCGATACAATGGATTGTTAAAGACTACCCTGAGAGCAATGGGTGGTGGGACATTCAAACATTGGGATACACATTTAGCTAAAGCCACCTGGTTAGTCAACACTAGGGGATCTGCCAATCGAGCTGGCCCTGCCCAATTAAAACTTTTACGTACTGTAGAAGGGGATAAAGTCCCTGTAGTGCACATAAAAAATATGCTGGGGAAGACAGTCTGGGTTACTTCCCCCTCTGGCAAAGGCAAACCCATTCATGGGATTGCTTTTGCTCAAGGACCTGGGTACACTTGGTGGGTGATGCGAAAGGATGGGGAAGTCCAATGTGTACCTCAAGGGAATTTGATTTTGGGTGAAAATAGCCAATGAACTGAATTGTATGATATGAATTGCTTTATAATACTGTATTTCATCTCTTAACTGTATGTTATCTCTTAACTGCATGTTAATATAATAATAGAGTTAATGTTAATATAATAATATAGTAGGTTAATATTAATTATATAATACTGTATATTATGATTGCTATATGCCACATCAATGGTATTGCAATAAGAATTGCCCAGCTTAATGAAAATGAACTTTGATGAAACCATGTTGGAATGAGAACTGTCTTCAGCATGCAACAGTGCAACACTACACACCACCTCTCCTGCTCTGAAAGAGTGTGATGACAGATGGAACTCAAAGTCATGGGCTAAATGAACTCAATGGACATTTTAGAGGGATGGACCATAGACGAAGGGAATGATATCTGTGTGTATATCAAGATAGGGAAAGCGGTGGTGATTAAACACATTGGAAAGGGGAGGGCCTGTGCATGACGTAGATGGTATAGAATAAGGGGTGGATACTGTCCTGGTTTCGGCTGGGATCGAGTTAATTTTCTTCCTAGTAGCAGGCATAGTGCTGTGTTTTGGATTTAGTAGGAGAAGAATGTTGATAACACACTGATGTTATTAGTTGTTGCTAAGTACTGCTTATGCTAGTCAAGGACTTTTCAGCTTCCCATGCTCTGCCAGGCGCACAAGAAACTGGGAGGGGGCACAGCCAGAATAGTTGATCCAAACTGACCAAAGGGCTATTCCATACCACATGACGTCATGCTCAGTATATAAACTGGGGGGGGGGGTGGGCCGGGGAGCAGCGATCGCTGCTCGGGAACTGTCTGAGTATCGGTCGGCGGGTGGTGAGCAATTGCATTGTGCATCAGTTGCTTCGTGTATCATTATTATTATTATCATTATTATACTGTTACTATTAGCATTACTATTTTACTTTATTTCAATTATTAAACTGTTCTTATCTCACCCCAGGAGTGTTTCTCACTCTTACTCCTCCGATTCTCTCCCCCATCCCATCGGGGTAGGGGGAGTGAGCGAGCGGCTGCGTGGTGCTTAGTTGCTGGCTGGGGCTAAACCACGACATGCCTCCAGTGAGGTATTTCAATAATTTTAATTTGTGCCTCTTTGGGTTTTTTTACTTTGAGTGCTATACTAAAACTGCAAATGTAGGGAGATGCTTCATTCTAGAGGCAAAAGAATGAGTAATGTGGAAAACTGACTTTCCCTATTTGGTGAAAGGGATAGAGAAGAGGTTACTTTATCATTTGTGTATAGGTGTTTTCAATATGAAAATGAATTTCAGATTATTCTGTGCATATAACATTATGTAAAGTTTTTCAAGTTATTATCTTAGATGTGTTTGAGTTTTTTGAGTCTCGTAAATATTTCCAAGAAGGAAGTAAGCTTGGAGGAAGGAAGCGATACAAAAATTCGCGGATACTATTCCTCAACGTCCGAACCTCTCCACAGGAGGAAACGGAGTATTCAGAAAGTTCCCGAAATACAACTCAATAGCAACAAAGTTACTATTAAGCAGGCATCCTTTATTGCAGCGCTGGGCAGCACTGGGGATCGTTCCACCATGAGTGCTCCAATGATTTGGCAAACTTCCAAAGATTATATACTATAAAGTCCTACATATTCACAGGATTTCCGAGAATTCATATAAACAAACATGAGATTTCCTGGAACTCATTAACATATGCAAATGTCCAATCCGCAGGCGCAGTCGTCCTCTTTGGTGGTCTTCGGGGGTCCTCCGGTGGTCTCCGATAGTCCTCCTCACTTGTCCACTGGTTGAACTTTGGGCCTCCTTTGTCCATACATGGTCATTGAATTAGCTCATCAGTCCTTTGGCCTTGGAATGTTATGAAACCAGTTCCTTGAGTGCTAATCTTGGCACAGGTGTCCTGAGTCTATGTTATCAGTGCTTTAGTAAGCCTAACGAGCTTAAGATCTGTTTTAATTGTGCCAGACAAGGAGTCACATTCTTCGAAATATCTGTCCTATTTATCTACTCTGCTTCAGCAAGTAACTAAAACTATCTGGGTCAGGTATTGTCAGAGGTTTGGCCCTTTCATTCCCCCCTTTTCTTTAAACTTTGTAAATTCTTTTACCAAGTTTCTAAATTTTCATATTTCATTACCTTAGGCAACGCCCAAACTCTTATGGCCAGTTTCTTTAGCTTATACCACAAAAGGCAATTGACGACTGTTAGTACGATAACAAACACTAACAATATCAAAAGCGGGTGAACTACAATATTCAAAGTTTTCTCTGCAGAGGGTGAGTATCCTGAAAAGATATCCCACCGGTGATGGGTGGTATCAGATTCAATTTGACTAGACAGTCCGACAAGCTTGTCTGGTTATTACCGTTTTCTCAGAGATAAACTTGCATGACTTAATTTTAAGCTCTCATAATGCCAAAACATTGCTACTTGTTCTTCTGTATATGCAAAAATGAATATGTTTCATAGTTTGTCCATGCCAAGTTAAATGGGTTATATTCTTAAAGCATCCTATGAATGGGGTGGTCACGTTGTATTCTTCAACTACTGATCGATTGTTAGTCACTAAGCACACATATCTAGCATTAACTACTTCAAACATTTCAAACACATTAGGAGACAGGATCATCCATTTACAATTGTTAACAGAATGTTCTAACAAGCAGGGTTCATATAATTCAGATTGTTGTCCACACAAGATGCCGTCAGAGGTGGTTTCACAGAGATCCAAATCATATGTTTTGTTATCATTCCCAATATATTTCTCTCGGAATTCTGGTAACCAATATTCTAGGTTCTCTTGACTCGAGAAGAGTGTTGGCAGAATTAAAAATTTACACATTGTTTCAGGGTCGGTTACATTATAGTATATTAATTTTCCTGCACACCATCTATCATAGCACTGCACAAATTGCGAATAAGCTTTTACCCAGTGTCTGGGGTGGACCCATTGTCCAAACAATTTTCTCCACATAAACTCATTATTACTCATCAAGTAGGACTGTACCTTATTCTTTTGTTCCAATTGCCACATAACTTGTAGGGTACAAACAGTCCAATCCATAAATTTTGTCAAATTTTTAAGTGATTGTATCTGGGCAATTATACTTTCATTAAAGAGATTTAAGGACTCCTTCTTATCACATCTACTGAATTTAGGAGTCCTATTCCAGTTCCTGCACCTCCAAGCTCTACAGGGAGGTGTGGCTGGAAAGGATATATTAAAGAACAACATATGTTTTTGCCTTGTCTTTGCCACCTTCTTACAAGTGGATGGTAATCTAATCAGTTGGTCCTGATTCGCAGTGGGTCTAAAAGTCTACTAACTTGTTCAACTACTTGTGACACAAAGTGTGGTCCCCTGTCAGAGGAGATCACTTCTGGCACTCCAAATCTGGGAATAATTTCTTTCAATAGAATTTTTGTTACACGATTCTCTACCTTTGGATTATTCTTTAAGCATATTTCACATCTATCAACCATAGTTTTTACAGTTTGAAACAGATTTCTGGCTACTATTTGCTTGGTGAGGGAATTATACAAAGCTTCAGTTCCCCAATGAGTTTTGTCATGTTCTGTTCTTACCAATTTCCATAATATTCTAAAGGGAACTATTATTCTGTTATCTTTTAACATTGCCCACCCTGATGGGCAAATTTCAGCCTTTAAATCAGTAATTAACTTCTGATCCTTTTCATCATATTCAGCTATCTCAGGTAGTGGCAAAGATTTTTCAGGAATTAGACTTAGTATCTCACCTTGTTCCGCAGCTTGCCTTGCCTTATGATCAGCCAATTTATTTCCCACTTCCCTGTCAGTGTTACCTCTCTGATGTCCTTTGCAGTGCATAATCGCTACCGCTGACAGAAGTTGTACAGCATCTAAAAGTCGCAAAATTATATCAGCGTGTTTTATGACTTTCCCTTGAGCGGTTAAAAGTCCTTGCTCCTTCCAAATTGCCCCATGGGCATGAACTACACCAAAGGCATATTTTGAATCTGTCCAGATATTCACTCGCAATCCTTCAGCAAGCTCTAATGCTCTTACTAAAGCAATTATTTCAGCTCGTTGTGCAGATGTGCCCTTAGGGAGTGACTTCGCTTCCACCACTTGGTCTGTGGTGGTCACAGCATATCCTGCCATTCGAACTCCATTCTTTACAAAACTGCTCCCGTCGGTATACCAAGTGTGGTCAGCTTCTTCTAGCGGCTCCTCCTTCAAGTCAGGCCTACTCACATACACAGTCTCAATAGTTTCTATGCAATCATGCACGACAGCCTCCATTTCCTGTTTATCGGTTAAAAAGGAAGCAGGGTTGATAATAGTAGATGTGACAATTTCTACATCATCCTGTTCCATCAGAACTGCTTGATATTTCAAGAATCTTGATGGCGAGAGCCAGTGTCCCCCTTTTTGTTCTAAAACAGAGGTTACAGTGTGGGAAGTGTGCACAATCATCTTCTGCCCCAATGCGAATTTTCGGGCTTCCTGGATGATCAAAACAACGGCAGCCACTGCCTGAAGGCATCCTGGCCATCCTTTACTTACTTCATCCAATTGTTTGGAGAAGTACGCTACAGCTCGTTTATAAGGACCCACTCTCTGGGCCAAAATTCCCAAAGCCACTCCTTGCCTTTCATACGAGAACAGCCAGAAGGGCTTCATTACATTGGGCAGGCCCAAAGCTGGAGCCCTCATTAATTCCAATTTCAGTTCTTTGAATGCCCTCTTGGCTTCATCAGTCCATATTAATTGTATCTGGCTATTTTTCAGCAGTTCATATAGAGGTTTAACCAAAAGTCCATAGTTATATATCTATAATCTGCACCAACCTGTCATTCCCAGAAAGGTTCGAAGTTCTTTTACCGTGGTTGGTTCTGGAGTCCTGCAAATGGCTTCTTTTTGGTCATTCCTGAGCTGTCTCTGTCCCTTAGAAATTACGAATCCCAGGTATATTACTTCCTTCTTCAAGATCTGGGCTTTCTGTAATGAGACTTGATAACCCCTTAGTCCAAGAAAATTTAACAAACTCACAGTCCATTCTTTACATTCTTCATCCTTTTCTGTGGCTATCAAAATATCATCCACATACTGTAAAAGGATACCTTTTCCTGGAGGTCTTTTCCAGGCCTCCAATTCTTTAGCTAATTGATTTCCAATGATCGTGGGGCTATTTTTAAATCCTTGAGGTAACACTGTCCAGGTTAGTTGGGTTTTTCATCCTGAATCAGGGTTTTCCCATTCAAAGGCAAATAAATTGCGGCTTTCAGGGGCCAAGGTGAGGCAAAAGAATGCATCTTTCAGATCTAGTACTGTGAACCATTCATAGGTTTCTTTTAAACTAGTTAATAAGGTGTATGGGTTTGCCACTACCGGGTGTAAAACTTTGCCCGCAGGTCTTGTACCAATTAATATGTTTTGCCATCAGGCTTTTTGATAGGCAAAATAGGAGTGTTATACTCTGAAGAGCATTCAATCAATAATCTGAATCTTATAAATTCTTCTATAATGCTTTTCACTCCTTGCCTGTCTTCTGATTTCAAGGGATATTGTTTTACCTTAATAGGTCGTGCTCCCTCTTTGAATTTAACAACAATCAATTCTGCATTTTTAGCTTTTCCTGTTATTCCCGAGGCCCATACTCCTGGGTATACCTGGCCTTTTATTTCTTGTATAATTTCTTCTTCTTTAACTCGGGGTTCAGTGAGAGCCAGACTTAGAATTTCAATGTGTTTTTCTTCTGGTATTTTAAAAACAATTTCTCCATTGTTAAATTTTATTTTGGCTAATAAGTCTCTTCCCAAAAGTGGTCTAGGAGCTTCAGGCAGATAGAGAAATTTGTGAATCTCTACACTCTTCCCAATTCTGAATTTTAAGGGTTTCAAAAAGAAAGCCTTCTCGACCTGTCCAGTTGCTCACACAATATTAACATTTTGTCTACTTACGGGCAATAAATTCTGATTTAATACTGAAAACGTGACACCTGTATCTACTAGAAATTCTACAGGTTTTTCCTCTTTCCCTAGCTGTACTCTTACCAAGGGCTCCGCTAGGGAAGATTCCCCTGGTCCCCGTCAATTTTCTTCCATGTTGGCAACTTTCACCAATTTGCCCAATCTCGGGCAATCCTTTTTCCAATGCCCCATTTGTTTACAATAAGCACACTGGTTTCTCAAGAGGGGCTGATTTCCTCTGGGTGAGGCACTTACACCACTTCTCATGGCTCCTCTCCCTTCATTAGCGTTGTTTCCCGAGGAGTTCCGAGAGGGTATCTGACCCCCTGTGGTGCGCAAGGCAGCCACTGTAGCATCAGCAATTGTTTTGCCCATTATTCTCTCTTTCTGACTATCTCTGTTCCAATACACTTGCCAAGCAGTCTCCAGCAATTTTTCTAAATCTCTCGCATCTGTTCCTTGCACCTTCTGTAACTTTCTCCTGATATCATAAGCAATCCATTCCCTGTACCAAAACCAGAGTCTGTACTTCACTAAACACCGCATCCAACATTGCATCCACATCCTCCCAATCAGGGTCCTGAGTTTTCACAATTAATTCAAATCCTTTAGCAACCTTTTCGGGATCATCCCGATAATTCTTTGCAGTAATTCGCCAGCAGTCCAAGTCTGCTAAAGTAAAAGGCACTTTAATTCTAACAGGTCCTCCCACTCCCATCGCCTGCCTTAGTGGAGCCTGTATAATAGGTCCCACTTCACTCCGAGTTCTGGCAGTGATGGGAGAAAATCCGATATTAGTTTCTTCCCTGACTCGTGCCTCTGATTCTTCACCCCCAACAGCACCAGCATCTCCTTCCCTATCACCTTCTCTCTCTGGCGGAGGCAAATAATCCTCCAGCCTTTCATTCTGCGAGCCAACTTTTAAACATCTCTGTCCAATGCTACACGCCGAGCAACACCTCTTTAATTTTCTCTTTTGCTTATTTTCCTCTCCTTCTATCGCCAGAACCATAGGGTTCTGGGGTGCTAGATTAATTCCACATTCTTTCTGCCATTCAGGGTGATTTTGCAAAGTGAAAAACATATCTGCATAAACCACTTCATCCCATTTTCTCTCTCGTCGTAGAAATAACATAAGTTGCAACAAAGTATTATACTTTAAAGTTCCGTTAAAAGGCCATTTTTCTCCATCATCAAACTTATATAAAGGCCACCACTGATTACAATATTTTATCAAGGTTTTATGATTCACATTCCCTCCAGGTGGTCCCCCAATATCTTTCCAGTGAGCTAAAATGCAGCCCAAAGGGCTCTTTTTCAGAACTCCGCCTTGTTGGTTCCCCATTCTAAAATTTATACAACACAAGGACAAGGACAGAGACTGGGGCACGAACACCACACACAACTAACAATTACTGTCACAGATACAATAACAACTACTACCCCCTGATAATAAATGTCGACATAGGATGATCAGAGATTTTCAAATATGTGTATACCAAACATATATCACACACGCGTATGTAAACCAGAATCAAATAGAAATGCACAAATAAACGACTGTACTAATCAAATGATCAATACAACCATGCAACGTAGTAACCAGGTGATTAATACAAATTGTACATGGAATTGTATGCCACCCTGTGGGGTTCTCATGGACCTCGACTTATGAGTAGCTTCAAATGACCGGTCAAAACAGAGAAAAAAAAAAAGAATGCCTTATTCTTACCAGAGGTCCTTGTCTGCCCCTGCATGGATCTGCCAAATCGGGGAGTCCCTCCAGAGAAGTCTCCGGGGCCGGCCAAGGGAGTCTCCGACTCAGGGGGTCCTGCAGCCGGACAGAGATGGTCCCATCTGGGACGCCAAAATTGATACAAAAATTCGCGGATACTATTCCTCAACGTCCGAACCTCTCCACAGGAGGAAACGGAGTATTCAGAAAGTTCCCGAAATACAACTCAATAGCAACAAAGTTACTATTAAGCAGGCATCCTTTATTGCAGCGCTGGGCAGCACTGGGGATCGTTCCACCATGAGTGCTCCAATGATTTGGCAAACTTCCAAAGATTATATACTATAAAGTCCTACATATTCACAGGATTTCCGAGAATTCATATAAACAAACATGAGATTTCCTGGAACTCATTAACATATGCAAATGTCCAATCCGCAGGCGCAGTCGTCCTCTTTGGTGGTCTTCGGGGGTCCTCCTCACTTGTCCACTGGTTGAACTTTGGGCCTCCTTTGTCCATACATGGTCATTGAATTAGCTCATCAGTCCTTTGGCCTTGGAATGTTATGAAACCAGTTCCTTGAGTGCTAATCTTGGCACAGGTGTCCTGAGTCTATGTTATCAGTGCTTTAGTAAGCCTAACGAGCTTAAGATCTGTTTTAATTGTGCCAGACAAGGAGTCACATTCTTCGAAATATCTGTCCTATTTATCTACTCTGCTTCAGCAAGTAACTAAAACTATCTGGGTCAGGTATTGTCAGAGGTTTAGCCCTTTCAGAAGGAAGTTTGCAGATGGAATATTCCTAATTAGAAAGCAGTTACAGCTTGAGTAATCAGAATTCCTTGAGCGTAGTTATAGCTTTTAGATGGGTTTGTACTACCTGGCTTGTTATGAAACCTCAAGCAGTAGCTGCTATGTGCAGTATCACTCACATACTGTTTCCTTGTTCTGTCTGCCTGTGCTATGTGGATTCTTGGTGAGAGATTACCACTTGAAGCTGTAAGCTTAGCTGTTGGGTGGGGTTTTTTTTTTGAGGAGTTTCTGTTCACCAACAACCTTTGGGCTTTTGTGATTGATATAATGAGCCTTAATAGACCTAACACCTTCCTGTGGTGGTTGTGGTGTGATCTGTACTTCCCGACTTGCAAGCTGGCTTTGCTGGCAAGAAAACGTCATTTTGGCTATACTTTCTTAAACTGTAATTGTCATTTGTAGGTCACTTGGGCAGTAATTGTCACCTCCATGGAATATATAGGTGATAACTCATATGACATATACCTGTATTCATTTTGAGGTTGTTTTCATTATTTATGAAATAAGATTAAAATAATTTGTAAGAGTTCTCTTTGCTCAGAATAAGTAATGATTTCCATTTTTCATGAATGCCTGATGTTTCTTCAAAAACTGTTATTCACAGGTTAATCATAAAACACAATGCTGGTTGACTTTAGGGGAGTTATTAGGTTTTTGTAGGACACTGCCTGAAGCATCAGTTTAAGATTTGGGCATAAAGGCTTAGTGCTTTCCTTTCAAAATGGTAGCAGGATGTGAAGAAGAAGAATAGAAGTCCCATATGATTTAGGGATTGAATGGGGTGATCTCATGGTATATGAGTTTTGCATGTCTGTCTTTACTGAAGTAATCTCAGCATTTTAACAGGGTTTTTCCTCTTTAAGATAACTTATGTTCTGTGAGTTAAGGACTGTCACCACCAGTAGTTATGAAATGATCATGTTGGTTTTACTGTGTAGTATTTCAATGGACTTTGATCCCTTGCCTCTTTGGCAGACTTAACTGTGAAAGTAACCTGACAAACTTCTATCTCCCTTTCCTCTTCACTTAACATTGTACCTAACTAGACTTGGCAAGGAAAAACTGTTTCACTTTGTGGTCCACAACTACATAGTAGAGATAAAATGTTGACTTGGCTTTTTTTAAAAAAAGAAAAAGCTTCTTCAATATTTATTCAGCATCAGGTTGAACTTTCACCTTAGATTCCTAATACACTGCATCGGTCTGTAAAACAGAAGACTGTGCTGTGTAATTGCTGAAACTATTGAGTTTTCTGTTGTTCAGACTTGCAACTTAGTCTGACTCAAAGCAGTTAATGGTGGACAATTGGTGTTTAGCAGCATTTCTCTTGAATGATGGCACTGTGTTTAAAGTTTTGGTATAGCTTATATGCAGGGTTTCTGCACCTGAGCATATTTATATGCTCACATTAAAAAACACTAGTTTCCATAGAAATCTGTTCCTTACTCTGATCTGAAGTATGGCTGCTTGTTTTGTTAGTTATCAGCCCCACCATATTTTTTCTTTTTTCTACGGCTTTCATCTAGGCAGGATGGATGGAAGGAAGTTTAGTGTAACTCTGGTTGTTTCCCCTAGAACTAAATTTCAATTAAGAATCAAGCTTGTAAAAGTCAGAGACTAGCGGTTTAAAAAAAAAATAGCACACACTAGAAGGGATTGTGATAGCCACTTTGTGGGTTCAGAGGTGTGTAGCTTCAATCTTGCAACTGCATTGATCAGCAGGGGAAAAAGTAAAATACATCAGAACAGCCTAAAAGCAGATATATGCTGCACTGTAGTGTGATTTTGACACTATAGTCACAACTGCTTGTTTCCTGTACTGTAGGTGACTGGATTTTCCACTTAATTTTCTATTGCAGGTAATGGAGCATGAGTTTCAGTTCTCTTGCCTTTTGGGAGCTGAGTACAGTGGAATAGTACTATAAACTGGAGGTTTTCTTTGCTCTCTTGAAACAGATACTAAACTTCCCAAAGTGCAAAATAGTAGAGATGTGGACTTCAGTTTCCCATGTGTAAATCAATCTGCTCAGAACAACTAAAATGTATTCCAAGTCTGGAAAACAGTTGAATATAGAAATGGCATTTTTTTAAAAAGATGAAGTAATCTCATTTTGACTTCTCATGAAAAACATTCTACTTTAGAGCAAAATATGTGATAATTCTATATTATTGTTTATTTCTGTTGAGTTGGTTATTGCTTTTTAAGTGTTGGCTTTTATGTTCCTTCAGGTGTTTCACAGTATACTTTTATTAACCTGAGCCATAATTAATATAACTTAATATGATTTTAACACTAGCAGTTTTTTAATAGTTTTGTGGAAATATTGTTTAACCTGAAATAAGTAATTACCAAAAAGAAAACCAATAACTTTGTAATGATGCAGTAATTAGCTGACATTGCTGCTGTTCTAATGTGGCGCTGATTGTGATACCAAATGCTTTTTCTGAGAGAGAAATCCTATATTGAACATTCTTTAAAAAAAACTTCCTTTTTGCCTTTTACACCTGCTTCACTCTTTCCTCTTTCTTCAGTGTAGAACCTGCATTTGCTGCTGTTCAGCAGCTTTTGGCAATTAGCAGGAAAGTGGAGCTGCTTCTTTCTACCTAGCTTGTAGCTGGCATCAGGGTTCTCAGGAGCTTCAGATCCTTCTGCAACTCAAATTGTTCAACTTAAATAGCTTTTAATAATTATTAATAAGTAAGGTCTATCCTTAATAGAGCACAACAAGCTACTATGAATAAAATTAACTCTATCCCAACCAAAACCAGCACAACTACATGCAATCAAAACCAAGGAGTATTTCCAGTCATAAACTGCAATTTCTTTTCCCTCTGATAATAGTAAATGCAGCTTTTAAACTTTCCTTTCTAAGGAAAAATGTGGATTTCCTTTAAACTTATTAGTGAGTTGCCTTTTATGGGGTAAAGCTCAGAATACCAGTTTCCGAAGGAGCTTTGTCAGATCAGTGAAAATAAAACTTAAGAAGCAGGGATGCTACAGGAAATCTCATCTCAAATCTTAGTAAACCTAGAAATTATATGTTTAGCTTCTAGCTATAAGAACAAGATGAAGTCTGCTTGTAGAAATAAGCTTGTGGACTAGATGCCCTATTTGACTAAGCCAATCTACCTATTCCTTTCAAGATGCATAAATATAACTAAACATGATATAGCTCATATGCCTAGTATCTAGTGAATGGTCACTTGCTTTTAGTAATTTAGGGCTGCTTTATAACTGCAAGTTGAGAAATCCAGATGAGACTTTGTGACTTCAAAACGACTGAAGTGGAAGCTGCCTTGTGAATGCTTCAGTTTCTCTAAACTGTTTTGTAGAGTTGTCAAAAGGGAAAACAAGTGAGCTCTGCTGCAATACAGAAATAAAGAACATAAGATGTTGAAAACCCCAAAGTTTTCCAACTTTTGAGGAATTACGAACTCCTTTGTAAGGTTTTTGAATTATGTAATGCTTTTTCCTGCAGTAGTCAACAGTTCTTGACATGGAAGTGTTGTGCTTTGTAATTCTTAAATGTACTTTAAGTCACTCTTGTGAATGAGACACTTGGTTTTGTGGTGAGTTGTTCTGAACCTTGTATAAGGTGTTTATATCAGTGTCTCTGAAAGGTAGATAAGTATGGTAACCGTAATTCATAGGGTTCTGCTTTAAAACCTGAGCCACAGTGTTAAGCTCTCTATTCTAACTGAACCTCCCACAGAAGTACAAGTGAAGTTTGTTTCCATATATGACAGGAAAACCTTAAGCTGATGCATTTCTTAAATTTGTAACTAAAGAGGCTTTAAACTATATCAGTTATCTTAAATAGACATTAGATTTTGTTATAGCAGTGAGTAAAATGGAAAGAATATGCCCCATTCTTTCTCTAGAGTGGGAAGATACTAACTCTTTCAGGAAAGTAAACGTGCATACCTGAGAAATTGTCATAGATCAAATACAGATCTGAATTTGACAGTGATCTAAAGTGAAGAATAGTAGCTTAAATAATAAAAAAAAAATTATCTTTCTCTGTTATAGGAATTCTGTGCAGCATGTTTTCTGGGTGGAACTGGGTGGCCTATGGCTTATATCTGTTCTTGAATATTTGTTCTCTTGAAGGTAAGACTTCTGTCTTTCAAATATAAGAGACTTGTAGAACTTCTTTAATTGGATGCTTGAAGCACATATTTGCTTTTTCTGTAGATACTTGTGGGGTGGGGGCAGAAAGTGAGATGTATTAGGATAGAGACACCTAGGCTGTGCTCTTAATCTGGTAAAATAATGCAGTGTTTAAACCAATACTAACTTCTGCTTCCATTCATTACTGGTCTGTGTACAGAGATAATGAATCAACTTTGGTCAGTGGAAGATTGCTTTGGTTCTGCTGACATCACTGGAGTTGGTAACTGTAGCAGACTGTAGTTTAATTGCACATATGCCAAATGGTATCTAAATGAAAGCATGTCTTAGACTAAACAGCTGTTAAAGCAATAAGCTACCAGTGAACTGGTGTTGTAGGCTCTATGATCAGGTTAGAGCCACAGGCCATTTCTATTGTATAGCAAATTATCATCTTGAAGATGTTTAGTATGGCTGTTGATTCAAGCAATATTTCAGTCAGCTGACCTTTCATCTTTAAAACTTGACACTTTTCTATTTATGTGCCAGTGTAGCAATAGTCACAACGTTATTGTGTTGAAGTTCCTTTGTAAGAGTACTATCAAATGTGCAGAGTTCACTATAATTTGCAGATACTCTTATAGGATACATATTGAAGCTTTTGAAATAGACAACTCAATTATTTAACTGCATGTAACGCTTCTAAAACTAGTCCATCACAACAAAGGTGCACACTTATCCCAATTTTTTCTTAACTTTCTCAACAGAAAAATACCTTTTTAACTGCAAGAGTAACCTCAAGTATATTATCCTCCTCCTTCAAAGCATACTAAACATTCAATCCTTGACTCTCCTCTCTCTCTAAAGGCCCTTGTTTATTAATTGAGCTTTTCTTGCTTGGTAAAATGTTTTTACAAAGCCTAGGGAACACTACACTGGTTTTGCCCCTTAAATCTGTGCTTAGTGGTCCACTAATGCATTTCAGTTTTATAACTGTCAAGTAACTAATTAATTTCCTGCTTAGGCACATGTTGTAATATTTTTAACATTACAGTAGTGTTGTATTGGCAATATTGATTATGGAATGCTCTTTAGGTGTTTGTTTTTTTTTTTTTTTTAATTGATGCCTTTCTTTTTAGTTTCAGGTGGACTTGTACGGCCGTGTGGTCATATCATCGCAGAGTCTCCTGTATTGGCCCTTGGTTCCAATTTCACAGCATTATGTATTTTGAATGAGAGCTGTGTTGACTTTGGCAATATATATGCTAATCAAATTATCTGGAAAGTTAAAAATAGAGTGATACCTAAAGAACAATATCATGAAATAAACAGAACAGTTTCCAGTGTCACATTTAATGACACTTCTTCACTAGCTACTCCTCTGACCTGCACCATTTTAACAGATGGACAGACTGAGCGGAACATTTATGGAATTACAGTTACATTAGGCTGTAAGTACTGTTTTTCTTGCCTTTTATTCTGGTCTTAAGAAAATTGCTTCTGAGAAACAGGGAAGAGAATGCGAACAATGAGAAGTGTGCACGAGACACTTATTTCCATTTCCTCAGCTCCTAGATAACTGTATAAAACCACTATCAAATTATGTGCCATCAAAGCTGGTAAATATCCACAGAATAAAGTTTTCTGAAAAATAAACTACTCGAGTATTTAATGAACAGAAAAACGTTAAAGCAGGAAGATTTAAATTTCAGAAAGATGATGTGAATTTAACTGAAATAGATCCTAGGAAACAAATTACTTGCTGCCGTTTAATGTTCAAGGAAATACAATAAGGTCATATGTCCTACTAAATGTTTTCTTCATTAACGGACTGAGAAATAATTAGTCCATCTGCACCACTAAATCAAGCCTGAACTGTCTTACGGATGGAACATACTATTTGGACTACTCTACTGTTATATGTAAGAAAATACTTTTACCTAATTATAAACTTTCCTTGTTTAAGCACAATAGCACTTGCATAGTTCTGAGCAAGTGCTCTTTGAGACAAGACTGAGGTCCTCAAAGTAATACAAATCACTTCATATACTACTTTTTAATTAGTTGGTGGACAGTTTATAAAATAATGGATAAGTGTTCATGTGTCCTTAATTCCCGAGTATGAATGGCTAATGAATTATGTTGCCTCCTAGTGTTGTCAAAAGGTATTGCAGTTCATAGAATCATAGAATCGTTTAGGTTGGAAAAGACCTTTAAGATCATCCAGTCCAACCATTAATCTCACATTACCAAGTCCACCACTAAACCAATTAAGGGTAGAGTAGCAGCGCCACGCCTCCTGGCTTGGTGGCTGGATTGTTTTTTTAATGAAAGTAAAAATTAGGAATAATTAAGCTTGGAAAAGACCTCTAAGATCATCATTCCAATCATCAACCCAACACCCCCATGCCCACTAAACCATGTCCCAAAGTGCCATGTCTACACGTTTTTTGAACACTTCTAGGGATGGTGACTCCACCACCTATCTGGGCAGCCTGTTCCAATGCTTGACTACCCTTTCTGTGAAGAAATTTTTCCTAATATCCAATCTAAACCTCCCCTGGCACAGCTTGAGCCCATTTCCTCTTGTCCTATCGCTAACTACTTGGGAGAAGAGACCAACACCCACCTCACTACAACCTCCTTTCAGGTAGTTGTAGAGAGCGATAAGGTCTCCCCTCAGCCTCCTCTTCTCCAGACTAAACAATCCCAGTTCCCTCAGCTGCTCCTCATAAGACTTGTTCTCTTGACCCTTCACCAGCTTTGTTGCCCTTCTCTGGACACGCTCCAGCACCTCAATGTCCTTCTTGTATTGAGGGGCCCAAAACTGGACACAGTATTCCAAGTGCGGCCTCACCAGCACCAAGTACAGGGGGACAATCACCTCCCTGCTCCTGCTGGCCACACTATTCCTGATACAAGCCAGGATGCTGTTGGCCTTCTTGACCGCCTGGGCACAGCTGGCTCATGTTCAGCCGGCTGTCTACCAACACCCCAGGTCCTTTTCGGCCAGGCAGCTTTCCAGCCACTCTTCCCCAAGCCTGTAGCGCTGCATGGGGTTGTTGTGCCCAAAGTGTAGGACCCAGCACTTGGCTTTGTTGAACCTCATACAGTTGGCGTCAGCCCATCGGTCCAGCCTGTCCAGGTCCCTCTGCAGGGCCATCCTACCCTCCAGCAGATCGACACTCCCACCCAGTTTGGTGTCGTCTGCAAACTTGCTGAGGGTGCACTCAATCCCCTCATCCAGATCATCGATAAAGATATTAAACAAGGCTGGCCCCAAAACAGAGCCCTGGGGAACACCACTTGTGACTGGCTGCCAACTGGACTTAACTCCATTCACCACTACTCTCTGGGCTCGGCCACCCAACCAGTTTTTTACCCAGCGAAGACTACTCCCGTCCAAGCCATGAGCTGCCAGCTTCCCAAGGAGAATATTGTGGGAGATGGTGTCAAAAGCTTTGCTGAAGTCCAGGTAAATGACATCCACAGCCTTTCCATCATCTACCAGGCGGGTCACCAGGTCATAAAAGGAGATCAGGTTGGTCAAGCAGGACCTGCCTTTCATGAACCCATGCTGGCTGGGCCTGATCCCCTGGTTGACCTGCACTTGCCTGTTGAGTTCGCTCAAGATGAACCTCTCCATAATCTTCCCCAGCACCGAGGTCAGGCTGACAGGCCTGTAGTTCCCCGGGTCCTCCTTCTGGCCCTTCTTGTAGATGGGCGTCACATTGGCAAGCCTCCAGTCATCAGGGACCTCCCCTGTTAACCAGGACTGCTGATAGATGATGGAAAGTGGCTTGGCGAGCTCCTCTGCCAGCTCCCTCAGTACTCTCGGGTGGATCCCATCTGGCCCCATAGACTTGTGATTGTCCAGGTGGCATAGCAGGTCATTAAGTGCTTCCTCCTGGACTATGAGGGCTCCATTCTGCTCCCCATCCCTATCCTCTAGCTCAGGGGCCTGAGTACCCTGGGGATGACCGGTCTGGCTGTTAAACACAGAGGCAAAGAAGGCTTTAAGTACCTCAGCCTTTTCCTTGTCCTCGGTGACAATGTTCCTCCCCCCCCCGCATCCAGCAAAGGATGGAGATCCTCCTTGGCTCTCCTTTTATTGCTAATGTACTTGTAAAAGCATTTTTTATTATCTTTTACAACAGTGGCCAGATTGAGTTCTAGCTGGGCTTTTGCCTAATTTCCTCCCTGCAGGACCTGACAAGATCCCTGTACTCCTCCTGAGTTGCCCGCCCCTTCTTCCAAAGGCGGTAGACTCTCCTTTTTTCCCTGAGTCCCCGCAAAAGCTCCCTATTCAGCCAGGCCGGTCGTTTTCCCCACCGGTTGGTCTTATGGCACGCGGTGACAGCCCGCTCCTGCGCCCTTAAGACTTCCTTCTTGAAGAAGGCCCAGCCTTCCTGGACCCCTTTGCTTTTCAGGACTGCCTCCCAAGGGACTTTCCCAACTAGCGTCCTGAAGAGGCCAAAGTCTGCCCTCCGGAAGTCCATCGTAACAGTTTTGCTGCCCCTCTGCTTGGCATCACCCAGAATCGAGAACTTAAAAAGATTCTCTGAAGGAAACCAAACTTAATGCTTTCTATCTTGTTTTTCCTTTTTTATTTAGGCCACGAGATATCTTTCCTGACTGCATACCAAAAGATGTAAATAATTCTTGTACCATTACTGATGTTCAGTTCTTTGTTAACCTGGAAGTCTGGGTAGAAGCAGCAAATGTTCTTGGAAAGGCTGAATCTGATCATCTCGGTTTTGATCCCATTGAGATTGGTAACTATATGCCTCTTAAGCTTTCGTAGTACATACAACTGCAGCTTTTGTGCAAATTGCTGAATTGGCATATTAATGTTTCTTCAGTATAAAAATAAACACTGCCAAAATATTGTTGACTAGAACTTGAACTGTGCTGGACAAAGGTAGGGAAGGTGAGAGATTTGATCACCATTCAGATAGCAAGTTCTTGTTAAATAATCTGCTTTAGAAACTGGTGTGAAGTAGCAGCCATTTGAGATTGTGAGAGGCCTTAATGGTAGTGTTACAGCATAGTGTACCAACTGCTAGAGGCATGATAAAATAATACAGCTGTAGAGTTGACTCTAACTTCTTTTCTAGTTAAACCTCTGTCTCCCCACAACTTATTAGTCAACTCGGGAATACTGCCTACTGTTCTGAAGCTTTCCTGGGAGAACCGTATTTCAGCAGCTGTGATGAAACTGAAATCCAATAATCGCTATAGGATCATTGGTGAAACAAATTGGATGAAGGTAATTCAAGTAATGTCCCTTGTCACTCTTCTGCTGTAACCCAGCCATTTGTCAAACTGCAGCAGAAGTTCCCTTACTGCTGCAGTTCAGAGTGTTCGCTTTATTATCTTTAGGACTTATGTGGCCTCCCAAGGTAGTTTATCTGGCCTACTCATGAAGGCTGTGAGCTAGGGTTTTTGGCAATCTAGAATACAGTGACTTGGTCTCTTATTTATGGACTTCTCTGCTCTCCTCCCCCTCATGTTTCAGTATGTTTATTTTGAATTTTCATTTTGTACATGCAATACCTAGAACATTCATAAACTTTGGTCTTCCCATGTGCATGCAAAACTACTGATCTAAATGTCATTTAAAGCTTGGGCAAATGCTGTACAGTGTTGGGATGCTTTTTTGAACTTGCTGTACCTTATACAGTATGGTTGTCCTGCATACATGCAGTGGCCGCAGTGCCCATCATGGGGGTTGATCTCTGGATGATATTCTTAAATAGTTGTTTAACCTTAAACAAGACCTGAACTGCATTCAGGGGACATAGCAATAGGAACATGCTGGTTTGAACATCCCAAGGACATTCAGAACTCTCAAGAGCTGTTGTGACTAGCCTGAAGGAGAAAGGGATGGTGAAGGAGCAGGGGAAAGTGTACCCCTCTGTCTCCCCCACGGATTGGTTTTCCAAGGAGAAGAGGTAAAATGTGTAATTATTAATAGTTTCTGAGAAATGGCTCCTGAAGTATGGGAATGACGGCAGTGCTGAGTACAATCTCATGACCAATAATTTTATTATACCATAAGCCAGTGTGTCCTGGTTTCAGCTGGGCTAGAGTTAATTTTCTTCCTAGTAGCAGGCATAGTGCTGTGTTTTGGATTTAGTAGGAGAAGAATGTTGATAACATGCTGATGTTTTTAGTTGTTGTTAAGTAGTACTTATGTTAGTCAAGGACTTTTCAGCTTCCCGTGCTCTGCCAGGCACACAAGGAACTGGGAGGGGGCACAGCTTCCCGAGCAGCGATCCCTGGCCAACTCCCCCCAGTTTATATACTGAGCATGACGTCATGTGGTATGGAATAGCCCTTTGGCCAGTTTGGATCAACTATTCTGGCTGTGCCCCCTCCCAGTTTCTTGTGCACCTAGCAGGGCATGAGAAGCTGAAAAGTCCTTGACTACTGTAAGCACTACTTAGCAACAATTAAAACATCAGCATGTTATCAACATTCTTCTCCTACTAAATCCAAAACACAGCACTATGCTAGCTACTAGGAAGAAAATTAACTCTATGCCAGCCGAAACCAGTACACTAGCAAAGCTCTGGGGCAGGGTATTACAGATCAGTAAGTAGAGGAATTATATGGGAAGGAAGAAACTTTGTATGCCTTATGCTTAGGAGAGGTAGACATAAACTGATTAAAAAAGAAAATGGAATATGAGAAATTGTGCTGAGATAGCTGTTTACCTATTCTAGTGTATGTATTGTGTTACACCTGGTAAATACACACACTATGACTGATTCCTTACCAAACAGTGGTTGAGAATTGAAGCTTTTGAAAACAGAGGGAAGAAACAATGTTATATTGGGTGTGTAATACATGGTTTAAGCTGTTTGCAGTGGGGAGCCCTCTTGGATGGGAGCTGTAGTAGCACAGAACTCAGCTTTACACTTTTTGATCAGTGCCTCTAAAATCCTCCTGCCATTTACAGGTTCCTCCTGAAGATACAGCTTCACCAAGAACTTCATTCAGTGTTCAAGGGCTCAGACCCTACACAGAATATGTCTTTTCAATTTGTTGCATGAAGGAAGATGGAGTGGGCTACTGGAGTGACTGGAGTGAAGAGAAAACTGGGGTCACCACTGAAGATAGTAATATATGAAAGTAGGTCGCTGACTTTCAAAATGTGAGTGCTCAGCAGTTTGGTAATAACCAACTGAAATTGTGTATCCTCACTCGAGCTATTTGATTATACATGTAACAAGGCTCTCCTGAGTTACTTTCAATACTGACTGACTTGATCCATGCCTTCCAAGGAGCATGAGAATAGCTTCCCATAAAGTTAAATAGGCCAGAGGTGCTCCCTGAAAATAGCTAAAACAGGAGGTAGGGAAGAAAAGCTTTTTTCACAGAAAGTCATGTTCTCAAAGTCTTTAGGGGAGATGTAGGCTTTATGTTTGTACCTCCTTTCAAGGGCTTGGCTTGTTCTGAATTTATCCTCTGTAACAGAAGCTATTCTGCCTGTGAGAAAGGCAGTCTGTCTACCAAAAACTTAGTTTAACAACTTGGGGTTTAGGAAGCCATTAGAAAGTTGAACAGGTGAAAGTTGATCAGGCATCAATAAGTACGAAATAGAAGATTCTAGTCATATAAGGTATGTAGACTTCTTCACAAATTTGGTAAAGCAATGATAGGAAACAATATGCATATGGGAAGTGTAACCTTGTTCACCAAAGCATTTAAGTTAAACGCTCTGGCTTACTGGTTTTCCCAAGTCTTTCTGCATATACAACACTTTCTTGCTTGTCACAGTGTCACTTACAGCTGTCTTCTGTACTGTCTTGCACTCACTTGTTCACAATATTCTACCCACAGTAATTGGATTCTTGGTGCTCATCACTGATGTGGGAGGCATAAGAAAGAGAATGCCATGTATAAACTGCTGACTTGTAAGCAAGATTGAATCTGTGTGGAAAATAGTTTTACTTCAGCTGTATTCAGTCACAAAAATCACTGTTTCATTACAATTTCCCTTCTTGATGACACAATCATTGGGGTTGTCATCTTGTAGATCTGGACTTAAGGTATCCTGTCCCTTTGCAGTAAGGGTGAACACTGAATTGCTGCTCTCATGATTTAATGAGGAAAACTTTTTACCAGCAGCAGCTCTTTGGGGGCAGTGTTTGGATCATGTTCAGTCTTGCACAAAAGGACTTTGCAAGCAGGATATATACAACTTCAAAGTATAAACCAATTCTTAAGATACACTAAAGATAGCTAGGACTCGGCAAACCACTAGGTTAAGCTTTAAGTTCACAGCCCTGGAAGAAAACTGCTGAAGAGCCTTGGTCAAGTGTCAACCTTCACTGCTTTGTGGAATAAATCCTCAGCATTGTGAAGCTGCTGCTGTGCACCAAATCTGTTCACACTACAACCAGCTCATCAACTTGGCTGACCTTTCAACTCCTTGTGACACTCCAGTCAGCTGTAATGACATCCTGTTTCCACTGAACTGTATGTTCTGCAGGTGTGCTGTTTCTTCTTGGATTCATTCATATTTCTTCAGGGACAATGGCACTGAGACTGTTATTGCACTTAATGTCTTCTGCTAAGATCATAGAATCATAGAATCATAGAATGCTTTGGGTTGGAAGGGACCTTTAGAGGTCATCTAGCCCAACCCCCCTGCAGTGAGCAGGGACTGCTTTAGCTAGATCAGGTTGCTCAGAGCCCCATCCAACCTGACCTTGAATGTTGCCAGGGATGGGGCCTCTACCACCTCTCTGGGAAACCTGTTCCAGTGCTTCACCACCCTCATTGTAAAAAATTTCTTTCTTATGTCTAGTCTAAATCTATTCTTCTTTAGTTTAAATCCATTATTCCTTGTTCTGTCACAACAGGCCTTGCTAAAAATATTCTCCCCATCTTTCCTGTAGGCCCCCTTTAAGTACTGGAAGGTCGCAATAAGATCTGTATGACTGCATTCAACAGCATGTTTTTTAACTTCATTGGTTGCTTCCTCTTGATCATGAACACATGCATTGCTTGATATGTACTGTGGCATTAAAGTAACTACAACTCTGTGTTATGAATTTAATATACTTTACAGCTCATGGAAGTCATTACAGTATCTCCCACCAGTGAGGCTCTCCTGCAAGTTTGTCTTTACAGAAGACTGTGCCTTCTGCCACTGAGTTGTGCCAAAATCATTAGTTGAGTATGTTTAGCATTTTCTGTTACTGATATTTTCTTGTTTGGCTGTTTTGTTTTGCAGCATTTCATGACTTAGCAATTGTTGCAGCAACTGTAAACTCATACAAAGAAAATTTGTACAACTTGAGCAGTAATTATTGGAACACTGACATTAAAATCACACCCATGCATTTGTTACAGGATGAAAACTCCTATTCTCAAATAGTGAATTTCTTACATTTTCCATTAACAGCAACAAAACTACATGCAGTATGTATACAAACACAACATAGACCTATGCATTTGGCCCTTTAATTAGACAAACTGGGTTTTTAACAAGTCACATACTGCAGTATGCTCATCTGTAGGATCCAAACCATGATCTCCAAATAAAAGCACCATGCTTCGATGTATAACTTATCTTTCTGTAGTCTATTTTCCTTTTGTCATTCATCTGAGTAGTTCACTTAAACTGAACTAGAACTAATTTAAGATCTTTAATAGATGCCTTGAGAGGTGCTAACTGGTATCATCTTGAATCTGAACCTCTATTGGTGTCAGAATACCATGTATTAGTGTCTTGCTTCTTGCTAAAAGTAAAATGAACTAATTTCAGTGTGCAGTAAGCTATTGGGGAATACTTGTGCCATTAGCTGTGACAGACTGTTTTTTCTGCTGGTAGAACAGCATTATAACAAATTGTTGTAGCTACAATTCCTAATAACAGAATAGTCACTCTTTTTCTGCATTGCTTGCTGATCAGTTAGCATTTTTTTTGCTATTGTAGCAATAAATTGACAGTAAAATAATTTCCTGTTCTGAGTTTGAGGTGTGGTCACCTTGCAAAGTTATAGGCTAGTGGGATAATTTAAGCTGGAAAGGACCTCCAGAGGTTTCTAGTTCCCTGATCCTTTTTTTACCAACTGTTGGGCTTGGACAGGGACTTCAGGTTGCAATATTGGCAAAACCCATACCAAAATTTTATTCTATCTATTTTTTACTGTGCAGTTGCCTATTGCAAAGATTAAATGAAACAAGCAGACACTGGACGCTTAAGTTACTTATACCATTGTTATTACCCTCATAATCAAATTACAAAACTCACTTTTGGATGCTGCGCTTTGTCTAAGACTATATTAAATCCATATCCCAGAAGATTCCACACCTACTTCGAATGAATAATCAGGCAGATACCTAGCAAAGCCTTATCCATTCAAAATATTTGGTGTTTTTCTCAATAGCAAGCTATTGAGATACAGGTGTATTTACCGCTACTATATTCAGGAAGGTGTACTTTATATTTTCGTATGGTTTTGTCCAAGTGTTATGTATATGTACTTCACTATCAAGTGAAGTTTCAACAGGATTCTTAAATGCAAAGGTGCGAATGTACAATCATGGTGCTGAACAGTAATGCAAGTTCTGGCAATGTTTAAATCTTTTGTCATTTGTTTCCTGATAAGGATTAGGTAGTAAAATATCTACTTTGTACCTCCAAATAATGACTGTAGCTGAGGATCTTTATATATAGCAGAGCAGGCTTGCTGCATAGCTGTGTATATCGCAATGATATACATTGTGATTTCTGGGGTTTGTAAAATTAGTATGTTGCCCTTAAAGGGATTTGATTTTTAAAAAGCTTGTTTGGTTTCTTCCTAAATCAGTAGCAGCAGCATTGGGAATCACTTGCTGACTTCTGACTTTAAAAAGTTAAATGATATTGGGAATTTGTCTTGCTCTTCCAGCAAAGAGTGAAACTGCTTTAGCTTGGCCCTGTTTCTATTTCATTTCTATTTGGTGGACTGTAAGACTGACTTTGTTTCTAGTCTATATTGATCCTATCCAATATGGAGCCAATGGACCTTCTGGTTGTATGCTTGATACCCAGTAGGGAACCTGTTCTTCTACAAATACTTTGTGATATCTGTTTACCTTCCAAGTCAGCCTGATTGTTCTTGGGGTTTTTTTGTGTGTGGTTGGGGGGGTGGTGGTGTTTGTTTGTTTTGGGTTTTTCTTTTTGTGTGTGTGTGTTTTGTTTTTTGTATATGTGCTTTAGCCTTTCCTCCTTGCACTCTTCCTGGTCTCCTTTCTGTAATATCCTATATGTTCCTTGGTGCCTTCCAAGGCACCCTCTTATAGACTTAAACAGTCTATATAGTTCAGCATTTCAGTGCATCTGTCTCCTAAACAGAGTTAAACCAATACAGGTTTCATTGTCAAAACACCACTTTGTGCTTGGAGCTCAACTGCACTGGTTAAGAAATCCTTCCTTGTTTATCTTGAGTTACCAGTAATGAGTTTTGATTGAATTTACATAGAATCATAGAATGCTTTGGGTTGGAAGGGACCTTCAGAGGTCATCTAGCCCAACCCCCCTGCAGTGAGCAGGGACAGCTTTAGCTAGATCAGGTTGCTCAGAGATTGTTACTAGATAATTGATTGTGAACTGTGTATTGGTGATTTTGACATACACCAACAGAATTAACATTAGATGAAATGAAATGACATATAAGTTTCTCTAAGGTGCACCAAATTTCTAATATAAGTTACAAAGTATGTCTATCACCTGTATTTGTTTCATTTAATGCTCATTTATAGTAGGATTTTTATTCCATTTAGTAATTGTGTATTTACAGAGGGTCAATTCCAATAGACTTGATCAAGGCATATAATTTACATTCACATTTAAATTCCTAATGACCTAACATTCATGTCATTTATATTGGATAAGTAAGAAAAAGACTGTAGTATATACCCCACTTGTTTAAACAAAATAGAATTTGTGTACAAAATGGCATTGTTTCAGCTCTACTCAAAATTTATTTTCTCTGGGGGAGATACTGTAAAAACATTTTTTTTTTTTTCCCCCTCCTTTCCCCTGTGCTTACTATCTCAACCTGAACAACGAGGATTTCAGGGCTGCCTACTTATTAGACTGCACTGCTGTTCTGCTGTGGTGGATGGCTCTGCAAAAATACTGCTATTAGTGATTAAGTATCCATGTCTTATTTTAGCCTCAGAACAAAGGTGTTATGGTAGGAAATGAACATGAGGCAGGTCATGTTGCATTCATGGTCTTATATTAGGCAAGATGTACAATTGTTTCTGTTTCATGTGAATCAAAGTGGTGTACTCCGATGAGAATGTTAAGAAAGAGCTCCCTTTGCCTCAATTCCCAGTTCTCTTTCCCTCCTGATATAAAGCATAAGAGACAAGATGCACCCTCTAGACTTGATAGTGCTTTTTGGAGGTAAAACAGCCAAAAACTCGTAATGATTAATATTAAAAATGCAATAAAAGAGCTCCTAGAGAAAATAGTCTAGCAAGATTATAAATGTAAATGTGTTTTAAGATAATCTTTCGTTCAATTATGGCTAAGGCCCTGACAAAGGGTTGGCCACTCTTTTGCTTTATGCACTGTAATAGATTGATTCATTCTACTTTTAAATGAAATTTGTAGTAGGAATACCACTTGAATTTTACAGTACTGACACCATAAAGTATTGTAGTATCGTACAAAAGTACTGCAATTCTGTTACCCTTTTTAGAATAAAGGATATAGGAAGCTTGGGGAATTCTGACAGGAGGAACCTGTCTCCTCGTTTACTTTTCTGCACTTTCCCTTTTTAGGTGACTTGATATTGAAGGGTTGTAGCTACAGGCCATAGCAAAGTTTGCAGTATACAGAAGTGCAGGGCTGTGCCTCTGGACACACACTACCCAGTGTAGGTTTGGTTGTGTCTCAGCACTGTTGTGTTCAGCCCATTATCGCAGATGCTCAGCATGGTGACACTCAGTTATTTTGATATTGTGCACTTAGAGCAGAACTGGTGTTTTTCTCATCCCTTCACCTTTCTATGGAGGTGTTCCACTTAATGTACTTCTGAGGAACTAAGGAAACTTTTTTTTTTTTAAAGCACATACAAAAAAAGCAAGCAGCTAATGATAGTCAAATGATAAATTCAGACAGATTGAAGAAAAATACTTCTACTCTTGAGCATTGTTTCTTTCATTAGAACCGTCTAAAGGACCACCCATATGGAGGATCATTGATGCATCTCTCTCGCCAGCTTACTGGACTGTGCATCTGATGTGGAAGGTAAAGCAACATGATAAACTGCCGGGAATTGAACATTCTTTTAAAAACATGAGTTTTTAAGTGACAAAATTTATCTCGATGAACTTGAGTAGACAGCTGGGATAGTACAGGTTTTACTGATACAAGGAGTGACTTTAATTTTTCATTACTAATTATTATAATAAGAATACTTAAAGTACAGATGTAAAGGCCATCAGTTAACTGACACACATCTGTGATCCAGACTATACAGAATCCACTTTCAGATTCCCAACCTGCTGTCCTTAAGCAGTCTGTGGAATTGGAAACTTTCACTTGAACAAAGTAAACCTTCACATTATGCCTTCTGCTGTATCCCAAAACTTTTGTAACACTGACTGGACAGGGGTGCTTCAGCTGCAAAATCCATTAAGCCTAGAGACATTCCAGAGGCCAAACTTATTAAATATAGCACTGCGTGTTTGCATGCGGTAGGTCGTTGTGTCTAGTTGACTGATTAGTCCAAAGCTGAGAAAGTGAATGCAATTATGGTCAGTCTACATCTGCTTTCTTCTGGTCTGTGAACTTTGTGTCACATTCGATCTAGCTGTCTTTTTATTATTTTTTTTCCCTATTACTAGATGGTTTGGGTAAAGTTACATGTATATTGATATGGCATCATTTTCTTATGTAATTCATATGCCACATGCCACTTCTGACATTATTAATTAGCTTACATTTAGAAAACTGGTGCTACTTTACAGCTTACCCTTTTCAACAATTTTCTGTAAGTTACCTGAAAACTAATACTGTTACAGATAATATAGAAACAAGTATTTTTCCAGGCTGTTTTGCATTCAGGTTCAACCCAGGTTATGACATGAGATTCCTCTTATGTCATTTTGTTGTAAAGTCACACAAAGCACAGGTTCCATCCACATATGTTCTGTAATCTTGACAGAAGAGCTTTTATTAGACTACTAGATAGGATTGTAAGCCAAGAGAAAGAGGATTTAAACCAGAAATAGTTCTGGAAGTTACTGCTTTAAAGAAATGAACTCTGAAGTTGTTTGTGCTTCCCTTATGTAGGTCAAATAGCTGCATATTTAACTTGTCTTGCTCTCAGATTTTTAAATTATGCCTCAAAGACAATAAAGGTTGTCACACTTGTTCAGTATCAGTCTAATCAAAGATGTGTTTTTAATGGGCATTGGAGTCATTTGAAGCCAATGGAGTAATCTTGCAGTATGAAGTCACTGTCAGAGCTAAATCATCTCTCTCCAGTTCACCAGAGAAATACAATGTTAATACCACCAACCTTACACTAAAGCTGCCAAATGGAACTTATGAAATGACTGTGATTGCCCATAACAGAGTCGGGGCATCCCCTCCATCGATTTTACTTATCCCAACAAGTAATTCAAAAGGTTAGTATCCTAGTAATGTCTCTTTCAAATGCATCTGTGTGGCTTTTGCTATGAGAAATCTTCAGTGTTGTAAAATTGTACCTTTTTACATGGACGCATAATTGCAGTACTGCTGAAGGTATCTCCACTCTTACTCCTTGTAATTATGCTACCACTTGTATATTGGGGAATGTGCAGAGCTATGTACTCAGGTTTATTTGAAGCTATGCATGCTATTTTGCTGTTCTTTTTGATCCTTAGAGCTACTATGCACTATATTCCCCATTGGCTTTTTTCTTAGCATAGCAGGCACTTTTGTTTTCGTGGGTTTTGGGGTTTTTTTTTTGGTTTGGTGGTGGTGGGTTTTTTGTGTGGGTTTTTTTGTTTTTTTTTTTTTTTAATCAAAGGGTTGGGGAAGCAAACATCCTTTACTTCATATATATACCATTTCACCATTGTTCTTATTCCTTCTGCTTTCTGATCCTCACCCCCCCCTTTCTTCTCTTGTCCCAGTCTCACCCTTCCACACTTACAGTATCTTGCCTGGTTGCCTTGCCCTCTGCTTCCACTGTTTTCCTACTGTTTGTGTTCCTTTTTATTGTGTTCCTTTCATTGTGCAATAGTAGTAACTACAGGAGGGTTCCTCCTTATTTCCAGCCTCCTCTTAGACAATCCGAACACTACCAGATCTGCTGCTTTTAGTGTAAACACCAAGGGAGAGCCACAGGTTCTAAAACTATTAGATGAGCTAATTAAGGGTATGTTTCAAACAGAGTAGCATTTCAGCCAGAAGTACTTGGTAAGGTACGCAAGTGTGTTCAGGATTAGAATGGGAATTTAGAAGTGTCTCAAGGTTTGATTTCCCTCTGAAATAGACCCATTCTTTTGGAAGAAACTTAGTATCTCTTTACTGTGCAATAAGACAACTTATTGTGTTTGAGAACAGAGAAGCTGAGTCTAATTTCCAGTTTTTAAATTGCCTAATACTGCTTAATTTGGATCTCTGATACAAAGATTCAGATGTAAGCTTCCAAATTTCAGAAAATGGCTTTTATGTTTACCTAGGCTCTGTCAAATCGTCACCATTACAATAACCAAAAGTATCCACACTTAGCAAAGTAATTGTTATGATGAATATCTAGTGGAAGAACTGTCAATATTTATCACTTTTCTATTTTCTTTCATTACAGCTCCTGTGAAGAATATTAGAACAATACCTAAAGATGGCAAGTTGTGGGTAGGGTGGACTGCTCCTAACAATTATGTTCTTAAATATGTGATTGAATGGTGTCTGGTGTCCAACAGCTCAGACTGCATCACAGAATGGCAGAATGAACCAGGGAATGCTCAAGGAACGTACTTAAAAGGTATTTAGCTTGTAAGTCTACAAATATTTTGTAGAACACTCTAAAAACCTAACAAACATTCACATTTTAAATTCCTTTTATTAGGTGATATCAAGCCGTTCAAGTGTTACTTGATAACTGTGTACCCTCTATATGCTGATGGTCAGGGAAGTGGACAGTCTGTGAAAGCTTATCTTCAGCAGGATCGTAAATACAAAATAGTAATCTTGGAGCACATAATCTGACTTTCTTGGCTAAAGTGAGACCTTTGCTTTAATGTGGACTGCATAATGAAAAATGGTCCTACACTTTGAGGGTCATCTGACATAATTGGTCTTGTCCCCTCTGTTAATATCTATTCTGCTAATTCACAATATTTAGGAATTAAACAGATGTCTCTAGCTGACTGCCCCCTTTTCCAACTTTTATCAGATAATTTGGCACAAGTTTATTTTATCGGTACAGTAATATTTCTATGCTGGTTTATTTTAGATTTCAAGTATGAATCCAAGACTAATTAAATTCAGTTGAAGATTTCATGTGATCTGCTGATTACTGTTTTTCATATCTTTTTTCCTAGAGGTTTCTCTTTTAAAACATCTTTGGAGTTGCTATATTGTTTGCAAATAATGCTTTGCAGATGAGTTAGTCCAGCTATTCCATTGAAGTTTTTATGCAGTAACAATTCAGTGCTCAGTAATACACTGCTGCTGTGGATGGGCAGGATCCCCAACAGAAACTAATCTTCATCTCCCATTACAGGTCCTTCAAAAGGACCAACTGTTCAGACAAAAAAAGTAGGAAAAGCTGAAGCTGTTTTGACATGGAACCATCTCACAGTGGATGAGCAAAATGGATTTATCAGAAGTTACACAATATTTTACAAAACTGTCAATGGAAATGAAAGAGGTAACAGAAAGCAGAGAAGTGCTTTATGGCATTGAAGTATTCCATCTGTTTCCTTCCTAATACACGTTCCTGAAAACAAGATAGACTCAAGTGTGGTTGACAGTCTGTTCTGATGACACAAAGCTGGTGTCTGAGGTATAGCTCTCCTACATACCAAACAGAAAAGTCCCTAATAAAGAATTCAAAACATTCAGTCTGTGTATAACAGGATATTGAGTTTAACTCAAAGTATCATCAAGAAAGAGACTAAATTCAAACGCTTGAACAGAAACAAATCAATCTGCATTTCTTGTACAAGTTTGTAGTCTTTCTGTGTCTGTTGTAGTTTCCATGCAGCTATGCATTCTACTAACTGTCTTGTACATCTGAAGACACAATGTCCTAATGCTGCTGTTTGTAGAGATCTAATAAATTGTACAGAAAACTAGTATAATTTTTTCCTCTCTAGCTGTGACAGTGGATTCTTCCAAGACAGAATATACCCTTTCTTCTCTAAACAGTGACACACTGTATACTGTGTGGATGATGGCATACACAGATGAAGGAGGCAGGAGTGGTCCTGACTTTATGTTTACTACACAAAAATTTGGTAAGGAAGAGTGACAAAATTTAATAGAAGTAGGAAGTAATGTTGCAACAGTATAGCAAAGCTCTGTGAAATATTTGATGGGAGGGGAAGGTGATTTTATTTGAAAGAAAAAAGAAAAAAAGTCACACTCATATTTGCAAGCAGCAAGGCATGTGATATCCAGGTAGTCTGTCTAGTACTCAATCACCAAGAGGTATTTGTCCAGGTAGTGTAGTCAGGTTTTCTTCTGATTGTACAGAGGACAAGGGACACTAGCTATCCTCTGCAGGTCTCCTGTATCACTGTTATGTTGGCAAACATGCTGGTTTTGGATGTGTGTTTTGTGTATGCTTTAGGGTATAGTGACTATTCTTTTGCCCCACCTTCATGTGAGTCATTAGAATTTACTCAGTGCATTTGTCTTGTCAGTTGGTGTCTGATGGCTCCTACCTGGTCTTAGAGTCCAGAGTATGTTTTAATCTGAGGGTATGTTTGCCTTTATTATCCTGATCTGGGTGTCCTGAGAAGCTGCAGAGATGTGTTGGGATCTTGTTCTGCTAATCTAGGTGCCAGTCAGCACATGCCATTCTTACAACCTCAGCTTCCACATGCCCATTCATATAACTTATTAAAGTTTGTTACAGTTCTCTACAGAGACTCATTTTGAAGAGTTAAATTTATTGTGTGTGCAGCTTTAGAGTGCTTCCTATTTGTAATAGTAAGAGCAACGATGTTAACTGAACTGTGTTGTGGAAAGCACTTTTTTAGGTTTAGAAGGTTTTTTTAATATATTTTTTTCTGTATAGTGTTGCTCTTCCCTAAGGATTCTGTAAGGTATACTTGAAAATGTGTATAATGTTGGAAAGAATACATAACAGTAATGCAACCTTAAGCGTTTGCAGGCAGAGGATATTTTCATGTACAGAATAAACCGATGGATGACTAGTGATTTTGTTTACATTAGTCATTTGACCATGATGTTGATAGGGCAGTTAGTATGCCACTAAAACACATGGACCACAGCTGCATTCGCACAGATGTTGCTGTCATATCTGCCTAAACTGTAAAATTACTTGCTCTGTCAGTATTCAGTATTACAGCTTCTAGAGCAACCTGCATGTTTTGTTGATGCAAGGAATTAGATTGTTGGGATGGAGCTTTTCATGTTTTTACCAACAGACACTTTTCATAGGGTGAAAAGGTTCTGAAGGTGAATCTTAAGACCAAGTGCTGTGGGTATATTCAGTTTCAGATTCTCCTTGTCCCTTTGGGAATGTGTGCTGCTGCCAAGTTCCTTAAATGTCAAAGGTGGCTATAACTGCTTCTTTTCACTTTCTTCAGGGAAAGGAGAAATTGAAGCCATAGTTGTACCTGTGCATCTAGTGTTCCTGTTGATTGTACTCCTTGGAGTTTTGTTTTGCTTCAACAAATGTGACTTGTAAGTATAAATGAAGTCTTTCTCTTATGCTTCTGATATTTCTGGACATAACAGATGGCAATAATTCAATATAAACAAGTAAATGTTCTGCAGTTAGGTTGGTGATAAAGTTCTGTGTTTTCCTTGAGAAATCAGGGCCTCTTCTGATACTAATTTCTTACTGTTAATGATTAGAACTCAAACCAAATGTTCCATGACTCGGTCCTGCAAGGAAATTCCTGCTTTTCTTGCTAGACTTAGTCAGGATTAGGTTTATTAGGTTTTGATCAGGATATACTGTCTGTGCTGTTTTCATAGCCATCATATGAGAGTGGAATGATGGTCCTCATTTTGTGAAGCACAGAAGAATCTGTTTGCTGGCTATGTTTGAGCTATTTAATTACAGTGTCAGTAAACTTTAAGCTTTGCAGCCAAAAAAATTAGGCAGACGTCTTATCTACCTTGCATAACCTCAGTCAAACCCTGTTTCTATTTACTGTCTGCTGGGAAACATCCTGCTCCCTCTACCCCAGAGCTCTTGTCTGTGGCTTTAGCTGAGAGCTTATTGCTGAAGTCTTTTCCCTGGCAAAGAGTAGCACCTCTCACATGTCCCCAGTCAACTATCTTTCTAATTAAAGACAGCAGTTTGTGCCCTTCTGACCTCCCTGCTGTTTATAAAATCAGTTTTTAATGGACTTCAGTTGAAAACCTCATCTTGCAACATGTTCAAAGTTCTCCTATAGAGGATCTGTTGTTGGAGCCTGTTTCTAAAGAGCGGGATAGATGCATCAATTTCTAAGTTAGTTTGGTTGGGGGTGATTTATATACAGAAACTTCTAAACTTCTGTTGTTAAGTAACAGTTATTACATTCTTAAACTTAAGAGTTCAGAGTTACAAAAGACCAAACAAATTTTTCTTCAAATGTTTTCACTTTTTTAGTTGTGAAGTTGGCTTAGATTGACAGCTGTGATATTCATAGTTATCTTAAAGAAGCAACAGTGAATTTTTATACTGACGTGCATGATAGACCCTACCTAAATAATTGTTCTGTAGCTTCTAGAGTACTATAAATTTGAAAATCCCTCACTAACCATTACCATTTGTTGCTTTGCCTTATGTTATATGGCTACAGCTAATGTGTGGAGGAGTTATAAGCACAGTGCTGTGTTTTGCTATGTAGTACAGCTGCTTAAAAAGATGTAAGGAAGTGCAGGAAGTATTTCTATTTGGAAATAAATACTCTGGCAAAACTGCTGTGTAAGGGACTGGTGTCCTGGATTATGCAATACTTGCTATCAACATAGGAATTTGGGGAATGCATCTTGTAATTTTATTCTGTTTTTAATCCTTTACAGAATTAAAAAGCATATCTGGCCTAATGTCCCTGATCCATCCAAGAGTAACATTGCTAAATGGTCTCCTCAAGTTCCAGCTAAGGTAATACTCATCTTTCTGCATCCTGTATATTCCTAGTCTACAAGGTTTCAAATAAACTAACCAGTGGGAGTCTTCTCTCTTCTAACACATGCAGACTTCAGGGAAAAAAAAATATCCCTGGATGTTAAGTTTCAGGACATTGTGATATGATATGATTAGAAGACTTTATTGCATCAGTAGATTTAGCTTTAGAAATACATGGCCCTTAGCACAAGCTCACAGCATAGAGCAGGCTTTAACATTGTGAATTATATTCAGTTTAGTAGTTTGAAGGGTCAAGCCCTAATTATTACTCATTCACAGGAAATCAGGATTAAGTAAACAGAATTCATGATTCCCATTCTTAAAACCCTGAAGTGACTTGTTGCACAGTTAAGTCATAAATGAAAGAGAGAGAGAGCTCTAAGAGTTCCTCATGGATGAGGAGATGGCAGCAAAATTTATGCCCCATGTGCGGTGGATGACACAGCAAATTCTGTTCATTAAACTGTGGCAACTTCTATGAAGAAGTGCTCTGATGTTGAATATGTTAATGGAAGTATTGTTTGTGTGGCCTCAATACAGAATGTTCCTGTGCTGCATAGTAAATGGTTCTATGTTTATGGCTCTTCAGAATAATTAAAACTAGAGCAAAGCTTGCACACCCATTATGGTTTTAGAATATCTGTGTAATTAAAATTTTGTATTGGAAACAAAGCTATGCCCTTCATTTTGTAACGGATACCTTGGAGATACTGTCAAATTCAGTAAGGAGAAAACTTATGTGAAGAATCTCAAAGCAATTAGACTAAAAATTCAGATATTTAATGAGGGTTTTTTGTTTTTTTTTAACCTAAATAAACTTCCTCTTGGGCATCATCCATCTCTTTTTTTCAGCATAACTTTAGTTCCAAAGGTCAGATGTACCTAGAAGGCGGCTTTACAGATGTGTCGTAGAAATAGAAGCTGATGACAAGAAGTCTTTTTCAGAACAAAATCTAAAACCCTTTGACTTGCTTAAAAAGGAAAAAAGTACTTCAGAAGGGCATAGCAGTGGTATTGGAGGATCCTCGTGCATGTCTTCCCCTAGGCAAAGCGTCTCTGACAGCGACGAAGGTGAAACTACACAAAACACTTCAAGCACTGTACAGTATTCAACTGTAGTACTTAATGGCTATAGAGACCACACACCTGTACAAGTCTTTTCAAGGTCTGAGTCAACTCAGCCACTGCTAGATTCAGAAGAGAGATCAGAGGATCATGCTGGAGAGAGTGACAGTACAACACAGAGGCAGCAGTATTTCAAACAAAATTGTCGTCAAGATGAAACCAACACAGACAGGCTGTGCTTTGAAAGAGCAAAGCAAATTACTCCTGCTAATGGGGGGGATCTTGTTGGATTTGCACAACTGCAGATCTCAGGTCTGAGTTCACAGCCATTGGGCCTTGGGCTGGAAAAAAATACCCAGGAAGCTGCTCTATCAGATGTTTTACAGACAAGTATTGAAGGACAAACTGTGAGACCTGAAACAGAGGAAGGAAATTCACTGTGAGTTGATGAAATGCCAAAAAGTTACCTCCCACAGACTGTGAGACAAGGGGGCTATATGCCTCAATGAGAGAAGAGGCTGGCTCTATTTAGGCCTTCATTAATGCCTGTTCACACTTTCTCCTGTGTTTCTGATAAATTAAGCTAGGTATTTTTATCTGAATGCACATAGAAATATTGAAATTAAGTGAAGAATAATTTGACAAAGTACAATAAGGACTGTGTTTCTGTGGAAAATTTGCAGTTCAGACCTACTGGAGACTTACTTTTATGCTCTACATAAAATCTTATTTGTCTGAATAGCTGAACAAGCCTTTGTGCTACCTTGCTTTTTTGTCTTGTCATATCAGATTTACACATGATTGAAAATGGCAAGCTTCAATTAATCACATCAGCCAATAGACCTCCTAAAAGAAATACTTGGATTTGTGATGGTATACAAGCCTAAAAAGCCAGCTTTAGTTGCTTGGAGCATCTTTGTGCAAAAGTAAGACTGAAGTTTAATATTCTAACATGGAAGAATACTTGCATCATATACTTTTCAGTAGCTTGATTGACTTTCTGAATTTTGACTTGGCACAGTTTCCAACTTACCAGACATGCAAATCATGTTCATCCCCATTTAAAAATCATAAAACTTAAATAGAACTTGCTATGGTATGCAAATAAGAAAATGCCATGATTGCTTGATTCTGAATGCTACTATAGTAATGGATATTCTGCCTACATTTAGATATGTGTGCACATGAATTATATAATAATTTGGCCTAAAAATATGCCTTGCAACTTGACACAGTGATTCAGTCTTCATGTTTAAAAGTTAAAAATCCAGATGAAAACACAGATAAACAGATTTAAAGGTTTCATACCCAAATCACTGTCTGATTATACCATACCTCTTTGGTCATATAAATTGCCTTTAATATGTGCACCTTTGCTGTAAACAGCTTGAGAGGTAAGTAACGAGCTGTAAGTTTTTACCGTTTTTCTAACTACTCGGGAGAAAGGGAATATGATCTTTCTGATTGATTACAACGATTAGTGTGCTGCAACTTCACTGCTAATGCTGCAGGACCTCCTTAAAACTGAAAGCAGCAAAAACCAAAGCATTGAAGTCATTGAAGCTCTTGGAAGAAAAAAAAAAAAAAAAAACAACCAACCTCTGAATTTGAGTGTCACTGGTACTATGTATCTATTATCCATCGTGAGCCACAAATAAGACTTATGTGGTTGCTAAAATTCCTTACTTTTTTCTTATGTCTCAATTCTTCTCTATTCATACAGTTTGCATTTTATTGAAGAAGATACATTTCTTGGAGACTGTCTCTACCAGGGTTTAAAGAAAATGAAATTACATTAAAATAAACCCCTTCCCCAGTGATAACTAGAAATTTTATGGCATTCCTGTAGATTTTTTTTTTTAAACCTTAGTCTAGTCAGCTTTCTAATCTGACACTAATAAAACCTTAATTCAAAACACTAAATGCTGTGTTGTGAGAATAAAACAAGGGTTTTCTTTCTCCTTCAGCAAAAGAACTATGTATTTAAGACCACCTGAAACTTTCTGTGCTGTGACCTCTGGTGCTGCTGTTCTGCAAAGCAGTTGCTAAAGGCCCTGGAAAGACAGGTGTCAGTATAATTTCAACTTTCCTTGTCTGCCAGCTTGCATGGAATGACAAGTATACATATAAATGTTCACATGTGTCTTCTGCTTTTGTTACAAAGAAATTCAATGCTACAGTAAATTCATAAGATTATCTCTTGAAGTCTGGACTATTTAAAACAGATAAAGAATGCTGAATCTTTAATAAAATTAGAGTATTCCACAGTTCCTTTCTCCCAACAGTATTTTTTTGTATCTGGGCACTTTTTTAAACTAAAAGGCTATGTTGCAGCTTACTATACACCTTTCTTCAAACCAGTCCCCTTCCTTTTCTCCCCACTCCACCTCAGCACCTTCAAACTCTCCCCCAGGGGGCAAAGGCATAATGAAAATTATGCTGTCACTAGACAGCAGAGAACATCTTTTATATTTTCAGAGGTTGAAGGAACATTCCTTTGTCAGAACACATTCCTCTTGGAAAATAATAGCAGTTAGTTTACTGGGGGATGGGTAGTCTTCTCTATGCAAACTTCATAGTGACTGTAGAAACCACAAGTAAAAGGAAAAGTCTCTGTTGAGCAGTGTGCATGCTTATTAGAACTGCCCTGCAGCCACATGCATCTAATCCACCTTCTGCTCATCTCTGAAATACCATGGGCCACAACCTGGCTACTTAGTCTGAACATTGCTGCAAAGGCCTGGATGTTTTAAACATACTGATGGTTTTTTGTGTGTGTTTTGTGGGGGTTTTTTTGTTGGGTTTTTTTTTTTTTTTGTGATCCACTGATACTAACTTTTGATAGCATACGTCATATTTGAGGGACAACTTCAATTATTCCTGAAGTTGCTATTCTTTTTTGCTTTTCTGTTGTGTAAAGGGAAGGCATTTTGATCTCAGTTGCTGTTAATCATGGACCATTTTCCAAAGTTAAACAGTTTAAAAAGAGTCTCATTTTCAAGTGTCTGTGCTAACAAGAGTTCTGGCCTGTCACTTCTGGCATCTTTCTTTCTTTGTTGTTTAGGGGTCAGGGGTAATAAACTTATATTATTGTACAAGAGTGTATCCTGGAGAGAATTCTGTCTGTCTGGCAGAGTTATAATCTGTCTTTCGGTCTTGTGTGCTTATCTAGGGCTAAAATACTAAAGACTAAACAGGAGATACTTGTGGGTGAACAACTTATAGAAGCCACAATACATATGAATAACGGGTTTACAGCTTGTTCATAAATCTGAGCCAAAATATTATATCATGCAGTGTTCAGTGCTTAACTTGATTTTGTACTTTGGATGGTAACAATCTAATTGTACCAAAGAGTTGCACACAGGTTTTTAGAGTATCTGTAATGTAATGCATTATAGCAGTCCACTGAAATTATCTGAACTTGGCCCTAACATCATAATTAAGGGAAAAGCTTCCCCCCCCTCCCAATAACTATGGTGCACTTTACAAAATACAGGCATCATTAAAATAAAATCACACTTCAGTATTGATACTTTCATGTCCATCTTGATTACCTGGACTGGAATTTTTCAAGTAGGGGTGGGAGAACAGTTGTGAAGACCTTGTTACTTTGGTAGCAGGGAAGGGGGGGGGGGGGGGCTAGTAAAAATAAAATATTTTTCCTGTATTAGCATGTTTGAAACTTTTAAGTGCAGGCTGGCTAATTGTGCCTCTGTTTACAAGAAAAGTTAATATATTTATCTCTGTAGTAGCTTGTGGTTATTCTGTTAGAACAGGAGGTTGTTACTGGGGTGTGTTGGCTCTTTTTCAGGGCAGTTAGCCTGGGAATATCCTCTCCCACTGTAGTGAAAATCTTGGGGTTGTTTCATATGCCTACTGTAGTAAACTAAACTACCTTTTAAGCCTTAACCTGGCAATGCAATGCAAAGCACAGCAGAGCAAAACGTTTTTAAACTTAGTTCTGGATTGTTTGTGACAAGCATGTGCCTATCCATGCTACAGCAGCCTAGCAGAATGCTAATTATCTAGACTTGCAAAAACTTTGGCTCCATCACAGGGCCAAAAGGCCAGGTGCTCCCTTGGCTTCATTTATAGCTCCCCTGGGAGGAGGGGGGAGTTTACATGCAAGGGCTGAGTCTAGTTCTTGGGCACTGGAGATTGCCTCATAGCCTGGGATGGGTTTTGCAGCTTCAACTTTGACTGTAAATCATGAGCACCACCAGATGGTTAAAACTTACATTAGTGTGCCCAATATGTGGGAATCATCATGCTGATTTAACTTCATTAATTTAACTTACTTAATGCCAGGTCTTGAATATCCAAGACCCACATCAATATATGCTGCTATGGTATTGACTTCATTGTGGGATCTGAATCTGACCTGCTCCAGGACATACACGTTTTAAATTGTGATTTATATGCATTAAATGGGACTAAATATACAAGTTTATTTTCCCTGTAAGACAGTTGTCATTGAAATTAACTGTCATCTGGATACATTCCTTTCAATATGTTAAAAAGTTCTCCTGATTGATGGATTGTAAAACTTCATTAATCCCCTGTAACCTCTTGTCTGTTTGCCAGGATGGATACATATAGCCATTTTAAATTCCAAGAGTTGCTTTTAATGTTATTTGGAAGCAGTTTATAACAAAAATGATGAGTCTCTTGTCATGAAACAGCCAGTTGGGAATTACAGCCAAAGCCATAGTCTTCAGTTTATCTCTTTGTATTGGGTTTGCATGGCAAGGTTTTGGTAGCGGGGGGGGCTACAGGGGTGGCTTCTGTGAGAAGCTGCCAGAAGCTTCCCCTATGTCCCATAGAGCCAATGCCAGCTGGCTCCAAGACAGACCCGCCGCTGGCCAAGGCCAAGCCAATCAGCAACAGTGGTAGCGCCTCTCTGATAACATATTTAAGAAGGGGGGGGGGAAATGCGCAACTGCAGCTGGAGTGAGGAGTGGGAATATGTGAGAGGAACAACTCTGCAGACACCAAGGTCAGCGAAGAAGGAGGGGGAGGAGGTGCTCCAGGCGCCGGAGCAGAGATTCCTCTGCAGCCCGTGGTGAAGACATGGTGAAGCAGGCTGTCTCCCTGCAGCCCATGGAGGTTAATGGTGGAGCAGATATCCACCTGCAGCCCATGGAGGACCCCATGCCAGAGCAGGTGGATGCACCCAGAGGAGGCTGTGACCCTGTGGGAAGCCCATGCTGGAGCAGGCTCCTGGCAGGACCTGTGACCCTGTGTGGGACCCATGCTGGAGCAGTTCCTGAAGAACTGTAGCCCACGGGAAGGACCCATATTGGAGAAGTTTGTGGAGGACTGTAGCCCGTGGGAGGGACTCCATGCTGGAGCAGGGGAAGAGTGTGAGGAGTCCTCCCCTGAGGAGGAAGTAGCAGCAGAGACGACGTGTGATGAACTGACTGCAACCCTCATTCCCCATCCCAATGCGCTGCTCAGGGGGAGGAGGAGGTAGAGAAAATCGGGAGTGAGGTTGAGCCCGGGAAGAAGGGAGGGGTGGGGGGGAAGGTGTTTTAAGATTTGGTTTTATTTCTCATTATTCTTCTCTGATTTGATTCGTAATAAATTAAGCTAATTTCCCTGAGTTGAGTCTGTTTTGCCTGTGTTGGTAACTGGTGAATGATCTCTCCCTGTTCTTATCTCGCCCCATGAGCTTTTCATTATATTTTCTCTCCCCTGTCCAGTTGAGGAAGGGGAGTGATAGAGTGGCTTTGGTGGGCACTTGGCATCCAGCCAGGGTCAACCCACCACACTCTTGATCCAGAAAACTGCAGTAAGGTGGAGGTATAAGTGCAGAAGTATGGAGAAGGGTAAATTTTGGTGGACTTGGCAGTGCTAGGTTAACAGTTGGACTCAATAATCTTAAAGGTCTTGTCTTTTCCAACCTAAATGATTCTATGATTCTAAAATGAAATATCCTGCATTTGATTCACAAATCCCCATTTCTCTTCCTTAAAAGTAAAAGGATCAGTAAAAAAAAACAGCTAAAATGCATATGTGTGTGTGCTTTCTTTGTTGTTTCCTTTGTAGTACTTGTGCAATCTGAGCCATTCCTTAAAATGAAAGAAGCAGTGCTGACTTAAATAGACAAGGATGCATTTTAAGGCCATACGATTTGATACAGACAAATTTTAAATTAATGACTAAGGGCCAGATCTCAATGATCATCCATTCCCCCCCTTAATTTTAGTGCAGAGAGTGTAGGCAATAAATACCTCACACAAGGCAGCCTTAGCCACTACTTGTGTTTATTTGCAAAGACAACCTTGGAAGTGGATACATGCAATAAAGTCATTGATACTTTGCCAAAGCACACTTAAGTAATAATAGATGAAAAACAAGCATATGGCACAACTGTCAACAGACAGCTAGAAAGCTAGACTTCCTCCTGCTTAGACTGAAGTCTCTTCTGCATCCAGCACCAACTGTTCTTCACTGGCGATTGCAGACATGTTAGATGAGCATTCTCTGCAGCATTTGAAACTGGTAACACCTATTGCTTTTCTTCATATCAAAGCCCATTTGTTAATGAATACAGTCAACTTGCCATGTTTGGTTTCATTTTGTTTTTTTAATATACCAGACTTCTTCAGTGTCACATATAGCCTGACATTTTGATACAGCAATGGATTGTCTAATAACCAAGTGCTTTTGTTTTGTGGGGGGGAGAGTGGTTAAGGAGCCTACAGTCAAGGTTACTGGTCACCAAACATTACTGTGCTGATATGTGCATCTAGGTAAGCAGTCATGGGACAGAGGACATGCTAACAAGGAAAGCACCTTGATGCTGGATTGGATGGTTAGTGAATGTAAACATTAAATGAAATTTTACTATGTACTTAAAGTAACTATGGCTGATTAAGCTACTGGTAATTTGTATGCCAGCTCTAAAAGGCTTGCATACTCTGGCCAAAGGTTAAACTTGTAAATTGCAGCATAAGCTGTCTCTATATGGAAATGTGTTTTAATACTGGTGCACTATCTTAATTATTTTGCAAGCTGCGTGTTTATTGTCATGTAAACTTTCTACAATTTACTTTTTACTGTCAATTTTGAATGTCTTCCTCTTTGTTACCCAACTGAGCCTGAATGTTGCATTTGTCTACTACATAATATGTGGAAAAGAAAAGAAAACAAAATTCCATGCTTACTTTGTGTACTAGAGTTGGTGTTTTTGTAAGGCTGACTTAAGTGACAACCACAGAAGGAGAAGAGTCCAGGAACTACCTAATAGGCAAGAAATGGAGAGACATTCCCATAGAGAGATGTGACTGTGGTATACCAGGACACAAGGCTACCTAGTTGGGTATATTGGGGAATTTCAACAGAAGGTGAAAGCTGTTCAGTCCTCCCTTTTTAATTTGCTCTTGTAAATAGGTGTCAGCTGTGACTGGCTGAAGCTATGGTGGTCAGACAGGGACCCACCTCCATTCCCACTGCTGGCCATTTGTGTGTATGTTCTTCGTTCTGGGGTCTTGCAAGGGAAGGGGTGGCTGTGTCTGCCTGTGGCTCTGCACTCTGAAGATGTAAGAGTGGCATTCCAGGCAGGCTTGTTTAGGTCTGATGAAACTGGGAAGAGTGTCCAAAAATCCAATTCTAAGGAACAGTATGGGAGTGAGGAGTATAATGCTGTCTACTTGCACAGACTTACTTCTGAGAAAGAAGTTAGAATCACAGACCTGGCTACATCTGACTGCCCTTAGCCTCACCTGGGTTTGGTTCTTTTGTTTCTAAAGGGTGGAGAATCCTCACAGGCATTTAGTGAACTTATGTCTTGGTACTGAAAAAACAGTTGGATGTTCAAAGGATGGTCACAGCAAAAGGCTTCAAGGGTGGCACCTGAGAAAAGACAGCTTCCCCTTCCTGGCTAAAGTTTTGAATTTTGTAGATTGTAAAATGTTTAATAAGGGCAGACTCAGACCCACATAAAGCTGGGGGGGTGGGTGTTTGCATGTGTTACACTGTGTAACATCCAACACCAAAAATCATTTCTGTCACTTCCACAGAACAGTAATCCTAGACATGTCAAGCCAGTTAACACTTTGGTGTTAAATTAGGTGCAAATCTAATACTAGACTCCTTTTCCACAGGTAATTCTAGCACTCCAAATTGTTAGTTCACTGTGCAGTTTTACTTACCACTGTTTCACATAAGGCCCCTTAAGTTTCTACAGGAGCGTGCAGGTTTTTTGTGCACCCTCCTCACCTGAGCTTGTAGCTGCTGAGCAGTTGGTGTACTTCTGCTTTACAACTGCAGGGTGAAGCTCATGCAGAAAGAGGAGGCAGTGGCTTTATCTTTATTGAATGCCTCACTTCTGACAAAGCAAGATTGCTTCCTCTAACTGTTAAAATAAACAAAGGAAATAAGGTTGGATAGTGAATGACAGGAATGCCCTGCTTTCCACAGGAAACATTTGTGCAGATTACACATCAGAACACCAGAAGCTACCAGGTTTCTGGGAACAGCTTTTCATCCCCATGGCTGGGGGCCAGCAGAGCCTGCAGAGGAGCTAGGGATGCACCTAACCATGTGCTAGCTGTGGTGCAGCCCAGGTTTGTCCAGCGAGTATGGGCACTGGGCAGCAACATAGCACAACAGCCATGGAGCAACAAAGATTCACAGGAGCCCTTCCAGCCCTATGCACCTCAGGGTGCTGTGTTTGGAGGGCTCCTGGGGGGTTTATAGCTTCAGTTTGACCACTGATAATCAGAGTAGCAGTGAACCTGTCTGCAAAAGCATCTTATGTGTATTTTCCAGACATTGTGCTGTTTATGGCACAGTAACACATCACCTTCTTGTCTTCCCAGCAGTCTCTAACTACCATGAAATAACTAGCAGAGCCAAAATAACCCTCCCACCCCCTACAAATAGCTAGGCTGCACAAATGCTAGGAAATTCCTGGCTCAGCCAGGGAGGCTCTGAGCAAGAATGACCCAGTAGAGAGGTACAAGATGAAATTCAAAGTAAGTAATTTGACTCCAGGCTCACCTGCAAAATGGAAACATATTGTGTACTGGTGTGCTAGGCATCACACTGGCTTTCCTTTTATGATAATACATAGGTCACACTGTGGGCTCGGGCACTGAGCTGAGCCAGGGGCCAGTGACAGGTTTCAGTGAGAGAACAGCTCTGCAGGAGCCATTGGCCCATATCCACCTCAGCCAGTCCTCTGCAACTTCTGTCATGGCCCATTATCCTGAGTGCACAACATAGTGCAGCAGGTTCTGGGCACCAAAACCCCAAATAAAGCTACTCAGAAAATGCTCCTCAGGGCTGTGAGTGCCTGGGGCACTCAGTACCTCCAGGCTGCAGCTGAACAGTAGACATGTGCCAGCACAGCTAACTGAGACCAGTAAGGGAGTGCCTTGGTGCTGGGGCTAGGCATCATCTGGGGACCCAGAGCACTGCAGAGCTGCTGCTCTCAGTATCAGGCCTGAAAGCAGCACAGCATGGCCCCACTCCTGGCCTTCCAGATACAATTCTCAGAGGTCCTGGGCAGCCCAGCTGGGCCCCAGCCCTGGGGCGTCCCCCAGCCTCAGCATCACAGGGCCCATTCAGCCCACCAAGGCCATGCCAGGAAATGGCAGCAGCATATCACCTTTAACAGTTGGACAGGCTGACTGCTCCAGCCACAGCCCTTACCTACAGCCAAATTATTAATGTATTTTTTTGATATTTCTTTTCTGACAGTTTAGCAAGTCCCCTTGGCTTCTCTCCTGCCTCTCCCTTTGTCAGCAAAAGCTCTGGCCCTTATCTTGCGCTTCCATCACCTGTGATCCTGAGTGGGACATTAAATCCAGACCCATGGACAGGCTCAGTGCCTGCGTGCTCCCAGGCAGGTCAGTGTCTCAGTGCCTTCTGGTACACATTCCTGTCTGTAGGGGGCGCAAAATAGCCAGTCCACATGCAACAGGCCTAGATTACTAGTTCCTTGTCCCTGTGGGCTAACATGCTGGGATTTGCTAATAGGAAGCCTGTTCTCATGCATTGCTACAGCCTGAATCACTGCACTGCACCATCCAGATAAGTAATCACTACCGACCCTCATTTGTTACCAATAGACCAGACTGTAGCAGCAACTCTTCCTGCTTGAACAGATGCAGCTTTTCTCCCTGTTTTGAGGAGTTTTAGCACAGGAGAAAGAACCATGTGCAGCTGTATGTGCACCAAAGAGCCACGGGGCCCACCCCACTGTGCACACAGCCTCTCTCCATCACCATAGCAGGACTGGGTTATGGATGAGGCGAGGGTGCTATTTTGGTACTAAGACAAATTTTCCTAGATGGGGGTACTGTAATAAGCTTTAAAACATACTCCAACTGCCATTTATCGTGGATTATGTGAGGCTTACAGAGCCCCACTGTGTTGAGTCAAAGACACCTGAAGACGCTTCCTCTCCTTCCCTCCCCATCTTCCTCTCCCAGACATTTGTCATAGACAAGCACTTGCTGTCAGCCTCAGGACAAAAGCAGGTGCCTCCAGAGCCTTCTATGAGCAGGGTTCTTTCAGCAAGTCCCTATTATGCTGCATTGGCTGCATGCATGCACGGGGGCATAAATGTACATATTACACACATACCTCCATATGACACTGGGATTTTGCAATAAACACCAGCCCAGGCAACCACTTGCCAGCTAGAAGCTCCTTATCTCGCAGTTTCTCATCCAGCCATTTATTAATCTCACTTAAACAGGAGTAGTGGGATGAGAAACTGTCATGGTTTAACCCCAGCCAGCAACTAAGCACCACGCAGCCGCTTGCTCATTCCCCCTGCCCTGGTGGGATGGGGGAGAGAATCAGAGGAGTAACAGTGAGAAACACTCCTGGGTTGAGATAAGAACAGTTTAATAATTGAAATAAAGTAAAATAGTAATGATAATAATAACAATATAATAATAATAGTAATAATAATATACAATGCAAGTGATGCACAATGCAATTGCTCACCACCCGCCAACCGATACCCAGACAGTTCCCGAGCAGCGATCGCTGCCCCCGGCCAACTCCCAGCAGCTTATATACTGAGCATGATGTCATATGGTATGGAATAGCCCTTTGGTCAGTTTGGATCAACTTTTCTGGCTGTGCCCCCTCCCAGTTTCTTGTGCACCTGGCAGAGCATGGGAAGCTGAAAAGTCCTTGACTAGCATAAGCAGTACTCAGCAACAACTGAAACATCAGTGTGTTATCAACATTATTCTCATACTAAATCCAAAACCCAGCACTATGCCAGCTACTAGGAAGAAAATTAACTCTAGCCCAGCTGAAACCATTATTGGTCATGAGACTGTACTCAGCACTGCCGTGATCCCCGTACTTCGGGAACTTCGGGAGCCATTTTTCAGAAACTGTTAATAATTACACTTATTACCTCTTCTCCTTGGAGAGCCAATCTATGGGGGAGACAGAGGGGGACACTTTCCCCTGCTCCTTCACCATCCCTTTCTCCTTCAGGGTAGTTACAACAGCTCTTGAGAATTTTGAATATCCTTGGGATGTTCAAACCAGCATCCTCCTACTGCTATGTCTCCTGAATGTGCTTCAGGTCTTGTTTAGGTTTAGAAAACTATTTAAGAATATCATCCAGAGATCAACCCCCGTGACGGGCACTGCGGACACTCCAACCCCCGCGATATGCAATGCAGATACTCAAACCTTGTCAACAGGCACTGCAGTGACACTAACCCTAGTGGATGAAAGGCTGGACATGAGCCAACAATGTGCACTTGCAGCCCAGAAAGCCAACCGTATCCTAGGCTGCATCAAAAGAAGCGTGGCCAGCAGGTCGAGGGAGGTGATTCTGCCCCTCTACTTTCCTCTGGTGAGACCTCACCTGGAGTACTGCATTCAGCTCTGGAGCCCTCAGCACAAGAAAGACATGGACCTGTTGGAGAGGGTCCAGAAGAGGGCCACCAAAATGATCCGAGGGCTGGAGCACCTCTCCTATGAGGCCAGGCTGAGAGAGTTGGGGTTGTTCAGCCTGGAGAAGAGAAGGCTGTGGGGAGACCTTATTGCGGCCTTTCAGTACTTAAAGGGGGCCTATAGGAAGGATGGGGACAATCTTTTTAGCAAGGCCTGTTGTGACAGGACAAGGAGTAGTGGTTTTAAACTAAAGGAGGGTAGATTTAGACTAGACATAAGAAAGAAATTTTTTACAATGAGGGTGGTGAAACACTGGAACGGGTTTCCCAGAGAGGTGGTGGAGGCCCCATCCCTAGAAACATTCAAGGTCAGGTTGGACGGGGCTCTGAGCAAGCTGATCTAGCTAAAGCAGTCCCTGCTCACTGCAGGGGGGTTGGGCTAGATGACCTCTAAAGGTCCCTTGCAACCCAAAGCATTCTATGATTCTATGATTCTATGACAAACACTGCAGCTACTCAAACTCCAGCGACAGGCACTGCAGCTGTACTAGAGAACCAACCTGTACCAGTATCAGTCGCCCCTATACACAAGAAAAAATACACAAGAAAATATAAACAAGACGACTGACTCATTTAGTAAGGGATGAAGATGAACCAGGGCCATCACGAGGAGGAGGAAGAGGCAGAACCCATAAATGAGATGGTAACCACCCAATCCCTATCCCCGAGTGAGCTGCGAGATATGCGAAAAGATTTCAGTTGTTGTCCAGGCGAGCACGTTGTCACCTGACTGCTCTGATGCTAGGATAACAGGGCCAGTAGCCTGGAATTAGAGGGCAGGGAAGCCAAGCAGCTGGGATCCCTTTCTAGGGAAGGGGGCATTGACAAAGCAATTGGAAAAGCGGCACAAGCCCTCAGCCTCTTGACGCAACTCCCGTCAGGCGTGAAGGAAAGGTATCCCTTCAAGGAAGATGTTATATATCGCCCAGGCAAGCGGACCACCATGGAAAGAGGTATCGAGTACCTGAGGGAATTAGCCATGCTGGAGGTGATTTATGATGTCCTGAACAACGAGCAATTATCCAAAGATCCAGATGAAGTCTGAATTGGTGGAGCCACACCCTACCATCCCTGAGGCCAAGGCAGCAGATGGAGGCTCCACAAGGAGCAGAGGATCCCCTACCCTCTTGCCAGCAAGCAGAAGGAGGGGACCTAAGAGACGGGGGGGAATGGAAACAGGTCCCTGCCCAAGGCAGCGGGTGAATCCCCTCCTGGCCTCCCTAAGCTTCCCAGTTGCCCTTATGCAACAGATATGGGGCTCTGGAACTTGAGGGCCAGGCAAATGAGGATGTAGGTGAAGGGCCATGCAGGGGGTTGCCTAGGGTGAGTCAGTCAGCCCCATGCATTACTACTGCTTCTGTTAAGAAAAAAAGGAGGGTAATTGTGGTAGGCGATTCCCTCCTGTGGGGAACAGAGGGACCAATCTGCCATCCAGACCCATCCCACAGGGAAGTCTCCTGCCTCCCTGGGGTCTGGGTTAGGGATATTACTAAGGAACTCCCCGATCTGGTACGGCCCTCTGATTATTGCCCACTGCTGGTTATGCAGGTTGGGAGTGATGAGGTTGCAGAGAGAAGTCCCAAAGTGATCAAAAGGGACTTCAGGGCACTGGGATGTTTGGTTGAAGGATCAGGAGCACAGGTAGTATTTTCCTCTATCCCGTCAGTGGCAGGGAAGAATACTGAAAGGACGAGGAAAGCCCAGCTGATTAACAAGTGGCTCAGAGGCTGGTGCCATCGGTGGAATTTTGTTATTTTGATCATGGGGAGGTTTACACGGTACCAGGCCTGCTGGCGACAGATGGAGATCAGCTGTCCCAATGGGGGAAAAGGATTCTCACTCATGAGTTGGCGGGACTCATTGAGAGGGCTTTAAACTAGGTTCAAAGGGGGAAGGTGACAAAACCAGGCTCGCTAGTGAGGAGCCCAGAGGCGGCATGGCAACGTTGGGGGTGAAATCGATAGCCCGGCTCAAGTGCATCTACACCAATGCACGCAGCATGGGCAACAAACAGGAGGAGCTGGAAGCCCTTGTGCAGCAGGATGGCTATGACATAGCCGCCATCACAGAAACATGGTGGGATGACTCTCATGACTGGAGTGCTGCACTGGAGGGCTTGTCGTGGTTTAGCCCCAGCCAGCACTAAGCACCACGCAGCCGCTTGCTCACTCCCCCTACCCCGATGGGATGGGGGAGAGAATCGGAGGAGTAAGAGTGAGAAACACTCCTGGGTTGAGATAAGAACAGTTTAATAATTGAAATAAAGTAAAATAGTAATGATAATAGAAACAATATAATAATAATATACAGAGCAAGTGATGCACAATGCAATTGCTCACCACCCGCCGACCGATACCCAGACAGTTCCCCAGCAGCGATCGCTGCTCCCCGGCCAACCCCCCCCTGTTTATATACTGAGCATGATGTCACATGGTATGGAATAGCCCTTTGGTCAGTTTGGATCAACTATTCTGGCTGTGCCCCCTCCCAGTTTCTTGTGCACCTGGCAGAGCATGGGAAGCTGAAAAGTCCTTGACTAGCATAAGCAGTACTTAGCAACAACTAAAACATCAGTGTGTTATCAACATTCTTCTCCTACTAAATCCAAAACACAGCACTGTGCCTGCTACTAGGAAGAAAATTAACTCTATCCCAGCCGAAACCAGGACAGTTGTCAAGGCTGGTAACTTTGGAGATCTGCTGATGAAACAAATTAATGTTTATGCAACACATGAACACTTAAAATACAGATAATGTCTGCTGTTTTCGGATGTTTTAAGTCAATTAGTACCTGTTCAGAGCTTCATGCAATGACTACCAATGTTCTCATATTATTCCTAACTTTAAAAGTCACCTAACAATTTTAATGCAGTAGTTTCACAGTCAGTTTAAGCTGGCACAAGTAACTGCTGAAGATGGAAAAGCAGGTAGTTCTGCACTCCCTCTACCTCTGGATCTCCCTTTCTTTCCATTGGAGTAAATGTTTGTGTGGCCAGTTGTGAGGTGGTGAGGAACCTGATCTGGATGGAAAATTACATGTTTTGTCAAGCTTTTATCTTTCATCTATATCAGTTTCCTTTTAGTTCACTACACAGACACGCGAAAGGATTAACACCAGAGTGAATGAGTGGTTGAGGATTAAAAATGCTTCTCGTGACAACAGTGCCACTTTAAAATTATTAAGTTGACTAGTGTAGGTTAGAATAGGAAATCACAAGGACATGTTGAAATAATTACTTTGTGACAATAATTGGTAGTTCACATGCAATTTATCACATACAACTTAACACACAACAGTAGTATATTATTGTCATGGTTTAACCCCAGCCGGCAACTGAGCACCACACAGCCGCTTCACTCACTCCCCCCTGGTGGGACTGGGGACAGAATCAGAAGGGTAAAAATGAGAAAACTGGTGGGTTGAGATAAAGACAGTTTAATAGGTAAAGCAAGTATGGCCAGCAGGAGCAGGGAAGTGATGGCCCCCTGTACTCGGCAGTGGTGAGGCTGCACCTCAAATACTGTGTCCAGTTTTGGGCCCCTCAGTACAAGAAAGACATTGAGGTGCTGGAGCGTGTCCAGAGAAGGGCAACAAAGCTGGGGAAAGGTCTAGAGAACAAGTCTTATGAGGAGCCACTGAGGGAACTGGGATTGTTTAGTCTGGAGAAGAGGAGGCTGAGGGGAGACCTTATCGCTCTCTACAACTATCTGAAAGGAGGTTGTAGCAAGGTGGGTGTTGGTCTCTTCTCCCAAGTAGATAACAATAGGACAAGAGGAAATGGGCTCAAGCTGCGCCAGGGGAGGTTTAGATTGGATATTAGGAAAAATTTCTTCACGGAAAGGGTAGTCAAGCATTGGAACAGGCTGCCCAGAGAGGTGGTGGAGTCCCCATCCCTGGAAGTGTTCAAAAAACGGGTAGACGTGGCACTTTGGGACATGGTTTAGTGGGCATGGTGGTGTTGGCTTGATGGTTGGACTGATGATCTTAGAGGTCCTTTCCAATCTTAATGATTCCTAGTTTTTACTTTCATTAAAAAACAATCCAGCCACCAGCCAGGAAACATGAAATTGCTACTCTGCCCTTAATTGGTTTAGTGGTGGACTTGGTAGTGTTAGGTTAATGGTTGGACTGGATGATCTTAAAGGTCTTTTCCAACCTAAACAATTCTATGATTCTATGATTCTATTTGATCCCCTTTCATTCCTACATTTCAGCAAAGAAATTCTATCTGTAAAACTTGGGGGGGGGGTATTTAAGATTTATTTATGAAATTTGTTTGCAAGAAATACGTAGCAGCAAAAAAAAAAAATCCCAACTAGCTCCTTGCAGGACTCTAATGGGCGATTCTTGCACTGTTTGATAACTTTGTTGCTGAATTCATTCATTCAGCCTGCTTCTGTGTTTTCCTTTTATGTGTATGTGTGAGTCAGCACAGGCAGGGCGCAGGAACAACCACAAAACCACAGATGAAAAGTAGAGAATAAATTTATTTTTGTTACCTCCCCAACTGGGGGATCCCTGAAGCAGCACCTGGGCAGAGGCACACAAGCGGGGATGCAGGCACTGCTGAGCTCGGTCCATGCTGGAGGATTGCCGACCCTACTGTTTTCGCCTGTTTATCAGGGATTCACGCAGGCATAGTTTACCACTGTGCTTTGATCTTCTCCATAGCAGGGCGGGAATTTCAAGCATGTCTGATAGGGCACCTCTAAGTCTATCACAGGCCTATGTTATCTAAACACACATGTTCTACTTGTCAAGCACACAAGGATAAACAACAATTAGTATGATATATGTGTTTTTCTACACCTCAGCTGCAGGTCACTTGAGCGTGTTTATAATTCTTCTCGGCAATTGTTGTGGTTTAGCCCCAGCCAGCAACTAAGCACTACGCAGCCGCTCGCTCACTCCCCCTACCCCGATGGGATGGGGGAGAGAATTGGAGGAGTAAGAGTGAGAAACACTCCTGGGTTGAGATATGAACAGTTTAATAATTGAAATAAAGTAAAATAGTAATGATAATAATAACAAAATAATAACAAAATAATGATAATGATAATGATAATGATAATGATGATAATAATAATAATAATAATAACAATAATAATAATAATAATAATAATAATATACAAAGCAAGTGATGCACAATGCAATTGCTCACCACCCACCGACCGATACCCAGACAGTTCCCGAGCAGCAATCGCTGCTCCCCGGCCAACCCCCCCCCAGTTTCTATACTGAGCATGACGTCATATGGTATGGAATAGCCCTTTGGTCAGTTTGGATCAACTATTCTGGCTGTGCCCCCTCCCAGTTTCTTGTGCACCTGGCAGAGCATGGGAAACTGAAAAGTCCTTGACTAGTGTAAGCACTACTTAGCAACAACTAAAAACATCAGTGTGTTATCAACATTCTTCTCCTACTAAATCCAAAACAAAGCACTATGCCTGCTACTAGGAAGAAAATTAACTCTATCCCAGCCGAAACCGGGACACCAATCTTCCGTTATTATCCCACAGTGCATTTTATATACAATTCCTGCACTATATTTGAGAATATAAATTCCAGGAGGAGTAAAAATACTACTGAGATATTGAAATATATTGCAGCTTAGTTATAAATTTTGAACTTACCAGTTTGATGTATTTTCTGACATAGTCATTAGTAATCATAGAATCATAGAATCATAGAATTCATAGAATCATAGAATTCATAGAATTCTATGAATTCATAGAATATAATATGAATTCATAGAATTCATAGAATCATAGAATTGGAAAATACCTTTAAGATCATCCAGTCCAACCATTAACCTAACATTTCCAAGTCCACCACTAAACCAATTATGGGTAGAGTACCAATTGTATGCATACTTTTTACATATCAAATGTTTTTTAAAAACAGATTTAAAAGACAAGAGTCTCTTTTCTTCATTTTCAGCTATTAAAAACATTTGAGTTGAAATTTCTCCATTATTTCTGGGAAGGTGTAGAAACATCATTGTTATACAATACCTACAGTAATATAGTAATTAATGTGAACTGAGTTTATGAACAACAATATCTGATTCGAGTGAGTAGCTGAGCATTTCATTTGAACTCCATTTGAAAAAAAAAATGGTTAAATGATCTGTAGACAACAAAATAAGTTATCATTTTTCCACAGGTATTTTAAAAGGAATTAAGTTTTGTGATATCTTTTGATTTTGTTTTTAGATGAAAACTCTATCAGAGATGCTGACATTTTTCCTTCATCTCCCAAAATTGAAAGAGGATCCACCCTGAAACTATTTTGTATACTTGGAAAGTGCTACACACCTCACAGAAATGCAAGCCACATAATCTGGAAATTGAATCATTAATTGATCGCTCAGGAAAATTATAACATTGTGAACGAGGCTGTATCTAGTATAACCATCCATAATTTCACTTACAACACAGTGCATGTGAAATGTTTCATTAAGTACTTAGGCAAGGAACAACATCTGGTTCACAATGAATTTAAATATGGCTGTAAGTAGAAATATGGGACAATGAATTTTAACATTCTTGAATAACTTATTGTAAAAATTTTATTTTTAAAACTACTACTTTTTTTTTAGCTTGTGGTATTGTAAGACATCTGTATTCAAGTATCTTGTTTTTTTCCTGAAATAAAGCATGAAATTGCAGGCATTCCTTATTGACGCTAGTCTATAACCTCTCTGACCCTGACTTTTGACCAGCTGAAGTGAGTGGAGGTTTTCTGTTGAGTTCAGAGGGTAATGGGTCCGTCCCTTTGGTTGTCTTTTGTCTTAGCCTAGCCAACGTCAGCTTTCTCCAGGGAGGATTTTCCCTCTAATCCTCTGTTCCAAAGAAATTATAATTACAGTCTCATCTGGAGAGGGTTACAGGATAGATATGCATACAAATTCTGTAATTTATTGAACAGATTAAGTCCAGATTATACTAACATATGCCTGGGGGTCCCATTCTAGTAAAGAAGCAATAAACACAGAGAAATACATCTCCGGAATAAAAAACAGCAGAAGGTATTGCCTGTCTGCTAGTGTTCCATAAGATGTCAATAAAAGGAAGATATTTTGAGTGTTATATTAGGTGGGAGAGAAAAGTATTATTTTGGAGAGAGGGCTTTTTCAACCAGTTTATTTCAGTGGGAGCCGTGCTCTTCCTTTCAACTCCAATTTCTTCTAGCAAGTAAAGAAGTCTGGCTCTAACACAGATGTCTTTGAGGGTGTTAAATTTTTATGGATGACTTCAGACTATAAAGATTGGAGAGGATTGTTTCCTTTGTGCTATCTTGCTTATAAGATAAAGAGCTGGAGCTGAACTCCAGATAAAGTGGCTGGAGCTGAACTTGGCAAGGGATGCCAAGAATAATAAGAAGGACTTCTATAGGTATGTCAGCCAGAAAAAGAAGGTCAAAGAAAGTGTATCCCCCCGATGAGCACAACTGTTAAACTGGTAACAACAGACGAGGAGAAGGCTGAGGTACTCAACAACTTCTTTGCCTCGGTCTTCACTAGCAATCTCCCTTCCCACACCTCGCAAGTGGATGGACATCAAAGCAAGGACTGGGGGAGCAAAGTCCCTCCCACTATAAGAGAAGATCAGGTTCAAGACCACCTGAGGAACCTGCACATACATAAGTCTATGGGACCTGATGAGATGCATCCCAGAGTCCTGAGGGAATTGGCTGATGTAGTTCCCAAGCCACTCTCCATGATATCTGAAGTCATGGCAGTCAGGTGAAGTCCCTGGTGACTGGAAAAAGGGAAACATTTCACCCATTTTTAAAAAAGGTAGAAAAGAGGACCCCAGGAACTACCGACCTGTCAGCCTCACCTCCATGCCTGGGAAGATCATGGAACAGATCCTCCTAGGCACATGGAGGACAGGGAGGTGATTCAAGACAGCCAGCACAGATTCACCAAGGGCAAGTCCTGCCTGACCAACCTAGTGGCCTTCTATGATGTATTGACTATATCAGTGGACAAGGGAAAAGCAATGGATGTCATCTACTTGGATTTCTGTAAAGCATTCGACACAGTCCCCCACAACATCCTTCTCTCTAAATTGGAGAGAGATGGGTTTGATGGGTGGACTGTTCGATGGATAAGGAATTGGCTGGATGGTCGCATCCAGAGGGTCGTGGTCAATGGCTCGATGTCCACATGGAGACCGGTGACAAGTGGGGTCCCTCAGGGGTCCATATTGGGACCAGTACTGTTTAATATCTTCATCAATGACATAGACAGTAGGATCGAGTGCACCCTCAGCAAATTTGCAGATGACACCAAGCTGAGTTGTGTGGTTGACACGCCTGAGGGATGGGATGTCATCCAGAGGGACCTGGACAAGCTGGAGAGGTGGGCCTGTGTGAACCTCATGAGGTTCAACAAGGCCAAGTGCAAGGTCCTGCACCTGGGACGGGACAACCCCCGATATCAGTACAGGTTGGGGGATGAAGGGATTGAGAGCAGCCCTGCGGAGAAGGACTTGGGGGTACTGGTAGATGAAAAGCTGGACATGAGCCAACAATGTGCGCTTGCAGCCCAGAAGGCCAGTGGTAACCTGGGCTGCATCAAAAGAAGCGTGGCCAGCAGGTCGAGGGAGGTGATTCTGCCCCTCTACTCTGCTCTGGTGAGACCCCACCTGGAGTACTGCATTCAGCTCTGGAGCCCTCAGCACAAGAAGGACATGGACCTGTTGGAGCGGGTCCAGAGGAGGGCCACCAAAATGATCCGAGGGCTGGAGCACCTCTCCTATGAGGCCAGGCTGAGAGAGTTGGGGTTGTTCAGCCTGGAGAAGAGAAAACTGCGAGGAGACCTTACTGCAGCCTTTCAATACTTAAAGGGGGCTTATAAGAAAGATGGGGACAGACTTTTTAGCAGGGCCTGTAGCAATAGGACAAGGGTTAACAGTTTTAAACTGAAGGAGGGTAGATTCAAACTAGAAATAAGTAAGAATTTTTTTACAATAGGGTGGTGAGACACTGGAACAGGTTGCCCAGAGAGGTAGTGGAGGCCCCATCCCTAGAAACATTCAAGGTCAGGTTGGATGGGGCTCTGAGCAACCTGATCTAGCTAAAGCTGTCCTTGCTCACTGCAGGGGGGTTGGGCTAGATGACCTCTAAAGGTCCCTTCCAACCCAAACTATTCTATGATTCTGTGATAAAGAGAGTCCAGAATTGGTGATCTCTTCTAGGTCATATAGATATGTTTCCCAGGAAGTTGTGTTCTGCACTCTGAGGTCATGGAGGCTCCTCAGATTAGCAATTTTAATAGGGTATGTGGTTAGACATTCTGGGAAGGAACCAAGAGGAGTTTTATCTTTCAGAGAATGCCCTTTCCTGAACTTTCATGCTGTTGCCTTGTTTTCTTCTTACTGTCTGGACTGGCCTTTTGGCTACAGGCTGCAGGGTGTATACTTAGAGATTCAGGCCAATGTATATAGTGGTTTGATATAAAATAGTTAATGAGTTACTGCAAAAATACCTTCAGGCCCACTTAGTTAAGTATTACTGAGAAGTAGTTGGAGAAGATCTCCCTGTCTCCCCAGGGGAAGAAAGAGTGGCTTTGATATTGGTTCAAAATAAAAATTCAATTAGTAAATTCAATTAATTTAGAATTGGTAACAGTTGAAAAAAGTTACAATCTTTTACCTTTTTAGTACTCTCTATAAAGGAAATGAGCATTTTCAACCCAATATTCAGTAGACAAATGTTTACATCAGAATTGATATTCACTTGTTTCCTTGAAGCAACATTACTAATTAGATCAAAAGCTGAGTGAGCCTAAGTACAAATGTAATCTTTTAGGATATTTTACTGCCAAGTCAGAATGAATGCACTTTGTGGGAGTGTTACCCAAAAACTTTCTGTGTTACTAACTATCCTCATTTTGAAGGGGGAAAAAAAGATTATTTCCTCCTCTACTTTAAACAATTCACATTTAAAGCCATTAAAGCCCCTGTTATTCTGTATGACACCAGTAGGGTTTAACCTAGTGACCTTTGGAGTCATAATGTTTCAGTGAAAGAGTCAAGAGTTAGTTGTCCTTTTTGGATTTCTCACATCTGGGGATTTGTATTTACAAATACAAATTATGTAGTCTCATGCTTTTTAGTGTTTTTGTGACCCCATTATAGGAGCATAAATATTTGATTCTTTCAATTTCCATTAAATTTTAAATATTGTTTAGGAGCTTACTTTTTCATAAGTTACAGTGAAAATGGTGAAATCAGTGTTGTTCCAAGGCAGATCTCAGATACAATATTGAAGGTGATAGCACAGATTTTGTCCCAAATATACTTGTCAATCTATTCTTCATAATAGTGCTGCTTGTAATGCTCTTTTTCTGCCTAATCAAGATTCTAGGTAATATGTTTTCTAAAATGTCTAAAATATTCTTGAGAACTGGAAGGAATTCAGATTCCAAAGGAGACATTTTCTTATTGTAAGTTATGTTAGTGTATTGTATCTTTTTTATTTAAATGGTAGGTCAGGAAAACATCTTTAGTTTTATCTCCATTTTAGGCTTGACATTTTAGGCTTCCACCTTCATTAGGTGGAACTTTCTTAATCCTTCTGGTGTTTCTACATTTTATAACTTAGCTGAGTTTGTGAAACCATAAACCATCACAGCTATTGAAAATAAGTTTTGATATTTGTACCAGTACAAATTCTTCTTTAACCACATAGTGAATTGGATTGCAGAACTATTTCCAGTAAAATTTAACCATTAATTTTAATCCAGATCAACTTCCCAGCTGAGTTTACCATACGACTACAAAAGCCCTGGTACAAGGGGGCAGAGAGATGTGGATGGAAACAAACAGCTATGCATGTTAGGGAAGGTAGGACTGCTTCTTTTCGCAGCAGTGCAGGCTTATGCTGGCTTAAAAATGTTCATGAAATACCAGCCTCAAACTGTTTTTTGTTACACGAATGATCTGCTTGCTTACTGCATGATATGAAATATATGAGTTTTTATTTGTTGAAGAATTTCTGTGTGAGTAGGTAAAATGAAACAAATGTTGTTAGTTTTGCATCCCACATTACTTATGAAAGTATATGCTGTAAAGATAGCATATTATCAGTGTGTTCTTTCAGGAAAATTTGTCAAATTTCTATTACCTTGTAATAGCTGGGCAATGGTGCAATTTGGCTTTTCTTTTTTTCTATATTTAAAAGGTGCATAAAAGCTTGTTATCACATAGTTCCATGTGGCCTGTGTTACTAGCTATATCTATCTATCAATTTTTAAAGGACGTCTTGTGTGGAGTTACATGATTTCACTACTCTTTGAGATTTTAATCTAAAATAATAATAATCTGTGGATCCCCCCTTAAGGCATTTTTACTCTTCATTACTGCCCCTGGAAAGTTGTCTTACTAATTGCAATTAAAACTAATTGAGTCTGTGCAGGCTATTTATATGCATTTGCAGGAGCAGTGCAATTAGGAACCAGTATTTGTTTGCACAGAAGTATCTTCTAAGGAGATGTTCACTGGTAGAAATATCCTGCAACCTCAGAAACATATAACTAATAATTAAATCCTAACCCAACAATCAGTTTGAGTTACTCTAAGAAAATCCTCTAATTTCTAACTCCTTTTATTTTTGTCTTGTTTTTTAGGATGAGAGAACAAAGTGTGATGATTCCAAATACAGTAGGCTCCACCTGCCAAAGCAAAACTGAGTCATGTTCATTTTATTACCCAAATACTCCATATAGTGGTTCTTTTTGTTTTCAGGTGAAAGCTGAAAATGTTTTGAGTGAAACCTCATCAGATTGTGTTCCTATAGCTATGGAAAAAATAGGTAATTAAAACAAAGAGTTAAAGAAAGATAAATCAGTATATGTTGAGCTGACTGCACCCTCCCCAATTCTTTTTCCCTCCCTATAGCATACAGTTTAGAGAACTCTGAAACAAATTGTGTAATCAAAGTTAGTTTACATAGAAAAAAATAATGAAAAATAATCTTTTCAATATAATAGTTTTGAAATTGTTATGTGAGTTTCATTTGGTTTTAAATTGGTTTTAGTTTTGAAGTGATATATAATTTTAATTGTTAGTTAAAATTATGAAGTCTCTGAAATTAAATTCATTTAGGGTTTAATAAAGTGTTTCATCCTTCCCAATTTTTTTTTTCATCAAAATTTAGATGCTTCCAATTTAGTTGAAGCAAGTTTCTTGTTATATTTTAATTGATTGCCTTTCCATGTAAAATTCTTTGAAGTGGTTGGTGGTACAGGCAGCGATTTTCAGTAATTTCTTAGTCTTACCTAGATGTAGTGAAAAATGATAGTGTGTTGTATTCATAATATGGAACATCTAAGTACAACAATTTTTTTGTATTTTTGCTGCAGCACTCTTGTCAGCTCTCTAGCTGTATGCTCCTTTATTCCCTGTGTTCAAGCCTGCTGTGGCTCCTCATTACTTTCCACATCCTCTATACCAGCCACCTCTTTTCTCAGTCTTTTCTCTTTTTCTACTCCATTCTTTTCCCAGCATCTCCTTCACACTCCTCTCACCCTCATCCTTTTCAACTGAATTCTTTCCTCATCTGCAGTTAGGACTTGACTTTAGCCTTCCAGCTCTACTTTTCTTTTCCCTGCTGTTGTCTCTGAGAAGAGACTCTGGTAGAATTCTTCAGCACTGATACAGATGAAAGAAATATGCACATCTGTTTGAGAGCAGGTTTGTCAGCATTAAATTAGTTATGTGTGCAGTCTCTCTTATAGAAAACTTTCCATATGTAGAGTTATGTCTGTAAAATACTCTTCATGTGAATACTCTGATAGGACATACGTTATTGGGATAATAATTAAACTTCTTGGAACGCATGTAGATGGAGAAATTCTGAACTTTCATAGAAGCCTTTTCCCCTGTTAATACTTTTGTTTCTCCATTCTAGAGAAATTTGAAGCTCCTGAAATACTTTCAGTAAAAAAAATTGCTGGTATAAAGTAGTTGCTTACAGTAACCTGGAAAATGTCTGAGAAGATTATCCCTTCACAAGATTTCATTTGCCAGGTTCAATACAGAAACTTGTATTCAAACTCTTTGGTAAGCTACATAAGTTTTCTTCTGAATGTTAGTTTGTGACTAATTTAGCATTTAGTCTTTTCTTTCTTTCAGATGGCCTATTCCAATGCTCCTTGGTATGGAAGTGATTCTATTTGCAGTCTTACTGTTTCCTTGTCCAAATTTAAGAATGAGTCAGGTTTCAGGTTGCTTGGCTTTTTTTTTTTTTTTTTTTAAGTTCATTAAACTGGGATGTCTGCCTTGACCTTACTATTTTATACATTAAATGTTTAATTCTGGGAGACAAGAAGAATTCTTCAGGGTAACTAATAGTAGTCCTCAGAGCTTTAAAGAAGTTCCTGATACTAAAGCTGTTTCTAATTATCATCCTCCTTACATTCTCATGGCAAGCATCTTTACTGTAGATATGACATATTAGTTGTTGGATTCAGGATATACTATCCTGGATGATCTGATGGGCAGGATGGTTCAGGTACACCCTGGATATTAGAAACTGAACTAATATTTATTTAAAAGATCCATTCAAGATGTTCATCCCTTTGAAGTCAAGACACTGGTGTCCTTGTGATGATTACATGCATATGGGATACTTCCCAAATGTTGAAAACGTTCATGTTTTTGCCAAGTTACAGCATTATTGTGTCTATTTGTCAGCCCCTGCATAAGAAATCACCTGTTTACTTTTTCACTATCAAATACAGTCTACATCCATTTTCCTCCTCAGGACTTCTATCTGCATTTTTCTACAGACATTCTAGAGAAAAAATAGTAGCCATGATCAGTAAAAACAAAAATCCAGTGTGTTTAGTTCTGTAGGATCTTAGGCAGGCATGATTCATAGTTTTGTCTGTAGCCAGTGCAACGGCAATGGCCAACAAAGACAGCCTCAAATAATCAGTTAGATATAGGAGCTGTTTTTCTGTCTGTCAGCACAAATATGTAAAAAAAAAAAAAAAGTGTTTGAGCAAATGACAGATATTTTCTTGACCTTTTAAGCCTTCCTACCAAAACAATCTAAATAGTTTGCTGTGGACTGTTTTTACTGAGTGTAAAACAGATGACCTATTTTTCTACTTGCATGTACTAAGTTTCTAATTATAATTAAATATTGTTCACAGCCTTTTGGCAAGTAACTAGAAGCTAGTCTGGGGTGTCTGCAATTCTATGTCAGGTTCTGCAGAAGACTGATAATAGTTTTGAAGCCCTTTTTATTGCAGGTTGGCTAAGGTGTCTATCACCTAGCAGTGTTTTGTAGATCCCTGAATTCATTCTCATAGAAGCAGTTTTCTATTTTTGAAAATGAGTTTCTTCAGATCAGAATGGACTAAAATTTTCAGAGGTTAGAGGTTGTTTCATTAGGCAGTGCACTTCCCATCCTGGTGTTTAAAGGAGAGGGTGTCTGCATTTTGCATTGTTATAGTTTGATTCACTTCTCATTGGAAGGTTCAACTGGTAGAAGACAAGAATTTCTTCACAGGTTTTTGGCCCTGTTGTTGTAAACTTACATGACATTACTACTTCAGTTTGGCTCCCAAGAGGGAATCTCCCTTATTCTAAAACTTACCTTTGCTGACCTTGTTAGAATTTAGCTAGCTCGAACATTTATTTTAGCATCTTTCTGTTTTAGTCATCTGAAATTTGAGAGGAAGAAGAGTTGTTAATTATTCATTAATTTTTGCAATTTGAAGAAGACATTAATGTTGGTGTAGTGATTACATCAATCCTTCTCTACACAAACACTTAAATCTTTCTATAGTTCCTGTTGTTTGCTTCTACTTCTTGTTGTCAATCCAGTTGAGTTGATGCATCAACTCCAATTGCTGCTTTTCATATTTCTTTTCACCTTTTGTTTTGGAACAACAATCTAGTTTCTGACTTCCAGCAGTGAGATTTGAGTGGGCTCCTTTTAAGATGAGGAAATTACTCACCTTGTCATTACTTTTCCAAGAAGATATTGCATCAGTTATTTCTCATACACTTGTCTTCCTTCACTGCTTAAATGCTCCATCTTTTTTTCTTTTTTCTTCTTGGTACCAGAATTTTCTGTGTTTTCATTTGAATCATATGCTGATGATTTTTGGGATAGCCTACAGCTGCATTGTTACATGGCTAAGAGCTAGAAAACCCTGTATCTCAAAAAATAAAAACAAGTACCCAGCTGGCTCACAGGCTGCAGGTGATCACTGCTTCCCCAGGGATGCTTCTGCTGTGAAGTGGAGCTGTATCCAGGGCATTATGGTGATATTTGCTTTAGCAATACTCAGTTGCTTCCCACCACTGGGACCTGCAATCATCCAGCACCTCCTGAGCTGCACACAGTTCAAGTCACAGGTCAGTAAGTACAGACCTAGTTTAGGCTTGAGTTTTTCAAACCCTGGAGTTTTACAGGAAGAATGAAGATACTACACAGAAAAATGAAATACAAAACAAGTAATTTTGAGTTTCAGAGAAGTGAAGTGAGAAACATGAAAACTGCATCCGCTTTTTTTTTTTAAAAACTGAGTCATGTATCTGCATGCAATTTTATAGCAAATAATTTTTGTTCATGTATCTACTTTCAGGAAGTTGTCACTGTCCTGCTGACTTCTGCAGAAAAAATAGCATCATGTAATCTCATGGATCTGTGGAACTCCACAGAATATTCATTTGCCATTCGGTATACCAGTGTTGTATCAAAATTCTGGAGTGAACAGAGTAGAGAGAAAACAACAAGCATGGAAGAGAAAGGTAGGCTAACTATTTAGTATGTTTTTCTTTGGGTATACTTTGGGGCATTAGGATCTAATAATGGAAAACTGTATTTTCAGCATATTATTAATCTATTGGATTTAGAATTCTGTTGTTTAAACAGAGCAAATGTGTATTTTTTTTCAATATAGAAGAGGGGAAACTAAAAGACAAGAGCAAGGAGTGGAGGAGATTTGAAAGGGGATACAAACAACATAGGGCTAAGGAAGAAAATGGGTGAATAGACAGACAGGAAGAGAGAAAAAATTAAGAGAGTGAATGGAGAATGAACTAAGTAGGACAGTAGCAGAAATGTAGTGTAGCAAGTATGTCCAATAAAATGAATTATAAGTAGAGAAATTAAATTGCCAGTTATAAAACAAGACTAGAAAATCTCCTCTAGAACTTAACAAAAGAAAGCAGAGGGAAACATATGGAAAGAACAGGAAAAAATGGCTTGAGAAGGTACATAGGTTTAGAGGAAACTATTTAATGACTAGAATACAAAAAATAATTGAGGAGTAAATGACTAGAACATTGATAAATTTGAAAATATTATAAAGTATTCATACACACACATTTATATGTGGAAACTGTTTCTCAGCTCCTCTTTCTAGTACTCTTTAACCCAAAATGAGTCAAGATATTAGTCTATTGTATATTCTTAAAACAAATTTTAAAAAAAAATTGGTATTTTATACAATGTTGTCAATGTACATAGCACATTCATGTAAGAAGATAGTATCTTGCCTCTTAGAATTCCATAAACTAAATAAAATGCCTTTGGTAAAATACAGCAGTTAACAAAAAGATTAATGAATGCTTCTTGAGTATTATGCAGTGCCTGAAATCTGAACAAAAGAGAATTATTTTGAGGAGAGGGAAGTCGCTAGCTGCATAAAAAGAGAGAAGCTGTACTAATTAGGGAAAAAAGGCACAACATTACACAAGGGAAAACTTTTTAATAAGTTGCTCTCAGACTGTATTTTTGAAACCTTTTGATTGTTTTTACCATACTACACTATCTTTTTAATATAACAACAAATTTCAAGATATTTTTGTGTCTTTAAATAGCTCCTTCAGAAAAAGTGGATTTGTGGAGGGTAGTTGAATCTTCACACTCAGCTGGAAGTAGATCTGTACATCTTATGTGGAAGGTATATACTCTTTATGTGAATTGATAATCATATTGGTATCCTGCAGCTGATATTGCATAGGAGCATTTTAGTGTTGTAGGACATATAACTGCTAGGGGGTTTTGCTGTCATCAGAAAAATCCTCACTGAACTAAAGCAGAATTGAAAAGGCTTTTGTTTACTGAATGGTAGATGAATAGAGCTTTGTAATCAGTGCAGAAGGGAAGGGTTTAATTGTGCTCAGATCACTGGAAAATCTGACTGAAAATCCTTACAACTGCTTTTAAATAATACAGCTTACCAAAGCTGTATTTAAATTCACTATAATCTTCTAGTAGAGTAACCAGAGGATTTTTGTGTTTCAAATCTCAGTATTTGACTTTTGAACCTTTCCTTCAATTAAATTATTGCAGCTGACTGTCTTGAAGATGGGACTGAAAAAAGTACCTTGCTTTTCTAAATATAGTATGATCATTTTGTAATTTGAGCTGGACTCTTTAATACAGTATATACTTTTGATTATACAAATACCACTGTGAAACACTACTGCATATTTTTTTAATAGCTATTAAACAACTTTGCACCTTCTGGGAGAATTCTAGGCTACAAAATACAGTATTTTCCAGAAAACAATGCTGCACTTAAAATGAAAAACATCACTACCAATAAGAAAATTATTTTACTTTTCAATGAAGAGGCGTATATAATATCTATTGCTGCCTATAACTCTGCTGAAAATTCTCCTGAAGCTATTTTGAGGATTCCATCCACTGATGGAAAAAGTAAGATTTCTCAATATTATGATAGATTTTTCTCATTACAAACAAATGATCTTCCTGATATCTGTTTAAGTTCTGTTATAGTGGAAACAAAATTGTGCTATGGACTTTTGTCGTAGAACTATATATTTAGAACTGTATTATGTACAAAGCTGTGTAGTCCATTACTTTTTACTAGAACAATATTATCTCCCTGGTTGTATTTTGCCATCATGTTTTTGTTATAGAAGATTATTGTTGGGGGTTTTGTTTTAACATATCATTGTTAAAATATCAGCATTTTCTGATGTCTTATTAGAATTTCTAATTTATTACTTTCTGAGGGCTTTTTGGTTTTGTTTTTTTAACCCTGGACCTCCCAAATAAATTTACAGAGTCCCACCCAATTCTGTCTCATCCCTCTACTAGGTCATAAAATTGAATGCCACAGGGCATTATTGCAGTGCATTTAATAACATCATTCAAAGAAAGATGTGTTTAATAGAAGTCCCTAAGATGTGTCAATGGAAGCAGAGAGAGAGAGAGAAAAACACTGTGTTTATTTTCGTTTCATATGCATTCTCAAAGTACCCCATTCTGCCCACTGCCAGGGACAGGAAGCTGGTCTGCTCTAGCACAGTAGTTATGTTCTTTGGCTCTTATGTTTACTTCTGATATCTCTCTCAGCCTTGTATTGCAACATCCTGCTGCCTACCCATGGTACAGAAGAGTGATTGCATTTGACACACTTGAATAATTTCTCTTGCATCAGTTGTTCATGAACTAAGTACAAGTGGCCCTCTGGAATTGCTCAATTAAATTCCAGTCTAATCAGAAAATTGGATATGTAGACATGATGTCATCTTGTCCTGGAGGTTGCTGACTACCTCTCTATCCACTTCTGTATCCCACAATAAATCTTTTTTCTGATTTTTTTCCATGCTGTGACATGCTTTTTTTTTTCCCCTCTACTTCACTAGGTGTTTTTTCTCTCTGTTTTACCAGGTTGGGTTTTCACTCAGGCTTCCATTACCTCTGTTCTGCAGGTTGATGGTTCGCTTTTGCTTCACTGTCATTCATGGACTTGCTGACTTGATATACTGTTTTCCTAGTATCTTTGATGTCCCAATCAAAACTTGCTTATCTGCACTACCTGTAAAATTGGTAGTAAATTGGTTTGTAAAATTTTGCAAACTGTAAAATTTGGATCCTAAAAGAGAGACTGGTCTTTGCTTCTGTGTGTGTAAATCTCAAGTATCTTCTTTTCAATTTTTTTTTGTCCCCCTCCCTGCTTTTTATTGTTACAATTCTTATAAGCTTAATTTTAAGGTATTTTGAGTACATGCATGTTAATGTAGGTATAAAGTAACCTTTTTTTATAACCTCAACTAAGTGTCATACTCTTCTAAAGATGTCATCCCACCTTGCTCCAATTTAATTGTTTTCTTGCTACAGTTTTCATGAAGATAGAATTGCTGAAATTTTTTGTTAAATTTTTAGCTTCTCAGATTATTGAAACAGTGAGGGCCTTCACAAACCTCCTCCCCCTCCTTCTTCACTGACCTTGGTGTCTGCATAGTTGTTTCTCTCACATATTCTCACTCCTCTCTTCCGGCTGCTGTTCCGCAGCAGTTTTCCCCCCTTCTTAAATATGTTATCACAGATGTGCTACCACTGTCACTGATTGGCTCAGCCTTGGCCAGTGGCGGATCCATCTTGGAGCCGCCTGGCATTGGCTCTGTCAGGCATGGGGGAAGCTTCTGGCATCTTCTCACAGAAGCCACCCCTGTAGCCCCCCCCCACTACCAAAACCTTGCCACGCAAACCTAATACAGCTTGGTATAGCTTTCCTGCTCTGGAGGCTGGTAGCATAACTTTTTGAGCATATTCTTAATCTCCTACCTCAGGAGCAGTATCCATACAAAGTGTCAGTATGGTCCTATTTATTCAGAACTTCTCTAGCCTAAATATCAGCAGAATCTGTGTTTCAGTGTCCTAAGTTTGTTCTTCCTGTATAGTTTATAAAGAATGCTGTTGGATCATTCAATGCTTCAGAAATGATTCTTTTTCCTCCTTTGTTTTAGACATCACTGTTAGCAGACACCTAACATCATCTTTTTTTTAAAAAGATCTCAAACTTACAAATCTTGTTGTGTCTTCAGTTGCTTCTGGATATCCAGTTCAGAGCCAGGGCAAGAGTATTCTTGGTAATTTTTAAAGTAGAAAGAGGAAGGTGATGATTTCTGTCAGATTCAGTCCTGTACATGCAAAGTTTCCTGACATGTTGGTTTCTGAGTAATTTAATGCCGACTGCTTTGTGCGGGGTCATCCTCATGTTATGGAGCCATATGTTCTCCATATTACGTAGTAAAGCTTCTAATGTAAAGCAGACTGTGTCCATTTTAGGGCTTCAGATTAGTTTCTTTAGGAAATTAGTTTTAAATAGCAACTCAAGGGAGTTAATTTTAAACGGAAAAACCCTACTGTACTGATGTTTTTTGAGGCTTCTCTGACGTCACATCTTTTTGATAAGAATCGAACTTTGAGTTTGTGCCAAGGTGACTTCACTGATGGTCTTTTAACTCTAGAAATTCACTTTTCCCACCTTGATTTAAGAGAAACTCGATTTGTTTAATCTCAAGGCATATTGCAGCATATCTGTTTCCTGAGTGTTTCTTGACTGAACTGAATGATGACATGAGTTGGCTTTGACTTTATGCATTTAATTTCATAATATGAAAATATTTAAATACAGGTTTTTACAGTTTCAAATACTGTTTGTAGACATAGAATGTTATGATATATGCCCTGCTTAAAATAATTAAAAAGTAAAACATATTATACTAATTCCAGTAATGGAGAAGGTATTGCAAATGTTGAGTTCTATTCAGAAAAGCATTTTGAAACTTGGAAAAAAATTTCTGTTGATTTTTGCTTTCCTATGACTTTATTGGGGTGATATCCCAGTGCTGATAGGTTGCATCCTTTTGGATGATCAGTGTTTAACTGCATGTACTAGAAATATAGTTAAATTTCATGAGCTGCAGAAACTATTTTAAGTTCTTAAAATAGTTGGCTCAGAAATTAAGTTCTTAATTTCTGAGCCTAGGTTCCACAGCTTGTGGAAATAAAGTTCTCAAAATATACTATAGGAGATCATAATTTGCCTATCTTAAATATTAGCAAAAAATGTGTATTTATTTTTAAAAGTAAATACATAATGGTCGGGTTTTTTATTTGTTTTTTTTTCCCCCTAAACTGCTAAGTAGATAGAACTTAGTAGAACTTAGTAGAACTTAGTAGATAGAACACTTAAATTGCCAATGTTTATCTCAAAGGACTGATAGGGTCACTTTGTATTTCAAGTTGTCTTTAAAATACTCTGTGATTTATCATTGTAAAAGATGCTAAATGAGTGTACCATTCCCTGATATAACACTATTTTGTGTGTGTATTGACATAAATCTTCTCCTAAAAAGATGAAATGGTGAACTCTGATGTTCTGCAATACAGACTGAAGTCCTTACAGGCTAATATGCAATATGCTATCTATATCATGGCAAGCAATGAAGCTGGTGGAACCAGTGGAGAGCCAAAAACCTTCAAGACTTTGAAACTCAGTAAGTAATATTCCAGGTTAGTTATTACTATTTTAAAAACAGGCTTGGGAGTAAGAAATACAGGACATTTATGTTTAGGCATTTGTTAATTTTTTTTTTTTAAATGAGTGTTAAACAATACAAGGAAAACGTACCAACACTAGCTGAATTTAACTCAATATCACTGATCATCTCTACAGACTAAAACCTCAGGATTAGAAGTCAAAACCCAAAATTTTATTTTGCTATCAATAAAGCTGTGGAATACTATGGATGTTTGTGGGAGCAACACTTTGTATGCTGTCAGTTATGGGATGGGGTGCCTAACATTTTATTAAAAAGCAGACATTTCCATCTGAGATACCAGATTTAGAATAGCCGTGCATTGTGTTGCATCCCTTCTGCTATATAAGCTTAACTAATAAATGGGTACACAAGTTGTGGCCAGTGGGGGGGAAATAACTTTTCCTATTTCTTACTATTTATTTTAGTCAGATTTTACCAAGGAGGTTGGTATGAAGGTTACAGGCCAGAAGTTCAGACACTTCCTCATTTCTACTTCTGGAAGAATGTTTTCAATAGATATATAAATTGTCAGAGTGGTGGCCAAACTGAAATATAAAAAAAGTATATGAGCTATCCTTAAACTTGTCATGGCAGTTGAAGCTAATTTATTTTTTTGCCTGTAAATTCATCTGCTAGTTTGCTACTCAAATGCAAGGTAAGTGAGGTCTGGTCTCTATTGCTGTCAGTACCTACCTCTGGTAGGTACTTAGAAGGTAGTTCAGAAATCTGTGCACTATGTTTCAGTCAGAGTAACTGTATTTACAGTTACCAAACAAAAACCCCGACCATTATGTATTTACTTTTAAAAATAAATACACATTTTTTGCTAATATTTAAGATAGTCAAATTATGATCTCCTATATTTACAGCAGTCACCGAGGCGAAGGGCTCCGGAGCGGACGTTCGTGCTGGGGCACCCTTGCTAAGGCGGCAAAAAGCAGGGCGAGAGCGAGCAGCCCAGCCCCCCGCCTAGAGCGGGGAAGAGCGAGCTGCTGACGTGCAGCAGCTCTGACGCAGCGTGAGCGGGGCCAGAAGTGACAGTGGCCAAACCCCCCACCTCTAAAAGCAGCCCCCAGGGAGCGCGAGCGACCAGGACGGGCAAACAGGGCGTGGCGCGTCAGAAGGGTGTGGCAGTTCGTGTGGGCAGGGCGTGCAGGGAAGGCCGAGTGCCCCCGCTCCTAGTTCCAAAGGGAAACTTAGGCAGTGGTCATCGTCCTCCCAGGAAAATACCTGGCAGCTATGGTTACCACCCGCCCGAAAGCCTCTGCCAGAAGGAATGCGGCGACCCAGACAGAGGTCCCGCACAAACATGCAGCTGTCCAGGTCGCCAGCTGCAGGGAGTGCCTGAGCCTGTCGCTTGTACCGCAGGACAGTGGAGACGGCAAATGTCTTTGCTGTGACCAGGTAGATGATCTCCTCAGCCTGGTGGCAGAGCTGAAGGAGGAGGTGGAAAGGCTGAGGAGTATCAGGGAGTGTGAGAGGGAAATAGACTGGTGGAGCCACACCCTACTATCCCTGGGGCAAAGGCAGCAGATGGGGGCCCCACAAGGAGTGGAGGATCCCCTACCCTCTTGCCGGCAAGCAGAAGGAGGGGATCCAAGAGATGGGGGGGAATGGAAACAGGTCCCTGCCCGGGGAGGCAGGCGAATCCCCTCCCGGCCTCCCTCACCTTCCCAGTTGCCCTTACATAACAGATACGGGGCTCTGGAAGTTGAGGGCCAGGCAAGCAGGGAGGGAGGTGAAGGCGAAGGTCCAGCCAGGGGGTGCCAAGGGCCAGTCAGTCAACCCCACAGATTACGACTGCCCCTGTTAAGAAAAAAAGCAGGGTAATTGTGGTGGGGGATTCCCTCCTGCGGGGAACTGAGGGCCCAATCTGCCGTCCGGACCCATCCCACAGGGAAGTCTGCTGCCTCCCTGGGGCCCGGGTTAGGGACATTACTAGGAAACTCCCCGACCTCGTGAGGCCCTCCGATTATTACCCGTTGCTGGTTGTACAGGATGGCAGTGATGAGATTACAGAGAGAAGTCCTAAAGCAATGAAGAGGGACTTCAGGGCACTGGGGCGATTAGTCGCAGGATCGGGAGCACAGGTAGTGTTTTCCTCAATTCCGGTCAGTGGCAGTTAAGAGTGCTGAAAGGAATGGGAAAACTCACCTGATTAACAGGTGGCTCAGAGGCTGGTGCCATCAGTGGAATTTTGGGTTTTTCGATCATGGGGAGGTTTACACGGCACCGGGCCTGCTGGTGGCTGATGGAGATCAGCTGTCTCCAAAGGGGAAAAGGATTCTCGCCCATGAGTTGGCAGGACTCATTGGGAGGGCTTTAAACTAGGTTTGAAGGGGGGAGGGGATATAAATGGGCCCGCTAGTGAGGAGCCCAGGGGCGGCATGGCAACGCTGGGGGCAAAATCGATAGCCCGGCTCAAGTGCATCTACACCAATGCACATAGCATGGGCAACAAACAGGAGGAGCTGGAAGCCCTTGTGCAGCAGGATGGCTATGACATAGTCGCCATCACAGAAACGTGGTGGGATGACTCTCATGACTGGAGTGCTGCATTGGATGGCTATAAGCTCTTCAGAAGGGATAGGCAGGGAAGGAGAGGCGGTGGGGTGGCTCTGTATGTTAGGGAGTGTTTTGACTGTATAGAGCTCGACAGTGGTGATGTTAAGGTCGAGTGCTTATGGGTAAGGATGAGGGGGAAGGCCAGCAAGGCGGATGTCCTGTTGGGAGTCTGCTATAGACCACCCAACCAGGATGCAGAGATAGATGAAGCGTTCTACAAGCGGCTGGCAGAACTCTCGCAATCGCCAGCCCTTGTTCTCGTGAGGGGCTTCAACTTGCCGGACATCTGCTGGAAATACAACACAGCAGAGAGGCAACAGTCTCGGAAGTTCCTAGAGTGTGTGGAAGATAACTTCCTGATGCAGCTGGTAAGCGAGCCTACCAGGGGAGGTGCCTCGCTTGACCTGCTGTTTACTAACAGAGAAGGGATTGTGGGAGATGTCGTGGTCGGAGGCTGTTTTGGGCTTAGCAACCACGATATGATAGAGTTCTCTATTCTGGGCGATGTAAAGAGGAGGGGCAGCAAAACTGTTACCATGGACTTCCGGAGGGCAGACTTTGGCCTGTTCAGGACCCTGGTTGGGAAAGTCCCATGGCAGGCAGTCCTGAAAGGCAAAGGGGTCCAGGAAGGCTGGGCCTTCTTCAAGAAGGAAGTCTTAAGGGCGCAGGAGCAGGCTGTCCCCGTGTGCCGTAAGACCAACCGGTGGGGAAAACGACCGGCCTGGCTGAATAGGGAGCTTTTGCGGGGACTCAGGGAAAAAAGGAGAGTCTACCGCCTTTGGCAGAAGGGGCGGGCAACTCAGGAAGAGTACAGGGATCTTGTTAGGTCCTGCAGGGAGGAAATTAGAAAAGCAAAAGCCCAGCAAGAACTCAATCTGGCCACTGTTGTAAAAGATAATAAAAAATGTTTTTATAAGTACATCAGCAATAAAAGGAGAGCCAAGGAGGATCTTCATCCTTTGCTGGATGTGGCGGGGAACATTGTCACTAAGGACAAGGAAAAGGCTGAGGTACTTAACGCCTTCTTTGCCTCTGTGTTTAACAGCCAGACCGGTCATCCCCAGGGTACTCAGCCCCCTGAGCTAGAGGATAGGGATGGGGACCAGAATGGAGCCCTCATAGTCCAGGAGGAAGCACTTAATGACCTGCTATGCCACCTGGACACTCACAAGTCTATGGGGCCAGATGGGATCCACCCGAGAGTACTGAGGGAGCTGGCAGAGGAGCTTGCCAAGCCACTCTCCATCATCTCTCAGCAGTCCTGGTTAACAGGGGAGGTCCCTGATGACTGGAGGCTTGCCAATGTGACGCCCATCTATAAGAAGGGCCGGAAGGAGGACCCGGGGAACTACAGGCCTGTCAGCCTGACCTCGGTGCTGGGGAAGACTATGGAGAGGTTCATATTGAGTGAACTCAACAGGCAAGTGCAGGTCAACCAGGGGATCAGGCCCAGCCAGCATGGGTTCATGAAAGGCAGGTCCTGCTTGACCAACCTGATCTCCTTTTATGACCTGGTGATCCGCCTGGTGGATAAGGGAAAGGCTGTGGACGTCATCTACCTGGACTTCAGTAAAGCCTTTGACACCATCTCCCATAATATTCTCCTTGGGAAGCTGGCAGCTCATGGCTTGGATGGGCATAGTCTTCTCTGGGTAAAAAACTGGTTGGGTGGCCGAGCCCAGAGAGTAGTGGTGAATGGAGTGAAGTCCAGTTGGCGGCTGGTCACGAGCGGTGTTCCCCAGGGCTCTGTTTTGGGGCCAGTCTTGTTTAATATCTTTATCAACGATCTGGATGAGGGGATTGAGTGCACCCTCAGTAAGTTTACAGATGACACCAAGTTGGGTGGGAGTGTCGATATGCTCGAGGGTAGGATGGCCCTGCAGAGGGACCTGGACAGGCTGGACCGATGGGCCGAGGCCAACTGTATGAGGTTTAACAAGGCCAAGTGCCGGGTCCTGCACTTGGGTCACAACAACCCCATGCAACGCTACAGGCTTGGGGAAGAGTGGCTGGAAAGCTGCCTGGCCGAAAAGGACCTGGGGGTGTTGGTTGACAGCCGGCTGAACATGAGCCAGCAGTGTGCCCAGGTGGCCAAGAAGGCCAACAGCATCCTGGCTTGTATCAGGAATAGTGTGGCCAGCAGGAGCAGGGAGGTGATTGTCCCCTTGTACTTGGTGCTGGTGAGGCCGCACTTGGAATACTGTGTCCAGTTTTGGGCCCCTCAATACAAGAAAGACATTGAGGTGCTGGAGCATGTCCAGAGAAGGGCAACGAAGCTGGTGAAGGGTCTGGAGCACAGGCATTATGAGGAGCCACTGAGGGAACTGGGGTTGTTTAGTCTGGAGAAGAGGAGGCTGAGGGGAGACCTTATCACCCTCTACAACTACCTGAAAGGAGGTTGTAGTGAGGTGGGTGTTGGTCTCTTCTCCCATGTAGTTAGCGATAGACCGAGAGGAAATGGGCTCAAGCTGCGCCAGGGGAGGTTTAGGTTGGAAATTAGGAAAAATTTCTTCACGGAAAGGGTAGTCAAGCATTGGAACAGGCTGCCCAGAGAGGTGGTGGAGTCACCATCCCTGGAGGTATTTAAAAGATGTGTAGATGTGGCACTTCGGGACATGGTTTAGTCTCGTCTGCTCTTGATTGGTTTAGTGTGGACTTGGTAGTGTAGGTTAATGGTTGGACTGGATGATCTTAAGGGTCTTTTCCAACCTAAACGATTCTATGATTCTATTTTTTGTATATTTTAAACCTGTCTCCTGCATTGAATTTAATATTTATTTTGTAGTAACAGGTAGAAGTAGCACTACACAGCAGTTTTAGGTGACTCTAAAACAACAGCTGCCCAGAGAGGTGGTAGACTCTTCATCCTTGGTGACATTCAACAGTTGTTTTGGTATAACCCTAAACAACCTGATTCTAAATTATTGTGTGTTTCTATTAAATAAAGTAAAATTTTAAATGCAATACATCTGTTCCTGGGATATCCTGAGAAGTCTCATCATGAGCTGCTTTTCTGGCTCAGTAATTGTGACTACTTGGATGCAAAATTCTCATCTTTTGATGCGTCATACAATGAATACCATACAGTATTCTGAGTAATTTTGAGTCGTTTTGACAGAGCTCTTTAGAATTGTGCTAATTAGGTGACTTGGATGTTGAAAATTACCTGTCTTAAGGGAACACATGAAGAAATTATAAACATCTGTGGTGGTTTTTTGTTTGGGGTTTTTTTTCCCCTTTCTAAAGATAAAGAAGATGTTATTTTCATTGCTATACTGTCACGGAGTGAGAGAGAAGCAAAAATATACTTTATTGATATAAACCAGTGAGTTAACAAAGTTCAATGGTAAATGTGACAGTGGTGTAACAAGATTTGATGGCAAGGTACACTTGATTATTTACTGCATAGAGGACAGAGTCAGACAAAACTGTCAGGGAGACCCTCCTGTTGAGTCATGAGGTTCAGAAAGGACCCCCTTTCTTTCTAAACTCCTTCCTCAGAGAGGAATCTAGGTGCGGCTGGATCCAATCCTAGTCCCAGACTGGGTCAAAGGTTTATGTCTAAAAGATTGTATATGCGCAATCAATCCTTTATATCAGTTAGCTAAGATTTCAAAGTTTAGTATGCTATTAGTCACTTATCAAGGATCTATTGCAGCAAGGAATCTCTCAACTTCAAGGAGTAACCTTGAGAGGTGTCCCTACCCAAGGGGAGATCCTGGCGTGCAGCCCATTGCCGTGCAGGAGACCTCAAAGGGCTTTTGGGCTGCTCACTATTTAGGGGGGTAAGATGATTGACTCATAGTCATATTTGCATACCGACTGCAGATGTTAGTTTCTTCCAAATTTGGCTTGAGTTGGACACTGACCAACACTGTGGTTAGGTGGATACATTGCCATAAATTAGCCCTTGGCTATTCCTTGGCTATTGTGGTGTTATCTGTCTCCCCCAAATCCACTTTGAGCTGACCAGACACATCGATCACGACTGCCACTGGTGGTTATTGCCTGAGCAGGGTTACAGGAAAAGGTCAGGAGCGGGGGAGCACACCACCATATATACCCATTGGTTTAATCATGTTGTTTCTATTAGGCTTTGGATAACATGCATTTTCAAAAAACACGTGTGAGTACATTTTCTACCTTCTAAAGCTGAATGCAATCAGGTCATTTTAACTTGTAAAAGACAAATATTTATTTATCTTCTAAATACTTCTGTTTGGTTACAAACCACTGTCAAGTTAAGAAACAAAGCATTTGGAGTAACAAATAACTAAGCATATGGATTATATTCTAACTGCAGTGTCCTGGTTTCGGCTGGGATAGACATAGATATATGTTCCTCCCTACGGGCCTGTGTTTCGGCTGTGGAAAAACTGTCTGAAAAACTGTCCTGAGAGTTCCAGCAACTCACAGAGGATATGTCCTACTCCCCACCTGTACGGACCAGTATCTCAGCCATTAAGAGTCAATGTACTTCTGCCCAAGAGAGAGAATATAGGGGATACACACCATGGGGTACCCTGTGGTTTTACCTGTGTGACCACGGAGAGGACATGAGGAAGTGGGATGGAAAATCCACCTCGACCCTAGAGGAACGGATGTGTGAGTTGCAAGGAAAAACTATTACAAAAAGGTGGTTCTCCCAGGAAAACTGCAGCTCCAGTTTCCAGTGAGCAGTTCCCCAGACAGAGGAAGAGGGCTAATTCTACTCCAGATCTTAATCAAGGGACTCTTCATTCACATTTACAAGGAGTGAACAACGAATACTATGACCAGGACTAGAGGGGCCCTGCCTCCAGCCAGGTGGAGGAAAGGGACAACCGGGTTTCCTGGACTGTGTGGATTCGATGGCCTGGAACATCAGACCCACAGGAGTAGAAGGCTCTAGTGGACACCGGTGCTCAGTGTACCCTAATGCCATCAATTTATAGAGGGGCAGAACCCATCTGTATTTCTGGAGTGACAGGGGGATCCCAACAGCTAACGTTATTGGGGGACAAAGTGAGCCTAGCTGGGAATGAGTGGGAGAAGCACCCCATTGTGACTGGCCCAGAGGCCCCGTGCATCCTTGGCATAGCCTACCTCAGGAGAGGGTATTTCAAGGACCCAAAAGGGTACTGGTGGGCTTTTGGTATAGCTGGCTTGGAGACAGAGGAAATTAAACAGCTGTCCACCTTGCCCGGTCTCTCGGAGGACCCTTCTGTTGTGGGGTTGCTGAGGGTCGAAGAACAACAGGTGCCGATCGCTACCACAACAGTGCACCGGCGGCAATATCGCACCGAGACTCCCTGCTTCCCATCCATAACCTGATTCGTCGACTGGAGAGCCAGGGAGTGATGAGCAAGACTCGCTCACCCTTTAACAGTCCCATATGGCCAGTGCAAAAGTCTAACGGGGAGTGGAGACTAACAGTGGACTATCGTGGCATGAACGAAGTTACCACCGCCACTGAGTGCTGCCGTGCCAGACATGCTAGGAATTCAATACGAACTGCAGTCAAAGGCAGCCAAGTGCTATGCCACAATTGATATCGCTAATGCATTCTTCTCAATCCCTTTGGCAGCAGAGTGCAGGCCCCAGTTTGCTTTTACCTGGAGGGGTGTTCAGTACACCTGGAATCGACTGCCCCAGGGGTGGAAACACAGCCCTACCATTTGCCATGGACTGATCCAGACGGCACTGGAACAGGGTGAAGCTCCAGAACATCTGCAATACATTGATGACATCATCGTATGGGGCAACACAGCAGAAGAAGTTTTTGAGAAGGTAAAGAAAATAGTCCAAATCCTTCTGAAGGCTGGTTTTGCCATAAACCAAAGTGAGGTCAAGGGACCTGTACAGGAGATCCAGTTTTTAGGAATAAAATGGCAAGATGGACATCGTCAGATCCCAATGGATGTGATCAACAAAATAACAGTCATGTCTCCACCAACTAGCAAAAGGTAAGGCAGGGACAGGGGAAGATTAACTGAGTGATGTGTGGCATGTTGGGTGTTCCACAGCCTAGTTCTTTTATAAAAGAAGCACAAATAAAGTTAGGAGGAGAATCACTCTGCAGCTTGCTTTGAAGTAAATATCTAGTAGCTCAGTGCCTTAACAAGGTCTTGTGTTATCACAAGTCATGATTGACTTCCTGTACAGTGCCCAGAGGCATGATGGGGACGCTGCAGCACAGTTGAAGTCTTGCAGAGATGAGCCGGGGGCTCCTGAGATAGAGCTCACAAGGAAACCTCCGTGAAACACCCCAAGGGAAACAAGGGATGTTCCACTAAGGCGGCGACACGGCCAACAGCCCAGATGAAATGCCTCTACACGAACACACACAGCATGGGGAACAAACAGGAGGAGTTGGAAGCTACTGTGGTACTAGAAAGCTACGACCTGATTGCCATAACCAAAACCTGGTGGGACGAATCCCATGACTGGAATGTGGCTACAGGCTGTTCAGAAGGGACAGGCGAGGAAGGAGGGGCGGAGGCGTTGCCCTCTACATAAAGAAATCAATACTGTGTGAAGAGCTGTCCCTGAAGAATAGCCACGAGCAGGTCGAAAGCTTATGGGTAAGAGTCAGAGACAGAGGCAACAAAGGGAACCTTGTGGTTGGTGTCTACTACAGGCCACCTGATCAAGGGGAGCCTGCTGACAAAGCCTTCTTCCTCCAGCTCCGGGAGGCTTCGCGCTTGCAGACACTTGTCCTGCTGGGGGACTTCAACCACCCTGACATTTGCTGGAAAACCAACACGGCGCGCTGTAGGCAATCCAGGAGATTCCTGGAATGCATAGATGACAACTTCCTAAGCCAGGTAATAGACATCCCTACCTGAGGGGATGCAATACTGGACCTGATGGTCACCAATGCAAGTGAGCTCATTGGTGATGTCAAGACTGGAGGCAGCCTGGGCTGCAGTGATCATGCGTTGGTGGAGTTCACGCTCCTGAGGGACATGGGAAAAGCGAGGAGTACAGTCAGGTCCCTAAATTTTAGAAAAGCAAACTTCCAGCTCTTCAAGGAGTTAGTCAGAAGGACCCCCTGGGAAATGGTCCTCAGGGACAGGGGAACGGAACAGAGCTGGCAGATCTTTAAGGACACCTTCCATAGAGCACAAGAGCTATCAGTCCCTAAGTGTAAAAAATCAGGCAAGGAAGGGAAGAGACCAGCATGGCTGAGTCGAGACATGCTGGTCAAACTAAAGAGTAAGAGGGAACTGCACAGGCAGTGGAAGCAGGGACAGGTGTCCTGGGGGGAATACAGGGAAACTGCCCGGTTGTGTAGGGAGGAGGTCAGGAAGGCCAAGGCGAGGATGGAGCTGAATTTGGCAAGGGACGTAAAGAATAACAAGAAGGGCTTCTACAGGTATGTCAGCCAGAAAAGGAAGGTTACAGAAAGGGTACCCCCCTTGATGAACAAGAAAGGCGAACTTGTATCAACAGATGAGGAGAAAGCAGAGGTACTCAACAACTTCTTTGCCTCGGTCTTCACCGGCAACCTCTCTCCTCACCCCTCCCAAATCGATCCCAAAAGATGGGGACCAGGGGGGTAAAGCCCCTCCCACTGTAAGGGAAGATCAGGTTTGAGACCACCTGAGGAACCTGGATGTACACAAGTCTATGGGACCTGATGAGATGCACCCCAGAATCCTGAGGGAATTGGTTTATGTTGTTGCCAAGCTACTCGCCATGATATTTGAAAAGTCTTGGCAGTCCGGTGAAGTCCCTGCTGACTGGAAAAAGGGGAATGTTGTGCCCATTTTTAAAAAGGGAAGAAAGGAGGACCCTGGGAACTACCGACCTGTCAGCCTCACCTCCGTGCCTGGGAAGATCATGGAACAGATCCTCCTAGAAGCTATGCTCAAGCACATGGAGGACAGGGAGGTGATTCAAGACAGCCAGCACGGATTCACCAAGGGCAAGTCTTGCCTGACCAACCTAGTGATTTTTTATGAAGGAGTGACTGCATCAGTGGACAAGGGAAAAGCAATGGATGTCATCTACTTGGATTTCTGTAAAGCGTTCGACACAGTCCCCCACAACATCCTTCTCTCTAAATTGGAGAGAGATGGGTTTGATGGGTGGACTGTTCTATGGATAAGGAATTGGCTGGATGGTCGCATCCAGAGGGTCGTGGTCAATGGCTCGAAGTCCACATGGAGACTGGTGACAAGTGGTGTCCCTCAGGGGTCTGTACTGGGACCGGTTCTATCTTCATCAGTGACATAGACAGTGGGATCGAGTGCACCCTCAGCAAGTTTGCAGACGACACCAAGCTGAGTGGTGCGGTTGACACGCCAGGAGGACGAGATGTTATCCAGAGGGACCTGGACAAGCTGGAGAGGTGGGCCTGTGTGAACATCATGAGGTTCAACAAGGCCAAGTGCAAGGTCCTGCACCTGGGACGGGGCAACCCCCAATATCAATACAGGCTGGGGGATGAAGGGATTGAGAGCAGCCCTGCGGAGAAGGACTTGGGGGTACTGGTAGATGAAAAGCTGGACATGAGCCAGCAATGTGCGCTTGCAGCCCAGAAAGCCAACCGTATCCTGGGCTGCATCAAAAGGAGCGTGGCCAGCAGGTCGAGGGAGGTGATTCTGCCCCTCTGCTCTGTTCTGGTGAGACCTCACCTGGAGTACTGTGTCCAGCTCTGGAGCCCTCAGCACAAGAAGGACATGGACCTGTTGGAGCGGGTCCAGAGGAGGGCCACCAAAATGATCCGAGGGCTGGAGCACCTCTCCTATGAGGCCAGGCTGAGAGAGTTGGGATTTTTCAGCCTGGAGAAGAGAAGGCTGTGAGGAGACCTTATTGCGGCCTTTCAGTACTTAAAGAGGGCCTACAGGAAGGATGGGGAGAATCTTTTTAACAAGGCCTGTTGTGACAGAACAAGGAGTAATGGATTTAAACTAAAGAAGAATAGATTTAGACTAGACATAAGAAAGAAATTTTTTACGATGAGGGTGGTGAGACACTGGAACAGGTTGCCCAGAGAGATGGTAGAGGCCCCATCCCTGGCAACATTCAAGGTCAGGTTGGATGGGGCTCTGAGCAACCTGATCTAGTTAAAGCTGTCCCTGCTCACTGCAGGGGGGTTGGGCTAGATGACCTCTAAAGGTCCCTTGCAACCCAAAGCATTCTATGATTCTATGATTCTACTATATGTTAGACCTGACCTGCAAATAAAAGCTGTTCCTTTGAATGTCCTTCCTTTTGGAGTCTGGATTCCCTTAATATATTATTAATATATTATCCTTCAGTTCCTTGGGACTTAAGTATTATAAACAAACCCAAACTCTTAGCGAGCAAGGTTTCTCATGTTCACTTACTAAGTGTTTGGAGACTTACAGAGTGTCGTAGTTTAGCCCCAGAATGCAACCAAGCACCACGCAGCCGCTCGCTCACTCCCCCTACCCCAATGGGATGGGGGAGAGAATCGGAGGAGTAAGAGTGAGAAAAACTCCTGGGTTGAGATAAGAACAGTTTAATAACTGAAATAAAGTAAAAGAGTAATTATAATAATAACAATATAATAACAATAATAATAATGATATACGAAGCAAGTGATGCACAATGCAATTGCTCACCACCCGCCGACCGATACCCAGACAGTTCCCAAGCAGCGATCGCTGCCCCCAGGCCAGCTCCCCCCAGTTTTTATACTGAGCATGATGTCATATGGCATGGAATGTCCCTTTGGTCAGTTTGGATCAACTATCTCGGCTGTGCCCCCTCCCAGTGTCTTGTGTACCTGGCAGAGCATGGGAAGCTGAAAAGTCCTTGACTAGCATAAGCAATACTTAGCAACAACTAAAACATCAGTGTGTTATCAACATTCTTCTCCTACTAAATCGAAAACACAGCACTATGCCTGCTACTAGGAAGAAAATTAACTCTGTCCCGGCCAAAACCAGGACAAAGAGCTAGAGGCTTCCCTCCTTCTCCATAAGCGCTGTCCGGTTCTCTACATGTATTTCTGATCATGTTCTGCAGTAGAACAGCTTGGGCTGTAGCTGCATCCACTTGTGTTGTATGTCTGTATTACCCTAGTATTTGTATATAAAAAAGAAATTGTCCAAGTCCCTTTCTGCCTATAAAGCAACAAGATTCTTATAATCATTTAGCTGCCTGAAAGCTGCAATACTGCTGTCTCTAAAATATGTACAACTGTTTACTCTGCATTCTGCATTGGAAGCAATTTATGGACGATTGCCTCACTGACAGTGGTTCTACTTTGAATGTACTTTTATTGCTCAAAACCAATCTTGCAGCTGTTGTAGTTGGTGCTTTTATGCATAAACTACCCCTGACTTGCTCAAAAAATGGCAGTTAAGACCTGCAGCTTTTCACAAAGCATTTGAGGGCATTGTTGAGGACTAGTTCATGGTCTGGCCTACTTTGCTATAACTCCTGCAAAAGGCTTTAGCTGCAAATGCATGGCTGCATTTTTGCCACCATGTCTTATTCCAGTGCTTCCGGAAGTACTCAAAGTGGTATTGTGGCCACAATAAAAGCCTCTACTTCTTCAGGCTCCTTCAGTCAAACACCCAACATTAATGTAGTAGCCTGTTTGAAATAGAACAGTGTTTCCTAATGAATGTTATACTTTAAAGTTAACAGCAATCTTGGAAGCGCTGCAAATTTGTGTCAGAATATTCTGAAACATGAACACATCCTGTTATGAAGAGTTCTACTGGCTCTAATATAACCTTTTGTTTAGATATGTTTCTGTTTTTTGTATCTTCTTCAGCTTTAATAGATACCTCAAACTGGGAATTCCCAGATGTTTGCAAGTATTATTTTGGATCCTTTGGTCAGTGGTCAAGCCTCTTATTTTCTATGGTATCACTGTTTGGAGCCATGGTTGTTTATTGGGTGCTTATGTCCAATTTTCTGTTCAACACAGGAAAGTTTATATACAGTAAGTATTAATGCTTGGTTAATGTTTACAGCTATCTTGTTGAAAGATCAAGACTTTATACTGAAAAAGGATTGTCCAGTTTACTTAATCTTGATTTTTTCTGTTACATTGCGTGAAAAGTCAAGTGAGAATAAGTAATTGTGTATGGAGTTATGGGCACAGACTCATGTATGTTTTCAAAGCAAATTTCTCAATCTCTCTGTTAAAGTTTGTTTTTAATGAAAGACAAAGTACCAATTATCTGATTTGCATGTGAGTAATAGGGCTCCTTGGTGTAATTTAAACAACCCAAACCTGGTTGCTTGTTTCCACTTTGTACTTTTACTCCCTCCTTGTTTGCATGGGTGTAACAATTTGAACAGCCATATGACAGACTAGGCTGTTAAAATGATCCAGGTTAATGAAAAAAAAAAAAAATCTAGTTTCATTCTAGATTTCAGCAAACATAGTTACAGTGCTACCATATAGACAGTTTCTGCAAGCATCCCTGAAGGAATAATGAACTGTAGCACAGTGAAGGAACAATTTTTAGTCTGGCATTGCTACAAAAGAAAACATATTGGTTAGTTACACCCTTGTACATGCATAGACACACAAGCTTTTGTGGATGCAATCAATTAGGTATGTAGAGTTGTGGGAATAAATGATGAAATTGAGAGCTTTGAAAATCTGACTTATAGCGTTGAATAGCACAACTAAGATTTAAGAGTTTCTGTTTTGAAGGTAATTAACAAATCTCTGAGGCAAATAACAGCACAGACACTTGGCGTTATTAGAATCATAGAATGCTTTGGGTTGGAAGGGACCTTGAGAGGTCATCTAGCCCAACCCCCCTGCAGTGAGCAGGGATTGAACCCGTGACCTTGGCGTTATTAGCACCACGCTCTAACCAACTGAGCTAACCAACCTTGCCACTTATACCTCTTAAAGTTTAATTAGTTCCCACCATCCCTGAAGGACACGCATTACTTTATTGGTTAATGACTGGTGTATTTTACAGCTGACCTAATTCATATGTTCTTAAGGCCATTTCATTTTAGACTTTGTTTTGGGTCTTTTTTTAATAAGATTAGCACTTCAATCCTAAATTATTCTAAACCAAATAACTCTGATTCTTATAAGAAAACTTCAGAATGATCAAAACAGTTCCTTTTCTAGGAAAAAGTCCTGCTTTTCCATGAGATTGGCATGTTGTTTTATCTCTTAACTGTTTCCAGTTGTTTGCTCTGTGATAACTTTAATCATTGGATTCTTGTCCTAACTTTCATTGTGGCTACTTAATTACTAAGTTATAAAATGGGTAATAGGATGTAGGTTTGACACAATAGCGTCTTCCAGCCATGTGTTTCTAAGTTATCCTAAGCAGGCTACGGTATTTAATTCTAGTACATTCAGATGACTTCTTAAAAACTTTATACAATTTAGGTGGGAACAAATTGATTTCCTAAGGTCTAGACAGTCTAGAAATTAGTACGTACAGAATGCAAGGACTGTAAGCCAATTATATCCTGTCTTTTTTCTTTTTTTAACACAGTGTCCCATGCTTTTGTTCTGGTTTTGTTTTATGAAACAGAAATAAAACACTTTTATGTACAGAGGAAACATATTTATAATAACTAATAATAACTAATTTTGAAGTGCTCTAATTCTGTAAGAGCTATCAGTTCTTTTGATGGCTTCACACTAGGTACTTTTTTTAAGTAGCAACACAGAACAGTGGTGAAGCGAGGAGGTGATGAGTGATTTTTTAAAAGCATCTTCTGTTTGTTGTATACAATAAATATGAGAAACTCAATAGTGATTCAGGGTGTCATAAATCAAAATGAAGAAGCAAAAAATAGTTTTCTTCCCACAAGAATTTTGCTTTCTTTATGAGAAACAAGCTGCTGTTAATCGCATTTAAAAAGTCTGAGGCCTATTGCCCTAGTTGATTCTCTGTATGCATAATACACCCACATGCAGCAGAAGCAAATTTTAACCAGAGACACACTAATTAAATTTCCAGGCTGATGGGCATTTTCTGTGTGCATGTGTATATACATAAATATAAGGAAACTGCTATCTAATACTCTTGTACCGGTGAAGTGGCAGAAACTAGAGAATATCTGGTGTGGCAGAGCAGTAAAGTAGCACAGAAGTGTACTGGAAAGAAAATACTACTAGAGATGACTGTAGACAGTGAGAATTAAACCGTTTTCCAGAGATTCCCTTATTTAAAATAAAACATGGAAAAAGCATCCCACAGAGCCTCTTCTGAAAAAAAACGATTAGAAAAATGAGTAGGGGAAGCTCTTTCCATATAATACCATCTGGACTAAGGGTATGGTTGCATGCACCTTTTTTTCTGTCTGTCCTGGTTTCGGCTGGGATAGAGTTAATTTTCTTCCTAGTAGCTGGCATAGTGCTGTGTTTTGGATTTAGTAGGAGAAGAATGCTGATAACATGCTGATGTTTTAGTTTTTGCTAAGTAGCCCTTACGCTAGTCAGGGACTTTTCAGCTTCCCATGCTCTGCCAGGTGCACAAGAAACTGGGAGGGGGCACAGACGAGATAGTTGATCCAAACGGACCAAAGGGGTATTCCATACCATATGACGTCATGTTCAGTATATAAACTGGGGGGGGGTTGGCCGGGGAGCAGCGATAGCTGCTCGGGAACTGCCTGGGTATCGGTCGTCGGGTGGTGAGCAATTGCATTGTGCATCACTTGCTTTGTATATTGTTATTATTATTATCATCATTATTATGTTGTTATTATTATCATTATTTTTTACATTATTTCAATTATTAAACTGTTCTTATCTCAACCCAGGAGTGGTTGTTTTCACTCTTACTCCTCCGATTCTCTCCCCCATCTGATCGGGGCAGGGGAAGTGAGCGAGCGGCTGTGTGGTGCTTAGTTGCTGGCTGGGGCTAAACCACGTCAGTCCTTTTTGGTGCCCAACGTGGGGCACAAAGGGTTTGAGATAATAACAGATTAACCAGAGTGTATTAAGGATTCTGTTAACAGTTACCGGTCATGATATTAGTTCATCTGATCTGCGCCATGTTCTTTTCTTGGCTGTGCATGTTAAAGCTTGTTGTCAGTTTGTGCGTTGCACTATGCTCTGCAGTGATTAAGGATGTTTTGCTTGTGAGGTTCCTTATCAAAACCCTGACCTTGAGCATTCTTTGGTATTTGGGTTTCATACACAAGTCATTACTGTACTTCGGGTACTACCTCATGGAGAGAGTTAGCAATTATACCTTTTCCTCGGAGAGGTTTCTTGTGGAGGAAATACAGAATGGCACCTTCACTACCTTCTTCTATAACGCTTCCTCCTTCATTACAGAAACTTTTCAGTATCTTGAACATCCCTGGGCAGTTAAGATAGTTCTATTGATACTTCTTGGGAATATTGTTTTGGTTTTGACAAAGGTTAGTAAGCAATTTAAGAATATCATCCAGAGATCCGCCCCAAGGCTGGAGAGTTATGAGCGGAAGGATGTGTGGGATCGTATGGGCAAGTACCTAGGGCAGTGGGGACCTCCCGTGTTTTGGAACTTCACCCCTGAACAAGTGCAGAATCCTGAAGAACTAGTAAAGTATTTGGGAAAAGTATGTTGTCACCCTGGTGACTCCAAAGAGACACAACTCATTGCAACATGCTGGGGACTGGACCATGCTTATAGAGCCCTGTTCAACACTATTCAGTACCCTCAAGGAAAAGAGAGGGTCTCTGGATCAGATGACAAAACAACAGGCACTGTGGCTACTCCAAGCCCAGTGACAGGCACTGCGGCTACTCCAACTACAGCCACAGGCACTACAGCTACTACAACCCCCACCACAGGTACTGCAGCCACTCCAACCCCAGTGGCAGGCACCGTGGCTAAACCAGAGAACCAACCCGAACCAGTATCAGTTGCCCCTATAAAAAAGAAGAAACACACAAGAAAATCAGTTCGTTTAGTAAGGGATGAAGATGAACCAGGGCCATCATGAGAACAGGAGGAGGAAGAACCCATAAATGAGATGGTAAATACTCGATCCCTATCCCTGAGTGAGCTGCGAGATATGCGAAAAGATTTCAGTCGTCATCCAGGCAAGCACATCATCACCTGGCTGCTCTGATGCTGGGATAACAGGGCCGGTAGCCTGGATTTAGAGGGTAAGGAAGCTAAGCAGCTGGGATCCCTTTCTAGGGAAGGGGGCATTGACAAAGCAATTGGAAAAGGGGCAAAAACGCTCAGCCTCTGGAGGAGACTTCTGTCAAGCGTGAAGGAAAGGTATCTGTTCAAGGAGGATGTTTTATACTGCCCAAGCAAATGGACCACCATAGAGAAGGGTATCCAGTACTTGAGGGAATTAGGCGTGCTGGAGGTGATTTATAGTGACCTGAATGATGAGCAGTTACCCAACGATCCAGATGAAGTCAGGTGCACACAACCCATGTGGCGGAAGGTGGTACGGAGCGCACCAGCATCGTATTCCAACTTGTTGGCAATACTGGCCTGGAAAGATGACAAGGCACCAACAGTGGATGAAGTGGCTAGACGACTCCGGGAATATGAAGAAAGTATCTCTTCCTCCCTACGGGCCTGTGTCTCGGCTGTGGAAAAACTGTCTGAAAAAATAGGCCGAGACTTCCAACAACTCAGAGAGAATCTGTCCTACTCCCCACCTGTACGGGCCAGTATCTCAGCCCTTAGGAGTCAATGTCCTTATGCTCAAGAAAGAGGATGGAGAGGATACACACCACGGGGCACCCTGTGATTTTATCTGCGTGACCACGGAGAGGACATGAGGAAGTGGGATGGAAAACCCACCTCGACCCTAGAGGAACGGATGCGTGAGTTGCAAGGAAAAACAATTACAAAAGGCAGTTCTCCCAGGAAAATTGCAGTTCCAGTTTCCAGTGAGCAGTTCCCCAGACAGAGGAAGAGGGCTAATTCTACTCCAGATCTTAATCAAGGGACTTTTGATTCACATTTACAAGGAGTGAACAAGGAATACTGTGACCAGTGTTAGAGGGGCCCTGCCTCCAGCCAGGTGGAGGAAAGGGACAACTGGTTTTCCTGGACTGTGTGGATTTGATGGCCTGGAACGTCAGACCCACAGGAGTATAAGGCTCTAGTGGACACCGGTGCACAGTGTACCCTAATGCCATCAAACTATAGAGGGGTAGAACCCATTTGTATTTCTGGAGTGACAGGGGGATCCCAACAGCTAACTGTACTGGAAGCTGAAGTGAGCCTAACTGGGAATGAGTGGGAGAAGCACCCCATTGTGACTGGCCCAGAGGCTCCGTGCATCCTTGGCATAGACTACCTCAGGAGAGGGTATTTCAAGGACCCTACCAACTAGCAAAAAGGAAACTCAAGCTTTCTTAGGCGTTGTGGGTTTTTGGAGAATGCATATTCCAAATTACAGTCAGATCATAAGTCCTCTCTATCAAGTGACCCGGAAGAAGAACGATTTCAAATGGGGTCCTGAGCAACAACAAGCCTTTGAACAAATTAAACGGGAGATAGTTCATGCAGTAGCTCTTGGGCCAGTCCGGGCAGGGCAGGATATTACAAATGTGCTCTACACTGCAGCCGGGGAGAATGGCCCTACCTGGAGCCTCTGGCAGAAAGCACCAGGGGAGACTCGAGGTCGACCCCTAGGGTTTTGGAGTCGGGGATACAGAGGATCCGAAGCCCGCTATACTCCAACTGAGAAAGAGATATTGGCAGCATATGAAGGGGTTCGAGCTGCTTCAGAAGTGGTTGGTACTGAAGCACAGCTCCTGCTGGCACCCCGACTGCCGGTGTTGGGCTGGATGTTCAAAGGGAGGGTCCCCTCTACACATCATGCAACTGATGCTACATGGAGTAAGTGGGTTGCATTGATCACACAACGGGCTCAAATAGGAAACCCCAGTCGCCCAGGAATCTTGGAAGTGATCATGGACTGGCCAGAAGGCAAAAACTTCAGAATATCACCAGAGGAGGAGGTGACACGTGCTGAAGAGGCCCCACTGTATAATAAATTGCCAGAAAATGAGAAGCAATATGCCCTGTTCACTGATGGGTCCTGTCATCTTGTGGGAAAGCATCGGAGGTGGAAAGCTGCTGTATGGAGTCCTATACGGCAAGTCGCAGAAACTGCTGAAGGAGAAGGGGAGTCGAGTCAGTTTGCAGAGGTGAAAGCCATCCAGCTGGCTTTAGATATTGCTGAATGAGAAAAGTGGCCAGTCCTTTATCTCTATACTGACTCATGGATTTTCTCTACTTAATTCCTTGACTGTGCTCCGTGTAATCAAATGATAACTTCCTCAATTTATTTTGTAACCTTGGTGATGTTGCTAGAATGAAATTATGTCTTCTCTCACTCTGTATTCTAAACTGTAATAATGCTGTTTCTTTTTCTTTACTTATTTATCGGCTGTTCTCTTCTGGTGAGTAGTAGTATTATTGGCCAGGAGGTTGCATCGCAGTAGCCTTAATTACTGTTGCACAGTTTCCTTCATTTTTTGGGTAGTTATTATCCTGCCTTTTTTCTGCCCCTATCCTCTTTTAAATGTCAGGAACAAGATCATATGCTCTCCATCCCACATGCAGACACAGCAAGGCATTTATACTCATCTTATAATTTTACTGATCTTATATTTATGCTCATCTTATACAGATCTTATCTGTAGTCCTCTAGCTGTGTATTGTTGGATGACTGAACCAATGAGATGGAATGCAAGTCCTGTGTTATGATCAAGGTTATGATCAAGACAAGGTTTAAATCAGTAGTGATCAAATGTTATTATCAGCTTCTAGCTCCCAGTGTAAAGTTCACAATTGAGTAAACATTGATTCATATTTCACTGGACCATTTGGTTCAAAAAGTCAATGACTGAATGGATGTTGTAATAGCTGCAGTACTGTGGCCAACTGTGTCTCATGTTAGATTAAAATCCTGACAGCTGAAGCTAGAACCCATCTGTTACTGCCTAGAGACCCCCCGCACCTGCCCACCACCAGGGATTACCAGGTACTACTTCTGCTGTCACTAGTGCAGCATCTGGAGAACATTAAACATGCTGAAAGCTTGCATTGGGTGCAAGCGCATTACTCTTTCTCTCTGGCCTATAAATTAAATAAAGAAAAGAAAATTTAGATCTAGCCTGTATTTTTAAGAATGAAAACCAGCCCTAAGTGTTTGGGCTACTGGTAACTAGTTGGGTGGAACAAGAATTAAATACAGCACAAATACTTTCTACTGCGTCATGGTGTTTATTTGGCTCTTGCCTTTTCTAGGTACAGTTTCAGTTGTCTACTTAGTTTTTCTGGTTACTGTAAAGGCTGCTCATTTGGGAATCCACTTAGAATACAAGTGGTTTACAGAGAATGATTTTTTTTGTACCAGGTAAGATAGTTAAAATGCAGTAAAGAAACATATATATGATGGGTTTAAGATTTTTTTTTTAAAGCAATTCATGAAGGACTGTCTCATTCACCTTTTAACACCTTTGTGATGTAAATAAAGTGAGAAAATGCTGTCTGATGTTGCATGTGGAGGCTCAGGAAGGATCCCTTGTGACAAAGTGACAAGGAATCCCTTTCCCGGTGATGTACCTTAATTAGGAGACAGTATCAGCACTGTGGATAAGAGGAGGAGTGCCCATCAGAAGGATCTCCAGCGTATATCATGTGACAGAGAGCTTGCCATAGTCCTGTTTCACCTATATTATAATAAGTTCTAGCTGCACCATTTTCAGATCATGCCTATTTCAGTAGCAGTTACAAATGACAAACTGTAGACAGGCTGACTGGTAAAGGTGCTGTAAGTTCTCCACACATTGTCTTGCTTAAATGAAATAGCTCATTCACCCTAATTTATGAGTATGCTTTTCCCATACTTCCAGTCTCTCAGGATTTAGTCCATAATCTTAGCTCTTCACTTTTAAACACCCATTAGCTCTCTAGTATGTCTCTCTTTCTTTCTCGAATGTTGTTTTGGTGGCTGTTTGTTCCTCCCCTGCCAGTGATGTTACAAATCACTGTGTGAGATGTCACAATCATATAAACAGTGGCACTGCATGAACATATAGTGTGAAGTTTCTTGTTTTAGGAGACCTGGAAAGAGAGACCAGGGGCTAGGTCTTTAGCTGGGTCGTCGTGTCGTCCCCCCCCCCCTTTACAACAGGCAAAATTGCATGACCAGTTAGCTCCAAGGAGTTGTGTCCTGTACTATTGAATTGGATCACTCCTTCTGTTCTTAGAAATAAGAGTATTTTATCCTTCTTTAAAAATTACTTATTTACTTAAGGCAAAGTTCAGACATATGCACCTTCTTAGGACTTCTTTAGTGGGTTTGTGCATTTTTAGTTTCCTAGTCACATCAGGCACTGTACTAACAGTTTTACACATGGGATGCAAACTATTGATAGGATGAAGAGTGTAGAATTGGAGAAGAAAACAACGATAACTTGAAACATTAGGATGAGTTTTGAATTACTGTAGCAAGATGGGGATCAAAAGAGTTGTTCCAGAGTTGTTCCATGTTTCTAGTATGATCTGACCTAATCTGTGAAATCATGGTAAGGCACTGTAGCAACAGGAATAACAACTCAATAAGTAAACAACAGATAATAGTTAATTGAGTGAAGTTACTGATGCGAAATTCAACTGATTTAAGTGTGCTCACATGACAGTTGCAGTAGTCTTGCAGCTACTTATTCTTTTTCTTCTTCTATCACCCCCCTTGTGTTGATTCAGCTCTCTAGTTGAACTGAAATTGATCTGGCACAATAATAAGCAGAATAAACTGCTTAGCTAGTGTATTCCGTGTACGTTTGGTGAAGAGGCCTGCTCAAAACCTGGCATTCCCCTTCTTCCCCCCCCCCCCCCCCCCCCGCCCAGGTCCCTAGCTAGCATTAAATCTGCTTGTTCATTCTTCCATAACTGCTGAAGGTCATTCCTTCCTTGTCTTAGCCAGGCATTCAGAACCCTATTTCAAGATATGAATGCCAAGAAACAAGTGAAAGGCTGTGTAAAACAGTTTCTTCAGCTTGGTCATGTCACTAAGAAGAAAAATGATTGTCTGTGCTGGTTTTGGCTGGGATAGTTATTTTCTTCATAGTAGCTAGTATGGGGCTATGTTTTGGATTTGTGCTGAAAACAGTGTTGATAATACAGAGATGTTTTAGTTATTGCTGAGAAGTGCTTATACAGAGTCAAGGCCTTTTCTGCTTCTCACACCACAAGAAGTTGGGAGGGGACATAGCCTCTCTCTCCCATCCTGTTGTGGGTGGAGTGAGCAAGTGGCTGTGTGGAGCTTAGTTGCCAGCTGGGGTTAAAGCACGACATTTTCCTTTCTGGCTGAGTCTTCAAAGCCAGGCAATTTTTGCTGAGTATGCCTGTGTGCAAGACCAAAGCAGATTCTTTGAGGATGAACTGGACTATCTCCATAATTCCCTAAGAATCCTCCTGACTCCTGCAGCATAAGTGCAAACTTATAGATAGATGTAGATAGTTCTGAAACAGTGTTATCTATGCTGTCTATTTTCCTCCATCACTGCATTTACTTTTAGGCAGTGTTTCTGGACTAACAAATGGCTTTTGTCTCCAGTGTAACAATTTGGATTTCAAAGCACTGGATAATTAGCATCTGTGTTAATGACCTAATTTATTTTGTATGGCATTATTCTTAATTGTCACAAATGCAGGTTTGTGAATCCTGCTAATTATGTCAATTTATTGTGAATGAGTGGCTTTACACAGTTTGATTTGGTAGCAGTTTAGAAGTTACTTGTAGCAAATAGCAGGATTTGCTTGTGATATTTTAATAGCACTCAGTCATCAGTGATTAACAAAGTGATTAGACAAAATTGATCAAAACAGTGACTTAGTTACAGATTCGAAGATGGCAAGGTTCACTCTATTACTACATGGAGGAAGTGCATGAAGGAAAATTGTTACACTGAGTTGGAATGATTCATAGAGAGACTGTGTATGCAGGGGATAAGGAGGACCTTCCCATTGAGTCACGAGGTTCAGAATAGACTCCCTTGCTTTCTAAACTCCTTTTCAGAGAAGAGTCTAGGTGGGGCTGGGTCCAATCTTAGTCTCAGACTTGGTCAATGGTTTATAGGACTAAGGGTAATGCAGTAGTATAAGACTCACTTTGTAATTAAATCATACATCTATAGACTACTTAAACTGATTCACACTTGCATACCCACAGACATGAATACATATAAAAAAAAGGGTATACCTGTTAAAAATTCCCCTTGAGTTCAGTGAAATATTCACGTCGAATGCCTTGGCATTTCTCAATGGGTGAGGGTTGAGCCTTGAGGAGTGAAGGGTTTCAGCCCAGGCTCCACTGTCAGTCTTCAGCAATGGACCTCTGACTGTAGCAAACTTTGTGAGTTTGCTAACTTTGCTAGCTCTGAGAGGCATCCCACTCAGAGGGAGGTGCTGGTGCAGCCCGTGGCAGTCCAGGAGAGCTCAAAGGGCCTCACTTAGCACTGCTGTTTTATAGGATCGTGAGATGATTGGCTTTAGTCGTTAGTAAATTTCCATCCGAGCCACAATCCGGGTCAGTAGTTGCTGGAATTCCAGTAACGATGATACTGCTCTGTTTCAAGGCTGTCAGGGGTAGCTGTTTGTTCTCGCTCCCCCTCGTTAGCCATAATACAGAGATTTTGATAAGGACAGGACCGCTCTGCTTCAGCCATGTAGGAGTTTCTGGTACAATGAAGGGGCGCTTAACTGACCAACTCACTACACAAAGGCAGTGGTCTGGAATTCCTGAGGTCGTAAAGCAGTTGAAGAGAGAGAAAAGGCGGGGGTGGGGTGGGGGTGTGAGGGGGTGCACCACTGTAAGTATGGTATCTGTAAGTAGAAATGATAATCTAGCATGTGCTGCTCAGTCAGTAGATAGACCAAAATGTTTGGTCTTGCTCCATTGCGAGCATGGAAACATGCGTTTAACCTGAACTGCCCCATCAGACAGTCTTTGAATCACGTGGCCTCATATCTACAGACTGTGAGAGAGCAGGATAAAATTCTCCTGAACTATGGTTCACTAACAAAACCACATTAACTGGAAACCAGCCTAAGTCTAAGAAGCCATATTTTAAGTGTCTTGAAGTTCAAGTCCAAGATCTATTAAGCAGTCCTAGTGTAAAATGAGTTAAAGCATTACATGTGTGCCGCAGGTCACTAAGAAATGGAGCACCCAGTAGTTTGATTATTTTGGCAACGTGACTAGTACTGCTAGGAGATAGACAAAGCATGTAGCTAATGCATACAAATCTAGCTACTACTGGTTGTTGTAGTGATGGGGAAAATGCAGTGCTGAGAGAGATTCTGAATGTCAGTTTGATTTTTATTATTGAGATTAAAGTAGTGGGTGGAAAACAAGCCCAAAAGTTGCTTGCATTCTCAGTTCTATCAGTAACACATCATGCTAGTTAGGTATTGAAGATACAATGAATCCAGCCCTAGGGAAGGCATGTTCTGTCAGCCTGGGGTGTGTTTACCTTGCTGACTACATAGCACTTTAGAGAAATGTGGTTTAAATATGTTTGCATGGAGCTCTGTGTGGTTTGATCTGTAAGGGTTTGTGAGCCTCTGATGAGTGTTTTGCTATGTTGCTGGATGCTTTCTAGAAGCTGAACTAGCTCAGGGATCTCTAATTGCTATTAACACTGTAAATTGTACATATATCCTTATAAAATGCCAACAAAGATGGTGCTTTAATGATGTTACACATTGGTAAATTCCTAGACCAGTTGCAGCGCTTCCAGAAACACAATCTTGTGGACGTAATCCTTCAAGTATTAAAAGAAGCAGAGCAATGCTATTCCCATGGAGACAAAAGAAAAAAAAAATCATAGATGCTGTAAGGTGGATGATAAGACAAGAAGTTGCTCTGCCTTTGTGCCTTAGTTTGGAAGCGGCATCTCTTAAACATCTACAGATGTCAGTTTTCCTCTGGTAGCATAAGTGACTTGTTGATCTTGATTATTCTAAACAACAAAAGATGCTCATAGAGTGAATGATTCCTTCCCCCCATTTCCCTGTTCAGGGACCAATACATATACAGTCTCACCAGAAACAATTCCTGCCTCAAAAATGCTTTCCAGTTACACTGTTGAGAAGCAGAAAAGCTTGTATGTGTAAACTCTAGATTAACCTGATAATCTTTCATCATTGGGGTCTTGTGAGAAATTTTTCTGGGGAATGTTTTATATAGTAACCACTGTCTTCATGCATTTTGTACTTCCTGATTAAGCATTGGGGTCGGCTATGGTCAAAGACAAGATAGATTGTCTGTCGTGGAAGTTCATGTTTCTGCCAGGAGACTCCACAACACTGTATGTTCTCTGCGTTTTGGCATTGTTTGTTTCAAAGCAGCAAGTTGTTAACACTCTTTTTTTCCTCCCTTAGAGTTTAGAATTCTGTTCCCTCAGCTCACAGGGGTTCTGACACTTGCCACCTTCATAGAATCATAGAATCGTTTAGGTAGGATCATCCAGTCCAACCATTAACCTAACATTACCAAGTCCTAACTTAACATTACCAAGTCCACCACTAAACCAATTAAGGGCAGAGTAGCAACCCCACGCCTCCTGGCTTGGTGGCTGGATCATTTATAATGAAAGTAAAAACTAGGGATCATTAAGATTGGAAAGGACCTCTAAGATCATCATGCCAACCATCAACCCAACACCACCATGCCCACTAAACCATGTCCCAGAGTGCCACGTCTACCCGTTTTTTGAAGTCTTCCAGGGATCCACAATTGTGTCATCACTCTTCTTCAAAATAACAGGAATCAAGAAAACAATGTAAGTAATTTCACAATACTTTGCTGATTTGTATCTAGATTGCCAGGTGACACTAATTTTTTTCCTGTCTGCTTCTCTTGAAATCGATCCAGGGACTGTAAAAGCTTAAGAAAATGTAAATTGCTCTTGTGATCTGATAAGAAACCTGTTATATGTACTTTTCACTGGCTACCAATGAGTAACAGATGCGTTACAAATTTATTCAAATGAAAGGTTCATTAGGGAAACCTGACACTATTTAGGAAAACCTCAAAGTTGAAGACTGGATTGGGAACCTTTGTGATACATAGCCTTTGGATTGGTCCTTTACCTTTGAACATGTTATGCACTGCTCATCCAGATGAAATTGTGTTCTTTCTTGATATCTTCCCATCTTAAAACACAAAATGGACTAAACATGATACAGTGTTAGAGTCTTAGAATACATCTTTATTGTAATTCTGTATTTTTTTTTTTTCCTCCCCTACTTTCCAGGATTCTTGTCCAGTTTCATTATAATCTTAGCTGGAAAGGTAACTACAATAACATACAAAGATTTTTTTGTACAATCAACGATAAAAAGAGAACCAAGGAGAATCTCCATTCTTTGCTGGATGCAGGGGGGAACATTGTCACCAATGATGAGGAAAAGGCTGAGGTACTTAATGCCTTCTTTGCCTCTCTCTTTAATAGCCAGACCAGGCATCCCCAGGGTACTCAGCCCCCTGAGCTGGAAGACAGGGATGGGGAGCAGAATGGAGTCCTCATAGTCCAGGAGGAAGCAGTTAATGACCTGACACAAGTCTATGGGGCTGGATGGAATCCACCTGAGAGTACTGAGGGAGATGGCAGAGGAGCTCACCAAGCCACTTTCCATCATCTATCAGCAGTCCTGGTTAACAGGGGAGGTCCCTGATGACTGGAGGCTTGCCAATGTGACACCCATCTACAAGAACGGGCCGGAAGGAGGACCCGGGGAACTAGAGGCCTGTCAGCCTGACCTCGGTGCTGGGAAAGATTATGGAGCAGTTCATATTGAGTGCGCTCAACTGGCATGTGCAGGCCAACCGGGGGATTGGACCCAGCCAGCATGGGTTCATGAAAGGCAGGTCCTGCTTGACCAACCTGATCTCCTTTTATGACCTGGTGACCCACCTGGTGGATGAAGGATGAAGGAAAGGCTGTGGATTTCATCTACCTGGACTTTAGTAAAGCCTTTGACACTGTCTCCCATAGCATTCTCCTTAGGAAGCTGGCATCTCATGGCTTGGATGGGCATAGTCTTCGCTGGGTAAAAAACCGGTTGGGTGGCCGAGCCCAGAGAGTAGTGGTGAATGGAGTTAAGTCCAGTTGGTGGCCCATCACGAGTGGTGTTCCCAAGGGCTCTGTTTTGGGGCCAGTCTTGTTTAATATCTTTATCAACGATCTGGATGAGGGGATTGAGTGCACCCTCAGCAAGTTTGCAGATGACACCAAGTTGGGTGGGAGTGTCGATCTGCTGGAGGGTAGGATGGCCCTGCAGAGGGACCTGGACAGGCTGGACCGATGGGCCGAGGCCAACTGTATGAGGTTCAACAAGGCCAAGTGTTGGGTCCTACACTTGGGTCACAACAACCCCATGCAACGCTACAGGCTTGGGGAAGAGTGGCTGGAAAGCTGCCTGGCCGAAAAGGACCTGGGGGTGTTGGTCGACAGCTGGCTGAACATGAGCCAGCAGTGTGCCCAGGTGGCCAAGAAGGCCAACAGCATCCTGGCTTGTATCAGGAATAGTGTGGCCAGCAGGAGCAGGGAGGTGATTGTCCCCCTGTACTTGGTGCTGGTGAGGCCTCACCTGGAATACTGTGTCCAGTTTTGGGCCCCTCAATACAAGAAAGACATTGAGGTGCTGGAGCGTGTCCAGAGAAGGGCAACGAAGCTGGTGAAGGGTCTGGAGCACAAGTCTTATGAGGAGCGGCTGAGGGAACTGGGGTTGTTTAGGCTGGAGAAGAGGAGGCTGAGGGGAGACCTTATCGCTCTCTACAACTACCTGAAAGGAGGTTGTAGTGAGGTGGGTGTTGGTCTCTCCTCCCAAGTAACTAGCGATAGGACGAGAGGAAATGGGCTCAAGCTGCGCCAGGGGAGGTTTAGATTGGGTATTAGGAACAATTTCTTCACGGAAAGGGTAGTCAAGCATTGGAACAGGCTGCCCAGAGAGGTGGTGGAGTCCCCATCCCTGGAAGTGTTCAAAAAACGGGTAGATGTGGCACTTTGGGACATGGTTTAGTAGGCATGGTGTTGTTGGGTTGATGGTTGGACTCATGGTCTTAGAGGTCCTTTCCAATCTTAATGATTCCTAGTTTTTACTTTCATTAAAAATAATCCAGCCACCAAGCCAGGAAACATGAAATTAATTGCTACTCTGCCCTTAATTGGTTTAGTGGTGGATTTGGTAATGTTAGTTTAATGGTTGGACTGGATGATCTTAAAGGTCTTTTCCAACCTAAATGATTCTGTGATTCTGTGATTATTGGCATCTTGCCGGCTGATGGGGAAAAGGCATCAATCTACCACAAATGCATGGGCAAAGTGAGCAGGAGATTCCAGTTCCCTCACTAAAAACTTGCTTTGTTCTGAACTTTTCTTGAAACTTGTAATCTAGCATTTAATGCTTTCCTTAGGCACCATTTGCCCTCAGAAGACCCCAGAAAAAGTATAGGATGCGTTTCTTTTGTCAAGGAGATAGTGTGAAAAAACACTTAGGGAAACATTTCCATGCACAGATGTGAGCAAGCTTTGCCCATGCTCAGTGAGCTGGATGGATGCCATAAAATCCTGTTCTGGAAGCCATATAGTCCTAATAATTTGGTTCTGTGCCTGAGTTAATAAGGCTTGCTTCCCAGTCATAGGAAAATAGGGTTGCGTATTGAAGCATTACTAATAATGCTTCAAGAAGCTGATTATTAGCAGCAGCTGAACAAATGGTTTGCTATAAGGTACGAGTGTCTTGTAGCATAGCATAAGCTTATACAGAATATAGTTAGTTAATAACTAGAAACAAATGGTCTTTCTATTTCCAAAAAAAGGAATTGATGTAGAAGAATAACCCACTAAATACATTGCTATTAGGTCACTGACATATATGTGGATTTTGCAATTTTATAAAGTACTTGAGTAGATTTGCTGCTTACTTTCCAATACTAAATGTTGCTAACAAACTTTTAATAATTTTTGTGTAGTTGACAATCTTTCTATGTATTAGGTATAAATATAGTCAAAATTTTCAGAAGTGAACACTGAAGTTAAGGTTTAAATCCATATTTAGGTATATGTAATACAGTTAAATATGGATTTATGACCCTAACTTCAGCACTCTCTCCTAAAAATCTTTGGCTACTATTTACTATTTAGTGCAATTATCTGGAGTGTTTATAGAAATTCAGTAATGAAGCAGATAGGCAAATTTAAAATATTCTATATATTATATATTTTAAAATATTATATTATAAAATACAATGCTAAAGCTAAAAGGCATATATACCTCTGCCTACCCATGCCTTTCTGTTTTATTTGGGTTTTATTTGTAATTATTTTTTTACTTAATGATGTATTAGCTGTGTCTTCCGCTATCACAGCATTTATACAGATGCCTGACATTAGTTTCTGTTTTGGAGACTCTGTGTACGTGTGTATGTGTATCATGCTCTTAGGTTTCAAAGCAGCTTGTTAAAAATGTCCTTTATATTATATCTGCAGTTGGGTATGCTGATGTCTTTAATTGCAAGATTTTAGTCCTGACGAGATTTAACATATGGCATTGATGGGCTTTCTGTCTTTGACAGCTGTCTCTGTGTCCCAAGGCTCTTAGTAGGAATAGGTGATTGTAACAAAGTAGAGGGGGGTTCTTGTTTGTTTTAATAACTTGTGTATGTTTGTGCGTCCAGCAATGACACGCTACATCTGTTGGCATATCTGTTTCTTGGTGCCTTTCCTGTATCTACATAGATACATACTACTTGTCTAGCTCCACTTTCGGATATCTCCTTGCAGATTTCTGGTCTGATCCAGGACCAGATTTGAAGTCCCTATTGAAGTAATAGAAAGAAAAGGTAAAAATGTACAAGTAATAGTAATAAATATAAAACAGTAATGAATATAAAAGTAACAGTAATAAAGGCAATAGAAATCTTTGCATGAAGGTTTTGTTTTGCCTGTTTTGGTGTATCAGTGATGGCCAAAATAAAATTTTATTTTTCCTCAGGTGAGAGACCTCTCTATTGCTTACTTTCTGATGGGATTAACATATCTTTATGTCGGAGTGATAATTTTTGCATCTTTTCCTTCACCACCGCTATTCAAAGAATGTATTGAACAGGTGAGATGTTTTACTGCGGTATATATACATCCTTGACCTTTTAATAAATATGAATTAAAAAAAGAATTGCTACTGCTGCTTGCTTCGTGACTCACCCTGGCAGACACGTCTGTCCTGGACTCTGGTCAGTTGGGTAATACCTCATGGGCATTACCACAACTGGGAATATCATACTTCTGTGACAAGCAGGTCTTGGAAATTCTTGAAGTTTGTGGGAGATAACTTCTTGTCACAAGCACTCAGTGAGCCAACTAGGAAAGATGCCCTCCTAGACTTGCTATTTGTGAATAGAGAAGGACTCATGGGAGATGTGATGGTAGGTGGCGGTCTTGCCCACAGTGATTGTGAAATGGTTGAGTTTAAAATTGTTGGTGTAATGAGAAAAAAGGATGAAAGAGTTGCTACCCTGGATTTCAAGAGAGCAAACATTAAGCTATTCAGGGAGCTAGTTAGCGGTGACCTCTGGGAATCTGCTTTTGAGGGCATAGGAGTCCACGAGTGCTGGTCAGTTTTCAAGAACCACCTTTTAGAAGCAGAGGAGCAGGGAATCCCATGGTGTCGCAAGTCAAGCGAGTGGGGAAGAAGACCAGCTTGGCTGAACAAGGAACTCCTCGTGGAGCTCAAGAGGAAAAAGAAATTGCATCTGGAAATTGCTCTGGAAGCAAGGTCAGGCTTCGCAGGAAGATTACAGAGATGTGGTTCATATATGCATGGAGAAGACATGAAAGGCCAAAGCTCAATTCGAGTTGAAACTGGCCAGGGTTGTGTCAGACAACAAGAAAGGTTTTTTTAAGTATGTTAATAGCAAGAGGAGGTCTAAAGAATACATTGGACTGATATTTGTTGAAGATGGTCACCTGACTAACAGGGATGAAGAAAAAGCAGAGGCATTCAATGCTTTTTTTGCCTCAGTCTTTAATAATACTGACAGACCTTGGGCTGCCTGGTCCCCTGAGTTGGAGGACCACGAGTGCAGGAACAGTGACTTTCCATTTGTGGACACAGAAACTGTAAGGGGCAGTTGTATCAGCTGAATGTTCACAAGTCCATGGGGCCTGATGGGATTCATCCCAGAGTACTGAAGGAGCTAGGGGATGCTATGGCAGGACCCCTCTAGATCATCTGCCAAAGGTCTTGGGAGTCTGAGGAGGTCCTTGCTGACTGGAAGCTAGCCAATGTTATTCCAATTTACAAGACGGGCATGAGGGAAGACCCAGGAAACTACAGACCTGTTAGTCTAACCTCAGTCCCTGGACAAATTATGGAGAAGATCATACTGGGTACTACTGTCCTTTAAAGGACAATGCAATCATCAGGCACAGTCCACATGGGTTCACAAAAGGAAACACCTGTTTAACTAATTTGATATCCTTCTATGATAAGGTCACCTGCCTAGTGGATGAAGTGATGTAGTTTTTCTGGATTTTAGTAACACTTTTGATACTGTCTCTCACAGCATCCTTCTGGACAAGTTGTCCAACTGTGCTGTGCTCTGAGATGAACAGGTTCATGGTGTGCTGGGTGAAGAACTGGCTGAAGGGCAGGGCTCAAAAGTTGTAGTGAATGGGGCTACATCTGGCTGGCGACCAGTCACTAGTGGTGTTCCTCAGGGCTCAATTCTAGGGCCAGTTCTGTTCAATATTTTTGTCAGTGTTCTGGATGCAGGAGTTGAATGCACCATTAGTAAGTTGGCTGATGATACCAAACTGGGAGGTGCTGTTGACTCTCTCAAGGGACAAGAGGCCTTGCAGAGGGATCTAGATAAATTAGAGCATCCGGCCATCATCAGTGGCATGAAATTTAACAAGTCCAAATGCTGGATTCTGCACCTGGGATGGAGTAACACTGAATACAAGGATAGATTGGGAGAGGAGTGGCTGGAGAGCAGCCCTGCAGAAGGGGAACTGGGGGTGCTGGTTGACAGTAGGCTCAATATGTCAGCAGTGTGCCCTGGCAGCCAAGAGGGTAAACCGCATCCTGGGGTGCATTAAACACAGTATAACCAGCCAGTCAAGAGAGATGATTCAGTGTTGGTGTGGCCTCACCTTAGGTATTGTGTAGAGTTCTGGGCCCCACAATTTAAGAAGGATGTGAAGGTTCTTGAATGCATCCAGCAGAGGGCAACAAAGCTGGTGAAAGGGCTGGAAGGCATGTCCTATGAGGAGTGGCTGAGGACTTTGGACTTGGCTAGTTTGGAGAAAAGGAGGCTTAAGGGTGACCTCATTGCTCTCTGCAGCTTCCTGAGGAGGGGGAGAGGGAGGTGCTGATCTCTTCTGCCTGGTATCCAGTGACAGGATGCATGGGAATGGTTCAAAGCTGCGCCAGGGGAGGTTCAGACTTGACATTAGGAAACATTTCTTTACAAAGAGGGTGGTCAAACACTGGAACAAGCTTCCTAGAGAGGTGGTCAATGCCCCAAGCCTGTCAGTGTTTAAAAGGCATTTGGACAATGCCCTTACTAACATGCTTTAACTTTTGGTCAGCCCAGAAGTGGTCAGACAGTTGGACTAGATGATCGTTGTATATCCCTTCCAACTGAAATATTCTATTTTATTCACAAGCAGATAAGTAGTGCTTGTGTTAGCTTATTTGCATTCATGTCTGGTTGCCAGTAGTTCTGTAAAAACAGACATTAAATAAATACTCTGAAAGTGATGAAGAAAGGACCAAACTGAACAAATGAACAGTTCAGGCTTTAATTTCTTTAGCTTCTTTAATTCTGAAAAGTATTATGTTTATATTTAGTTGTGTGTGCAGTGACCAATCCCACTCATTGGGACCAGTTTCAGGTACTCCAGAAAAAGAAATATAATGTGAATGCAACCTCATTTAGATAGGAGTCCTTGCTTATGGGTAGGTTTGGAGTCTAACACTGTGGTGGGCCTTGCCAGCAGAGTTCTTCAGATAATAGCACTACATGAAACACCCTATGAAGGCTATTAAACTCTTATCTGCTTATAGGCAAGGCTGATTCCCACACCCTAAATTACTTTAAAGATAGGAGTTATCAGTTGGTGATCCATTTTATGCCAGGTGTTCCATGTCTCTTGCATAATATTTAGCAATAAAGCAGCATTTAAAGGATTCCTCTGACTGTAGGTTAGTTAGAACTGGTACCACTCTTTAACCATGAAATAATTTTTTGAACCATTTGAAATAACTTCATGGGGTGAAATCCACAGTTAAATAATAGATGACAAGTGGTTTTCTTCCTGTTTATTTTCTATAGTTATCCTAAGTACTTATGAAGTCATTTATATATTTTCATGATACTTAAGTATTGTACTACTCTTTTAGGTGTTCCCACTTGTAGTATATGATCCCTTCCTCATTTGTATATGATCCAATTTTACTGATTAAATAACTGTTTTTAATATCTAGATATGATATGACAGGTAATAGGAGCATATGAAACCATTTGCCTAAGAAATCAGGTGGCCCTTCCACAGCCTTGATTATTTAAGGATGTTCAGAAGATTAGAAAATAATTCCATCTTTAATGCTAACATGAAAGCTGACATCAGCCCTACTAATTCAAAAATTAGTTGGTATTTGGTGGCAAAAGAGGGAGACAGTATTTCGTGTTATGGAGTTGATCTAGCAATTGTAGTTGCATGGCCTTTATCCTTTTCTTTCTTGCACACAGCTATTAAAAATCATGTAATTAAGCCACCATTGATAAATATAATATTATTCCTATGTTTAGAATTTTCTAGATAACTTTCCCAGAGATTAAATAATGTCATTTGTTGCAAGAATATTCCTGCTGTTCCAGATGATGACTGTACCCACTGTTGGGCTATCTGGTACAAGTTCAGCTATTAAGACAGTTTTTTGGAAATGCTTACCCAAGGTAAGAAGTCTACCCTTTGACAAGAGCTTGGCACGCTTTGCTTAACTGGCCTTCTGTTTGTTGTCAGAAATTTGGCTGAGCTTTTGGGGATTTCCATTGCTGCATTAGGTACTTTCAAAAGCTAATTTCACAATGTTTGTAGAGTCAGGGGGTGAATAGGCATGCAAAATAAACTCTTGCCTGCAGATCAGGACTGCTACAGCTTGGCAGAGCAGAAGGGGATGTTCTTTTGTTTTAGCTCTTCATTTTGTCAATAAACAGAGGAATTTTGTCAACACAGTTCCTTTGTGTCATGCATTTATATGGCAAAATAAAAGTTGTACAGGAAAATAATTTTGTTCAGTTCAGAAACATTTCATCAAGTAGTCTTTAAGCTGTGAAGGATGTGCACTCTGGATATTAACCTTTCAGGGTGCAATACGCGTTTTGATTGTGCCTAATTAGTAATCATCCATCTGCTTTTAAACAGAGCTAAGCGAGTTGTTAGCCGTGTTATCTAAGCTGCTGCTATGCTTATAAAAATAGCTTTTCACATGCTAATTTCAGAGATGAGCCACACCCCTGCATTTGTACACTGTCTGAACTCCAGGGAAGAGCTGATCCAGATCTCAATTTTAGTTCAGTTTTTGTTTGTTTGGGTTTTTTTAAAATAAAGTTTAGGACATTTATATTTGGAGTATTGTCTGAATTTGTCACAGCTGAGAAGTTGGCATTTATCTTAGAGTTTCTTATTTTAAATTGTGAATTACTGTTCATGGAGGAAAGGAAATAAATATCCTAGGAAGAAATGTGTATTTCCTCTGTGGCATCAGCAGTAGCATACAGGTCTGGGAAGACATCGTTACAAGTTTCAGGTTTCTTCTGGGTCCTAAAATAGTTATGAAAAGGTCTAGAAATTGGATGCCTAAAAATAGGCAGTGAAAAAAGCCTGCCTTTTTTGATGCTAAATTGTAAGCAATTCAATGTTGAGGAGATATTTAGGAACTGCTGCAAGTTACCGTTGGAAACAAGGCCATTGATTTAAGTGCTAAACATGGATTTCATGGCCACTGGGAAATAGCCATGTCCTTTATATTATGTGGATGTGCCTCTTCCTATCTCCTTCCTCCAGTTACTCTCTGACCAGAATGGTTTTCATTTCTCTCATACCCTCTCCTAGAATCTACAGTTTCATACCAATCTCTGCTCGGATAAATTAAATCTTGCTGTTTTAAGCCTTCATGGTATGATGAATGTCATGATGCAAATACTTGGTTCTTGTCTCCAGGATGCCCTGTGGGTAGCTTCACTCACTATTTAATTTTACATTATTTTATTTTATTTAAAGACTCCTTATAGGGAGGTATTTAGAGTTTCTGAGAAGTCAGAATGGTTTCTAGGAAGCCACTTAAATCACTCTAAACCTATGGTGATGAGATAGTATATTCTGGCTGGCTGTCTATGTCAGCCCTTAGTTTTTCTATGCAATGGGCACTAACTGAAGACTAGTAGCAAGCACAGGACCTGTCTCTGGGAGGACAGTAAAGACTTATTGCCTGCTTATAAAATATCTCCTTTGGTGACTGCTTCTCACCAGCAGCCAAAGCTGATGAAGGTCTGCCGTGGTTTAGCCCCAGCCAGCAACTAAGCACCATGCAGCCGCTCACTCACTCCCCCTACCCCGATGGGATGGGGGAGAGAATCGGAGGAGTAAGAGTGAGAAACACTCCTGGGTTGAGACAAGAACAGTTTAATAATTGAAATAAAGTAAAATAGTAATGATGATAATAACAATATAATAATGATAATAATATACAGAGCAAGTGATGCACAATGCAATTGCTCATCACCTGCTGAGACCATACCCAGACAGTTCCCGAGCAGCAATCGCTGCTCCCCAGCCAACCCCCCACAGTTTATATACTGAGCATGATGTCATATGGTATGGAATGTCCCTTTGGTCAGTTTGGATCAACTCTTCTGGCTGTGCCCCCTCCCAGTTCCTTGTGCACCTGGCAGAGCATGGGAAGCTGAAAAGTCCTTGACTAGCATAAGCAGTACTCAGCAACAACTAAAACACCAGTGTGTTATCAACATTCTTCTCCTACTAAATCCAAACCACAGCACTATGCCTGCTACTAGGAAGAAAAATAACTCTATCCCAGCCAAAACCAGGACAGTATCCACCCCTTATTCTATACCATCTACGTCATGCACAGGTACTACCCCTTTCCAATGCATTCTAATTAATCACCACCACTTTCCCTATCTTGATATATACACACAGATATCATTCCCTTCGTCTATGGCCCATCCCTCTAAAATGTCCATTGAGTTCATTTAGCCCATGACTTTGGGTTCCATCTGTCATCACAGTCTTTCAGAGCAGAAGAGGTGGTGTGTGGTGTTGGACTGTTGCATGCTGAAGCCACTTCTCATTCCAACACAGTTTCATCAAAGTTTATTTTCATTAAGCTGGGCAATTCTCACTGTAATACCATTGATGTGGCATACAGCAACCATAACATACAGTATTATATACTTAACATTAACATACTATATTATTATATTAAAATTATAATATATGATGATATTAACATACAGTTAAGAGATAACATATAGTATTATAGAGCAATTAACATCATACAGTTCAGTTCATTGACTATTTTCACCCAAAATCAAATCCCCTTGAGGTAAACATTGGACTTCTCCATCTTTTCGCATCGCCCACCAAGTGCACCCAGGTCCTTGAGCAAAAGCAATCCCACAAATGGGTTTGCCTTTGCCTGAGGCAGGAATAACCCAGGCTGTCTTCCCCAGCATATTTTTTATGTGCACTACAGGGACTTTGTCTCCTTCTACAGTACATAAAAGTTTTGATTGGGCAGGGCCAGCTCGATTGGCAGATCCCCTGGTGTTGACTAACCAGGTGGCTTTTGCCAAATGTGTATCCCAATGTTTGAATGTCCCACCACCCATTGCTCTCAAGGTAGTCTTTAACAGTCCACTGTATTGCTCGATTTTCCCCGAGGCTGGTGCATGGTAAGGGAGGTGATATACCCATTCAATGCCATGCTCTTTGGCCCAGGTATCTATGAGGTTTTTTCGGAAATGAGTCCCATTGTCTGACTCGATTCTTTCTGGGGTGCCATGTCGCCACAGGACTTGCTATTCAAGGCCCAGGATGGTGTTCCAGGCAGCGGCATTGGGCACGGGATATGTTTCCAACCACCCAGTGGTTGCTTCCACCATGGTGAGCACATAGCGCTTGCCGTGATGGGTTTCTGGGAGTGTGATATAATCAATCTGCCAGGCCTCCCCATATTTATATTACAGCCATCGTCCTCCATACCAGAGGGGCTTGAACCACTTGGGTTGCTTGAATGCAGCGCATGTTTCACATTCATGAATAACTTGTGCAATACTCTCCATAATTAAGTCAACCCCTCGATCAGGAGCCCATCTATATGTTGCATCCCTTCCTTGATGGCCTGAGGCGTCATGGGCCCACCGAGCTATAAATAGTTCACCCTTAGGTTGCCAGTCCAGATCCACCTGAGCCACTTCAATCTTAGCAGCCTGATCCACCTGCTGGTTGTTTTGATGTTCTTCAGTGGCCCGACTCCTGGGTACGTAAGCATCTATGTGATGTACTTTTACAACCAGGTTCTCTACCCGGGCAGCAATATCTTGCCACAATGCAGCAGGCCAGATGGGTCTGCCTCTGCGCTGCCAGTTGCTCTGCTTCCATTGCTGTAACCACCCCCACAGGGCATTTGCCACCATCCATGAGTCAGTATAGAGATAAAGGACTGGCCACTTTTCTCTTTCAGCAATATCTAAAGCCAGCTGAATGGCTTTCACCTCTGCAAACTGACTCGACTCCCCTTCTCCTTCAGCAGTTTCTGCGACTTGCCGTATAGGACTCCATACAGGAGCCTTCCACCTCCGATGCTTTCCTACAAGACGACAGGACCCATCAGTGAACAGGGCATATTGCTTCTCATTTTCTGGCAATGTATTATACAGCGGGGCCTCTTCAGCACGTGTCACCTCCTCCTCTGGTGATATTCTAAGTTTTTGCCTTCTGGCCAGTCCATGATCACTTCCAAGATTCCTGGGCGACTGGGGTTTCCTATTTGAGCCCATTGTGTCATCAATGCAACCCACTTACTCCATGTAGCATCAGTTGCATGATGTGTAGAGGGGACCCTCCCTTTGAACATCCAGCCCAGCACCGGCAGTCGGGGTGCCAGCAGGAGCTGTGCTTCAGTACCAACCACTTCCGAAGCAGCTCGAACCCCTTCATATGCTGCCAATATCTCTTTCTCAGTTGGAGTATAGCGGGCCTCGGATCCTCCGTATCCCCGACTCCAAAACCCTAGGGGTCGACCTCAAGTCTCCCCTGGTGCTTTCTGCCAGAGGCTCCAGGTAGGGCCATTCTCCCCGGCTGCGGTGTAGAGCACATTCTTTACATCGTGCCCTGCCCGGACTGGCCCAAGGGCTACTGCGTGAACTATCTCCCGTTTAATTTGTTCAAAGGCTTGTTGTTGCTCAGGACCCCATTTGAAATTGTTCTTCTTCCGGGTCACTTGATAGAGAGGGCTTACGATCTGACTGTAATTTGGAATATGCATTCTCCAAAAACCCACAACGCCTAAGAAAGCTTGTGTTTCCTTTTTGCTAGTTGGTGGGGACATAGCTGTTATTTTGTTGATCACATCCATTGGGATCTGACGACGTCCATCTTGCCATTTTATTCCTAAAAACTGGATCTCCTGTGCAGGCCCCTTGACCTTACTTTGTTTTATGGCAAAACCAGCCTTCAGAAGGATTTGGACTATTTTCTTTCCCTTCTCAAAAACTTCTTCTGCTGTGTTGCCCCACACAATGATGTCATCAATGTACTGCAGATGTTCTGGAGCTTCACCCTGTTCCAGTGCCGTCTGGATCAGTCCATGGCAAATGGTGGGGCTGTGCTTCCACCCCTGGGGCAGTCGGTTCCAGGTGTACTGAACACCCCTCCAGGTAAAAGCAAACTGGGGCCTGCACTCTGCTGCCAAAGCAATGGAGAAAAACACATTAGTGATATCAGTTGTGGCATACCACTTAGCTGCCTTTGACTGCAGTTCATATTGAAGTTCTAGCATGTCTGGCACGGCAGCACTCAGTGGCGGTGTAACTTCGTTCATGCCATGATAGTCCACTGTTAGTCTCCACTCCCCATTAGACTTTCACACTGGCCATATGGGACTGTTAAAAGGTGAGCGAGTCTTTCTGATCACTCCCTGGCTCTCCAGTCGACGAATCAGGTTATGGATGGGAAGCAGGGAGTCTCTGTTGGTGCGATATTGCCACCGGTGCACTGTTGTGGTAGCGATCAGCACCTGTTGTTCTTCGACCCTCAGCAACCCCACAACAGAAGGGTCCTCCGAGAGACCAGGCAAGGTGGACAACTGTTTCATTTCCTCTGTCTCCAAGCCAGCTATACCAAAAGCCCACCAGTACCCTTTTGGGTCCTTGAAATACCCTCTCCTGAGGTAGGCTATGCCAAGGATGCATGGGGCCTCTGGGCCAGTCACAATGGGGTGCTTCTGCCACTCATTCCCAGCTAGGCTCACTTTGTCCCCCAATAACGTTAGCTGTTGGGATCCCCCTGTCACTCCAGAAATACAGATGGGTTCTGCCCCTGTATAGCTTGATGGCATTTGGGTTCAATGTGCACCGGTGTCCACTAGAGCCTTCTACTCCTGTGGGTCTGATGTGCCAGGCCATCGAATCCACACAGTCCAGGAAACCCGGTTGTCCCTTTCCTCCACCTGGCTGGAGGCAGGGCCCCTCTAGTCCTGGTCACAGTATTCCTTGTTCACTCCTTGTAAATGTGAATGAAGAGTCCCTTGATTAAGATTGGAAGTAAAATTAGCCCTCTTCCTCTGTCTGGGGAACTGCTCACTGGAAACTGGAGCTGCAGTTTTCCTGGGAGAACACCCTTTTGTAATAGTTTTTACTTCTAACTCACGCACCTGTGTCTCTAGGTTCGAGGTGGATTTCCCATTCCGCTTCCTCATGTCCTCTCCGTGATCATGCAGGTAAAACCACAGGGTGCCCCTTGGTGTGTATCCTCTCCATCCTCTCTCTTGAGCATAAGGACGTTGACTCCTAATGGCTGAGATACTGGTCCGTACAGGTGGGGAGTAGGACATATCCTCTCTGAGTTTTTCAGACAGTTTTTCCACATCCGAGACACAGGCCCTTAGGGAGGAAGAGATACTTTCTTCATATTCCTGGAGTCGTCTAGCCACTTCATCCACTGTTGGTACCTCGTCATCTTTCCAGGCCAGTATTGCCAATGAGTTGGCATACAGTGCTGGTGCTTTCTGTACCACCTTCCGCCACATGGGTCGTGTGCACCTGACTTCATCTGGGTCTTTGGGTAACTGCTCATCATTCAGGTCACTATAAATCACCTCCAGCACGCCTAATTCCCTCAAGTACTGGATACCCTTCTCTATGGTCGTCGATTTGCCTGGGTGAGATATAACATCCTCCTTGAAGGGATACCTTTCCTTCACGCTTGACAGAAGTCTCCTCCAGAGGCTGAACGTTTTTGCCCCTTTTCCAATTGCTTTGTCAATGCCCCCTTCCCTAGAAAGGGATCCCAGCTGCTTAGCTTCCTTACCCTCTAAATCCAGGCTACTGGCCCCGTTATCCCAGCATCGGAGCAGCCAGGTGATGATGTGCTCGCCTGGATGACGACTGAAATCTTTTCGCATATCTCGCAGCTCACTCAGGGATAGGGATTGGGTGGTCACCATCTCATTTATGGGTTCTTCCTCCTCCTGTTCTCATGATGGCCCTGGTTCATCTTCATCCCTTACTAAACGAGCTGATTTTCTTGTGTGTTTCTTCTTTTTTATAGGGGCAACTGATACTGGTGCAGGTTGATTCTCTGGTTTAGCCACGGTGCCTGTCACTGGGGTTGGAGTGGCTGCAGTACCTGTGGTGGGGGTTGTAGTAGCTGTAGTGCCTGTGGCTGTAGTTGGAGTAGCTGCAGTGCCTGTCACTGGGCTTGGAGTAGCCACAGTGCCTGTTGTTTTGTCATCAGATCCAGAGACCCTCTCTTTCCCTTGAGGGTACTGAATAGTGTTGAACAGGGCTCTATAAGCATGGGCCAGTCCCCAGCATGTTGCAATGATTTGTGTCTCTTTGGAGTCACCAGGGTGACAACATACTTTTCCCAAATACTTTACTAGTTCTTCAGGATTCTGCACTTGTTCAGGGGTGAAGTTCCAAAACACTGGAGTTGCCTACCATCCTATGTACTTGCCCATACTGTCCCGCACACCCTGCCAGTCATAACTCTCCAGCCTTGGGGCAGATCTCTGGATGATATTCTTAAATTGCTTACTAACCTTTGTCAAAACCAAAACAATATTCCCAAGAAGTATCAATAGAACTATCTTAACTGCCCAGGGATGTTCAAGATACTGAAAAGTTACTGTAATGAGGGAGGAAGCGTTATAGAAGAAGGTAGTGAAGGTGCCATTCTGTATTTCCTCTACAACAAACCTCTCCGAGGAAAAGGTATAATTGCTAACTCTCTCCATGAGGTAGTACCCGAAGTACAGTAATGACTTGTGTATGAAACCCAAATACCAAAGAATGCTCAAGGTCAGGGTTTTGATAAGGAACCTCCCAAGCAAAACATCCTTAATCACTGCAGAGCATAGCGCAATGCACAAACTGACAACAAGCTTTAATATGCACAGCCAAGAAAAGAACATGGCGCAGATCAGATGAACTAATATCATGACCGGTAACTGTTAACAGAATCCTTAATACACTCTGGTTAATCTGTTATTATCTCAAACCCTTTGTGCCCCACGTTGGGCGCCAAAAAGGACTGACGTGGTTTAGCCCCAGCCAGCAACTAAGCACCACGCAGCCGCTCGCTCACTTCCCCTGCCCCGATCGGATGGGGGAGAGAATCGGAGGAGTAAGAGTGAAAAAAACCACTCCTGGGTTGAGATAAGAACAGTTCAATAATTGAAATAAGGTAAAAAATAATGATAATAATAACAATATAATAATGATAATAATAATAACAATACACAAAGCAAGTGATGCACAATGCAATTGCTCACCACCCGCCAACCGATACCCAGACAGTTCCTGAGCAGCGATCGCTGCTCCCCGGCCAACTCCCCCCCAGTTCATGTACTGAGCATGATGTCATATGGTATGGAATGTCCCTTTGGTCAGTTTGCATCAACTATTCTGGCTGTGCCCCCTCCCAGTTCCTTGTGCACCTGGCAGAGCATGGGAAGCTGAAAAGTCCTTGACTAGCATAAGCAGTACTTAGCAACAACTAAGAACATCAGTGTGCTATCGACATTCTTCTCCTACTAAATCGAAAACACAGCACTATGCCTGCTACTAGGAAGAAAATTAACTCTATCCCAGCCGAAACCAGGACAAGGTCCTTTAGTAGCACTGTGCCTGTATCACATTTCTAGGAAGAATTTCAGTATTCTGGGTTTTTCCCACAGCTGGTTTTGTGCAGGAACGTTTTGCAAATATAAAGAAGTAGCTCTTACTGACATAAACTGATGTCTCACTGTGGAGCCTGTTGATCCACCCTGAAGAACCTACCTGGAAGTATTAAGTTCCATGGCTTTTGTGTAGGAAAAATGAGCACTCCAGTAGTAATTGTATATACTTGTTTTCTTTTATTGAAATCTTCAGTGTCAAGGGCTAACAGTTCTCGGGCAATAAGAAGACTGACCTGCGGAGACTCAAGCTTTAGCTCTTAGGTCTGTGCATAAGGTGTGTATATGGAGGGAGATATTCTTGACTGGGGAAAATTTCTGTGTAATAAGGAACCGAATGGATGAAGCAGGAGAAAACGAGCAGAGCAGAAAGTGAGGTTCTGTGCCATTCTTCTAGAAGGATTTGAAAAAAACAAAAACCACATTTTAAAATCTTGTCTTTTTGTGATTGATTCTGTATGTTTACATTATATTTCTACCTTTTCCTATTTTTATTTTCAGGTTGTGGAAGTAGGGTTTAGGGTTGTGCACTGATGTTATATCCGTCCATCTGTATATACAGCACATTGGGTAGTCTGCTGAATTAATATTGATTATGCATTTGAGTATCTCTGTTGGCAACCTAGCCTCGTTTAACCCCACTGTCATTCAACATTCTAAATCACATGTATTTCCATAGGTGCATCCTTCCTATATTAAATTTTCTTTGCAGCTGAGAGAATGTTATAAATTTACCTTCTGGCTATAACTGCCCATTTTTTTTTTAATTTTTTACAAAAAAAAAAAAGCCCCTCCTTTAGTCCCAGTCCCCATTGTAAATTTTCCTATCTTCATTTTTAAGCTCTGGGTTGCTCCATATTGATGTGCTGCAGTTTTCACATGAACTGGAAGCTCCCCGATATTAAAAGCCAGGCTTCTTCATATGAGTGATTGTTTGCAGATGTGGATACCAGCTGCTGCTATGGATGGAGTTAAGGGATAGCCATTAAGTTATTAGCTGGAGCACTTGAGCTCTGGATGGATGCATCTTAAAGCTGGCTGTTGATTGAATAGCTTGATCACACACATGCTTACAGGACTGCCAGATAATTTTTATTTCCTAGTGGTGATTTTATTGCTCAGATCAATTTGATTCTTTGCTTTAACTCCTTTTTCTTTACTATTTATCTGTCACTGGATATGATGAAGAACCAAGGTATTAGTTTGCTGCTTTGTAGTTCTTAGTTTTAACAATTGATCTAATCTAAGGCAATTCTACCAAAAGCAACATTCTGTTTCATATCCTGGCTTTTCCTAATCCATGGATTATGACTTAATCAAGAACCATTTACTCAATTTCAGGGGAGCTTTTCTTGTCTGAAGACTGATCCCCATGTCTTCTGTCCCATGCTTTTTAGATATTTTGTAGTGCTATTTTTCTACTAACAATGCTTTGCTGTGCTTAGCAATGGTGTATCCTACTAATCTGTAGTCTTGCGTGACAAAGCAGCTCATCATCTCCAAACTTCAAAGCTTAAGCAGATGATACATACTTTTTCTTCTCCCAGGTTTCACATTAGGGACCAGCTGAACAGTGGCAGCTTGCTTGTCTGAAGCATAGGGGTAATGAATAGCATCCTATGTCCTCCAGCAGTAAGGAGAAGAGCAAAAGCCCCCCTGCTTTTAAGAAGGGGGATTCTCCTTCCTCTTACGTACCAGTGTCAGACACCTGTGTCTGTGTCTCTGCCTGTCTTAAAAACAAATATGTGTGTAGACATGCTGGGCACAGTAGTCTTCTGACAGGCATCATCACAAAGCCTTCAACCTTTCTGTGCTTCCTATGAAAGATTGAGAGACAAAAGAAGGCATCCTAATTCCTTCTTTCATTTTGCAAAATATATGCTAGTGTACAGACCACAACATAGAAAGTGACATACTGGAACAAAACCCAAGGAACTGTTTATTCTCCTCTTCTCTCCTTGATGCTGTAAAGGAAGGCCAAAATGTTGTATATTGGGAAATTACTTTCTTTTCTAAAGTGAGATATGTTTGCAATGGTGTCATTTAACAGGTGACTTAGGGCCAGAGGCATGCAGCTTATCTGCTGTCTCTTACGTGATTCTGGATCTTCTTGGATGTATAGAAAGCTTTTTTTTATTATTATTTTTGTTGGCTCTTGGCTACAGTGATATTTGTGACAGAGAATTCCCTTGATTAATTATATGCTATGTATAAAATGCTTTGTACAGTCATCTGATCAGTTTTTAAAACTTTTTTAAACATCTTTCCTGTTCTGAGAGGTTAAATAAGCTGATGGAAAGAAATCACTTGGCTTTCATAAAAGATTATCCTCCCTTTACTCCATGGTAGCCCAGCAGACCTGCCAGTTCTCCCACAGATGTGTGTCTTCTGATGCAATGAAATAAATTTCTGCTGTTTGCATGCATGTCTAGCTATCTGTTCTTGACCTAGCTTCTGTCTTGCTTCTTAACTGCTGTGATTCATAGTCTTTTGACCAATGTCACTTGAGTGAGATTTCCAGAAAGAAAATGCAGTTTTAGATACAGTAACCTTTCAAAAATTCTTACTTAAATGATCCTGGTTTGCTTTTTTCCTTGCTTTCCTGTTTCCCTTATTGTGTGTGTGTGTGTTCACCCTATGACTTCATGCCGAGTCCAGCACTTTTAATTTCCTTGCATCAGACCTGAGGGGGTTTAAAATCAGTTTCTTTCCTTAGATATCCTCTGCCCTAGGGTTTGGTTTCACAGTTTTTGCATTGACTCTTACTTTGAGGATGCTGAAGTTAATTATATATATATGGTTACTGTCATTCAGTGGCTTAACTGTAGCTACTACTTCCCCAGGAGAGAACTTGATAGAGCAAGCCCTCTAATGATCTTCTGGCATGCAAGGTTGTTTCTGGACTCTGTCAGTCTGAAAGTTTAACCTTGCAATGGGGAAAACCAGCAAGACTTAAGGGAGAGTGTATTGGGTTTACGTGGCAAGGTTTTGGTAGCGGAGGGGTGTCGTGTTATTAGTATGAGTCTAATATGTGGCTGGGGGAACCCTCCCATCGAGTCACAGGATTCAGAAAGGACCCCCTTGCTTTCTAAACCCCTTCTCAGAGAGGAGTCTAGGTGTGGCTAGGTCCAGTCCTAGTCCCAGACTTGGTCAACAGTTTATGTCTAAAGGATTGTGTGTATAGCCACTTCTCAGAGTTGATGTTTGCCTGTCAGAGCCCTCTCAAGGACTTTCACTGAAACAGCTTTGCAAATTTGAAAACACAGGTAATTTATTAAGGCAACCGATATAACAAATTGGGAATTGCTGTTGATAAATACACTAACTGCAGAAAATCGAGCTCGAGTCAATAGTTCAGCGCTTTTGTTAATGATACTTTCCCAGGTAACATCTGATGTAGTTGGAGGCGCAAATCTTACCAAGGAGGTGTCCCTGCTTGGGGAGGTGAGAGGTCCAGGCCCGTTGACCCATCTGCTAGTTGGGGTTCTCATCCTCAAAATGGAGGATGCTAAATGCCAGATTTATACTCTTGGTGAGGTGGGACTAAGTCAATTATCATGTGCCAATTGGTCCTTAGCAAGGGTTGTAAATTCTGGAAGGTTGGTGGGGTCCAATGGGCCAGTATGGGGTGGGGAATTCAGTACAGCAATATGAGGGGTCTTTGTGGCTTTGTTTAAGCAACATCAGGCTGCGAGGCCTTCACCTCACCCCAGGCGTCACTCAGTCTGCTTTGCAAGATAAGCATCTCAAGTCAAAACCCCCACCACCTCCTGCTGACCTCCACATGACCCTACATTCGGCACCAACAAGTCCGGACAAGTCCGATGTCCCACATTATCCACCCCCGTGACTTTAGTCACAACTCGCTAAGAGGAACATCGTATAATTTGGATCTAGGTGGGTTGAGGGATTGATCTCAACTGTATTGGTTGGTAATTTTCAATAGGGGGTGGTATTAAAGGGATTTATTCAGGATCATAGACCTGAAGCATCTTAACATGCATAGTTATGGCTCTAGTTATCATAGATTTCACACATGACAAACCAATACTAACAATAATAATCATTATGATAAACATTAATGCATACTGGATTAAACTTTGAATCCATCCACTAATTTCTAATCCAAACCAACTGAAAACTTTTGAAATCCACCCAGTCCTTTGCCAGTCTCTTGGTTTCATCCGTTTGTGGAGCTTGTGGGTCTGGTCCACAATTTTTCACATTTCGCTTATAGTGTGACACAAGGTAGTGGATACATTTGGAACTGACATACAACAGGTTTCGTTGGGATAGGTGGTATTCAGCCATCCACAAAGGCCATTCTCCTTCAGTAGCATCATGTCCAATGCTAATCGATTTTGTAAGGTCATCTGTGAGGTTGCTTGTAGTTGGGTGTTGCTAGCCTCAATGGCTGTCCGCGTCCAATTGGCTAGAGCCTCCACTTGCCATGTTAGATTTTCTATATATAATCGATTTTTAACTATCGCCGTCCAAAACCCCCAAAATACTCGCATTCCTAAATCTGTCTTCGTTCCCGTTGTATAATAACTTGGAAAACTTATAGGGGGTAATTCGCTTCTGTTGGTTCTGTACCCTCTTGGTAGTATTAATGACTGAGTATAATTAAAAGCTATTATGGGACATAAACTTGGAAGTCCTACAGTGCATTCTAACCCATCCCAATAGGGTTGAATGTAATCTGATACCTGTCCATCAGAACATACCCATACGGTTTCAGGTGGTACAGGTAACATTAGAGTGGCGCATGTACTGTTTTCTATTTCACTACACAAAGAGTGTCCATTCTCATAATGTCTTGTAGGAATTCTACATTTACTAGCATTATCGACTGACCAGATGGTAATGCGGTCAGGATCCACCTCCTTTTTACAACCTAGTGCTGGCTCAGGGATCGGAGCACTATAATTATGACACAGACATATACTCCTTAAGGCATGATAGAGGTCTGAGGCAAACCATACCCATAGATAATCATCAATATTGGAGCAATTTATCTTGTTGGCACAATTCCACAGTCTGACTGGTCTCAGTGGTGTGGTACATTGAGGTCTCCTCACCCATTTTTTAAAAAGTTTTTGATGATCAGAAGTGGTCCATATGCAAGTTATTTAGATTGTGGGCCACATTCAGATCCATACTTAGAGAGTAACTCAATACACCATTCAGCGTTTATTGGGACACAATATTTGAATGTAATGGGTAGGCCCCAGAGTGGTCGAGGAGGCTGGTTAAGCCAAGGCACCTCAGTGCAACTGATATTTGCAGGTGAATTGTATGAATTTATCCAGGGGTTTTGTGGCCAGTATTGCATAGTGCAATTGGTATTCCATATGTTGCTAAGGTTAAGGTCCAAAGGATATATAGAATTAAAAGAAGTAGTATTCTCTACACCCATCCATGTTAAGTCTTGTGTTAATGTGTCATTTCTTTTCCATAAATCAGATAGTGCTCCGCTCAGGTCAAGTGGAATTACCGAAAAAGGGAGTCCCTCCACAGGGGTTATTGGCATCATGAGGCAAGTAGTACCCTCGGTCCAATTCATCATCCTAAGAAATCCTTGTAACAGCATAAAAGCTGTATTTTCTTGCAGCATTTCTGACGTTCTCTTACTTCTTCGATCATAATCTCTAGGGATCACACACGCAGTTACCATACCTAACGCATATATACATGTTAAACTTATACACACCTTCCTAAAACTATTCACACATAATAATAGGCTCATATTGATGCACTTAACAATCAATAGTACAAACAGAACATTAATAGTGATAAATGCAACTATGCTTAGAATACATTCCAAATTAACATCTCAATAAACACACACAAGTGATTTCAACTATGGAAAAACAGTGGTATTGCTTCCGATTCTCATGCTTATCTGGAAACCAAAACACCACATTTGGGGATTAAAATCTTGGCTTCCAGACAAGTACGAGGGCTAGAAACAGAAATGCCCAACAAATAAAAATTACTAATCCTTGAGGGCACTCTAGATCAGTATAGGGGAGTCCTTGATTCCAGGTGCAATATTCTGGCAGTTGGAGTACCTGTGAACACAAAAGAAGAGGTGCTCGGTTGTTACTTAACCGGCAGAGGTTAGGTTAAAAGGTGGGTACTATCCATCTAGTACTGATTTGATGGAGTTTTCTGGAGCTATCTTTTGCTTCCCAAGCATAAAGGTTCTTCAGGGTTGTTAATACCATTGCCACTGTCCCAGTCTGAGTCATTTTAACGAGCACAGGCTGGCCTGCATAAAAGCCAGTAGGGTATTCCCCTGGTTTTATGTCTGCTTTTGGCATCAAAGTTGTGGCAGAAGCGCAGAAAGCTTTCATCTTTGGACAACTGTCTCCACTCCATCTATTGTTTAATTGATAGATGGTGTTGGACAATCACAGATGCCACCCAGATTCATGGGTTTTAGCAAATCACTTGACCAATCCATTTGTTCATTCAACAATACCGTTGGCTTGGGGTTAGTATGAAGTATGGAATACCCACCAGAGCCCTTCTTCCTTTGTCCAGTCTTGTACTACTGTAGCTGAAAAATGCAACCCGTTATCGCTTTGAATCTCTTCAAGAAGGGGGAGCGTACTAAACCATTCCTTCAGACTATGGACTGTATTTTCCCCAGTGGCAGCCATAACGGCTGTAGCCATGGTAACTCCTGAAATGACTTCCACTCCTACCAGTATGTATTTTTTACCTCCTGAGGGTCGTAGTGGGCCTATGTAGTCGATCTAGTGCCAAGCCACTTTCCATCATCTATCAGCAGTCCTGGTTAACAGGGGAGGTCCCTGATGACTGGAGGCTTGCCAATGTGACGCCCATCTACAAGAAGGGCCGGAAGGAAGACCTGGGGAACTACAGGCCTGTCAGCCTGACCTCGGTGCCGGGAAAGATTATGGAGAGGTTCATATTGAGTGAACTCAACAGGCAAGTGCAGGTCAACATGGGGATCAGGACCAGCCAGCATGGGTTCATGAAAGGCAGGTCCTGCTTGACCAACCTGATCTCCTTTTATGACCTGGTGACCCGCCTGGTAGATGATGGAAAGGCTGTGGATGTCATCTACCTCGACTTTAGCAAAGCCTTTGACACCATCTCCCATAATATTCTCCTTGGGAAGCTGGCAGCTCATGGCTTGGACGGGCGTAGTCTTCGCTGGGTAAAAAAACTGGTTGGGTGGCCGAGCCCAGAGAGTAGTGGTGAATGGAGTTAAGTCCAGTTGGCAGCCAGTCACAAGCGGTGTTCCCCAGGGCTCTGTTTTGGGGCCAGCCTTGTTTAATATCTTTATCGATGATCTGAATGAGGGGATTGAGTGCACCCTCAGTAAGTTTGCAGATGACACCAAGTTGGGTGGGAGTGTCGATCTGCTGGAGGGTAGGATGGCCCTGCAGAGGGACCTGGACAGGCTGGACCGATGGGCTGACGCCAACTATATGAGGTTTAACAAGGCCAAGTGCCGGGTCCTGCACTTCGGGCACAACAACCCCATGCAACGCTATAGTCTTGGGGACGAGTGGCTGGAAAGCTGCCTGGCCGAAAAGGACCTGGGGGTGCTGGTAGACAGCCGGCTGAACATGAGCCAGCAGTGTGCCCAGGTGGCCAAGAAGGCCAACAGCATCCTGGCTTGTATCAGGAATAGTGTGGCCAGCAGGAGCAGGGAGGTGATTGTGCCCCTGTACTCGGCGCTGGTGAGGCCGCACCTGGAATACTGTGTCCAGTTTTGGGCCCCTCAATACAAGAAAGACATTGAGGTGCTGGAGGGTGTTCAGAGAAGGGCAACGAAGCTGGTGAAGGGTCTGGAGCACTGGTCTTATGAGGAGCCACTGAGGGAACTGGGGTTGTTTAGCCTAGAGAAGAGGAGGCTGAGGGGAGACCTTATCGCTCTCTACAACTACCTGAAAGGAGGTTGTAGTGAGGTGGGTGTTGGTCTCTTCTCCCAAGTAGTTAGCAATAGGATGAGAGGAAATGGGCTCAAGCTGCGCCAGGGGAGGTTTAGATTGGAAATTAGGAAAAATTTCTTTACGGAAAGGGTGGTCAAGAATTGGAACAGGCTGCCCAGAGAGGTGGTGGAGTCACCATCGCTGGAGGTGTTCAAAAAACGGGTAGATGTGTCACTTCGGGACATGGTTTAGTCTAGTCTACCCTTGATTGGTATAGTGTGGACTTGGTAGTGTAGGTTAATGGTTGGACTGGATGATCTTAAAGGTCTTTTCCAACCTAAACAATTCTATGATTCTACGATTCTATGATCTGCCAGGTATGCCACAATGTTTTCCTGTTCCGGATATGCAGGGGAGGTGCCTTACTCGGCTGGACTTTGTTAAGTAGCAACTGACATTGTGAACAGGCAGTTACCACTTGTTCACACAGTTTTCCGATACAGGCCATCCTCGGGCTATATCTTCTCGATACAAGTCGTCTCATCTGATGTGACCTCGTTTTATGTGCAACCATTCAAGTAAGCATTCCCTTTCATGGTCATCACTTACAACATCAATTTTTTGTAGTCGTGTGAGGCTATCGACTTGTTGATTAAACTGGGCAGTGATAGAAACTGACCTGTCATGCCCTTATACCCAACCAATATGCAGCACCCTTTGTTCTCCTATTTTTAGCAATTGTTTCCAACTGTTGTTTTGCCAGACTGAGACTCTATTTACCTGCCAATCGTTGGCTGTCCAGTGGCCTACCCACTCTGTGGCTCCCTTAAAAACAGCATATGAGTTGGTATAGATATGGCTGGCACCCTGTTGTGCAGCTAGTAGGACTGCCCTAAGTTCCCCTACTTGTGTGATTCCCTTGCCTGTTTCGCTTAACTTTTCCCCCGTGGCCACTTCCAGTGCCATGGTCTTATAATTCCACTCATGGTTTTGCCTATAAGATGATGCATCAGTGAACCATACCCCCTTAAGGTCCCTGTCTTTCCTCAGAGGAGGTGCCTCCTGAATCAGAGATGGTTTGCTTGGCGGGGTTTGGAATAGCACGGTGCTGTCTATATCTTTCTGCAGTTTAGATATTTTAATGTTGCCTTCTGTAATGGTCATAATTTCATTGACACCTTCCAGATTGGCATACCACTTACGGACTGTAGGTTTCTGGGCAATACCTGCGGGTGGCGCCATACCCTTGTGAACTATATCTAGGAGATGGAAAGGCCCCCGAATGATCACACTCTGTCCTTTCCTTATCTGTTCCACTTGCTTCACTGCTCACACTAGGGACAGCAAGCCTTTTTCAAGATCTGAATATTTCGGTGTCATTGAAAGAGTGGGAGCTAAACTCTAGCAGTCTCTTCAGCCCTTCTGGTCCCTTTTGCCATAGATTACAATGGGAACTGTGTTCACTGAATCCCCATTCTACATGGATAGGGTCAGTCGGGTGTATGGGGCCTAGCTGTTGGAATAGCTTCAGTTCTCTTATTAATAATTCTAACACGTTCTCATGCTGTCTAGTCCATTCCCATGATTTTCCTTTTCTGAGCAAATTGTATAAGGGATGGGCAATAATAGGAAAACCAGGGATATGTTTGCACCTAAAGTTCCCAGAACTTGCTGCAACTCCTTCATGCTAGATGGGCCCTGCCCATGCTCTGCGTTTTCCAGGGTGTCTGGGGGAATAGAAACGGCTCCTTTGATCCACCAGACCCCCAGGAACTTAACTTCCTGTGTGGGTCCCTGGCATTTGGATGGAGGAATGTCTAGTCCCAAGGTCATCAATTTTTCTCGTACACCTTTCATGGTATGCTTGACTACTTCTGAGTTTTCTCCTCCTATCAGTATGTCATCGATATATTGATATATCATGACGCCCGGTGGGCTGGAAATTTCTGTTAAAACCTTTGCCAAGGCGTTGTGGGCAATGGTGGGGGAGAGTTTATATCCCTGTGGCAGCCTGTTAAAGATATACTGTATCCCTTTCCAAGTAAACGCAAATTGGGCCTTATCATGTTCCTGGAGTGGGATCATGAAAAACATATCCTTTACATCTAGGGATGCCATCCACAAGTGAGATGCTCCCTGAATTTGAGTTACCAGTTCCACAATGTTTGGCACAGCAGCAGTTAAAGGTGCAGTATTGGCATTCAATCACCTGTAATCAATTGTAAGTCTCCATTTCTCCATTGTCCATTTGTTTTTTTTCACCGGCCAGACAGGAGAGTTATATGGGGAGTGTGCACAGGTAATGATGTTTTGGTTTTCTAAATCTTTCACCACCTTGTCAATACCTGATTGCATGGCCGCTGGCAAGGGGTATTGTTTTATATTTGTAATTTTTGACGGGGGTAAAGGTGTAGACACCTCTAACAAATTTATAGTTTTAGGCTCATCCCCCTCAGGCCATGCTATTTTTCCATCACTTTGTCCAGCAAAACTCCAGACTGACCCATCGGGGATTTTCCATGTTCTACCGTACAACAAATCAAACCCTAAAATATTGGTATTAGCAGCACCAACCAACACTTCGGTGCGGGTTAATTTCTGCTCAGTGGGGAGCCATAAGGTGATTTTTGCTGTGGGGCATTCTCTTATAATTCCATCGATCCCTGTAAATTTCATTTTACGGTGACCAGGTTTTATATTTAGGTCCTTGGTCATTTGTTTAGTAATTACTGACATCTGTGCCCCAGTGTCAACAAGGAACTCTACAAAAATTCTCTTTGGTCCTATTGGGATGGCAATGATGGGTTCATGGTGTTTATCAAAGAGCCATTGTATAGCTAACACCCGCCGGGCAGGGTGGCTCACCGTCCTGTCCTCCCTGGGGATGTAAGTTTTTTGTTGGGGTGTCTGCTAAATCAATTAAATCTCGTTGCGGGGCTGAGGGCATGGGTCTGACAGGAACCGATTTATTTCCTGCTGTTTTACTTTTCCCTGATGAATCGATTCTTTGGTTTAGCGATTGTACTAGAGCTTGGAGGTCAGATAGTGCCATATAGTAACTGTTGTAGTACTCCCATCACCAAGGCTCTACGCCAAAGATCGTTACGTTCCTTGTCAAACTTTGGTTTCAACTCTGGTTTATGCTTAGCGGTGCGGACCTGGTGAACCCATCGGGGGGGGTTCTGGTGGTTTCCCAGTAGTCGATCTGATCCAACCCATGCAGCGCCCATAATTCACTATCTCTTGCACAAACTCGCTCCAGGTAGTCACATGGACCTGCTCCCATGGGGGCTGCGTGGCAGCCATGGCAGCATTCATAGCACAGGTAGTTTGTATGCGGTCCTGGGCATTAGCTACATATGTCTTTAGGCTACCTGGGAGGCCACTGATGAGGGGAGTTAGCCTTGCTGAATCAATGGGGGGCTAGCATTGGGGATTTCCTTAGCATCTCATACATTACTTGTATGCAGGCTGCCTTTTTTACAGATGCAGCCAAATTGGAGAACCCTGAAGTCTTAATAGCAAGGGGATCTCCTCTTTCTTGCGGGTCTATGTCGCTGGCCCAATAGGCAGCCTGTGTAGTCAATGAGTAATTATGATCACCCAGTGTAGTGGTTAAAAACACTCCAGGGCCCCAGTAGCCTCCTGCTTCTTCCTTGCTTAATAAGATTCGATCCCCCCCATAAGGGAGACTTGCCACGCATATGCTGTCTCGGACTCCTCTGGATGTCTGGAATACTTTTCCTGTAACTTTGCTAATTCAGCAGGAGAACATGGGACAGTCTGTACAGTAATATAAACATCATTGTCTCCCTCATTTCTGGTATTGGTTTTGATCAATGGTCGTATAGGTACAGGTTCTGGGGTAAGATCAGGATCTTCCACCAGTTCATCATTGTCATTATCATACCAGATGTCTCCATCCCATGTCTCAGGATCTGCATAATGAATTAATATGCGTATTTGTTTAGCCGAGACTGAGGACAGCATTTGATTTAGTAAGATATTTAACTTTTCCTGCAGTTGTTTTTCTTGCCTTTCAGCTGAGGCTAATAGAATTTTAAGTTCCCTATTTTCGGTTTTTAAGTTTTGTTTTCCAATCATGAGGGTATCTACTCGTGTCCCAAATTTCTCACAGTTCTCCTTTTCAAAGGTCAGTGATGTCTTTAATATTTCATTTTCTGACTTCAAAGCAGCATATTCTACATCTGCAATTTGTTCGGGGGGAGGGGACTTTTAACCATCACGGGCAAAACAGACTTGACTTGGGAAAATCAGTTTAATTTATTACCAATCAAAACAGAGTAGGATCATAAGAAATAAAAACAAATCTTAAAACACCTTCCCCCCACCCCTCCCTTTTTCCCAGGCTCAACTCCCAATTTTCTCTATGGGAAATGGGGGTTGAGGTCAGTTCATGACATGTTGTCTCTGCTGCTCCTTCCTCCACAGGGGAGGACTCCTCCCACTCTTCCCCTGCTCCAGCGTGGGGTCCCTCCCACGGGAGACAGTCCTTCACGAACTTCTCCAACGTGGGTCCTTCCCATGGGCTGCAGTTCTTCAGTGTTGGTCCCCCAAAGGGTCACAATTCCTGCCAGGAGCCTGCTCCAGCGTGGGCTTCCCATGGGGTCACAGCCTCCTTTGAGCATCCACCTGCTCCACCGTGGGGTTCTCCATGGGCTGCAGTGGGACAGCCTGCCTCACCATGGTCTTCACCACGGGCTGCAGGGGAATCTCTGCTCCGGTGCCTGGAGCACCTCCTCCCCCTCCTTCTTCACTGAACTTGGTGTCTACATAGTTGTTCCTCTCACATATTCTCACGCCTCACTGCAGCTGCAGTTGTGCCTGGTTGGTTTCTTTTCCACCTTCTTAAATATGCTATCACAGAGGTGCTACCACCATCGCTGATTGGCTTGGCCTTGGCCAGCAGTGGGTCTGTCTTGGAGCCAGCTGGTATTGGTGCTGTTGGACACAGGGGAAGCTTCTAGCAGCTTCTCACAGAAGCCACCCCTGTAGCCCTTCCGCTCCCAAAACCTTGCCACACAAACCCAGTACAATGTCATGGGCTCTGAGAAATGCTTGTCCCTTCTGGAGCACACCTGCATAAAACTTAGAATCTTTTGAAAAATACTATCTCAGATAATACAGCTACTGGTAGCCCTAGATACCAGATTCTTCTTTATTTAGAAGGATATTTTTTTTCTAAATGCCAGTGCCTTTCTCTCCATTAAGAATAAGGCTTTTTCCTGTCTTGGAGCTGAGATGAAGTATGAATATCTGCATAGGTAAAAAAAATAGTTTGCAGGTTAAACATCTGTTGTCCAATAACACGGTTACAACTCGGGCTGTTTCAAAAAGGCAGAAAAAGGCACAAGGATGTTCCAGGGAGAAATACAGTGTAACCTTTTGCCATGAAACAGATGGATTTTAATCCTTTTCAGGCTTTTTGATTTTGGTATTGTTCTTGAGGATCCTGCTTAATTCTAACAATTCCCAGGGAACTACAGGCCTGTCAGCCTGACCTCGGTGCTGGGAAAGATTATGGAGCAGTTCATATTGAGTGAACTCAACAGGCAAGTGCAGATCAACCAGGGGATCAGGCCCAGCCAGCATGGGTTCATGAAAGGCAGGTCCTGCTTGACCAACCTGATCTCCTTTTATGACCTGGTGACCCGCCTGGTGGATGAAGGATGAAGGAAAGGCTGTGGATGTCATCTACCTGGACTTCAGCAAAGCCTTTGACACCATCTCCCATAATATTCTCCTTGGGAAGCTGGCAGCTCATGGCTTGGACGGGCGTACTCTTCTCTGGGTAAAAAAACTGGTTGGGTGGCCGAGCCCAGAGAGTAGTGGTGAATGGAGTTAAGTCCAGTTGGTGACCGGTCACGAGCGGTGTTCCCCAGGGCTCTGTTTTGGGGCCAGCCTTGTTTAATATCTTTATCAATGATCTGGATGAGGGGATTGAGTGCACCCTCAGCAAGTTTGCAGATGACACCAAGTTGGGTGGGAGTGTCGATCTGCTGGAGGGTAGGATGGCCCTGCAGAGGGACCTGGACAGGCTGGATCAATGTGCCGAGGCCAACTGTATGAGGTTAAACAAGGCCAAGTGCCGGGTCCTGCACTTCGGGCACAACAACCCCATGCAACGCTACAGGCTTGGGGAAGAGTGGCTGGAAAGCTGCCTGGCCGAAAAGGACTTGGGGGTGTTGGTAGACAGCCGGCTGAACATGAGCCAGCAGTGTGCCCAGGTGGCCAAGAAGGCCAACAGCATCATGGCTTGTATCAGGAAAAGCGTGGCCAGCAGGAGCAGGGAGGTGGTTGTCCCCTTGTACTTGGTGCTGGTGAGGCCGCACCTGGAATACTGTGTCCAGTTTTGGGCCCCTCAATACAAGAAAGACATTAAGGTGCTGGAGCATGTTCAGAGAAGGGCAACGAAGCTGGGGAAGGGTCTGGAGCACAAGTCTTATGAGGAGCGGGTGAGGGAACTGGGGTTGTTTAGGCTGGAGAAGAGGAGGCTGAGGGGAGACCTTATTGCTCTCTACAACTACCTGAAAGGAGGTTGTAGTGAGGTGGGTGTTGGTCTCTTCTCCCAAGTAGTTAGCAATAGGATGAGAGGAAATGGGCTCAAGCTGCGCCAGGGGAGGTTTAGATTGGAAATTAGGAAAAATTTCTTTACGGAAAGGGTAGTCAAGCATTGGAACCGGCTGCCCAGAGAGGTGGTGGAGTCACCATCCCTGGAAGCGTTCAAAAAATGGTTAGATGTGGCACTTTCGGACATGGTTTAGTCTAGTCTACCCTTGATTGGTATAGTGTGGACTTGGTAATGTTAGGTTAATGGTTGGACTGGATGATCTTAAAGGTCTTTTCCAACCTAAACGATTCTTTTATTCTATGATTCTATGATTCTATAAAACTGCAAAGCAGTGCTGTGTTATTACTGAATTGTTTTGGAGGCTCCAGCATTTTGAGACAATTGTTTTCAATTAAGCCAAAACACATCCCCCCCAAGACAGGGTTTTTTCCCAGATCAAGAAGTTGAAAAATACTTCATTTCACACTACACACACACATACCCCACTTTGCTTTTGAAGTTATAAGAAGCTAGAATTATTTTTTTAAAAAGCAATAACTTTGCTCTACAAAATCACTTCTGTTTTTAAGCCTGTCAGAATGAAATACTTTTTTCAGTTTTTCTGCTAAAATAATCTGAACTTACCCAAATTTGTAAAGCGTTTCTGAACTAAGCCTGCAGTCTTTTTAATCTATCATGCTAAAAAAGATTAAGCTCAGAAAAAAAAAAAAAAACAAGAATTGTGGTCATTTTCTGTGTTCAGAAACATTTGGCTTCAATTGTGTTATCTGACAGTAAGATTTGCAATCTCCCGTATGCATGTGGAGAGAGGAAGTAAATTTTAATGGCAAACACTTTTTTTTGTGAACAGTTTAGTTAATTGGCTTCCCTTAGCAATATGAGAGAAGCAGTAAATGTTTGATCATCTTTCCCTAATAAGTCTAATTCTTGGGATTTTATTTTTTATTCTTGGGGTTTTATGAGGTTTATATCTGATGATGTTTTTGTTAAAGTTTCAGCTGCTGTATTCCCACTGCTATCTTCAGTCTCTGAGGTGTACCTCTTCTTGTACCACTTAAAATGCCATGTACAAAATTAAAGATGTTATTTATGTCTTTTTAAAATCAAATTTTAAGAGCAAATGTTAGAAATAGTCCATATCTTAAATTATTTCTTTGTATTTAAATTACCTCCATTCCCTTAAACTTTAATGAGACTACTCTACATCTCTAATCTTTCTTCCTAACTTGTAAGCTGGCAGCCAGCCTTTCAGCCATGGAAGTGGTCACTTTTAAAAAGCTTGTTAGTTAGTGACATCCTCCATAATACAGATACTTTGTATAGTTAAGAAAACAGTAGCATCAGCTTACAAATTTTGTTTATTTTAAGAAATGAAATATTCAGAAGAATAAACAAAAACTGTAAGTGTATGTATGTTTCCTCTGTGTGAATTCTTTTTTCCCTTCATAGAAACAGCTGTGTGACCAAATTATCACAGTGTTTTTTATATTTCCTGACTTTACCTTATGTTAAAATATGCTGACATTTCATATTCTCCAATGAAAAGTTATACTCTCCTGAGTCTGAGCTCTGTGCATAATACCTATACTGAGTTTGTCTCATGCATTAAAAGATGATTTTGGAGAACAGAAAATCTCCATTTTTTTCATCCTTAATGCAAAAAGGAAAGCAACAGGAAATTATTTGTAAAACCAAATTCAACAAAAAAAATCCAACATAAATAGTATGCATTTCATGTATTAAATTACATCCAACATCCTAAATGTTTATCCTCTATCAAAATGCATTAGAGGTCAAATATTAAGGTGTGGTTTTTTCCCCCTAGTAATCTATGTAATGTTTTCCACTCAATGATGCGTCTTTTCCTTTCTTCTGGTTTCCATTAGTTCACTTTGAGCAATTCAGATCATTCTCTGAAAAAGCTAATTCTTTCTTGTGGGAATTAAGTTATACAGTATTGTTTCTTTGGTATTTGAATATCCATCTGAAATACTTGAGTGCTGAGTACCACATATGGTGTTTTTTCAGAAGAAGTGCCAAATTACACATACTTACTCCTTAAGAATATTTTGAGTCAAAACACTAGATATTTAGAGTTTGGCACACTGAATATTCAGTAGATGTTATGTTTGCTTTGAAATTAATTAGCTTTAATAGAATGAGTTGTGCAAATAGAAACACCATCCATGTACCAGTAAAATGTTAGTGTAAATGAAGGATAATGGTATTATTTTGTAATAAATACAGCATAGATTTTAACACTCTTTCCTCACTTCCGTGTAGTGTTTTCCATGTGCTCGTCCTGAATGTAGCAATTCTAGGAGCTGGAGTAGCAATGGCAAGATTTTATCCAAACATAGGAGGTATCATAAAGTAAGCGTTGCTTGCACATTGAACTTGCTCGTGGTGTTACTGCATGTTTACCTCTTGATGTTGAAGAAGAACTGTATGAATGCAGGTAATTGTATCTTTATATATGCTATTTTAAGTTGTAAATAATGATTTAAAAGTATAAACAAACAGCTCTTAAAGTTCTGACAAGCAGCTATCTGTAATTGTGCCTCTGTATCTGAGGTGATTGGGATGATTCCCCAAGTTTCATTGGAGCCATATTTGAGGACCTCGTAACTATACACATCAAAGAATATGGTGTCAGTAGAAAAGTTGCTTGGTTATTGTGTGGTTTCTCTCAAGTTTTATATTAAGACCATTTGAAGCTGATTTGAAAGTCTGTGATAAAACCCAAGAAAGCAAGTAACTTCAAAGGGAAAAGTGACTAAAAGTACTTCTGAATGATGTCTTAAATTTACCATGTTAATAAACACCTAGGATGTATGTAATTGAGAAGGATTAGAGGAATTTATCTAATCAGTTTTATTTTCTATATTTGACACCATCATATTTGTAATCATTGTCATTCATTCCTGGTTTGCATCTTTCCTACAGCAACCAGGAGAAGGAGGTTTTTAAAAATATATAAATCTGCAATTATAAAAAAAGAATGACAGGCTTGGGTCTGACCAGTGCAGCAAAATAACTTGCTTTTGCTCAGTAGCTGATCTTTGAGGTTTTTTCCGTTTCCTTTTTTTTTTTTTACCTCTCCTTTTAGTGAAAATTTTCTTATTCCAGCAATAGAGATGGTCTAGTTATTAATTTCAAATAAATATAATGCAATACATTTCTCTGCAAACTGATCCTGACCTCTGCAAATGTGTTCACTGTGCATAGTAACCAAACATTTTGAACAGTGAATTTCCAGCTGATAAATTGTCTATATAGTCTTATTTTGTTGTGCAGGTAGTCACTCTGTATTATGATGTTTCTACTGTCTAAAGGAATGTTTAAATATTTGAAATAAAATATGTTGTTAGTTAATAATGCACATTTGGTTGCAGTATAGCTTAGTAGGTGGAAACTCACAGTAGGGGAAAATAATCAGAAGGTTTTGGTAACCAAGGGAGTGGTTAGAAAAAGAACAGTTAAATGTTTCACTTGCTGTGGTTGATCGTGTTACCAGGAGGGCATGTTGATATTTTCAGATCTGGAGAATGGTTTGTTAGGAGCTCATTAAATAATTTAAAATTAAAGTTGCAGATTCAAGAGAATTTTCATGCTCTCATGCTTTAACATGTGTCCTCAGATGGCTGGGGTGCAATGAGACTTGCAGTTCTGACAGTAAAGGATGCACTGTCCGGTATTTTTCTGTTGTGTGTTGATAAATTTCCCCAAAGAAAGTAAAAACATCAAGTCAAAGATAGGGGGTCAGTCCCCAGAAGCAGCTGGGGATGTGACTGAAACAACAGAGGCATGTTAGAGTGCAGGTATGGGGTGGCAGGGGGCTGAGTGGCACAGGGGGGGATAATTCAGTGCCAGTAAAGGACAGCAAGGAACAGAAATTGATGGTTAGTGACTGCAAATAGTTATTGTTCAGTCAGACTGTTCATTGGTTTGAGGGGGAAAAAATGGCAACAAGAAATAAGAGTTAACACAAACATTCTTTTTTTGCTTTTATTTCTTCTTCTCCCCCCTTAAGATACTCTGGAACGACATGTGCATCTGGCCTTTGTATTCGTGTATCCATCCCTCATCTACGTGATCTCCCTGCATCATGCTGGGCACCTGACATGGCCAGCATTGATCATTCACATCTTTATAATCCTCCTTGGACTGGCTAATCTGATTGCACAATTCCTATTGTGAAAACTTCCCTTTCTCCCCGTGGCAGTCACAAGTGGTACCGTGACATTTGGCAACAGCCTTGAGCAACACTATCATGCATGAGAATGGAACAGTCCTCAATATGATCTTGAGAAAAGCTGCACCTTTGAAATAAATTCAAAACACATCTTTTAGGCACTTGAAAGGAAACCTGTCTTGCTCCTCTAAAAACACAATTTTGTGAGGAGTGAAATGGTTCAAATTTGAGTGGGGTAGTTCTGTTTTTGTTGAACGTACATCAAGGATTAATGAAGCTCAAATATTTAAATTTTTTACAGCACACTTCTCAAAACACACAGCTTTCAGCCTTAGGCTGTAGAACTCCTCTTTCCTCTAAAGGAACTGTCTTTACCTTTATTGACAAACATGCTTTCACAGTATTGTTCAGTGACTGTTTGAAATGCTCTTTTGTTGCAGTTATTTTCCTGGTTTGTTTGGAAAATGAAGAAATTACTGTCTTTCCTTTTTTTTAGGTTAATTTATAGTCATTTGGGTCAAAATGCACTCAATTTTGTATATGCTATTAAATTGTTTTGGCAACATTTTTCCTCTAAGAAATTCCAACTGAGAGAAACAATAAACTCATGTCAGTGTTTTATTCGGAACCAATATGTACACAAGTTATTTGTGATCTTACAATGAAAAAAGTCAGGAGGATAAAAAAAAATTAGAACAAAACTCAAATAAAATTAGAATTCCATGCTTGACCTCACTTCAACTCTGTTAACTGGGCTATTATGTGCTACGAAGTTGTCTTGTCAGGAGACTATGTGCTTTTATGGGTGTATGTTGGACACAATGTTCATCACAGGCTTGCTTCCTCCACTGTAGGGTTTTAATCTAGTGGTCTCTCACTATGCTGGTCAACTACATTACTCTAGACATTTTGGACCTCAGCAGAGAGGCAAAGCTAACACTCTTCAGAACTGTGAACTAAATCAAGTAATTTAAGTTTTAGATAATTCTTAACAGAAGCTGGAAGAATCTGGAAAGCGTTTTGTTGTTGTTGTTTTTAACTTCTTGTTTACTAAGAGGGTGTACATGTGTATGCACACATACACCTTCCTTCACCTGCTGTCTGTGAGTCTGAGTCTTAACCCAAAACATGCATTAATTAGGTTGCCAGACACTAGTGGAATGTCATCTTTTGTGGTGGGAGAGAGAGTAAAAGCTCCTCTTTGTACAGAATTTCAGTGTTATAAATTAATCAACAAATATAGAATAATTGAAAGAGGGCTCTGAGCAATGCTAAACTCCAAAGTAAGTAAAAGAGGAAAAAAGTTGTAGTGATGCAATATTTGTGAAGTAGGAGCTGAGTTGGGAAAGAGAATTACATTGCAGGGTAAGAGTTCGTATTTTCATCAGAAAGACAATGAAAAGCGTAACCTAAATAATTTACCATGCTTCTCTGGGAAATTATGTGAATTTTTGTAGTAATGATGTTTGTTTGACTTAGGCTCCTCTAACTGAGTAAAGGGCACTGAATTGCATAAATGTCCCTTGATTTGTATGAAATACAAGAGCATATGGGTTTGGAATATTATCTGCAGAACAGAATAATTATTTCAGATTCTCTCTTTTTGTCTTGTGGAACTTTTTGTGCCTTTAAATCAGAATTGGAGAATACACCCACCATCTGTTCTGTATTAGAGAGATATGCTTGCCCCATCCTGGACATTATCCCTGTGTACTCTTATCTTCCACTGCTTGATTTCCTTATTCTCTAAGGCATATCTGTCCACCCTTTTCACTGGCTCACATATTTAGCACTGGCCCACACACCTGCTGTTTAGGGACTGGGTCTGACCTCTCCCGTAAAATTCTTCTTTGAATGTCTAGGTAGTCATCACTGCATGTAACTCAATGGCTACATTCCCTCAATGTTCTCAGTAGCGTATTTCACAAATTAAACTTTCTGTATTATTTTCTTTCCAACAAACATCCCCTTCTTTCAAAAAAATTTTACACATTTACCGTCCCACAACTGTAATACATTGCTAAACCCTCCGCATTACTTGATACAGAAGAAGAGTACTTGAACAACAAAAAGAAATGACAAAAGATGCAGGATTGCAAGCATCATTGGCCAATTCACATTCAGTTCTTGTGCTTATTTATTATAGATTCAGTGCTTAATTTAGGTACAAACCCTGATGAGTGCAGATACTTCAATTTGATTATGTCCTTCCATGTTCCATCTGGATATGATCCCATGAATTAAATCCTTGCCATTGAAGCTGATAGTAAAATGCCCATTTATTTTAGCAGACTTAAATTCTTTTAGGATCTAGTAGATCCTAGAACTCAATCTGGCCACTGTTGTAAGAGATAATTAAAAATGTTTTTACAAGTACATTAACAACAAAAAGAGAGCCAAGGAGAATCTCCATCCTTTGCTGGATGCGGGGGCGGAACATTGCCACCAAGGATGAGGAAAAAGCTGAGGTACTTAATGCCTTCTTTGCCTGTGTCTTTAATAGCCAGACCTGTTATCCCGAGGACATTCAGCCCCCTGAGTTGGAAGACAGGGACAGAGAGCAGAATGGAACCCCCCATAACCCAGGAGGAAGCAGTTAATGACCTGCTACGCCACCTGGACGTTCATAAGACTATGGGGCCGGATGAGATCCACCCGAGAGTACTGAGGGAGCTGGCAGAGGAGCTTGCCAAGCCACTTTCCATCATTAATCAGCAGTCCTGGTTAACAGGGGAGGTCCCTCATGACTGGAGGCTTGCCAATGTCACACCCATCTACAGGAAGGGCCGGAAGGAGGACCTGGGGAACTACAGGCCTGTCAGCCTGACCTCGGTGCTGGGGAAGATTATGGAGCGGTTCATATTGAGTGTGCTCAACAGGGAAGTGCAGATCAACCAGGGGATTGGGCCCAGCCAGCATGGGTTCATGAAAGGCAGGTCCTGCTTGACCAACCTGACCTCCTTTTATGACCTGGTGACCCGCCTGGTAGATGAAGGAAAGGCTGTGGACGTCATCTACCTGGACTTCAGTAAAGCTTTTGACAACATCTCCCACAGCATTCTCCTAAAGAAGCTGGCAGCTCATGGCTTAGATGGGCATTCTCTTCGCTGGGTAAAAAACTGGCTGGGTGGTCGAGCCCAGAGAGTAGTGGTGAATGGAGTTAAGTCCAGTTGGCAGCCGGTCACAAGTGGTGTTCCCCAGGGCTCTGTTTTGGGGCCAGTCTTGTTCAATATCTTTATCAATGATCTGGATGAGGGGATTGAGTGCACCCTCAGCAAGTTTGCAGATGACACCAAGTTGGGTGGGAGTGTCGATCTGCTGGAGGGTAGGATGGCCCTGCAGAGGGACCTGGACAGGCTGGACCGATGGGCCGAGGCCAACTGTATGAGGTTAAACAAGGCCAAGTGCTGGGTCCTGCACTTCGGGCACAACAACCCCATGCAACGCTACAGGCTTGGGGAAGAGTGGCTGGAAAGCTGCCTGGCCGAAAAGGACCTGGGGGTGTCGGTAGACAGCCGGCTGAACATGAGCCAGCAGTGTGCCCAGGTGGCCAAGAAGGCCAACAGCATCATGGCTTGTATCAGGAATAGTGTGGCCAGCAGGAGCAGGGAAGTGATTGTGCCCCTGTACTCGGCGCTGGTGAGGCCGCACCTGGAATACTGTGTCCAGTTTTGGGCCCCTCAATACAAGAAAGACATTGAGGTGCTGGAGCGTGTCCAGAGAAGGGCCACAAAGCTGGTGAAGGGTCTGGAGCACAAGTCTTATGAGGATCGGCTGAGGGAACTGGGATTGTTTAGTCTGGAGAAGAGGAGGCTGAGGGGAGACCTTATCGCCCTCTACAACTACCTGAAAGGAGGTTGTAGTGAGGTGGGTGTTGGTCTCTCCTCCCAAGTAGTTAGCGATAGGACGAGAGGAAATGGGCTCAGGCTGCGCCAGGGGAGGTTTAGATTGGATATTAGGAAAAATGTCTTCACGGAAAGGGTAGTCAAGCATTGGAACAGGCTGCCCAGAGAGGTGGTGGAGTCACCATCCCTGGAAGTGTTCAAAAAACGGGTCGACGTGGCACTTTGGGACATGGTTTAGTGGGCATGGTGGTATTGGGTTTATGGTTGGCATGACGATCTTAGAGGTCCTTTCCAACCTTAATGTTTCCTAGTTTTTACTTTCATTGTAAATAATCCAGCCACCAAGCCAGGAAACATGAAATTAATTGCTACTCTGCCCTTAATTGGTTTAGTGGTGGACTTGGTAGTGTTAGGTTAATGGTTGGACTGGATGATCTTAAAGGTCTTTTCCAACCTAAATGATTCTATGATTCTATGATTCTAGTTCAACAGAAATTCCCAAGTAAGACAAATTTCACGGTGAAGTGTCTTAATTGCATCTTCTGTCTGTTTGTCTCTTTTCCATTTGTGCAATGTACAATGATCTGAGTTAACATTTAAAAGGAAATTATTCTGTACTTTTCTAAAAACCTGGTTTTAGCTCTGCATTAAAGAGAGCTTCTTTCTTCACTGTTTATTTATACAGGCCTTTAACAGCTTTGATTTGAATTATAAATTAGTAAGTATTAAAGTTATAAGAAATATTTCATTACATGGTCATCATGTGAAGTACATTTTCTTATGAGAAAGTATTTTTTTCATTTTACTACATGCAGTTGGAATATTTACAAGTACCAGAAGCAAGTTAGGAGTGTGTAAATAGAATCAAATTTTCAGTGTTTTTTTCTTTGACAAGTCAACATCCTAAGTTAAGTAATATTTTAAAATTTAATGGCAACTTAAATGGTCTAAAAGACCAGAAGTAGATTGCAGTGTCTCTTTTCATGCAGGCACAAAATTTAGTTCTCCACAAACACACACTTCATCCTGCTTGCCCATGCCACCTGCAGTGATGTCCAGCTAGTTCCAATTCCTTATGTTCTCTGTTCCAGAAAATCATGATGTGATTTAATGGAGCAGAAAATGTAATATATTGACCCAATGGTGTATTGTGTAATGTCAATTATTACCTTCTCATCGAAGAAAAAAATCTGCTGGAAATATTGAATTTTGTCTTTACGTTTGAGCTTTGCTGGAGTAAGCTGTAAGGTGAAATACTGTCAGCTCTGGGCATTGAGTAAGAGTCCAAGGTTTTCTTCATAACAGTACCAGGCTCTTTGTTTGATGTCATCCCTACCTCACTGCACTCTGAAAATCCAGCCTTCCATATTATGTGGTAACTCTGTGCTGCAAACTGAAGTTTTTGTTGCATGAGGCTCAAGGAGCTGTAATCATCTGTGCTGATATCATCGAGCTAAAATCCAGATCTCAAGATATATAAGGCATTAACCCAGCATGACCTTTTAGACATTGCCAAAGCACCAGTAGCCAGGGAAATTCCCAGGAAGCTCCAAGAGCAGTCATGGACATGTCCACAACTTCACCACACAGACATGTTTAGTGGGTGATTACACACAGTCTGAGCACCAAGACTGAAGGATTGTTTTTTAGTGGGAGCTTTGTGTTTAACAGAAGTAGTCGTACTCTCTAAGGACAAGGACAGATGATGGGGCTGTCTGCCTTCTGCCATGATGAGAAAAAAAATTACCTTCTCCATAGCCAAGCTTGTACTAACCTCATTGCCTTTTCTGTAATGGCCTAGCTGTTCCAGTTTCTTAATATTATCAAGGTCCAGATTCTTCCTTTCAGCTTCTAGCAGTCTTCAAAATCTCTCCTGTGCTTATTAGCTCTGTTTCCCCTTGGTTTTCCAGTCACTCACAGCTGCATCCATTCCTACAAATCCATTTTTCCTGTTCTATCTGGATTAATAATGTAATGTGAATGTATTAAATCCTGTAGCTCAAGTGATCTGCACAGCAAAAATGAGCATTCAGGATTCAAACATTGCATAATTCAAATGGAGGGGCTCAGGGAGGACATTTTATGTAACATTTCCTTTTTTCTTGAAAGTTCAGCCTTTTGAACTCAACGTACAAAAAATATGTAAAGGTAATGGTATTTAGTTGCAATGCTGAATGCTTTAGTGGATTGACAGTTTGTCCACCTAACTTCTAGACTGCCCTCTCCTCTACCAGGTTTCCGCACAACGGTTGGCTTTTGATTACGTGATCGCGTAACTTTTTTTCCATAGGGCATCAGCTTGAGAGTGCAAAGGTTGCAATGGCAATTGGTTCCCTATCATTTCTCAGACCTGGCATTTCCTAACTTTGAGCGCTGGACTTTGGGCAAAAGTTAATTAATATGTAAGAATGTACAGTCAGCCCTAAGTTTGCTTAAAACTCCTTTGTGGCTCATGTTCATGAATGTCCCTCCAACATGGCATAATAGCAGAAAGCTGAGAGGCAGTGACAGTAGAACTGAATGCTGGAGCTGCTACAGGAAGGAGGAGAGGCTTCCCAGAGTAATTTAGACAGTCAAATCTTTGAGATACAGTCTGCATTCTGGGAAGTCCCAGTGATTCCTGTGTACTGTGCTGCAATGGCAATGGTCTGCAGTGAAATGGTAGTAAGGGAGGTGAGAGATATGGTGTATTTTTGCTTTTCAGGATGTTTTGCTCCACAGGACAATTGCACTAAACATCTGTCATGATTATAATGGATATGAAGGTACCTGAGAAAAAAAATAAGAATGGGGAAAGGATTAATGCTTGGTAATAGCTGTTACCAGCAAAACAGTGTCCCTCTTACCTTCAGTCAGAAGCAGAAATTCATTTCCATGGACAGTTCATGAAATTTGGGGGCTGTCTTCAGTAATGACAATGCTATTTTAGCAGAGCTCTCAATAACTTCCTAATAGGAAGTAAAATATTAATGATATGCAAAGCACCAACATGTTTGTTTTAGCTGATTGTACCATGCTTGACAGGGGAGTACAGTGTAAGCTTTTCCATCTGAGTTGGTATTCTGTGAGATTGGAGTCACGATCAGCATATTTAATTTCTTCTGCAGTTGAGAACACCATTAAACTTTTCTTGGAAAGGAACAGGACTCAATTTGCCAGATCCTCTCTACCTCTCACTCCTGTAATTTCAGATGGTGGAAGCAGTGCTACATAACTGTTGTTGTTCTGTGGTTTGTATTTCCAAACACTAACTGATCTGAGTGGGGCAGGAAGGGTCCTTTTCTTTTTTCAAATTTATCTAATTGTAGCTTTCCCCATATACCTCCTTTTTGTAATCCTGAAGTAGATTAAACAGCCCAGATGAAAAATGCGGCTTTATATAAAACATTTTTGATCCCTTCTTAGTATGTTTATATTGCAGCTTGGCTAAAGCTTATTGAACTATTTCCAATAGCCCAAAGACTTTTTAAAAACTGCTATCCATGTGTTTCTTTTCATCATTGTTTGAATGGTCTTTTTTCAGTTCTGTGGACCTTGTTCACTTCTGACATTTCATTAAACTGTTAGAGGAAGTTCAGATTAGTCAGATCATTTCAAATCAACACAGTGGAGTCATTCAGCTGCAATATGAGGGGAGGAGAAATGCCTACACATTGAGTTCCAGGCTAGGTACTAAATGCCACACCAGAGACATTGTCCCCGCTGCCCAGCTGGCTTCATCTCTGTCACGAATGCAGGTCTGTGAATCCTGCTGATTATGTCGATTCACTATGAATGAGTGACTTAACACAGTTTGATTTAGTAAAAGTTAGAATTTACTTATAGCGAATTGCAGAATTTGATTATAGTATTTTTAATAGCACTCAATCATCAATGATTAATAAAGTGATTAGACAAAATTGATCAAACAGTGACTTAGTTACAGATTCGAAGATGGCAAGGTTCACTCTATTACTACACAGAAGCACATAAAAGAGAATTAAATCACAACAAGTTAAGATGATTCATAAAAGCATTGCATATATATGGAATAAAGGCAAAAAGGGGGGGGAGGGGCGAAAGGGGACCCTCCCGTTGAGTCACGAGGTTCAGAATGGACCCCCTTGCTTTCTAAACTCCTTCTCAGAGAGGAACCTAGGTGCAGCTGGGCCCACTCTTAGTCTCAGACTTGGTCAATGGTTTAGGAGAGTAATGCTATAAGAATGATACAGCAATATAAAACTCCTTTTAAAATTAAATCATACATCTACAAACTACTTAAATTACTTCATGCATGCACACTTACAACTATAAATGCATATATGAAAATAGTATACCTGTTAAAAATTCCCCTCGAGTTTAGTGAAATACTCACGTCTAATGCCTTGGCATTTCTCAACGGGCGAGAGTAGAGTCTCGAGGAGTGAAGAATATCAGCAGCCCAGGCTCCGTTGTCGATCTCCGGCAATGGAGTTCTGGTGGCAGCAGACTTTCGGAGTCTGCTAGTTTTCGCTGACTCTGAGAGACATTTCGATCAGAGGGAGATGCTGGTGCGGCCCACGGCGGTCCAGGAGAGCTCAAAGGGCCTCACTTAGGACTGCCATTTATAGGATTGTGAGATGATTGACTTTAATCACCAGTAAATTTCCATCTGAGCCACAATTTGGGTTGGTAGTTGCTGGAATTCTAGCAGCGATGATACCACCCTGTTTCAAGGCTGTCCGGGGTAGCTGTTTGTTCTTGTTCCCCTCGTTAGCCATAATATGAATGTTGATAAGAACAGAGCCGCTCTCTGCTCCAGCCATGTAGGAGTTTCTGGTACAATTAAGGAGCGCTTAACTGACCAACTCTCTACGCAAAAGCTGCGGCCTGCGAATTCCTGAGATTGTAAAGCAGACGAAGTAAAGGGGAAAAACAGGACAGAAAAAAAACCAGGGGCAGGGGGAAGATGTACCACCACAATCTCTTAGACCGAAAGGGGATTTAAATTACAGAACCATTATGGGAGGAGAGCAGAGGCTATTTTGTATTGAAACTGTTTTTTGATTTATCTCCTCAGTTAATATCTAGGGTTTTTTGCATACAGATATGTACTAAGAGCCCAGGTTGGGATACCACGTTAGCGTAAGCAAACTCAGTGAGATCCCTTCACCTTCCAGCATAAGAGCTGAAGGGGTCTGGACAGGTACAGGGTGGCAGAGGCAGTGAAGATGATTCCTGCTGATGCTTTGTGCTGGCATTGTGGGTTTGGGATTTGGGAGAGCTCATGTTCACATGGCATCTCTTCTATAGGAGCACAACACTCTTTAAGAAGGGAAGACCGAATCTTACCTATCCTGTCTGCAGTCCTTCAGCTTGAGAGGGAGGATTTGCATAAATACAGTCCTCCTCAAACCACCACGCCCTAAATTGCCAAAATCTTTTCAAGACTGTGGTGGTTTGACCCTGGCTGGATGCCAGGTGCCCACCAAAGCCACTCTATCTCTCCCCTTCTCAGCTGGACAGGGGAGAGAAAATATAATGAAAAGCTTGTGGGTCGAGATAAGGACAGGGAGATCACTCGCCAATTACCGTCACAGGCAAAACAGACTCGACTTGGGGAAATTAGTTTAATTTATTGCGAATCTAAAATCAGAGTGGGATAATGAGAAATAAAACCAAATCTTAAAACACCTTCCCCCCACCCCTCCCTTCTTCAAGAGATCAACTTCACTCCAGATTTTCTCTACCTCCTCCCCCCGAGTGGCACAGGGGGATGGGGAATGGGGGTTGTGGTCAGCTCATCACACATTGTCTCTGCCGCACTTTCCTCCTCAAGGGGAGGTGTCGTGGTTTAGCCCCAGCCAGCAACTAAGCACCACGCAGCCGTTCACTCACTCCCCTTACCCTGATGGGATGGGGGAGAGAATCGGAGGAGTAAGAGTGAGAAACACTCCTGGGTTGAGATAAGAACAGTTTAAGAATTGAAATAAAGTAAAATAGTAATGATAATAATAACAATATAATAATAATAGTAATAATAATATACAAAGCAAGTGATGCACAATGCAATTGCTCACCACCCACCGACCGATACCCAGACAGTTCCCGAGCAGTGATCGCTGCTCCCCGGCCAACCCCCCCCAGTTTATATACTGAGCATGACATCATGTGGTATGGAATAGCGCTTTGGCCAGTTTGTATCAACTATTCTGGCTGTGCCCCCTCCCAGTTTCTTGTGTACCTGGCAGAGCATGGGAAGCTGAAAAGTCCTTGACTAGCATAAGCAGTACTTAGCAACAACTAAAACATCAGTGGGTTATCAACATTATTCTCATAGTAAATCCAAACACAGCACTATGCCTGCTACTAGGAAGAAAAATAACTCTATCCCAGCCGAAACCAGGACTATATCCACCCCTTATTCTATACCATCTACGTCATGCACAGGCCCTTCCCTCTCCAATTCTACTTAATCACCCCTGGTTTCCCTATCTTGTCTTGATATATACACACAGATATCATTCACGTCGTCTATGGCCCATCCCTCTACAATGTCCATTGAGTTCAGTTAGCCCATGACTTTGGGTTTCATCGGTCTTTCAGAGCAGGAGAGATGGTGTGCAGTGTTGGATGGTTGCATGCTGAAGCCAGTTCTCATTCCAACACGGTTTCATCAAAGTTCATTTTCATTAAGCTGGGCAATTCTCACTGTAATACCGTTGATGTGGCATATAGCAATCATAACATACAGTACTATATACTTAACATTAACAGACTATATTATTATATTAACATTATACTGTATTATTACATTAACATACAGTTAAGAGATAACATACAATAAGAGATAACATACAGTATTATATAGCAATTAATATCATACAATTCAGTTCATTGACTATTTTCACCCAAAATCAAATTCCTTTGAGGTACACATCGGGCTTCCCCATCCTTGCTCATCACCCAGCAAGTGCACCCAGGACCTTGAGCAAAAGCAATCCCACGAATGGGTTTGCCTTTGCCAGAGGGGGAGGTCACCCAGACTGTCTTCCCCAGCATATTTTTTATGTGCACTACAGGGACTTTGTCTCCTTCCACAGTACATAAAAGTTTTGATAGGGCAGGGCTAGCTCGATTGGCAGATCCCCTGGTGTTGACTAACCAGGTGGCTTTTGCCAAATGTGTATCCCAATGTTTGAATGTCCCACCACCCATTGCTCTCAGTGGAGTCTTTAACAGTCCATTGTATTGTTCGATTTTCCTGGAGACTGGTGCATGAGAGGGGATGTGATATACCCACTCAATGCCATGCTCTTTGGCCCAGGTGTCTATGAGGTTGTTTCGGAAATGAGTCCCGTAGTCTGACTCAATTCTTTCTGGGGTGCCATGTCACCACAGGACTTGCTTTTCAAGGCCCAGGAGAGTGTTCCGGGCAGTGGCATGGGGCACAGGATATGTTTCCAGCCATCCGGTGGTTGCTTCCACCATGGTGAGCACATAGCGCTTGCCTTGGCGGGTCTGTGCGAGTGTGATGTAATCAATCTGCCAGGCCTCCCCATATTTATATTTCAGCCATCGTTCACTATACCCGAGGGGCTTGAACCGCTTGGCTTGCTTGACTGCGGCATATGTTTCACATTCATGAATAACCTGTGCAATACTGTCCAGGGTTAAGTCCACCCCTCGGTCAGGAGCCCATCTATATGTTGCATCCCTTCCTTGATGGCCTGAGGCGTCATGGGCCCACCGAGCTATAAATAATTCACCCTTATGTTGCCAGTCCAAATCCACCTGGACCACTTCAATCTTAGCAGCCTGATCCACCTGCTGGTTGTTTTGATGTTCTTCAGTAGCCTGGCTCTTGGGTACGTGACATCTACGTGATGTACTTTTCCAACCAGGTTCTCTACCTGGGCAGCAATATCTTGCCACAATGCGGCAGCCCAGATGGGTTTGCCTCTACGCTGCCAGTTGCTCTGCTTCCATTGCTGTAACCACCCCCACAGGGCATTTGCCACCATCCATGAGTCAGTATAGAGATAAAGGACTGGCCACTTTTCTCTTTCAGCAATATCTAAAGCCAGCTGAATGGCTTTCACCTCTGCAAACTGACTCGACTCCCCTTCTCCTTCAGCAGTTTCTGCGACTTGCCGTATAGGACTCCATACAGGAGCCTTCCACTTCCGATGCTTTCCTACAAGACGACAGGACCCATCAGTGAACAGGGCATATTGCTTCTCATTTTCTGGCAATGTATTATACAGTGGGGCCTCTTCAGCACGTGTCACCTCCTCCTCTGGTGATATTCTAAGGTTTTTCCCTTCTGGCCAGTCCATGATCACTTCCAAGATTCCTGGGCGACTGGGGTTTCCTATTTGAGCCCGTTGTGTGATCAATGCAACCCACTAACTCCACGTAGCATCAGTTGCATGATGTGTAGAGGGGACCCTCCCTTTGAAGAATCCAGCCCAGCACCGGCAGTCGGGGTGCCATCAGGAGCTGTGCTTCAGTACCAACCACTTCTGAAGCAGCTCGAACCCCTTCATATGCTGCCAATATCTCTTTCTCAGTTGGAGTATAGCGGGCCTCGGATCCTCTGTATCCCCGACTCCAAAACCCTAGGGGTCGACCTCGAGTCTCCCCTGGTGCTTTCTGCCAGAGGCTCCAGGTAGGGTCATTCTCCCCAGCTGCGGTGTAGAGCACTTTTTTAGTATCCTGCCCTGTCCGGACTGGCCCAAGGGCTACTGCATGAACTATCTCCCGTTTAATTTGTTCAAAGGCTTGTTGCTGCTCAGGGCCCCATTTGAAATCGTTCTTCTTCCGGGTCACTTGATAGAGAGGGCTTATGATCTGGCTGTAATTTGGAATATGCATTCTCCAAAAACCCACAACACCTAAGAAAGCGTGTGTTTCCTTTTTGCTAGTTGGTGGGGACATAGCTGTTATTTTGTTGATCACATCCATTGGGATCTGACGACGTCCATCTAGCCATTTTATTCCTAAAAATTGGATCTCCTGTGCAGGTCCCTTTACCTTACTCTGTTTTATGGCAAAACCAGCCTTCAGAAGGATTTGGACTATTTTCTTTCCCTTCTCAAAAACTTCTTCTGCTGTGTTGCCCCACACAATGATGTCATCAATGTACTGCAGATGTTCTGGAGCTTCACCCTGTTCCAGTGCTGTCTGGATCAGTCCATGGCAAATGGTGGGGCTGTGCTTCCACCCCTGGGGCAGTCGGTTCCAGGTGTACTGAACACCCCTCCAGGTAAAAGCAAACTGGGGCCTGCACTCTGCTGCCAAAGGGATGGAGAAAAATGCATTAGTGATATCAGTTGTGGCATACCACTTAGCTGCCTTTGACTCCAGTTCGTATTGAAGTTCTAGCATGTCTGGCACGGCAGCACTCAGTGGCGGTGGTAACTTCGTTCATGCCACGATAGTCCACTGTTAGTCTCCACTCCCCATTAGACTTTCGCACTGGCCATATGGGACTGTTAAAGGGTGAGCGAGTCTTGCTGATCACTCCCTGGCTCTCCAGTCGACGAATCAGGTTATGGATGGGAATCAGGGAGTCTCGGTTGGTGCGATATTGCCGCCGATGCACTGTTGTGGTAGCGATCGGCACCTGTTGTTCCTCAACCTTCAGCAACCCTACAATCGAAGGGTCCTCTGAGAGACCGGGCAAGGTGGACAGCTGTTTAATTTCCTCTGTCTCCAAAGCAGCTATACCAAAAGCCCACCAGTACCCTTTTGGGTCCTTGAAATACCCTCTCCTGAGGTAGTCTATGCCAAGGATGCACGGAGCCTCTGGGCCAGTCACAATGGGGTGCTTTTGCCACTCATTCCCGGTTAGGCTCACTTCAGCTTCCAGTACAGTTAGCTGTTGGGATCCCCCTATCCCTCCAGAAATACAGATGGGTTCTGCCCCTCTATAGTTTGATGGCATTAGCGTGCACTGTGCACCGGTGTCCCCTAGAGACTTCTACTCCTGTGGGTCTGATGTTCCAGGCCATCGAATCCACACAGTCCAGTAAACCCTGTTGTCCCTTTCCTCCACCTGGCTGGAGGCAGGGCCCCTCTAACACTGGTCATAGTATTCCTTGTTCACTCCTTGTAAATGTGAATCAAAAGTTCCTTTATTAAGATCGGGAGTAGAATTAGCCCTCCTCCTCTGTCTGGGGAACTGCTCACTGGAAACTGGAGCTGCAATTTTCCTGGGAGAGCCACCTTTTGTATTAGTTTTTCCTTGCAACTCATGCACCCGTGCCTCTAGGGTCGAGGTGGGTTTTTGCATCCCACTTCCTCATGTCCTCTCCGTGGTCACGCAGGTAGAACCACAGGGTGCCCTGTGGTGTGTATCCTCTCCATCCTCTCTCTTGAGCATAAGCCGAAACCAGGACAGGAGGACTCCTCACACTCTTTCCCTGCTCCAGCGTGGGGTCCCTCCCACGGGAGACAGTCCTCCACAAACTTCTCCAATGTGGGTCCTTCCCATGGGCTGCAGTTCTTCACAAACTGCTCCAGTGTGGGTCCCTTCCACAGGGTGCAGTCCTTCAGGAGCAGACTGCTCCAGTGTGGGTCCCCCGCAGGGTCACAAGTCCAGCCAGAAAACCTGCTCCAGCGTGGGCTCCTCTCTCTCCATGGGTCCACAGGTCCTGCCAGGAGCCCTTCCAGTGCGGGCTTCCCACGGGGTCACAGCCTCCTTTGGGTGCATCCACCTGCTCCGGCGTGGGGTCCTCCACAGACTGCAAGTGGGTACCTGCTCCACCGTGGACCTCCATGGGCTGCAGGGGGACAGCCTGCCTCACCATGGTCTTCACCACAGGCTGCAGGGGAATCTCTGCTCCGGTGCCTGGAGCACCTCCTCCCCCTCCTTCTTCACTGACCTTGGTGTCTGCAGAGTTGTTTCTCTCAGATATTCTCACACCTCTCTTCTTGTTGCTGCTGTTGGTGTGCAATTTTTTTCCCCCTTCTTAAATATGTTATCACAGAGGTGCTACCACCATCGCTGATTGGCTTGGCCTTGGCCAGCAGTGGGTCTGTCTTGGAGCCGGCTGGTATTGGTGCTGTTGGACACAGGGGAAGCTTCTAGCAGTTTCTCACAGAAGCCACCCCTGTAGCCCCCCCCCGCTACCAAAACCTGGCCATGCAAACCCAATACACCTTTAAAGTACCCTCAGCTGGCTATTTCATCCTAGGGTGGATATTGTTTTTCTTTGACTCTTTGGGCAAAAATTTATAAGCACTCTGGGATTTGTACATAGTTGCATTGTTGCTCCCCTATGTGCTTATTCTTTGCCTTTTAGCTGTTTGTCAGCAGCGTTTCTCTGTGGAGTATTTTATAGCACTTGAAGCACACGGAAAGTATGCGCCAAGCTGAACCTGCTAAATTTGGTGAATAAACCATTGTGTGTAGATGCTATCATGTATTTCTGGGGAAGAAAAAAACCAGTAAGGGCACTCTGTCCTCTTCAAAAAACACTTGTAAGGAATGGTTCCAGAACTTTAAAAGTTCCTCCTTTTTCTAAGTGCAGTTCACTACCTTCATTACTGACTAGAGCTGCAAACCTCAAGCCAGCAGACAGTTGGAGAGGAGCTGAGAACTTTTCTGACCATGTTTATTTTAAAATGTTAATCTGAAATATATATAGTCATGGAAGACTCAGAACTCAGTTTTCTGCCATGTGCTTCTCCATCAGCCCCACGGCTTCTCCATTGTATCACACTGCTTTTTAGAGCAACTAATCCAGTTTTGCTTAACTTAACTACAAACTGTCCCTGATGTGGCACTCCTGATGACAGTTCTTCTTCAGCAGATGAATAAACAGTTGCATAGCCCATCAGGTATGTCTGTGTCAAGTTCTCCTCCAGTGACCAGGCTACAGAGGAGCCACTGACTGTGCAGCTTGAGTAGAAAGAATCTCTTTTGGGGATCTAGAGGCCTAAGAACTCACATTCTGGTGATGACCTATTTAGAGAGGGCACCGCTGGGTATGCATGACACACAGATAACATATGCTGTTGTTTAAACCCCTGAAGTATACATCACACCCTTTTGTCATGAAGTTTGGCTATGCTGGGCTGTGATCAGTTGCATCATGCTGCCACCTTGATATCCAGTCCACCAAGAGGATGAGTATGTGATGGCAGTCAACTTGACAGCCTGGCTCTCAGGAACAAGAAAACATCATGCTTTTAGCTCTAAGAATTTTGATTTGATGTTATGTATTAGCCATGATGGCATGAGTGAGTTCAAGACATATGTTTCCCACTGACAGTAAAGGGGAGGGAGCAATTGTGGATGGGCTGGTATGCTACAGGTACACACAACCACAGCTGCTCCAGGCTATGACCAGTTTCCAGCTATTCACACCTGAGGGGGGTGCCCTCCAGCTGGCAAGTTCCATCATTACTGCTAAACTTGGTTGTCCTGGTTTCGGCTGGGATAGAGTTAATTTTCTTCCTAGTAGCAGGCATAGTGCTGTGTTTTGGATTTAGTAGGAGAAGAATGTTGATAACACACTGATGTTTTTAGTTGTTGCTGAGTACTGCTTATGCTAGTCAAGGACTTTTCAGCTTCCCATGCTCTGCCAGGTGCACAAGAAACTGGGAGGGGGCACAGCCAGAATAGTTGACCCAAACTGACCAAAGGGCTATTCCATACCATATGACGTCATGCTCAGTATATAAACTGGGGGGGGGTGGCCGGGGAGCAGCGATCGCTGCTCGGGATCGGTCGGCGGGTGGTGAGCAATTGCATTGTGCATCACTTGCTTCGTATATCATTATTATTATTATCATTATTATACTGTTACTATTAGCATTACTATTTTACTTTATTTCAATTATTAAACTGTTCATATCTCAACCCAGGAGTGTTTCTCACTCTTACTCCTCCAATTCTCTCCCCCATCCCATCGGGGCAGGGGGAGTGAGCGAGTGGCTGCGTGGTGCTTAGTTGCTGGCTGGGGCTAAACCATGACATTGGTATAACTCTATGGATTGCTTTGCTGTTCTTACTTCAAGAACTTTCAAAGGGGTAAGATGTGTTATGATGCCTTACTGAGGCACACCAAAGCTGTAGAAGAAATAATAGGAAATTAATAGAAAAATGGCATGCAATGGCAAAAGCTACTTTACGAAATGTGCAGTTCCACACAGAAACCTAAAGGTGCAGAGACAGAGGAAAACATTGTGTCATTGTTTCCATCTTCTTATCACTCATGAGAGTATTAGTAAGATACTTCCGAGTTTCACCAAGCTCTCTCTTCAGACAGGTATTCAAAAGCACTACGTCCTTCTGTGGAGCCAAATTAGAACTATAACGCTGTAAGTGAATGACCTTAGCACAGGAGAGCTGAATGTCTTCAAAAAACTGCAAGTTGGGCAGTCAAGTATGCAAATCCATCACACAGTGTGCTTGTGTAGCTGATGCAAAAGCCTATACAGTCTGTTAACATTTCATATTAGACTATAAACCTTATGAGAAAAATGGAGTACGTTACTTAAAAAGCTGTAGGCAATACGGTATGAAAAGCCCTTCTCCTTAATAAATTATTTCTATGCTTTTAAAGGTTTGGGTCCTTCACAATATATATTTTTGTTTGCTAATATTAAATGAATTTCTCTTGGAGGAGAGAGATTCTGTTGCCTGTCCCTCCTCACAACTCTGAGGCCAACATAGCATTAAATAAACTGAAACAATTTGAACTTTGTAGACTTTTTCTACTGTGAAACAACTATTATAGAAATGGCATTTAAGAGTGTTCCTTTTTTGCCTACAAGAGTTTTGGAGTAGTCCTCCTTTTTCAGTTTCAAGATGACCAAATAGTTCCAGTAATTTCTGATCTCCCTGCCAGTTTATTAGTGCAATTGGCTACAAACCATCTGACTGATGTCAGTCCCATAATAAAGAATGACAAATCTAGACAAGGGTCCAATGAGAAACTGAAGAAGGAGGATCAAACACAATTGTAAATCTGTGCAAGAGACTACAAGGTCTCTGGCAAAAGTTTTACTGCTTTTTATAGCACTACTTATTCAACAGGTTTTCTTTCATTCTTCTTCCTTTCCCAGGTGTGTACATGTTGCATCATTCTCGGTTTTGTTGTGGTTTGTTTTTTTTTTTAATGTCATGTACCGGAGTACATGAATATTCTTATTTAATGTCAGTACATAACACTTTATTTAATATGACTCATTAATATATCCCACAAGGTAGAGCATCCCTAATGATTTGCTGTGTTCTCAACTGCAGTCTTAGGTTTGCATCTTGCTGTTATATAAATGAATCATAATTGTGAAGAAAAGCCATGTTTCCCAAGGCTGCAATGGCAATTTTTCCAGCTATTGTATGCACAGGAATGTGGCTGCACACACTCAGAGATCTCCAGACATCAATAAAGCTTATAGATCCTGTCAGCTGCAGAACTAGAAACTAAGCATTATTATAAGAGCCACCCATGACCCTCCCTCATCTTTCAGTAGCTCTGTTTTCAACTTACCCTTGTCTGATTTTGCAACTAAGTATTTTAAGAGTGGTGTTGTAGAAAGGTCATTGCAAAAAACAGACATTTGCATGAAGTCTACCTGGATTATTTCAGACAGAACTAAAACAGATTATAATCTGGATTTCCTGGACTTCTTAGCATCAGGTTAAAAAAGATACCAGATGTAGGTTGCTCTTCATTACAATGTCTGATTTCTACTGCCCTGCCATTCAGGATAGGTTCCTGGAGGGAGAGTTATATCTCCAAGAAAAAGATTTGTGGAAGCCATCATTGCTAAAAATTAATTGTGATCTAGCCAGCAAGAATGCTGTAGGGAAGGAAATGCTGCAGGGAGATACTCACCTCAGTCTGAACTGCAGAGACATGGCATGTCACTCAACAACTAAAACATCAGTGTGTTATCAACATTCTTCTCATACTAAATCCAAACCACAGCACTATGCCTACTACTAGGAAGAAAATTAACTCTATCCCAGACAAAACCAGGACAGTATCCACCCCTTATTCTATACCATCTACGTCATGCACAGGTCCTACCTCTTTCCAATGCATTCTAATTAATCACCACCAATTTCCCTATCTTGATATATACACAAAGATATAATTCCCTTGGTCTATGGCCCATCCCTCTAAAATGTCCATGGAGTTCATTTAGTCCATGACTTTGGGTTCCATCTGTCATCACAGACTTTCAGAGCAGAAGAGGTGGTGTACGGTGTTGGACTGTTGCATGCTGAAGCCAGTTCTCATTCCAACATGGTTTCATCAAATTTCATTTTCATTAAGCTGGGCGATTCTTACTGTAATACCATTGATGTGGCATATAGCAACCATAAAAGAGACGACATACAGTATTAAATAACAATTAATATCATACAATTCAGTTCATTGGCTATTTTCACCCAAAATCAAATTCCCTTGAGGTACACATCGGACTTACCCATCCTTTCGCATCACCCACCAAGTGCACCCAGGTCCTTGAGCAAAAGCAATCCCACGAATGGGTTTGCCTTTGCCAGAGGGGGAGGTCACCCAGACTGTCTTCCCCAGCATATTTTTTATGTGCACTACAGGGACTTTGTCTCCTTCCACAGTACGTAAGAGTTTTGATTGGGCAGGGCTAGCTCGATTGGCAGATCCCCTGGTGTTGACTAACCAGGTGGCTTTTGCCAAATGTGTATCCCAATGTTTGAATGTCCCACTACCCATTGCTCTCAGTGGAGTCTTTAACAGTCCATTGTATTGTTCGATTTTCCTGGAGACTGGTTCATGGTAAGGGATGTGATATACCCACTCAATGCCGTGCTCTTTGGCCAATGTCAATGAGTTTGTTTTGGAAATGAGTCTCATTGTCTGACCCGATTCTTTCTGGGGTGCCATGTCGCCACAGGACTTGCTTTTCAAGGCCCTGGATGGTGTTCCGGGTTGTGGCATGGGGCACGGGATATGTTTCCAGCCATCCGGTGGTTGCTTCCACCATGGTGAAGACACAGCACTTGCCTTGATGGGTTTCTGGGAGTGTGATATAATCAATCTGCCAGGCCTCCCCATATTTACCTGTCAGCCATCATTCACTATACCCGAGGGGCTTGAACCGCTTGGCTTGCTTGATTGCAGCGCATGTTTCACATTCATTAATAAACTGTGCAATACTGTCCATAGTTAAGTCCAGCCCTCGATCATGAGTCCATCTATATGTTGCATCTCTTCCTTGATGGCCTGAGGCATCATGTGCCCACTGAGCTATAAATAATTCACCCTTATGTTGCCAGTCCAGATCCACCTGAGCCTCTTCAATCTTAGCAGCCTGATCTACTTGCTGGTTGTTTTGATGTTCTTCAGTGGCCCTACTCTTGGGTACGTCAGCATCTACCTGACAACTTTTCCAACCAGGTTCTCTACCCAGGCAGCAATATCTTGCCACAGTGCGGCCGCCCAGATGGGTTTGCTTCTGCGCTGCCAGTTGCTCTGCTTCCGTTGCTGCAACCACCCCCACAGGGCATTTGCCACCATCCATGATTCAGTATTTTTGTGACTCAATAAACAATAAAGTAACAATATAATAATAATAGTAATAATAATATACAAAGCAAGTGATGCACAATGCAATTGCTCACCACCCGCTGACCGATGCCCAGCCACCTACCGAGCAGCGATCGCTGCTCCCCGGCCACCCCCCCCCAGTTTATATACTGAGCATGACGTCATATGGTATGGAATAGCCCTTTGGTCAGTTTGGGTCAACTATTCTGGCTGTGCCCCCTCCCAGTTTCTTGCGCACCTGGCAGAGCATGGGAAGCTGAAAAAGTCCTTGACTAGCATAAGCAGTACATAGCAACAACTAAAACATCAGTGTGTTATCAACATTCTTCTCATTCTAAATCCAAAACACAGCGCTGTGCCTGCTACTAGGAAGAAAATTAACTCTATCCCAGCTGAAACCAGGACACTGACCTGTGCTGCTCGGGAACTGTCTGGGTATTGGTAGGTGGGTGGTGAGCAATTGCATTGTGCATCACTTGCTTTGTATGTTATTATTATTGTTTATATTATTATATTGTTATTATCATCATTACTATTTTACTTTATTTCAAATATTAAACTATTCTTATCTCAACCCAGGAGTGTTTCTCACTCTTACTCCTCCGATTCTCTCCCCCATCCCACAGGAGAAGGGGGAGTGAGTGAGCGGCTGCGTGGTGCTTAGTTGCTGGCTGGGGCTAAACCACGACAGTGATATATAACATCCTTCTTGAAGGGATACCTTTCCTTCACACTTGACAGAAGTTGCCTCAAGAGGCTGAGCGGTTTTGCCCCTTTTCCAATTGCTTTGTCAATGCCCCCTTCCCTGGAAAGGGATCCCAGCTGTTTGGCTTCCTTACCCACTAAATCCAGGCTACTGGCCCCGTTATCCCAGCATCGGAGCAGCCAGGTGATGATGTGCTCACCTGGACGATGACTGAAATCTTTTTGCATATCTCGCAGCTCACTCAGGGATAGGGATTGGGTGGTTACCATCTCCTTTATGGGTTCTTCCTCCTCTGGTTCTCGTGATGGCCCTGGTTCATCTTCATCCCTCACTAAACAAGCTGATTTTCTTGTGTGTTTTTTCTTCTGTATAGGGGCAACTGATACCGGCACGGGTTGGTTCTCTGTTTTAGCCACGGTGCCTGTCACTGGGGTTGGAGTGGCTGCAGTGCCTGTGGCGGGGATTGGAGTGGCCGCAGTGCCTGTGGAGGGGGTTTGAGTAGCTGCAGTGCCTGTCACTGGGGTTGGAGTAGCCGCAGGACTCGTGGCTGTGGTTGGAGTAGCCACAATGCCTCTGGCGGGGGTTTGAGTAGCTGCAGTGCTCGTGGCTGTGGTTGGAGTAGCCGCAGTGCCTGTCACTGGGCTTGGAGTAGCTGCAGTTCCTGTAGCGGGGCTTGGAGTAGCCGCAATGCCTGTAGCGGGGGTTTGAGTAGCCACAGTTCTTGTTGTTTTGTCATCAGATCCAGAGACCTTCTCTTTCCCTTGAGGGTACTGAATAGTGTTGAACAGGGCTCTATAAGCATGGGCCAGTCCCCAGCATGTTGCAATGATTTGTGTCTCTCTGGAGTTGCCAGGGTGACAACATACTTTTCCCAAATACTTTACTAGTTCTTCAGGATTCTGCACTTGTTCAGGGGTGAAGTTCCAAAACACTGGAGGTGCCTACCGTCCTATGTACTTGCCCATACTATCGCACACACCCTGCCAGTCATAACTCTCCAGCCTTGGGGCAGATCTCTGGATGATATTCTTAAATTGCTTACTAACCTTTGTCAAAACCAAAACAATATTCCCAAGAAGTATCAATAGAAGTATCTTAACTGCCCAGGGGTGTTCAAGATACTGGAAAGTTGTTGTAATGAAGGAGGAAGCATTATAGAAGAAGGTAGCAAAGGTGCCATTCTGTATATCCTCCACAACAAGCCTCTCAGAGGAAGAAGTATAATTGCTAACTCTCTCCATGAGGTAGTACCCGAAGTACAGTAGTGACTTCTGCATGAAACCCAAATACCAAAGAATGCTGAAGGTCAGGGTTTTGATAAGGAACCTCCCAAGCAAAAGATCATGAATTACTGCAGAGCATAGCACACTGCAAAAACCAACAACAAGCTTTAACGCGTGCTGCAAAAAAAAGAACATGGCGCAGATCAGATGAACTAATATCGTGACCGGTAACTGTTAACAGGCTCCTTAATACACTCTGGTTAATCTGTTATTATCTCAAACCCTTCGATCCCCACGTTGGGCGCCAAAGAAGATGACGTGGTTTAGCCCCAGCCAGCAACTAAGCACCACGCAGCCGCTTGCTCACTCCCCCTGCCCCGGTGGGATGGGGGAGAGAATCGGAGGAGTAAGAGTGAGAAACACTCCTGGGGTGAGATAAGAACAGTTTAATAATTGAAAGAAAGTAAAATGGTAATGATAAGAATAACAATATAATAGTGATAATAATAATAATAATATACAAAGCAAGTGATGCACAATGCAATTGCTCATCACCTGCTGAGACCATACCCAGCCAGTTCCCGAGCAGTGATTGCTGCTCCCCGGCCAACTCCCCCCAGTCTATATACTGAGCATGATGTCATATGGTATGCAATAGCCCTTTGGTCAGTTTGGATCAACTATTCTGGCTGTGCCCCCTCCCAGTTTCTTGTGCACCTGGCAGAGCATGGGAAGCTGAAAAGTCCTTGACTAGCATAAGCAGTACTTAGCAACAACTAAAACATCAGTGTGTTATCAACATTCTTCTCCTACTAAATCCAAACCACAGCACTATGCCTGCTACTAGGAAGAAAATTAACTCTTTCCTAGCCAAAACTATGACAAATGTGCTCTGGGAAATATTCAAACTTGACTCCTTAAAACCAGACTATCAATTCAATTAAATTGACTTTAGGATACAGTTTCTTATTTCGAGATTTCCACATGGTATGAGTCAGTCACATTTACAGAGGGCAAAAATTTTACTAGGAAGGTACACAGAGCCTTGTCATGTCTTTTTTTCAAGGAAACCACCAGTACGTTAATAGGAAAGAAAAAAGAAAGAAAAGAGGCTTTTGCTATTCTTTCTTCATATTTGTGATGGCATCTAATAATTAGAGAAGGGCCCAAATTTTGGATTGCAGTCTGGTTTCTTACTTTTTGCAATTTCAGAAGACTTGGATATGATCGTTTTAGTCCAAGCTCAACGCTGCTAATTCTTTATTATTGCCCTTTCCTATAGTTCATTTACAAGATGCAGTGAACTTCTCTTAGACAGGTCAATATTTCCCAAAGGCCGAAATGCCTCTCTTTAGCAGTAAGACCCAGGGTAGAAAAAAGAGGGAAACTGAGAGCGAGCCCCATGGAGGATTACTCCAGGGGTTGTGGAGTAGGCAAGTTATCTTGCTCCTGGCACCCATGAATCCCTTCATGTCTGTATGGGTAAGGCTGGTACTTGCAATTCTCTCCACTTTACCTTCCTCCCCACCACTCCCCATGGTTTTCTGTGCCTCTAAGGGCTTGTCAAGCACACAGGAAAAGGAGGATGCACAGGAAAGGTCATGTAGCATTAAGACATAATATCATTGCATTAGGTACTGAAAGAAAGAGAAAACATGTATAGTAATTCTCCCTTCCAGCTTCCTGTTCTCTTTCCTTAACTTTGAGTCCAGCTCCCCAGAGCAATGCTAAATGTTAATCCAAGTCATAACCAACTGGAAGGGCACAGAAATGCAGAAGGTAAATGCCCATCTTTATACATAGTCATCAGGTCAGAGATGAATTAGACTCTACCATCTGTAAGAGGATACTGATGACTACAAGGAACTGGGACATTTGTTTTACATCTGTTTGTAACGACAGAAGCTCCAGCAGCACAGTGGTCGCCTAAATGAATTGGGGCAGTGGTTCAGTACTGACTCAGAGGGAAGTGTGCCAGCAGCACCACTGAATGTGCATTACATATAATACAGCAGCAAATTTGGGCAGCAAGTTGTTATAACACTGTTTTGGAAATGCATGAGTCACTGTGTTTCTGGAATCTGAACATTTCTCATGTTTTTGTTCTAGATACCCTGTCATGTTGTTTGAGAAGAAGGAAGAAAATTAACTCTATCCCAGCCGAAACCAGGACAAATTAAAATAGTTTTATTTAATCTGATAAATACAGGTATGCGTGCGCACACACACACACACTTTTTTTTTATGAGACATTCAAATACAGGTGTGTTCCAAATGATCAAAGTGCAAGAAAAATCAACAACATGGGTCTGCTAGAAACAGGCTACAGAGGAAAGGGAAGCTTCCCATCTTGCAATTACATGTGTTGGATTAAGCATTTGAGCAAACAAGTCTCAGCAAAGATGAGTAAAATTAAAGAAATGCACTTAGGAAGGGTCAGGGCTGAAGACTTAGAGCTCTGTGACAGTATCCATCGTGAGTCAGATTCACAGTCTTCAATGCCTAACAGGCTTTTTAGATATCGGCACTTAGGTATATTCACAATGTCTGTGACCCAACCCTGCAGGCACCTACTGTCACCCCCAGAGTCACAAGAGTGCTCAGAGCCTACCTCACAGGTGAGAGCAAGGGAGATGCAAAAAAACTGGGGTTCTCCAGTCTTTGTCACCTGCTGATCCTGGTCTAGCAGGAATAGCCAGAGCATGCCTAGCTGTCCCTTGAAACACAGCCAGGAAGCATAGAATCATAGAAACATTTAGGTTGGAAAAGACCTTTAAGATCATCCAGTCCAACCATTAACCTACACTACCAAGTCCACACTAAACCAATCAAGGGTAGACTAGACTAAACCATGTCCCAAAGTGCCACGTCTACCCATTTTTTGAACACTTCCAGGGATGGTGACTCCACCACCTCTCTGGGCAGCCTGTTCCAATGCTTGACTACCTTTTCCGTGAAGAAATTTTTCCTAATATCCAACCTAAACCTCCCCTGGCGCAGCTTGAGCCCATTTCCTCTCGTCCTATTGCTAACTACTTGGGAGAAGAGACCAACACCCACCTCACTACAACCTCCTTTCAGGTAGTTGTAGAGAGCGATAAGGTCTCCCCTCAGCCTCCTCTTCTCTAGGTTAAACAACCCCAGTTCCCTCACCCGCTCCTCATAATGCCTGTGCTCCAGACCCTTCACCAGCTTCGTTGCCCTTCTCTGGACACCCTCCAGCACCTCAATGTCTTTCTTGTATTGAGGGGCCCAAAACTGGACACAGTATTCCAGGTGTGGCCACACCAGCGCCGAGTACAAGGGGACAATCACCTCCCTGCTCCTGCTGGCCACACTATTCCTGATACAAGCCAGGATGCTGTTGGCCTTCTTGGCCACCTGGGCACACTGCTGGCTCATGTTCAGCCGGCTGTTGACCAACACCCCCAGGTCCTTTTCAGCCAGGCAGCTTTCCAGCCACAAGCAGACAGGTTATGTCCTGCCCAAGTCCGGCAGTAAAAGCGCTCAGCTGGGAGATGGGAGATTTGGGAAGCTGAGTTCCCCCTTCTTTTCCATAACACATGTGGAGCGGACTTAGAGCAAAAGTTAGTCTCAGAGATCTTCCTAATCACTAGCCTTACAGAACCACTTCTTTCAGTTGTTCTTAAATGTGATACAGCCAAGCATGTTCTTTACCACATAGAGTTGATCTCTGATTTTTAAACCGGTCTTTTTTTTTTTTTCATTTTATAAAACTAGTTAATTTTTTTAAACAAGGATAGCACAAAGGGCTTGATAGAAAACAAACCATACTGTGGATATACTTAGCAGATGTAATATTAAAATTGCATTGCATCACACACCTGTCACTTTTTAACAGGATCTAACATGTTTTATAGACCTGCATTTATCTGCCTGTACCATGTCCCCTCCCACTTCTGCTTATAGCTTTCCTTTTAGCTCTTATTCTAGAAGCAGTGGTGAAACACCACTCAGCATTTATGTGTCACCTATATTGATTCTTGGTTACCAAATTTTTTTAAGACTGCATGTAACTGGGCAATAAAAAGCAGGTTCAGTCCTGGGTACCTCTGCCAACCTGCCATGGCTGCTCCAGTATATGTTCATTTATCACATGCTTCATGGGCTCTTAAGCAAAACAAAGATCAGGTTCATGACAAATGACTGCAGCACATACCCTCTGCCAACTGCTAAGTCTAGGATGGGATGCTCCCCAATTGGCTATTTTTAGCAACTGTATGGCCTTTTTATGCCTCTTAATTGCTTTAGTCATACAAAGTACATACACAGTGAGACAGATTTTGCCCTATTGATTTGTGCAAAGATTGTATGATGAGGCTGCTCTGCTTTTGTATTTGTTTCCAGAAAACCAATACTGCACAAGTAGCCGTCACACTGCCTGATTATACTCTCATGGATCTGCATCATTTGTGTGTATTCTGTAAGATGCTGTTTATAGGAGGAACCATCCCAGCTGTTTATTGCTGATGTTGATGCAGTGGTACCTTAGTGTATCTTATCTAAAATAATTTGGCTTTGCATCTGAAATCTAGCAGTTGTGCTCATCCTAAGTACGGCTGACGAAAAACTCCTATCTAAGCCTGATAATTGATTATTATTTGTGAATTTTATAATAATATTAATTGCATTAGAGAAAGGAACAAAGTAAATCTGTGCTCTAAATCTATACCCATGACAGTAGTATCTGTGCCCCTTGTCATTTCCATGACGTTTATCTTCACAATATCTACCTGCAGTACAGCAGCGCTATCTTCCCCACCTGACAATAGGGAACAGTGTACATTAGCTCATGGCTTGCATTTCCATTCAAGCCCAAGCTCCTTGAAAGTCCACACCATCTGTTTGTTGACTCACACTCTGATGCAAGCCCATGTGTGCACCAGGAAAGGAAACTCAACAACACTGCAACTCCTTTTGTGCCTGAAAACAAACCCCTCCCTCCCAGACACCACCACTTAACCCTATGGCATTGCACATTCAAGTCCTCACTCCGACATGACTAAAATATATGGACCTAGCTGGAGGGACGTGAACAATTCAACCAAGGCTCCCTGGAAATATGGGTGAGTGCTTATACCTTAACAACTACACTCATCTTCCTCACTTCTGGCTAATATGAAGCATAGCGAAGATCCGTATTATGTTATCCACTAGCCTGTATTGGGAGGGTGATAATCTGGGGGCATCATCCCATGTTTTCTTCTTTTTTTCCCAACATCTGTAGGTATTAATTTCTTCAGTATGTTTCTGTTCCCTTCTGAATGCTTTCAAAGGCTGAAAAGTTACAATAACATAGAGTGGTTTTAGTGTAGTGCACCACACTTTCTATCATGTGAGAATTGCTTAACTGTGGTACACTTCAGCATCACAATTTATTACAAACCTTGGAAGTCATTTCAGGAGCCCAAGGACCTCATGGACCTTGGACCAAGTTTCAGCAAACTGCTCAGATATGCAGTCACTAGGCAGATGTCTGGAAACATGTTCTTGCACATTTATCTGCTAATGCAAACATCCCAATGCAAGCATTAACACTCAAGAGCATTATGTGGATTTGAAACAATCCCTGGAAGAGTTGGGTCCCATAAAAGTTATTCTGACAGATATAATCCTTCTCCTCTCCTTTGCCAAGTGCTTGCTCTGACAGGAGCCAGAGCACATCAAGCAAGACTCCTGCCTGCTTCCAGTGCTTCTGGTGCTCCAAACACTACAACATCCCTACCCAGTGCTGACTTCACTCTTATTTTCATTGTTATTATTCTAGTTGGGAAAGAAGCAGCAATGTCAAAGAGAAAGATAAAACAGGAGATAAGAGGATATTTTTATGCTTTCATCTGCACAGATGACTCATATGGGACAGGTTTATTCCTTGTCTCTCTCAGCATTAATGCCTCAAGGAGAACAGCAGCAAAATTAAGGCTCTTTTTGCTGCTGTGGAAAATACTACTTTCTTTCACCCTGCTCTGTGAGGTCTTTGAGGCAATGGCTGTGAGTGTGTACAGCACATAGCACAATTGGCTCCAATCTTACTGGGGCTTCTTGGTATTAGAGTAATAAAAATAAATACCAAGCAGTCAGGGCTTAATTATAATCTGGACATTCTGTGCTCTGGCAATAGATTACAGGTGCCATTGACTTGTACCTTATGGCACTGAATCTACTGCTGGCACGAGGATGAATCCATGTAAAGGGACAAGACAGCAAAATGAAATCCCACGTTTCCTGCTCAGCGTGTAGGATGCAAACTAAGAGGAAGTGATTTCAGTAACTGAACTCTCTGTACGTTGGAGCAGCTCTAGCTGTGGCTTTTTGTGTTCAACTCTGATGACTATTTCAAGGAGTCAAGTACTATTTTATAGAAGATGGAGATGCAAAAGCTTTCATTAGATAATGATTGTATTAAGACCCAAATCCTCTCATAATTATTTGAAGAGGAATACTAAATAATTAATGCTGCGATTATCTGTTGATTTATTCTCCTCCACCCTTAACTCTGTTTTGAGCAGGAACTGACCCTGATCATGCTCTGTGAAGAATAATTCAGAGATGCAAGAAATAAACGTGCTCCACAATCAATATTGAAGTGTGGTTCTTTTTGTTTTACTTGATTCTGCCAGCTTGAGGTTTTTGGTGATATTTTGCCTATTGTTATTTCACTTTCAAAGCCCACTCATAATTTATTTTTGTAGTTGCAATTATTTATGTGCTAGGCTATTGTAACTGCATTATATTAGTGCAGGGAGATGTGTCCAAGGTTGAATTTTATCCAATATATTTATAATGTCTTAAGAAAACAACAACAAAATGCTATGAACTTGTGAATAAATTCCTTCAGTTCTGTGCCACTGAAAAAAAAAAAAAATCACAAATTTGTGGAGCTCAAACAAAAGCAACATTGACAACTGTAACAGCACAATACCATATGTTGCAAAAGGCCCCCCTACGGACATATTTCCATAGCCATTCTGGTTATATTAACTTTGCCTTAGCTTTGGAGTGTAGTTTTGGATGAATATGACTTACAAGTGTTACAGTAACGTCTGGAGGCCCATCTCACTGTGTTAGGCAACATACATAGTAAGGGACCATTGCTGTTCTGAAGACTTTTCAACATAAATGAGCAGGATGTGTAGAACTGAAGGGGCAGCAGTCAGGCAGTTCATCCACCTAGCAGGAGTGTAACAATTGGGCCAGGAAAAAAACTCAGGTCTACTTCTTGACAGGTCTTTCTGCTTTTGTCTGCTCCCATGCTGTACTTCTAGTGGTACTTCTACTGGCATCCAAGCCATCTTGAAGTGGTATGGGACTGGGAGCTGCTGCCTCGCAACAGCTTCAGTGTAGATTGCTGCTTGTTTAAAGCACAGTGGCAGGGGTGGGACTGTTGCTGCCAAGCAGGGACAAGCAGAAGGAACAGACACCTCAGCTGCTGTACTCTGAATGCACAGTTTTGATCAGCCAGTGAAGCACATGGAGATGTACCTGGAAGAGGTGCAATGACACACATTTTCCTTCAAGCTTATCTTCTTTTATCTGTTGAAGTGGATACATGGATATCCAAATATATATGGAACCAGGCACAGGAGGCTGAGTTACTGCTTTAGGTGTTTAATGGATCAAAACCAGGTGCCTTTTATACATCACTGGCAAATTCTTCACTGTGCAACTGGTTTACCCTGTTGAAGTTCATCTCTTGAGATTCCTACTGCTGCCAGAGTTACCTCTGTTTTGATCACTGGTTTGACTGGAAAGCATGACCAAGAAGGGAAGAAGAGAGAGGGGAAAGCAGAAGCCAGAGGACACAAGCCCTGCAGCCCCTAAATCACTCCAACTTGCAATAATCATAAAACTTTTTAAATAAAAGTTTCACTTGACCATGAACATTTTGTGAGTGCCCTTGAGACATATGATTCTTTATGAAAGAATTTATTATTGCTCAGAGCAATATCTGTAATTGAAACAAATAATAAAATCCAATAAAGAGCAAACAGGGACAGTTTCTTAGCCCTAAGGCCAACTGGTACAGCACAGCTTATGTCCACACAGCTAAATTTTCTTCCTGTTTATTACCTCTGGTAGATGGATTAAGGTTATCGCTTTGCTGTACTCTGTAACACTGGCTTATGGTATGATAAAATTATTGGTCATGAGACCAATCTTGTATTTGTACTCAGCATTGCCATCACATCTGCACTTCAGGAGCCATCTATCAGAAATTACTAATAATTACAATTTTTACCTTTTCTCGTTGGAGAGCCAACCTATGTGGGAGACACCTTCCTCCATCTTCTCCTTCTTCTCCAGCCTAATTACAATAGCTCTTGAGGATTTTGAAAATTCCTGGGATGTTAAAACCAGCATGTTCCTATTAATATTCTCCTGAATGTGTGCCAGGTCTTGCTTAGGGTTATAATTATATATATATAATATAATTCCTGTTTAGGAATATTGCAGTTACTCCAACCCCCACGACAGACACTGCTGCTACTCAGACCTCGGCAACAGGCATTGCGATTATTCCAACCCCCACGACAGGCACTGTGGCTACTCAGACCCTGGTGACAGGCATTGCAGCTGAACCAGAGAACCAACAGATGTTGGTATCAGTCGCCCCCATACACAAGAAGAAATACTGGAAGCTGTCCTGGTTTCGGCTGGGATAGAGTTAATTTTCTTCCTAGTAGCAGGCATAGTGCTGTGTTTTGGATTTAGTAGGAGAAGAATGTTGATAACACACTGATGTTTTAGTTGTTGCTAAGTACTGCTTATGCTAGTCAAGGACTTTTCAGCTTCCCATGCTCTGCCAGGTACACAAGAAACTGGGAGGGGGCACAGCCAGAATAGTTGATCCAAACTGGCCAAAGGGCTACTCCATACCAATGTGACGTCATGCTCAGTATATAAACTGGGGGGGTTGGCCGGGGAGCAGCGATCGCTGCTCGGGAACTGTCTGAGTATCGGTCGTCGGGTGGTGAGCAATTGCATTGTGCATCACTTGCTTTGTATATTATTATTACTATTATTATTATATTGTTATTATTATTATTTTACTTTATTTTATTTCAATTATTAAACTGTTCTTATCTCAACCCAGGAGTGTTTCTCACTCTTACTCCTCTGAGACCAGCCGGTTTAGCTCAGTTGGTTAGAGAATGGTGCTAATAACGCCAAGTTCACAGGTTCAATCCCTGCTTACTGCAGGGGGGTTGGGCTCGATGATCTCTCAAGGTCCCTTCCAACCCAAAGCATTCTATGATCTATGATTCTATGATTCTCTCCCCCATCCCATCGGCGTAGGGGGAGTGAGCGAGTGGCTGCGTGGTGCTTAGTTGCTGGCTGGGGCTAAACCACGACACATACAAAGTACTACTACAGACTAATGATAAACTTCCTTAGTACACACAAAACTTCTAAGGAGGATGGGTAAAACACTGAAGATCAGGATTTCTGGAAGAACCAGAAGAAAACAAAGAAATGAACAGGGCTTTAACTTGGTCTTGATGTTCTCTGTTGCTCAGTGTTCTCAATTAAACAAACAAAAAGACAAAAAAGATACAATTAAAAAAAAAAAAGAAAGAAAACAACTAAATAACCATACCAAATGAGAAGAGGTGAGAGGGTAAGATATTTAGAAGAGTTTAAATTCTAGAAAGTAATATTAGACTATTTAAAAATGTACATTTAATGAAGGGATAAAATATAACTTATGAGCTTGGTCTGTTGCCTTCATTTTACTCGGGTTCCATTTCAAAAATGTTCTTTAGTATAGACCCTGCTAAGCTTATGAGTAGATCTGACTTGACATCAGTGGGTTACTAAGGTGGTTAAGAATGGTGAATATCTAAGAGCCTTGCTGTGAGGGAACGATATCAAGCAAATCCTAGACAGGAAAAATGTCTCTTTTTTTTTTTTTTTTTTTACTCCATCAAATGGGCATATACTTACCAGCAATTAATTCTGCTAGTGCCAGGAAGTCAGAAGATACTACAAAACTCTCACAGTACCAGGAGAAAATTAAATTTAGAAGCTCTGATATTCATGTTGTATACTTAAAAAAAAAAACCTTCAACTGATGCTGAACGTGATTTCTATTTGTGTTTATAATCAAACATCCTCCATCCCCTCTGGAACTTACTGCTCCAGATGCTCTCTGATCAAGCACCATCAGTTTGACATTTCTGCTACGCTGGGCATTGTTGCTGCCACAGATACTTTATTATTTGTTAAAGGTGCTTAAGCATGCGGGGTTTTTTTCCTCTTGAGTTTTATACTCAAGAGTATATATATTTTATACATCCTTTTTTGTGTGAAATAACAACATATCTGAACATGCAGAATCAGTAACATCTGAAGATGCAGCATTTGTACTAACACAACCCTGGAGTAATATAGGGTTTTTCTAATCTAAGTACTAATTCAGGCTGAAAGTGCTTGGGTTGTGTTGCGTCAAGAGAGGCTTTGGAAGGTACCCAATTTATCGTTATAAGTCCGGTCGCGTTCAGCACACTGAACTATCACGATTACGGATTCACAAATAACATAGGCACCTTTCGTCTAGTCGTGCTGCATGAACTATCACGGCCACACTTAAAGCGTCTGGTCGCGTTCAATGACCACTATCACGCTAGACCAATAAATCAAAGCAATTTATTAAAGCAACAGACACACAGTTTCTTTGGATTACCGGTGATAAATTCACTGACTGCAAGGCACATGCAAATACCAAAGCTTTGGATAGTACAGATGCATCAAAAGACATAAAGCGACTCTATAGAGGTTTCTAAGTTTCGCGCGATGATGGGGGGGGGGGGGGTGCACTTGGTATAACCAAGTGTTAGATTCTTACCCAAAGGCGTCCCGATGGGGGGGAAGAGAGGCTCAGCCCGTCGACTGATCCCAGAGGTCAGAGTAGTACACGATGGTATCTTCCCTAACATCCCCTCTCTCTTAGGCCAATTTATAGTATTTTTACCTTTCAGGTGGAGCTTGAGGGACTCTAGTCATACATACTTTTGTTACGATTGGTGTAAAACTTTCTCGCTTCGTTTTAAAGGTACAGGCTCAGAAAAATTCAGAGCTCAGGCCCAGTGAGGAGTGGTCTCACCTTAGAGGCGGGTAGGTTTTGGGATGGAGGTGTGTTTTGGTATTATAATGATATTATAATGAGCAAAGTTTACCAAAAGGACAGCATTTTGTCAAAATCATGACAGTTTGTTGGCTCAGGGTATCAATTATGCAGCTTATTGGTGCCATGGTCCTCTTCTGAGTCCCTTATCACAGAGCTTGGCCGTGGTGTCTCCACACCACTCCTCCCTCTGGGCAACTCCCCTTAGAGCCAGTGCACCAGGCTCCCCTGATGTTGCCGACATCCAAGGTTGCAGGCTTAGGGAACTCCCTGTGGGATAGATTCCTGGCATCCAGCCGCATTTCATCTGGACAGCTTCTTCAATGCTGTGTTTTTCTTGAAATTGTAAATCTAAGTCTAATGTCTAAGTCACCTCCAGCAATTACTCCACAGGTTGGCATGCTTCTATAGTTAATACTTGTCCATATATGAAGGCCCAGAAAAGCCTTCTGAATGCCCAGAACAGTGCAGAGCTAACCTAATCCCTTAAATTGTGTTTAATTATGGGTTTCCAGGACAGGAAGCCTAGTGGTGGGAATAAGGTTGCAACAGCAAGGCACATATCCCTTGTGCAACGGAAAGTTTGGAGAGGAACTGGGTGACTGATTTCTTTCCTGAATTCTGGCAGAAGATTGCAGAGATGCCTTTTCCCTCAGGAAAGCTACATCTCAAGGGTGAAACAGATGTAGAAACTGCAAGACAATAAACCGTGATTAATTTCTCTTGTTGGTGAATGCTGTGCTGCTGCAGCAGCCCGGTTTCCAGGTGTTTTTAAGTGTCATCGCTATCTTGCTTACATTCTTCTGGGAAGAGGTCCATTTAAATTAGACAGCACAATCTTTTCAGTCTCTAATTTACTGCATAGGGGAGTGGATCAGGAGAGCTGTTTGCTGCTTAGCCTGAACAAGATTAACATGATGCTTTGGGGTTGAAGAAAGCAATTACAGCAATTGTGCATGGAATGTTTGCATTGCTTGTCTTCTGGTTTTTCTAACCATCTTGCAATTTTGGGGATGTTATCTACTCCTGATTTAAGACCTTGTGAACAATCCCCCACTTTGAGAAGAGCAGAGCAGATTCCACACTTCACTTTCAGCAGCAGTTCTCACAAAGATAAGCCCAGTTTTTGTCATTGCCAGGTTGTGCTACAATTTATTTCATTACTTTCTGCATTTTAAGACAACACTGGAGTTTCTACCTCCATGAGACCATCCTAGAATACTTGCACAGGAAAATGAGTTCTGTAAATTACACTATAGTTACATAAACCAAGGGTAGTTTTAATCTTTAGACCTGCCCATTTTGATTTGTAGCTGGGATGCTTCTTAGGCCTTGAGGTGAAATCAGGAACTCCTGTATAGGCTGCTATGTAGAGCTTCTTTATATATTCTATATGGATCTGCTCTATCTCTCTTTTTAGACAGTATGCTTGAATTGAAGATACAGAATATTTAGCGAGGCATTTCCATCTCAAGAACTTGTTTCCCTTGTTGATCTGCCAAACCTGTTATTCAGCCTTTAGGATATAATACAAAGTGAAGGCGTTTACAGAATTAGAGGGTGAAATTGCAGAAAAGTTAATGCCTGATGCTTTGAGTATGGGAAGTGCCACTCATCCCACCTGCAGTTACATAGAAAACACAAATGTGCTCAGTGGCATGAGTGATAAGTTTGTGCCCAGCAGCACTAATAACACTGGTGAAAAAAGTTGCCTGTTTTGTGGTAAATGCTGTTAAAATAAAAATGCAGTTATGCAGAAAACAGATTTTTTTTTTTGTGTTGGTCACTATTTTCTTTCCAAATAAAAGCTTTTAACAAGGAAAAAGATTGGTTTGGGTTGGGCTGAAACTCAATTTCTCAGTTCTTTTGCAATTTCTCAACACTCTTCCAGAGGTGGAAGCAGCTTTTTCCTTGTTAAAATAAATAAATAAATAAATAAAAAAGCCCCCGTATTTGCAGCAGATAACCCCTCCCCAGCTCTGTCACAGGCAGGCCGGGGCACTGCTGCGGTTGGAGTCTCCGTGTCCGGCCAGGGTCGGGTGCCACCGACACCCGTTTTGGTCCCTCCCCGCTACCTGCTGACCGTGTTTGTCAACCCGGCAGCCCCTTGGGGAGCCGGGCAGGCCACGAACCGCTGCCACAGCCCACACCGCCTCAGGACGGGGCCGAGCAGAGCATAGGCGACTGCCGGGGTACTCCCTCAGTCGGCGCCGGCCCTGCGGCGGAGGCCAGCAGGCGAAGGATGGAGGGTGGCCGCTGGGGGGGGTGTTCCTGTCCCTCCCGACCCACCACGGCGGGGCCTAGCGGGGCTCACGCCGCAGGGAGGGAGGCAGGCCGCCGTATGGGCGGGCCGCGGCGCGATTGGTCGGTCCCAGCCGGCTGTTGAAGCGCGGCCGCCGGGTGAGGCGTCACGGCGGCGGGTAGGGGCGGGCAGAGCTGCCGCCAGCCTGCTCCTCCCTCCCTCCACCCTGCCGCCCTCCTTAAAGCCCCGGGTGGGCGCTGCAGTAGTGGCAGTACCGCAGTGCGGGTGGTGGCTGTGGTTGTGCTTGTGCTGGGATCTCTGGTTGCGGGCGCCATTGGCTTGGAGCGCAGCGCAGCGCCTCGCCTCGCCTCGGCTGGGCGCGGTTGAACCGCTCCGCTCCCGGGCTGAGGCTGTCACCGTGCGAGGAGTTGCCGCCGGGCGCCCGGCGCTGCCAGCATGTTTGACAGGACGCGGTTGCCCTTCGTGGCGCTGGACGTGGTCTGCGTGGTACTGGGTAGGTCGGCGGGCCGCGGAGGGGGCGAGGGAAGCCGTCCTTGGGGAGTTCTGCTTCCCTCCCCGCACGGCACCGTGCTAATCGCATGCTAGCCTCCCCTCGGCGCTAAACACCACCCTGGAGCGGGTCTTCTTCCAGCTTGTGTCTTCGCTGTGCCTGCGAGTGTGTGTCTATGTGCTGCTTTCACTGCTGCCTGCCATCTCTTCACACACGCACCACCACCACCCCCCGCCCCGCCCCGCTGGGGCCACAGAGCTGGCCCCCAGCGCGGTCCGTAGCAGCAGATGGCGAGGTGCTCAGCGGGTCTTGCCGTCAGGTCGGGTTGTAGTAGAGAGCAGATGAGTCTCGTTTTTTCTCTTTCTGGAGGTCCTTGAAAATTGGGAGATTATTAACAATATTCAAACCTCAGCGAAGCGATTTTAACACAGCTATGCAGGCTGTAACTTGGAAGGGAAAAATCCTAGGGGAGGGAGCTCCTGCTGCTTATCCACTGACATCTGGAACTCCCTCTTCTTTCTACTGTCCTTATTCTTCCTTTCCTAACCTCTTCTGTTAGCTAATAAACTGGATGTGGCAAAAGCCTGTACTGGGAAGGTAGGTGTTTGCAGCCTGAGATGTGTTACTCATGGTGGTTCTGAAAGCTGCCATGAAAGTGGTTGGGATCATGGCTGTCACAGGAAACACGATTCATCCTAGTGTCAAACAGAAGTGGCACAATAGGTATTATGCACTAGAGAAAAGATTCAAATCACTTTGAGTTGTATGCAGTCTCAGTGAAACTAAACTAATGCTCTAGGTTGAGTTTTAAAGTAAAATGGGGTATTTATTAGAACATTATGTTTGTGTCCTCATGTTTGTGTGTAGCAGTGAGGGACGCATGTAGAGGCAGGAGTGATACTTTGATGCGGTGATGGTCATGTGTTGAACAATCACAGCACGTTGCCACAGCACTGCAAATGCTTGTCTTAACTAGTCCAAATAAGAACACCTTCCTAATGTTTCTTTCTTCTGTTTCAATCTCTAGCTCTGTTAAAACTATATCACGGCCTGTCAATTTGCATTAACTTTCTCATTCTATGTAATGACATGGTGTAAGGAGTAATGCTGTTAGTTATTGATCAGCAAAGGGGAAGCTGTACTCTGTGAAATGTTGTGACTCTTCTTGACCTCTGGTTATTGAGAGCCAGGGAAGTGTCTTCAGTATCTGAAGGTCTACTTCTTGGTCAATCTTAAGAAGTGTTACTTGATCTTGGTTTGTTGGATGCTTGCTTCTTAATCAAATGAGAGCAGTACTTAAGTAATAAATCTGAGTGCTTTCTTGTCACGTTCAGTGGGTGGTGTTCAGTCAAACAGGCCTGGCTCATGAAGTCCCTCTTGGTTGAAGATGTCTCCAGCATCAGTATGAACATAATAAGTAACATTTTTATCTTGCTAGATGCTTCAAACAGCAATGCTACCTGCAGCTAAATGGCATTAAAGAACAAAATTATGGTGAATGATGTGTTGCTCTGAATAAATGTTATATGGGATAGAGCTTTTGGAGAATTATAGTGGATCCATGTAGTCTAGTAGGAGTAATCTTTATTCAGATCAGAAGTTTTACTAAGCTATGCTGTAACAAGGCTTACATTTCCATGCTATCTTCACGGCCAGTAAAGCAGTTTTGTCTGTTCTGATAATTGCCATTACAAAAATCTTTATGATTAGGCAAGAGTTTGCACTATGCATATACCTTGGTCATTTTGAAGCATATGTGCATATTCTAATGTAAGTAGAATCTAACATAGATCAGATCATAGAATGCTTTGGGTTGGAAGGGACCTTGAGAGATCATCTAGCCCAACCCCCCTGCAGTGAGCAGGGATTGAACCCGTGACCTTGGCATTATTAGCACCACACTCTAACCAACTGAGCTAACCAGGCTGGTCAACATAGGTAGTAACGCACCTTCCCCTGCCCCCACGTAGCATTTAGATCACAAACGCCCTGATTGATACCTCAGTGTGCTGGAGGGTTGACAGACTTTTTATTTTTTCCTTGGGCCTGTTTATTTATTAGTGGGGGGGAAAAATGCAGCCAGTGCATAGCATGAAGTCTTCTTGACACCTGCAACTTTCAACACATTGAGTTATAGGTTTCAATTAAACTCTAGCTGAAACAAAATATATAAATGTAGGAATGGGCTAGATACTGGATGTAGGACCAAATCTTCTTCCTCTTCTCCCTGACTCCCATGTAATTGAGACAAGTACTTAGAAGAACATAGGGTTTAAGCCTGTGTGTCTAAAGGGGGAACCTGTTTTAATTTCTTAATAGAAGAAAAATAGTTCCTGTTGACTGTGGACTTTAACTCTCACTTTTCCCCTGCCCTTCCCCCACACATGCACTTTGATATCAGCTCAAATGACTGAGGTAACTGCCCAGATAAAGTGACTTACAGGCATTGATAACCTGATATATTTCCACTAAAGAGACCATGGAGCCTCCAAGAGAAAACTTCAACTGTGTCATACTGGAAGTTTAAAACTATGTAGACCAGCTTCAGTTGAGGACTGAACTCTCAATCTTGGTGTGGTAGCCCATTCTGCCACAGAAAGGGCTACCATTATCATACTTATGATTCCCAAGGTAACTCTTACTGTCACTTGATACAGAGCTTGTCTTTTTTTCTCCTCTCTCTCCTGCCCCCACCTTCCCCATAGTAAGTGAAAATGGGGAAGAAAAACAATAAATTTCATTGTCTCAGCAGTGTTGGACAGAAAAAACTAAGGATATCACTTCCAGTTATGATGACCTGACTTATCAGCTCACTGCTATGGAAGTAGATGACTCTGGCTGTGTATGTCTGTGACTTACTTGCTCCTGTTTTAGTCAAACTGTTCTTTGTGCAGGTTCAACTCTCCCAACACAAGTTTTCAAAAGGGAAGGAAGGGAAAAAGAGCTTTACTGTGATTTTGGTGATTTAAATGGGTTTATTGAAAGGTCTGACAAGTGCCAAAGATGGAACAGAGGTAAGAGACAAGAAAGAGATCAAAAAGAGCAGGCAGTGCAGGAGGGAGCAATGTCTCCCCCTTTATGTGGCATTAAGCTATTAGATCAGTTTGGTTGCCTGAAACTTAAGTCTAAGGTTGCTCTTAATTGGCCTTTAAGGAAACTCCCTCCCTCATCCACCTTTCTACCCAGTAAGGGAGAGAGAATTCAGGGAAAGCAGTCTTCAGTGCCCTGAGAAAATAAATAAAAATGCTCTTTCCCCCTTATCAGGATGATAATTCTTTCCTACTAAACTGATACTAGTGTTTCAGCATCAAGCTAGTTTCATATTCTGTAATCTAAAAAAAAAAAAAGCTGCAGATTTCTGCAGTATCTGTCCTTAAATAGTGCAATGAGGCTGTATCTGTATTCTGAGTGTGTGCTGATCCACAGTGCTGGGTGAGTGTGTGCTGCATGTCTGTATGCAGCTCTGCAGTGCTGCAGGCAACAGCTCCCTTACTCTGTGTGGTCCAGTAGACAGTGGTCAACTTCTTCCTTTGCTGGAAAGCATGAATGGCATGGACTGCAGGGTTTCCTTCTCCTGCATACTTACTTGTTGTTACTTGTCCCTCATTATTTTTCTGATGGAGAGATATTTTATATAGCATGGCACAGATGTGTAAATGGATTGACAGTTCTAGACAATAGTAAAACAGTTTTACATTGATAATGAGACTTGATTCTTTCTTATTATTACACTTTCAATTTGTCTTGCAAAAATAACAGCTTATTAGAATAACTTAATTAGCTTGTGACTGATGTCTTCATTAGGCACTATACATATACTCTGTGCCACTCTTACAGGTCTATTGTTTGACTGCAAATCAGGCTTCTTCTTCATTAAGACAAGTAAACAACACTTGAAGAACAAGGTTGGGAAACCCATGGTAATATATCCTGTAATGAGTGAAAGAACTACTAAATCCATTTACCTTTAAACCAAACTCTCATTAAGACCAAGTCAGATTACTGTTTGAAAAACATTAATTTTTCTAAAGTAAGTTCTGCAGAGGTGACTAGAGCAGTAAAGAAAACATTCTCTGTGAAGCTAGACTCAAGGACAACTCCAATCTGGACTGTGCTTGTTGCAATTCATGTCTAACTTGAGTGCAGGGATGCAATACAACAGAACTGTGTTTCTTTAGTCCCTTGTCTGACTATACAATCACTGACAAGCTATTGTAAGTAATTAAGGAGTGTACTTGTCAATATGTGATTGCTGGTGTAATGCAAGAATATGTACAACCTAAGATTAGAAAAATTGATGTCTTTAAAGAATTTAGCCCTTCACTGTTCTGATCCACTTTTCTGCAATATGTTGGAAATAGTAAAGGACTAGTTAACTAAATTTAAAACTGCTCTGAAATATAGTTATGTTTGGTGTATGTGTAGGGATTTCTTTTTCTTCTTCTCTCCATGTCCTACCCTGTGCTGGTTCAAGAAGCCAACTGAAAACTTACCTGCTGCCCAGCTGTTCTTCAGCAATGGAACTATCTGCTACTTGGGTATCGAAGTGCCCTGAGCTGCAAGCAGTAACCGTGCAAAAAGAGAAGGGGATTGGTAGGCGGCTGGTGGTGGGGAAGTTAGGACTGTTGTAGTCTTTAATTTATCTTTTTTGTCATTAAGCTATTTCTGAGTAAGGGAAGGAGAAGTTCTAGTCTTCCAAACAGAAGAACATGTGAACTAAACCCAGAAATACTAAATACTTACTATTTAAAGACTGCAGGAATGTTGTGTGATACAGGGCAATGTGTTAAATAGCAGATGCATGTGTATAGAACAGGTGAATTTGCTTTTGCACTATGTGACCTGGGAGAGTGAGATGGTTGGACCACTCTGCACACCCTGTACAATGTTTTTGCTTTAGGTGCTGTTCTTCCTTTTTGGGAATGTTTACTTTCCCCATCACTGAAGGCAGCAGTCTCTGTGACAATTTAAGGTATTGTTGTTCAGTCAAGGAAGGCCTACCTAACCCTATGTGGGTTAGCATTTCCTGATTGCCCTAGTTCAAATAAAACCTCCTCCCCTATTATTTGTGATTCACTGACATATGTGTCACCATCCTTAGCATCCACATGATGTGGAAAATAAATCTTTTTTTCTAGTATGTTAATTCATTGTTAAGCTGTAACAGGCTCATGTGAAAGAGCAGCTTGTCTTCAAGTGACACTGTCCACCAGGTACTGCAAGATGATAGTCATTAAGTTGACTCCCAGTTCATTGGAAACATGGTTGTCACCTAAAACAGGGAATGTCTTCCCTCTCACACTGTGCTTTCTCAAACATATGAGACTGAATACTCCAGTTGTGACACTGTCCCTTGGTACTGTTCTTGGCAACAGTCACTTTATTTCCCCCCCCCCCCCCCATAAAGAAAGATGCTCTACCCAGAGACTCTCTCCATCCTGCTAGGAAGCCTACAGAAAAGCTTCAGGTTAGAACTTGACTAGTTAATGAACACTATTCAAAGTCAGCAATTGGGTTCTTGCTTTGTCAAGTATTGCTGTTAAAGTGTATCTTGTACTCTGGCTAACCCCTGTCTCAAAGAGAAGTTCTTGCACTTGCCTCTCACAATGATAGGTAAATTCTAATTCACCTTCCAGTACCTTCCCAAGAACCAAATCTTGAATCTGGCACTATAATCTTTCCTCTTGGCATAATAGAGGAAGATGCTTGTCAACAGTGAGGTTCCTTACCAGCTGCTTGAGTCCTGGTGGTTTTCTAACCTTAAACGCATAAAAGGGCTCTTGCAGCATGCTTATGTGAAGGTGGTGCCCTTTGTTTAAGGGAATGGGAGGGAAGGGGCTTCTGACATTTTCTGTAGAAAATGAAGTACCACGCTACAACTAAATGGTAAAATAGCTCATCCCTCATAGCTGAAGAGGTCCTCACCTCACCTTTATATCTGCTCGGGTACTTGTTTGAGCCTGTGCTGAGCTGATTCAATGCAGTGACCTGATTTTGAAGAGTTGGATAGCATTAACTCGTACTGACCAAAAGCAGCTTCATTTGAAACCTGCACAATCACAGCCCTGGTGTGAGAGGAGGCAAAAAAGAGTTAACTGCTGGTTGCCTGTTACTACTTAGTATTATGTAGGAGCACTGTTGCACTGACCAGATACTAATGACAGGATAAAGCTGTAATAGTCCTCTATCTGTGGCTGTGTCTGGAGCCATGGAAGGGAGTAGCATGAGAGGTGACCTAACTCTGGAAGGTACCTGATGATGAGAGATACTTGGAAGGCTACAAAGCTCAAGTTGACTTGGATTTATCCCAGATAACTGATAATGCTCTTTCCAGAATTAGTCCAGGAGAATTAAAACAAACTCACCTTGGAAGATGGGAAGGGAAAAAAAGAAGAAAAAGCTGAACAGAACTATGTAGAACCTTATTGGTAAAATATACTACCCACAGAAGTGTAGCTTTAAAAAGTCAGATTAACTGGTATGGGCTTGATTATTGTCTTGTCTGCTCAGGGGGGTGGTGGTAGCACCAGGGGTTGGCTCTTTTCCCTATCCCTTATCCTGCAAAGGAAGCTCCTCCTTGGGATCTAATCAAGTAAAACAGTTGACTGAAGAAAACTAAAAAAAAATCACAAACACTAGAAATCCAGATAATGAATGACTAGTGAGTGACTAGTTTTAGCCTAATTATGTGACAAAAATCAAAACAACTTAAAGCTATCCTGAAGAGGCAAAATTCCCTTAAGATACTTTTAGACAGTTTTGTTGGAACAATATAGTTGTCACTACATCAGGAAATAATAACCAGTTCAGCTACAGCAATAGACCTCTCAGTTCCCACCTGTGAGTAGACCCACAAGCAGTTTTCCAACCAGAGTGGTGTTGTCCTGCAGCTTTAAAAACTGGAAGAAAACTGTGCCACTTAGATTACTGATCTTCTGCTCATCTCTTCTTGTTTAATGATCAGCTGCTAATGGGTGTCCTGGTTTTGGCTGGGATAGAGTTAATTTTCTTCCTAGTAGCAGGCATAGTGCTGTGTTTTGGATTTAGTAGGAGAAGAATGTTGATAACACACTGATGTTTTTAGTTGTTGCTAAGTACTGCTTATGCTGGTCAAGGACTTTTCAGCTTCCCATGCTCTGCCAGGTGCACAAGAAACTGGGAGGGGGCACAGACAGAATAGTTGATCCAAACTGACCAAAGGGCTATTCCATACCATATGATGTCATGCTCAGTATATAAACTGGGGGGAGTTGGCTGGGGGGCAGCAATCGCTGCTCGGGAACTGACTGGGTATTGGTTGGCAGGTGGTGAGCAATTGCATTGTGCATCACTTGCTTTGTATATTGTTATTGTTATTATTATCATTACTATTTTACTTCAGTTATTAAACTGTTCTTATCTCAACCCAGGAGTGTTTCTCACTCTTACTCCTCTGATTCTCTCCCCCATCCCATCGGGGTAGGGGGAGTGAGCGAGTGTCTGCATGGTGCTTAGTTGCTGGCTGGGGCTAAACCACGACAATGAGTTGACCCAGTTTCTGGGAGGAATTTTCCTTTCCAAGTTATGGGATTGATCTCAGAGGCACAGAACTAAACTGTCTATTGATCAACTTGCATTGTGTCTTTCAAACTACTTTTGCCAGATTCTCTGGTACACTAATCCATCTAGCTTTTAAAATTAATACTGCCTGTTCATACAGAAGTCAAAAATAGACCCAAATAAGCTTCTCTGGCAGAACATGATATGAAGAAATAATGTTTAAATTGTCTGTTGCACTTACTCTCTGGTGCAAACACTCTTTCTGTTATCACATGAAGCAAGTTACAGGATTTCAAACAATCAGTATGAGAAGCAGTGCCAGGCTGGTCTTCCTCTATAATAGACTTTGCTGATTCATCTTTAAAAAGCTGTAACCAAGAAGCAGTCTGACTCCAGAAGTGTGTTACGGTATTTCAGGTAGCATTTTTATTTGTATTGTACTTCAATGCTTTTTTGGCATCCCCTGTTTGTGTGGCATCTTGATATCTGGCAAAAGGAAAATAATGCTTTTTTAAATTTAAATGAAAAAAGGCAAGTAGGTCAGATCAGAGCACCCATCTTGGAATGGCTTGTTTCTCTGTCCTTGTCTATTTACTCTCAGGTATGCAGGAGCCATATCAATACAGCCTTATTTCTGTGACTCTGCAGATGAAACAACAGATTTTGCTAGACTTAGCCTAGATTTTAGTGCCCCCTCCCCTTTAGCTGCCACTGCTAATCATGCAGATTTCAGAGGGGCCACACTGGGGTGGCTTGATCTCATAAGGTAGCTCTGAGATGTTAGCTAGCCATCCCTGGTATAGAAAGGTCCTAGCATTTTGCTCCATGATGCCTTTCCTTGGGGAAGGAGGAAGCTATACTGAACAGGAGTTTTGCTCAGGTTTTGCCTTAAGTGTAGAAGGGATTATATATATTCAGCATCTCGAGTAGCTTCTGCCTCTCTTAGAATAAGGTGGAATTTCTCCCTCAAATTAGTCTTAATGCATTTTTTCCCCCTTTAACTTTGTTCTGTTACTGCAGATCTGCAGATTATTGTAAGCCTGTTCTGAGTCATTGAAATTTAACAGTAGGTGCAATATTCCCTGAAACTGGAATACTGGGATGATAAGGAACACAGGTATCTAAGCTTATCTACCTTATTTTAAGGTATCCAAATGGCAATGGACTATGCTTACCTTGAGCTGAAGGGGCTGGTTTAGAAGCTAGTGGCGGAGAGACCTGAGAGAATAAACTTCTAATTATAGCCAGGGAACCTTCTGATGTGCAGCAAGCTAATGGGGAGCATATGTGGCCCTTAAGAGGCCAAGAGGGCATTTAATTCTGAGATACAGAAGGGAGGTGGTGAGCTTGAGCCCTGCAAATAGCTCCAGTCAGGAACTGTTCCCCATTAAATTCCAAAAATCTTCTTGGTTGGTGTCTCCTTTTCTTGATGTTTCTTGAGTGAGTTCTGTAGCTTTTTACTGACTCAGAGAAACTGAGGCTTCAATTTTGTTTCATTAGGTGAGTCTATACTGCAGTACTAATATTCAGTTAAAATACTCCAGTGTGGTGGCTGGCTCTGATGCTAATGGAAATTCTGGGAATGGAAGTAAGATTACTATTTCTGCTTGCAGACTCAATCTCTTATCATTCTTCACATCTCTTCTTGACTCTTAAGACTCCAGTCATCAACGCTAGAAAATGAAATCTCTAATCATTAATACGTAGACACTAAGATCACAAATCTAATGCTGATAACCTCTACTGGAACTGGAAAGTGATGCTTGCTCTATTATATGAGTACAGGAAGACTTTCTGTACTGTGGCACTATTCATTATACTCAAATACCAAGAGCCAAAACCAGGACACAGTGTTACATAAATATATTTTAAAAATTCTGGTTAAATGAACTTTGCAGGAAGTCTTCTGAATAAATACAAAAAAGCTGCTCTGATAGCCTGTCCTGGTTTCAGCTGGGATAGAGTTAATTTTCTTCCTAGTAGCAGGCATAGTGCTGTGTTTTGGATTTAGCATGAGAATAATGCTGATAACATGCTGATGTTTTTAGTTGTTGCTAAGTACTGCTTATGCTAGTCAAGGACTTTTCAGCTTCCCATGCTCTGCCAGGTGCACAAGAAACTGGGAGGGGGCACAGCCAGAATAGTTGATCCAAACTGACCAAAGGGCTATTCCATACCATATGACATCATGCTCAGTATATAAACTGGGGGGGGGGGGGGGGGGTTGGCCAGGGAGCAGTGATCGCTGCTTGGGAACTGTCTGGGTATCGGTCGGCGGGTGGTGAGCAATTGCATTGTGCATCACTTGCTTTGTATATTATTATTACTATTATTATTATATTGTTATTATTATCATTACTATTTTACTTTATTTCAATTATTGAACTGTTCTTATCTCAACCCAGGAGTGTTTCTCCCTCTTACTCCTCCGATTCTCTCCCCCATCCCACCGGGGCAGGGGGAGTGACCGAGCAGATGTGTGGTGCTTCAGTTGCTGGCTGGGGCTAAACCACGACATAGTCCTAAAATATATAGGGTATTCTCAGTTTTCCTTGTTAAACTCCATTTAGATCTCGCTTAATATAGAGCTTATGTTCTCAAAATGTATTGTTACACACTACAGACTTCAGTGTACCATGAAAAAATGTGGCTCTGATAACTTAGCTCTTAGACACAGTGGCATGCAGCATTGTATACAGTATTGTATTGGGTTTGTGTGGCAAGGTTTTGGTAGCTGGGGGGGCTGCAGGGGTGGCTTCTGTGAGAAGATGCCAGAAGCTGCCTCCCGTGTCGGACAGAGACAATGCCAGCTGGCTCCAAGATGGACCCACTGCTGGCCAAGGCTGAGCCAATCAGCAACGGTGGAAGTGCCTCTGTGATAACATATTTAAGAAGAGGGAAAAACTGCTGCAGAACAGCAGCCAGGAGAGAGGAGTGAGAATATGTGAGAGAAACAACTATGCAGACACCAGGGTCAGTGAAGAAGGAGGGGGAGAGATTCCCCTGCAGCCCATAGTGAAGACCATGGTGAGTCAGGCTGTCCCCCTGCAGCCCATGGAGGACCATGGTGGAGCAGATATCCACCTGCAGCCTGGGGAGGGCTCCATGCCAGAGCAGGTGGATGTGCCATGAAGGAGGCTATTGACCCCATGGGAAGCCTGTGCTGGAGCAGGCTTCTTGGCAGGACCTGTGGAGAGAGAGGAGCCCATGCTGGAGCAGGTTTGCTGACAGGACTTGTGACCCTGTGGGAGACCCATGCTGGAGCAGTCTGCTCCTGAAGGACTGCACCCTGTGAAAAAGACCCATGCAGGAGCAGCTCATGAAGAGCTGCAGCCCATGGGAAAGACCCCCATTGGAGAAGTTTGTGGAGTAATGTCTCCTGTAGGTGGGACCCCATGCTGGAGCAGAGGAAGAGCATGAGGAGGAAGGAGCAGCTGAGACAATGTGTGATGAACTGACCACAACTCCCAGTCCCCGTCCCCCTGCACTCCTCACGAGGAGGAGGAGGTAGAGAAAATCAGGAGTGAAAGTGGGTCTGGGAAGAAGGGAGGGGTGGGGAGAAGGTGTTTTAACATTTGGTTGTATTTCTCATCCCATTCTGATTTTTTGATTGGCGATAAATTAAATTAATTTTCCCCAAGTCGACTCTGGTTTTGCCTGTGATGGTAACTGGTGAGTGATCTCCCTGTCCTTATCTCAACCCACAAGCTTTTCATCATATTTTCTGTCCCCTATCCAGTTGGCAAGGGGGACTGGTAGAGCGGCTTGGTGGGTACCTGGTGTCCAGCCAAGGTCAACCCACCAGAAGTATAAAATGACATTCTGGTGGATGACAAGGTATACCATCTTCTGGAAATTGAGTCCCTCTGTAGCACTGCCATTGTAAGGCTTGACTTTGTTAAAGAGTGTTTAAATAAAATATTGTTATGCTTATAAGACTTATTGGAAAAAGAGCATTTACACTCCTAACAACTAATTGACTATTATTTCTAGAGACTGAATGTTATTTCAGGTCAGGGTGTGTAGCTATATGTGAAATACTTTGAAAGCTTCTTGATGTGAACTCCTACAAAACAAAGATTAAAATGGAAAAAATAGTTATAACTTGTGAAGCTTAAAAGTGCAGTGGTCTTAAATGACATTGAGAGGTGGTGTCAACTTCAGTAAAAAAAATAAAATTCCCTCCCTGTCTTGCCAACAGCTGACCTTGATAGTTCAGTTTCTTTTGCTATATTGTTTTCCCTGTCTGTAAGAGCAGTGCTTTAGGTTGAATGTAGAAGATCTTGATCTTCAGGGGCATGTATGTGGCTTTGTATCTAGGCTTTTTCATTCTCTGCACAGCACAGTCAAAGCCTTTAACAGTGAACATAATACTGAGCACAAATGTAAGCAGCAATTAAATATTTAATTTCTCCTAAAGAGGAAGGGTTATAGTGGGAGAATTCACTCTTGCTTGTTCTGGCTGCAACCCACTTGATTCTTCTGCACCCCATGCTATGAGCATTTCAATACAAGGAGTTACTGACCTTTCCCTTTTAGTAATTAGCCTCATGGTCTTAAATCTTTCTGTCAGTAATCGGAGCAATTGGCCTCTGCCCCACTAGGTGAACTGCTAATGAGTTCCAGGTCTTGTCTATTGACTGGTCTAACTTCAACCTCCTCTGCCTCCTGAGCAGAAGCAGAGCCCAGGGCATAGCCTTTGCTTGTGACTTGCAATTGGTTTGCTTGAGCTGCATATTTTTCTTTGTGTAAGTAATAGAGCAGGTGAGGATATATTATTGTCTCTTTTCTCTGTATTTTTTATTTTGTATTTGTACCTTGTAAATACTCACAGGAGAGAACTGCATGGTTTTTAGACTAATGGGTACTTAGTGCTTCTAAATTCCAGTTTTTAAGTTGATTGTGCCATCCTGTAACAGCTGAAATGTAGATGTAAGGGAGAATACATTTGTTGAAAAATATTCAGGTAGACAAGTGTTGTGACTTGTTCTAATGGGTTGGTAATATAGATAAATGAATTGGTATTCCCATGTGGTACTAAACTGTTGAATGTAGAGAAACTAGAATAGGATGTAGTTTTCTGTTAGGAAATGATTGGACTAGAAATCGTACTCCTCTGTGAGGCTGGTCCAGCTCAGAGGAAGGCTTCCTTTGCTTCCTGCCTCCATCACCCTTGCCTTTGCTCAACCAAAAGCATGAGGTGTGGTGAGGGAGCTGTTGAGTGGAACTGTTGTCAGCTGGCCTGGGTTGCTGATCTGGCTTCTCTGCTAGCCAAATTATAGATCAGAAAACAAATCAAAATGTAGGTAGTGTATAGTTGCAAATTCTGGAAGTAGAATAGTAGCAGAGACTAGAATGTAATTTAGGCTTTTAAATATGTATCTCCTGTTTACTGAAGCCTAGCACAGCTTCTGGTGTTATCAGAACAATCAGTGTGCTGGTATTAGAAATATCTTGCATTCCTTGAAGTAGAAGAGTAAGATAAAAGTCTGCTGGGAAGGTTCATGACAGCTGTTGGCTAGGAGTTGAGTTGTGGGCTACCCACTCATCTCAGCTACTGAAAATAAATAGTGTATTGATTTTTCTCCTGTATATCCCTTATATCTAGGTGTCAGAAGTCTAAACCCTTGCTCATTTTTCTGATCACTTCCTCTTTTATAGTAGTTTTCTGTATTCCCAGAACCTACTGCCTAAGAGGTGTTGATTCTGTCACAACTTCTTTGTCTTTTGACTGCTTATGGAAAAAAATTTTCAGCACCTCTGCTTTTCTGCAAGGAACAGTCTCTTACAGATGCTTTCAAAGTCTCTCCAGCACCATGAGGTTGACGTGTCTCAGTTTCTTAAGACCTTGCATATTTCCTTACCCAGACTGTACATTCAAAAATGAGCAGAAAAGCAAACATGGTTCTCCTGGTGTCCTGGTTTAACTGCAGGCAACAATTAAGCACCATACAGCTGCTGCTCGCTCCCCCTGCCCCAGTGGGATGGGGGAGAGAATCGGAGGAGTAAGAGTGAGAAACACCCCTGGGTTGAGATACGAACAGTTTAATAATTGAAATAAAGTAAAATAGTAATGATAATAATAACAATATAATAATGATAATAATATACAAAGCCAGTGATGCACAATGCAATTGCTCACCACCTGCTGAAACCATACCCAGACAGTTCCCGAGCAGTGATTGCTGCTCCCCAGCCAACCGCCCCAGCTTACATAGTGAGCATGACGTCATATGGTATGGAATAGCCCTTTGGCCAGTTTGGATCAACTATTCTGGCTCTGCCCCCTCCCAGTTTCTTGTGCCCCTGGCAGAGCATGGGAAGCAGAAAAGTCTTTGACTAGCATAAGCAGTACTTAGCAACAACTAAAACATCAGTGTGTTACCAACATTCTTCTCATCCTAAATCCAAAACACAGCACTATGCCTGCTACTAGGAAGAAAATTAACTCTATCCCAGCCCAAACCAGGACAGTATCCACCCCTTATTCTATACCATCTATGTCGTGCCCAGGTACTACCCCGTTCCAATGCATTCCAATTAATCATCACCACTTTCCCTGTCTATTGATATATACACACAGATATCATTGCCTTAGTCTGTGGGCCATCCCTCTAAAATGTCCACGGAGTTCATTTAGTCCATGACTTTGGGTTCCATCTGTCATCACAGTCTTTCAGAGCAGGAGAAGTAGTGTGCGGTGCTGGACTGTTGAATGCTGAAGCTAGCTCTGCTTCCAACACTACTGCACTTTGCTCGGTTTCATCAAATTTCATCTTCATTAAGCTGGGTGATTGTTACTGTAATACCATTAATGTGGCATATAGCAACCATGGCAGAGATGACATACAGTATTACATAGCAATTAACATCACACCATTCAGTTCATTGGCTATTTTCACCCAAAAACATATTCCCTTGAGGTACACATTGGACTTCCCCATCCTTTCGCATCACCCACCAAGTGCACCCATGTTTTGATGTTCTTCAGTGGCCCAACTCTTCGGTACATGAGCATCTACGTGACGGACATTTACAACCAGGTTCTCTACCTGGGCAGCAATATCTTGCCACAATGCGGCAGCCCAGATGGGTTTGCTTCTGCGCTGCCAGTTGCTCTGCTTCCATTGCTGCAACCACCCCCATAGGGCATTGGCCACCATCCATGAGTCAGTATAGAGATAAAGGACTGGCCACTTTTCTCTTTCAGCAATATCTAAAGCCAGCTGGATGGCTTTCACCTCTGCAAACTGACTCGACTCCCCTTCTCCTTCAGCAGTTTCTGTGACTTGTCGTATAGGACTCCAGACAGCAGCTTTCCACCTCCGATGCTTTCCCACAAGACAACAGGACCCATCAGTGAACAGGGCATATTGCTTCTCATTTTCTGGCAGTTTATTATACAAGTGGGGCCTCTTCAGCACGTGTCACCTCCTCCTCTGGTGATATTCTAAGTTTTTCCCTTCTGGCCAGTCCATGATTACTTCCAAGATTCCTGGGCGACTGGGGTTTCCTATTCGAGCCCGTTGTGTGATCAATGCAACCCACTTACTCCATGTAGCATCAGTTGCATGATGTGTAGAGGGGACCCTCCCTTTGAACATCCAGCCCAGCACCGGCAGTCGGGGTGCCATCAGGAGCTGTGCTTCAGTACCAACCACTTCCGAAGCAGCTCGAACCCCTTCATATGCTGCCAATATCTCTTTCTCAGTTGGAGTATAGCGGGCTTCGGATCCTCTGTATCCCCGACTCCAAAACCCTAGGGGTCGACCTCGAGTCTCCCCTGGTGCTTTCTGCCAGAGCTTCCAGGTAGGGCCATTCTCCCTGGCTGCAGTGCAGAGCACATTTTTAATATCCTGCCCTGCCCGGACTGGCCCAAGGGCTACTGCATGAACTATCTCCTGTTTAATTTGTTCAAAGGCTTGTTGCTGCTCAGGGCCCCATTTGAAATCGTTCTTCTTCCAGGTCACTTGATAGAGAGGACTCATGATCAGACTGTAATTTGGAATATGCATTCTCCAAAAACCCACAATGCCTAAGAAAGCTTGTGTTTCCTTTTTGCTAGTTGGTGGGGACATGGATGTTATTTTGTTGATCACATCCATTGGGATCTGACGACATCCATCTTGCCATTTTATTCCTAAAATCTGGATCTCCTGTGCAGGTCCCTTGACCTTACTCTGTTTTATGGCAAAACCGGCCTTCAGAATGATTTGGACTATCTTCTTTCCCTTCTCAAAAACTTCTTCTGCTGTGTTGCCCCACACAATGATGTCATCAATGTACTGCAGATGTTCTGGAGCTTCACCCTGTTCCAGTGCTGTCTGGATCAGTCCATGGCAAATGGTGGGGCTGTGTTCCTAACCCTGGGGCAGTCAATTCCAGGTGTACTGAATACCCCTCCAAGTGAAAGTAAACTGAGGTCTGCACTCTACTGCCAAGGGGATTGAGAAAAACACATTAGTGATATCAGTTGTGGCATAGCACTTGGCTGCCTTTGTCTCCAGTTCGTATTGAAGTTCTAGCATGTCTGTCACAGCAGCACTCAGTGGCGGTGTGACTTCATTCAGGCCACGATAGTCCACTGTTAGTCTCCACTCCCCATTAGACTTTCGCACTGGCCATATGGGACTGTTAAAGGGTGAGCGGGTCTTGCTGATCACTCCTTGGCTCTGCAGTTGACGAATCAGCTCATGGATGGGAATCAGTTGGTGCGATATTGCCGCTGGTGCACTGTTGTGGTAGTGATCGGCACCAGTTGTTCTTTGACCCTCAGCAACCCCACAACAGGAGGATCCTCTGAGAGACCGGGCAAGGTGGACAGCTGTTTCATTTCCTCTGTCTCCAAGGCAGCTATACCAAAAGCCCACCGGTACCCTTTTGGGTCCTTGAAATACCCTCTCCTGAGGTAATCTATGCCAAGGATGCACGGAGCCTCTGGGCTCTCTGGCTTTCTGGGCTGCAAGTGCACATTGCCGGCTCATGTCCAGCTTTTCATCCACCAGTACTCCCAAGTCCTTCTCCGCAGGGCTGCTCTCAATCCCTTCATCCCCCAGCCTGTATTGATATCGGGGGTTGCCCCGTCCCAGGTGCAGGACCTTGCACTTGGCCTTGTTTAACCTCATGAGGTTCACACACGCCCACCTCTCCAGCTTGTCCAGGTCCCTCTGGATGACATCTCGTCCTCCTGGCGTGTCAACCGCACCACTCAGCTTGGTGTCATCTGCAAACTTGCTGAGGGTGCACTCGATCCCACTGTCTCTGTCATTGATGAAGATGTTAAATAGCACCGGTCCCAGTACAGACCCCTGAGGGACCCCACTTGTCACCAGTCTCCATGTGGACATCGAGCCATTGACCATGACCCTCTGGATGCGACCATCCAGCCAATTCCTTATCCACCGAACAGTCCACCCATCAAACCCATCTCTCTCCAATTTAGAGAGAAGGATGTTGTGGGGGACTGTGTCGAACGCTTTACAGAAATCCAAGTAGATGACATCCATTGCTTTTCCCTTGTCCACTGATGCAGTCACTCCTTCATAAAAAGCCACTAGGTTGGTCAGGCAGGACTTGCCCTTGGTGAATCCGTGCTGGCTGTCTTGAATCACCTCCCTGTCCTCCATGTGCTTGAGCATAGCTTCTAGGAGGATCTGTTCCATGATCTTCCCAGGCACAGAGGTGAGGCTGACAGGTCGATAGTTCCCGGGGCCCTCCTTTCTTCCCTTTTTAAAAATGGGCACAACATTCCCCTTTTTCCAGTCAGCAGGGACTTCACCTGACTGCCATGACTTTTCAAATATCATGGAGAGTGGCTTGGCAACTACATCAGCCAATTCCCTCAGGATTCTGGGATGCATCTCATCAGGTCCCATAGACTTGTGTACATCCAGGTTCCTCAGGTGGTCTCAAACCTGATCTTCCCTTACAGTGGGAGGGGCTCTTTTGGTCCATCGACTTGGGAGGGGTGAGGAGAGAGGTTGCCGGTGAAGACCGAGGCAAAGAAGTTGTTGAGTACCTCAGCCTTCTCCTCGTCTGTTGATACAAGGTCACCTTTCTTGTTCATCAAGGGGGGTACGCTTTCTCTAACCTTCCTTTTCTGGCTGACGTACCTGTAGAAGTCCTTCTTGTTATTCTTTACATCCCTTGCCAAATTCAGTTCTAGCCATGCCTTGCCCTTCCTGACCCCATCCCTACACAAGCGGGCAGTTTTCCTGTACTCTTCCCAGGACACCTGTCCCTGCTTCCACTGCCTGTGCAGTTCCCTCTTGCTCTTTAGGTTGACCAGCATGTCTCGACTCAGCCATGCTGGTCTCTTCCCTTCCTTGCCTGATTTTTTACACTTGGGGACTGAGAGCTCTTGTGCTCTATGGAAGGTGTCCTTAAAGATCTGCCAGCTCTGTTCCGTTCCCCTGTCCCTGAGGACCATTTCCCAGGGGGTCCTTCTGACTAACTCCTTGAAGAGCTGGAAGTTTGCTTTTCTAACATTTAGGGTCCTGACTGTACTCCCCACTATTCCCATGTCCCTCAGGAGCGTGAACTCCACCAACGCATGATCACTGCAGCCCAGGCTGCCTCCAGTCTTGACATCACCGATGAGCTCACTTGCATTGGTGACCATCAGGTCCAGTATTGCATCCTCTCGGGTAGGGGTGTCTATTACCTGGCTTAGGAAGTTGTCGTCTATGCATTCCAGGAATCTCCTGGATTGCCTACAGCGCGCCGTGTTGCTTTTCCAGCAAATGTCAGGGTGGTTGAAGTCCCCCAGCAGGACAAGTGTCTGCAAGCGCGAAGCCTCCCGGAGCTGGAGGAAGAAGGCTTTGTCAGCAGGCTCCCCTTGATCAGGCGGCCTGTAGTAGACACCAACCACAAGGCTCCCTTTGTTGCCTCTGTCTCTGACTCTTACCCATAAGCTTTCGACCTGCTCGTGGCTATTCTTCAGGGACAAGTTAGGTTTTCCATCCCACTTCCTCATGTCCTCTCCATGATCACGCAGGTAAAACCACAGAATGCCCCTTGGTGTGTATCCTCTCCATCCTCTCTCTTGAGCAGAAGGATGTTGACTCCTAATGGCTGAGATACTGGTCCGTACAGGTGGGGAGTAGGACCTATTTTCTTTGTGTTGCTGGAACTCTCGGGACGGTTTTTCCACGCACTAGACATAGGCCTTTAGGGAGCAAGAGATACTCTCTTCATATTCCCAGAGTCGTCTAGCCACTTCATCCACTGTTGGTGCCTCGTCATCTTTCCAGGCCAGTATTGCCAACGAGTTGGAATACGATGCTGGTGCGCTCTGTACCACCTTCGGCCATATGTGTTGTGTGCAGCTGACTTCATCTGGATCTTTGGGTAACTGCTCATCATTCAGGTCACTATAAATAACCTCCAGCATGCCTAATTCCCTCAGGTATGGGATACCTCTCTCTGTGGTGGTCCATTTGCCTGGGCGATATATAACATCCTCCTTGAAGGGATACCTTTCCTTCACGCTTGACAGAAGTCGCCTCCAGAGGCTGAGCGGTTTTGCCCCTTTTCCAATTGCTTTGTCAATGCCCCCTTCCCTAGAAAGGTAATTCCAGGCTACTGGCCCCGTTATCCCAGCATCAGAGCAGCCAGGTGATGATGTGCTCACCTGGATGACGACCAAAATCTTTTCGCATATTTCGCAGCTCACTCAGGGATAAGGATTGGGTGGTTACCATCTCCTTTATGGGTTCTTCCTCCTCTGGTTCTCGTGATGGCCCTGTTTCATCTTCATCCCTTACTAAACGAGCTGATTTTCTCGTGTATTTTTTCTTCTGTATAGGGGCAACTGATACCGGCACGGGTTGGTTCTCTGGTTTAACCACCGTGCCTGTGGCGGGAGTTGGAGTAGCCCCAGTGCCTGTGGCTGTGGTTGAAGTAGCCACAGTGCCTGTTATCTTGTCATCAGATCCAGAGACCTTCTTTTTCCCTTGAGTGTACTGAACAGGTTTGAACAGGGCTCAGTAGGCATGGGCTAGCCCCCAGCATGTTGCAATGATTTGTGTCTCTCTGGAGTTGCCAGGGTGACAACATAGTTTTTCCAAATACTTTACTAGTTCTTCAGGATTCTGCACTTGTTCAGGGGTGAAGTTCCAAAACACGGGAGGTGCCCACTGCCCTAGGTACTTGCCCATACTATCCCACATATCCTGCCACTCATAACTCTCCAGCCTTGGGGCAGATCTCTGGATGATATTCTTAAATTGCTTACTGACCTTTGTGAAAACTGAAACAATATTCCCCAGAAGTATCAATAGAAGTATCTTAACTGCCCAGGGATGTTCAAGATACTGGAACGTTGTTGTAATGAAGGAGGAAGCATTATAGAAGAAGGTAGTGAAGGTGCCATTCTGTATTTCCTCCACAACAAGCCTCTCAGAGGAAGAGGTATAATTGCTAACTCTCTCCATGAGGTAGTACCCGAAGTACAGTAATGACTTGTGTATGAAAGCTAAATACCAAAGAATGCTCATAGGCCAGTGTTTTAATAACAAATCTCCCAGGGAAAACATCACTAATCACTGCAGAGCACAGCAAACTGCAAAAACCAACACCAATCTTTAACATATACAGCAAAAAAGGAGCATGGCACAGATTAGATGAACTCTTATTGTGACCGGCAACTGTTAACAGATTCCTTAATACACTGTCGTTAATCTGTTGTTATCTCAAACCCTTCGTGCCCCACATTGGGTGCCAAATTTGGACTGTCGTTGTTTAACCCCAGCCAGCAACTAAGCACAACGCAGCCGCTCACTCACTCCCCCTGCCCTGGTGGTATGGGGGAGAGAATTGGAAGAGTAAGAGTGAGAAACACTCCTGGGGTGAGATAGGAACAGTTTAATATTTGAAATAAACTAAAGTGAAATAGTAATAATCATATATTAATAGTAACAATAGTATACAAAGCAAGTGATGCACAATGCAATTTCTCACCACCCGCCGACCGATACCCAGACAGTTCCCGAGCAGCGATCACTGCTCCCCGGCCAACTCCCCCCAGTTTCTATACTGAGCATGACGTCATATGGTATGGAATAGCCCTTTGGCCAGTTTGGATCAACTATTCTGGCTGTGCCCCCTCCCAGTTTGTCATGCACCTGGCAGAGCATGGGAAGCTGAAAAGTCCTTGACTAGCATAAGCAGTACTTAGCAACAACTGAAACATCAGTGTGTTATCAGCATTCTTCTCATATTAAATCCAAACCACAGCACTACACCAGCTGCTAGAAGAAAAAAAAAAATTAACCCGATCCCAGCTGAAAAGAGGACAATCTCCCTCTCCGTCCTGTGCTCTTTTATTCTGGTCCATGCGTATGAAGCTTTTTCACTTTTTTTTCATAGGGAAATGTTTTAAATCTCCGCAGTCTTTTTTTTTTTTTCCTCTTCCACTTTGTTACTACTGCAGCAGCTTTTGGGGTTAGCCAGAGTTTGTTTGCTTGAGTATTGTAGGAGACGTGCCTACCATCTTTTACAAAGTCTTGAAAAGGCCTGTTCCAGAGCAGTTGAGTTATCAGATTGGTTTCACTGTATATTTTAAGGGGAGAGAAATCAGATCAGTGTATTAGGAGATTGCCATCTGTTTCTTGCTGCTCCCTAGCAAAACAGCTCTGAATCTGTTTGTCACTAGTCCTTGACTAGATTAACTAGGCAAATTTTAACAGAAAATAGGGAAACTCCAGTTCTGAGCCTGAAGCATGGAGAAATTCAAGGAACGGTCCTTTACAGCTGAAGGCTATGTCTTAGACGAGATAAATAACAACTGAGCCCTTATGATCCCTTAAGGTATAAAGTTACCTAGATCAGAAGTGTATGCTTAGAGGTTACTGCTGGTACTGGCTAGGTAAAGAGGAGGAGCATGTACGTTATGAAGAGGACAAGGCATGAGGGTTGGTTTACAAGATTGCTTTTTAGCCTTGTAATCTTTCACTAGATCTTGGTCATCCTTTCCTCCAGTTTGTAAAAGATAATGAATCTGAACATATGCACATTCCTCAGAAGTTCAGTGTGCAGTCAGCTTGCTTAAAGGTCACGGAGATGCTTGGCATCTGCAATAGCAATACTAGTCTGTTATGTACAGTAGTGTTTGTTTCTGTTATAGTGAGCTTCAGGACTGTTTGTTTACATGTTCTAAGTGTTGTCTTCTCCCCCTGTAAAATGAGTAATAGTGAAAATGCTGCTACTTCTTTGGTGCAGGTTAACTTTCAACTAAACACCACTTCATGAAGTCTTCTACTCCACTGCTGTCTGGAAAGCAGTGCATCATTTAGATTGCAGTAGGAATTCCAGCAGTAATGGAACAAATGGAAATAGCCAGTTAGTGTAGGATGTGTAACCAGTTTCCAATTTCTCGTATAAACTGTCCTCGTCCGACCCCTTCATTTGCTGCTCTTCTTCCCCTCCCTCCCTTCCCAAAAAGTAAAAATGTGTCTTAATTCCATTCTAGGTTACATACTTTTAAAGTACTAAGTACAACATAATGTAGTCAAAACACTTTGATTTAACAAAAAGGTGCATCCTTTTCTTTCAATGAAACGGATGTAGAAAAGAACAAAAATGTAAGAAGCAGCAATATTTAAATCTAGAGGCATGAGAAAAATTTGGATAACTGCTGGTTATGTAAAAGTTCTCACTTTAATAGGAAGAAAAGAAATCTTAAATTCAATCTTGAGTTCCTTTCCTCTTTGTTTAATGAAAACTGAGCACATAATACTTGCTGTCAGGAATTCTTCCGAATTAAAAAAAAAAAAAAAGCCCTCGAGCTTCTGTCTTAACTAGGTTATGTAGTGAGTAATTCTCTCCTGCTGCAGTTAAACAACAAAAACTTTATATTCAAACCGATTGTTTGTTTTGCTGGTAAGTTTAAAACACTGCTTGTCAAACTTAAGGTACTTTTTAATGTATACTTGTGTAATGGCTCTCTTCCAGTTCCTAAAGAAATCTTCCTTGAAAAAAATGCATGACCTATAACTGTAAACGTGTACTTTGGTGGCAAGAGACTTGGAATTTTTGAGTGTGGTTCGTTGACCTTGGTTGGATGCCAGGTGCCCACCAAGCTGCTCTATCACTCCCCTCCTCAGCAGGACAGGCAGGGAGAAAATGAGATGGAAAAAACCCCAAAAAATCTCGTGGGTCAAGATAAAGGCAGTTTAATAAAAAAGCAAAAGCAAAGGCCGCATGCAGAAGCAAAAAGAAAACAAAGATTTTATTCTCTACTTCCTGTCAGGCAGGCGATGTCCAGCCACTTCCTGGGAAGCAGGGCTTCGGTATATGTAGCGGTTGCTCTGGAAGACAAATGTAAATAACAAATGTCCCCCCTTCCTTCTAATGTCATATGGTATGGAATATCCCTTTGGTCAGTTTGGGTCAGCTGTCCTGGCTATGTCCCCTCCCAAGATCTTGCACACCCCAGCCTAATGGTGAGGGGGGAAATGTTGGAGAGACAGCCTTGATGCTGTGGGAGCACTGCTCAGCAGTAGCCAAAACATTGGTGTGTTACCAACACCTTTCTAGCTACTAATACAAAGCACAAGACTATGAGGGCTGCTATGGGGAAGATTAATTCCATCTCAGCCAGACCCAATGCAACCTTCACCCCTTATTCCATACCATTTGCATCATGCTCAGGTCCCACATAATTTAATATATATCGTCTGACCATTCCATTGTACTTAATTCTCACTACTGAAATCCCTTCTTACCAACACTTACAACTTGAACTACATACTGAAACCATTTTTATACCCAACATACAGAATTATACATTCTCATTAACTACTGTCCCCTGGGCTTTCTCCACTCCTCCAGATGTTCACAAACAGGCTATGACTTGGGCCACATCTGTCAAGATGGGTGTTCAGGACAGGAGAAGCAGCATGTTTGATTGTTGGGCACCAACACCGGCTTGGTTTGAGTCATCGTTGTACTTGTCTGGTTCCTTGCAAAACTCACTCTTCATTCGTTCAGGTCGTTCCTCTTACATTACTTCCTACAACATACAACTCACATCACAGGTTATTTTTCCCCCAATGTTAAATCTCCTTGAGGCACACACCGGGTCTCCCCATCCTTCCGCGTTACCCACCAAGTATACCCAGGTCCTTGAGCGAAGGCAATCCCACAAATCATAGAATCATAGAATGCTTTGGGTTGGAAGGGACCTTTAGAGGTCATCTAGCCCAACCCCCCTGCAGTGAACAGGGACAGCTTTAACTAGATCAGGTTGCTCAGAGCCCCGTCCAACCTGACCTTGAAGGTTTCTAAGGATGGGGCCTCCACTACCTCTCTGGGCAATCCATTCCAGTGTTTCACCACCCTCATTGTAAAAGATTTCTTTCTTATATCTAGTCTAAATCTACCCTCCTTTAGTTTAAATCCATTATTCCTTGTCCTGTCACAACAGGCCTTGTTAAAAAGATTCTCCCCATCCTTCCTATAGGCCCCCTTTAAGTACTGGAAGGCCGCAATAAAGTCTCCTCGCAGCCTTCTCTTCTCCGGGCTAAACAACCCCAACTCTCTCAGCCTGGCCTCATAGGAGAGGTGCTCCAGCCCTCGGATCATTTTTGTGGCCCTCCTCTGGACCCTCTCCAGCAGGTCCATGTCCTTCTTGTGCTGAGGGCCCCAGAGCTGGACGCAGTACTCCAGATGAGGTCTTACCAGAACAGAGCAGAGTGGCAGAATCACCTCCCTCGACCTGCTGGCCACGCTTCTTTTGATGCAGCCCAGAATTCGGTGGGCCTTCTGGGCTGCAAGCACACATTGTTGGCTCATGTCCAGCTTTTCATCCATCAGTAAAATGAAAACATAATCACTCATTCATATCAGCTTGTGAGGAAATCTAATTCATTAGTCTATATGAGTCAGACTATTGGACAAACATACTATAATTTAAAAAAAAATATTTAGTCTGATCAGTTGAACTCTTGTGTTCTGACTGAAAGGCTGTTTCAGAGGCCTGTATCTCACTCACTATGAATATCTTTAACAACTCTGTTTCTTTTTAATTCTTGCTTGTTATTAGATCAGTATTGCTCATTTTTTTTCTGGTATCTACTGATGCAATTAGCTGACTCACAGCCCTTATGTTCTGCTAAACTGTGCAAACCCCAACTTTTCTAGTTTTTGAGATACTGAGGAATGTATCTTAGCAGTCCTTCTCTGTTTGAGTTTGACAGGTGAATTAAAACCAAAGATGTTTGCAAATGATTGAATGCTGTTTCAGAAAAAATTTCTTGTCAGGTGTTTAGAAATGTTCATGCTTTTGGAAAGACTTGTCTAATGACTACAGTATTATATTGATGTACAACAGCCATAGGAAGCAGACATTACTTTCCCCTCATATTTTGAACTTACAAGCTCCCAGCTCATCTGAGTTGTTTAACCTCCAAGTGTATGACTCCAAACTCATTACTGCACAAATCTCCATCTGTTCTCTTGCTTCAGTATCCTGGTTTCAGCTGGGATACAGTTAATTTTCTTCCTAGTAGCAGGCATAGTGCTGTGTTTTGGATTTAGTAGGAGAAGAATGTTGATAACACACTGATGTTTTAGTTGTTGCTAAGTACTGCTTATGCTAGTCAAGGACTTTTCAGCTTCCCATGCTCTGCCAGGTGCACAAGAAACTGGGAGGGGCACAGCCAAAAAATAGTTGATCCAAACTGACCAAAGGGCTATTCCATACCAATGTGACGTCATGCTCAGTATATAAACTGGGGAGGGTTGGCCGGGGAGCAGCGATCGCTGCTCAGGAACTGTCTGGGTATCGGTCAGTGGGTGGTGAGCAATTGCATTGTGCATCACTTGCTTTGTATATCATTAATATTATCATTATTATACTGTTACTATTATCATTACTATTTTACTTTATTTCAATTATTGAACTGTTCTTATCTCACCCCAGGAGTGTTTCTCACTCTTACTCCTCCGATTCTCTCCCCCATCCCATCGGGGTAGGAGGAGTGAGCGAACGGCTGCGTGGTGCTTAGTTGCTGGCTGGGGCTAAACCACGACATTCAGCCTTTAGAGTTTTTTTGCAGGCAGAACTGGCTGACCTTCATCTTCCACTGTGTGGTGGGTTGACCCTGGCTGGATGCCAGGTGCCCACCAAAGCTGCTGTATCACTCCCCTCCTCAGCTGGACAGGGGAGAGAAAATATAACAAAAAGCTCACGGGTTGAGATAAGGACAGGGAGAGATCACTCACCAATTACCACCATGGGCAAAACAAACTCGACTTGGGAAAATTAATTTATTGCCAATCAAATCAGAGTAGGACAATGTGAAATAAGAACAAAACTTGAAACACCTTCCCCCCCACCCCTACCTTCTTCCCAGGCTCATCTTCACTCCTGATTTTCTCTACCTCCTCCCCCCGAGTGGCACAGTGGGACGGGGAACTGGGGTTGCGGTCAGTTCATCACACATTGTCTCTGCTGCTCCTTCCTCCTCACACCCTTCCCCTGCTGCAGTGTGGGGTCCCTCCCACGGGAGACAGTCCTCCACAAACTTCTCCAATGTGGGTCCTTCCCACGGGCTGCAGTCCTTCACAAAATGGTCCAGTGTGGGTCCCTTCCACGGGGTGCAGTCTTTCAGGAGCAGACTGTTCCAGCGTGGGTCCCCCGCGGGGTCACAAGTCCTGCCAGCAAACCTGCTCCAGCGTGGGCTCCTCTCTCTCCATGGGTTCACAGGTCCTGCTAGGAGCCTGCTCCAGCGCGGGCTTCCCACAGGGTCACAGCCTCCTTCAGGCACATCCACCTGCTTTGGCGTGAGGTCCTCCCCGGGCTGCAGGTGGATATCTGCTCCACCGTTAACCTCCATGGGCTGCAGGGGGACAGCCTGCCTCACCATGGTCTTCACCACAGGCTGCAGGGGAATCTCTGCTCCGGTGCCTGGAACACCTCCTCCCCCTTCTTCTTCACTAACCTTAGTGTCTGCATGGTTGTCTCTCTCACATATTCTCACTCCTGTCTCCTGGCTGCAATTGCTGTTGTGCAGCTTTTTTTCCCCCTTCTTAAATATGTTATCACAGAGGCACTACCACCGCCACTGATTGGCTCAGCCTTGGCCAGCGGTGGGTCCATCTTGGAGCCGGCTGGCATTGGCTCTGTCAGACATGGAGGAAGCTTCTAGCAGTTTCTCACAGAAGCCATCCCTGTAGCCCCCCCACTACCGAAACCTTGCCACGCAAACCCAATGCACAGTGTATCAATGAATTGCCAGCTTTGTCAGCAGTACATCTACTAGTTGTGCCAGAATCATTAATGGCTATACACTGCATAACTCTAGCTCATTGATTTTATCCTCGAGGTTACCGTACTGGTAACCTCTTCCCAAACTTATAATTCCTCTGTTGTCATCTTCCCTTTAGGCATTTTCGTCACTGTTAGAGTTGACTTGGAAAATGAAATATATATCAGGGATGCTTTTTGGTATTGTCATATGGGAAGTATTCAGTAGTGTCGTGGTTTAGCCCCAGCCAGCAGCTAAGCACCACGCAGCTGCTCGCTCATTCCCCCTGCCCTGGTGGGATGGGGGAGAGAATCGGAGGAGTAAGAGTGAGAAACACTCCTGGGTTGAGATAAGAACAGTTTAATAATTGAAATAAAGTAAAATAGTAATGATAATAATAACAATATAATAATAATATACAAAGCAAATGATACACAATGCAGTTGCTCACCACCCGCTGACTGATACCCAGCCAGTTCCCGAGCAGCGATCGCTGCCCCCCGGACAATCCCTCCCAGTTTCTATACTGAGCATGACGTCATATGGTATGGAATAGCCCTTTGGTCAGTTTGGATCAACTATTCTGGCTGTGCCCCCTCCCAGTGTCTTGTGCACCTGGCAGAGCATGGGAAGCTGAAAAGTCCTTGTCTAGCATAAGCAGTACTTAGCAACAACTAAAACATCAGTGTGTTATCAACATTCTTCTCCTACTAAATCCAAACCACAGCACTATGCCTGCTACTAGGAAGAAAATTAACTGTATCCCAGCCGAAACCAGGACAAGTAGAGAACGTTTAATGAGGAGGCTGAGGGGAGACCTTATCGCTCTCTACAACTACCTGAAAGGAGGTTGTAGTGAGGTGGGTGTTGGTCTCTTCTCCCATGTAGTTAGCGATAGGATGAGAGGAAATGGGCTCAAGCTGCGCCAGGGGAGGTTTAGGTTGGAAATTAGGAAAAATTTCTTCACGGAAAGGGTGGTCAAGCATTGGGACAGGCTGCCCAGAGAGGTGGTGGAGTCACCATCCCTGGAAGTGTTCAAAAAACGGGTAGATGTGGCACTTTCAGACATGGTTTAGTCTAGTCTACCCTTGATTGGTTTAGTGTGGACTTGGTAGTGTAGGTTGATGGTTGGACTGGATGATCTTAAAGGTCTTTTCCAACCTAAACGATTCTATGATTCTATGATTCTATGACCCTCTGCCATCTCTACTCCTTACTTAAAAGGAGTACTTAGAATCTGTCAACCTTTTTTTACTTTCATGTAAAACTGAGCCCAGCCAATTCTTACTAATTCTACTTTTTAATGTGCCAAACTTTGCCCTTTGAAATTTTAGCTTGCTTAGGGGAAAAATGGATATTTGTAGATGTCGTGGTTTAGTCCCAGCCAGCAACTCAGTACCACGCAGCCGCTCGCTCACTCCCCCTACCCTGATGGGATGGGGGAGAGAATCGGAGGAGTAAGAGTGAGAAACACTCCTGGGTTGAGAGAAGAATAGTTTAATAATTGAAATAAAATAAAGTAAAATAATATTAATAATAACAATATAATAATAATAATAGTAATAATAATATACAAAGCAAGTGATGCACAATGCAATTGCTCACCACCCGACGACCGATACCCAGACAGTTCCCGAGCAGCGATCGCTGCTCCCCAGCCAACCCTCCCCAGTTTATATACTGAGCATGACGTCATATGGTATGGAATAGCCCTTTGGTCAGTTTGGATCAACTATTCTGGCTGTGCCCCCTCCCAGTTTCTTGTGCGCCTGGCAGAGCATGGGAAGCTGAAAAAGTCCTTGACTAGCATAAGCAGTACTTAGCAACAACTAAAAACATCAGCATGTTATCAACATTCTTCTCCTACTAAATCCAAAACACAGCACTATGCCTGCTACTAGGAAGAAAATTAACTCTATCCCAGCCGAAACCAGGACAGTATCCACCCCTTATTCTATACCATCTACGTCATGCACAGGCCCTCCCCTTTCCAATGTGTTCCAATTAATCACCACCGCTTTCCCTATCTTGATATACACACAGGTATCATTCCCTTCGTCTATGGCCCATCCCTCTAAAATGTCCATTGAGTTCATTAGCTATTTTCACCCAAAATCAAATTCCCTTGAGGTACACATTGGGCTTCCCCATCCTTTCACATCACCCACCAAGTGCACCCAGGTCCTTGAGCAAAAGCAATCCCACGAATGGGTTTGCCTTTGCCAGAGGGGGAAGTAACCCACACTGTCTTCCCCAGCATATTTTTCATGTGCACTACAGGAACTTTATCTCCTTCTACAGTACGTAGAACTTTTGATTGGGCAGGGCCAGCTCGATTGGCAGATCCCCTGGTGTTGACTAACCAGGTGGCTTTTGCTAAATGCGTATCCCAATGTTTGAATGTCCCAGCACCCATTGCTCTCAGGGTAGTCTTTAACAATCCATTGTATCGCTCAATTTTCCCGGAGGCTGGTGCATGGTAGGGGATGTGATACACCCACTCAATGCCATGCTCTTTGGCCCAGGTGTCTATGAGGTTGTTTCGGAAATGAGTCCCGTTGTCTGACTCAATTCTTTCTGGGGTGCCATGTCGCTACAGGACTTGCTTTTCAAGGCCCAGGATGGTGTTCCGGGCGGTGGCATGGGGCACGGGATATGTTTCCAACCATCCAGTGGTTGCTTCCACCATGGTGAGCACATAGCGCTTGCCTTGGCGGGTCTGTGGGAGCGTGATGTAATCAACCTGCCAGGCCTCCCCATATTTATATTTCAGCCATCGTTCACTATACCCGAGGGGCTTGAACTGCTTGGCTTGCTTGATTGCAGCGCATGTTTCACACTCATGAATAACCTGTGCAATACTGTCCATAGTTAAGTCCACCCCTCGATCACGAGCCCATTTATACGTTGCATCCCTTCCTTGATGGCCTGAGGTGTCATGGGCCCACCGAGCTATAAATAATTCACCCTTATGTTGCCAGTCCAAATCCACCTGAGCCACTTCAATCATAGCAGCCTGATCTACTTGCTGGTTGTTTTGATGTTCTTCAGTGGCCCGACTCTTAGGTACATGAGCATCTACATGACGAACTTTTACAACCAGGTTCTCTACCCGGGCAGCAATATCTTGCCACAATGCGGCAGCCCAGATGGGTTTGCCTCTGCGCTGCCAGTTGCTCTGCTTCCATTGCTGCAGCCACCCCCACAGGGCATTTGCCACCATCCATGAGTCAGTATAGAGATAAAGGACTGGCCACTTTTCTCTTTCAGCAATATCTAAAGCCAGCTGAATGGCTTTCACCTCTGCAAACTGACTCGACTCCCCTTCTCCTTCAGCAGTTTCTGCGACTTGTCGTATAGGACTCCATACAGCAGCTTTCCACCTCCGATGCTTTCCCACAAGACGACAGGACCCATCAGTGAACAGGGCATATTGCTTTTCATTTTCTGGCAATTTATTATACAGTGGGGCCTCATCAGCACGTGTCACCTCCTCCTCTGGTGATATTCTAAGGTTTTTTCCTTCTGGCCAGTCCATGATCACTTCCAAGATTCCTGGGCGACTGGGGTTTCCTATTCGAGCCCGTTGTGTGATCAATGCAACCCACTTACTCCATGTAGCATCAGTTGCATGATGTGTAGAGGGGACCCTCCCTTTGAACATCCAGCCCAACACCGGCAGTCGGGGTGCCAGCAGGAGCTGTGCTTCAGTACCAACCACTTCTGAAGCAGCTCGAACCCCTTCATATGCTGCCAGTATCTCTTTCTCAGTTGGAGTATAGCGGGCTTCGGATCCTCTGTATCCCCGACTCCAAAACCCTAGGGGTCGACCTCGAGTCTCCCCTGGTGCTTTCTGCCAGAGCTTCCAGGTAGGGCCATTCTCCCTGGCTGCAGTGCAGAGCACATTTTTAATATCCTGCCCTGCCCGGACTGGCCCAAGGGCTACTGCATGAACTATCTCCTGTTTAATTTGTTCAAAGGCTTGTTGCTGCTCAGGGCCCCATTTGAAATCGTTCTTCTTCCAGGTCACTTGATAGAGAGGGCTTACGATCTGGCTGTAATTTGGAATATGCATTCTCCAAAACCCCACAACGCCTAAGAAAGCTTGTGTTTCCTTTTTGCTAGTTGGTGGGGACATAGCTGTTATTTTGTTGATCACATCCATTGGGATCTGACGACGTCCATCTTGCCATTTTATTCCTAAAAACTGGATCTCCTGTGCACGCCCCTTGACCTTACTCTGTTTTATGGCAAAACCAGCCTTCAGAAGGATTTGGACTATTTTCTTTCCCTTCTCAAAAACTTCTTCTGCTGTGTTGCCCCACACAATGATGTCATCAATGTATTGCATGTGTTTCAGAGCTTCACCCTGTTCCAGTGCTGTCTGGATCAGTCCATGGCAAATGGTGGGGCTGTGCTTCCACCCCTGGGGCAGTCGGTTCCAGGTGTACTGAACACCCCTCCAGGTAAAAGCAAACTGGGGTCTGCACTCTGCTGCCAAAGGGATGGAGAAAAATGCATTAGCAATATCAATTGTGGCATACCACTTAGCTGCGTTTGACTGCAGTTCATATTGAAGTTCTAGCATGTCTGGCACGGCAGCGCTCAGTGGTGGTGTAACTTCGTTCAGGCCACGATAGTCCACTGTTAGTCTCCACTCCCCGTTAGACTTTCGCACTGGCCATATGGGACTGTTAAAGGGTGAGCGAGTCTTGCTGATCACTCCCTGGCTCTCCAGTCGACGAATCGGGTTATGGATGGGAATCAGGGAGTCTCGGTTGGTGCGATATTGCCGCCTGTGCACAGTTGTGGTAGCAATCGACACCTGTTCTTCCTCAACCTTCAGCAACCCTACAATCGAAGGGTCCTCTGAGAGACCGGGCAAGGTGGACAACTGTTTAATTTCCTCTGTCTCCAAAGCAGCTATACCAAAAGCCCACTGGTACCCTTTTGGGTCCTTGAAATACCCTCTCCTGAGGTAGTCTATGCCAAGGATGCACGGAGCCTCTGGGCCAGTCACAATGGGGTGCTTTTGCCACTCATTCCCAGTTAGGCTCACTTCAGCTTCCAGTACAGTTAGCTGTTGGGATCCCCCTGTCACTCCAGAAATACAGATGGGTTCTGCCCCTCTATAGTTTGATGGCATTAGCGTGCACTGTGCACCAGTGTCCACTAGAGCCTTATACTCCTTTGGGTCTGACGTTCCAGGCCATCGAATCCACACAGTCCAGTAAACCCGGTTGTCCCTTTCCTCCACCTGCCTGGAGGCAGGGCCCCTCTAACACTGGTCACAGTATTCGCTGTTCACTTCCTGTAAATGTGAATCAAAAGTCCCCTGATCAAGGTCGGAAGTAAAATTAGCCCTCTTACTCTGTCTCGGGAACTGCTCACTGGAAACTGGAGCTGCAATTTTCCTGGGAGAACTGCCTTTTCTAATAGTTTTTCCTTGCAACTCACGCACCCGTGCCTCTAAGGTTGAGGTGGGTTTTCCATCCCACTTTCTCATGTCCTCTCCATAATCACGCAGGTAAAACCACAGGGTGCCCCGTGGTGTGTATCCTCTATATCCTCTCTCTTGAGCATAGGGACGTTGACTCCTAATGGCTGAGACACTGGTCCGTGCAGGTGGGGAGTAGGACAGATCCTCTCTGAGTTGTTGGAACTCTTGGCATATTTTTTCAGACAGTTTTTCCACAGCCGAGACACAGGCCCGTAGGGAGGAAGAGAGCTTTTCTTCGTAGTCCCGGAGTTGTCTAGCCACTTCATCCACCGTTGGTGCCTCGTCGTCTTTCCAGGCTAGTATTGCCAACGAGTTGGAATACGATGCTGGTGCGCTCCGTACCACCTTCCGCCACATGGGTTGTGTGCACCTGACTTCATCTGGGTCTTTGGGTAACTGCTCATCATTCAGGTCACTGTAAATCACCTCCAGCACGCCTAATTCCCTCAGGTACTGGATACCTTTCTCTACGGTGGTCCATTTGCTTGGGCGGTATAAAACATCCTCCTTGAAGGGATACCTTTCCTTCACGCTTGACAGAAGTCGCCTCCAGAGGCTGAGCGGTTTTGCCCCTTTTCCAATTGCTTTGTCAATGCCCCCTTCCCTGGAAAGGGATCCCAGCTGCTTGGCTTCCCTACCCTCTAAATCCAGGCTACTGGCCCCGTTATCCCAGCATCGGAGCAGCCAGGTGATGATGTGCTCGCCTGGATGACGACCAAAATCTTTTCGCATATCTCGCAGCTCACTCAGGGATAGGGATCGGGTGGTCACCATCTCATTTATGGGTTCTTCCTCCTCTGGTTCTCGTGATGGCCCTGGTTCATCTTCATCCCTTACTAAACGAACTGATTTCCTCGTGTATTTTTTCTTCTGTATAGGGGCAACTGATACTGGCGCAGGTTGGTTCTCTGGTTTAGCCACAGTGCCTGCCACTGGGGTTGGAGTGGCTGCAGTACCTGTGGTGGGTGTTGGAGTAGCCGCAGTGCCTGTGGTGGGTGTTGGAGTAGCTGCAGTGCTTGTGGCTGTGGTTGGAGTAGCCACAGTGCTCATGGCTGTGGTTGGAGTAGCCACAGTGCCTGTTGTTTTGTCATCAGATCCAGAGACCCTCTCTTTCCCTTGAGGGTACTGAATAGTGTTGAACAGGGCTCTATAAGCATGGGCCAGTCCCCAGCATGTTGCAATGAGTTGTGTCTCTTTGGAGTTGCCAGGGTGAGAACATACTTCTTCCAAATACTTTACTAGTTCTTCAGGATTCTGCACTTGTTCAGGGGTGAAGTTCCAAAACACTGGAGGTCCCCACTGCCCTAGGTACTTGCGCATACGATCCCACACACCCTGCCACTCATAACTCTCCAGCCTTGGGGCAGATCTCTGGATGATATTCTTAAATTGCTTACTAACCTTTGTCAAAACCAAAACAATATTCCCAAGAAGTATCAATAGAAGTATCTTAACTGCCCAGGGATGTTCAAAATGCTGAAAACTTTCTGTAATGAGGGAGGAAGCATTATAGAATAAGGTAATGAAGGTGCCATTCTGTAGTTCCTCCACAACAAACGTCTCCGAGGGAAAGGTATAATTGCTAACTCTCTCCATGAGGTGGTACCCGAAGTACAGTAATGACTTGTGTATAAAACCCAGATACAAAACCATGCTCAAGGTCAGGATTTTGATAAGGAACCTCCCAATCAAAACATCCTTAATCACTACAGAGCATAGCGCAATGCACAGACCAACACCAAGCTTTAACATGCACAGCCAAGAAAAGAACATGGTACAGATCAGACGAACTAATATCATGACCGGCAACTGTTAACAGAATCCTTAATACACTCTGGTTAATCTGTTCTTATCTCAAACCCTTCGTGCCCCACGTTGGGCGCCAAAAAGGACTGTCGTGGTTTAGTCCCAGCCAGCAACTCAGTACCACGCAGCCGCTCGCTCACTCCCCCTACCCTGATGGGATGGGGGAGAGAATCGGAGGAGTAAGAGTGAGAAACACTCCTGGGTTGAGATAAGAATAGTTTAATAATTGAAATAAAATAAAGTAAAATAATATTAATAATAACAATATAATAATAATAATAGTAATAATAATATACAAAGCAAGTGATGCACAATGCAATTGCTCACCACCCGACGACCGATACCCAGACAGTTCCCGAGCAGCGATCGCTGCTCCCCGGCCAACCCCCCCCAGTTTATATACTGAGCATGACGTCATATGGTATGGAATAGCCCTTTGGTCAGTTTGGATCAACTATTCTGGCTGTGCCCCCTCCCAGTTTCTTGTGCGCCTGGCAGAGCATGGGAAGCTGAAAAAGTCCTTGACTAGCATAAGCAGTACTCAGCAACAACTAAAAACATCAGCATGTTATCAACATTCTTCTCCTACTAAATCCAAAACACAGCACTATGCCTGCTGCTAGGAAGAAAATTAACTCTATCCCAGCCGAAGCCAGGACAGTAGAAAAAGCAGGGCCTTTCTTTTAAGTTACTGTGGCAACACATGAGTATGCAAGTTGAGTAGGGTTTTTTTTTCTCCAGTGATCTGCTGTTGAATCTTTGCTACTTTTCCTTGAGAAACTACTTTTAGACTTTTATGTCGATATATGTTCTGGCTAGGAAATATAATATCTCTATACCATTAACTTCCCAAATACAACTGGAGAACAAATTTTAGTGAAGACCTTGATACTAATGATAGTTGTACTATTATGAAGACAAACATCATTTGATATCTTCAGTCATATCCTGTCCTCCTGTGCAGGAGGTTTCATACTTAGGAAATTGCTACCATGATGCAAAAACTTATTCCTGTCCTCTGAAATTGATATCTCTCATTTGCATTGTCTTTGAGGGAGAGACGTGCACTGCAGAAAGTACTCAAGCTATATATTTCAAATAGCTTGGATTTGCTTTTAGAAATTAAGTTGGTTTTTTTTTTAAACTTAAAATACCACAAAACCAAACTTTGATTCATTTAAACCAGAACAAAATCCCTAAGTATTGTGAGAAGTTTGTTTTGGGGTGGTTTTTTTTTTTTTTTAACGGCTTCACTTGCCAGAAACAGTAGGAGTTGCTGCCCCTCTGGTTGACTTCTCTTTTTCTCCCTCCTCCCACCAGGTAATAGTGAAGCTAATTCATGTGTGTTTAAAAGAAGTAAATTTAAATCTGCTGTATGGAGCATGTTCTGAGCGATTAGGTATTGACATTGGAGAGTACTTTAACCAAAAAGACTTCAAAAGCCAATACTGGCATGGTCTTTCAGGCTAATAACTGCCTTGGATTGGGCAAAAGGTAAATTACAAATGTTGTAGTTCTGTGACTTTGACTTAGCACTGTTAAACTGAAAACTAATCTGATCAATCTTACTGTAATCTGTTTTTTTTTAAATTAAAACTCTTATCTCAAGCTTTCTTGGAGCAGCTCTTCTTTCAGCACTGAAATGTGCTGAGAACAGCAATAAAACAAGAAATGACTGGTGGAATTACTTTTTAAATCTGTTATACAGTTTGGGGAAACAGAAGAAACACTTCACGAAGTTTACTATATAAGCTTTTTAGCAGTATTGTATTTCAATGCATGCTCTTCCAAGTAATTGTTACTTCAAACCAGGTAGATATCTCAACTTTTAAGACTCATGCCGTCTTACCTAAATTTTGCTGGTTATGACTTCTGGAAATTGTTTATAAGTTTTTTTTTCTTAATGGTATTCTTCCCAATACTAAGTGATCTTCAGGTATAGATGTAATACTTTCCTCAAAGCTCTCTAGAATAAATTCATCCTATAGTTTCTTACCTAATGCTGATATTTCATTAGTCCACTTAGACCCTGCTAGACACAAGTGACTGCATAATACTTGATGCTTTCTGTTTTGTCTCAATAATATTGCTTAAAGGAGTTATAGTCCAAGAAGATCAGAATCCTTTTTTCTTTAAGTTTGGAAAGAAGTTTGAGTACTAGAGTGAAATGCAAGTTCTTTAACCATGCTGTTCATCACTTTGGTAGATCAAGAGAGTAGTCTAGAAAATTTGAGCTGTGGAACAATAGACAGATGAAGATGCATTGTGGGTGCTCAGGTCATGGTTCTTCTCTGGAAACAGGCTGTAATCTACTTAATTCCTGCAGATAATAGCCAGCAGTATGGGTTTTTAGCTTAGACAATATGAAGATACTCTCCTTTCATCTAAAAGGATTGTGAGAATACTAGGAAGAGACAGAACAACAATTCTTAGTTCCCTCGTGTTGAAAACTATATTGGAGAAGAAAGCAGAGCAGGTGAAAAAACTTGTCTGGTGAGTGCAATCAAGCTATACTGGACATTGTTTTGGGATTGGCTTTTTTTTTTTTTTCTTAAAAGGTTAGAGTAAAAGAGGTGGAAATTGTGAAAAAAGGAGGCATTTTAATCACTTATTTTAGATGGTTCTTACTTGCTTAAAAAGTGAAACAAAACTAAGCATTGAGTTGTTTGGTATTTTGTTTGCATGATTTTCAATATAGGAAGGTGCTGCAAGCAATTACAGACTAATTACATCATAATCTCAATATTGCGAAATAAAAGAGTGACCACACATTTCAAGCAGCTTCTCTTTGCATGGAAGAGTGCACCTTGTCACTACATGAGGGACTTAATTCCCTTGATCCATATGCCATTGCTTTGCATTTCTGATTTAGCAGCAGGTAATTACATTAAAAAAAAAAAAGCCCCCCCCAACAACTGAATAACCCCAGCACTCTGAAAATTTTCTCCCCTACCCTGAGAAGTTGAAACAGTCAGGTATGAGTAGGAGGAAATGAGGACTAAGTCACCATGACGCCATTATTCATAGAGCAGATCTTTAAAAAGGATGATGCAGAGCTGGTGATGTGATGTCAATGACTGCACCTAACTAGGGTAGCAAGTATTAGTGGCAGTGTGCTGAAGCTGCGATAAGGTTTTTTTAGGCTGAACTTAATTTTGTGAGCAACTGTTTTACCATGATGATTAAAACTACCTACTCTAAAGAAGTAAATTGTAAATAATCAAGAGACTCTTATTTGTGTATGCCTCATTCTCCAATTCTGGAGATCTAAAAAAAAATACACTTTTCTCAAATATGCAGTCTTGAATCTTGGTGTTAGTATGTGTGTAGGGCAAAGGATGAAGCTTTCATTCCATACATAATTTTATAGAATAAATGGTGTTAGAAATATGCTACAGCATTATGTTGACAAAAACATGTCCTTCCCTCATCATGACTGCACACTGCTTCTGCCTCTTCCCTTACACAACTTAGCTAAATAATAAACAACTGATGATATATTGTGACATGCTATCACAATACCAACACAGGGGGAGGGTGGAAATGACAGCTGGACTGCAGTGTTTTTCAAAACCCTGCTATTCTTAATATTAGGAGAAAGGAAGAGGATTTCTTCCTGATAGGAAAGGCTATGTTTTTGTGCTGTACTGCAGAGTCCAGCTCCAGGGTTCTGTGCTGGCTGGTGTCTGAATGGTTCAGTGTTTTGGCGAGGCTCTGGCTTGGCTTTTAGCTCATCCTGCTGTCCTGCTTTGTTGGTGTGCTTGGACAGCTTCCAGAGCTAGGTCAGTTGTAGTCCCGCTGGCATGGAACTGGAAACAACCCCTTTTCACAATGACAGTGGTTTTTTTCTGTCACTTTTAGAGGGGAGGTTTTGCATGCTATTGATTTTATGACTGTAACGGTACAGAAGACATTGGATTCTTTGTGACATGCTTAGCTGAAATACATGGGCACTACGATAAGCCTGTAACTACCTGGTTGTGGAACAAAGCTGCATGTCAATCATCAGATGTTGCTTCAAGGAAGCTTTCACCTTATGAGCCATTAGTTTGTTTATTCTTCCTTGTCTGTTTTCAAACTGAAGTATTTTTTTAAACAGTCACTTCCATATGATGTGAAGAACAAAATCCATAGCAAATTATTGGTGAAACCACAGTATTCCCCATTCATGATGGACCCAGGAGTCAGGCTTAGTTTGGAGGACTTCATGGGTGGGGGTTAAAGGGGGAAGGGGGTTGACAAGGATCCTAGGTCTTTTCTTTTTTTCCTTTTTGTAAATCCCAACTATGTAACTTAGTGTTTCTCTTCTCTTCTCCCCCAGTTCTCTTATTGCTTGATTGGTATCTTTTTAATCCTTTCTTTTTCTCCTGTTGTCTTTTCTGTTTTTTCAGTGTTTAGTTTTGTTTGTAGACATTTATTTGGGGGTAGCTGGTATGTATATGGAAAGGAAGAGGTGGGCTATGCCCTGACACAGAGGTCCTGAGGAGAGAACTGAGACTACAGCAACATCCTTCTCAGGCAGGCAGGAAGGAGGCTGGTTTTCATCCTTTTGATCCCTTACTGGTAGATTAGGAGTGTCTTCCCCCCCCACCCAATGATTTTTGTTGTCTAACTCTAAATTGGTATGCATTTTATATATGATACTACTGAATTTTGAGCACAAAATCAAGTGCTTTTAAGCACTTTAACACCACTGGGCTGTACATCCCTAAGTTAAAGAACATTGTCTATTGTTTTGTTGAACATTCTTGGTAGTCCTCCATTTCTTTTTTCCATATAGCCATTTCTTTCTGAGGGTACTCATCCCTATACACAAATAGATTCTGCAGACACTGCTTGTGTGTCAAGGATGGAGGATCAGCATTTAAAAATGTAATTCTATTAGTTTGTAGTAATTTGTATCCTATTTTGAGCTTTTTTTTAAAAAAAACCTTTGCTGTTCAAATGACTAGTTTTAGTTAGTGTTGCAGGTCTCTTGAGGCATGATAGCATAAAGCATTGTGCACCTTAATCTTGTGTTCTGCTTTCTCTTTTGTGGAAGAGAGGGGAATAAAATCTCCATGCCCTGAGGTTGTAGGGCTTGTGCAGTGACCACATTGTTTCAGGGAACTATCCAGTGTGTGTGGAAGTGAGGGGATCGCATGCATGCGTAACTTTTCCCTTTTTCCATATCTCTTTCCGAAAACTCCGTCTGCACTTGCATTCCCTGAGGAGCACCCCTTTTCTGATTTCATCAAATGCAATTTATGCTCTTTTGATTTGTAAAGCTGTCCAGAGAAAGTATAAAGGGGCAACTGGAATATAAAGGAATAGTCAATAATTGTCGCAGTAGCAGCAGATTGAGCAACTCAGTGGTTGTCACCGAACTGTTTACTCAGTCATGGTTTTGGAATGTTTCCATACTTGATGTGCCACAAATTTGAAGCTGAGAGAAATCCTGTCTTTGCTCTTCTTCATTCAACAGTCTTTCCTGGGAGCTGCAAAGACAAGGTAGTAGTCATTGGACAAAGAAAGTGCATAACCTTCTGACTTGCTGCATGCTTGTTCCTCTTTATGCACTTCTCTTTGGAAACATGGGGGTATAATCATCACTAGAGCTTGTGTTGCTTTTGTAATGTATTTTTTTATTCCTTTTTGCTAGCTGGCTTGCCTTTTGCAATTCTCAATTCAAGACGTATCCCTTTCCAGAGAGGAGTTTTCTGTAGTGATGAATCCATCCGGTATCCATACAAAGAGGACACAATTTCTTATAAGTTGTTAGCAGGAATAATTGTTCCTTTCAGTATAATTGTTGTAAGTTAAACTTTTCTTCATTGCATTTGATTTCAATGGGGTGGGGAAAAGGGAGGAGGGGCAATCTGTTAATACAGATTTCTAAAACTGTGTTCTATAAGATTCCTCAACTTTAAAATAATGCACTTGGACTATGTGCTACAACAATACAAATGGTGTTCTGACAAGGATAACTAAAAGTTTTTCTACTGAGGCCAAACAAATAGAACTGTAGAACAGAAAAATACCTTAGAACTATGGTGGCATATTTTGTTTATAGGTGACTTAATTCTATAGTCTGAGATAACTGGTAAAAACTTCCTCCTTTTCCATATAAGAATAACACTAATGTATTTTAAATGACTGTCTCAAGCTTTTCTATTTTGAGAGCTACTACTTTCAGAATATGAGTTTGTACAACCTATTAAGTCAGCATTTTTATCTGCTACAGAGTCATTGGAAATACTTCTCTGTGTGGAAGTATAACAGATACTAAGTTCTTTAATAGAAAAATATTATGACTTCCAATCAGAATTTACCCCAAACATAACTTTAGAATAGAAAGAATAAGTAGCCAGGGAGTTTTTCCCTGGATATTTCCCCCAAAGGCCAGGATAAAACACTGGGCCCAGTTGTGTTTGAGTTAATGCTAAGGCTCACTTTTGCACTGCACCTAATCTGGTTGAAAAAGGGATACTATTCTCCTTCCCTCTTCTTTAGACCAGATCAGTGAGCTGGAGAGATTGCCTCTGCAACTGCCAGTTTGGGATCTCTCTGACCACAGCTCCTAGCTCAGTGGAACTGGTTCAAGCATGTAGTGACTCTGTATCCTTAAGACTTAATTACATGCTATCAGCTGAACTAACCTAATAGCTTGCTGTGGACAAAAGGTGAGGTCCCACTATTGCCCTGTCTTTTGTCATCTCTAGTGACTTGTCTGAACCAGGACAAATTAGCGAAATTCCTTAATCTGGCAGAAAATAGCTGGTTTCTTTGTGCTAGGTTATTGAGTAAAATGGCCTGTGGAATAAAATATCAGTGCTGAGGCAAAAAGTGGTGGGAGCATGTCCTCAGGCATGGGCAGAGGGGAGAGCTAGACCTCATCAGTTAACCATTTTGTGCCCTAAGTCTCCTGGGACTGGACTTTAATTCCAACAATGGCCCTTCAACAGAGGCTTCAAAATCTCTGTCCAGATGTGCTAAAAAGCTTCAGACTCCAGTCATGGCATTGTGTTGGGTGACATCCAAGCTCATCAGAGCTACAATTTGAGCAGAGTTAAAACTCTTATGCCAAATAAGACTTTTAGGTGTATAAATATTTATCCAAGTATATTTTAAGAATCAAAGCTGGAAAGGAGCAGCTAAATGTAAACCTCAGTATTGGCCAGCTGTTTCTCTGGGCTAATGGGTTAAAATCAGGGGGGATATTATGGCACTCTAACTCTTGCATAGGGACTGCATGGATTTTTATCTAGGTTCCAACATAAGGGTCAACCTGTAGCTTATGTTTGCTCTTGCATGGAGTTTTTTTCCTTAACTGTAGAAATGTGGGGCTGGGAAGCAAAACTGTGATTTACCTAGTTTTCCTTTTCTTGGAAAAACTGCTTCAAAAACTTATAGAAATACTTCTGGAGCAGACAAAACTTTGTTGTGTGTGTGGGTTTTTTGTTTTTTGTTTTTGTTTTTTTTGTCTATTCAACTAACCGGCAAGTGGTTTATGCTAAAAGATCCTGCCTTTTAAGATAGGACTATTTTTTTACACTGTACTATCATTGGTAATCAATATTATCTAAGAGCAGTAGTACGCGGTCACAGCTGAGGTCCATCTAGCTTTTAATCTCATTTCTAGCAGTGGTTAAAACAGATGAGTGAGGAAGAACAGAAAAATAGAGCAATCAAAGACTCATATTTTGCCCTCAGTACTTTCATACCAGCCATTTGCAGCTCGGGGACTTCCTGAGTCAGACAAGGCTTCAGTGAATATAGTAATTTTTAATGGATTTATTTCCATTGAATTTATACAATCTCTGTATCAGACTGTATGAACATTTAGCTAGCAAAGTTACCTTTGTAACATCAGGGACCATCTTCCAGTGGTGAAATCAGGCTTTTCTGGCAAGATCATTTGAAAGTCAGATGGTAAAAGCAAATGTTGGTGTCTTTTACTCAGTGCTCAGACAGACTATTATAGAATCATAGACTCATAAAATCGTTTAGGTTGGAAAAGACCTTTAAGATCATCCAGTCCAACCATTAACCTAACATTACCAAGTCCATCACTAAACCAATTAAAGGTAGAGTAGCAATTTCATGTTTCCTGGCTTGGTGGCTGGATTATTTTTAATGAAAGTAAAAACTAGGAATCATTAAGATTGGAAAGGATCTCTAAGATCATCAGTCCAATCATCAGCCCAACACCACCATGCCTACTAAACCATGTCCCAAAGTACCACATCTACCCGTTTTTTGAACACCTCCAGGGATGGTGACTCCACCACCTCTCTGGGCAGCCTGTTCCAATGCTTGACTACCCTTTCCGTGAAGAAATTTTTCCTAATACCCAATCTAAACCTCCCCTGGCGCAGCTTGAGCCCATTTCCTCTCATCCTATTGCTAACTACTTGGGAGAAGAGACCAACACCCACCCGACTACAACCTCCTTTCAGGTAGTTGTAGAGAGCGATAAGGTCTCCCCTCAGCCTCCTCTACTCCAGACTAAACAACCCCAGTTCCCTCACCCGCTCCTCATAAGGCCTGTGCTCCAGACCCTTCACCAGCTTTGTTGCCCTTTTCTGGACATGCTCCAGCACCCCAATGTCTTTCTTGTATTGAGGGGCCCAAAACTGGACACAGTATTCCAGGTGCGGCCTCACCAGCACCGAGTACAAGGGGACAATCACCTCCCTGCTCCTGCTGGCCATACTATTCCTGATACAAGCCAGGATGCTGTTGGCCTTCTTGGCCACCTGGGCACACTGCTGGCTCATGTTCAGCCGGCTGTCGACCAACACCCCCAGGTCCTTTTCAGCCAGGCATCTTTCCATCCACTCTTCCCCAAGCGTGTAGCGTTGCATGGGGTTGTTGTGACCCAAGTGCAGGACCCAACACTTGGACTTGTTGAACCTCATACAGTTGGCGTCAGCCCATCGGTCCAGCGTGTCCAGGTCCCTCTGCAGGGCCATCCTACCCTCCAGCAGATCGACACTCCCACCCAGTTTGGTGTCATTTGCAAACTTGCTGAGGGTGCACTCAATCCCCTCATCCAGATCGTTGATAAAGCTGTTAAACAAGGCTGGCCCCAAAACAGAGCCCTGGGGAACACCGCTCGTGACCGGCCGCCAACTGGACTTAACGCCATTCACCACAACTCTCTGGGCTCGGCCACCCAACCAGTTTTTTACCCAGAGAAGAGTACGCCCGTCCAAGCCATGAGCTGCCAGCTTCCTAAGGAGAATGCTATGGGAGACAGTGTCAAAGGCTTTGCTGAAGTCCAGTAGATGACAGCCACAGCCTTTCCTTCATCTACCAGGCGGGTCACCAGGTCATAAAAGGAGATCAGGTTGGTCAAGCAGGACCTGCCTTTCATGAACCCATGCTGGCTGGGCCCAATCCCCTGGTTGACCTGCACATGCCTGTTGAGCGTACTCAATATGAACCACTCCATAATCTTTCCCAGCACCGAGGTCAGGCTGACAGGCCTCTAGTTCCCCGGGTCCTCCTTCCGGCCCTTCTTGTAGATGGGCGTCACATTGGCAAGCCTCCAGTCATCAGGGACCTCCCCTGTTAACCAGGACTGCTGATAGATGATGGAAGATGAATATTCTTTGAGTCCAGTGAAGCAGCTGCATTGACATCACCTAATTTTTTTTGTTGCCTCAACTGAGAAGTGACCTTCTTCCAGTGTTTTTTAAAAGGGATTAATTCTTTACCAGTCAATATATTGTCACCTCTGTGATATTTCTGCTCAACTATCTTCATTAAGAGGTTATTCTCTAGAATGGGTAGATTCTGTATAAGAGCATACCAACATTTACTTTACTGAAAGCTTAAGTTTCTCTGCTTTAGTCTATGTTCTGGTGTTTCTTTGCTTCAGTCCATGTTTCAGTATGGTGCAGAGTGCACAAATTCAGTGTCATGCATCTGATTGGATTGTCTTAATGTCCAAAGCCACTGACAGCTACTTTGTTTGCCCAGGTGTTAGAATGTCTAATAACAGCTTCATACACCAAAGCTCTGCTTTGCTGGGATCCTAGCTGTGTCACTCTCTCAGGTGACAGACACAGCCATCATTTAATCTTTTCAGATTTTTAAAGATCATTTCACATATATGCATGCAGTTCCCCACGTATTTGATCACCTGTATGAGGTGAGCCTTTCTGTATAAAATGGGACCGCCTGGTTTATATCCAACCTGCCTGGGCTGAAGAACTAACTATATCAATAATGAGGCTGAATTTTTGTACTTGGTTTAAGAGAAAAAAAAAAAAACTCACTTTCTGCAAAAGTTAGAAGCTACAGGAAAACAAAATTGAATTATTTTCCTGTCAACACTTGATGCATACACCTTGGACATGCAAGGTGAAAAATCCTTTGAAAACCCTCAGTAATGTGTGTCTTTCCCTGCTCTCATTAGTTTTCTCTTCTCCCCTAAAGATTTAATTTTCCTGAGGAACAGGAAATTTCTTTGTTTAAATAACTGGCCTTTCGCATCTGGAAATGAAGTCTAGATCCTTCAGAATAGTCTCTGGCTTCACAAAAAGCCCAACAACTTTATGATGAAATAGAAAAATTTTGCTCAGCAGAAGTTTAGCTGAAGAAGGCTCAATGTAGAATAAAATGTAATACTGGAGAGAATGTTTCTAATTAGGGCCATGTCAAGTAATATGGATAAATGTTATTATGAGAAGGCTTTGTTTTAATAAATATTCTGAAAATCAATAATAAGTTCACATGAAGCAGGGTAAGGTAAAAGGGTTTGGGTATTTTTTTCTTCTACATAAAAATGGTGTTTAAAGTTTTGGGAATGGATACTGCTGACTCTAAGCTGCAAATTTAAATTTTCCAAATGTTTAAAAAAATTAATTTCTGAAACTACATATCTGAGTATTAACAAAAATAGAGTAATCTTTCTTTTTAAGCAATTATCTTTCTTTAACTATTCTCCTTTCTCTTTCAGATAATCCTAGGAGAGACACTCTCTGTCTTTTATAATCATTTGCACTCAAACTCATTTGTCAGAAATAACTACATAGCCACTATTTACAAAGCCATTGGGACCTTCATTTTTGGAGCAGCTGCTAGCCAGTCGTTGACAGACATTGCCAAGTACTCCATAGGTAGACTGCGTCCTCACTTCCTTGCTGTCTGCCAGCCTGACTGGACACAAATCAACTGCAGTCTAGGTTACATTGAGAACTTCTCTTGTCAAGGAGACAAAGCAAAAATCAATGAGGGAAGGTGAGTCTGAGTAACCTTGTGTACTTGGTTGTGAGACCTGTTCCTTAACTTCTGAATGTTCTGGGATGATGAGTTTGGTATTGCTACTGCATTTTTTTGTGCTTCTCCTAGAATAAATTTCTTGTAATGAATTTTAAACTCTGAGCCCTGTCTAGACACCGGGATTTTTTTTTTTTCCAAATCGTGGAAAATGGTTTTATTAATGTACAGAAGAATGCATAAATTATTGTGTATTCACTTCTGCTTTTTAACAAAATGTGAGTGACATTCAATTTTGATTGGCTTCTGTTTATATATTTCTAAAATGTCTGTGTATCCTAATTAAGAGAAGAATTTGAAATATGCCTTCAAAAAAACTATGTGGAATGACAGGGAAAATAGTTCAGATTTAGAATGAAAGCAAATAAAAATTGGATGTATCCATATAAAAATACAGAGGACTATTAAGAGAATCACTTTACTCAGTTTTCTAATTATTAGGCATTTCATTACCTTAAATACTTAACTGCCAGTTCATTTGCAGCAAGATAACGAGGAAACAAAAATGAAGCATGTGACACACTTGATTTTTTTCACTGTGGTATAAAGAACAATGTTTGAATGCTATTGGAAATGATAAAGCATGTTCAGAATACTTTCTGGTATTAAAGTTGCTTGAGCTCCCTGGAAGCTCAGTTTTAGAGAAAGTCATTGTCGTTCTTTTTCCAGAAGAACTATATACCCTTGTAGTTAGAACTTTTCTCTGTGTGTGTGTTTATGGTGTATGTGGTTGTCGTGGTTTCGGCTGGGATAGAGTTAATTTTCTTCCTAGCAGCAGGCATAGTGCTGTGTTTTGGATTTAGTAGGAGAAGAATGTTGATAACATGCTGATGTTTTTAGTTGTTGCTGAGTACTGCTTATGCTAGTCAAGGACTTTTTCAGCTTCCCATGCTCTGCCAGGCGCACAAGAAACTGGGAGGGGGCACAGCCAGAATAGTTGATCCAAACTGACCAAAGGGCTATTCCATACCATATGACGTCATGCTCAGTATATAAACTGGGGGGAGGGTGGCCAGGGAGCAGCGATCGCTGCTTGGGAACTGTCTGGGTATCGGTCGTCGGGTGGTGAGCAATTGCATTGTGCATCACTTGCTTCGTATATCATTATTATTATTATCATTATTATACTGTTACTATTAGCATTACTATTTTACTTTATTTCAATTATTAAACTGTTCTTATCTCACCCCAGGAGTGTTTCTCACTCTTACTCCTCCGATTCTCTCCCCCATCCCATCGGGGTAGGGGGAGTGAGCGAGCAGCTGCGTGGTGCTTAGTTGCTGGCTGGGGCTAAACCACGACAGTCCTTTTTGGCGCCCAACGTGGGGCCCGAAGGGTTTGAGATAACAACAGATTAACCAGAGTGTATTAAGGAGTCTGTTAACAGTTGCCGGTCACGATATTAGTTCATCTGATCTGCACCATGTTCTTTTTTTTTCAGCACACGTTAAAGCTTGTTGTCAGTTTGTGTAGTGTGCTATGCTCTGCAGTGATTCATGATCTTTTGCTTGGGAGGCTCCTTATCAAAACCCTGACCTTGAGCATTCTTTGGTATTTGGGTTTCATACAGAAGTCACTACTGTACTTCGGGTACTACCTCATAGAGAGAGTTAGCAATTATACTTCTTACTCTGAGAGGCTTGTTGTGGAGGAAATACAGAATGGCACCTTTGCTGCTTTCTTCTATGATGTTTCCTCCTTCATTACAACAACTTTCCAGTATCTTGAACATCCCTGGGCAGTTAAGATACTTCTATTGATACTTCTTGGGAATATTGTTTTGGTTTTGACAAAGGTTAGTAAGCAATTTAAGAATATCATCCAGAGATCTGCCCCAAGGCTGGAGAGTTATGAGTGGCAGGGTGTGTGGGATCGTATGCGCAAGTACCTAGGGCAGTGGGGACCTCCAGTGTTTTGGAACTTCACCCCTGAACAAGTGCAGAATCCTGAAGAATTGTATTTGGAAAAGGTATGTTGTCACCCTGGTAGCTCCAGAGAGACACAAATCATTGCAACATGCTGGGGACTGGCCCATGCCTATCGAGCCGTGGTCAACACTAATCAGTACCCTCAAAAGAAAGAGAAGGTCTCTGGGTCTGATGACAAAACAACAAGCACTGTGGCTACTCAAACCCCCACTACAGGCCCTGCGGCTACTCCAACCCCCACTACAGGCCTTGCAGCTACTCAAACCCCTGCCCCAGGCACTGTGGCTACTCCAGCCACAGCCATGAGCACTGCGGCTACTCAAACCACAGCCATGGGCACTGCGGCTACTCAAACCCCAGTGACAGACACTGCGGCTAAACCAGAGAACCAACCTGCGCCAGTATCAGTTGCCCCTATACAGAAGAAAAAATACACGAGGAAATCAGTTCGTTTAGTAAGGGATGAAGATGAACCAGGGCCATCACGAGAACCAGAGGAGGAAGAACCCATAAATGAGATGGTGACCACCCAATCCCTATCCCTGAGTGAGCTGCGAGATATGCGAAAAGATTTCGGTCGTCATCCAGGCGAGCACATCATCACCTGGCTGCTCCGATGCTGGGATAACGGGGCCAGTAGCCTGGATTTAGAGGGTAGGGAAGCCAAGCAGCTGGGATCCCTTTCCAGGGAAGGGGGCATTGACAAAGCAATTGGAAAAGGGGCAAAACCGCTCAGCCTCTGGAGGCGACTTCTGTCAAGCGTGAAGGAAAGGTATCCCTTCAAGGAGGATGTTTTATACCGCCCAAGCAAATGGACCACCGTAGAGAAAGGTATCCAGTACCTGAGGGAATTAGGCGTGCTGGAGGTGATTTACAGTGACCTGAATGATGAGCAGTTACCCAAAGACCCAGATGAAGTCAGGTGCACACAACCCATGTGGCGGAAGGTGGTACGGAGCGCACCAGCATCGTATTCCAACTCGTTGGCAATACTAGCCTGGAAAGACGACGAGGCACCAACGGTGGATGAAGTGGCTAGACAACTCCGGGACTACGAAGAAAAGCTCTCTTCCTCCCTACGGGCCTGTGTCTCGGCTGTGGAAAAACTGTCTGAAAAAATATGCCAAGAGTTCCAACAACTCAGAGAGGATCTGTCCTACTCCCCACCTGCACGGACCAGTGTCTCAGCCATTAGGAGTCAACGTCCCTATGCTCAAGAGAGAGGATATAGAGGATACACACCACGGGGCACCCTGTGGTTTTACCTGCGTGATTATGGAGAGGACATGAGAAAGTGGGATGGAAAACCCACCTCAACCTTAGAGGCACGGGTGCGTGAGTTGCAAGGAAAAACTATTAGAAAAGGCAGTTCTCCCAGGAAAATTGCAGCTCCAGTTTCCAGTGAGCAGTTCCCGAGACAGAGTAAGAGGGCTAATTTTACTTCCGACCTTGATCAGGGGACTTTTGATTCACATTTACAGGAAGTGAACAGCGAATACTGTGACCAGTGTTAGAGGGGCCCTGCCTCCAGGCAGGTGGAGGAAAGGGACAACCGGGTTTACTGGACTGTGTGGATTCGATGGCCTGGAACGTCAGACCCAAAGGAGTATAAGGCTCTAGTGGACACTGGTGCACAGTGCACGCTAATGCCATCAAACTATAGAGGGGCAGAACCCATCTGTATTTCTGGAGTGACAGGGGGATCCCAACAGCTAACTGTACTGGAAGCTGAAGTGAGCCTAACTGGGAATGAGTGGCAAAAGCACCCCATTGTGACTGGCCCAGAGGCTCCGTGCATCCTTGGCATAGACTACCTCAGGAGAGGGTATTTCAAGGACCCAAAAGGGTACCAGTGGGCTTTTGGTATAGCTGCTTTGGAGACAGAGGAAATTAAACAGTTGTCCACCTTGCCCGGTCTCTCAGAGGACCCATCGATTGTAGGGTTGCTGAAGGTTGAGGAAGAACAGGTGTCGATTGCTACCACAACTGTGCACAGGCGGCAATATCGCACCAACCGAGACTCCCTGATTCCCATCCATAACCCGATTCGTCGACTGGAGAGCCAGGGAGTGATCAGCAAGACTCGCTCACCCTTTAACAGTCCCATATGGCCAGTGCGAAAGTCTAACGGGGAGTGGAGACTAACAGTGGACTATCGTGGCCTGAACGAAGTTACACCACCACTGAGCGCTGCCGTGCCAGACATGCTAGAACTTCAATATGAACTGGAGTCAAACGCAGCTAAGTGGTATGCCACAATTGATATTGCTAATGCATTTTTCTCCATCCCTTTGGCAGCAGAGTGCAGACCCCAGTTTGCTTTTACCTGGAGGGGTGTTCAGTACACCTGGAACCGACTGCCCCAGGGGTGGAAGCACAGCCCCACCATTTGCCATGGACTGATCCAGACAGCACTGGAACAGGGTGAAGCTCCAGAACATCTGCAGTACATTGATGACATCATTGTGTGGGGCAACACAGCAGAAGAAGTTTTTGAGAAGGGAAAGAAAATAGTCCAAATCCTTCTGAAGGCTGGTTTTGCCATAAAACAGAGTAAGGTCAAGGGGCGTGCACAGGAGATCCAGTTTTTAGGAATAAAATGGCAAGATGGACGTCGTCAGATCCCAATGGATGTGATCAACAAAATAACAGCTATGTCCCCACCAACTAGCAAAAAGGAAACACAAGCTTTCTTAGGCGTTGTGGGTTTTTGGAGAATGCATATTCCAAATTACAGCCAGATAGTAAGCCCTCTCTATCAAGTGACCCGGAAGAAGAACGAATTCAAATGGGGCCCTGAGCAGCAACAAGCCTTTGAACAAATTAAACGGGAGATAGTTCATGCAGTAGCCCTTGGGCCAGTCCGGGCAGGGCAGGATATTAAAAATGTGCTCTGCACTGCAGCCAGGGAGAATGGCCCTACCTGGAGCCTCTGGCAGAAAGCACCAGGGGAGACTCGAGGTCGACCCCTAGGGTTTTGGAGTCGGGGATACAGAGGATCCGAAGCCCGCTATACTCCAACTGAGAAAGAGATACTGGCAGCATATGAAGGGGTTCGAGCTGCTTCAGAAGTGGTTGGTACTGAAGCACAGCTCCTGCTGGCACCCCGACTGCCGGTGCTGGGCTGGATGTTCAAAGGGAGGGTCCCCTCTACACATCATGCAACTGATGCTACATGGAGTAAGTGGGTTGCATTGATCACACAACGGGCTCGAATAGGAAACTCCAGTCGCCCAGGAATCTTGGAAGTGATCATGGACTGGCCAGAAGGGAAAAACCTTAGAATATCACCAGAGGAGGAGGTGACACGTGCTGAAGAGGCCCCACTGTATAATAAATTGCCAGAAAATGAAAAGCAATATGCCCTGTTCACTGATGGGTCCTGTCATCTTGTGGGAAAGCATTGGAGGTGGAAAGCTGCTGTATGGAGTCCTATACGACAAGTCGCAGAAACTGCTGAAGGAGAAGGGGAGTCGAGTCAGTTTGCAGAGGTGAAAGCCATCCAGCTGGCTTTAGATATTGCTGAAAGAGAAAAGTGGCCAGTCCTTTATCTCTATACTGACTCATGGATGGTGGCAAATGCCCTGTGGGGGTGGCTGCAGCAATGGAAGCAGAGCAACTGGCAGCGCAGAAGCAAACCCATCTGGGCTGCCGCATTGTGGCAAGATATTGCTGCCCGGGTAGAGAACCTGGTTGTAAAAGTTCGTCATGTAGATGCTCATGTACCTAAGAGTCGGGCCACTGAAGAACATCAAAACAACCAGCAGGCTGCTAAGATTGAAGTGGCTCAGGTGGATTTGGACTGGCAACATAAGGGTGAATTATTTATAGCTCGGTGGGCCCATGACGCCTCAGGCCATCAAGGAAGGGATGCAACGTATAAATGGGCTCGTGATCGAGGGGTGGACTTAACTATGGACAGTATTGCACAGGTTATTCATGAGTGTGAAACATGCGCTGCAATCAAGCAAGCCAAGCAGTTCAAGCCCCTTGGGTATAGTGAACGATGGCTGAAATATAAATATGGGGAGGCCTGGCAGATTGATTACATCACGCTCCCACAGACCCGCCAAGGCAAGTGCTATGTGCTCACCATGGTGGAAGCATGCACTGGATGGTTGGAAACATATCCCGTGCCCCATGCCACCACCCGGAACACCATCCTGGGCCTTGAAAAGCAAGTCCTGTGGCGACATGGCACCCCAGAAAGAATTGAGTCAGACAACGGGACTCATTTCCGAAACAACCTCATAGACACCTGGGCCAAAGAGCATGGCATTGAGTGGGTGTATCACATCCCTTACCATGCACCAGCCTCCGGGAAAATTGAGCGATACAATGGATTGTTAAAGACTACCCTGAGAGCAATGGGTGGTGGGACGTTTAAACATTGGGATACGCATTTAGCAAAAGCCACCTGGTTAGTCAACACCAGGGGATCTGCCAATCGAGCTGGCCCTGCCCAATCAAACTTCTATGTACTGTAGAAGGAGATAAAGTTCCTGTAGTGCACATGAAAAATATGCTGGGGAAGACAGTCTGGGTTACTTCCCCCTCTGGCAAAGGCAAACCCATTCGTGGGATTGCTTTTGCTCAAGGACCTGGGTGCACTTGGTGGGTGATGTGAAAGGATGGGGAAGCCCAATGTGTACCTCAAGGGAATTTGATTTTGGGTGAAAATAGCCAATGAACTGAATTGTATGATATTAATTGCTTTATAATACTGTATGTTATCTCTTAACTGCATGTTAATATAATAATATATTAGGTTAATATTAAGTATATAATACTGTATATTATGATTGCTATATGCCACATCAGTGGTATTGCAGTAAGAATTGCCCAGCTTAATGAAAATGAACTTTGATGAAACCATGTTGGAATGAGAACTGACTTCAGCATGCAACAGTCCAACACTGCACACCACCTCTCCTGCTCTGAAAGACTGTGATGACAGATGGAACCCAAAGTCATGGGCTAAATGAACTCAATGGACATTTTAGAGGGATGGGCCATAGACGAAGGGAATGATACCTGTGTGTATATCAAGATAGGGAAAGCGGTGGTGATTAATTGGAACACATTGGAAAGGGGAGGGCCTGTGCATGACGTAGATGGTATAGAATAAGGGGTGGATACTGTCCTGGTTTCGGCTGGGATAGAGTTAATTTTCTTCCTAGCAGCAGGCATAGTGCTGTGTTTTGGATTTAGTAGGAGAAGAATGTTGATAACACGCTGATGTTTTTAGTTGTTGCTGAGTACTGCTTATGCTAGTCAAGGACTTTTTCAGCTTCCCATGCTCTGCCAGGTACACAAGAAACTGGGAGGGGGCACAGCCAGAATAGTTGATCCAAACTGACCAAAGGGCTATTCCATACCATATGACGTCATGCTCAGTATAGAAACTGGGGGGGGGGTGGCCAGGGAGCAGCGATCGCTGCTCGGGAACTGCCTGGGTATCGGTCGTCGGGTGGTGAGCAATTGCATTGTGCATCACTTGCTTCGTGTATCATTATTATTATTATCATTATTATACTGTTACTATTAGCATTACTATTTTACTTTATTTCAATTATTAAACTGTTCTTATCTCAACCCAGGAGTTTTTCCTCCCTCTTACTCCTCTGATTCTCTCTGCCATCCCATCGGGGTAGGGAGAGTGAGCGAGCGAGCGGCTGCGTGGTGCTTAGTTGCTGGCTGGGGCTAAACCACGACAGTGGTGTGGGTTTTGTTTGTTTCTTTGTTTTGGGGGGTTCTTTGGGGGGTTGTTTTTTTTTTTTTTTCTTTTAATACATGGGCATAGGTTTTGCTCATTCTCCTCTGCTCATTTGCTCTCCTAGCATGTGTCCCCTATGGATATTCCAGCAGCACGCATGGTATTCCTCAGCAGCCATAGGAAAATGTTGCATATTGATTTGGTTGGGGACCAGGTCTAGCTCCAACAGGACAGCAGCTGTTCAAAGGTTCCAGGAGCATTTTACATTTTGAAGGGCTGTTGATAGAGGAGCATGATCTGGCAGTACAGCAGTGTCGTGGTTTAGCCCCAGCCAGCAACTAAGCACCACGCAGCCGCTCGCTCACTCCCCCTACCCCGATGGGATGGGGGAGAGAATCGGAGGAGTAAGAGTGAGAAACACTCCTGGGTTGAGATAAGAACAGTTTAATAATTGAAATAAAGTAAAACAGTAATGATAATAATAACAATATGATAATGATAATAATAATAACAACAATATACAAAGCAAATGATGCACAATGCAATTGCTCACCACCCGACGACAGATACCCAGGCAGTTCCCGAGCAGCGATCGCTGCTCCCCGGCCAACCCTCCCCAGTTTATATACTGAGCATGATGTCATATGGCATGGGATACCCCTTTGGTCAGTTTGGATCAACTATCTCAGCTATGCCCCCTCCCAGCTTTTTGTGCACCTGGCAGAGCATGGGAAGCTGAAAAGTCCTTGACTAGCATAAGCAGTACTTAGCAACAACTAAAACATCAGTGTGTTATCAACATTCTTCTCCTACTAAATCCAAAACACAGCACTATGCCTGCTACTAGGAAGAAAATTAACTCTATCCCAGCCAAAACCAGGACAAGCAGATAGTCCTAAAATGAGCAGAGCTTCATGCAGGTAGTAAATAGACAAATTGGAGCTTGTTCTATGAGAGATTAAAAAGTTCTTCATGTGCAGCTTTTTTTATTACTAATGCACATAATTCTGTTTAGAAGATTTTTATTTACTTATTCTGAGCTATTCTAGACACTGATTGGATGGACTTCCCTCGCCTGTGAGTAGCCCTGTAGAGTCAGAATATCCACTAGTAAGGTATAACTTTTATCTCTGTTCCAAGAAATATGTGATGTACTTCTAAATAAAACTTGTAATGGTCACTTTCTATATGACTGTCAACTTCAATTTGGAAAAAGGCAGAGTAAACAAAGGAGAATTTTCATGAAATGTACAAAAACCAGCATGTCTGTCAGAGTTCTAAGTTACTGACTTATCAAAGATCTGACTTGTCATTGAACAGGCTTAAATAATTGAAATAAAGGAGACGCTACCTCCCCCATACCAAATTGTCTTGGTATCTTGTCAGCTTTGCAAATTTTAGTGTGGTGAGTTAGCAGAAGTAATTGCCAGAAATGAACTCTTTCAAGTTTAAAAGAAAATAAAATGGTAATTTATAACACATGAATGGGGAAATACTGATTTTGTTGTGTATTACATTGTGGCAAGAGGGGGGAAGCAGCCTTTCTGTGTCTGAATATTACAAAACTATGTTCTTCCAGTCCTCTCAATATGAGCTGTTTCTGTAAAAATGTTTTGACTTTTTTGCTTCAACTCACTAAATGTGGTATTTTATTTTTATTATTCCACTACTATGTAAAAAGATACTTGTCTAAGTTTCAAATGGAATGAGTCTTTAAAAAAAGTTGCACATCTTCAGGTGCTTTGTGAAACAGAACTGCCTGGCTTTCAGCATGAAATTGTGGGGTCAAAATTCAACTTGGGTATAGCTCCGAGTCATCAGTTGAACTTCTGCATGAATCTAAAAAGGCTTCTCAAATATAAAGTGGGAAAAGGAGAAAATTTGAGTTGATTGTAATGCCTAAAATGGTCCTGAAATAAAGCTTTCTCTGTTTTTTGGGGATGCTGAAAAACAATCCAAGTTAGTTTATCCTCAAATAGGGAAAACCAGTTTTTTTTGTTGTATGAGAATAACATGGGGGAACAATGGCAGAGTGATCACTTAGCTTTTGTTCTTCCCTGTGCAGCTAGTGCTTTAAAATAACGACTTGCATATGGGAAGCAAGATTTGTTTGTCATCTCTTAACAAACTGATGTTAGGTTTGTATTCACAGCTACTATTTTGTTCCCTTTTTTCTGTTGTCCCTGTTGCTCCCTAGAAAATGATGTAAGAAGGCTCTTCTGTTTGGTTAAAACTTGCCTTGAAGTGATGACGTCAATGTGAGCTCACCTTTGGTGCTTCTGCTTTCAACTTGGGCTTTTGCATACTTGTTTTGCTTACAGCTTCCTGTGCAAGTAAGTTAGTGAGTGGTTAAAGGAGGGTAGATTAAAGTGGGACATAATGATACAGGTGGATGTCATAGATGCAGTGACCCAGTAAATAATTCTGAGTTTCTTATGTAAATTAGGCCCTACATCTGGGAGGGTGGTTTCAGTGCTTTTTGGTCATGTGCCTACATACCTTACAGTTAATAAGCCACTAAGAGGAGAGTTTGATTGCAGTGAGTTTTGCAGCAAGTTGGAGGAGGTCAGCAGGCTCTCGAGCTGTAACCCAGAGGTGAATTTCTGGATCAGTTGGATAAAATTATTAGAGGCAAACTTATTACCATCTACCCTCATTTGCATAAAATAAATATGCAGGTAAAAGTACAAAGAAAGAAGACAGGACAATCATAATATTGCATACAGAATCTTATATTCTGAACTGAACCTATTATTCCTGTGTAGTAATAGAACTTGAGGTTGTTTTTGAATATTTTTAAAGATTCATGCTCAGTTATACAGTCAAAAGGACAAATATAATATGTTTACTGTTTCTTAATTCATAACAGGAAAATAATGTTTCTAGTGTGAAAATCTATTGTGTGCTTCCGCTACACATAGAATCATAGAATATCTTGAGTTGGAAGGGACCCAAAGGATCATCGAGTCCGACTCCCTGCTCCTTGCAGGACTACCTAACACTAAACCTTATGACTAAGACCACCGTCCAGATGCTCCTTGAACTCTGACAGGCTTGGTGCCGTCCCCACTTCCCTGGAGAGACTGTTCCAGTGACTGACCACCCTCTCAGTGAAGAACCTTTTCCTAATGTCCAGTCTGAACTTCCCCTGATGCAGCTTCATTCCATTTCCTTGTGTCCTATCGCTGGTCACCAGAGAGAGGAGATCAGCACCTCCCCCTCCACTGCCCCCCTTGAGGAAGTTGTAGACTGCGATGAGGTCACTCCTCAGCCTTCTCTTCTCCAAGCTGAACAAACCAAGTGACCTCAGCCGCTCCTCATAAGTCTTGCCCTCGAGACCTTTCACCACCTTGGTCACCCTCCTCTGGACACACTCGAATAGTTTGATGTCCTTCTTGTATTGAGGTGCTCAAAACTGCACATGGTACTTGAGGTGGGGCCGCACCAGTGCAGTGCAGAGTGGGACAATCACCTCCCTCGACCGGCTAGCTATGCTGTGCTTGATGCACCCCAGGACACGGTTGGCCCTTTTGGGTGCCAGGGCACACTGTTGACTCCTATTCAACTTGCCACCAACCCGAACCCCCAGATCTCTTTCTGGGGGGCTGCTCTCCAGCCTCTCGTTCCCCAATTTGTATGTATAACCAGTATTACTCTGTCCCGGGTGCAGAATCCAGCACTTGCTCTTGTTAAATTTCATACGGTTGGTGATTGCCCAGCTCTCTAGTCTATCCAGATCTCTCTGTAAGGCCTCTCTACCCTCAAGGGAGTCCACAGCTCCTCCTAGTTTAGTATCGTCGGCAAACTTACTTAACGTACTTTTGATTCCTGCACCCAGATCATTTAGAAAAACATTAAAGAGCACCGGCCCTAAAACTGAGCCCTGGGGAATCCCACTGGTGACTGGCTGCCAGTCTGATGTAAACCCATTTACTATAAATCTTTGAGCCCGACCCGTCAGCCAATTCTTCACCCAACATATTATGGACTTGTCTAGCTGTATCCTGGAGATTTTGTCCAGAAGGATACTGTGAGAGACGGTTTCAAAAGCTTTGCTAAAATCCAAAACCAGCACATCTACTGGCTTCCCTTGGTCAACTAGATGGGTGACCTTGTCATAAAAGGAAATTAAGTTGGTTAAGCAGTACTTTCCCCTTGTGAACCTGTGCTGGCTATGACCAATGACTGCATTATCTCTCAAGTGTTTTTCAATAACTCCCAGAATAACCTTCTTCATAATTTTACCAGGCACTGAAGTGAGACTGACAGGCCTGTAATTACCAGGGTCTTCCTTCTTACCCTTCTTGAAAACTGGGACAATATTTACCAGCTTCCAGTCAACTGGGACCTCTCCAGACTCCCAGAACTGTTGAACTGTTCTGTTTGTTCTCTCCTCCCTTCTCATCCCTAAACTCCAAGTATAAAATACTTTTGGTATTCAGGATCTCTGAGTAGATCAGGGCTCTTGGCCTGAAACAGAGTGTGAGCAGGAGTGTGTGAGTGAGCTGGAGATGGGAATAAGGTGCAAGTCTTTAAAAAATACTGAAGAAGTGGTACTGTTGTAGTTTAACCCTAGCCAGCAACTAAGCACAACACAGCCGCTCACTCACTCACCCTGCGCTGCTGGGATAGGAGAGAGAATCAGAAGGGGAAAAGTAAGAAAACTCATGGGTTGAGATAAGAAGAGTTTAATAATTGAAATGAAATAAATAGTAGTAGTAGTAAGAGTAATATACAGAGCAAGTCATGCACAATGCAATTGCTCACCACCCGCTGACCAATGCCCAGCCAGTCCCCGAGCAGCAATCGCTGCCCCCCAGCCAAATCCCCACAGCTTATATACTGAGGATGACGTCATGTGGTATAGAATAGCCCTTTGGCCAGTTTGGGTCAGCTGTCCTGGCTGTGCCCGCTCCCAGCTTCTCGCTGGCAGGGCATGAGAAGCTGAAAAGTCCTTGACTAGTATAAACACTACTTAGCAACAACTAAAACATCAGTGTGTTATCAACATTCTTCTCATACTAAATCCAAAACACAGCACTATGCCAGCTACTAGGAAGAAAATTCACTCTATCCCAGCCGAAACCAGGACAGTATCCACCCCTTATTCTATACCATCTACGTCATTCCCAGGTCCTACACTTTCCAATACATTCTAATTAATCACCACTGCTTTCCCTGTCTTTTGATATATGCACACAGATATCATTGCCTTAGTCTATGGCCCATCCCTCTAAAATGTCCATCGAGTTCATTTAGTCCATGACATTGGGCTCCATCTATCATAATAGTCTTTCAAACCAGGAAAGATGGTGTGTGGTGTTGGATTGTTGCATGCTAAAGCCATTTCTGGTTCCATCACCGCTGCGCTTTGCTCACTTCATCAAAGTTCATTCTTCTTTAGTCTGCGTGATGCTTACTGTAATACCGTTGATATGGCATATAGCAACCTGTCCTGGTTTCGGCTGGGATAGAGTTAATTTTCTTCCTAGTAGCAGGCATAGTGCTGTGTTTTGGATTTAGTAGGAGAAGAATGTTGATAACACACTGATGTTTTAGTTGTTGCTAAGTACTGCTTATGCTAGTCAAGGACTTTTCAGCTTCCCATGCTCTGCCAGGTGCACAAGAAACTGGGAGGGGGCACAGCCAAGACAGTTGACCCAAACTGACCAAAGGGCTATTCCATACCATATGATGTCATGCTCAGTATATAAACTGGGGGGGGTTGGCCGGGGAGCAGCGATCGCTGCTTGGGAACTGTCTGGGTATCGCTCGGTGGGTGGTGAGCAATTGCATTGTGCATCACTTGCTTTGTATATTATTATTATTGTTATTATTATATTGTTATTATTACTACTAAAATTGTATTTTGTTTCAAGTATTAAACTCTTCTTATCTCAACTCAGGAGTGTTTCTCACTGTTACTCCTCCGAATCTCTCCCGCATCTCATTGCGGTAGGGGGAGTGAGCAAGCGGCTGCGTGGTGCTTAGTTGCTGGCTGGGCCTAAACCACAACACAACCATAGAAGTGATGACATACAGTATTATATAAAAATTAACAGCATACAGTTCAGTTCATTTGCTCTTTTCACCCAAAATCAAATCCCCTGGAGGTACAAATCACGCTTCCCTATCCTTCCACATTACCTACGAAGTGCACCAGGGTCCTTGAGCAAAAGCAATCCCACTGATGGGTTTGCCTTTGCCCGAGGGGGGAATAACCCAGGCTGTCTTCCCCAGCATATTTTTTATGTGCACTACAGGGACTTTATCTCCTTCTACAGTACATAAAAGTTTTGAATGGGCAGGGCCAGCTTGATTGGCAGATATTCTGGTGTTGACCAGAATACCAGGTGGCTTTTGCTAAATGTGTATCCCAATGTTTGAATGTCCCACCACCAATTGCTCTCAGGGTAGTCTTTAACAGTCCATTGTATCATTTGATTTTCCCAAAGGCTGGTGCATGAGAGGGGGTGTGATATACCCACTCAGTGCCGTGCTTTTTGGTCCAGGTGTCTATGAGGTTGTTTCGGAAATGAGTCTCGTTGTCTGACTCGATTCTTTCTGGGGTGCCATGTTGCCACAGGACTTGCTTTTCAAGGCCTTGGATGGTGTTCCAGGCGTTGGCATGAGACACAGGATATGTTTCCAGCCATCCGGTGGTTGCTTCCACCATTGTAAGCACATGGCGCTTGCCTTGGTGGGTTTCCGGGAGTGTGATATAATCAATCTGCCAAGCCTCCCCATATTTATATTTCAGCCATCGCCCACCATACCAGAAAGGGCTTAGCTGCTTGGCTTGTGTCGTGGTTTAGCCCCAGCCAGCAACTAAGCACCACGCAGCCGCTCACTCAATCCCCCTACCCCGATGGGATGGGGGAGAGAATCAGAGGAGTAAGAGTGAGAAACACTCCTGGGGTGAGATAAGAACAGTTTAAGGATTGAAATAAAATAAAGTAAAATAATAATAATAACAATATAATAATAATAGTAATAATAATATACAAAGCAAGAGATGCACAATGCAATTGCTCACCACCCACCGAGCGATACCCAGACAGTTCCCGAGCAGTGATCGCTGCTCCCCGGCCAAACCCCACCCCACCCACACCCCCAGTTTCTATACTGAGCATGACGTCATATGGTATGGAATAGCCCTTTGGTCAGTTTGGATCAACTATTCTGGCTGTGCCCCCTCCCAGTTTCTTGTGCACCTGGCAGAGCATGGGAAGCTGAAAAGTCCTTGACCAGCATAAGCAGTACTCAGCAACAACTAAAAACATCAGTGTGTTATCAACATTATTCTCATAATAAATCCAAACACAGCACTATGCCTGCTACTAGGAAGAAAATTAACTCTATCCCAGCCGAAACCAGGACAGCTTGTTTGATTGCAGCACTTTTCACATTCATGGATAACCTGTCCAACAGTGTCCATGGGCAAGTCCACCCCTCGATCACGAGCCCATCTATATTTTGCATCTCTTCCTTGATGGCCTGAGGCATCATGGGTCCACAAAGCTAGAAATAGTTCACCCTTATGTTGCCAGTCCAAATCCACCTGAGCCACTTCAATCTTAGCAGCCTGATCCACCTCCTGGTTGTTTTGACGTTCTTCAGTGGATCGACTACTGGGTACGTGAGCATCTACGTGATGAACTTTTACAACCAGGTTCTCTACCCGGGCAGCAATATCTTGCCACAATGCAGCAGCCCAGATGTGTCTGCCTCTACGCTGCCAGTTGCTCTGCTTCCATTGCTGCAGCCACCCCCACAGGGCATTTGCCACCATCCATGAGTCAGTATAGAGATAAAGGACTGGCCACTTTTCTCGTTCAGCAATATCTAAAGCCAGCTGGATGGCTTTCACCTCTGCAAACTGACTCGACTCCCCTTCTCCTTCAGCAGTTTCTGCGACTTTTCGTATAGGACTCCATACAGCAGCTTTCCACCTCCGATGCTTTCCCACAAGATGACAGGACCCATCAGTGAACAGGGCATATTGCTTCTCATTTTCTGGATATTTATTATACAGTGGGGCCTCTTCAGCACGTGTCACCTCCTCCTCTGGTGATATTCTAAGGTTTTTCCCTTCTGGCCAGTCCATGATCACTTCCAAGATTCCTGGGCGACTGGGGTTTCCTATTTGAGACCGTTGTGCGATTAGTGTGACCCACTTACTCCACATAGCATCAGTTGCATGATGTGTAGAGGGGACCCTCCCTTTGAACATCCAGCCCAACACCGGCAGTCGGGGTGCCAGCAGGAGCTGTGCTTCAGTACCAACCACTTCCGAAGCAGCTCGAACCCCTTCATATGCTGCCAATATCTCTTTCTCAGTTGGAGTATAGCGGGCCTCGGATCCTCTGTATCCCCGACTCCAAAACCCTAGGGGTCGACCTCGAGTCTCCCCTGGTGCTTTCTGCCAGAGGCTCCAGGTAGGGCCATTCTCCCCGGATGAGGTGCAGACCACATTTTTAATATCCTGCCCTGCCCGGACTGGCCCAAGGGCTACTGCATGAACTATCTCCCGTTTAATTTGTTCAAAGGCTTGTTGCTGCTCAGGCCCCATTTGAAATCGTTCTTCTTCCAGGTCACCTGGGCTTACAATCAGATGGTACTTTGGAAAATGCATTCTCCATGAACCCACAACGCCTAAGAAAGCTTGTGTTTCCTTTTTGCTAGTTGGTGGGGACATAGCTGTTATTTTGTTGATCACATCCATTGGGATCTGACGACGTCCATCTTGCCATTTTATTCCTGAAAATTGGATCTCCTCTGCAGGTCCCTTGGCCTTCCTCTGTTTTATGGCTATACTGGACTTCAGAAGGATTTGGACTCTTTTCTTCCCTTTCTCAAAAACTTCTTCTGCTGTATTGCCCCATACAATGATGTCATCAATATATTGCAGGTGTTCTGGAGCTTCACCCTGTTCCAGTGCCGTCTGGATCAGTCCATGGCAAATGGTGGGGCTGTGCTTCCACCCCTGGGGCAGTCGATTCCAGGTAGTACTGGACGCCCCTCCAGGTAAAAGCAAACTGTGGCCTGCACTCTGCTGCCAAAGGGATTGAGAAGAATGCATTAGCAATATCAATTGTGGCATAGCACTTGGCTGCCTTTGACTCCAGTTCGTATTGAAGTTCTAGCATGTCTGGCACAGCAGCACTCAGTGGCGGTGTGACTTCTTTCAGGCAGCAATAGTCTACTGTTAGTCTTCACTCTCCGTTAGACTTTCGCACTGGCCATATGGGACTGTTAAAGGGTGAGCGAGTCTTGCTGATCATTCCTTGGCTCTCTACTCGACAAATCAGGTTATGGATGGGACTCAGTTAGTCTCGGTTGTTGCGATATTGCTGCCAGTGCACTGTTGTGGTGGCGATCAGCACCTGTTGTTCTTCAACCCTCAGCAACTCCACAACAGAAGGCTCCTCCGAGAGACCGGGCAAGGTGGACAACTGTTTAATTTCCTCTGTCTCCAAGGCAGCTATACCAAAAGCCCACCAGTACCCTTTTGGGTCCTTGAAATACCCTCTCCTGAGGTAGGCTATGCCAAGGATGCATGGGGCCTCTGGGCCAGTCACAATGGGGTGCTTCTGCCAGTCAATCCCAGTTAGGCTCACTTCGGCCTCCAGTACAGTTAGCTGTTGGGATCCCCCTGTCACTCCAGAAATACAGATGGGTTCTTCTCCTGTATAGATTGATGGCATTAGGGTACACTGTGCACCAGTGTCCACTAGAGCCTTCTACTCCTGTGGGTCTGATGTGCCAGGCCATTGAATCCACACAGTCCAGTAAACCTGGTTGTCCCTTTCCTCCACCTGGCTGGAGGCAGGGCCCCTCTAACACTGGTCATAGTATTCGCTGTTCACTCCTTTTAAATGTGAATGAAGAGTCCCTTGATTAAGATCAGAAGTAAAATTATCCCTCTTCCTCTGTCTGGGGAACTGCTCACTGGAAACTGGAGCTGCAATTTTCCTGGAAGAACAGCCTTTTGTAATAGTTTTTCATAGAATCATAGAATCATTCAGGTTGGAAAAGACCTTTAAGATCAAGTCCAACCATTAACCTAACACTACCAAGTCCAACACTAATCCAGTTAAGGGTAGAGTAATAATTAATTTCATGTTTCCTGGCTTGGTGGCTGGATTATTTTTTAATGAAAGTAAAACTAGAATAGAATCATTGAGGTTGCAAAGGACCTCTAAGATCATCAGTCCAACTGTCAACTCAACACCACCATGCCTACTAAACCATGTCCCAAGGTGCCATGTCTACATGTTTTTAGAACATCTCCAGGGATGGTGACTCCACCACCTCTCTGGGCAGCCTGTCCCAATGCTTGACCACCCTTTCCGTGAAGAAATTTTTCCTAATATCCAATCTAAACCTCCCCTGGTACAGCTTGAGCCCATTTCCTCTCGTCCTTTTACTAACTACTTGGGAGAAGAGACCAACACCCACCCGACTACAACCTCCTTTCAGGTAGTTGTAGAGAGCGATAAGGTCTCCCCTCAGCCTCCTCTTCTCCAGACTAAACAACCCCAGTTCCCTCAGCCACTCCTCATAAGGCCTGTGCTCCAGACCCTTCACCAGCTTTGTTGCCCTTTTCTGGACATGCTCCAGCACCCCAATGTCTTTCTTGTATTGAGGGGCCCAAAACTGGACACAGTATTCCAAGTGTGGCCTCACCAGCGCTGAGTACAGGGGAACAATCACCTCCCTGCTCCTGCTGGCCGCACTATTCCTGATACAAGCCAGGATGCTGTTGGCCTTCTTGGCCACCTGGGCACACTGCTGGCTCATGTTCAGCCGGCTGTCCACCAACACCCCCAAGTCCTTTTCGGCCAGGCAACTTTCCAGCCACTCTTCCCCAAGCGTGTAGCGTTGCATGGGGTTGTTGTGACCCAAGTGCAGGACCTGGCACTTGGCCTTATTAAACCTCATACAGTTGGCCTCGGCCCATCGGTCCAGCGTGTCCAGGTCCCTCTGCAGGGCCTTCCTACCCTCGAGCAGATCGACATTCCCACCCAGCTTGGTGTCATCTGCAAACTTACTGAGGGCACACTCAATCCCCTCATCCAGATCACTGATAATGATATTAGACAATATTGGCTTGTTTTACTATTTTAAAAAAGTAAGTTTGATATACAAGCACAAGTTTTAGTGTCTATGAATGAAGGAAGATCAAAGCCAAGGAGTCCTCCTGTCAATGGTAGTAGGAATTAGTATGTCACTTTTAGTATATCAGTACATACTTTAATTCTGCTGGATTGCCTTTAAGGTATTTTCTTTAGCGCCTATAGAGATCATGACTTGCCAAATGGGTGTTTTCTCTTTCAAATCAGCAAAGTAGGACTCAGTAAAATAGGTAAATGTGCTAAACTTTAACCTTGACTGAATAAGTATGCGAGTGAGCAGTGTCTGCTGTTCTCTGATCATTTTGGTTTTTTATAGCTCTAATTGTTGTTCAATTCTTCCTTCTCTTTTGTCTTGCTACGACTTACCTCTACCTAGCTTTGAGTTGGTTGGCAAGATATTCAAATTCCTCAAAGAGAAGTAGGTAGAGAAGATGTGGAAGGGACAGATGATTTTTCCATTCCTTATTGTTTGCTAAGGCATACTTCCCAAACCTGTCCACTCCAGCCAATCCATGGCAGGTTGTTCATGTATCCTGTTTGTTAGCTTTCTTGCATCCGAAGGAGTTAGTAGAAACAACAAATGTTCACCAACAGGAGCTGTGAATTAATATTTTACTATTCTTCTCTTGAGTGTATATTGCTGTAGTTGCTGGTTGTCTGTCTGAAATGAGTTCATAAACAGTGAAACTTGTAAGAAATTAGAACAGTAAGAGCTTCTATTTTGTTCTAGTATATGAATTGTGGGATGTCTTCAACACCCTCAAAAAAAACTTTGTTAGTGTATCTAACACTTCATTGGTCTGGAATTTTTTTTTTTTTTTTTTTTTTTATGGGAAGGAAGCCTTAAAAGCTATTTTAGTTATGCTTAAATGTATTGTACTTCAGGACTTCAAGATGGTGATGGAGTGCCTTCTAACTGTATTGTTAGACTATACTGATATATTGTGTGGAAATGCTAACTGGTTGCTTCTGACTCATTTTGGCAGTCAGGAGTTGCTAATCCCACCTTGGTCACCTTAGTGCAGAAGAGCATTGATAATCCCTAGGTAGTAGGATCTGGAATCCAGCAGACAAGCTTGACCAGGTCAGCCTGAACATGGGAAAGGTCAGTGTTTTTAACCGTGTATGTAAATTTGGAGCATCATCTTAAGCAAAGAATGGGTATTTCTTCTTGCTTGTAAAATCCAATCCCAAAGACAGTAAATGTGGCTTAAATAAAGATTCTGTCAATATTTTTTGGAGGAGGATGGGAACATAGTAACAGCTATAGGCTTTTCTCTCCAGATTTAAAAAATTGTTTCTATAAGCAGGTAAAACCTTAAAAAAACCAACCAAACTAAAAAAACCCCCACAAAAAAAACAAAACAAAAAAACCCACAAAAAAGCCCACAAGCAAACTCCCCCTTCCCAAATGACAAAAACCCCCACCCCCTAAACAAAAAAAAAAACAAACGCAAAAACAAAAACCAACAGCAAAAAACCCAAAACAAAACAAAACCAAAAAGAACCCAAAACTGAACACCCCTGCCCCCAACCCACAAACCAAGCTTCTGGTATTGAAGAGTTGTGTGTAATTGAAAGAGCATTTGAATAAGAGTCCCTTTTAATTCTCAGACAACATAGCAGGTGCTATATGCAGCTGACAGTATTTTTAGAATTTAATTTAGGATTGTGCTGTCACTTTTGTGTATATATCATGTTATAAACTTGGCAGCACAAACTGCACATTAAAGCCTTGTGTAAAGGTCAGGTATATTGAATCTGATACTATTTAAACTTACATTTTATCCACAAAAAGATAAGAATAAATGTTTTAGCATGAAGTATGCAGTATTATTACTCTGTCTTCTAAATAATGTCACAGGGACAATAATATACTAGGGAGGAAATAAATATAAGTTCTAGTTACTGCTGGTGCAAATGTCTTCCTAGAACTTTAAAACTTTAAAGCATACTTCCTTAAGTTTTCTGGTTTTAGAATCACTTCTTGCAGTAATGTAGGAAAAAAAAGTAGGTTTGTCATATCAATACTCAATAAGGAATGTGAAACACAACTGTTGCTAATGCTGTGTTGAACTTATAACCTTTGAAACCAAAGGGCTTTTAATTAATGTGGTGGTGTTCTCGCATGTTCAGTGTACCTGATTTGCTTGTTGTGCCGTATTAGCCACAAAAGTCTCTGAAACAGAAACTAATTGGGACCAATGAATTTAGTGGATAAAAGTTAAAGAATCAATTCAGATAATCCAAAACTATGAAGAATAGCTGGCAATTGGGTTATGAAGTTAACATAAATCCATATTTTCAATACTGTATTTCAGGATGATTGTTACCTGCAAATGATGGCGAAAACTACTTTAAAAAACCTTTCTAAAATTTCACCAAGAAAAGTATTAATACATTTAAGAAAATAATCGTGCTGGCTTCTCTTAAAAGCTAATGCTTTCTATCCTTTTGAATATACCTTAGAGATATCTTATAAAACTCTGTGCATCTTTGTCTTCTGGTTTTTTCATTGAACCTTTTCTTACTGCTGAATCGATTTCTTCCCCCCCCCAGTATTGTTAATGTCCACATCATCCTGGAGGCTGTGGAGACCTTGTTAAAATGTCTAGCAAGAATGGCTTAAATACTTCTGGTATGTGGCTGGATGCTTAGGAAGCCTTTGTGTATATTCAAGAGGGAACCTCTGGAGGTCATCTAGTCCAACCTCCAGTTTAAAGCAGGGATAACTGTAGAGTTTTGACAAGGCCCTGTGTATCTTCACTTGTTCAAGATCTCTGGAGATGGAGATTCCACAGCTTGCTAGGAAAATCTGTTCCTTCAGTCCTTCTTGCCCCTTTTCTAATAATCAGGTGGACCCCCTGCCTCCTTAGCATGGCTTCTTAAAGATATCTAGAACAGCCTCATCTCAGCATCATCCACCTTCTTCAGCACTACTGAATGCAAGCCATCCAGTCTCATGGACTTGCAAGTCTAGCTTTAAGTAATCATGGTTAGATCTTCCTTGACTAGATAGTACCTCTCTTCTCTAAACTTTACTACTAGGCACGAAGACCTGGGAGGCTGGAGAGAGCTTGTTGGAAAAGACTTCAAAACCTGAGGCAAAGAAGGCACCAAGTACTTTTAGCTTTTCTATGCCCCTTGTCATAGGGTAGTTTACCCCATTCAGTGGTGGGCCCATGTTATCCTTGTCTTTGTTTTGCTATTGACCTACCAGTTGAAGACCTTCACGTTGCCCTTTATCCCTCACTAGCTCCAGCCTTGGCCTTTCTGATTCCTTCTTTGCATGCTTGGGTGATGCTTCAGTACTTGTCTTTGGTAGGCAGTCTATTTCTACTTCTCATGATTTTTTGTATCTGAGCTCAGTCAGATGTTGCTCACTGAATGAAGATGGCCTGTTGCTATTCCTGCATGTTTTCTTCCACAAGGGATGGAATGTCCTTGTACTCTGAGGAGGCTGTCCCTGAAATCCTATCATCTCATGGTCACTGCAACTAAGGCTGCTGCTGACGTGTCCAGCTAGTTCATCCTTGCTCCTGAGTAACAGATTAGCACGGAGCACCTTTCCTGTTAGGCTTGTTGTCCTGGTTTTGGCTGGGATAGAGTTCATTTTCTTCCTAGTAGCTGGCATAGTGCTGTGTTTTGGATTTAGGATGAGAAGAATGCTGATAACACACTGATGTTTTTAGTTGTTGCTAAGTAGTACTGACACTAGTTAAGAACATTTTCAGCATCCCATGCTCTGCCAGGTGCACAAGAAACTGGGAGGGGGCACAGCCAAGATAGTTGATCCGAACTGACCAAGCTGATATTCCATACCATATGGCATCATGCTCAGTATATAAACTGGGAGGGGAGTTGGCCGGGGGGCAGTGATCGCTGCTCGGGGACTGGCTGGGCATCAGTTGGCAGGTGGCGAGTGGTTGCATCACTTGTTTTTTTTTTCCCTGGGTTTTGTTTCTCTCTCTTGTTGTTCTCCTTTTCATTACAAGTTTTATTACTATTATTATTATTTTATTTTATGTAAATTATTAAACTGTTCTTATCTCAACCCATGAGTTTTCTTACTTTTGCCCTTCCGATTCTCTCCCCCATCCCACCGGGGGGGGGTGGGAGGATGAGCGATCGGCTGTGTGGTGCTTGGTTGCCGACAGGGGCTAAACCATGACACTTGTCCAGCAGCAGTGTCAAAAAAGAAAGCTGTTGAATTGCTTGCACCTTGCCATGTTGCCCTTCCAGCAGATTTTGAGGCAGCTGAATTTTGAGAATTTTGAGAAGCCGTTCTGGATATGAGATGCCTGGGTTCCTATGCCTCCAGTCTCTAGAAACTTGAATCTGTATTTCAGTGTTAGAGATGCCCATTCTAACTAGTGGATTCTAAGATATCTTGGGGTTAATGTTTGTGGAGGGTGTGGTGTGTCCTCCCACCCCATATACAACAATTACTTATTGAGCCTGAAAGGAAGACTTAGCAATTCTTCATATTCTTCAGTCTTGGGAAAGACTTGAACCCTGACCTCTAAACATCTAAGTGAGCTTCCTCTTTGCTGAACTTCTCTAATGCCTTTGCTTTTCCTTTTTATGCATCTCCAGCTGTACCTTATGGTGAGTGAAAAGGAGAAGGGTCAACATATGGTTTAATTTCTTGAACCCTTCAATCCACTAGCTTTTACTCTGGAGCTTATTTATTGAGCTCTCAATTAAGGTGCAGATTTGGAGGTGTCCCAGTCTTCCTGTCTCTTAAAACATCTACAGGTGAGGTATTGTTGGCTTGTTTCTGTTTTTCTATGGAAACATAGGTATGAGGGCTTTATGACTTGTTTATATATAAAAATCTGCTCCAAACTGGATTTTATAATTGTCAGATGTGTAATTTTGTGATGGAATTTTATTGCCATTTTGGACTGCAACTTAAAAATTTGGATTGAATTTCAAATCTGGGTAAAAAAAAAATTAGAAGTCTTCCTGAATGCAGTTCAAAAACTTTCTTTCACATTTTTGAAACTGAAATATTGTCACTAGTTCCATAACAAAGAGATTTGAGCGTTGTATAAGGAGATGGTTCAGGTTTCTAAACTCCTGAAAGTGGAAGGGGCAGTATTCGTTAGAGAAAAAGATGCATATATCAAACCTCTCACTCCCTGCTCTTTTCCTGCTCTTTAAAATGGAGAAAGCAGAGGTATTACACATGTGTAACAATGTTCTATAATCTTCAGGTAAACTAAGCTGCTTTTTTCATTCCAGGGATGTAAAGTGCTTAATTACCATGCTGTTGGTATGAGATACGAAAAAGTTGCTTCCATTTTGGAGACTGGGAAGGTATAAGCATTACATGTTCTTCCTTGATTAATACATTGCAAAGTTGGGAGTAGAAAATAGGGATTCAGCTCCTTTCCATGGAAGGATGTGAGAATGTAATTCTAAAGAGTCTTTTGACAATTAGCCCTTTAAGCAAGCAATTTTAACTATGATAGCAGGTTCCTAACTAACCAATTAAGAGAGTGTGTGTACACTATGTATTATGCATGTGCAATACACATGCAATACACATGCAATACACATGCAATACATGCAATACACATGTATTATGCATGTGCATAATACAGTGTCTTGAGTAACTTCTGTTTCTGAGCGCATAGAGTGGTGCAGGTGATCTGCAAATGAGTACTGACAGTGGATGTACTTTAAATGGTTGTCTTAATTCTCTTCTATAGTATATATTAAAAGGAATTTGCTGTTCAAATTTTTTGTAGTTGGAAGCTTGTCATATTGGAAATCAATTCTGAGGACATACTTTAATTTTTCAGAGCTTGCTTTTAGATTTTAGAAAACTTCAACAATTAAAACAAAATCATTTTTTAATAATTGTTCCTGAAATCTATGCTTTCCCTTAATGGGACAGTTAAATATAAAGGTTGGGGAAGGGAGCAGCGGTATGGATATTTAGAAGATGAACTCTTAATCTACATGCTCAGGCTTCCTGAGTGTACTACAATTTTTTCTTGGATGCAGGATTTATTGCATTTTAGCTGAGCAGTACGGGTTTTTCCCAATATTGCAATCACTGACTTCTAAATATTTTTTGTTAGATATCACTTTTTAGCTTTCTTACTGAGTATGGTCATGGGGTGGGACCTGAAAGCTCAGAGTCGGGGGTTTGGAGGAACACTGAAAACCCAGTGACTAGGGAGATCAAGAAGCTGTCCTTTCTGATTTATTCCTTAGCTCACGAAGCACATACACACAAGTGAAACCTGTGAACCTAAGGTGGTAAATATTAAACCATGTTGTACAAATCTAGATATTTCAGAGGCACTTTGTGCAGTCTGAATGTTATTAGGCTCCAAAGCAGACTTGTGCAGCTAGCAGGGATGTGTATGTGTGTGCGAAACACTTTCTCTGAAGTTCAATTTAACGTTGGATAGTTGAAGGTCTCTAATTTCAGTCTCTCACTTTGTTCCATTTGCTGTAACAGATAACACAGCTGTTAAAGTTCATAATTATAATTGTATTACTAATGTACAGATTCATATCAAAACTCAGATGTCTAAAGGATAAAACAGTTCCCTATTTCAGTTGATATAGTGCTCCCATGCTGACTGCACTCAAAACAAGCTGTGCACTCTGCCATTGCAAACTCAAAAATGTAATCTTCAAAGAAATCTTTAGGAAATTAGAGCTGACTGTTTTGACCCTGATAATTTATTTCAGCACAATTGCCAAGGTGGTGCCCTTTACTAATCACTTCCCAGGAATTTTATTTCAGCTTTGTATAGAGCTCTTTTGCATGTTGTGCACATGCTGGTGAGACACCACCTGGAGTACCGCATCCAGCTCTGGAGCCCTCAGCACAGGAAAGACATGGACCTGTTGGGGCAGGTCCAGAAGAGGGCCACAAAAATGATCCGAGGGCTGGAACACCTCTCCTATGAGGAAAGGCTGAGAGAGTTGGGGTTATTCAGCCTGGAGAAGAGAAGGCTCCAGGGAGACCTTATTGCATCCTTTCAGTACTTAAAGGGAGCTTATAAGAAAGCTGGGGACAAAATTTTTAGCAGGGCCTGTTGTGATAGGACAAGGGGTAATGGTTTTAAACTAAAAGAGGGTAGATTCAGACTACATATAAGGAAGAAATTTTTTATGATGAGGGTGGTGAAGCACCGGAACAGGTTGCCCAGGGTGGTGGGTTGACCCTGGCTGGATGCCAGGTGCCCACCAAAGCCGCTCTATCGCTCCCCTTCTCAACTGGACAGGGGAGAGAAAATATAACGAAAAAGCTCGTGGGTCAAGATAAGGACAGGGAGATCACTCGGCAGTTACCGTCACAGACAAAACAGACTCAACTTGGGGAAAATCAGTTTAATTTATTGCCAATCAAAACTGACTAGGGTAATGAGAAATAAAACCAAATCTTAAAACACCTTCCCCCACCCCTCCCTTCTTCCCAGGCTCAACTTCACTCCCAATTTTCTCTACCTCCTTCCCCCTGAGTGGCACAGGGGGATGGGGAATGGGGTTAGTGGTCAGTTCATCACATGTTGTCTCTGCCGCTCCTTCCTCCTCAGGGGAGGACTCCTCACACTCTTCCCCTGCTCCAGCGTGGGGTCCCTCCCACAGGAGACAGTCCTCCATGAACTTCTCCAACGTGGGTCCTTCCCATGGGCTACAGTTCTTCAGGAACTGCTCCAGCATGGGTCCCTTCAACAGGGTGCAGTCCTTCAGGAGCAGACTGCTCCAGCATGGGTCCCTCATGGGGTCACAAGTCCTGCCAGCAAACCTGCTCCAGCGTGGGCTCCTCTCTCCCCATGGGTCCACAGGTCCTGCCAGGAGCCTGCTCCAGCATGGGCTTCCCACAGGGTCACAGCCTCCTTCAGGCACATCCACCTGCTCCGGCGTGGGGTCCTCCCCGGGCTGCAGGTGGGTACCCGCTCCACCGTGGACCTCCATGGGCTGCAGGGGGACAGCCTAGCTCACCATGGTCTTCACCACGGGCTGCAGGGGAATCTCTGCTCCGGTGCCTGGAGCACCTCCTCCCCCTTCTTCTTCACTGACCTTGGTGTCTGCATGGTTGTCTCTCTCACATATTCTCACTCCTCACTCCAGCTGCAGTTTGACTCCCGGTGGTTTTTTTTTTCCCCCCTTCTTAAATATGTTATCAGATAGGTGCTACCACTGTCGCTGATTGGCTCGGCCTTGGCCAGCAGCAGGTCTGTCTTGGAGCCGGCTGGCATTGGTTCTATCGGACATAGGGGAAGCTTCTAGCAGCTTCTCACAGAAGCCATCCCTGTAGCCCCCCCCGCTACCAAAACCTTGCCACACAAACCCAATACACCCAGAGAGGTGGTAGATGCCCCATCCCTGGAAACATTTAAGGTCAGGTTGGATGGGGCTCTGAGCAGCCTGATCTAGTTGAAGATGTCCCTGCTTATTGCAGGGGGGTTGGACTGGATGACCTTTTAAGGTCACTTCCAACCCAAACTTTTCTATGATTCTATGAGTGCAGTTAAATCACTTCAAGCAGTTCCCAGTAGCTAGGCACCTGTGGCTGGTATGGGGCTAACCTGCATAACTTTGTTTTGAAGTTCAACCAAACTTTTGAAACTCTTATGTTGTCTGTTCTGTATACTAAAAACACCTTCAAAACTGTAACTGTTAAAAAAAAATCTTCATACATTACTTCCATTTTAATGGATATTATTGTTTTTCCTTGTTTCATTAGATAGCCTTTGCAATTGGTTTGCTTTGGATTTATAAAGATAAGCTGAGGGACTGGGACACTTGCTTCGGGTCAGTCCATCTCTATTAAACAGTTGTTCCTGTCTTTCCCTCTTGTTTTCTCCCCCTTCCCCCACTTCTCAGTACTGGGAGTATTTCTAAGATGAAACATTATTTTGTTTTATTGGCACACTTCATACAAGCTTTGTTTTGAAACTTCTTAAAGCTTTGTCAAAAATCAAACTGCACTTAATCCATTTAGTTATGCCTGAATGATTACTTATCTAAACTGGTAGTTTCTAACAGCATTGTGAATCAGAAATGTCTCTAAAGCTGCTGCGGACTTAACTACATGTTTGCTAGGGGTATACTGGTTTGTTGTGTATAGCATTCTGATGACTTCTGTTACAGAGCTTTTAACCTGTGAAGTGTTATACAGCACTGAAACTTAAATGTTCAGGAGTTTTCATCAGAACATAATTTAGTAGTTTTCACTTCTGAAAAGATATATGCCAAAAAATTCTCAAGAAGCTTGGATATTAAAGCAGTTGAAGAGATGAATGGAAGGCCAGATATATTTTTACTATTATTCAAATGGTGCAACTTTTTCCTTAAACACTACTTCTCACCCTTCTGTCATTACTGTTATTCAAGATGTAACACAGCTGATCTGGGAACACTTCCAGTCCTAACCAAATTATCCACCACTTCTGAGAATTGGAACTTAAAGTCAGGTCACCTACATTTAACACTTGCTGGAAGTTTACAGGGAAGGAAAAAGCTGAAATATGGTAGTGAATGAGTGTCTGTCTTAAATATTTAACTTTAGAAGCTTCTTCTGGCCTACAGTGGATGATGAAATGGGGCTGTACTTGATCTAGAAACATAAAGAGCTGCCTTTGCAATAGAAATTAACTGGTAGTAGGGAGAACCAAATCTGAAAGATGAACATGCTGTATCCAATTGAGATGCAGTTCTGTTGTCTCACAAAGGGAGTTCGTTACCCAGTGTGCAACAATCCAATCCACACACTGAGTCGAGATATCAATTTTATTTAATTTCTGTGCAGAGGTGGGTGCTAGGTGGTAATTCCACAAAGCTAGCACACTGAATGAGACTTTCTGCGCCTTATTTATACCAAAACTTACAGAGTTAGTCATTATCCTTTTTACGATGATTGGTTAGTAATTACCATCCTATCTGCTATTGGTCAACTATATTCTAATTAGCCTCGCTTGCTATGTAAATTAGCACGCATGCCCCTTATGGGTGTGGGGGGGCAAATCCTTCTGGTCCTAAATTGAGTTGGTGGTTGCAATCCCCCCTTGCCGCTTTTACCTTTCCCCCAGTTACTGTTTTTCGGCAATCGTCCAGTTTTTCCAGCACCTGCTGGGGTAGGATGTTCCTTTTTATCAGTTTCTCAGTACTTCTTCAAGGTCTAGTTGCTCCAGGATGTCTTTGGTTAAAGGATACTGAATGTTTGTTCTTCTGATTAGGGATGATTAAGTGTCCTTTACTTGCTAGCTTACAAAAACATCTTGGCCTGATATGATGAGTTAGCCTTCAACAGTTTTGCAATCTGGATCACGTTTCTGATCTTACATCTCCTTTGCCCTAATGTGACTTGGCCCTTCTCAGTGATGATTGATGGCATTCATTTTCATAACTGAAAATAAAACTCTTCACCTTGAACAGTTTTCAGAAGAAGCTATGCTTGCAGTCTTTGGCCTTATGTTTTGAACTATGGGTACAGCGATTCTTCTACTTAATCACTGTGTAGAGAAGAGCAGATATGATATCTTTAAAGGCCATTATGTGGTACTTCCTATCCATTGGTCTAGTCATGTAAGCTACAGTACTGCATTTCCTGTGCAACTGGACTGGTTTATTTCTAAGCTGCAGAATAGACAAATGTCAGGCTGAAAAATACCTATTTTAAAAAAAAATTATCTGCACGTTCAGTAGCTTATCATGCTTAAGTTCATTAGAAATCAAAATTTGTAACTTGTGTTCAGTACGCCCTGAAAATTATTTGTAAGCTAGCTAATGGAGCAGGTAGATGCATCTTCTCACTCTTGGCAGAATTTCACTGATTTGCAAAGCTTATGTCCAAGTTAACAGAAGGGAAGAATCTTCTTAAGATAAAACTTTGGACATGTGTATAACTGTGTATTGCTCAAAGCTCAAACAGTACCGTGGGGACTGAAATCCCCATAATGCTTACTGTTCTCCTGCTGCCTCTCTTCCCTTTTTCCCTCTTGAAGATTACAAAAATCTGTTGGGGGGAGGGGTTCTGCACACTTGCCAGGTGCTTCATGCCCAAAGCAGTTTCTTAAAGAGCAAATGACCATCAAATCCCTGATTTAACAGGGATTATCTTTTCTTGTTCTCATTCCCTTTATGTAAAATTATAATAACACTCCTGTGAGTCAGAACAATATTATGTGGATAACTTGTGCAGACATGGCTAATGGAACAGAAGCCTGTAATCTGATGCATGTGAGCAAACCATTAGCCTTTAGAAATGTTAGTTTGAGTCCCCCTTGCTGCCATTTTCACTTGTACTCTTTTCTGAGAGGGGATTACTTGGAAAGAGAAGTAAACAAAGTCCCAATGTGGGTTGGTTGGTTGGTTGGTTTGTTTGTTTTATTGGAGGAGGCTAACTAGCAATGTAGGGGAAAGTTAAACTTTCCTCTTGTGTGTTGAGTTAAATTGAGTGACAAGTCAAAACTGACAGAGAACTTGCTTTGTGGTGGTTTTGCAATGTGCATGTGGAATGCCATTGCATCATGTCAGTTGGTTGGACTTTGTAGTATTGAGAGTTCAGAACATACATGTTTGTGTGGCAAGAATGCCAGGAGTTGGTAACTTCTTGCTCCCTGGATGAAACTTTTAAGAAAAAATATTTGTAAGTTCAAAACAGGTTAACTGCTGCTCATTTGAAAAGAAAAAATAGTAGGGGGATGAGGTTTTTTCCTTACTAGTTACCTTACAGTGAAGTTTACTCCTCTAGTAGCTGCTGGTACAAACCACAGCTGACAGATGCAGAATAGCTAGCAACTAATCATTAGTGTTCCATCAGCGTGCAGCATGCTTATATGTATTATGATGTATTTCTTCAATTTCCAGCAAGGAAAAAAACAAATTATGCCAGTTTGTAACAAACTTTAAAATCTGTTAAACCTAGCAGTGAAGGCAAGCCTTGTAGTAACTCAGCTGAGTCAAGCTACTTTGTGTTGATCCTGAGCTCAGGAAAAGGTTACTTTATACCCCTGTTTCTTGCACTGTCTGCAGGGCTTGTTTCAAAAGGGTGATGGGGGAGGAAGCTGATTACAAATTAGAAAAAGACTGCCTATTTCTTCCTAGAACCTGCTAGATCTGTTTTACGTTAGTAGGATAAGCAAGGAACTTTCATTTGTGTAAGATAAGAATATGGTGAGAGAGCCTGTAAAAGGAAAAACATGTAACTACCTGTCTGCAAAAAGCTGGGTATAGTCTCATGGCATGTTATGTCTCAGCACTGGCAATGTTTGCTCACTATCTGCCACTACTTAAAGTAGAGCTGAGTGGATCGACCCCTCACCCCAAATATGATTAGGGAATTGTGCAAGACACTAATAGAAGTCTCATGTTGAAACACCTTTGTCAATAAAATTGTCCAGATAAGGATTACTGAATTGGAAAGACTCTGGCAGCTTTTTCCTCTCTGTAAGTGTAAGGCTTTGTACTTAAGTGTGGATTTAACTGCTGGCAGAGGAGGAAGAAAGTAGAGAAATTGGGAATACTGTCTTTTGAAAATGGATTTCTAAGTTCTGAGTAGTTGCTGATATTGTTAAATGCATGAATTGCTTGTGTGTTTACTTAAACATTTCTTTGCAATAATCACAGAAGCACTTCATTTCAGAGTCCTCAAACCTTTCAACCCCCACTGATGATAGTTGTACTAGTGCAACTCTGTAGCACTTGAGAAGAGAGCAGGTGCTGTGAGAACATGTTGATTGCTGAATGCAAAGCTAGTTGTCTGTAAAGAATGTGGTGCCTCAGCTTGAGCATAGGACTAGCACTTTATTAAACCAAGTCCTCATTGCACTGAAATTCTAGGAATATTTCCCTGACAAGCGTGTGGAGTGCTCTGGCCTACTCGACACAGATGTGCTAGGCTGCAGCTCTGTCTGACACTTATTCCCCTCCAGATCAATGGAATGGGTAACATGAATGTCAGCGGAAGCTTTGAGTCAGACTTGGAGAATCCAGAGAGCTTGAGGACAGCAAGGACTTGCTGGCTAATCCAGTGGGTGGTTTTATTTGCTTTGATGTGGCAGTGTGCATAATGTTTTGCTGGACCTCCTGTTTTTCCTCTAAGGGTTTATTCCATAATTCAATAATTATATTGGGAAGATTCCCTTATCGTTCAGCTTCTGTCAGGTTTATTGTGGCACCACAGGATATGCTTTCTTCTGGTTTATCCCTTTCTACTGTAATTTCTAACATTTTAATTTCTCACCATTTAATGCTTCACTGTTCCATATCTATTTAGCTCTTTTCCTAGTCTCTTGTTTCACTAAGGCTATTCACTTCCCAATAAGACTATTGCACTTTGCTTAAGTGTTTCTGTGCATTCAGTTGTCCTTACATTACATGGAGACATGACATCAGCTTGTTTACTGAACTCCAGTGTTCAGTAATTCACTTATGAAATAATGCACTTTACAAAATACTGCCAAGCAGAACTTACTACCTAAAACATGCTTTTTCTTGCAAGTGACAGTGTAAGACAAATGATTCTTTTATTTGTCTTATTTGTTTCTTTTATTTTTCTACTAATTCACATACGGGTGTGTAACTGCTAGAATTGCTCTATCCACAGAACTATCATTTTAACAGCAGTTTACTGTTAAGCTGTTTAAATGGGGGGGGGGGGGAAGTTGAGTGCTGGAAACGGGCAGAGGCTCTAATTGGGGGCAGATATAAAACACAATATACTAGACCATATAGGTGCCACGAGAAATCAAAATCCAAGCTATGGTGTTTGTAGAGCATTGTAGATGTGTGGGTTTTTCCAAACCATCTCAGTCTTCATTGAGAAGACTTCTCTTTTGCCATTCTGTACTTCTGTAAACGTTATAGAGAGCTTAGCAGATTTATGGACATGGCTCTGTACAGCTCCACTAGATAACACAACCCATCTAGTGCCTTGCTAGCAAAGTCTTGTTCCTCAAGCTGTACTGTGTTTCCTTGTAGAAGGCTTGAATAAAGGGGACCACGCAGTTTAGTTTATACTGTGAGGTTTACTGTCTAGTTTAGAGGATTTGAGAAACAGTACCTTCTGTCAGGCAGGTTCTGCTCTCTAGGCTAAGTTGCCTTGTGTGCATGGAAAGGAATAGAACAGAATGAAAGGGTTGTAGGTGTCAAGTCCTGCAAGGCAATCTGTCTTAGACTTGCTTATCTGGGATTAGAAATCCTGGCTAAAAGTACCAAGTGGTTCAGTTCACTCCAATTGCTTTCTTGCAGGAATTGTTTGTACTTCAATTATTTTTCCAGGTAATCTTTAAAAATGCAGACTTACAATAACAGACTGTAGTGATTAATTGTAATCAGTCTTATGGCAACCTTTTTTAGAAAGTATAGTGTTTTTACTTTTGTCTTTATTGTATACTATGTGAAATTTGTGGCAAAACTAAGTTTCAAGAAAGCTAAACAGCCCTTAAATTACCTTGTTTTAAGACCTTTTTGAGATGTGCAGCTGTACTCTATACATTAGAAACTGAGAGTATACTTTAGACCTCAACTGAGATCTGAAACTGATTTCATATTACTACTTAAGGCATTCTTCTAACTTGGTAGTAATATATTGTCCAAGTAGAAATAATTAAAGCTTATGCTTTTTCCTGTTAAAATGAAGCCTTGCTCCTCACATCAGAAGTGATCTGTGAGGTAGATACTGATGGAGTAAAAGGCATGGGTCTCTGCAAAGCTGTTCTTTTGATGTCAGACTTTGCCATTTGGGAAAAAATCAAAATAAGTCTTGCTAACTCTTTCATGACACTACAGTTTCACTGGATACTGTTCTAATGTTCATTTGAAAAAGATACGGTCCTGAAATCTGATGTGCAAATTCCTACTGGGATAATTTAGCCTTTCCTTTATTAGTGAAAGGTAGGAGTTCTGAGTGTTGTCTGTACCATTTTACTTATAAATGTATTTTCTTCTAATACCTCTGCATTCTTGAGACTAGCAAATACTGGTTGTTTTTTTAATTAAAAAATTATTTATTTATTAAATGTTGGCTCATGGCAAACCAGCACTTGCAGTATGGTCACAAAGAAGCCTGGGCTGTGCAGCTGCTTGGCTGGTTTGATAGACAGGATGTTCTCCTGGCTTTGGGAAGATGTTGTTTGCATGCTGAGGAACTGTCGGGAAACTTTTCCATCGTTAAACTTAATGTTTGAAGGAGTCTTAAGCATTTTTTTTAAATGTGTGTGAGTTTTTTAAGAAGTCTAGAAACAGCAGTATTGCCAAAGAAATTTCACTGGGATTGCACACTGTACAAGTTGGATCAGTACTTTGTCCAGTTGTATTTCTGGAAATACTTCATGTCCTAAGCACAACATTTTCAGTCATGTACAGCATATTTATCTATGCCTGATGAGAATGCATTTAAATTTTGTAATCTTCAACTTGGAACAAGGCATTCTTAATGTTACATTGGGCTAATGTATGTCTAAAACAAAGAATGCCAGTAGTCAACAACACCTTTAAAATGGTATAGGAATTCCAAAATAATCTTAAAGAACTGTATTTATTCCTTCTGTCATTCATTAGCCTTCTGAATTCCTCCAATTGGCAATAGGTTGCCTTTAGGAATTGTAGGAAACATCATCTTATGGACAACAGGAATAGCCCCAAAGTCAGTGGATAAAATATTGGCTTAGGAGCCAGGAATTCCTTATTCTGTATCTTCTGTTTTGTAGAACAGCATGCTTTGCTTTCATGGCTCAGACGATGTGTTTGTCGGGAAGGACAGAACTCTTCAAAATTCTTATTGTATTGGCTTTCATAGTGGACTTTTGCCCAGAGACTTTAACTGGTGAAGAATTAGAGTACTAAAGTGGAGAAGGGATGTCTAGCAAAAGTGCAATATTAATGTTTTTGAATTTTAAGCATCTGAAGATAACACATTGTCAATACAGTTTTTCTATTTAAGAACCGAATTGAAAAATATCCAGAGTGTGTGTGTGTATACACACACAAAAGTCATCTTGTTATTCTTTTCAGAGTGCTTGTTTAGTATCTCTGAAACTGAAATATATTGACAGTGTTTGGAATCAAATATAAACCAAGAACTCTAAAACCTACAGAGGAAACTTATGTGGGTTTTTTCTTTCTGGTGTCTGATGCAGTTTCTTAATGTTGTGCATGCAAATTAATTTAAGAAGTTTTGCAGTTTCACTTGTGCACAAGATTGCTTTATTGCTGCCTTTGTGGTATTTGAGTGGTGAATGTTGAACCCAGTTATCTTACTGCACATCAGAGCTTCCTTCATTACTCTCGGTCCAAAGAGTAGAAACATTTCCCTTGACCAGGAATTTCTCTGGACCCAGGCTCTCTACCTGTCTTTAGGCACTGAAATAGGAATGTGCTGTGATACCTGCTGGATATGGTAGAGGGCAGCCTGGAGAGCAATGAAACTTTTTATTAAGTTGGCTTTGTTTGTGTATGCCAAACTCTCTTGAGCAAAGAGTGCTGTGTTAAATAGCCAGAAGCCTGGCTGTGACCTGGCTGATATCCTGTGAAACAGCACAGTTACAAGGCTCTGCACATAAAATAGAAAAAAATAGTTTAAGTACAGTTTTTCATCTCTCCACTTAAGACTGAATCAGAAACGTCTTTCCATTTTGCTGTCTATTCTCGACAAAGAGGTGGGTGGGATTTGTTTTAAGCCTCTGCTACTCAGCTCCTTGCAGAAACCACCTGTGCAGGGGAGGACCTTGCCAAAAGCACCCTGTTCTAGGAGTCCACAGGACTGTCACTGTCAATTCTCAAGTCCCTTCAGTCTGGACCAGCTAGAAGCCTTTAAAAGTTGAAGGCAATGGTGCCATTCTTTAAATGAGATATTGTATTGGGTTTGCGTGGCAAGGTTTTGGTAGTGGGGGAGCTACAGGGGTGGCTTCTGTGAGAAGATGCCAGAAGCTTCCCCTATGTCTGATAGAGCCAATGCCAGCCGGCTCCAAGATGGACCCGCCACTGGCCAAAGCTGAGCCAATCAGCGACAGTGGTAGCACCTCTGTGATAACATATTTAAAAAGGGGAAAAAAACCTGCTGCACAATGGCAGCCGGAGAAGAGGAGTGAGGATATGTGAGAGGAATGACTCTGCAGACACCAAGGTCAGTGAAGGAAGGGGAGGAGGTGCTCCTGGCACTGGAGCAGAGATTCCCCTGCAGCCTGTGGTGAAGACCATGGTGAGGCAGGCTGTCCCCCTGCAGCCCATGGAGGACCCCACGCAGGAGCAAGTGAATGCACCCAAAGGAGGCTGTGACCCTGTGGGAAGCCCGCGCTGGAGCAGGCTCCTGGCAGGACCTGTGAACCCATGGAGAGAGAGGAGCCCACGCTGGAGCAGGTTTGCTGGCAGGACTCGTGACCCCGCGGGGGACCCACGCTGGAGCAGTCTGTTCCTAAAGGACTGCACCCCATGGAAAGGACACGTGGAAAGGACCCAAGCTGGAGCATTTGTGAAGGACTGCAGCCCGTGGGAAGGCCCCACATTGGAGAAGTTCGTGGAGGACTGTCTTCCGTGGGAGGGACCCCACACTGGAGCAGGGAAGAGTGTGAGGAGTCCTCCCCTTGAGGAGGAAGGAGCGGCAGAGACAATGTGTGATGAACTGACCGCAACCCCAGTTTCCCGTCCCACTGTGCCATTCGGGGGGAGGAGGTAGAGAAAATCAGGAGTGAAGTTGAGCCTGGGAAGAAGGTAGGGGTGGGGGGGAAGGTGTTTTAAGATTTGTTCTTATTTCACATTGTCCTACTCTGATTTGATTGGCAATAAATTAAATTAATTTTCCCAAGTCAAGTCTGTTTTGCCCATGGTGGTAATTGGTGAGTGATCTCTCCCTGTCCTTTATCTTGACCCACAAGCCTTTCATTATATTTTCTCTCCCCTGTCCAGCTGAGTAGGGGGACTGATAGAGCAGCTTGGTGAGCACCTGGCATCCAGCCAAGGTCAAACCACCACAGATATCCAAGTATGAAGCTATTCCTACAATTATTAGATGAGGTGTCATCTTTTGAGGTTGGCTGGCTATTGAATTGCCTTCTTGCCTTTCCTTCTACCCTTCAGTGATAGATGATAGTGGTCTGTATGAATTGGTACATTTAACAAACATATGTATATATGGTATAAACATGAGTAGTTAAGTACTGCCTCTTGATGGTGACCGAATGCAACTGATCAGTTTGGGTGTTTAATGTGTCATTTATTCTCATACGCATACTGTGACTTTCAGACAAGTAATTTTTAAAATTGATATTTACAGTATTTTGTTCTGGTATTTATCAAGAAGATGAAACAAATATACTGCTTTAAAGGACGCTTTATTTCTAGCTTTGAGGATGTGTTCACTTGCTGTTCAAACTTCAGTTAAAAGACTAGCAGTTAATACCTGATGTTGAGATCAACTTAATGCTGAAATAGGATAGCTGCTGAGTAGTAAAGTCTGTGCTGTTTGTCAAAAGCTGTTGTCGGACATGAGTGATTGCTGTTTTTCCTAGGTAGCCTCCTTGAAGAACAAGCATGGGGATGTTTGCATTTTACCAGTTCACTTGTGTAAGATAACAATATCACTGTAGACCGAGTGTTGCAAATGAAAAACAATGAAACATCTACTCTCTTCTCTTCCAGACTATCATTTTACTCCGGCCATTCTTCATTCTCCATGTACTGCATGCTCTTCCTAGCAGTAAGTATACTCTTTCCATCTACATGGCAACAAAGTCTGTTAGTTATCTAGTACAAAATTAAAACATTTACTTGGCTGCTTTGTGCAAGGGACACTTCTTTTGTAGGATGTTTGTCTGAGGTAAGTGGATTTGTAAGATAAGGTCACTGATACTGGGACAAGAAGTAGCAGAATTATATTCAAGATGCCTAAAAATATTTAATATGGCAGTTGGCTTGTGTGTCTTGTCCCAAACAAACCTGTTGACAGTGGGTTTGGAAAATACACTGCTACTTAAATTTGGTTATATTAAAAGTATTGCAAGCCATAAATAAAAAAAAATATAAGATGTCTCACAATGAAACATGCAAAACCTACTTAAAAAAAAAGAAAAGAAAAAAACCTAAACACAGAATAAACCCAACAACCAAAAAAGAACCCCCCCCCAAAAAAAAAACCACCCAAAACCCTAAACTTAAACCTTGATCAAACATGGGTGGGCCCATAAGCACAAAACAGCAGATCAACTTGAATTTTAAATTGCTTTTAATATTCTCCTGTCTTTTGGGGGCAGGGAGGGAGGTCACAGGAAGCAAGGGGAAAGAGATCTATCTGTGGAAGTAAATACTAATGAGAAGATCATTTCACTAATAAGTACTATATAATGAGGATTTGAGTGCTTCAATTGGAGCCTAATACATTTCAGTCCAAATTGTTATAAGTCGGCTAGGGCAAATTATCTTCACTCCTAGAATAAGCTTTGTAACACTAAAAGATTGATTTGTTTGTTCTCCCCCTGCTAATTTGTAACACAGAAGTCATTAAACAATTTTGTGCAATTTTGTTGTTAATGCAGTTGTAAAATTAAGCTCCAGTCCTGTGTATAAATTACTAACATAATACATACATATCAGGATCTTCACAGAACTCAGATTCAATTTGCCTTCCCATCTTGATTGCATTTTTAATTTTTTTATTGTCTTGTTTGGCAATAGTATAACATCCAGATTATTCAAAATGAACTAACCCCTCCCCCCGAAACAGCACACACAAAAAGGTGGTTCTTTAGTATGGCATAGGTCTTTAAATTGATTTTTGTCTGGAGAAGCTGAGTTTTTTCAGAAGCTCAGTGTTCAGTTTGGGTCTATCACTGCAGTTTATTTATAGTGAAACCTGTTTAGTTCCTCTCCCTCTCTTACCTGTCTTTATCTACTATAAATACAAAGGGTTCATAAAAGTATTATGTCCTGGGTTTGACTACAGTATAGCACAACTTCCTATCTGTCAGCTGTTTAAAAAAAAAAAAAAAGTCAAGTGTCTTTACATGCTCATTATGACTGTCAGTCTCCAAAATTATATAGGTCCACTTGTGATGTGATTCCAAAAATAAAATCCATGGATCAAACCCACTATTTCCATAGTACAGTGAAGCAATTGCTGCTATGTAGCAACCTAATACTGATTTGCTCCATTGTGTTCAGCCATACCTACCTGATCTAACTTCTCCGTGCATATTTTTGTTGAGCAATGTGAGAATGTGATACTGCCACCTCTCAGAAGCACAAACTTAGAGACAAGAGAAAATTTACTAGCTGTGGTAATGAGTATGGTTTATAATTTATAGTGACTGGATGTCGTGGTTTAACCCCAGCCGGGAACTAAGCACCACACAGCTGCTCGCTCACTCCCCCCACAATGGGATGGGAGAGAGAATCAGAAGAGTAAAAGTGAGAAAACTCGAGGGTTGAGATAAAGACAGTTTAAAGGGTAAAGCAAAAGCTGTGCACGCAAGCAAAGCAAAACAAGGAATTCATTCACTACCTCCCATCGGCAGGCAGGTATTCAGCCATCTCCAGGAAAGCAGGGTTCCATCACGCATAATGGTTACTTGGGAAGACAAAACGCTATAACTCCGAACATCCCCCCCTTCCTTCTTCTTCCCCCAGCTTTTATTGCTGATCATGACATCATATGGTATGGGATATCCCTTTGGTCAGTTGGGGTCAGCTGTCCCACCTATGTCCCCTCCCAACTTCTTGTGCACCCCCAGCCTACTCTCTGGCAGGGCAGTGTGAGAAGCAGAAAAGGCCTTGACTCTGTGTAAGCACTGCTCAGCAGTAACTAAAATATCTCTGTATTATCAACACTGTTTCCAGCACAAATCCAAAACATAGCCCTATACTAGCTACTATGAAGAAAATTAACTCTACCCCAGCCAAAACCAGTACACTGGATTAGTCATTTGGCAGGGACCTGAGTGTCTGAACTTTTACCTGTCACATGCATGTGTAAGGAGAGTCCTGCTTGCTACAGCCTGGGGCAATGGTTGCGGTCAGGAGGACTTCTCAGATGGTAGAGACTGAGAAAGGAGATGCTATTTTCAAACCTTGCATCTGTTAATTAAAATCTGTGGTATGCCCCGGTTCCCCTCCCACCCCCACCCATTGCTTGCTGTAAATCTGAGACCATCTTTAGTTTCAAACAGTTGAATATAATATAATTAGAAGCTGTGCTGAACAGCTTGGACTTTCGGCCTTGCTGTTAAACCTACTAGGATTTAAAAAATGCAGCCTTTGGCAAGAAAGTCAAGAATTTTTTAATTTTTATTTTCAACATACTGACTTCTTTATGTGGGTTGAATAAAGCTTTGTAGCTGACTGTGGCATGGTTTGTTTGTTTTGGGTTTTTTTTAATCCATGCAAAGGAGCTTGTGTGGAGAGTTCCTGAACTACTGAGCTAAGATATAGGCAACTATGAACTTTACCTGTCGGGATTTGTGTGTGTGAGCTTCACTCTTAGCAACCTTCTGCATGGGGGAGAGGTGGGACAGTGGGAGTCAAATCCATCCTCTGCCACTTTGAAATGCTGTAAATACAGAGCTTGTGTCAGTCCTGGTTCAGCAATGAAATAAAACTTGCTGTGGCTTTGCATGCTGCTACAGAAACTGTCCTTGTGTTCGTTCAGTCCTGTAGTAACTGTGAGACAGCAGCTCCCTTAATCTAGAAGGGTACTAATGTCTTTAACAAATGTCATGTTAAGAGAGTTAAACAGTAAATGATTTATTGGAGATTAGTTTGTTATTCAGTAAACTTGTTAATGAGTAGCCAGAACCCTGGATGGAGGAGAAGGTGTTCTTCTATTCCTGCACTCCAGTTTCTTGTCTTGTATCTGGCTGAGCTATCACCCAGTACAAATAATAAGAGGCTTTGTGGAGATTAGACTTCTACCTTCTTCTGTCCTGCAACTGTTGGAAGGCCTTCAGAAGGACATGTGAAGAAGGTTAACTCCTGCGCAGGATGTTTTTTCCTTGCTGATTAACACAGCATTACTACATACCAACCTTTGCACTGAATGTGGTCTTTTTTTAAAAAAAAAAAAGTGAAAAAAAAAAAAAGTACACATGTCTTCAAGCAGACAGCTACTGCAGGGGAAGGTTAGGGAAAACTGCTTTCTGACCCTCCCACATGGCAAGGCAGAGTGCTGCCACTGGCTCTAAACCAAACCAGTGGCACTTGATGACCTGTTCATTAACTGAACTCTGATGCTGGCTTCATCTGCTCTTTGCACACTTATGCCAGCCGCATACTGAGTCAGGAGCAGGACAGAATTGTTAACATGTGGCATTACTCATAGGCAGTATTAATCATAACCAGACACTAGCATGCTGGTTTCTGGAGAGACTGGAGGAGTCTGCCATGTATGCATACTGCAAAAAGCATACTCTTAAATGTTATTTGGTGAACACGTATACCGTGTCAGGTTATGCATTTCAGAAATGAGGGAACATTTTGGGGGAATCAAAGGGGAAATGATCTCTGCCACAGACAGCACAAACACTGCAACTATGAAATGGGAGATGCTTGAAGTATGTGGCTTAAATCAAGCCACCTTGCAAAATACTAGGCAAAGTAGTGAAATACTTCTGCAGCTTCAGTTACTTAACGCAGAATTGCTGAATTACAAACAAGTTAAATTGTAGCTTTATTTTCTGTTCTGTGCGCTTGCACATGATGGATTAAAAATGAACATGAGGTGGTTCACCAGTATTTTCAAATGTTTTAGATGCTTTGACTTGTGAATGGCTACAGCAGTCTATTGCTATATATAATAATATATAATTATTATATATTTTATTATTATATATAATAATATATATAATGTATAATAATATTGCTATATGTAATAATCCTTCAGGGTCTGATTTCCTACTTAGTGGGGTGTCACTGATTCTTTATGCTTTGAATGAGGATTGAATTAAGGAGGAAGCTCTTCTTGTAGCTACATTAGACTGATATAAAAATATTTGGAAAAAAAGATTCTTCAGTATTGAGAGAACTCAAAATGCTGCAGCCTGAGTTGAAGTCTTGTAACTTAAAATGTTTTTTTCTTACTTAAATGGTAGTTTCTCTTACAAAAATCTCTTATAAGTGCTTGGTTTTTGCAATACATGAGTGGGCTTTAGAAACATCTCTGTTGGAATCATCTGTGTGATCCCTACCAAGGAATGGTTTAGCATGAGAGGTTAGCAGGGGATCCAACTGGAAGCAAGTACAGGGACAGGCATGCAATGTGCTATGTATCAACAGTGGTGACTTCTGCTGGTTACAGGTGCACAGTACTTTGCAGGAAGCACTGTTTAAACCTTTGGTAACATGAGAAATTCCACAAGTCTCAGTGGGAACTGTGGTATCAGAGTTCTGACTGTATAGCTTCTCTGGTATTAGGAGAAAAAACTGCAGTTTTGAACGTACTCATGTGCTGCATGTCCCATCTCATAGTGAGGGCAGGGTACATGGAAACCCCAACAGCTCAGGCTTTATACTTAATGTGAAGGAAGTTGTTGGCAAAAACTGTAAGCTGTGGGTGTGGTGGGGTTTTTTGGTTGTTTTGGTTTGGGGTTTTTTTTTAAGTTCTTCTCTTAGGGATGTTGTGACTTCAGTGTCTTCATATTCTGGGGGCTTCATTACCTGGGAAGCAAGGATTTTAACTAGATGGTCTCTCATTTCCTTGCTTCAGGAACATATAGAAGAAAATGTGTTATTTAGTTCAGAAGGAAGGATAGAAGCTGAAAAGTTTAAAATTCCAAATTGAAAATTCATGTTTCTTTAGTTCTTCCTAAATGTAAATTATGTAAGAATATCATGCCACATGAACTGTTCAAAAGGAATAGTCTAAGCAAGCACATATATGGGAATTTGGAACATTTCTCCTTAGTTTGTCTTTTGGTTTGTGGGACAGGATTGGAGAGCAGAACTTAACTTTTAACTTCAGGAATGGAAATACTTGGTATGTAATTTGGGCTCATGTCTTTCTGGGAGGACACAAATAACCTTTGCTCCCCAGCATTTACAGTTACTTAATATTAGCTTTCTTATTATTAGCTTTTCCTTGCATGAACAATGTTCACCTTCCATGCATGTAGCAGTCAAGCTTAAAGGTTATCTAAATAAAAGGAATGAGTCTTTGATACCATATCAACTTATATACTTCCATAATTGATAGCAGCTTCATTAAGCTAGTCCCTGCTTAAAGCCTTTTATGGAAAACTATAATGAATCTACATTTTGTTATCATGTTTGTATTGTCAGTGTGTTCATGTGCAAAATATTCAAACTGGTCTTGTGTAGCTTGCTGTATGTGACTGGCATTAAAACAGAAGTGAGGATAGTGCCTACTGCGACTCAGACTGTGGCACCTGCCATTGAGAAAAGAAGTTTGCTCATTTGCAGAGTAAGGAGAAGAATGCATTAATTCTGTTTCATAAAACATTTATCTAACAAGTTCTAAAAGAATGATAATACAGAGGAAATGTGTGAGTTTTGAGTAATTTCAGGAAATGTTAAATAGCTTATCTAATCTGCCTACTTAAATAAACAGTAGTGTATATCACTTTTATCATTCTTATAGCATAGAGATCACTGCTGTATTTTTACCTGGACGTTATGTTGCCATGTACTTGTCAAAAAGCTGTTGTCTCTAGCTGGACCAGGTTAAGACCTGGGTTTTCAGCCTACTTCTAGGCTAGACTTTTGGTTTCTTCTAGTTACTAACTTGTCGGTATATGGAATGAGTGAAACCACGGAAAAATCTGCTTGCAGACTGTCAGGCCAGGAAGCTGTGGTGGAGAACATATTTTGAGATTGATTTGGCAGAGCTAGATGGGTCAGTTTGGGTCCAGACTGACCTGTTATCTCTGGGATGCTTTTGCCAACAGCAGCTTCATGTGGAAACTAGAGGGAGTTTGAGCAGCAACAGTGTGTGGGAACCCAGTGAATTAATAACAGATGCTGGATCCCAAAAAGTCTCTGTCATCCCCTCCCCCTGCTTCTCCTTTTCTTTCATAGTTAAAGAGCTTGCACGATCTCTTCTGTATCAACAAAACCATTTTATCTTGGCTTCGAGAATGGGAGGATGAGTTTAATTGAACACCTCTTCTAGCAATGTCCATGCAACCAAACTAGCACCCTTCCCCTAGAGGGGAAGATACTGCAGTTAATCATAATTTTTTGATTCAACTTATTTTTTTAAACTTCTGTCTGAAAGCTATTATAAATTAAAATGTTAAATGTGTGTTCTCTGTCTTCAGTAGCTAGAATGACCTCACTGCAACTGTTGCAGCTGGCAGAAATGAGTGCAGCTCTGAGGATCAGGTTGCTGTAATGGAGACAGTCTTGGCTGTAGCTGGCCTGGGCACTTCCCTGCCTGTACCTAACCTGGGATGAGGAACTGGACTGCAGAAACCCGGCCAAGGTGCCCTGCTATTCTGGGGACGGCAACGTGTTTGTGTTGCTTCGACTTGGGATGAAAGGGGATGATGAACCTCTGCACAATGTAACTTGAGTTGCTCTTAAGCTCTCCCACAGTTCATTGGGAAAGAACATCTTGTGTGCCCAAGAAAATGTGGAATTACAGAAGAGAATGGGAGGGCGACTGGTATTTCAGTGACTTGGGCTGACAGCCTGCTCCTTTTGCAGAGAGGACATAGGCTAAACACAAGTGAAAGCAGGGTTTAGGCTGCTTTTTTGTGCTCATGCTCCTAAATGTGCCAATCAAGCTTTGCTCTTGAAATCTCATACTTTGTTTATGTTGCAATTGGAGGTTGAGTGAAACAGTACCCAAATAAAAGCCTAGGAGCCTTTAACACAGTATTCTAGGTATGTCTGTTTGCATGGCAATATTTCTTTACTTTCCCAAATGCTACTGACTAGAGCTACAGAACAGTCCCTAATGTGTTCCTGCCCACATGAAAGTTGAGGACTACCTAGTCTTCAAAACCTAGTGAAAAGATATTTCTTACTGAAAATGTTTTGTTTGTCTGTAGCTTTGGGCAGTACCAAGCATCTTACTTGAAGGAGAGATGGAAAAAAATAAAGGATAACTGGTCATGCTGTGAGGCTGAAATATGGAGACTCTTGTGCTTCTTTCTCCTACTTGTATGTGCTCTTAGTATTCTTTTAATACTGGTATTTAGACTTTTTAATAGTAAACAAAAAAAGCAAAACAACTTCTCTGTAGTGTGCTTGGGAATTATGGCTGTCAGCAGTGATGAGATTATTGTGAATCAGATCCCGTAGGACTGAGCTGAAAGCAATACCTTGCGGTGCTTATGTTCTTTTAGTGAAGGTTTCTATAACGTGGTAGATACAACAGAAAAATGTGTTATTTCAAGTAGAAGGAACACATTTAGGTTTTTCCTTATCAGAAAATGGCCAAGTGTAAGCATTCATAGTGGAATAAAATATTATTGTTTATCCTGCTTTATGGTAAAATGATGTCAATAAACAATTATTTCTGCAATATACAGCCAATTGAGGCTGGAGGATTAAAAACCCCAAAGACTGGTGTTGGGTTTTGCAGTTTACTGTGCTCTGCAGAGATTACTGATGTTTTGCCTGGGAGATTTGTTATTAAAACACTGACCTTTAGCTTTATCAGGTATTTGGGATTTGTACTGAAATCATTAACATACTTCGGATACCACCTCATGGAGACTGCAGCCCCAGTTTCCAGTGAGCAGTTCCCCAGACAGAGTAAAAGGGCTGATCTTACTTCTGATCTTAATCAACGGAATTTTGATTTGCATATCCAAGAACCAAGAAGCAAGTAACAAATACTATGACCAGGATTAGAGGGGCCCTGCCTCCAGCCAGGTGGAGGAAAGGGACAACTGGGTTTCCGGGACTGTGTGGATTCAATGGCCTGGAACATCAGACCCACAGGAGTAGAAGGCTCTAGTGGACACCGGTGCTCAGTGTACCCTAATGCCATCAATTTATAGAGGGGCAGAACCCATCTGTATTTCTGGAGGGACAGGGGGATCCCAACAGCTAACTGTACTGGAGGCTGAAGTGAGCCTAACTGGGATTGAGTGGCAGAAGCACCCCATTGTGACTGGCCCAGACGCTCCGTGCATCCTTGGCATAGCCTACCTCAGGAGAGGGTATTTCAGTGACCCAAAAGGGTACTGGTGGGCTTTTGGGATAGCTGCCTTGGAGACGGAGGAAATTAAACAGTTGTCCACCTTGCCCGGTCTCTCGGAGGACCCTTCTGTTGTGGGGTTGCTGAGGGTCGAAGAACAACAGGTGCCGATTGCCTCCACAGCAGTGCACCGGTGACACTATCGCACCAACCGAGACTCCCTGCTTCCCATCCATAAACTGATTTGTTGACTAGAGAGCCAAGGAATGATCAGCAAGACTCGCTCACCTTTAACAGTCCCATATGGCCAGTGCGAAAGTCTAATGGAGAGTGGAGACTAACAGTGGACTATTGCGGCCTGAACGAAGTCATGCTGCCGCTGAGTGCTGCCGTGCCAGACATGCTAGAACTTCAATACGAACTGGAGTCAAAGGCAGCCAAGTGGTATGCCACAATTGATATCGCTAATGCATTCTTCTCAATCCCTTTGGCAGCAGAGCGCAGGCCACAGTTTGCTTTCACTTGGAGGGGCGTCCAGTACACCTGGAATCAACTGCCCCAGGGGTGGAAGCACAGCCCCACCATTTGCCATGGACTGATCCAGACAGCACTGGAACAGGGTGAAGCTCCAGAACACCTGCAGTACATTGATGACATCATTGTGTGGGGCAACACAGCAGAAGAAGTTTTTGAGAAGGGAAAGAAGATAGTCCAAATCATTCTGAAGGCCGGTTTTGCCATAAAACAGAGTAAGGTCAAGGGACCTGCACAGGAGATCCAGATTTTAGGAATAAAATGGCAAGATGGATGTCGTCAGATCCCAATGGATGTGATCAACAAAATAACATCCATGTCCCCACCAACTAGCAAAAAGGAAACACAAGCTTTCTTAGGCATTGTGGGTTTTTGGAGAATGCATATTCCAAATTACAGTCTGATCATGAGTCCTCTCTATCAAGTGACCTGGAAGAAGAACGATTTCAAATGGGGCCCTGAGCAACAACAAGCCTTTGAACAAATTAAACAGGAGATACTTCATGCAGTAGACCTTGGGCCTGTCCAGGCAGGTCAAAATGTAGAGTACATTCTTTACTCCCCAGCCGGGGAGAATGGCCCTACCTGGAGCCTCTGGCAGAAAGCACCACGAGAGACTCGAGGTCGATGCTCACGTACCCAAGAGTCGGGCCACTGAAGAACATCAAAAAAACCATCAGGTGGATCAGGCTGTTAAGATTGAAGTGGCTCAGGTGGATCTGGACTGGCAACATAAGGCTGAATTGTCTATAACTCGGTGGGCCCATGATGCCTCAGGCCATCAAGGAAGAGATGCAACATATAGATGGGCTCGTGACCGAGGGGTGGATTTGACCATGGACACTATTGCACAGGTTATTCATGAATGTGAAAAATGTGCTGCAATCAAGCAAGCCAAGTGGACATTACTAGGAAACTCCCCGACCTCGTGAGGCCCTCCGATTATTGCCCATTGCTGGTTGTACAGGTTGGCAGTGATGAGAAGTCCTAAAGCGATCAAGAGGGACTTCAGGGCACTGGGGCGATTAGTCGCAGGATCAGGAGCGCAGGTAGTGTTTTCCTCTATCCCGTCAATGGCAGCGAAGAATGCTGAAAGGAATGGGAAAACTCACCTGATTAACAGGTGGCTCAGAGGCTGGTGCCATCAGTGGAATTTTGGGTTTTTCGATCATGGGGAGGTTTATATGGCACTGGGTCTGCTGGCGGCTGATGGAGATCAGCTGTCTCCAAAGGGGAAAAGGATCCTCGCCCATGAGTTGGCAGGACTCATTGAGAGGGCTTTAAACTAGGTTTGAAGGGGGGAGGGGATATAAATGGGCCCACTAGTGAGGAGCCCAGGGGCGGCATGGCAACGCTGGGGGCAAAATCGATAGCCTGGCTCAAGTGCATGTACACCAATGCACGCAGCATGGGCAACAAAGAGGAGGAGCTGGAAGCCCTTGTGCAGCAGGATGGCTATGACATAGTCGCCATCACAGAAACGTGGTGGGATGACTCTCATGACTGGAGTGCTGCACTGGATGGCTATAACCTCTTCAAAAGGGATAGGCAGGGAAGGAGAGGTGGTGGGGTGGCTCTGTATGTTAGGGAGTGTTTTGACTGTATAGAGCTCGACAGTGGTGATGATAAGGTTGAGTGCTTATGGGTAAGGATGAGGGGGAAGGCCAGCAAGGCGGATGTCCTGTTGGGAGTCTGCTATAGACCACCCAACCAGGATGCAGAGATAGATGAAGCGTTCTACAAGCGGCTGGCAGAAGTCTCGCAATCGCCAGCCCTTGTTCTTGTGGGGGACTTGCCGGACATCTGCTGGAAATACAACACAGCAGAGAGGCAACAGTCTCGGAAGTTCCTAGAGTGTGTGGAGGATAACTTCCTGAATGCAGCTGGTAAGCGAGCCTACCAGGGGAGGTGCCTCGCTTGACCTGCTGTTTACAAACAGAGAAGGGCTTGTGGGAGATGTCGTGGTCAGAGTCCGTCTTGGGCTTAGCAACCGCGATATGATAGAGTTCTCGATTCTTGGTGATGTAAAGAGGAGGGGCAGCAAAACTGTTACGATGGACTTCCGGAGGGCAGACTTTGGCCTGTTCAGGACGCTGTTTGGGAAAGTCCCTTGGGAGGCAGTCCTGAAAGGCAAAGGGGTCCAGGAAGGCTGGGCCTTCTTCAAGAAGGAAGTCTTAAGGGCACAGGAGTGGGCTGTCCCCGTGTGCTGTAAGAGTAACTGGCGGGGAAGACGACCGGCCTGGCTGAATAGGGAGCTTTTGTGGGGACTCAGGGAAAAAAGGAGAGTCTAACACCTTTGGAAGAAGGGGCGGGCAACTCAGGATCTTGTTAGGTCATGCAGGGAGGAAATTAGAAAAGCAAAAGCCCAGCAAGAACTCAATCTGGCCACTGTTGTGAAAGATAATAAAAAATGTTTTTATAAGTACATCAGCAATAAAAGGAGAGCCAAGGAGGATCTCCATCCCTTGCTGGATGTGGGGGGGAACATTGTCAGTAAGGATGAGGAGAAGGCTGAAGTACTTAACGCCTTCTTTGCCTCAGTCTTTAATAGCCAGTCCAGTCATCCCCAGGGTACTCAGCCCCCTGAGCTAGAGGATAGGGATGGGGACCAGAATGGAGCCCTCATAATCCAGGAGGAAGCAGTTAATGACCTGCTATGCCACCTGGACGCTCACAAGTCTATGGGGCCAGATGGGATCCACCCAAGAGTATTGAGGGAGCTGGCAGAGGGGCTTTCCAAGCCACTCTCCATCATCTATCAGCAGTCCTGGATAACAGGGGAGGTCCCTGATGACTGGAGGCTTGCCAACGTGATGCCCATCTACAAGAAGGGCCGGAAGGAGGACCCGGGGAACTACAGGCCTGTCAGCCTGACCTCGGTGCCGGGGAAGACTATGGAGAGGTTCATCTTGAGTGAACTCAACAGGCAAGTGCAGGTCAACCAGGGGATCAGGCCCAGCCAGCATGGGTTCATGAGAGGCAGGTCCTGCTTGACCAACCTGATCTCCTTTTATGACCTGGTGACCCGCCTGGTGGATGATGGAAAGGCTGTGGATGTCATTTACCTGGACTTTAGCAAAGCCTTTGACACTGTCTCCCATAGCATTCTCCTTAGGAAGCTGGCAGCTCATGGCTTGGACGGGCGTACTCTTTGCTGGGTAGAAAAGTGGCTGGGTGGCTGAGCCCAGAGAGCTGTGGTGAATGGAGTTAAGTCCAGTGTGTGACCAGTCACGAGCGGTGTTCCCCAGGGCTCCGTTTTGGGGCCAGCCTTGTTTAATATCTTTATCAATGATCTCGATGAGGGGGTTGAGTGCACCCTCAGCAAGGTTGCAGATGACACCAAACTGGGTGGGAATGTTGATCTGCTGGAGGGTAGGATGGCCCTGCAGAGGGACCTGGACAGGCTGGACCGATGGGCCGAAGCCAACTGTATGAGGTTTAACAAGGCCAAGTGCCGGGTCCTGCACTTGGGTCACAACAACCCCATGCAATGCTACAGGCTTGGGAAGACTGGCTGGAAAGTTGCCTGGCCGAAAAGGACCTGGGGGTGCTGGTTGACAGCCGGCTGAATATCAGCCAGCAGTGTGCCCAGGTGGCCAAGAAGGCCAACAGCATCCTGGCTTGTATCAGGAATAGTGTGGCCAGCAGGAGCAGGGAGGTGATTGTCCCCCTGTACTCGGCTCTGGTGTGGCCACACCTGGAATACTGTGTCCAGTTTTGGGCCCCTCAATACAAGAAGGACATTGAGGTGCTGGAGCATGTCCAGAGAAGGGCAACGAAGCTGGTGAAGGGTCTGGAGTACAGGCCTTATGAGGAGCGGCTGAGGGAACTGGGGTTGTTTAGGCTGGAGAAGAGGAGGCTGAGGGGAGACCTTATCGCTCTCTACAACTACCTGAAAGGAGGTTGTAGTGAGGTGGGTGTTGGTCTCTTCTCCCAAGTAGTTAGCGATAGGATGAGAGGAAATGGGCTCAAGCTGCGCCAGGGGAGATTTAGATTGGATATTAGGAAAAATGTCTTCACGGAAAGGGTAGTCAAGCATTGGAACAGGCTGCCCAGAGAGGTGGTAGAGTCACCATCCCTGGAAGCGTTCAAAAAACAGGTAGACGTGGCACTTCGGGACATGGTTTAGTCTAGTCTACCCTTAATTGGTTTAGTGTGGATTTGGTAATGTTAGGTTAATGGTTGGACTGGATGATCTTAAAGGTCTTTTCCAACCTAAATGATTCTATGATTCTATGATTCTATGATTCTGTGATATTACTGAAAGACCAGACAGGTGCTTCTGAGAAACAGAGTAGCAGGGAAGATAGCATGGTCAAATAACTGTCATTGATAGGATCACGTTGCTACCAGAACAGCTCTGGATGCTCATACTGTGTTCATAGGCTCACAAATATATTTCTCAGCGACAGGTGAAATGCTGGTAAGGGACATTACAGTGCTATTAACCAGATGATGTTTCCTAAAGTTCCTGCTGCTTCTGTAGATGAAAAGTTTTACTTGTCAAGTTTATTCCTTTCTAGTAAAGAGACTTGGGTGGGGAGACAGGCAGGGATTTGGTTATTTCCCTTTTTTATGCCTGTGTTGTAAATTACTTCAAAGAGGAGCAAAATTAGGCTCAAAAACCAGAGGCATGCTGCGTATGTAGGGAGGGGTTCTGTAAACAGTCTGAAGTCATTGCCCTCTGTTAGTCAACAGGGATAAAATAGTAATAAGTGTTAATGCAGCGTAACACCAGGACATCTCTATATTGTGCATATAACGCTATCTAAAGGACTCTTTGGGCATACTCCTGGTATCAACCTTGTTTTATATTTAATGGAATTATAAGGCAAAAGCTCCTTCCTTTCTTTGGCTGCTTTATTTTCCTGTGTAGTACTACTGGCCTGTTTCAGCTCAGATATGTTGCTGTTGTTTTTCTAAGTGTGAGTCATGGTAGTAGGAAGAATATTTGCAGGGAAGCATGACTGCCTGAGCCTATTAAAAGCAATGTCAGTTTGAAGTTACTTGCTTAAAAATAACATGGAATTTGCCATTGCAGCATCTGGTTAATACGAAATTACTCTCAATTGAACAAGCAATATCAGAAAAACAATTGTGATTTCAGAAGTAGCAGCTGTTCTTCTGGTTAAACACAGCAGTGATCAGTCACTGACAACTTATCTGTGGTATGATTTCTCACCCTTCTCAGACCTAGTTTTAGAACAATATAAATCCATCTGCTGGTAGAAGGTGCAAGAAGGGCTTTGGGGATTTCCTAGTATATCTACTGGAGTTGGTGTGCAAGTCTACAAGAAGCACCTAGAATTGATAAAGCCTGTAGCCAACTGCATGTGTTCTGCAGGTGATAAAGTAGCTCCAGATCTTCTCTATGACTAGAGATTACTCTTTTAATACAGAAATTAAATCTTCATGTAGATGTTAAATCCAAGTTTCTTGTTTGCTGCTTTGTCAGGCAGAAAGAAGATGAGAAATTTGTCCTGAATACATGCTGCTTAAGGGAGATTCAAAGACTATTTTATTGGTCATTTGGTGTTGTGGGCTGGCATTTTTCCAAGCTTGTTTTTTGTGAGGTTTGCCTCATCTTCTTTCTCTGTTCAGAAGTAAACCTGGTTTCCCACCTATCTGCAGTTGCATAACACTTTTTCTTTCTAATACGACTGTACATCTTTGCCAACTACCAGAAATGCTTACATGGAAAAAACTTTATTACAGCAAGGTATTTTTAGCTGTCTTCAGCAGAATTTAGTGGGAATAGGGAAAGGGGAAAGAACAGCCAGTATTGAATAATCAGCCAGCTCTTTGTAGGCTACCAGCTCCTTGGACCCACCTCTGCTCCATCTGGCACTCAGGTAGTGTTCTGGTCTACTGTTTGTAAATCCAGAAGTAGTGTTAATACAAGACCATTAAAACACCTTTTGTTAAAAGCACTGTGTGACAGCTAATTTTTGAAGTGGCTAAACACTATTTTTCCCTTTTTCCCTAGTGGTGAAACTTTGGTCCCCAGAAATATGTAGAGTGCCTACTACTTGGGGAAAAAATTATTTTCCAGTTCAGGCTTAGCTGTAGCTTCTCCAGAGCCTGATTTCACCCTGACCTTACTATTAAAGAGAACCAGTTATGGATAGGGTTGATCTTTTTGACACTCCATTTATAGCTGAAAAAGCATGCCAAAATTATGATGCAAATTACTCAGAGAAACCAACCAAAGATTCCCCAAATGTTAAACTTCGGAAAGTAGCACCTTTGCATCTACAGTGTATGCTCTATGCCCGTATTTACATTGTAAATGTTAATGCTTCTAAAAGGTAGCCATGGCTTTTGAAGTTGGAGGGATTTACTAGAAGTTTAGTATGCTGTCTTAGTGCCTGAAGCACTAAGTTTTAGATAGCTTCTATGATTTTGCAAGACTGTCAATTAAGGTTTTGTACTAGACCTGAAGTTCCTAGATGGTACTGAAAAGATATACCTGAAATGTTTAATAATTTCCAACTGTATTGTTCTTCTCTGTAAATACAGTAACTATGGTGCCTTTTTTGGTGACAGGATCAAGTTCCAGAATAAATTTAATTATGTTTACAGGGTGCACTTGGAGAAGCTCCTCTTATTGCTGAAATAAGAGGTCTCTGTCCTAGACAGAACAGAGGAGAGAAAAGGAGGGTCTTAAATAGATTAGATGGGAAAGTAATGGAGTTAAATTTTATGGTTTCATAGAATGAATTTGAGATGATGCATCAAAAGCATAGATATACAGAACATATACAGCTGAGGGGAGAGAAAAAGGATGGGAATTGCATGCATCCACTTGCTTACCAGAGTGGTAACATGATTAATATGCACCTAGAAAGGACTAGGAATAGAGTTCAATGAAATACACCAGTGACAACTGAAGAATGTGATCCTAGATCTTATCAATTATTATACTCAAGTTAGTTGTGACAATTAACTACAGCTGGAATATTATGCTAAAAGTTGATAATACTAAAGGTAACTGGAATTGAGAATAAAGCTAAAAACTTGTCAGCTCTATGTATGCTATATGTCAACTTTATTATATTCAAGATGTTAATAGTTTTCCTGCTCAGAGCAAGATGGGGCTCCCTATATTTAGAAGATTGTACATTTGGACAGTTGCCAGCTATTCTTTGTATAAGACAGACTTACTTGTAGTCAATGTAGGAGTAAAATACTGCTTTGATTTCCATTGGATTCTTTCTAAACCTTAAATGGCTCTGTTACTACCAGTACCTTTATCTTCAAAATAGTCATTTGTCACATTGGTACAAATACAGCAAGTTTTTCTGTATCATAACAATATGATAGTGTTGTGTAGTTTTATATGAAACATAAAGATCAACACTGGCTATCAAACTCTGCCTTAGCATACTTGTGAGAGCATAGCACTTGAAATCAGTGTTGAGACATGATAATGTCCACAAATGTTCCAGCTCGGCTGTTTGAACAGACCCAAGACAATTTTAACTGATAACTGCTTCTGTATTTACTGCATTTTATAACAATTTTTCTTTTCCTCTTAGCTTTACCTTCAGGCCAGAATGAAAGGAGACTGGGCAAGACTTGTACGTCCTGCTCTACAATTTGGTCTTATTGCTGCATCCATCTATGTGGGTCTCTCACGTGTTTCTGATTACAAACATCATTGGAGTGATGTTTTAACAGGACTCATTCAGGGAGCAGTGGTAGCTGTGCTTATTGTAAGTAATTCCTGAAGGGGTGTGTGTGTTTGGTTTTAAATGCTGCTTTTATAAACAGCACCTTAGAATTGCAGGCTGTGTCCAGAGGAAAGCAGACCTGTTTTCCTGATGCTTTGAAAATTGCTGGAGAGGGGGAAAACTCCTTGAACTGGGTGTAGTAATAGTACTATTGCTAGTGAGGCAGATTCTGGGCCAATGATAAGAGGCTGTTTTAGCTGTTAGACAACATGAAATTGTCCCTGCCCAAGAGCTTTTCAAATAACTGAGATGGAAACAACCAACTACAAAAACATGTGGACCTCTATATAACCATACCTTTTGTTTCTAGCCAAATTCTAAATCCCAAGTATAATAGCAGAGAACTGTGTATGAAGTAAGCAGGGAAAAAAAAGGCCTCTAAGAATAAGGACAGAGCATGAAAGTGTTTCCAGCTGCCAGCTTCTACAGCCTCTTGTTAATTTTTTTCAGTCTGATGGGAAATTAAAGCCCTTTACCATTTCTTGTGTGCATTTTGAGTGCTAAAAGGGTGTTCACAATAACCTGCATGTGATGCTTAGCTGTACTGATGAGTGAAAGGCTATCCTAAGGAACAGGAAATCAGCTAAATTTAAAGCTGCGGGCCTGGTTAACTTAGTGACAGCTGAGCAGTTGTGCTGGATGCCACCATAGAGTGCCATGGATAAATCTTCATGGGAAGGGACAAATCAAGGAAGAGAGACTTCTGGTTCAGACATGAACTAATTGAGCTCATGCTGAAGAATTCAGTTACCAAGAACTGAGGCTCACCTGGAAGAACCACCTCCAAAATAACATTTTCTCAGCTGAAAGACAGAAGGGTATGGTTTGTTTCAAGATAAAGCTTTTTTTTTGTTCTTGTTAGAATGAATTAGAAAAACAAATCTTGGAGCAGGTCTGGGAAACCATACAAACTGCATTATCTGTTATTAAATGTCTCTGTTGACTAAAACATAATCCTACCCCTTGTTTTGGTACAATCTCAATTTCTAAGACGAAGAGTGGAGGGAATGAGAAGTATCAGGGATTGAAGAGACAAGGGTACTTTTCATTAGCAAAATAAGTTTAGTGAAAGGTGTTGGTGTTTAAGAGGATGTCTTATTGATGCTTGGTAATCCAAGAATGAGTAGAAAGTGGTATTACAGTGAATAAAGAGTTGAAAGTTGAGGAAATAAAAAAAAAAAACCACCACCACCCCCAAAAAAACAAACCCCAAACCAAGAAAACAAAACAAAACAAAACCCTTAGCTGAAAGAACTGAAGTTTCACCTCCATAAACAGAAAGGTGAGGTAAGAGCATGCTGGAAAAGCAATAGGAAATGGAGCACTAAAACTGAGTTGAGCGAATTTAGCATTTAAGTGGAAACTGAAACTCACCTAGTGTGCAGCTAAAGCCACATGCTGGGTAATCATAGAATCATAGAATGCTTTGGGTTGGAAGGGACCTTTAGAGGTCATCTAGCCCAACCCCCCTGCAGTGAGCAGGGACAGCTTTAACTGGATCAGGTTGCTCAGAGCACCACCCAACCTGACCTTGAATGTTGCCAGGGATGGGGCCTCTACCACCTCTCTGGGCAACCTGTTCCAGTGTTACACCACCCTCATTGTAAAAGATTTCTTTCTTATATCTAGTCTAAATCTACCCTCCTTTAGTTTAAATCCATTACTCCTTGTTCTGTCACAACAGGCCTTGCTAAAAAGATTGCCCCCATCCTTCCTATAGGCCCCCTTTAAGTACTGAAAGGCTGCAATAAAGTCTCCTTGCAGCCTTCTCTTCTCCAGGCTGAACAATCCCAACTCTCTCAGCCTGGCCTCGTAGGAGAGGTGCTCCAGCCCTCAGATCATTTTTGTGGCCCTCCTCTGGACCCGCTCCAACAGGTCCATGTCCTTCTTGTGCTGAGGGCCCCAGAGCTGGACGCAGTACTCTAGGTGAGGTCTCACCAGAGCAGAGCAGAGGGGCAGAATCACCTCCCTCGACCTGCTGGCCACGCTTCTTTTAATGCAGCCCAGGATATGTTTGGCTTTCTGGGCTGCAAGTGCACATTGCCGGCTCATATCCAGCTTTTCATCCACCAGTACTCCCAAGTCCTTCTCCGCAGGGCTGCTCTCAATCCCTTCATCCCCCAGCCTGTATTGATATCGGGGGTTGCCCCGTCCCAGGTGCAGGACCTTGCACTTGGCCTTGTTGAACCTCATGAGGTTCACACAGGCCCACCTCTCCAGCTTGTCCAGGTCCCTTTGGATGACATCTCGTCCTTCTGGCGTGTCAACCACACCACTCAGCTTGGTGTCATCTGCAAACTTGCTGAGGGTGCACTCGATCCCACTATGTCATTGATGAAGATGTTAAATAGCACCGGTCCCAGTACAGACCCCTGAGGGACACCACTTGTCACCGGTCTCCATGTGGACATCGAGCCATTGACCACGACCCTCTGGATGTGACCATCCAGCCAATTCCTTATCCATAGAACAGTCCACCCATCAAACCCATATCTCTCCAATTTAGAGAGAAGGATGTTGTGGGGGACTGTGTCGAACGCTTTACAGAAGTCCAAATAGATGACATCCATTGCTTTTCCCTTGTCCACTGATGCAGTCACTCCTTCATGGAAAGCCACTGGGTTGGTCAGGCAGGACTTGCCCTTGGTGAATCCATGCTGGCTGTCTCGAATCACCTTGTCTTCCATGTGCTTGAGCATAGCTTCTAGGAGAATCTGTTCCATGATCTTCCCAGGCACAGAGGTGAGGCTGACAGGTCGGTAGTTCCCAGGGTCCTCCTTTCTTCCATTTTTAAAAATGGGCACAACATTCCCCTTTTTCCAGTCACTAGGGACTTCACCTGACTGCCATGACTTTTCAAATATCATGGAGAGTGGCTTGGCAACTTGTCATGACCGGAACTGGACTGTCCAGAGAGGATCATGGAGGTTCTGTGATTCCCTTGGGCTAAATTAAGGTGAAACAACACCAAATGATCAATTAAAACACTTTATTGACGGTAAACACCAACCTGAACTTGGAAAGCACCACGATATGCAGGGGATTAGGGGGACCCTCCTGTTGAGTCACGAGGTTCAGAATAGACCCCCTTGCTTTCTGAACTCCTTTCCAGAGAGGAGTCTAGCTGCAGCTAGGTCTAATCTTAGTCTCAGACTTGTTCAACAGTTTATGTGAATAAGGAGGCAACCCAAACCAGGAAAGCACCACAATAAGCAATGTGGGTTCTAATCCAAATACTTACAAAAGGAAAGGAAAAGGAAGAAAGAGGAGAAAGAGAGAGATATCACCACCCTTGTATCCCACGATATCGACGATAAACGCGGCAGTCCTCCGGCAGCGGGCACACTGCTCTTGGAGTGCAGGGCCTCCAGCAGCACCGGCAGCGGGTGGGGGAGGCTGGTCCAGAGCAGGGGCCGCAGGAGCACGGGGTTCTCCAGTGGTGGGGGTGTGCCACACAGCTCCTCGAAGTTGTGTCTTTTATAGGTCAGTCCCCGCCTCTACTTTCGCCCCCCTTGAGGCTTATTCCAGAATGTTCTCCACCTTCTGCGCAGGCGCCACTGTGGAGGGGGTGGTCTTTCGGGTGGTTGTGAGCCCCTTCCTCAAATGAACTCTGCATGACCTTTGGCCATCAGAGGGAGGAACTGGGAGTCCTCTGACACGCCTCACTCTGGCTCAGTACCAACTCCACACCAATTGGCTTCTCACCTGTGGTGCTATGCAGACCCCAATTTATCACTATGGAGACCTTAACTTGTCTCTTTGCAGACCTTAACTTGCCTTACCACAGTGTTTGAGGCATTAACTCTTTCAGTCCCTGACACAACTATGTCAGGCAATTCCCTCAGGACTCTGGGATGCATCTCATCGGGTCCCATAGACTTGTGTACATTCAGGTTCCTCAGGTGGTCTTGAACCTGATCTTCCCTTGCAGTGGGAGGGGCTTCACCCCCCTGGTCCTCAACTTGCGGTCCATGGGGGGGGGGGGGTGGTGAGAAGAGAGGTTGCCGGTGAAGCCTGAGGCAAAAAACTTGAGTACCTCAGCCTTCTCCTCATCTGTTGATACTGGGTCGCCATTCTTGTTCATGGGGGGGGGGGGGGTGCTCTTTCTTTAACCTTCCTTTTCTGATTGACATACCTGTAGAAGCCCTTCTTGTTATTCTTTACATCCCTTGCCAAATTCAGCTCCAGCCGTGCCTTGGCCTTCCTGACCCCATCCCTACAAAACCAGGCAGCTTCCCTGTACTCTTCCCAGGACACCTGTCCCTGCTTCCACTGCCTGTGCAGGAATCAGCCCTCAGTGTGGAAGATGGTTTCTTCAGTCTCCCTAAACTGTGTTCTGCAGTCCTCAGGTTTGCAGTAGGAGGGGAAGAGGTGATGTAGCAAGGGAAGAGATCATGAGAGAAGGCTTCTCATTTATTGCACTTCATGCATCACTGTACCTAGCACCTCTACTAGTATGACTTGGTGAAGTGTGGCGGGGGGGAGAGGAAGCTGCAGAATTGGATCAATGGACCTATCTTATAGTCAGTAGCTGTGAAGGAAGCAAGGTGGTATGTTCAAAGAAATGCAGGAAAGGATACTGTAGGTAGAGTTGGTCTTGCAGCTGCAGGGGCTGTGAGTGAGATGTGTATCACGGAGGGAGCTGCTGTGAGCCTTGCCATGGCAAGGAGTCCAAGTTTGGTTTAACCAGCTTTTAAAGAAATGCAAGTGAGAGTGATGCTCAAGAGAACACTAGTGACTAACCATTGAACCCTCTTGCTCAGCTAAAGCACAAGCTCTCCTGTCCTACATAAATTACAGAATAAATTTAACCATACATGCCAACTGGGTCCTCAGCAAGCGTATCTTGCTCCTTCATTTAGTTGTTCAAACTATGGCTGTTGTAATGAAGCAGTGCCTGATAAGGCAGTTAGAGCAGTTAGCACACAAGCCTTTGAATTTGGCTTAAACCATCAATGGCTAAGTGGTCAATGGAGAAAAAGCTACTGAAAGAACAGATGCCAGAATTTCATATGAGACTTCCTAGCAATTTTCTAATGTTCTAATCTGTTTAAGGAATTTACCTTCTGCAAAAGCATTTACCCATTGTTTTGAAGACTTACAAGTTGCAGGAGCTTAACGCTAATTTGTTCACTTAGGCTGTGTATGTGTCTGACTTCTTCAAAGTGAGAAGATGTATGTTTCAACCGAAAGAAGAATCCCATACAACCCTACGTGAGACTCCAACAAATGGAAATCACTTTGACAGTAATCATCAGCCATGAAGAATGACCCACCTCACCTGTCTTGCTCTCCAAAAGGAAAACAATTTCACAAGTCTAACTATGTAATATAAGTAAATGCCTTAAAGGGACTGCTGCTGTTCCTGGATGCTCACTTTACCTGTATATAGTAACATCTACCACAGCTACGTATATCTAAACTTTAAATTTCTGTTGGTTCAAGCTCTTGCTTTAAAAAAAAAGCTATTCAAATTGTAAATGTATTAAAAACATGATAACAATTATATTACATACACTGCTGTTTGTACATGTCTTGTTGAAACAACTGTGGTTTAAATACACACCATTAAAAATAATGTCTTGACTTGTGATGGAAGTAGCATGTGAAGCTGATGAACTTGTTCCATAATGTGAAGTGGGAATTGATCTAGTACTGTTTTTAGAAGATGCCTTCTGTTACAAGTAAAGGCTTGCAGCAAACACAATATCTCTCTTGATTTTTGTAATCCCTATGAAAAAGAAAAAACATAAATAGCAGTTATAACTGAAACAATCCCTGTTTTAAGTATAGTGACAGGCATGTTATACTTTGCAGTAGAGAAAGTGTTACAAGTCTTAAATAGAAGTCATTGTGCATCCATTTTCAGTCATAAACTTGGTTAATGTGTCAGTATGCCTCAAAGCAACACTACCTCTTTAAGTCAAACTTTCTAACATAGATGGTATCTGGAAAGAGCAATGATACTGTTTACCATGAAGTCAATAGCAGAAGTTTATATTCCCAAATCATTCAAACACGCCCCCCCCCCCGACTATACCCCAAACTTGCCTTTCATATGCTTTCTAGAATTACTTTTTACACTGTGGAAGTGAAATACATATCCTCTGCAAACCTGTTTTCCAACTCTGTGTTTCCAATGACTTTTGCAGCCTGGCACATCTGTCGAAGCAATTCTAGCCTTCTCATGCAATGAATTACGCTAACTGTATAAAAATGGTGAGGTATAATGTTGCATCCCGTGCCACATCATGTCACTGAATAATTCAGTTGCTTGAGCTCACTTTGGACCAAAGCAATAGTTCCTTCTCTAACCCTGTTTCTAGAACAGTTAGTTTTCTCTAACCCAGTTTATCTAGAAGCCAAGGGCAAGAACAGCCATCTGTCTTTAAGCTTGGTTTCTGTTTAACAGTATCTTTTTTTCATCAGGCATTTCCTTGAAGTTATCTCCAACTGCTTGTCCTGTTCTTGTTTTCTTCTACTATTTTCACAGCCTCTATTATCTGCTCAGAGGACACCGCAGTCACCGAGGCCAAGGGCTCCGGAGCGGACACTCGTGCCGGGGCACCCTTGCTGAGGCGGCAAAAACAAAGCGCGAAGGGCAGGAGCGGGCAGCCCAGCCCCCCTCCCAGAGCGGGAAAGAGCGGGAAAGGGCGAGCTGCTGACGTGCGGCAGCTCTGACGCGGCGTGGGCGGGGCCAGGAGTGATGGCGGCAGTTTAAAACCCGGTGTAACTGCCACTTGGGCGCAGTCACCGAGGCCAAGGGCTCCGGAGCGGACACTCGTGCCGGGGCACCCTTGCTGAGGCGGCAAAAACAAAGCGCGAAGGGCAGGAGCGGGCAGCCCAGCCCCCCTCCCAGAGCGGGAAAGAGCGGGAAAGGGCGAGCTGCTGACGTGCGGCAGCTCTGACGCGGCGTGGGCGGGGCCAGGAGTGACGGCGGCAGTTTAAAACCCGGTGTAACTGCCACTTGGGCGCAGTCACCGAGGCCAAGGGCTCCGGAGCGGACACTCGTGCCGGGGCACCCTTGCTGAGGCGGCAAAAACAAAGCGCGAAGGGCGGGAGCGGGCAGCCCAGCCCCCCTCCCAGAGCGGGAAAGAGCGGGAAAGGGCGAGCTGCTGACGTGCGGCAGCTCTGACGCGGCGTGGGCGGGGCCAGGAGTGACGGCGGGCAAACCCCCCCCACCTATAAAAGCAGCCCCCAGGGAGCGCGAGCGACCAGGAGCGCGGCGACCAGGACGGGCAAACAGGGCGTGGCGCGTCAGGAGGGCGTAGCGCGTCAGTTTGCGCGTCAGTTCGCGCAGTCAGGGCGCGCAGGAAAGGCTGAGTGTCCCCCCCTCCAAGTTCCAAAGGGGAACCCAGGCAGTGGTCACCGTCCTCCCAGGAGAACACCTGGCAGCCATGGTCACCACCCGCCCGAAAGCCGCCGCCAAAAGGAATGCGGCGACCCAGACGGAGCTCCCGCACAGACACGCGGCCGTCCAGGTCACTGGCTGCAGGGAGTGCCTGGGCCTGTCGCTTGTGCCAGACAGCAGCGGGGACGGCAAATGTCTTCGGTGTGAGCAGGTGGATGATCTGCTCAGCCTGGTGGCAGAGCTGAAGGAGGAGGTGGAAAGGCTGAGGAGCATCAGGGAGTGTGAGCAGGAGATAGACTGGTGGAGCCGCACCCTGCCGTCCCTGGGGCCAGGGCAGCGGGCAGAGGCCCCACAAGGAGCAGAGGATCCCCTACCCTCTTGCCGGCAAGCAGAAGGAGGGGATCCAGGAGACGGGGGGGAATGGAAACAGGTCCCTGCCCGGGGAGGCAGGCGAATCCCCTCCCGGCCTCCCTCACCTCCCCAGCTGCCCCTACACAACAGATACGGGGCTCTGGAGGTTGAGGGCCAGGCAAGCGGGGAGGGAGGTGAAGGGGAAGGTCCAGCCAGGGGGTTGCCGAGGGTCAGTCAGTCACCCCCACGGATTACGACTGCCCCTGTTAAGAAAAAAAGGAGGGTGATTGTGGTGGGGGATTCCCTCCTGCGGGGAACTGAGGGCCCGATCTGCCGCCCGGACCCATCCCACAGGGAAGTCTGCTGCCTCCCTGGGGCCCGGGTTAGGGACATTACGAGGAAACTGCCTGACCTCGTGAAGGCCCTCCGATTATGACCCACTGCTGGTTATACAGGTGGGCAGTGACGAGATTGCAGAGAGTAGTCCTAGGCCAATGAAGAGGGACTTCAGGGCACTGGGGCGATTGCTCGCAGGATCGGGAGCACAGGTTGTGTTTTCCTCTATCCCGTCAGTGGCAGCAAGGAACACTGAAAGGAATGGGAAAACTCACCTGATTAACAGGTGGCTCAGAGGCTGGTGCCATCGCTGGAATTTTGGGTTCTTCGATCACAGGGAGGTCTACACAGCACCGGGCCTGCTGGCGGCTGATGGAGATCGGCTGTCTCCAAGGGGGAAAAGGATTCTCGCCCAAGAGTTGGCGGGACTCATTGAGAGGGCTTTAAACTAGGTTTGAAGGGGGAAGGGGATATAAACAGGCCCGCTAGTAAGGAGCCCAGGGGCGGCATGGCAACATTGGGGGCAAAATCGACAGCCCAGCTTAAGTGCATGTACAGCAATGCACGTAGCATGGGCAACAAACAGGAGGAGCTGGAGGCCCTTGTGCAGCAGGATGGCTATGACATAGTCGCCATCACGGAAACGTGGTGGGACGACTCTCATGACTGGAGTGCTGCACTGGAGGGCTATAAGCTCTTCAGAAGGGATAGGCAGGGTAGGAAAGGCGGTGGGGTGGCTCTGTATGTTAGGGAGTGTTTCGACTGCATAGAGCTTGACAGTGGTGATGACAAGGTGGAATGCTTATGGGTAAGGATGAGGGGGAAGGCTGGAAAGGCGGATGTCCTGTTGGGAGTCTGCTATAGACCACCCAACCAGGAGGTAGAGGTAGATGAGGCATTCTATAAGCGGCTGGCAGAAGTGTCGCAATCGCTAGCCCTTGTTCTCATGGGGGACTTCAACTTGCCAGACATCTGCTGGAAATACCACACAGCAGAGAGGCAGCAGTCTTGGAAGTTCCTAGAGCATGTGGGGGATAACTTTCTAATGCAGCTGGTAAGCGAGCCTACCAGGGGAGGTGCCCCGCTTGACCTGCTGTTTACCAACAGAGAAGGGCTTGTGGGAAATGTCGAGGTCGGAGGCCGTCTCGGGCTTAGCGACCACGACATGATAAAGTTCTCAATTTTGGGTGATGCTAAGCAGAGGGGCACCAAAACTATTACCATGGACTTCCGGAGGGCAGACTTTGCCCTCTTCAGGACCCTGGTTGGGAAAGTCCCTTGGGAGGCAGTCCTGAAGGGCAAAGGGGTCCAGGAAGGCTGGGCCCTCTTCAAGAAGGAAGTCTTAAGGGCGCAGGAGCGGGCTGTCCCCGTGTGTCGTAAGACCAACCGGAGGGGAAATCGACCGGCCTGGCTGAATAGGGAGCTTTTGCGGGGACTCAGGGAAAAAAGGAGAGTCTACCGCCTTTGGCAGAAGGGGCGGGCAGCTCAGGAGGAGTACAGGGATCTTGTTAGGTCCTGCAGGGAGGAAATTAGAAAGGCAAAAGCCCAGCTAGAACTCAATCTGGCCAGTGCTGTAAAAGACAATAAAAAATGCTTTTATAAGTACATCAGCAATAAAAGGAGAGCCAAGGAGGATCTCCATTCTTTGCTGGATGTGGGGGGGGAACATTGTCACCGAGGACAAGGAAAAGGCTGAAGTACTTAACGCCTTCTTTGCCTCTGTGTTCAACAGCCAGACCGGTCATCCCCAGGGTACTCAGGCCCTTGAGCAAGAGGATAGGGATAGGGACCAGAATGGAGCCCTCATAGTCCAGGAGGAAGCAGTTAATGACCTGCTATGCCACCTGGACGCTCACAAGTCTATGGGGCCGGATGGGATCCAGCCGAGAGTACTGAGGGAGCTGGCAGAGGAGCTTGCCAAGCCACTTTCCATCATCTATCAACAGTCCTGGTTAACAGGGGAGGTCCCTGATGACTGGAGGCTTGCCAATGTGACGCCCATCTACAAGAAGGGCCGGAAGGAGGACCCGGGGAACTACAGGCCTGTCAGCCTGACCTCGGTGCCGGGGAAGATTATGGAGAGGTTCATCTTGAGCGAACTCCACAGGCAAGTACAGGTCAACCAGGGGATCAGGCCCAGCCAGCATGGGTTCACAAAAGGCAGGTCCTGCTTGACCAACCTGATCTCCTTCTATGACCTGGTGACCCGCCTGGTAGGTGATGGAAAGGCTGTGGATGTCATCTACCTCGACTTTAGCAAAGCTTTTGACACCGTCTCGCATAATATCCTCCTCGGGAAGCTGGCAGCTCACGGCTTAGACAGGCATACTCTTCGCTGGGTAAAGAACTGGTTGGGTGGCCGAGCCCAGAGAGTAGTGATAAATGGTGTTAAGTCCAGTTGGCGGCCGGTCACGAGCGGTGTTCCCCAGGGCTCTGTTTTAGGGCCAGTCTTGTTCAATATCTTTATCAATGATCTGGATGAGGGGATCGAGTGCACCCTCAGTAAGTTTGCAGACGACACCAAATTGGGTGGGAGTGTCGATCTGCTCGAGGGTAGGATGGCCCTGCAGGGGGACCTGGACAGACTGGATCGATGGGCCGTGGCCAACTGTATGAGGTTCAACAAGGCCAAGTGCCGGGTCCTGCACTTCGGTCACAACAACCCCATGCAACGCTACAGGCTTGGGGAGGAGTGGCTGGAAAGCTGCCTGGCCGAAAAGGACCTGGGGGTGTTAGTAGATAGCCGGCTGAACATGAGCCAGCAGTGTGCCCAGGTGGCCAAGAAGGCCAACAGCATCCTGGCTTGTATCAGGAATGCTGTGGCCAGCAGGAGCAGGGAGGTGATTGTCCCCCTGTACTCGGCGCTGGTGAGGCCACACCTGGAATACTGTGTCCAGTTTTGGGCCCCTCAATACAAGACAGACATTGAGGTGCTGGAGCGTGTTCAGAGGCAGGCAACGAAGCTGGTGAAGGGTCTGGAGAACAAGTCTTATGAGGAGCGGCTGAGGGAACTGGGGTTGTTTAGCCTGGAAAAGAGGAGGCTGAGGGGAGACCTTATCGCTCTCTACAACTACCTGAAAGGAGGTTGTAGTGAGGTGGGTGTTGGTCTCTTCTCCTAAGTAGCTAGCGATAGGACAAGAGGAAATGGGCTTAAGCTGCGCCAGGGGAGGTTTAGACTGGAAATTAGGAAAAATTTCTTTACGGAAAGGGTGGTCAGGCATTGGAACAGGCTGCCCAGAGAGGTGGTGGAGTCACCATCCCTGGAGGCGTTTAAAAAACGGGTAGATGTGGCACTTCGGGATATGGTTTAGTCTGGTCTACCCTTGATTAGTCTAGAGTGGGCTTGGTAGTGTAGGTTAATGGTTGGACTGGATGATCTTAAAGGTCTTTTCCAACCTAGATGATTCTATGATTCTATGATTCTATGACTTTCTGAGCTGTTTAGTAATTCCAAGTGGATTTTTCTTTCAAGTACTTGTTCAGACTTCTCTCAAAAAACATACAGGCTTGGGGGACTGACAAGTTTGCTGCTTTAAGAACCACCACACATTGGTGTGTGGGGTTTTGGTTTTGGGTTTGGTTTTTTTTTTGATACTCCTTAGTTCTTTTGTTGGCAGAGACAGTAAGTGGTCTACCTTACTACTTACTACTCCTGTACCACTCAAGTCTATGGACCACTCTACTATGCAATTGAGTGCTTACAGAAGTGCATACAAGCTCAATCTTGAAATAGCTCCTACACTATAACTATAGTTTGTTATACATTCATCTCCTCCTAACGTCTCAGCTCAGCCCAAGTCACTGTAGCAAGTTGCACAGAATGAGCCTAATGCTTATAGCAGCATACAAACAGTATGCTGTTTGGTTATTTCCTCCCGCATCATCTCACACTGAGAGTCAAATTATTGTATGCAAAATAACAGTCTAAATATTAAAAAAAAAAATCTACAGTTTTAAAAAAACAGGGTAAATATTAGTTCTGGACAAAGCGTAATATCTGGAGAAAAACTGTCTATAGAAAAAGAACATTCTACAAAGCTGTTGTGAAAGTGAGAAGTTAGGAAAAGTAAAATGAGCTTTCTCTTCTAAAAAAATAGCATTCATATGGTACCAGTATGTCATGTCAGTTTCTACAGTAAGGATAGTTTGTGTGAGGGCAGCAGTCTATAAAACTTATTCCTATGAGGTGGAAATATGTTGTCTATTGGACACAAAGCACAAATCCAAAGCAGATGGATTGTGGGCAGCTCCCCTGAGCACGGCCACGCTGCATTCTGGCAGGCCCCAGCTCAGCTCTCAAAGATCCTGCACATCTCTATTTACAAGGCTAACCCTGAAGACTGTTCCAGGGAGTACTTGTTTACAGGCAGCATAGCTGGGGTTGTTGCAGACAGTTTTTTGAGCATGAAAAAAATTGCAGTTTTGGAATAAATTACTATTGTCTATACTTACATCCACAAAACAAAACAGTCGATCTGGAATTGATTAATAGGGTACTTAGTTTAACCATTCTTCCCTACAGCTTTGAAAAGATTCTCTAATTTCTAGTTCTTCCCAACACACACATTTCAGCTTAATGCCAACTCATTTTCATTAGTGTCCTGGTTTCAGCTGGGATAGAGTTAATTTTCTTCCTAGTAGCTGGCATAGTGCTGTGTTTTGGATTTAGTATGAGAATAATGTTGATGTTTTAGTTGTTGGTAAGTGATGTTTCCTCCTTCATTACAACAGCTTTTCAGTATTTTGAACATCCCTGAGTAGTTAAGATACATCTATTGATACTTCTTGGGAATATTGTTTCAGTTTTGACAAAGGTTAGTAAGCAATTTAAGAATATCATCCAGAGATCTGCCCCAAGGCTGGAGAGTTATGAGTGGCAGGGTGTGTGGGACAGCATGGGCAAATGCCTAGGATGGTGGGCACCTCCAGTGTTTTGGAACTTCACCCCTGAATAAGTGCAGAATCCTGAAGAATTAGTAAAGTATTTGCAAAAAGTATGTTGTCACCCTGGCAACTCCAGAGAGACACAAATCATTGCAACATGCTGGGGGCTGGCCCATGCCTACCAGGCCCTGTTCAACACTATTCAGAACCCTTAAGGGGAACAGAAAGTCTCTGGATCTGATGACAAAACGATGGGCACTGAGGTTACTCCAACCCTCGCGACAGGCACTGTGGCTACTCCAGGAAACCAACCTGTGCCGGTATCACTCGCCCCTGTACACAAGAAGAAATATTGGAAGCGAAAGTCAGCTCATTTAGAAAGGGATGATGAAAAAGCAGGGCCATCACAAGGAGAGGAGGAGGAGGAGGAGGAGGAAGAGGAAGTACTCGTAAACAAGACGGAAACCACCCAATCCCCATTCCTGAGTGAGCTGCGAGATTCAGCCATCATCCAGGCAAGCACAATGTCACCTATCTGCTCTGATGCTGGGATAACAGGGCCAGTAGCCTGGAATTAGAGGGTAAGGAAGCCAAGCAGCTGGGATCCCTTTCTAGGGAAGGGGGCATTGATAAAGTGATTGGAAAAGGAGCACAAGCCCTTAGCCTCTGGAGGCAACTCCTGTCAGGCGTGAAGGAAAGGTATCCCTTCAAGGAAGATGTTATATATCGCCCAGGCAAGTGGAACACCATGGAGAGAGGTATCCAGTACCTGAGGGAATTAGCCATGCTGAGGGTGATGTAGAGTGACCTGAACAACAAGCAATTTTCCAAAGATCCAGATGAAGTCAGGTGCACACAACCCATATGGCAGAAGTTTGTAGGGAGCGCACCAGCATCGTATGCCAACTCGTTGGCAATACTGACCTGGAAAGATGAAGAGGCACCAACAGTGGATGAATTGGCTAGCCAACTCCAGGAATATAAACTCTCTCTTCCTCCCTCATCTTGGCTGTGGAGAAACTGTCCCAGGAGGTCCAGCAACTTAAAGAGCATATGTCCTACCCTCCACCTATACGGACCAGTATCACAGCTATTAGGAGTTAGCGTTGCTCCACTCAAGAGAGAGGATACAGAGGGTACACATCACGGGCCACCCTGTGGTTTTACCTGCGTGACCAGGGAGAGGACATGAGGAAGTGGGATGGAAAAACTACCTCGACCCTAGAGGTACAAGTACATGAGTTGCAAGGAAAAACAATCACAAAAGGCGGTTCTCCCAGGAAAATTGCTGCTCCAGTTTCCAGTGGGCAATTCCCCAGACAGAGTAAAAGGGCTAATTTTACTTCCAATCTTAATGAAGGGCTCCTGACTCATATGTACAAGAAGTGAGTAATGAATACTATGACCAGGATTAGAGGGGCCCTGCCTCCAGCCAGGTGGAAGAAAGGGACAACCGGGTTTCCTGGACTGTGTAGATTCGATGGCCTGGAACATCAGACCCACAGGAGTAGAAGGCTCTAGGGGACACCGGTGCTCAGTGTACCCTAATGCCATCAAGCTATAGAGGGGCAGAACCCATCTGTATTTCTGGAGAGACAGGGGGATCCCAACAGGTAACTGTATTGGAGGCCAAAGTGAGCCTAACCGGGAATGAGTGGCAGAAGCACCCCATTGTGACTGGCCCAGAGGCCCCATGCATCCTTGGCATAGCCTACCTCAGGAGAGGGTATTTCAAGGACCCAAAAGGGTACCGGTGGGCTTTTGGTATAGCTGCCTTGGAGACGGAGGAAATTAAACAGCTGTCCACCTTGCCCGGTCTCTCAGAGGACCCTTCTATTGTGGGGTTGCTGACGGTTGTTTTCCTTTTCATTACTATTATTATTATTTTATTTCAATTATCAAACTGTTCTTATCTCAACAAACGAGTTTTCTTACTTTTGCCCTTCAGATTCTTTCTCCCATCCCACTGCAGGGGGAGGGTAAGCGAGCAGCTGTGTGGTGCTTGGCTGCCGACTGGGTCTAAACTGCAACAACTAGCCAATCAACATTGCTCCTATCTGTGGCACTGATGCTTGCTCTTTGAGCACTCAGGCTTACACTGCAACCTGAAAAGGAGGCCATTTACTTCCTTTTTGACAATGCACAGAAAACCAGCCTGTTAAAAATTAAGGGAAGAATCATATGTCAACCCCTGTCACAAGAGCTGAACTTCTCAAAATAGGCCCATAAGATCTAATTTTGTGGGAGCTAGGACTGTTGACTAGGACAAAACTGACTGGCTATCCTTAACCAAAATACAATACATGGAAAATGTTACTGCGCCTGTGTATTCTGAACAGTCAAGCACTGACATAAAAACATAAGTGAGCTACTGCTTCTCCTTTTGTGTTCTCCTTACTCAGGATGCCTCTGCAGTAGATGTAAGGCTCAGACATTCAGTGCGATAGGTGGAATCTGCTGAATGCAGAGTCAAAGACTGCCAGGATTCCTGTTGCTTGCAGGCAACCTGCTTTAGGAAATTCCTCAGTCTATGCACTGGATTACCAAAATGCATTAATTCCTTTGTTTTAAGGGCTCACATTATGCAGCTGTGTACATACAAAGACAAAAATATCATTTGAGAGAGGCAAGACAATGGTGACAGTAACAACTTCAAAAAAGATTTTCAAATATCAGTCATTACACACAGACTTGTAAGACTGGTGCACCTATCCTACTGTTCCTCACAACTTTCAACATATCTAGTAAAAGAAGAAATTAGGTTTTTCATTCTGGTTTGACCTTCAGGTGAATGGCTTGTCTTTTTACAAATTATCTGGGCTTTAATTCATCCTACTTTTAAAATAATGAAAACTACTCAGTATCTTTCCTCAAGGCACAGTTTCTGGTACTCCAATTTTAGGAACCAAATTAACCCAGGTGACAGGTTACATCTAGGCTTCTCAAATATCTGTATTGCACTGCTGTGATGACCCATCCAAAACAGAGACTTGATTACCACATCTCACTTCTGTCATCTTTAAGACAGCAGGAGGAACTTTCAACTTACCAAGTAAATAAAACAATTGACTGTAATGAGGATAAGTGCAAGAGCTGTAATTCTTAATGGCAAGCATTTGGAATATGGTATTTTTCCCTCCAGCAAAGGTAAGTATTACCATTTTTTGCAATACTTAGGATTTCTGAGTTTTATAGAAAGTTTAAAGATGTAGAGATAGCCCTTTTAAAAAGTCTTCTATAGATTCTAAATTATCAACAGTGTAACTATAAATTAAGATATATAGTAAATTTTTTCCCCACTTCGTTTCAGCCATGCAGATACTTTAATACATCTGAGTTATGACCTATTACAAGGTTATTCAGAACACATTTTTGTATATCTGTTACGGAACTACCATCTCACACCTCCTAAAGAAGAACTGATTAACATACATTCAAAGACATTAGTCATTTTGCAGATGTGAGCAAAGTTAGCTCCATTTGCCCATGTATACACAACGTCCATTAGGTTGGGTCTGAAAGAATTTAAGTAATTTTCTTCACCAATTTCCACTTTTGCTTCTACTGACACCTTGGCAATTCTTTTGGCACACTCCTTTAAATTAAAATATTTTAAATTTATAATATGCTTTAAAAAATCTTAATCAAGTGTTTAACCAATAGAAGGGCTTCAATATTACAAGATACTGCAAACAAGATGAGGTTTCCTTTTCAGTGTGAAATTATTCAGAAATAGAAAGTAAACCAGTTTACATTAAGTCTGCCTGCACTAACAACTTAGTAAGCAAGCTTATAAAAGTTTTTAAAGGCATGTTCTAAATTAGCATAAAAGTTTATTGCAAATGAGAAAACCTGTTATTACACGCTGCAAAACCACATGCAATCAGTGCCAGCCAAATTCACTGATGATCCAAAATCAAGTCTTCCTCATGCGCTTATTATACATGCACTTCTCTCATGTTAGCATTAACCCTGAGCTCAGATTTCTAATGGACACATTACCTGCATTTGCTGAAGTGGTCCTGCCAACTGCTCTGTCAATTTTGGCATTCCATTGGACTGAAAAAGACGACATTAAATAATCTCATGTACTCCCATATATTTGCTCTACACCAAATTAGATGCAAAAAACAGAAGTTGCATCAAAATGTGCGCTACTGCCTTCCTAAATTATTCCAGTGACTTCTCAAACCTATTATCAAACACTCTAAAATTTATTGAATTCCCCAAGTACTTGTTCCTCAAACTACATCAGAAAACAAAATCTTTTTGTACAGTAGAGTACAAAAAGAGAGTACAAAAGGAGAGTTTATGACCTTTGGAAGAAGGGGGCAGGCAACTCAGGAGGCCTACAAGGATTTTTTTTTTTTAGGTTTTTTTTTCTTTATACTTTGACTTCAGGGAGGCCTGAGCTTTTTGTAAATTTGGGGTGAAAGGACAAATTTTTTTTGCCTTTGAAAACTACAAAGAAAATAGGAGTTTTGTCTTATTTTCAGAAAAAGCAGTAAGATACATATTTTTCTAATGGAGGGAATGTATATTTTACCTTAACATTTGATTTCTTAGAGAAATTAACAACCACTCTGTGGAGTGATTGCTGGAGGTGACTTAGACACCAGACGTAGATTTACGATTACAAGAAAGGTACAGCATTCATAGAATCATAGAATCATAGAATCATCTAGGTTGGAAAAGACCTTTAAGATCATCCAGTCCAACCATTAACCTACACTACCAAGCCCACTCTAGACTAATCAAGGGTAGACCAGACTAAACCATATCCCGAAGTGCCACATCTACCCGTTTTTTAAACGCCTCCAGGGATGGTGACTCCACCACCTCTCTGGGCAGCCTGTTCCAATGCCTGACCACCCTTTCCGTAAAGAAATTTTTCCTAATTTCCAGTCTAAACCTCCCCTGGCGCAGCTTAAGCCCATTTCCTCTTGTCCTATCGCTAGCTACTTGGGAGAAGAGACCAACACCCACCTCACTACAACCTCCTTTCAGGTAGTTGTAGAGAGCGATAAGGTCTCCCCTCAGCCTCCTCTTTTCCAGGCTAAACAACCCCAGTTCCCTCAGCCGCTCCTCATAAGACTTGTTCTCCAGACCCTTCACCAGCTTCGTTGCCTGCCTCTGAACACGCTCCAGCACCTCAATGTCTGTCTTGTATTGAGGGGCCCAAAACTGGACACAGTATTCCAGGTGTGGCCTCACCAGCGCCGAGTACAGGGGGACAATCACCTCCCTGCTCCTGCTGGCCACAGCATTCCTGATACAAGCCAGGATGCTGTTGGCCTTCTTGGCCACCTGGGCACACTGCTGGCTCATGTTCAGCCGGCTATCTACTAACACCCCCAGGTCCTTTTCGGCCAGGCAGCTTTCCAGCCACTCCTCCCCAAGCCTGTAGCGTTGCATGGGGTTGTTGTGACCGAAGTGCAGGACCCGGCACTTGGCCTTGTTGAACCTCATACAGTTGGCCACGGCCCATCGATCCAGTCTGTCCAGGTCCCCCTGCAGGGCCATCCTACCCTCGAGCAGATCGACACTCCCACCCAATTTGGTGTCGTCTGCAAACTTACTGAGGGTGCACTCGATCCCCTCATCCAGATCATTGATAAAGATATTGAACAAGACTGGCCCTAAAACAGAGCCCTGGGGAACACCGCTCGTGACCGGCCGCCAACTGGACTTAACACCATTTATCACTACTCTCTGGGCTCGGCCACCCAACCAGTTCTTTACCCAGCGAAGAGTATGCCTGTCTAAGCCGTGAGCTGCCAGCTTCCCGAGGAGGATATTATGCGAGACGGTGTCAAAAGCTTTGCTAAAGTCGAGGTAGATGACATCCACAGCCTTTCCATCACCTACCAGGCGGGTCACCAGGTCATAGAAGGAGATCAGGTTGGTCAAGCAGGACCTGCCTTTTGTGAACCCATGCTGGCTGGGCCTGATCCCCTGGTTGACCTGTACTTGCCTGTGGAGTTCGCTCAAGATGAACCTCTCCATAATCTTCCCCGGCACCGAGGTCAGGCTGACAGGCCTGTAGTTCCCCGGGTCCTCCTTCCGGCCCTTCTTGTAGATGGGCGTCACATTGGCAAGCCTCCAGTCATCAGGGACCTCCCCTGTTAACCAGGACTGTTGATAGATGATGGAAAGTGGCTTGGCAAGCTCCTCTGCCAGCTCCCTCAGTACTCTCGGCTGGATCCCATCCGGCCCCATAGACTTGTGAGCGTCCAGGTGGCATAGCAGGTCATTAACTGCTTCCTCCTGGACTATGAGGGCTCCATTCTGGTCCCTATCCCTATCCTCTTGCTCAAGGGCCTGAGTACCCTGGGGATGACCGGTCTGGCTGTTGAACACAGAGGCAAAGAAGGCGTTAAGTACTTCAGCCTTTTCCTTGTCCTCGGTGACAATGTTCCCCCCCCACATCCAGCAAAGAATGGAGATCCTCCTTGGCTCTCCTTTTATTGCTGATGTACTTATAAAAGCATTTTTTATTGTCTTTTACAGCACTGGCCAGATTGAGTTCTAGCTGGGCTTTTGCCTTTCTAATTTCCTCCCTGCAGGACCTAACAAGATCCCTGTACTCCTCCTGAGCTGCCCGCCCCTTCTGCCAAAGGCGGTAGACTCTCCTTTTTTCCCTGAGTCCCCGCAAAAGCTCCCTATTCAGCCAGGCCGGTCGATTTCCCCTCCGGTTGGTCTTACGACACACGGGGACAGCCCGCTCCTGCGCCCTTAAGACTTCCTTCTTGAAGAGGGCCCAGCCTTCCTGGACCCCTTTGCCCTTCAGGACTGCCTCCCAAGGGACTTTCCCAACCAGGGTCCTGAAGAGGGCAAAGTCTGCCCTCCGGAAGTCCATGGTAATAGTTTTGGTGCCCCTCTGCTTAGCATCACCCAAAATTGAGAACTTTATCATGTCGTGGTCGCTAAGCCCGAGACGGCCTCCGACCTCGACATTTCCCACAAGCCCTTCTCTGTTGGTAAACAGCAGGTCAAGCGGGGCACCTCCCCTGGTAGGCTCGCTTACCAGCTGCATTAGAAAGTTATCCCCCACATGCTCTAGGAACTTCCAAGACTGCTGCCTCTCTGCTGTGTGGTATTTCCAGCAGATGTCTGGCAAGTTGAAGTCCCCCATGAGAACAAGGGCTAGCGATTGCGACACTTCTGCCAGCCGCTTATAGAATGCCTCATCTACCTCTACCTCCTGGTTGGGTGGTCTATAGCAGACTCCCAACAGGACATCCGCCTTTCCAGCCTTCCCCCTCATCCTTACCCATAAGCATTCCACCTTGTCATCACCACTGTCAAGCTCTATGCAGTCGAAACACTCCCTAACATACAGAGCCACCCCACCGCCTTTCCTACCCTGCCTATCCCTTCTGAAGAGCTTATAGCCCTCCAGTGCAGCACTCCAGTCATGAGAGTCGTCCCACCACGTTTCCGTGATGGCGACTATGTCATAGCCATCCTGCTGCACAAGGGCCTCCAGCTCCTCCTGTTTGTTGCCCATGCTACGTGCATTGCTGTACATGCACTTAAGCTGGGCTGTCGATTTTGCCCCCAATGTTGCCATGCCGCCCCTGGGCTCCTTACTAGCGGGCCTGTTTATATCCCCTTCCCCCTTCAAACCTAGTTTAAAGCCCTCTCAATGAGTCCCGCCAACTCTTGGGCGAGAATCCTTTTCCCCCTTGGAGACAGCCGATCTCCATCAGCCGCCAGCAGGCCCGGTGCTGTGTAGACCTCCCTGTGATCGAAGAACCCAAAATTCCAGCGATGGCACCAGCCTCTGAGCCACCTGTTAATCAGGTGAGTTTTCCCATTCCTTTCAGTGTTCCTTGCTGCCACTGACGGGATAGAGGAAAACACAACCTGTGCTCCCGATCCTGCGAGCAATCGCCCCAGTGCCCTGAAGTCCCTCTTCATTGGCCTAGGACTACTCTCTGCAATCTCGTCACTGCCCACCTGTATAACCAGCAGTGGGTCATAATCGGAGGGCCTTCACGAGGTCAGGCAGTTTCCTCGTAATGTCCCTAACCCGGGCCCCAGGGAGGCAGCAGACTTCCCTGTGGGATGGGTCCGGGCGGCAGATCGGGCCCTCAGTTCCCCGCAGGAGGGAATCCCCCACCACAATCACCCTCCTTTTTTTCTTAACAGGGGCAGTCGTAATCCGTGGGGGTGACTGACTGACCCTCGGCAACCCCCTGGCTGGACCTTCCCCTTCACCTCCCTCCCCGCTTGCCTGGCCCTCAACCTCCAGAGCCCCGTATCTGTTGTGTAGGGGCAGCTGGGGAGGTGAGGGAGGCCGGGAGGGGATTCGCCTGCCTCCCCGGGCAGGGACCTGTTTCCATTCCCCCCCGTCTCCTGGATCCCCTCCTTCTGCTTGCCGGCAAGAGGGTAGGGGATCCTCTGCTCCTTGTGGGGCCTCTGCCCGCTGCCCTGGCCCCAGGGACGGCAGGGTGCGGCTCCACCAGTCTATCTCCTGCTCACACTCCCTGATGCTCCTCAGCCTTTCCACCTCCTCCTTCAGCTCTGCCACCAGGCTGAGCAGATCATCCACCTGCTCACACCGAAGACATTTGCCGTCCCCGCTGCTGTCTGGCACAAGCGACAGGCCCAGGCACTCCCTGCAGCCAGTGACCTGGACGGCCGCGTGTCTGTGCGGGAGCTCCGTCTGGGTCGCCGCATTCCTTTTGGCGGCGGCTTTCAGGCGGGTGGTGACCATGGCTGCCAGGTGTTCTCCTGGGAGGACGGTGACCACTGCCTGGGTTCCCCTTTGGAACTTGGAGGGGGGGACACTCAGCCTTTCCTGCGCGCCCTGACTGCGCGAACTGACGCGCAAACTGACGCGCCACGCCCTCCTGACGCGCCACGCCCTGTTTGCCCGTCCTGGTCGCCGCGCTCCAGAAGCTCTCTGGATGGAATGCAGCTGGATGCAAGGAATCTATCCCACAGAAGTTCCTAAGCCTGTAACCTTGGATGTCGCAACCCAGGGGAGCCTGGTGTGCTGATTCTGAGAGGAGCTGCCCAGGGGGTGGAGTGGTGTGGAGACATCACGGCCAAGCCCTGTGATAAGGGAACTCGAAGGGGCACCATGGTCCTGATAAGCTGCATAAGTGATACCCTGCGTCAGCAAACTATCATGATGTTGACAAAAATGCTGTCCTTTAGTAACTTTTACTCATTATAATGTCATTATAATACTAGAACACACTCCCATCTCAAAACCCACCCGCCTCCAAGGTAAGACCCCCCCTCACTGAGCCTGCGCTCTGAATTTTTCTGAGCCTGTACCTTTAAAACAAAGCGAGAAAGTTTTACACCAATCGTAACAAAAGTATGTATGACTAGAGTCCCTCAAGCTCCACCTAATGTGTAAAATACTATAAAATTGGCCTAAGGGAAAGGGGATGTTAGGGAAGACATCACCGTGTACTACTCTGACCTCTGGGATCAGTCGACGGGCTGAGCCTCTCTTCCCCCCCATCGGGACGCCTTTGGGTAAGAATCTAACACTTGGTTATACCAAGTGCCTCCGCGGGAAACTTAGAAACCTCTATAGAGTCACTTTATGTCTTTTGATGCATCTGTGTTATTCTAACCTTTGGCAATCGTAGGTGCCTTGCAGTCAGTGAATTTATCACCGGTAATCCAAAGAACCTGTGTGTCCGTTGCTTTAATAAATTGCTTTGATTTATTGGTCTAGCGTGATAGTGGTCATTGAACGCGATCACACACTTTAAGTGTGGCCGTGATAGTTCATGCAGCACGACTAGACGAAAGGTGCCTACGTTATTTGTGAATCCGTAATCGTGATAGTTCAGTGTGCTGAACGCGACCGGACTTATAACGATAAATTGGGTACCTTCCAAAGCCGAAAGGTGCCTGCGTTATTTGTGAATCCGGAATCGTGATAGTTCAGTGTGCTGAACGCGACCGGACTTATAACGATAAATTGGGTACCTTCCAAAGCCTCTCTTCACGCAACAGATGGCTGGGCCCAAAGAGTTGTGGTGAATGGAGTTAAGTCCAGTTGGTGGCTGGTCACAAGTGGTGTTCCCCAGGGCTCAGTATTGGGGCCAGTTCTGTTTAACATCTTTATCAATGATCTGTATGAGGGGATCGAGTGCACCCTCGGTAAGTTTGCAGATGACACCAAGTTGGGTGGGAGTGTCGATCTGCTGGAGGGTAGGATGGCCCTGCAGAGGGATGTGGACAGGCTGGATCGATGGGCCGAGGCCAACTGTATGAGATTCAACAAGGCCAAGTGCCGGGTCCTGCACTTGGGTCACAACAACCCCATGCAATGCTACAGGCTTGGGGAAGAGTGGATGGAAAGCTGCCTGGCCGAAAAGGACCTGGGGGTGTTGGTCGACAGCCGGCTGAATATGAGCCAGCAGTGTGCCCAGGTGGCCAAGAAGGCCAATAGCATCCTGGCTTGTATCAGTGTAATGGTTTAACCCCAGCCAGCAACAAAACACCACACACCTGCTCACTCACTCTCCCCACAATGGGATGGGGGAGAGAATCAGAAGGGTAAAAGTGAGAAAACTTGTGGGTTGAGGTAAAGACAGTTTAATAGGTAAAGCAAAAGCTGTGCACACAAGCAAAGCAAAATAAGGAATTCATTCACTACTTCCCATCGGCAGGCAGGTATTCAGCCATCTCCAGGAAAGCAGGGCTCCATCATGCATAATGGTTACTTGGGAAGACAAATACCATAACTCCGAATGTCCCCCCCTTCCTTCTTCCTCCCCCAGCTTTATATGCTGAGCATGATGTCATATGGTGTGGAATATCCCTTTGGTCAGTTGGGGTCAGCTGTCCCAGCTGTGTCCCCTCCCAACTTCTTTGTGGATCCCCATCCTACTCTCTGGCAGGGCAGTGTGAGAAGCAGAAAAGGCCTTGACTCTGTGTAAGCCCTGCTCAGCAATAATGAAAGCATCTCTGTATTATCAACACTGTTTTCAGCACAAAAAACATAGCCCCATACTAGCTACTATGAAGGTAATTAACTCTATCCCAGCCAAAACCAGCACAATCAGCAATAGTGTGGCCAGCAGGACTAGGGAAGTGATCGTCCCCCTGTACTCAGCACTAGTGAGGCCACACCTCTAATACTGTGTTGAATTTTGGGCCCCTCAGTACAAGGAAGACATTGAGGTGCTGGAGCACATCCAAAGATGATCAACGAAGCTGGTGAAGGGTCTAGAGAACAGGCCTTATGAGGAGCGGCTGAGGGAACTGGGGTTGTTTAGCCTGGAGAAGAGGAGGCTGAGGGGAGACCTTATCGCTCTCTACAACTACCTGAAAGGAGGTTGTAGCAAGGTGGGTGTCCGTCTCTTCTCCCAAGTAACAAGTGATAAGACGAGAGGAAATGGCCTCAGGTTGTGCCAGGGGAGGTTTAGATTGGATATTAGGAAAAATTTCTTCACCAAAAGGGTTGTCAAGCCCAGGGAAGTGGTTGAGTCGCCACCCCTGGAGGTATTTAAAAGACATGTAGATGCTTAGGGACATGGTTTAGTGGTGGAATTGGTAGTTTTAGGTTAATGGTGGGACTCGATGATCTTAAGGGTCTTTTCCAACCTAAATGATTCTATGATAAAGCCTTTAGATTTGAACGTTAGCTTTGAAATTACAGTCTGTTCTGAAGGAGATGGTTCTGGCTCCAGCAGCACTTTTTTCGTTAAGTCATTCTAGCAGCTGGGTTGAATTTTTCCTTCTGAGTTCTATGGAAAGAATGACAATAGGTGCTGAAAATTATGGAACAGACTTAAAGCTATGTAGCTTTTAAAATCAGGATGGAAAAACTAGTTTCTATGGGCAAAAGAAATGACCACTTAAAGAAGCTGTTATTTTCCCATTTTAATGTGTTTATTCATGTATCTTTGTCCTGGGATATAGATGCATTTCCCCATTACTATTTAATGTAGTAGTATACTTAGTGAGTATTGGAAATATATCGCTATTATGCCATATCTTTAAACCTTCATCCACTTCTAAGCTGTGACAGTTCTGTGGATTTGCTTTCACAAATTATGTTGAATTCAGTCTATATTACTAGCTTTTCTTTAGTTGTCAATTTTTCTTCACTGTATCATAGCTTCTAATGTAGTCCTTTTTCTAGTGAGGAATACATATAATTAAGATTGACATTCAGGGTTACAGTATTTCACTGATTAATTCTCTTAAAAAAAGATACTACCTATATTTGTTCAATATCTAATAATCTTTTTCCCCTGCAAAATCTGATAGCAAATGGGGAAGCTGAATGAGAATTTTATCAACTTCCTGACCTTCAGGAGCTGTTTGCTGATGAGTTATACTTTTCTTTGTAAAAAAATCTACATTTTTTTTCCCATCCTATGCATTTGTCTGATAAACTCCAAAAATAAAGGTACAGTCTTATCAACAATTGATCCAAATAGCACGCTTGGATTTTGTATCTGCATCATGCACTTCTTTTTATAATTCATGATTAAGTCTTTATTCTACAAAGTAAATTGAAGCAAGTTTGTTCCTCTTTTCAGTATCTTGGAAATATCCAGTTGAATCTCTTTTTTTTTTTGAGCAGCAACAGTACCAATTTTAGTCCTTTTCATAAACTGCCTCACTTTTCAATCTCTTGATGTCCTATCTGGTAAAAACTGACTAAAGCAACTGTTAATACTAACTTTTATGAACTATCAGGAGAGATTCTTTGTAGGTCAGTAAGAACTTTTAGTTTCTTTAAAATACTGTCTCACTCTCTTATTAATTAGCACCCCCCTTAAAAAACTAATATATTAGGATTTGGTTTTCCAGTAAGTAAAATTAAGAAACTGTTGTTTCTTATATATATCTAGTTGCTTCACAAAACAGATTAATAGTACTTCATTAAAAAATACATTTAATAAGTCTTTTCTCTAAGCTTCTTTCTATTTCTCTATTTTAGTGCTGATGAACTACTCCTGACAGAGATGATGTTCAATGGTCTCTTCAATGACTTATCTGCAGAACAGGCAACTGCACTACTAAGCTGTTTTGTATTTCAAGAGAATGTGATTTACTTCTTGAATTTATGAATTCTAGACATTCCTGTCTACCAACAGTATTGCTTTTAAATCAATTCCAGAAATTGGTCATAACAGTACAAGTCATGGCACATTTTTATCTTTTCCTAAGGTGATTGACATGAACTCTCATTGAACTTACCAAAAGTATTGCAGCTTCAGTGCTAAAACGCACAGAAAAAAACAGGTCCATACCAGTTATTTTAAAATACCAGCGAGAATTGTTTGAAAGATCTCTCACGTAGAAAAACACACTTGAAAAAATTACGTCTCCCCCGTCCCCCCTTCCCAGTGTAGCCTAAAGTCTAATTGCAGCTTTAGGTGCTTCTGCCTTTTCCTTGTCCTCAGTGACAATGTTCCCCCCCGCATCCAGCAAAGGATGGAGATCCTCCTTGGCTCTCCTTTTATTGCTGATGTACTTGTAAAAGCATTTTTTATTATCTTTTACAGCATTGGCCAGATTGAGTTCTAGCTGGGCTTTTGCCTTTCTAATTTCCTCCCTGCAGGACCTAACAAGATCCCTGTACTCCTCCTGAGTTGCCCGCCCCTTCTTCCAAAGGCGGTAGACTCTCCTTTTTCCCCTGAGTCCCCGCAAAAGCTCCCTGTTCAGCCAGGCCGGTCGTTTTCCCCACCGGTTGGTCTTGCAGCACACGGGGACAGCCCGCTCCTGCGCCCTTAAGACTTCCTTCTTGAAGAAGGCCCAGCCTTCCTGGACCCCTTTGCCTTTCAGGACTGCCTCCCAAGGGACTTTCCCAACCAGGGTCCTGAAGAGGCCAAAGTCTGCCCTCCGGAAGTCCATCGTAACAGTTTTGCTGCCCCTCCGCTTGGCATCACCCAGAATCGAGAACTTTATCATATCACGGTCGCTAAGCCCAAGACGGCCTCCGACCTCGACATTTCCCACAAGCCCTTCTCTATTAGTAAACAGCAGGTCAAGCGAGGCACCTCCCCTGGTAGGCTCGCTTACCAGCTGCGTCAGAAAGTTATCCCCCACATGCTCTAGGAACTTTTGAGACTGCTGCCTCTCTGCTGTATGGTATTTCCAGCAGATGTCTGGCAAGTTGAAGTCGCCCACGAGAACAAGGGCTGGCGATTGCAAGACTTCTGCCAGCTGCTTATAGAACGCTTCATCTACCTCTACATCCTGGTTGGGTGGTCTATAGCAGACTCCCAACAGGACATCCGCCTTGCTGGCCTTCCCCCTCTTCCTTACCCATAAGCACTTGACCTTATCATCACCACTGTCGAGCTCTATACAGTCAAAACACTCCCTAACATACAGAGCCACCCCACCACCTCTCCTTCCTTGCCTATCCCTTCTGAAGAGCTTATAGCCATCCAGTGCAGCGCTCCAGTCATGAGAATCGTCCCACCACATTTCTGTGATGGTGACTATGTCATAGCCATCCTGCTGCACAAGGGCTTCCAGCTCCTCCTGTTTGTTGCCCATGCTGCGTGCATTGGTGTACATGCACTTGAGCTGTGCTATCGATTTCACCCCTAATGATGCCATGCTGCCCCTGGGCTCCTCACTAGCGGGCCCGTTTATATCCCCTTCCCCTTCCCCCTTCAAACCTAGTTTAAAGCCCTCTCAATGAGTCCCGCCAACTCGTGGACTGCACGTCCAGGTCGCCCGGACCCATCCCACAGGGAAGTCTGCTGCCTCCCTGGGGCCCAGGTTAGGGATGTTACTAGGAAACTGCCTGACCTCGTGAGGCCCTCCGACTATTACCTGTTGCTGGTTGTACAGGTGGGCAGTGATAAGATCGCACATAGAAGTCCTAAGGGAATGAAGAGGGACTTCAGGGCACTGGGGCGATTGGTCGCAGGATTGGGAGCGCAGGTAGTATTTTCCTCAATCCCGTCAGTGGCAGCTAGGAGTGCTAAAAGGAACGGGAAAACTCACCTGATTAACAGGTGGCTGAGAGGGCTTTAAACTAGGTTTGAAGGGGGAAGGGGAAGGGGATCCACCCAAGAGTACTGAGGGAGCTGGCAGAGGAGCTTTCCAAGCCACTTTCCATTATCTATCAGCAGTCCTGGTTAACAGGGGAGGTCCCTGATGACTGGAGGCTTGCCAATGTGATGCCCATCTACAAGAAGGGCCAGAAGGAGGACCCGGGGAACTACAGGCCTGTCAGCCTGACCTCGGTGCCAGGGAAGATTATGGAGAGGTTCATCTTGAGTGAACTCAACAGGCAAGTGCAGGTCAACCAGGGGATCAGGCCCAGCCAGCATGGGTTCATGAAAGGCAGGTCCTGCTTGACCAACCTGATCTCCTTTTATGAGCTGGTGACCCGCCTGGTAGATGATGGAAAGGCTGTGGATGTCATTTACCTGGACTTCAGCAAAGCTTTTGACACCATCTCCCACAATATTCTCATTTTTAGAGTGCTGTGTCATGGTCATTGAATTTTCAGTAAGTCTGATGTTATTAATCTGGGAATCTGAATTTGTTATCTGTGCCATATTTCTTGTTTTGCAGATATGATCAGCTGTTTTATCTTGTTTTGTTTTCAGGCACATGAAGTAATAGATGTTTCAGGGCAAATCTAAAATCCTTGGAATACACCTAATCATGCAATATTCTGCCAAAGGGGGCAGAATTTTATCCTTGAAGCATGTGAATTGATGCAGCATGAATCAAAGGATCATTCAAACTTGATATGACAGAGACTTCTGTGACTAACAAGTTTTTACAGGGTGTTCTAGATGCCTTTTACTCTTACATATAAAAACATGGCTGTTCCTATTCAAGGTTTTAGTACCTAAAAAATTGTAGGAAACCCATTGAAGGAAACAGCACACATTCAAAAAGCAGTTATAGATTAAGTCACATCTGGTCAGCATTTTCTGAAAGCCATTGGTATACCTAAACTTACAAAGAGTAATATTAACAGCAAATGTTAATGACATTTATACTCCTCCTTTATTAGTAGTTACTGATAGAAATCTTTTTTTCTCTCATAATTTTCTAGACATCTCCAATTCTAGTATTTTCTCTAGTATATATGTGCTGCTATGAGTTTAGTCTCCTCTTCTTTCAAGCCAGCATTATGCTTTCTGTGGCTTTGACTGGATACTGATTTGGTATATGTGGATATTATTTTCAAATTCTAATTCAGAGAACAGCAGTGGACTGTGGATCTTGTACATGACTGCTGTGAGTGCTTTCTGCAAATGTAGGACAGAAGACGGAGGAACAGTTTGCAATGAAAAATATTGCCCAGTAAAACTGAACTAACAAGGGATTCCTCTCCCCCCCCCATCTCTCCCGCCCCCTTTGGCTTTGTGAACAATACTCTTTAACCGCCATATCTGCATGTTTGTGTTCTTTAAATAGATGTCAGATGTTAAGTGTGCAGTTTGGGGTGTATAAAGATGTGGCCTACAAGATATAGCTTCCTGTTTGCTGCAGATACAAGCTGTTACGCTTGAAAGATTTTTTTTTTTTTTTGTGATCTTTATTGTGGGGAAATACTTGAACTTATAAACCTGCAAATTAAACAGATTCCCCAAATTTTTGGTAAAATTTTGGTAAAATTCCTTCTTCAAGAAGGAAGTCTTAAGGGCGCAGGAGCGGGCTGTCCCCGTGTGCTGCAAGACCAACCGGTGGGGAAAACGACCGGCCTGGCTGAACAGGGAGCTTTTGCGGGGACTCAGGGGAAAAAGGAGAGTCTACCGCCTTTGGAAGAAGGGGCGGGCAACTCAGGAGGAGTACAGGGATCTTGTTAGGTCCTGCAGGGAGGAAATTAGAAAGGCAAAAGCCCAGCTAGAACTCAATCTGGCCAATGCTGTAAAAGATAATAAAAAATGCTTTTACAAGTACATCAGCAATAAAAGGAGAGCCAAGGAGGATCTCCATCCTTTGCTGGATGCGGGGGGGAACATTGTCACTGAGGACAAGGAAAAGGCAGAAGCACCTAAAGCTGCAATTAGACTTTAGGCTACACTGGGAAGGGGGGACGGGGGAGACGTAATTTTTTCAAGTGTGTTTTTCTACGTGAGAGATCTTTCAAACAATTCTCGCTGGTATTTTAAAATAACTGGTATGGACCTGTTTTTTCTGTGCGTTTTAGCACTGAAGCTGCAATACTTTTGGTAAGTTCAATGAGAGTTCATGTCAATCACCTTAGGAAAAGATAAAAATGTGCCATGACTTGTACTGTTATGACCAATTTCTGGAATTGATTTAAAAGCAATACTGTTGGTAGACAGGAATGTCTAGAATTCATAAATTCAAGAAGTAAATCACATTCTCTTGAAATACAAAACAGCTTAGTAGTGCAGTTGCCTGTTCTGCAGATAAGTCATTGAAGAGACCATTGAACATCATCTCTGTCAGGAGTAGTTCATCAGCACTAAAATAGAGAAATAGAAAGAAGCTTAGAGAAAAGACTTATTAAATGTATTTTTTAATGAAGTACTATTAATCTGTTTTGTGAAGCAACTAGATATATATAAGAAACAACAGTTTCTTAATTTTACTTACTGGAAAACCAAATCCTAATATATTAGTTTTTTAAGGGGGGTGCTAATTAATAAGAGAGTGAGACAGTATTTTAAAGAAACTAAAAGTTCTTACTGACCTACAAAGAATCTCTCCTGATAGTTCATAAAAGTTAGTATTAACAGTTGCTTTAGTCAGTTTTTACCAGATAGGACATCAAGAGATTGAAAAGTGAGGCAGTTTATGAAAAGGACTAAAATTGGTACTGTTGCTGCTCAAAAAAAAAAAGAGATTCAACTGGATATTTCCAAGATACTGAAAAGAGGAACAAACTTGCTTCAATTTACTTTGTAGAATAAAGACTTAATCATGAATTATAAAAAGAAGTGCATGATGCAGATACAAAATCCAAGCGTGCTATTTGGATCAATTGTTGATAAGACTGTACCTTTATTTTTGGAGTTTATCAGACAAATGCATAGGATGGGAAAAAAAATGTAGATTTTTTTACAAAGAAAAGTATAACTCATCAGCAAACAGCTCCTGAAGGTCAGGAAGTTGATAAAATTCTCATTCAGCTTCCCCATTTGCTATCAGATTTTGCAGGGGAAAAAGATTATTAGATATTGAACAAATATAGGTAGTATCTTTTTTTAAGAGAATTAATCAGTGAAATACTGTAACCCTGAATGTCAATCTTAATTATATGTATTCCTCACTAGAAAAAGGACTACATTAGAAGCTATGATACAGTGAAGAAAAATTGACAACTAAAGAAAAGCTAGTAATATAGACTGAATTCAACATAATTTGTGAAAGCAAATCCACAGAACTGTCACAGCTTAGAAGTGGATGAAGGTTTAAAGATATGGCATAATAGCGATATATTTCCAATACTCACTAAGTATACTACTACATTAAATAGTAATGGGGAAATGCATCTATATCCCAGGACAAAGATACATGAATAAACACATTAAAATGGGAAAATAACAGCTTCTTTAAGTGGTCATTTCTTTTGCCCATAGAAACTAGTTTTTCCATCCTGATTTTAAAAGCTACATAGCTTTAAGTCTGTTCCATAATTTTCAGCACCTATTGTCATTCTTTCCATAGAACTCAGAAGGAAAAATTCAACCCAGCTGCTAGAATGACTTAACGAAAAAAGTGCTGCTGGAGCCAGAACCATCTCCTTCAGAACAGACTGTAATTTCAAAGCTAACGTTCAAATCTAAAGGCTTTATCATAGAATCATTTAGGTTGGAAAAGACCCTTAAGATCATCGAGTCCCACCATTAACCTAAAACTACCAATTCCACCACTAAACCATGTCCCTAAGCATCTACATGTCTTTTAAATACCTCCAGGGGTGGCGACTCAACCACTTCCCTGGGCTTGACAACCCTTTTGGTGAAGAAATTTTTCCTAATATCCAATCTAAACCTCCCCTGGCACAACCTGAGGCCATTTCCTCTCGTCTTATCACTTGTTACTTGGGAGAAGAGACGGACACCCACCTTGCTACAACCTCCTTTCAGGTAGTTGTAGAGAGCGATAAGGTCTCCCCTCAGCCTCCTCTTCTCCAGGCTAAACAACCCCAGTTCCCTCAGCCGCTCCTCATAAGGCCTGTTCTCTAGACCCTTCACCAGCTTCGTTGATCATCTTTGGATGTGCTCCAGCACCTCAATGTCTTCCTTGTACTGAGGGGCCCAAAATTCAACACAGTATTAGAGGTGTGGCCTCACTAGTGCTGAGTACAGGGGGACGATCACTTCCCTAGTCCTGCTGGCCACACTATTGCTGATTGTGCTGGTTTTGGCTGGGATAGAGTTAATTACCTTCATAGTAGCTAGTATGGGGCTATGTTTTTTGTGCTGAAAACAGTGTTGATAATACAGAGATGCTTTCATTATTGCTGAGCAGGGCTTACACAGAGTCAAGGCCTTTTCTGCTTCTCACACTGCCCTGCCAGAGAGTAGGATGGGGATCCACAAAGAAGTTGGGAGGGGACACAGCTGGGACAGCTGACCCCAACTGACCAAAGGGATATTCCACACCATATGACATCATGCTCAGCATATAAAGCTGGGGGAGGAAGAAGGAAGGGGGGGACATTCGGAGTTATGGTATTTGTCTTCCCAAGTAACCATTATGCATGATGGAGCCCTGCTTTCCTGGAGATGGCTGAATACCTGCCTGCCGATGGGAAGTAGTGAATGAATTCCTTATTTTGCTTTGCTTGTGTGCACAGCTTTTGCTTTACCTATTAAACTGTCTTTACCTCAACCCACAAGTTTTCTCACTTTTACCCTTCTGATTCTCTCCCCCATCCCATTGTGGGGAGAGTGAGTGAGCAGGTGTGTGGTGTTTTGTTGCTGGCTGGGGTTAAACCATTACACTGATACAAGCCAGGATGCCATTGGCCTTCTTGGCCACCTGGGCACACTGCTGGCTCATATTCAGCCGGCTGTCGACCAACACCCCCAGGTCCTTTTCGGCCAGGCAGCTTTCCATCCACTCTTCCCCAAGCCTGTAGCATTGCATGGGGTTGTTGTGACCCAAGTGCAGGACCCGGCACTTGGCCTTGTTGAATCTCATACAGTTGGCCTCGGCCCATCGATCCAGCCTGTCCACATCCCTCTGCAGGGCCATCCTACCCTCCAGCAGATCGACACTCCCACCCAACTTGGTGTCATCTGCAAACTTACCGAGGGTGCACTCGATCCCCTCATACAGATCATTGATAAAGATGTTAAACAGAACTGGCCCCAATACTGAGCCCTGGGGAACACCACTTGTGACCAGCCACCAACTGGACTTAACTCCATTCACCACAACTCTTTGGGCCCAGCCATCTGTTGCGTGAAGAGAGGCTTTGGAAGGTACCCAATTTATCGTTATAAGTCCGGTCGCGTTCAGCACACTGAACTATCACGATTCCGGATTCACAAATAACGCAGGCACCTTTCGGCTTTGGAAGGTACCCAATTTATCGTTATAAGTCCGGTCGCGTTCAGCACACTGAACTATCACGATTACGGATTCACAAATAACGTAGGCACCTTTCGTCTAGTCGTGCTGCATGAACTATCACGGCCACACTTAAAGTGTGTGATCGCGTTCAATGACCACTATCACGCTAGACCAATAAATCAAAGCAATTTATTAAAGCAACGGACACACAGGTTCTTTGGATTACCGGTGATAAATTCACTGACTGCAAGGCACCTACGATTGCCAAAGGTTAGAATAACACAGATGCATCAAAAGACATAAAGTGACTCTATAGAGGTTTCTAAGTTTCCCGCGGAGGCACTTGGTATAACCAAGTGTTAGATTCTTACCCAAAGGCGTCCCGATGGGGGGGAAGAGAGGCTCAGCCCGTCGACTGATCCCAGAGGTCAGAGTAGTACACGGTGATGTCTTCCCTAACATCCCCTTTCCCTTAGGCCAATTTTATAGTATTTTACACATTAGGTGGAGCTTGAGGGACTCTAGTCATACATACTTTTGTTACGATTGGTGTAAAACTTTCTCGCTTTGTTTTAAAGGTACAGGCTCAGAAAAATTCAGAGCGCAGGCTCAGTGAGGGGGGGGTCTTACCTTGGAGGCGGGTGGGTTTTGAGATGGGAGTGTGTTCTAGTATTATAATGACATTATAATGAGTAAAAGTTACTAAAGGACAGCATTTTTGTCAACATCATGATAGTTTGCTGACGCAGGGTATCACTTATGCAGCTTATCAGGACCATGGTGCCCCTTCGAGTTCCCTTATCACAGGGCTTGGCCGTGATGTCTCCACACCACTCCACCCCCTGGGCAGCTCCTCTCAGAATCAGCACACCAGGCTCCCCTGGGTTGCGACATCCAAGGTTACAGGCTTAGGAACTTCTGTGGGATAGATTCCTTGCATCCAGCTGCATTCCATCCAGAGAGCTTCTTCAATGCTGTACCTTTCTTGTAATCGTAAATCTACGTCTGGTGTCTAAGTCACCTCCAGCAATCACTCCACACCATCCAGCCAGTGTTTTACCCAGCAAAGAGAATATCCATCCAAGCCATGAGCAGCCAGTTTCTCCAGGAGAATGCTGTAGGAAACAGTGTCAAAGGCTTTACTGAAGTCCAGGTAAACAACATCCACAGCCTTTCCCTCGTCCACTAAGCAGGTCACCTTGTCATAGAAGGAGATCAGGTTGGTCAAGCAGGCCGTGCCTTTCATAAACCCATGCTGGCTGGGCCTGATCCCCTGGTTGACCTGCACATGCCACGTGATGGCACTGAAGATGAGCTGCTCCATAACCTTCCCTGGCACCGAGGTCAGACTGACAGGCCTGTAGTTCCCCGGATCCTCCTTCTGGCCCTTCCTGTAGATGGGTGTCACATTTGCTAACCTCCAGTCAACTAGGACCTCCCCGGTTAGACAGGACTGCTGATAAATGATGGAGAGTGGCTTGCTGAGCACTTCCGCCAGCTCCCTCAGTACCCTTGGGTGGATCCCATCCAGCCCCGTAGACTTGTGTGTGTCTAAGTGGTGTAGCAGGTCGCTAACCATTTCTTCCCCTTGGATTATCGGGGCTTCATTCTGCTCCCCGTCCCTGTCTTCCAGCTCAGGGGGATGGGTACCCCGAGAACAATTGGTCTTACTATTAAAGACTGAGGCAAAGTAGGCATTAAGTACCTCAGCCTTTTCCTCAGCCTTTGTCACAATGTTTCCCCCCGCATCCAATAAAGGCTGGAGATTCTCCTTAGCCCTCCTTTTGTTGCTCATGTATTTATAGAAACATTTCTTATTGTCTTTTACGGCAGTAGCCAGATGAATTTCTAGTTGGGCTTTGGCCCTTCTAATTTTCTCCCTGCGTAACCTCACAACATCCTTGTAGTCCTCCTGAGTTGCCTGCCCCCTTCTTCCAAAGGTCATAAACTCTCCTTTTTTTTTCCCTGAGTTCCAGCCAAAGCTCTCTGTTCAGCCAGGCCAGTCTTCTTCCTGGCCAGCTTGTCTTTTGGCACATTATACAACAATGAGAAAGGCTAGATAGGGAAGGCAAAAATATATATGGATAAAATATGGCACAGATAGAAGAAATTCCTCCAGTGACACAGAAGTTGGCAATTTTACATAAAAGGCCGGGGTGATGGGGGAACAAATCAGTTTTACTACTCGTGGTTCTACGAAAAAGCAGTCTAGAAGCAAAAGTTTAAGCAACAGCAGTAACATTCTAGTTTTCCAACTTGAAAAACAAAGAAATGTGACTTTCAAAAGGAAGATGGAAAAACAAAACAAAATCTCTTTTAATAAGTTCTGTATGCACACATTTTTCTCCTTTTTTCTTATGAATATATTAGAGAAGCACCAAAAGATGCTACAGTGTACAGACGCCACCAGAACTTGACAGAAACAGCTTCTTAGACCTAGTAATTAATGCCAATGCTCTCCTGCCAAAACTACAGCAAAAATGCTACCACAGAAAAATATACTTTAAACTTAGTTTTTAATTTAGCCAGCAGAGTAGCCTGTCAAAACATTTCTGAAAAGGAGACTAAAACATGATTTCTGGGGTTATGCAGAGACCAACTATAAACATGGATTTTCGGAAGGAAAAACACATCTGGCTTCTATTGCATCACTGCAGTCTGTATTTTCTTCCACTTTTCCAGAAATCCATTTCTATTGTTTTGCTCTCTTTCTATTTTGACTTCCCAACCCTCAACTCTACAGCAACATCTCAGAGGACAAGCAATCCCATGTCTCATGCACTAGCTTAGGATTCAAGATACAATTCACCAGTTTAAGATAACCTTCTACACAGTGCCAAATGTCAGTCTCACTATGCTCTCAACGCTCACAGCTTCTATAGATTTTCTGACATAACATCTTTCCTATGTATGGCTTAGTGTAGCGCTGTTGGGGATGTCTCAGAAACAAACTAAACAGTTTGAAATATTTGTAGTGCTAAGTGCGCTTTTGAACTACTTATCCCAGACACAAGCAAGCATTTCCTCCATAAATAGGCCAAAAGTTAAAAAATGAACGCAGGACTTAGGGTTTGTCCCACCTTCCATAGTGTTTTTTTTCTTTATACTTTGACTTCAGGGAGGCCTGAGCTTTTTGTAAATTTGGGGTGAAAGGACAAATTTTTTTTGCCTTTGAAAACTACAAAGAAAATAGGAGTTTTGTCTTATTTTCAGAAAAAGCAGTAAGATACATATTTTTCTAATGGAGGGAATGTATATTTTACCTTAACATTTGATTTCTTAGAGAAATTAACAACCACTCTGTGGAGTGATTGCTGGAGGTGACTTAGACACCAGACGTAGATTTACGATTACAAGAAAGGTACAGCATTGAAGAAGCTCTCTGGATGGAATGCAGCTGGATGCAAGGAATCTATCCCACAGAAGTTCCTAAGCCTGTAACCTTGGATGTCGCAACCCAGGGGAGCCTGGTGTGCTGATTCTGAGAGGAGCTGCCCAGGGGGTGGAGTGGTGTGGAGACATCACGGCCAAGCCCTGTGATAAGGGAACTCGAAGGGGCACCATGGTCCTGATAAGCTGCATAAGTGATACCCTGCGTCAGCAAACTATCATGATGTTGACAAAAATGCTGTCCTTTAGTAACTTTTACTCATTATAATGTCATTATAATACTAGAACACACTCCCATCTCAAAACCCACCCGCCTCCAAGGTAAGACCCCCCCTCACTGAGCCTGCGCTCTGAATTTTTCTGAGCCTGTACCTTTAAAACGAAGCAAGAAAGTTTTACACCAATCGTAACAAAAGTATGTATGACTAGAGTCCCTCAAGCTCCACCTAATGTGTAAAAATACTATAAAATTGGCCTAAGGGAAAGGGGATGTTAGGGAAGACATCACCGTGTACTACTCTGACCTCTGGGATCAGTCGACGGGCTGAGCCTCTCTTCCCCCCCATCGGGACGCCTTTGGGTAAGAATCTAACACTTGGTTATACCAAGTGCCTCCGCGGGAAACTTAGAAACCTCTATAGAGTCACTTTATGTCTTTTGATGCATCTGTGTTATTCTAAACTTTGGTACTCGTAGGTGCCTTGCAGTCAGTGAATTTATCACCGGTAATCCAAAGAACCTGTGTGTCTGTTGCTTTAATAAATTGCTTTGATTTATTGGTCTAGCGTGATAGTGGTCATTGAACGCGACCACACACTTTAAGTGTGGCCGTGGTAGTTCATGCAGCATGACTAGACGAAAGGTGCCTACGTTATTTGTGAATCCGTAATCGTGATAGTTCAGTGTGCTGAACGCGACCGGACTTATAACGATAAATTGGGTACCTTCCAAAGCCTCTCTTCGCGCAACACACTCCCCATCCAAAGTCATCATCTTAATTTTTCACCTGAAAATATTACAAGATGTTATAACATAACCCATGTATAATCACATCCTAGCAAGCATATCTTTTTGTATTTCTGTTATTTACAACAGCAGTCATGGACTATTATTCACCCTGAAAACAATATTTATTTTAATTCATTGTTGAATGTTTAAGAAAGAGACATAATAAAAGACAAAATTGTTGCTTAGTGCAGATGCATGTAATTTTTCAAGATGGTAAACTGGCAAAGACAAATGAACCCTGCAAATTTCATGGGTAGGAAGAGATTTGAAATAAAAACAAAACAAAACAAAAAAATCAAATTACCTTTACCAGTCTTCCTGGCTGTAGAAAGGGCAAGCAATACTTTGGTTTGTGAACATATTTTTCAATCTCTTTACCCAGCTGCTGTTGGATTCTATAGTATATGACCTCATTTTCTTCATTGGAAATGGCTATTTTGTTGTACTGTCACTCCTATTTATTCACCTCTATAATAAAAAGTAAAATCTCATGGAAATTAATAACTTCACAGATTTAGAAATCAATGTTTCACTTTCAGATTTACATAACTACTATTTTGTCACCATTTTTGGCATTCATTTTCTCTGTACAATAATCCATTCTCTGGAAAGCTAAAAATCTATAAATGTGTCCGTTACATTTTATTTATAGGAAATTAAATATTAATACTAAATTAAAAAAAATATAAACAAACTTGAGAAAATGGAGAAGGCTGGACCCCCAATTGTCCGGGAATCACTGATTTAAGTTTGCACAAAAGTCCCACAGACTTGCAATGATTTGTAGGAGGGTATTCACTGCCTACTGGCATTCTTCTACCTCCTCCTATGAAAATAAGATTGGTCAAAGACATCTTCTAACAAGATGTCTTCCAACAAGAGGGAAGTTGTTAGATGATGTTGTTCTTAACCTGTTTTAGGCTCTGATTTAATTAGTTTGAAATCTTTTCTTCCTCTAACATTTTTACACCTTATTTAGGGAAATCAGTTTTTATTATAAGCAACATACTTCATTCTCTCACACTGGTAATACCACTAGTAAACATAAACAAAGGTCACATTATATAGATCTCCTTCCTCTCTACCAACTCACCCTCTTGCATGCTACTTGAATGCATATGGATGACTCAGAAATTCCACTTCACTAGGACTTGAGAAACAGCTCAGGGAAATGCTCCCTATTTTTAGCTGCCAACTTTTTAAAGAAAAAAGCTAGCAATCCATACTCATGGCATAATTTCCACCTTGATCTGAACAACCATTTCTCTGCTTTGTGTTTTTATTTGCAGCTGAAGTGATTACAAAATTCTAATGCCCGATACGGTGCCTAAACAAAAAATGACCAAGAAACACAAAAAATGTTCCCCAGCTCCATTTCTCTATTTAAATAGCAATGCTGGAATGCCAGAATGAAGATCTAGGCATGCCAATTGGAACAGGGAGGTTCTCAGGAAACACATACTATATTTGACTACTACTGTCTTAAATACTGCACCTGCAAGCTAACAGAAACTCTGAAAAGGGAAACAAACACCACCACCCCAACCCCCCTGCATATCTATCAACGTTACGCGCATGCGCACGCACACTGTCTCTCTTGATATTCAATTATCAAATGAATAGATAAACTGCTCATTCATCAGTGGCAAAGGAAGTAGTTATCTCTCATGTTCTTAAGATTCTTCTGGGTTAAATTTTGAAAGAGACTTCACTCTCAAACACTGGCTGAGATCTTTGGAAACTGACTTTGGCTCATGAAAACACACTATTTAAAAGATCATGGCTCAAAATTTAGTTACTCAATGGGGTGCAAATAATGTCTCAATCCTCTCTGAATTTTGCTTTGTATTTTAATTAAACATTTTTTCCTACACTACTCTGGATGCAGTGTGCCTTAGTTATTTTTAGAGATTGTAATGAAATATTAAAATTATATTTCTTTTAGCTAAGTTCTGAGTATCAAAAAGGAATAAGACTTTTCATCTCTACACCTCTAGCAGGCCACAAGAATTTTTAAATTGTTTTTCCTTCTTCCTGTCCTACAGTTTAGCAGCGTGACAACCATTCTTGTCTGACTCAGAGGGGAAAGCCCTCTTCATACATTGACAGTGCAGATCAATATAGGTCCTAAGTACAAGAGGAAATTACTCTTCCTGAAACTATAACATAACAGCAAATGGTGCAGTGGCAACTGTTGACAGGGAAGACAAGAACTGCACAGGTATAAACCCTTATAAGCATAATGAAGTGTAATTACCCAATCTCACAGTTGCAGCATCTTTTATACTGACTCTCATGAGTACAACATACAGTAATACTTACTTTCTACTACTCCTGGAATAGCTCTGTAATGTTGGAACTGATAGAAGGATTTTTCTAACATGTATTCAGGGTTAATTTCCTCTACTCAAAGCAAGTTCAATACCATATTGTACATCAGGTGGAATGCACTTTTTAAAGGATCAGCTGAACCCTGAAAAAGATTCAAGAACACTGCCCAGTTAAAAAAATATTAATTGCAGCATATAAGAACATATCAAATAAAGTATAATGCAATGTTTTATGAGGAGTTGCTTTGCTGGGTAGTACAACTTGTCTTGAACTGAGATTACGTGTCTCATCAAATCCTAAGCAATTTTATTATGCTCAACATGTAACAGTATTTATATGTCTCATTGTATCTATAATTATACTACAACATTATAAATTAGATCTGAATTAAATGAAAAGTTCAGATGAAGCACTTATATATTTCTTACAGTTTATTGTTTGGATTCCATTATTTTAACTTTAAAATAATAGTTATTTAACTATTTAAAGTAATCCATTATTTTAACACTCTGGAAAAACGTATTTGCACACCTTTTTCTCTTAAGACTTATTGATCACATTGGAGTCTTGGGAAGTCCGTTCAAAAAATAGGTAGTCTGCAGCTTCTGTAACTTAAGTAACGTCTCATTATAAAATTAATTTACTTTGCAGGTTGCCCCAGAGAGGTTGTGGACTCTCTACTTGTGGAGATACACAAAAGTCATCTGGACATGGTCCTGGGCAGCCTGCTCTAGGTGACCCTGCTTGAGCAGGGGCCTTGGACAAGATGACCTCCAGAGGTCCCTTCCAACCTCAACAATTCTGTGATTCCGTGAAGTTTGATTTTTTTACAAGGTGGTATTTACAGGTATTTTGAATAACCTAAGAAGAAAGGATGCTGGGAATGTATTGTGGGGAAGCATCACATCGCTACCTTCTTTCCTCAATCTTATTTTCTAAGAACACCTACTAATGTCCTCTGTCAAGAAAGGGTACTGGACTAGGTAGATGAACTTTTGGCCTGACTCACCATGGCTGTTCTTATGTTCTTACCCAAGGGGAAGACCTCATTATCATAAGAAGAACAAACATTTAATTGATATACATTTAAACAACTAGCTATTCAAAGAACACACAGAACAGTTAAACAGTGTCCAAGGAAGATCTAGAAGACTGCAACACTACAGCCTTTCTGAGCAAAGGGCAAACTTGAGAAATTGTCTCCAACTTAAGTGTCAGCACAGAAGGCCATACTGATAAACCAAATAAGATGTTGCTGTGACCAGATGAGAGAGACCCAAAACTTCTGAAGTATGAAAATGCCCAACTGTGGTGCATAACCCTTCATCTAAAGTAGCACTGGTGTCAAAGGAACAGGTGCCTGACAGTTCTTCAGAAAGGAACTAAGGAAAATCCAGTAGCTATGAAGCAGAAAATTACAATTTCTGTGCAACAAAAAGAGGAGAAATCAGAAGCAACAGACAGCTGGACAGAATACAGCATAATGGCAGCATAAACAGACTTTTTATAAAACCAAGTTAGATCTCACAAATCTTTCAGAGCTCTTTGAAGGTGTTAACAAATACGTGGATGAACCTACCTTCTTGATTCCTGAAAAGCTTATGACAACACACTCCTTATCCCCACCAAAATAATGTAATTAAGTCTTTTAGGGATAAAAAAACCCCACTCTTGTGAATTAATAAACAGAAAACCAGTGTAATTTGGTATTTTTTCAAACAAAATTTCCCAGTGGGGACTCAAAAAGGTCTGGACTTATAAAAAATCTAGAAAAGGCAAAGACAGAAAAATAGCAAGGTCTGCTAAAAGTACTAACTACTAGATCACTGAAGACACCAGCAATCCACAGAGTTGCATGAAGAGGAATAAAATGGCAAGTGAAATTTAATCTGAAAGTATATTATAAGAAGATGAAGTGCAACAGCTGCAATGGTTTAAAATTTACTGCTCATAAAAGAGTGACCTATACATGAAATGAGATTTACTAAACAAGTGTTGTCATTTCAACAAGGCCTATGAGTAAATTCAGTTATGATTAAACATTTGAAATTAATAACAACTAAAACAGATAACGAGAAAATGAGGATGTTTCAAGACATATTTTTCATGCAACTGTATGGTTACCTAAAGTTCAACATATTCTATCAGACATTTTAGAAGCTCAGAGAGAGCTGACACTGGGAAATATGCTCCTCTGCACTTTCTTTTAAGCTCAAGATTTGCTTTACCTAAAAACAATTATATTGCATCCTCTTGCAACTCATTTCTTTGCCTTTTGCCATAGAGTAAGGTATCTAGCAGAGATATTCCCTCATTATACATAATAAAAAATGTATAGGCTATTAAAAAAAAACCAAACTGATGATTAGTTTATATATACAGATGCTGAAATTGAGATCAAGTGCTCTCCTAGATCAAGCTAAGTCTAATGGCTTTTAAATGACATTACCACAATATACACATTTTTCTTTCCATTTTAAATGTACAGTCAGGAATTCTGATATTACATCCATTGATGTAACCTGACTGATGTCAGATTTAACGAGACAGTTTGAATCTAAGACTACTTCACATGTAGGAGATTTAAGAATACTGTAAACGCATTTGCTTTATGCAAGATATAGAGCCTTATGAGATTACCTTACAAATGCAAGAATCCTACTCAGTCCATGATTATTTCATCTCAGAAAAACCCACAGCTGTTACTTTCAGCATATTTTTATACTAAGAAAGTACCACAGTCATTCTAGCTTACATCTGTGAGTAGATCATAAATACAGACGTAGGTTTTCACCTCAAGTGATGCACCACAGAACAAAAATACCTCTTAAATTAGATCATGAAATGTATATTTAAAATAACACCATAAGTTCTGCAATTACCACAAATGGGTTTCTACTAACAAAAAAGTGTTAATAAGCATGACATCAACAGCTGAGCTGCAGTGTGCGGAGGAAAGCTCAAGTTTCTACAGATGTGTCTGGTCTGATACACCAAACAAAGACGAGAGAACTTCTGTTGCTGATGCTAACCAATGTATAACACAGCTTTTTCCTTACACTTGATAAAAGGATTATGTGCCCAAGCTCTTGCCTATTTTTCTAAATATATCAATTGTTCTAGGAAAGAGAAATTATCACTCCCTAAAAAGCTTGCTTCTCTACAACGGAGAATGCCATTTAAAGAATGGCATTTACTAAAGAACGGCACAGCGATTATGCCAGTATCAGTTAACAGCAGGTCAGATTCTTTCCTACAGGAACATTCACTTCTGTAGCTAGGCATCAACTAAAGCAGCTGGAATACACCCACCAGCTAGCTACAATCACCAACCTATCTACAGACCAGCAGAGATCTGGCAAAATGCCACCATGATCGCTCTGATCATGCTATGAACCCACCCCCCTTCCATTCCTGAGAATGTTACATTGCTTTAAAGCATAATTTAGCTGTGTGCTTGCAAGATTATCAATTATTTGAAAGAATAAAATCAGAAGCATCACACTCACTTAAATACTATAATAAAGTGAGAAATGAAAACAATGTACTTTATACAACTAAAATATATGTACAGAACATGCCAAGAAAGACCAAACAATTCCTGCAGAGTCACTTTAAACAAACTCTTTAAATGGCTTTTTAAAATCAGCACAGTTCAACTGTGAAGGAGTGATTTAAAAACAAACTAAAAAACCAGCTATTTCAAAGATTATATAAAGCAGATTTATTTGAAAGGCAGCATTTGAGCCAATTGCTGATGTGGCAATTTTTATTTTAAACACATGATCAGCATTTTACAATTTGAAAATAAGATCATACTATGAAGACAAAGCAGTTAAAATATGAATCCTGTTTTGGCAAAAATTGTGAATTGTTCCTGTTCCTTCATCTCATAAACTCATCTTTCTCCAAATTTCAGAAATTCCTGTTTTCTAAGTGTTGTTCTCTAGGCAATAATACATCCAAAATATAAAGTTAGGAGAAACTTATTTTTTTCTGAAAACTGAAACTGTTACTTCTCCAAACTAAATATAACTATAGTAGCTTTACTGTATTACACCTTCAGCACAGCCAGCAAATTCTGCAGTGTGCATTAGTCTCTACTAACTACCCTGGGCTATCAGCAGACTTGCATCTAGTGGGCAGCAATGATCTGGATGCCCTTGCTTCAATTACCTAAGAGCAATATAGGGATTCTGCAGCTGCATTAGGAAATCTTATAGCAAAATACAGTTGTTCTTCTATACTAAATACACACAAAACATGATGTCGTGGTTTAACCCCAGCTAGCAACCAAGCACCACACAGCTGCTCTCTCACCCTCCCCCCCCGGTGGGATGGGGGAGAGAATCGGAAGGGCAAAAGTAAGAAAACTCGTGGGTTGAGATAAGAACAGTTTAATAATTGACATAAAATAAAATAATAATAAATTGTAGTGAAAAGGAAAACAACAAAAAGAGGAACAAAACCCAGGAAAAACAAGTGATGCAACCGCTCACTACCTGCTGACAGACACCCAGCCAGTCCCCAAGCAGCAATCGCTGCCCCTCAGCCAACCCCCCCCATTTGTCCTTGACTAGTGTAAGCACTACTTAGCAACAACTAAACCATCAGTGCATTATCAACATTATTCTCATACTAAATCCAATACACAGCACTATGACAGCTACTAGGAAGAAAATTAACTCTATCCCAGCCAAAACCAGGACACATGAGTAGACAATCAGCCTTTCCTGGCAAATTTTAAAGATTGGCATGATTATTGAAGAGGCAATTAGTGGTTACCTGAAGACACCTGTCAGATACATATGGTAGAGGGAAGGGAAAAACAGGATGGAAGATGAGAGAGATTACTGACAGGAAAATGGAAAAGGTGGCCTTTCCTTTTCTAACTTGCTTTCGAAAAATCTACACAGTATAAAGTGTTCATCCATCCTGGAATTTGCTTGCTGCTAAAGTATAATAAGAGGCAAATAAGTTGAACTTACATTTTCTCCATGAAGGTTTGCTCCTCTTGCAATCCCTTTCTCTGCTCAAGCCCTGTGTCACCAGCTCCCAGATTGATTACTTTTCTTTCTTACTTTCTTAAAAATATTGTGAAGCATGTGCATAACATTTAGCTCACCCTCTACCATAGATCCTCCTGTCACTTTCTCTTCTGCAAGCTAGGGTATGAAATCACCTGCCTCAAGTTCTCTCAGTCTGTGAGGAAGCCTCTTCCTTGTCTTCAGAGAAAAGGCTCCATATTACACAGAAAGGAAGAACCACCAACCACTCATGCAGAAGATCAGGCAAAAGTCTAACTGATCAGACCTGCAACAAAAATTGATGAGAAAGACTGCCTTGAATGGGCATCAAAAAGTCACTTTCAAAACACCCTCTGTGTCCATGACTTTATCATTGTTGGAGAACTACCATCCCAGTACTCTGTCCTTCTTTCTGCAAGTAATCCTCCTCTTCACCCCTTCAAAGAGGACAGTCCCCCATCCCAAATCTTCAACAGACAGTAGCAACAGATTTATTTCTGAATATTTAAAAAAAAAAAAAACAACAGAATGATTTTGCAAGCTTTTTTATCTCTCTGGATGAAAACAGCCTGGATACATGAGAACAGCCTGGATATATCAACTGAAGTTCTCAGAAATTAATGACTGACTTGGTGTGCTTGCAACCACTTCATTTCTTGAGAAATTTTAATCCAATTTACCAGTAGCACCCTTTCAAGTTTTCCAAGATTAGGGTTGGAACAGAATTATTAGTTTAGGCTGATAATGTTAAAAATCAAGAACATGACCATAAACAATTCACTACAGAAATAATTTAGTCAAGAATTATCTGAAAACTATAGCCACTATACACTCTCCCCTGTTTAACTGCCAACAATTTCAGAATGGAGTCTCTTACACAATCAAATCATCCAACAGGGCATTCAGCATTTATTAGTTCTACCATTTCTTGCCCACATAAACTAGAAAGATAAAAAGATTGGGGAAGAGGAAGATTAGTGTCTGGAATTGATACTCATAGTTTTTGTCAGATTTTTTTTTTATTACTGTTAAGACTTGGAAGCCTTGTCAAACCAGAGATGCGGGAGCTATCATTGCTGCATTATGGCACGTAGTGTTGAGCAAGACATACTTTTGGTAAGGGTTACTTTCTGTTCTTTCTTATAGTGGGAGAAAAATATTTAGATTTTCAGAATGGTTCCCATGCAGAGAGAGGAACAAATTTTGCACGTAACTTGCTTGCTCTCCAGCTTCTCATGGAAAACTTGTACAAAGCTTTCACAGGGAACATAAGATGGGAAATACTGTCTGAAACTAACTCACAGAGACATTAGGAGCTAAAAAAGATGAAAGTGGCAACTTTTAAAGTGACAATAAAGTATCTTTCATAATGACACAAATCAGATACATTACAGGACATATTTATACCATTTGGTCCACCGACAATTTCATTTGCTTATCAGAGTTTCTAGAAATAAGTGGCATGAATGAGTTTCCAAAAAGAAAACAGAGAACCACTTTACAAAAAGAGCAAAGAACAGAATATATTGATGATATTTAAAAGGTCTCTCACTTTTTTCCTCATAAGGGGGAAAAAAGTACACTTAGCTGTGTGTGATAGTTGTCATTACTAATTTATATGAAAAAATTCCTTAAATAAAAATGCAAGTAACTGCTTGATACATCTGTAAGACACAACTACCTTTGTGAAATATTAACAGCATACATTTTTTCATACATATCAATGTTACAACGTGAATAATCAGATCTTTCAGAAATATCAAAAAAGACTGTGTAGCTATACTGATAACAGGATTATACTGAGCTACATTAGCATGACTGCAAATCCCATAAAAACTCCTCCTGCAGGGTTATTTTTAACAGACAATGGTAAGCAGCTATTTTAAGCCCAAATTTATTACCAATCTGGCTCACTGCTTTGCCCCAGAAACAGTTGCACCAACACAAACAGAAACCACTGTGGGTGGCAAAAGACTGCTTTTAGCAGGCTTTGCTGATGAAAATACCTCAGACTTGGGTTCCACAAACACTCCAGTTGTAATAAGAGATTTAAAAGGAAAAAATGTATCTTGATTTCTCTTGCATGCAACTATCACCATCTGAAGTTAGTTCTGAATGACTGAATTTTTCAGTCATTTACCCTCTCTAATATAGCAGCTCCTACCATCATAATTATCCTTAGTTTTACTTCAGGCTGGTAACTTCAAGTTCTGTTCTTCCCCTAAGCCTTTTATCTTCATTCTGAACTGAACACAGAAAAATAAACAAAAAACCCCTGCATACTTGTACCAAGGCATCCCGATTTAACAAAGCAATATTTAAACTCTCAAGCAAATATTTAAAACTACAAATATTTTATATGGTACAAATATCATACTTAAACTAACTTAAAAAAATTAAATATTGGCCCTCCCAAAACCAGGATCATAGCGTTGCTACATGAATTGTTCTGCACAGAATACAAGTGAACGGGGGGGCGGGGGGAAGTAATTTAATGTGTTCAACACCATACTGTGCAATGATTCTTTTGGATCTGAGCTGGCCTGGTACCACTGTAACTGTACTTGTATAATGTCTGAGAGAATAATTTTGCTCCTTCTAAGTTAGATGAGCTCAAAGAAAGCTGAAATGGAAAAAAACCCAAATGGTATCTGTATCTGCACTCAGAAGCTAGCTGAGTTCCTCAACACACATTGGTTTCAGATTTGCTACTACAGGTATCAGGTCAGTGATGTGACAATTTACAATTTCAGTAAATACGCAGTACTTTTTAACTTAAAGGAAATGTGTGCCCTAACAAAGACTGTATATTTCTACAAAACGTTAACATAAAAATAAATTAAAAAAGGAACTTTGTCTTCTGTTCATCTCACATTTACTTTTTTTGTTTTAAGAATAAGAAGGTAAAGAAAAACATCTAGCTTAATCAGTCAAAATGGACTTAAATTTGTAACGCAGCAGTGATGAGTTTACCAAAGTAAAATAAAATTTCCAAAAAATCTGTCATTTGGGGGAAAACTGCTTTCCACAGACTGGCCTAATGAAACTTCAAGCAAGTTGTGGTATTAACAAGCAGCAACCACAATTAATAAATAATACCAGTTAGCTTAGTCCTACTGGCTCTGGAAAAGCCTGAGATGAAGTCCAAGTGACTAACCATTTTACATGCCATCTGATGCACCCTATAGTCCCACATTTTGGTTGCAAACATCAGGAAGAAGAACTATTTGCTGTTCTTTTCTATCTGTTGGCTTGCATAATTATCTACAAAACTGTGACCCTGTTCACAATGGCATTTGAATATCTGTTTCTCTTTAAACAGTTGAATTCCCTCCATGATTTCACGCTAAAGTCTTGTTGACTTTAAGCAGATTTTAAATTAAGGTTAGAAGTTAAGTAATTGAAGCCTCAAAAATTTCTGCAGTGCAAGCTTTATAAGAACAAGAAAAGTTTGGCAGCTTAAAATAAAAATTTCACATTAAAATTATTTTTATCTAAATTTTGATAAAGTATCCAAAATGTTTGTTTCATTGAGATTCTCATCTATGTCACAACTTTAGATTAGAAAGAACATTATACTGTCCTCAAACTACTAGTGACAATATATTTCTTTAGATTTTGCAATGGCTTTTCCAACAAGTGTTAGTGCCAGCCTCCAGGTGAAGTCTATTTCTCTCCCAAACTATGCTTTGGTAAATTTCTCGGATCCTGACACTTTTTTTTTTTTCTTCCCATATGAGTAAGCTTTAAGTCAAACCAAAATACAATAGTATAATTAAGCTGGCATGTTAAGCTGATGTTTGCAAAGGGACTGAAAGCTGATGGAAGACAGTCTCACTAGAAGGTTTCACCTGCTGTCTTGTGTATAGTCCCAAACAACAAGATTAAATGGAAAGCTGTCATTTACTACTCACTCACAAGTTATGGCAGATGAACTGAAATATCAGTTTGCTTCTCTAGAAACATCTTTAAAGCATTTGGGGAAAAGTAAATGGAAAATCTGCACACAGCACAGTTTTAAAAGGGGTGGACAACCAGGAGTACTAAAGATTTTTCAGAGTCTTTTTCATAAAAGTGAAGCAGTAAGCCTTATCATTCCATACAAATTTCAATACAGACTACTACATTTTGCGCAAGAAAACATTCTTCATAGTCATTCTACTATCAGGATACCTTCTCTTGCCAAAGAAGCTTGTGCTGCAATTTTGCCAAACGCTGCACTAAACAACTGCTATGCTATATAGCCTGTATCTGATTATACCTTGAGCTTCCTGATAGAGCAGCTCCCTGTTCTTGCCTTCAGTGGCAGCCATGCATAGCTACCAAACTCAGCATCTTTACTTCAGACGGTGCTAAGTATTTCATTTGCAAAAAGGACCTCTGTTGATACTTTAATCCTGGGCTTCTTGCCTGATCATATAGTAAAAATTCAATACAATTTGTAAGAGCAAAATAAGAACTCAATGTAACAGAATAAATCTTACCACCTGAAAAAAAATCCCATTCACTGGAAAGATTTTCTATATATTAGTCAAAGGAGGTCGTTTGAACAAACCCACACTAATAATTTCAAGATTATGATGTTAATGTATATGGGTATTTTAAAGAGTGACAAGGACTAACAAAAGTTTTGGACTGTCCTAAATTTACCTAACAACAACAACAACAACAAAGCACCCAAAAAACCCAGCCCCTCAAACAACAGAATCTATACTCTTCCATTAAGTAACTTTTGAAGTTTTACTATTTTTCAACCCGATTCAAGAGCATACACACCCATATTTATTTTAAAATACGGAAAGACCAATACATGAGCAGACCCATGGCCTATCAGTCAATACCAGACAAGCCAAAAGAAGGAACAAGCAACCTCACAGTGAAAGATTAAGTGAACTACTTCCATATAAAACAGTATTTCTTTCCTAGACATTAACCATTGCTTTTCCTGAATTCTGATTTATCACTTTTTTTTTATAGTATCACATAAATACAGAGTTTCTCATGACCTGGGCAAGAGTTTTAGTTGCTTGTTACACTTTCTATGTTAGAAATCCACACAAAATGACACTGGTGCCCAAGGCTTATTATTAATCCCTTTTGCAGACAGGTAGTTATGCTTATGCAAAAGTACCAACTTCAGAAAATTTTATCAGATAGCTCTCGTTCCAGAAACTTCCTCTTCTAACAACTGAAACTTCTCATCACCTCCTCATCATGTCCAATCTTAAATTTATTCCAAATCAGCATAAATTTATTTATTTGTATGTAAATATTGCTTTTCACACTAAATATCATTTTCTTTGTACTTAGGAGTCTGAAAGGAACAGCCATATGTGATACATAGCAGATGACTAAACCACACAAAAATCTAATGATGCTGCCTCAATTATAATGGAACGATGATTTGCTCTTTCAAAATTAAGAAACTTTCCAGCAACTGCACAGTGGTCATATGAGAGAGCTGTGCAAACAGGCAGGAAGTTAGAGAAATATTTTAAACTCTCTGACTTGCCACCCTGTTCATTTGGCCAGTACAATAAAACAACCTAAGAGTCAAAATAAAATACAAAAAGACCAGACAGATTTCTAATAGCAGCATACAGGCCAAATAAGCACAGTACTGCCAACTCTATAAATGAAGGCCCTGCCAAGGAGCCAGATGTAGCTAGTGCAGTATCTCCTACAGCTTGGCATCAGGACACTTTATGTTCCATACACAAATGACAAGGAAAGCATAATACTGTATATTTTATCTGGCTAGGTGAATGTTTTCTTTCAAATTTTCAGTCCATCTAACTTCTCCTGTGAAGGAATAAGTAGATGCAAAGCATTGATACACTCAAATTCAAGTCTCTCAAACCTACTTACATTAGCACATTTTCTTTCATTATACAATCATTCATTTCTGTAACATAACTAGCTTAAGATTTTTGACTTTTAGAGACATAACAGATTATCACTGTTCAGTATCCCAATTGTCTCTGTAGGAATACATGCTTGTAACATGGCCAAATTCCAACTAGAGAGATGCTGCTACGGTTTCAAAGGCCAGCTACCATCAAGGAGAAGCTTTCCACTTCCTGCCTAAACTAACAATGTAGTTAAAGAGTTCAATTAAGGAAACAAAACAAAAAAATCCCATCAAATATTACTTAATATAACGCAAATGTAAAACTATAATTTACTGTCTTCAGAAAGCTATTCAACAGTATTGTAAGCATTTAGTTTTATAGATTTGTGCAAGTGGCTAGTTTACTAAATATTCAGTGGTCAAACAAATGCTAAACAAAAAAAAAAACTAGTTACACTGCAGAAGACAAATGTATGTTACCGAGTTTAAGAAATATTTACAAATAACCCTCCTAGATTTGAACTTTGAATTTAAGTTTGAAGTACTGTACACAATGTCACAATGAACAGTGTCATACCAAACAGCACAGCTGCAGTAATACTGCTGGGACTGAAACATACTCAAAGCTCTCACTACCGACCGCAGTGTTAGGCAGTGGATATACATTACCCCTTAGACGTTTTGCTGTAGTGTTCAGGAAATGCTTTAGATCAGACATGCATTACGGTTGAAGAGCTATACTAAAAATGTCCTATCATTCTCAATATGGCTAATTTACTTCTTCTGATGTTTTCCCTATAAATCTTTAGTTTATCCTGGAGCAAAGCCACAATACTTGATGTGGCAGCAAAATACTACCACAAGACATGATCATGATCTTACCAGAGACAAATACTGTCAGTCGGTAAGTAAAACCTAATTCAAACACACTTAACGATGAGTACAAAATGTGAATATTGAAGAAATGTTAGTCTGCATACATTCTTGGCCTGTTTTGACATGAAATTTCCTCTAAGTGTTTTGTATTTTAAAAGGAAAATAAGAAGAATTTTTTTATGTTGTACTGCTCATCTCATAAAAGATTACTTTTACTGCCCTTTCAGCAATTGGCTGAATAGCTACAGAAGCATCAATACCTTCATTATAGCCCCTTCCAATCCTTTTCAAAGAAATCTTAAATACATTCCTTGCTCACAGGTGAGGTAGTGTGAAAAATCAATGAAATACATGAATTTATTTAGATCTGTGGAGAAGAACCAAATGATAATATATAAAGCGGAAAAATTGCCATTATTTTCCCTTTTTGTTTCCTTATAATTGAAAAGAAAAAAATGAGAGCTGTATAGTTTTAATAAAAGACATATTCTTTATTATTTCCTTAAAATCTAGGAAAAAAAAAAAAGGATGGTATCAAAAAAATTTAAGTGATCTATTATTTCCTTTTTTCATCTTAATTTATTGTCCTGGTTTCGGCTGGGATAGAGTTAATTTTCATCCTAGTAGCAGGCATAGTGCTGTGCTTTGGATTTAGGATGAGAATAATGCTGATAACACACTGATGTTTTTAGTTATTGCTAAGTACTGCTCATGCTGGTCAAGGACTTTTCAGCTTCCCATGCTCTGCCAGGTGCACAAGAAGCTGGGAGGGGGCACAGCCAGAATAGTTGATCCAAACTGGCCAAAGGGCTATTCCATACCATATGACATCATGCTCAGTATATAAACTGGGGGGAGTTGGCTGGGGGGCTGCGATCACTGCTCGGGGACTGTCTGGGTATCGGTTGGTGGGTGGTGAGCAATTGCATTGTGCATCACTTGCTTTGTATATTAGTATTATTATTATTTTCCCTTCCTTTTCTGTCTTATTAAACTGTCTTTATGTCAATCCACGAATTTTACTTTTTTTTTTTCTGATTTTCTCCCCTGTCCCACTGGGGAGTGGGGGAGTGAGCGAACGGCTCTGTGGTGTTTAGCTGCCTACCGGGTTAAACCACAACATTCATGCAGCTCAAGTTCTATATTTCTCAAACTACTGAACTTACAAACTTACTTCTTTATATAGCTACAGATTACAAGTACACAAAATTAATGTTATTTATAAGGAGTGGTTTTCTTCTTCTCTCATTTTGTATTACAAAGGTATAAAGCCTTTATTTAAATAAGTATGCCACAAAATTACATCTATTTTTTTAAAAGTTTTGAAAACTCATAAAAATCCAGTTAAAATATTTAGTCTTCATACATGTCAGAAATGTACACATGCTTTAAGTGTACATGTAAACAAATAAATATATGTCCAGTCCACTGAGAAAATAGAAATCAAATCAAGACTAAGAAATGAATTCAAAACCGAATGCTACCACACATGAATGAATTGCAGTATTTTTCAAATTTCTTATTTTACTAATTTCTGGTTAGTTAGCCATAATATAGCATTCATAAAAATTCTGACTTTAAGAAGATAAACACTACTTGTGTATAACATGGATCTAATGAACACAGAGAGCAAGATACGTAACAAAGAATCCACAACTGCATAAGTAACAGCAGCCATGCACATATTTTCCCCTTGTTCTTCATTTGTCTAAACAAAATAATTATTGGCATCTGGGTTTTTTTTAGCACAAGACCTACAAATACATTATTTTTATTAACTTACCCTGCCATTGACTTAAGATTATTCCCACAATTTATAAGAACTCTAAAAGTACTTGAAGTGCCGTTTGAGCACAAATGACCTACTAGGTGTAGCAAGGCTACAAGCTCCTGAATAGCATGCAGAGTAATTCCCCAAGTGTTTAATTTTTACATGTTTGCACAATTAATGTAAGCAGTCTAAGGCAATACACACAATAGAATATTCTGCTTCATTATGGTGATTTTTGCCATGGAATTTAAATAAAAGTGTGAATGAGTGCGATGTTTCACATTCAAATTATAAAGCAAGATTATTGGAATAATCTGTAACAACTTCCACTACAGTTTGGAGAAGCCCTATAATCTAATGCCCATCTCAACCACAAGAGTGGTTTTCAATCTCTTTTGATTTGCAAACCTCTAAAAGTTTCCTACAACCACTACTGATTTCTCCATAGTTAATTTTGGCTCACTGAGAGATGTCTTTCTTTCCTTAGTTATCCTATGCACCTCATTTTTGCATGACTTTGTCCAGTTTTTCTAATACACTGAAAAGTCCATTATCAAAGTTTTATTTCACCACAGAACCAACCCTTTAATTATTCTCGTGAGAGCTCAGCAAACCTTTTCTAGTTTAGCAATATCCTCAAACTGATTGTGATCAGCAATAAACAAACAGACTACTGCAGTAGTAGTGATATCACTAGAAAATAGGATATAATTCTACCTCTCCTGCCTGAGATTCCTTTTATACAGAGAAGGATGATACTAGTTTTCTAACTTTGTTTCACAATAGAAGCTCCCACTTTAATGAGAATTCAGTGGAAGCCCACACTCCTTTTAGGAGCTTTCATTTCCTACCTGAATGATTTACATATTTTTTGTTCCTAGGTATATAAATTTACATGTTACAGTATTCAAATGAGAATAACCTTAGTGGGGAGGAGAAAATGGGGAGGAGAAAAAAAAAATTAGCTTCTCTCCTACCTTCAAAAGCTGCTTGCCAATTGTTGGACTCATTTTTTCATCCACCATAAGAATTACTATTCCTCTGTCATCCATACCTCGGCATCCTGCACGACTTGATATTTGAATGTATTTGCCTGAATGTATTCACCTAGATTAAAATGAAAAAAAAAAAAAAATTAACAAGCAATAGAAAAATAGCAAGAACATATAAAGTGCTATTTACAACTATACAGTAAATGATCAGGATGTATAAAAATTAGCAAAGGAGAGTTATATAAGACATGAACTTTTCACAGATTGAATTCATTACTCATCATAATTGACCACTAAGCTACTAAGATATAAATCTATGACTATGAATAACGTATGTCAGCAGAATAAGTTAACCAGTGCTCTCATAGCTACGCTTATTGATACCTAGCTACAGCGATTTCCGTAACACCTTGCATCATTTCAATAAGAACAAAAAACATTTTATTAATGCCTTATGCGATGGAAGGCTGCTGGGCATGGTGGAGATTAAAATATAATGCATCTTCAACATACTGATAATGCATCTTCACCATCTTCAGATCATTTCATTCAAATGATTCAAATGTAACATTAAAATACTGATACCTAGCAAGAGCAGTATTTCTATGCCTACTAACCGTGAAATAGAAGAGATCATTGTCACTCAGAAGGTTATAAAGAACTGGGACATGGACAAGAGTCAGCTGTAACTGGTTTCCTATGTTTCAGTAGGTTATAAAACAATTTTTTTGTCGTCTGCGCTACTTGTATTCCCAGCACCTTCCTGAATTTCACTTTAAGTCAGATCTCAAAAACTACTTAAGGAAACTGTGATAAATCATTTTAAAAGCAGGAGTTCCACATCTATGATACCTCAAAGGTATAAATATCCTCGCATATTTCTTAATCAGACTGAATGAATTATGAAACTGAACAGCCCAAACTGAGACTGAAGATGTTTACTTCAAAATTCACGTCAAGTCAGTTGTCCTGTTTACCTCAGTTTTCCCATCTATGAAAGAGGAACTATGATGCCTATTTATAAAGCTTTTCTGTGATTTGTACGCCCTTATTATTATTTACATGTGAATCACATATCTGGTTTTAATGTTTAAAACTTTTAAATTATTTGTGTTCCAGATATTTAAGAACCTGTCTCTTCCTCCTCACATCTCTGTCTTCCTATGGGCTACCCAAAACACTCAGTACAAAATACTCAGCTATAACAGTACAACCAATGATCTCTTTTCTTGGGTCTGTCAAAACCTAAACTTATTGATCATCATGATATGATACTGATCCCGCTTATTCTCTAGCTTCCTCTAACACAGAAGAAAAAACTTGGTCTCAGTTTTGGACAAGTTGTGCAGAAGTCTTAGGCTAGTCCAATATTCACTGCTAACCTGTGTTTGATGCCCTTTTGCTGTATCTGTTAAAATAAATAGTCTCATGCATAATCTGAGGAAACTTGTCTTCAGGAATTTCTACGCTAATTATAAATGGATTAGTGACCAAAGAAAGAAAAAAACTATTTTCTACTACACTGAAGTGGATATGTCAGTAGTAAATTTAATCCTAATAAAAATTTAAATAATGCAATTCAGTCATTCTTCTGCAGAACCTGTTTTTCACTTACCCGTTGGAAATCTTTTCCATCAAATTTGCAGGCACTCGTAAACAGCACACTCCTGGCTGGCATATTAATTCCCATAGCAAAAGTCTCTGTTGCAAATAAGGCCTAAATAAACAGACTAAAGTTAAGCAAGCAAAATCACTAGCCCTTGTTCTCGTGGGGGACTTCAACTTGCCAGACATCTGCTGGAAATACAACACAGCAGAGAGGCAAGAGTCTCGGAAGTTCCTAGAGTGTGTGGAAGATAACTTCCTGATGCAGCTGGTAAGTGAGCCTACCAGGGGAGGTGCCTCGCTTGACCTGCTGTTTACAAACAGATAAGGGCTTGTGGGAGATGTCGTGGTCGGAGGCCATCTTGGGCTTAGCGACCGTGATATGATAGAGTTCTCGATTCTGGGTGATGCCAAGCGGAGGGGCAGCAAAACTGTTGCCGTGGACTTCCAGAGGGCAGACTTTGGCCTGTTCAGGACCCTGTTTGGGAAAGTCCCTTGGGAGGCAGTCCTGAAAGGCAAAGGGGTCCAGGAAGGCTGGGCCTTCTTCAAGAAGGAAGTCTTAAGGGCACAGGAGCGGGCTGTCCCCGTGTCCCGTAAGACGAACCGGCAGGGAAGATGACCGGCCTGGCTGGACAGGGAGCTTTTGCGGGGACTCAGGGAAAAAAGGAGAGTCTAACACCTTTGGAAGAAGGGGCAGGAAACTCAGGAAGAATACAGGGATCTTGTTAGGTCATGCAGGGAGGAAATTAGAAAAGCAAAAGCCCAGCAAGAACTCAATCTGGCCACTGTTGTAAAAGATAATAAAACATGTTTTTACAAGTACATTAACAACTAAGAGAGCCAAGGAGAATCTCCATCCTTTGCTGGATGTGGAGGGAACATTGTCACCAAGAACAAGGAAAAGGCTGAGGTACTTAATGCCTTCTTTGCCTCTCTCTTTAATAGCCAAACCAGTCATCCCCAGGGTACTCAGCCCCCTGAGCTGGAAGACAGGGATGGGGAGCAGAATGGAGCCCTCATAGTCCAGGAGGAAGCAGTTAATGACCTGCTACGCCACCTGGACACTCACAAGTCTATGGGGCCTGATGGGATCCACCTGAGAGTACTGAGGGAGCTGGCAGAGGGGCTTGCCAAGCCACTCTCCATCATCTATCAGCAGTCCTGGTTAACACAGGGGAGGTCCCTGATGACTGGAGGCTTGCCAATGTGACGCCCATCTACAAGAAGGGCCGGAAGGAGGACCCGGGGAACTACAGGCCTGTCAGCCTGACCTCGGTGCCGGGGAAGATTATGGAGCAGTTCATATTGAGTGCGCTTAACGGGCATGTGCAGGTCAACCAGGGGATCAGGCCCAGCCAGCATGGGTTCATGAAAGGCAGGTCCTGCTTGACCAACCTGATCTTCTTTTATGACCTGGTGACTTGCCTGGTGGATGAAGGAAAGGCTGTGGACGTCATCTACCTGGACTTCAGCAAAGCCTTTGACACTGTCTCCCATAGCATTCTCCTTGGGAAGCTGGCGGCTCATGGCTTGGACGGGCATACTCTTCGCTGGGTAAAAAACTGGCTGGGTAGATGAGCCCAGAGAGTAGTGGTGAATGGAGTTAAGTCCAGTTGGTGGCTGGTCACGAGCGGTGTTCCCCAGGGCTCTGTTTTGGGGCCAGTCTTGTTTAATGTCTTTATCAATGATCTAGATGAGGGGATTGAGTGCACCCTCAGTAAGTTTGCAGATGACACCAAATTGGGTGGGAGTGTCGATCTGCTGGAGGGTAGGATGGCCCTGCAGAGGGACCTGGACAGGCTGGATTGATGGGCCGAGGCCAACTGTATGAGGTTCATCAAGGCCAAGTGCCGGGTCCTGCAACCAATAAACAGCCTTGTAAATGTCTACAATCATTTATAGGAGCAAATTATATCATACAACAGTTAAAGAAATTTTTAAAGTTAGTCATTGTAAGTTTAAATACTTTAGAATAAAATCTGGAACACTTAAAACTAAAGCTATAAATATGCACTAACATAAGACATCAAAGGCAAAGCATTAAAGACTACAAACTTTTCCTTATAGAGAAAAAAAAACAGCTTCAAGAGTTTTTTTCAGATGAAGATGGAGGCATTTATGCAAATATTTGCATTTCTCAGGGGAAGGCAGCTGCAACCAGTTACATCAATTAACCTGTGCCACTGGAACACCTACAGGCTTCCAGAGGTGCTGTGTGCATTTGTAGAACCCAGTATTTAGATCCACAGAACAGAGCCCTCCCCTTCATACGTATGTTGCCTACTTACTAGTCCATACAATGTTAAAAAAAAGTTTTTTGTGAGTACTAAGCCTTATGCTCCTGCATAGAAGCACATTCAAAACACAAAGCATTTTTTGAGTTTGGCATGTGCAATGAGTCTTTCCCCTTTTTCATTCAAGAAGCAGATCTCCACTATAATACTAAGTGTACATTTTGAGCTAAGACATACTTCTCAGTTTCTCAGGGTTACCAATATATACCTGTATTAGGCCCTCAGAGAAAAGAATTCCTATGGTTTCTTTTAAGATAGGAAGCAGACCACCATGACAGATACCGATTCCTCGCTTGAGAAGAGGAAGTACATGCTCAAACTGGGAAGAAACATATTAAGACCAGTAAACAAATTTTAACATTCTTTGCTAAAACATATAAAAAGTATGGAAAACCTCAGCACTGCTCTTAGTGTTCATGTAATTCACTATTTACTGATTTTAAATACAATAAATACCCCTTCAACCTTTCCAGTTTGGGTTAGGCCAACTGTGAAGCTATGCCCTAATTTACATATGCAGTCAGTATTTAAATTTGTCGGTTTTGGAAATAGTGATCCTGGTATGCATGAGATATTTTGTTTCAATTTCAGTTGCAGTGATTTAATTTATTGATATGTGTTGTAAAACAGTGAAGTCAGCACCTATGAGAGCCATACAGGGAAATTCAGGCTGTAAATGACTGAATTAATCTCTTAAATTCTAAAAAATTTTAATTAAAACAAATGTCTACATAAACTTAGCTTTATCTCTGTTTGTTTATTTCTTTAAAAACAAAGATTCTTGTTAACAATCTATCAACACTTGGTTACCACCCCAAACCTAATTCTGAGAATAACCTTTTCAGATATCATTGTCCATAGAGACCAAACCAGATCACTTGGATATAATGCCACTGTTATAAGCTTACTAAAAAACCAGCACATAAAACCTTATATATTGGATTCCTATTTTCAGTTGTCAAGTTCACAAACAAAACAGATATGTTGAATCTGAAGCAAGTAGGCATGGCCAAAAATTAAATGGTTGTTTTTTTCAAGGAGAAATTGCCATGCTCACAATAAAGATCACTACATTAAGAAATGATGGACACAGATAAATAATGGGAAGAGGGAGTAAGAAAGAAACTATAGTTTTAGTATTTGTTACAGAAGTACTGAATCCTGTAATATTCTGTTCATTTAGAAGCTTGGATTTTTCTACTGTAAAGATACAGTCACTATGCTTCATCATTATACAGTAAATTAGAATACAGATGCATCAATTCAGCTTTCTGAAGGCTCAGCAGTCAACACCTGATAAAGTGCATACTGCATCCTCATTTTAACTATTTCCAGAGAGTTTAACCGAGATATATCCATTTATAAGCCTTCACATTTACTTAAAAACATAATTGGAAAAAAATAAAACACAGGGTAGGAACTCCATGGTTAATTTTGGCATATGTTATTTTCAGGAATCACAACTGGAAGGAATCCTAGTCACTGAGTCCTATTTCACAATGCCAAGGAGCAATGCAAGAGATATTAAATCCCAAGGAGATCAACGAGAATATCCAGTTTATGATTTCTGTACCCACTACATAAGACCCACAGCCTCAAAAGTTGCAGAAAGCAAGAGAGCAGCAGCTACCCCTATTCAGTCTCCACTCACCTGAGGAAGCTTTTTGTCTTCATCTGACAGACAATCAATTGCATTATTGAACACTTCTTCAAGCATCTTTTTTTCTTCATCTAAGAAGGCAATTTCTAAGTTATTAGAAAACCTAGAAGGCTAATACCCTATGTAAATAAAGTGTTACTGCATTCTAATATTTACAAAAGTTTACAATAAAAATAGTGTGGAAGACTGTGAAATCTACACAAAACCACCCATATCGGATCAGACAATCAAGACTTGAATGTGGGCCTTAAGCAGCTTAACAGTAACCAGAAGTAGATGCTCGGGGAAAAGGAAGAACAGAACAAGCCTGGAAGAATAATCCAAACTTCAGCTATTTCCAAGCTTGGGTTTTCTCAGCTTTACATACTTTCTGTATATTTCATAAACCTCCGCATGTTTCTCTTCTACCTACTAGTCCCTGTCTGCATGGACATAGAGGCTCCTCCTCTTCCCCATTAACTCTTAAGGTTTACACACTTTCTAATTAAGTAGTACAAATATCAAGAATATATATTCAAAGGCATGACTGAAGAAAGCATATAAAAATGCATCTCTACACTTGTGCAAATCTTTACATTTTCTGACAGAAATGGCTGCATTATTTTGCAACACTGAACCAGAACATGCAAAGATTGGAGCAAGTAAGCCAGCAAGAACCCTGAACAGTTCACAAACATGAAATTATATGTTGATTTACAACAGTCCCTTTATTTTTGTTACAACTCTTAACATTTCTGAGAAGCGATGAACTTAAGCTTATTTCCCAAGCTTGGTCTTAATCCAAAATGAAAAAATCTTCTTTGTTTACCATTTGGGTTTCTCCTTTGAGGAGATGGGGAGAAAAGAAGGAAAGAAAAGTGGATTGAATAGTTGAGAAAGAACAGTCTAGTGGTTTGTTATACAGTTGTTTTGACTTTGGGAGAATACTCATTTTTCTAATGGACATAACATGAAAATTTTGGGAAATACATTTGTTATGATCACTCTTCTCCCATTCTAGATAGAATTTTCTAGGAACTCTTGTGCTATTATTATTGTAGTGAACAGGATTTTGGAGAAAGAAATAAAGTTTAAAATATAGGAACAGTTCAACATTGTAATGACCAAGTATTTGTGCACTGTTTCCTACTGAAAATAGCCTGATGTACTGGAATAGTACGTTAAAAAGTGATACGTATTTTTCATTTGTTTTTAGACAAAATGTCCCAAAGGAAACAGAAATATCTAACCAAAGTAACATTTCACGTCAAACTACAATTGTGAATGAAACCATATTTTACTTATCTGTACCTGTGCTGAAATCTAACTTTGTCATCTAAAGTGCATAGGCTTCACAATCTTTTTTACTGAAGCTGAAAATAATCACAGGTTGGAAATTCCTTTCCATGATCATCTTCACAATCTTAAAAACATTTGAAGGACCTGCAGAGAGATTATGTTAATTTCAATGTAATTTTAGTGAAAAAGTATCTTATGGAATAATTGAGACACAATCACAACTTGCATACAACTTTGTTGTGTTATGTAAGAAGTTACTTTAGAATGGGATTCAAACCCACCTTTTGTTCCTCCTTTCCTGCCTTTTTGGTCTCCTTTTGCCAGGTCTCCTGCATCTCTAAGCACTTGCACTGCTGTATTAAAATTATCTTCTCTGAAATCTCCCTAGATATAAACCACAACCTTTGTAAGCAATTACTTATTACATAGCCCACTTAAAAATACTTAGTGCTTTACATAGCCAGTACCATTACCCCATATTTACAGGCAGAAGGACAAAAACAATGCATAAGCTAGCAAGTGAGTTTACTAGGTCAGTGGCACAACTCAGAATTACATTGGTGTCTGAAGTTCCTGCTCATTGTTCTGTCCACTACACCATCAACTAGACCTGCTGAATGACACAACACCAAAAGTGACTTTTAAGAATGTCTGCATGAAACTATACTGCCCAGGGAAGACCCATCTTCAAGTGCAGTACTACTGTTTATGGCATTAGCTACTGTTGTGCAGGCCGATGATGAGTTTTAAACAAGTTGTTACTTCTGAATCACCTAAAGACACAAAAATATTTTGCCCCCTCAACTGAAGCCAAATTTAAATGCTACTAAGTTTTCTTTTAATTTAAGTGAGAAACTGTACAAGAAACATCAGCTACTTTGCAGATTTACAGAAAGCAGCATGCACTTGAAAAAGCAAGGCAAGGATGAAGGCACTTAAGACATCTCAACAAAGTATTACTCAGCTGACTACATGGCACTAGGTAATAAAAATAATCTCTTCTATATGACTCCAAAAATCTAACAGCAATTTGGAGATCACTGTTACCAATTTGTACTTCATTTTACTTTAACACAAACATCCTTTGCATAGCAAATCCAAATTTTGCAAGAGATCAAGTTCATAACTGATATGCAAGGAAAAAGGTCTTTCAAACAAACTGAATATTCCTTACATTTTCATCAACAACCAGATGGAGTCCATCTCCTCCTGCTGGGAATATATAATGCTGCAGTGGAGTGGGTCGATAGTCTGTGTAAATCACATGGCAAGGATGTAAAGAAAGAACAGTATACACGTAAATATTTTATGTTTCAAATTGCATTGTAAAAATACTTGCTTGATGGAAAACTCAATACATTACTACTACTACATCTTTCTAAAAACCAGAAAGTAAGACTCACAGAAACTAAGATAAATTTTCTTTCTTGAGTATGGATTTGTACTAATAATGTTGCTTAAGAACATGAAAGTTTGCAAATCCTTTAGAAGAACAAAAATTGGCTACAAAAATTCTTTCTCATAAACAGAAAAAGTAAGGACAGTAATGTTTTCTTCTATATTATTACACAGACTCAAAACCCTAATACCTTTTAAAACCAAAGGAAGAACTGTTAATTTCTATTTTGTAAAACAGCCTGCAGTATTTTTACACCACCTAAAAAAGACACACTGTAGACTTTTAAAAACATTTAAGGTTTTAATGCATGGGAAAAGCTTGTTTAGAAAAAAATAAACAAAACAATTCTTTTAAGACATTAACTATTACATAAATCTGCTTTAAAAACAAAAATCACAGTATAGTGTTCTGCAAAACAAAGTCAAGGTTTTGTGCCAAGCTTGAGTAGACATCTCTTATGCTACACTCCTTTCATTACAAACCACACAAGAATCAATCTTTGGGAAATTTATAAAAATCAGAACAACCTCTTGTGAATAGTAACTTCCCCAATTCTAATTCCTATATTCCTTGCTGCAAAAGCATCTCTTAAAAAACAGAATAAAATAAACTTATGTTTATTATGTTTATCCTGTTATGGGACAGGATAGATTTGTCACATTCCTCTCTTCTCATTTTATTTGCATGCATATATAGTATTTCCTATGGATTTATGATTTACTTTTGATTCCCACATGGCCTTTTTCCTGAGTTCTTCAAAAAATTCTCCAAATATACACTTCTCTATCGGCCCTCTGAGAATTATACTACGTTCATCATGTTTCATAATTCAAAATGTTTGTTGAAATCAAGGTAGTGTGCAAGTAAGTGTTGAAAATAAACTTTAAAGAAACAGCTTTAATGTTACTATGTAGAACCAACAGCCAGTATAGCTGCAAAGGCTAGGAGTACAACCAAAGAAAATAGGAGTGATCTATCCTGGGAACTATCGACCTGTCAGCCTCACCTCTGTGCCTGGGAAGATCATGGAACAGATCCTCCTAGAAGCTATGCTCAAGCACATGGAGGACAGGGAGGTGATTCGAGACAGCCAGCACGGATTCACCAAGGGCAAGTCCTGCCTGACCAACCTAGTGGCTTTCTATGAAGGAGTGACCGCATCAGTGGACAAGGGAAAAGAAATGGATGTCATCTACTTGGATTTCTGTAAAGCGTTCGACACAGTCCCCCACAACATCCTTCTCTCTAAATTGGAGAGATATGGGTTTGATGGGTGGACTGTTCGGTGGATAAGGAATTGGCTGGATGGTCGCATCCAGAGGGTCGTGGTCAATGGCTCGATGTCCACATGGAGACCGGTGACAAGTGGAGTCCCTCAGGGGTCCGTACTGGGACCAGTGCTGTTTAACATCTTCATCAATGACATAGACAGTGGGATCGAGTGCACCCTCAGCAAGTTTGCAGATGACACCAAGCTGAGTGGTGCGGTTGACACGCCAGAACGACGAGATGTCATCCAAAGGGACCTGGACAAGCTGGAGAGGTGGGCCTCTGTGAACCTCATGAGGTTCAACAAGGCCAAGTGCAAGGCCCTGCACCTGGGACAGGGCAACCCCCGATATCAATACAGGCTGGGGGATGAAGGGATTGAGAGCAGCCCTGCGGAGAAGGACTTGGGGGTACTGGTAGATGAAAAGCTGGATATGAGCCGGCAATGTGCACTTGCAGCCCAGAAAGCCAACTGTATCCTGGGCTGCATCAAAAGAAGCGTGGCCAGCAGGTCGAGGGAGGTGATTCTGCCCCTCTGCTCTGCTCTGGTAAGACCTCATCTGGAGTACTGTGTCCAGCTCTGGGGCCCTCAGCACAAGAAGGACATGGACCTGCTGGAGCGGGTCCAGAGGAGGGCCACCAAAAAGATCCGAGGGCTGGAGCACCTCTCCTATGAGGCCAGGCTGAGAGAGTTGGGATTGTTCAGCCTAGAGACGAGAAGGCTGCGAAGAGACCCTATTGCAACCTTCCAATACTTAAAGGGGGCCTACAGGAAAGATGGGGAGAATCTTTTTAACAAGGCCTGTTGTGACAGGACAAGAAATAACGGATTTAAACTAAAGAAGAATAGATTTAGACTAGACATTAGAAAGAAATTTTTTACAATGAGGGTGGTGAAGCACTGGAACAGGTTGCCCAGAGAGGTGGTAGAGGCCCCATCCCTGGCAACATTCAAGGTCAGGTTGGATGGGGCTCTGAGCAACCTGATCTAGTTAAAGCTGTCCCTGCTCACTGCTCACTGCAGGGGGGTTGAGCTAGATGACCTCTAAAGGTCCCTTTCAACCCAAAGCATTCTATGATTCTATACCATCATTTATAAGCAATAATAAGATGACTAAAAAGAGGCTCAAAAGTCCAGTTCTCATCAACTGAAGAGACAGTATTATGTCACAAGAGTACAAGGGTGGAGGTATATCACATCAGAAATATTACCTGTTTGTGACGATGGCAAATCCATTCAACAAACTGATGGGCATTTCGAATCGTTGCAGAAAGGAACACATAATGGATATTTTGAGTGAGTGTCGTGGTTTAGCCCCAGCCAGCAACTAAGCACCACGCAGCCGCTCGCTCACTCCCCCTACCCCGATGGGATGGGGGAAAGAATCGGAGGAGTAAGAGTGAGAAACACTCCTGGGTTGAGGTAAGAACAGTTTAATAATTAAAATAAAGTAAAATAGTAATGCTAATAGTAACAGTATAATAATGATATTAATAATAATGATACACGAAGCAAGTGATGCACAATGCAATTGCTCACCACCCGCCGACTGATACCCAGACAGTTCCCAAGCAGCGATCGCTGCTCCCTGGCCACCCCCCCCCAGTTTATATACTGAGCATGATGTCATATGGTATGGAATAGCCCTTTGGTCAGTTTGGATCAACTATTCTGGCTGTGCCCCCTCCCAGTTTCTTGTGTACCTGGCAGAGCATGGGAAGCTGAAAAAGTCCTTGACTAGCATAAGCAGTACTCAGCAACAACTAAAAACATCAGTGTGTTATCAACATTCTTCTCCTACTAAATCCAAAACACAGCACTATGCCTGCTGCTAGGAAGAAAATTAACTCTATCCCAGCCAAAACCAGGACAGTATCCACCCCTTATTCTATACCATCTACGTCATGCACAGGCCCTCCCCTTTCCAATGTGTTCCAATTAATCACCACCGCTTTCCCTATCTTGATATACACACAGGTATCATTCCCTTCGTCTATGGCCCATCCCTCTAAAATGTCCATTGAGTTCATTTAGCCCATGACTTTGGGTTCCATCTGTCATCACGGTCTTTCAGAGCAGGAGAGGTGGTGTGCAGTGTTGGACTGTTGCATGCTGAAGTCAGTTCTCATTCCAACATGGTTTCATCAAAGTTCATTTTCATTAAGCTGGGCAATTCTTACTGCAATACCACTGATGTGGCATATAGCAATCATAATATACAGTATTATATACTTAATATTAACCTAATATATTATTATATTAACATGCAGTTAAGAGATAACATACAGTTAAGAGATAACATACAGTATTATATAGCAATTAATATCATACAATTCAGTTCATTGGCTATTTTCACCCAAAATCAAATTCCCTTGAGGTACACATCGGACTTACCCATCCTTTCGCATCACCCACCAAGTGCACCCAGGTCCTTGAGCAAAAACAATCCCACGAATGGGTTTGCCTTTGCCAGAGGGGGAAGTAACCCAGACTGTCTTCCCCAGCATATTTTTCATGTGCACTACAGGAACTTTATCTCCTTCTACAGTACGTAAAAGTTTTGATTGGGCAGGGCCAGCTCGATTGGCAGATCCCCTGGTGTTAACTAACCAGGTGGCTTTTGCTAAATGTGTATCCCAATGTTTGAATGTCCCACCACCCATTGCTCTCAGGGTAGTCTTTAACAATCCATTGTATCGCTCAATTTTCCCGGAGGCTGGTGCATGGTAAGGGATGTGATATACCCACTCAATGCCATGCTCTTTGGCCCAGGTGTCTATGAGGTTGTTTTGGAAATGAGTCCCATTGTCTGACTCGATTCTTTCTGGGGTGCCATGTCGCCACAGGACTTGCTTTTCAAGGCCCAGGATGGTGTTCCGGGTGGTGGCATGGGGCACGGGATATGTTTCCAGCCATCCAGTGGATGCTTCCACCATGGTGAGCACATAGCGCTTGCCTTGGCGGGTCTGTGGGAGTGTGATGTAATCAATCTGCCAGGCCTCCCCATATTTATATTTCAGCCATCGTTCACTATACCCGAGGGGCTTGAACTGCTTGGCTTGCTTGATTGCAGCGCATGTTTCACACTCATGAATAACCTGTGCAATACTGTCCATAGTTAAGTCCACCCCTCGATCACGAGCCCATTTATACGTTGCATCCCTTCCTTGATGGCCTGAGGCATCATGGGCCCACCGAGCTATAAATAATTCACCCTTATGTTGCCAGTCCAGATCCACCTGAGCCACTTCAATCTTAGCAGCCTGATCTACTTGCTGGTTGTTTTGATGTTCTTCAGTGGCCCGACTCTTAGGTACATGAGCATCTACATGACGAACTTTTACAACCAGGTTCTCTACCCGGGCAGCAATATCTTGCCACAATGCGGCAGCCCAGATTGGTTTGCCTCTGCGCTGCCAGTTGCTCTGCTTCCATTGCTGCAGCCACCCCCACAGGGCATTTGCCACCATCCATGAGTCAGTATAGAGATAAAGGACTGGCCACTTTTCTCATTCAGCAATATCTAAAGCCCAGCTGAATGGCTTTCACCTCTGCAAACTGACTCGACTCCCCTTCTCCTTCAGCAGTTTCTGCGACTTGTCGTATAGGACTCCATACAGCAGCTTTCCACCTCCAATGCTTTCCCACAAGATGACAGGACCCATCAGTGAACAGGGCATATTGCTTCTCATTTTCTGGATATTTATTATACAGTGGGGCCTCTTCAGCACGTGTCACCTCCTCCTCTGGTGATATTCTAAGGTTTTTCCCTTCTGGCCAGTCCATGATCACTTCCAAGATTCCTGGGCGACTGGGGTTTCCTATTCGAGCCCGTTTTGTGATCAATGCAACCCACTTACTCCATGTAGCATCAGTTGCATGATGTGTAGAGGGGACTCTCCCTTTGAACATCCAGCCCAGCACCGGCAGTCGGGGTGCCAGCAGGAGCTGTGCTTCAGTACCAACCACTTCTGAAGCAGCTCGAACCCCTTCATATGCTGCCAGTATCTCTTTCTCAGTTGGAGTATAGCGGGCTTCGGATCCTCTGTATCCCCGACTCCAAAACCCTAGGGGTCGACCTCGAGTCTCCCCTGGTGCTTTCTGCCAGAGCTTCCAGGTAGGGCCATTCTCCCCGGCTGCGGTGTAGAGCACGTTTTTAATATCCTGCCCTGCCGAGACTGGCCCAAGGGCTACTGCATGAACTATCTCCCGTTTAATTTGTTCAAAGGCTTGTTGTTGCTCAGGGCCCCATTTGAATTCGTTCTTCTTCTGGGTCACTTGATAGAGAGGGCTTACGATCTGGCTGTAATTTGGAATATGCATTCTCCAAAAACCCACAACGCCTAAGAAAGCTTGTGTTTCCTTTTTGCTAGTTGGTGGGGACATAGCTGTTATTTTGTTGATCACATCCATTGGGATCTGACGACGTCCATCTTGCCATTTTATTCCTAAGAACTGGATCTCCTGTGCAGGCCCCTTGACCTTACTCTGTTTTATGGCAAAACCAGCCTTCAGAAGGATTTGGACTATTTTCTTTCCCTTCTCAGAAACTTCTTCTGCTGTGTTGCCCCACACAATGATGTCATCAATGTACTGCAGATGTTCTGGAGCTTCACCCTGTTCCAGTGCTGTCTGGATCAGTCCATGGCAAATGGTGGGGCTGTGCTTCCACCCCTGGGGCAGTCGGTTCCAGGTGTACTGAACACCCCTCCAGGTAAAAGCAAACTGGGGCCTGCACTCTGCTGCCAAAGGGATGGAGAAAAATGCATTAGCAATATCAATTGTGGCATACCACTTAGCTGCCTTTGACTCCAGTTCGTATTGAAGTTCTAGCATGTCTGGCATGGCAGCACTCAGTGGCGGTGTAACTTCGCTCAGGCCACGATAGTCCACTGTTAGTCTGCACTCCCCGTTAGACTTTCGCACTGGCCATATGGGACTGTTAAAGGGTGAGCGAGTCTTGCTGATCACTCCCTGGCTCTCCAGTCGACGAATCAGGTTATGGATGGGAATCAGGGAGTCTCGGTTGGTGCAATATTGCCGCCTGTGCACAGTTGTGGTAGCGATCGGCACCTGTTGTTCTTCAACCTTCAGCAACCCTACAATCGAAGGGTCCTCTGAGAGACCGGGCAAGGTGGACAACTGTTTAATTTCCTCTGTCTCCAAAGCAGCTATACCAAAAGCCCACCGGTACCCTTTTGGGTCCTTGAAATACCCTCTCCTGAGGTAGTCTATGCCAAGGATGCACGGAGCGTCTGGGCCAGTCACAATGGGGTGCTTTTGCCACTCATTCCCAGTTAGGCTCACTTCAGCTTCCAGTACAGTTAGCTGTTGGGATCCCCCTGTCACTCCAGAAATACAGATGGGTTCTGCCCCTCTATAGTTTGATGGCATTAGCGTGCACTGTGCACCAGTGTCCACTAGAGCCTTATACTCCTGTGGGTCTGATGTTCCAGGCCATCGAATCCACACAGTCCAGGAAACCTGGTTGTCCCTTTCCTCCACCTGGCTGGAGGCAGGGCCCCTCTAACACTGGTCACAGTATTCGCTGTTCACTTCCTGTAAATGTGAATCAAAAGTCCCCTGATCAAGGTCGGAAGTAAAATTAGCCCTCTTACTCTGTCTCGGGAACTGCTCACTGGAAACTGGAGCTGCAATTTTCCTGGGAGAACTGCCTTTTCTAATAGTTTTTCCTTGCAACTCACGCACCCGTGCCTCTAAGGTTGAGGTGGGTTTTCCATCCCACTTTCTCATGTCCTCTCCATAATCACGCAGGTAAAACCACAGGGTGCCCCGTGGTGTGTATCCTCTATATCCTCTCTCTTGAGCATAGGGACGTTGACTCCTAATGGCTGAGACACTGGTCCGTGCAGGTGGGGAGTAGGACAGATCCTCTCTGAGTTGTTGGAACTCTTGGCACATTTTTTCAGACAGTTTTTCCACAGCCGAGACACAGGCCCGTAGGGAGGAAGAGAGCTTTTCTTCGTAGTCCCGGAGTTGTCTAGCCACTTCATCCACCGTTGGTGCCTCGTCGTCTTTCCAGGCTAGTATTGCCAACGAGTTGGAATACGATGCTGGTGCGCTCCGTACCACCTTCCGCCACATGGGTTGTGTGCACCTGACTTCATCTGGGTCTTTGGGTAACTGCTCATCATTCAGGTCACTGTAAATCACCTCCAGCACGCCTAATTCCCTCAGGTACTGGATACCTTTCTCTACGGTGGTCCATTTGCTTGGGCGGTATAAAACATCCTCCTTGAAGGGATACCTTTCCTTCACACTTGACAGAAGTCGCCTCCAGAGGCTGAGCGGTTTTGCCCCTTTTCCAATTGCTTTGTCAATGCCCCCTTCCCTAGAAAGGGATCCCAGCTGCTTGGCTTCCCTACCCTCTAAATCCAGGCTACTGGCCCCGTTATCCCAGCATCGGAGCAGCCAGGTGATGATGTGCTCGCCTGGATGACGACCGAAATCTTTTCGCATATCTCGCAGCTCACTCAGGGATAGGGATCGGGTGGTCACCATCTCATTTATGGGTTCTTCCTCCTCTGGTTCTCGTGATGGCCCTGGTTCATCTTCATCCCTTACTAAACGAACTGATTTCCTCGTGTATTTTTTCTTCTGTATAGGGGCAACTGATACCGGCGCAGGTTGGTTCTCTGGTTTAGCCGCAGTGTCTGTCACTGGGGTTTGAGTAGCCGCAGTGCCCATGGCTGTGGTTTGAGTAGCCGCAGTGCTCATGGCTGTGGCTGGAGTAGCCACAGTGCCTGGGGCAGGGGTTTGAGTAGCTGCAAGGCCTGTAGTGGGGGTTGGAGTAGCCGCAGGGCCTGTAGTGGGGGTTTGAGTAGCGACAGTGCTTGTTGTTTTGTCATCAGATCCAGAGACCTTCTCTTTCTTTTGAGGGTACTGATTAGTGTTGACCACGGCTCGATAGGCATGGGCCAGTCCCCAGCATGTTGCAATGATTTGTGTCTCTCTGGAGCTACCAGGGTGACAACATACTTCTTCCAAATACTTCCAAATACAATTCTTCAGGATTCTGCACTTGTTCAGGGGTGAAGTTCCAAAACACTGGAGGTCCCCACTGCCCTAGGTACTTGCGCATACGATCCCACACACCCTGCCACTCATAACTATCTAGCCTTGGGGTAGATCTCTGGATGATATTTTTAAACTGCTTACTGACCTTTATCAAAATGGAAACAACATTCCCAAGAAGTATCAATAGAAGTACCTTAACTGCCCAAGGGTGTTCAAGATACTGGAAAGTTGTTGTAATGAAGGAGGAAACATCATAGAAGAAAGCAGCAAAGGTGCCATTCTGTATTTCCTCCACAACAAGCCTCTCAGAGTAAGAAGTATAGTTGCTAACTCTCTCTATGAGGTAGTACCCGAAGTACAGTAGTGACTTCTGTATGAAACCCAAATACCAAAGAATGCTCAAGGTCAGGGTTTTGATAAGGAGCCTCCCAAGCAAAAGATCATGAATCACTGCAGAGCATAGCACACTACACAAACCAACAACAAGCTTTAACGCGTGCTGAAAAAAAAAGAACATGGTGCAGATCAGATGAACTAATATCGTGACCGGCAACTGTTAACAGACTCCTTAATACACTCTAGTTAATCTGTTGTTATCTCAAACCCTTCGGGCCCCACGTTGGGCGCCAAAAAGGACTGTCGTGGTTTAGCCCCAGCCAGCAACTAAGCACCACGCAGCCGCTCGCTCACTCCCCCTACCCCGATGGGATGGGGGAGAGAATCGGAGGAGTAAGAGTGAGAAACACTCCTGGGTTGAGATAAGAACAGTTTAATAATTAAAATAAAGTAAAATAGTAATGCTAATAGTAACAGTATAATAATGATAATAATAATAATGATACACGAAGCAAGTGATGCACAATGCAATTGCTCACCACCCACCGACCGATACCCAGACAGTTCCCGAGCAGCGATCGCTGCTCCCTGGCCACCCCCCCCCAGTTTATATACTGAGCATGATGTCATATGGTATGGAATAGCCCTTTGGTCAGTTTGGATCAACTATTCTGGCTGTGCCCCCTCCCAGTTTCTTGTGCGCCTGGCAGAGCATGGGAAGCTGAAAAAGTCCTTGACTAGCATAAGCAGTACTCAGCAACAACTAAAAACATCAGCGTGTTATCAACATTCTTCTCCTACTAAATCCAAAACACAGCACTATGCCTGCTGCTAGGAAGAAAATTAACTCTATCCCAGCCGAAACCAGGACAGTGAGCAAAATAATTGTCTCTTCTCAAACCACACCACATTCTGAAAATGGAAAAAGACCAAAGAACAGCATGCTTAAAGACAAAATAAAACAAAAACTTAAAAAAAGCCTCCCCTATATGTATACACAAATGCCAGTGGCTTTTGCCTTGGCAAAGAAAATGCAGACCGTGACACACAATAACTATTTCATACATTCAGTAGAAAACAAATTCTGAATTATTCATGCACAATGATGACAGACTTTAAGACAGAGAATAAAGACTTAATTCTTTAAAAGAAATGTTTTTTGTTCTTGAAAAAAAAAGAAAAGATTTGAAAAGAAAAATTGTACATCTAGGATACCTGAATCTCTCATGTAGTGGATTTCATCAAAAATAACCCATGCGACGTTTCGCCTAACCTCAGAACCTCTGTAGAGCATACTTCTCAAAATCTAGAAAAGGAAAAAACAAATACTGAGATCCATCACATGAAGTAACAACAGTCATGTTACAGAGATATCACTAAGAAATTGCCGGAATTTTTGGTTGACATTTATATGGCAATATGAAATCTTATTTTGCACAAAACTCAAAAGCATTTAAAGATTGGCTGTTGAGGTGCTTTCCAAGTTGAATCTAACAAGTCTCATGATATGAGATGAACTGATGTCCCTGCAAGAACAGTGAAGGAACAGGAAAGAAAAAAAATGTTATTTTTCTCCCAGTCTCTATTTGGCAGCATATTTGCTACAGGTTGTGGTGGTTTGACCCTGGCTGGATGCCAAGTGCCCACCAAAGCCACTCTATCACTCCCCTTCTCAACTGGACAGGGGAGAGAAAACATAAAAACGTTCGTGGGTCAAGATAAGGACAGGGAGATCACTCAGCAATTACTGTCATAGGCAAAACAGACTTAATTTGGGGAAAATCAGTTTAATTTATTGCCAACCAGAACTGAGTAGGGTAATGAGAAATAAAACCAAATCTTAAAACACCTTCCCCTCACCCCTACCTTCTTCCCAGGCTCAACTTCACTCCCAAATTCTCTACCTCCTCCCCCTGAGCGGCACAGGGGGACAGGGAATGGGGGTTGCTGTCAGTTCATCACGCATTGTCTCTGCTGCTCCTTCCTCCTCAGGGGAGGACTCCTCACACTTTTCCCCTGCTCCAGTGTGGGGTCCCTCCCACGGGAGACAGTCTTCCATTAACTTCTCCAATGTGGGTCCTTCCCATGGGCTACAGTTCTTCAGGAACTGCTCCAGCGTGGGTCCCTTCCACGGGGTGCAGTCCAGGAGCAGACTGCTCCAGCATGGGTCCCCCATGGGGTCACAAATCCTGCCAGCAAACCTGCTCCAGCGTGGGCTCCTCTCTCTCCACGGGTCCACAGGTCCTGCCAGGAGCCTGCTCCAGCACGGGCTTCCCACAGGGTCACAGCCTCCTTCGGGCACATCCACCTGCTTTGGTGTGAGGTCCTCCATGGGCTGCAGGTGGATATCTGCTCCACCGTGTACCTCCATGGGCTGCAGGGGGACAGCCTGGCTCACCATGGTCTTCACCATGGGCTGCAGGGGAATCTGCAGTGCCCCTGGAGCACTTCCTCCCTCTCCTTCTTCACTGACCTTGGTGTCTGCAGAGTTATTTCTCTCACATATTCTCACTCCTCTCTTCTGGCTGCTATTTCTGTTGTGCAGTTTTCCCCCCACTTCTTAAATATGTTATCACAGAGGTACTACCACCGTCGCTGATTGGCTGAGCCTTGGCCAGCAATGGGTCTGTCTTGGAGCCGGCTGGCATTGGCTCTATCAGAAATAGGGGAAGCTTCTAGCACCTTCTCACAGAAACCACCCCTGCAGCCCCTCTGCTCCCAAAACCTTGCCACGCAAACCCAATACAACTACAAAGCTATCCTGTCTGCCCTTGGACTTAGGTAAACACCCAATATCCACACCTTTAGCAGCAAAGAGTTCTGTTATGTATCTATGCACTTGGCAATAAAAAAAATAAAATTAAAAAAAAAATCACTCTTGTTTGTTTTGAACCTGCCATTAGCTTCCCTATTTGGCACTTCTTGTTTCTGGGTTGAGAGTGAGCGAGCAGTCAATTACATTTCCTCTCATTGTGCCACTCGTGATTTTACATTTTGTCTGCTAAGAGTCATACCCTTCTTTGCTATTCCTTGTTCAAGGGTCTCTCTGTACCATTGATTATTTTTATTGTTGTTATGTATGTGTGTGTGTCTCTGGCAAATTAGTGTAATACTTGCCCGCATTAATCTGCATTATGTTTGGTTTGCTTTAGCTATTGTAATTAATGTTCTCTGTGTTCTGCTTATGTAATTGATGGTTATTTGTAATTTGCAGGTCCAAAAACTTACAGTTGTAGTTCAACAACAGATTCCAGTGCTGCTTCAAATCTAGATAAATCTGTTCTTAAGGTGAGTATCTTCTTTAGGTAAAACAGCTTTGGTTTTCATAGTACTTTTTTTAGCTGAGTAAATATTTCTTCAGGTATAAGTATTAAGTTATGCAGGTAAGCTACATTCATGTATTAGACATTGACTCTCTTGAGCTTGAGGTGTTTGGGATTTTGAGTGTGCTTTAAGAAATAGGGGTAAACTAACAGGGCAGGAGAACATCTATATTTCTAAAGTAACAAATGATATATTGCATGCAGGACTATAAAGAGTTATATTTGGGATTCTGCTGTGCATATAGACCCTTCTTCCTGTCAGAGGAAGAAAACAGATTTTATACAACCACCTCAGTAGCAACCTAAGCTTGGTTTGTGTTTTAGAAGTGTTAAAAATACTAAAATTATGATGTCTGGATTATTTTTTTAAGCCAGATAGGAAGAAGTGTGTCACATCATATTTTGATGATCAAATTATTTTATACCAGTTCTTGTAAGCTGAGGAAAAATGCCTTGTTCTTTCTGGTAGAATTATTTATTTCCTTACAGTAGTTCCATTGACATACAAAATTTCCTTGAAGATGTAAATGGGCCTTCTCTGCAATAAGGAATGAATTCTTTTATTTCAAGTAAAATATGGTAGTGATCTTCACTCTGCACTTGATTGGCTTTGTTTAAACCTTCCTGACAGCGAGTATGGTGACAAAGAATTGACTACAGTTTTTAACAGAAGAGTAATAGGACCTACTATGACATGGGAATGCTTCATAGTAGTAATTAAATATATTGTTTCATTAAGACCAGTAGTCATCACAGTGTTCTTTTCCTAGATGTGCTGCTGACTGGTTCTGTGATTTTTTTTTTTTTATGTATAAAGTCTTGTAGTCCTCTTCTTCCTACTCTTAGAGTTTTATGGAAATCCAACAAGCAAATGCTGACTTATCTAAATGCTAAAGCCTAACTTTATTTCAGGCATGCTGTTTTTGTTTTATGTTCTTCTAGTTGGCTCCCAACACACTTAAAAAGATTTTAAGTAATTATTATTGACATTCTGTGATATGGCCTTTTTATTTTGAAGATGCCTTGCCTGAAGGTTTGCCTTGCCAGCAGTTTGAAGAACAGCAACAGAAACCTAGAGCAAAATTTTGTTCTCCTGTGACACGTGAACTTCCATCTCGCTTAGTAGATAACAAAAAGAAAGAAAATGGCCCTGAAACTAAGGTAATCTGGGAAATTAATTTGTATTTACTTGGAGGGAAGAGAGGACGAAGTTTTCCAAAATACAGGACTTGCATTGACTTCAACACTGATGTGGAAAACTCCTGAAAAGATGATATGCTTAATAATGGTCACCCACATTATTTTAACTTCAGTGGAATGGTTATTTGAAGGTAACGTTTTTTTCATGTGAATTCTGGAAGACTTTTTGTAGTTCATTCTTGTGGTAAATCATAGCTTAATTTTCTCCTGGAATGGGTTCATTCTGTTTATTTACAGTTGGCAGTCTATGTACTTGTGTGGGTTTAAGTTTGCCTTGCGTACTTTTAGTGTTTTGATTTCTGTGGTTGTTGAATCTTAAACCTAGAAATCTAAAAGATTTCTTGCAAAAGTTGTTTTTGTTTTGTTTTGTTTTTTCCCTTTACAGCAGTTGTTATTGTTCAAGTGTTAAGATCTATCTATCAGTTAGACTGATTCATAGAGAAACTGGGGACACAAAAAGGTAAGGAGGTCCCTCCCGTTGAGTCACGAGATTCGGAGTAGACCCCCTTGCTTTCTACACTCCTGACGGAGCTTAGGTGCAACCAGGTCCAATCTTGTCAGACTTGGACAACGGTTTATGTCTAATGGAAGAAATACAAAAAGTAAGGAAGATCCTCCCATTGAGTCACGAGGTTCAGAGTAAACCCCCTTGCTTTCTAAACTCCCGATGGAGCTTAGGTGCAGCTAACTCGAGTGTAACTCAATTTTCCTTTGTATAATTCTTCCATGCAGTAATTAATAGTGAACCTTGCCCTTGAACTTTGTTAAGTCGCACTTTTACAACATCATATTAAAACCACTTTTACTAATGCCTTTGTTGATGATTCTTTAAGTGTCCTAAATCACCCATTTGCAACAAATTGGCGTAGTCGGCAGGATGGCAAGTAGTATCACTAATTACTTACGGAAGCATGGAATAAGTCCCAAATAAGTCCCAAATAAGTCCCAAATTCTCAGAATGGGCTCATGATAATTGGCATGATTGGGAAGCTGTGGAAGAACAGCTAAATGTGGCCAGGGGGCATATAAAGAATGAAAAAGGAAAAGGAATTATTTGCAAAATGCTAGGTACTTGTTTGGAAGCTGCTTATCAGGATAGGAAGAATAACAATAAAAGGGAGCAGGACCTAAAAGAAGAAATAGAAGGCAGAAAGGCTGCTGAATTAATACTGTCTTTAAAAATTGATCAGCTGCAGAAACAGTTACAGGAAGAAAAAGAGAAAAAACAAAAGTTGGAAGAAAAGGTCGAAATGATGCTTATGCAGGTTCCCCATCCCCCTGACATTGTACAGATTAGAAAATTAATTGCATCCCCTGAAGAATGGGATGGTAACATATGGGGTAATCCCGACAATAGTGAATCAGGGGAAGATCATTCTTTGTTTCCCTCAAATTCCCCTGAATATGAAACCAGACCCATTATTAAAACAGAACAATCTGAAGGACCTCGGGGTGGTGCTCCGTGATATACCGTGTGAATCATTCCCTGAGATCCATTACAACTGGCAAATTTACAAGAAAAATACGGCAGAAAGCCAGGTGAAACTGAAACAGAGTATTTGTGGTGAGTCTGCCTAAGTGGCAGTGACCAAATAATGCTGAGTGGAGATGAAGCAAATGGCTTTTGGGGTCCGGGAATTCTTTTAAACTTAGGACCCAACCCGCCAAATGCATCCCATTCTATCACTAGCAGAGTAGCTTATTGGGCTGGGGGAATAGATGCTATGGAATGAGGTGAACTCTCCATAATCCCCATAAGATCTCTTAATGAGCTCTCCACAGCTATCACAAAATCTGACTGCATACAAGCCATGCATAAACAAGAATCCAATAATATCCCAATATCTGCCACAACTGATTATGCGATGCTAAAACCACTATTTAGAGGAGCCCTGGCAATTCTTAAACCCTACTTAATTGCAAAACGAGATGAAATAAAAAGAGACACAGAACACAATGAGGGATTAGGTGATAATGACCCCCGCAACCAATTCCCTACCTGGGCAGAATTAATGCATGACATTGTAAACCATGCCCATGAAATGGGGTGGTGTTATCCCAAAAGCAGGATCATTTACCCAGTGTGCAATACGCCAATATATACACAGAGCAGGGGTATTTTATTTAATTCATTTCTGCACAGAGATGGGTACTAGGTGGTAATTCAACAAAGCTAGCACACCACACACAGGAACCACAACGTATTTATCCCATTACATGATTAGCAAAGACCCACCTAAATTTATGTTCATTGGTCAGTAATTACCATCCCATCTGCTGTTGGTTAGCTATATTTAAATTAGACTCGCTTGCTACGTAAATTAGCATGCATGCTCCTTACAGGTGGGGGTCAAGTCATTTCAGTCTTAAATTGAGTCGATGGTCTTGATCTCCCCCTGCTGCTTTCACCTTTCCCCCAGTTACCATGCTTCGGCAATCATCCAGTTTTTCGGCACCTTCTGGGGCAGGATGTTCCCTTTTATCAGTTTCTCAGTTCCTCTTCAAGGTTATAGCCACCACTTCTTTTCATAGTTAATTGACAAAGTAAATACTTCTTTATCTCTTAGCTCCTCCCTCCAACCACCAGATTCTGTTACACATGGTTCATTGTTTTTGCTCAGCAGAAAAAAATTCCATTTTCTGCAGTATATCAGTGGGACAATCCATTGGCCGAGAAATCGGACCCGAGGCCCTGAACAGGAGAACACCGAGTGCAACCAATAAACCAGGTGCAACCAGTAAAAACACCCCCACAGGGAACAGAAACTAGACCAAGGGAAAATATGCCTAAAGACCCTGGAGGTTCGCCTAAAGACCCTCGAGCAGAATCCTGGGAGTGGAGAAATGAGCTGTGGAGGAAAGCATTGGCACTAGGCATTCCCAAAATCACAATTCAGAGACAGCCTACTGGCATTATCCTGAGTCTAATTCAAGCATTCCAGAAAGGCGATGATGGCAAAAAAAGAGAGCGTACTCCAAGTACTCCGGCACCATCAACCAGTCCAAGAAAGAGCGATAACCCTTTCTTCCCCCTTAGGGATGAATTGCAAAGCATGAGGCCAAAAAATGAGTAATGCTAGGATGGCAACTGGGCCTACCTGTCTGGCAAGTGGAATCCTGTCAATGGATAAATAATAATGGCCCATATATTCTGATTCCAGTTGGTCCTCGACGACAATTGGTAAAATTCCTAATAGATACAGGAGCACAAATTTCAATGTTAACACAACAGGATGCTGGGTGTACGACCTAGACAGCAAAGAGTTAAAATTACCGGAATAAATGGAGAAAGTGCTATTTGCCAAACCTTGAAAGTTAATTTATGGCTCCTGGGCAAGAAGCACATGTGCTTTGCAATCAAAGATCACAATGAAAATATTTTGGATTTTGATGTTTTGAACAGCAGAACCTGGCACCTGCTGGACGGCAGTGTGTGGCCCTTCAGTTCAAATATCAACCCTAACCCTGATAAAAATCGGGAGGCTGCAGTGCATGTACTCCATGCAGTCCCTACACTCCCTGATTCAAAGATTACTAATCATAGAATCATTTAGGTTGGAAAAGACCTTTAAGATCATCCAGTCCAACCATTAACCTAACACTACCAAGTCCACCACTAAACCAATTAAGGGCAGAGTAGCAATTTCATGTTTCCTGGCTTGGTGGCTGGATTATTTTTAATGAAAGTAAAAACTAGGAATCATTAAGGTTGGAAAGGACCTCTAAGATCATCAGTCCATCAACCCAACACCACCATGCCCACTAAACCATGTCCCAAAGTGCCACGTCTACACATTTTTTGAACTCTTCCAGGGATGGTGACTCCACCACCTCTCTGGGCAGCCTGTTCCAATGCTTGACCCCCCCTTTCCGTAAAGGAATTTTTCCTAATATCCAATCTAAATCTACCCTGGCACAGCTTGAGCCCATTTCCTCTCATCCTATCACTAGTTACTTGGGAGAAGAGACCAACACCCACCTCACTACAACCTCCTTTCAGGCAGTTGTAGAGCGCGATAAGGTCTCCCCTCAGCCTCCTTTTCTCCAGGATAAATAACCCCAGTTCCTTCAGCTGCTCCTCATAAGACTTGTTCTCTAGACCCTTCACCAGCTTTGTTGCCCTTCTCTGGACCTGCCAGCAAGCCTTTTCCAGCATGGGCTCCTCTCTCCATGGGTCCACAGGTCCTGCCAGGAGCCTGCTCCAGCACGGGCTTCCCACAGGGTCACAGCCTCCTTCAGGCATATCCACCTGCTCTGGCATGGGGTCCTCCATGGGCTGCAGGTGGATATCTCCTGCACCATTAACCTCTATGGGCTGCAGGGGGACAGCCTGGCTCACCATGGTCTTCACCAGGGGCTGCAGGGGAATCTCTGCTCTGGCCCCTGGAGCACCTCCTCCCCCTCCTTCTTCACTGACCTTGGTGTCTGCATAGTCGTTCCTCCCACATATTCTCACTCCTCACTCCAGCTGCAGTTTGTGTCCCCGGTTGGGTTGTCCCCCCCCCCACCCTTTCAAAATATTTTATGCCAGAGGTGCTACCACCATTGCTGATTGGCTCGGCCTTGGCCAGTGGTGGGTCCGTCTTGGAGCTGTCTGGCATTGGCTCTATGGGACATAGGGGAAGCTTCTAGCAGCTTCTCACAGAAGCCACCCCTGTAGCCCCCCCGCTACCAAAAGATTGCCACACAAACCCAATACATTCCACCCCTCACCTCTGTGAATCACATATTTAAGTTATCATTAAAATCCACATTCATCACACAATCTTCACAAACTTCACTCACATCAACAAAAAAAATTCCCCATACCAAAATCAAAATAACATCATCACAATACCAAAAGAAAGTGGACAATTTACACACAATCCACCCCTTGTCCCTTCACCACAATTATAACAACCAAAATTCCCCATGAATATTCTGTTTTCTAACATTGTTCAGTCTATGTTTTGCCCGCTACCTCTCCCAATTACTATCATTATCTCGAATTTCTCATGCCCCACGTTGGGCACCAAAAAGGCCTGTGGTTGGTTTGACCTTGGCTGGATGCCAGGTGCCCACCAAGCTGCTCTGTCACTCCCCTCCTCAGCAGGACTGGTGGGGAGAAAATGAGATGGAAAAAAAACCTTGTGGGATAAGATAAGGGCAGTTTAATAAAAAAAAGCAAAAGCAAAGGCTGCGTGCAGAAGCAAAAAACCAAAAGGAAACAAAGATTTTATTTTCTACTTCCCATCAGTAGGCGATGTCCAGACACTTCCTGAGAAGTAGGGCTTCAGTACGCGTAGTGGTTGCTCCGGAAGACAAATGTCGTAATAACAAATGCCCCACCTTCCTCCTCCTTTCTCTCAGCTTTTATTGCTGAGCCAACATCATATGGTATGGAATATCCCTTTGGTCAGTTTGGGTCAGCTGTCCTGGCTATGTCCCCTCCCAAGGTCTCATCCACCCTCAGCCTACTGGTGAGGGGGGGAAATGTTGAAGAGACAGCCTTGATGCTGTGGGAGCACTGCTCAGCAGTAGCCAAAACAATGGTGTGTTGCCAACACCTTTCTAGCTACCAATACAAAGTACAGCACTATGAGGGCTGCTATGGGTAAGATTAACTCCATCCCAGCCAGACCCAATACAAGGACTAAGTATTTGTTTGTGTGGTTGTAACTACTTGGCACTGACTGAGATGACAGTTAAACAGGCATCTCAGTAGGTCATTAACAGATATGTGCCAGCCAGACCAGCAGCCAAATGTCTCATATTCTTGGGGGATCAGTATGTTTAAATAGTTAGTAGCTTTTAACAGGTTTTCCCTTTTACTTGTTTCCTTTAAGAAACATTACTCATTTGCAATGCCATGTATATTTTATTTGTACATTATAATATTCTACTTTATACCACTATATTATAGACTCATTTTCTAGAATAAACTTAAAAATCACTGATATTGCACTGTTTTGGTTACAAACTTATGGTAGCTTTCACACAAATTTCTAATTTCTGCTTTATTTTAAACAATCCCAAAATGGGTTTTGGTATTCATATGCTTAAAACCTACGATTTAATATATTACTTCGAATGAGAATACCAGAAGTTAATTGTCCAAATTTATCTCACAGAAGTAATGTGCTTCAGAACATTTCAGTCAGCAGTACAGAATTAAAAGCTAATCCTTTCTTTAAGGGATCATTCACTAGAAACTTATTTTTGCCATAGTTTACAGCCTAAGCATTACTTTTGCAGAGCTACCCGGAGTGAAATACCTCCCTGGTAGACTAAAAAAATTGGTTTAGGTTAAACATACTATATTCATATAAATCTAGATCAACATGACAAGACAGAAGTACCCAGCATATGTATTTTTAAATTAACCAGAAGTAAAATGTAAAGTTCATAGCAAATACATACCTACATTTCCAATATTTTCCAACTGGAACCTTTTCAAAAGCAGGATTTGGACTCTTGGGAAAATTCTTCCTGCACCAGTGTCGTAGTTTAGCCCCAGCCAGCAACCAAGCACCACGCAGCCGCTCGCTCACTCCCCCTGCCCATATGGGATGGGGGAGAGAATCAGAGGAGTAAGAGTGGAAAAAAAACACTCCTGGGTTGAGATGAGAACAGTTTAATAATTGAAATAAAGTAAAATAATAATGATGATAACAACAATATAATAAGAAGAAGAATATACAATGCAAGTGATGCACAATGCAATTGCTCATCACCCGCCGACCGATACCCAGACAGTTCCCAAGCAGCGATCGCTGCTCCCCGGCCAACCCCCCCCAGTTTATATACTGAGCATGACGTCATGTGGTATGGAATAGCCCTTTGGCCAGTTTGGATCAACTATTCTGGCTGTGCCCCCTCCCAGTTTCTTGTGCGCCTGGCAGAGCATGGGAAGCTGAAAAGTCCTTGACCAGCATAAGCAGTACTTAGCAACAACTAAAAACATCAGCGTGTTATCAACATTCTTCTCCTACTAAATCCAAAACACAGCACTATGCCCGCTACTAGGAAGAAAATTAACTCTATCCCAGCCAAAACCAGGACAGTATCCACCCCTTATTCTATACCATCTACGTCATGCACAGGCCCTCCCCTCTCCAATGTGTTCTAATTAATCACCACCGCTTTCCCTATCTTGATATACACACAGATATCATTCCCTTCGTCTATGGCCCATCCCTCTACAATGTCCAGTGAGTTCATTTAGCCCATGACTTTGGGTTCCATCTGTCTTTCAGAGCAGGAGAGATGGAGTGCAGTGTTGGATGGTTGCATGCTGAAGCCAGTTCTCATTCCAACACGGTTTCATCAAAGTTCATTTCCATTAAGCTGGGCAGTTCTCACTGTAATACCATTGATATGGCATATAGCAACCATAACATACAGTACTATATACTTAACATTAACAGACTATATTATTATATTAACATTATACTGTATTATTACATTAACATACAGTTAAGAGATAACATACAATAAGAGATAACATACAGTATTATATAGCAATTAATATCATACAATTCAGTTCATTGGCTATTTTCACCCAAAATCAAATTCCCTTGAGGTACACATCGGACTTCCCCATCCTTGCTCATCACCCAGCAAGTGCACCCAGGTCCTTGAGCAAAAACAATCCCATGAATGGGTTTGTCTTTGCCTGAGGCAGGAGTAACCCAGACTGTGTTCCCCAGCATATTTTTTATGTGCACTACAGGGACTTTATCTCCTTCTGCAGTACGTAGAACTTTTGATTGGGCAGGGCCAGCTCGATTGGCAGATCCCCTAGTGTTGACTAACCAGGTGGCTTTTGCCAAATGTGTATCCCAATGTTTGAATGTCCCACCACCCATTGCTCTCAGGGTAGTCTTTAACAGTCCATTGTATCGCTCGATTATCCCCGAGGCTGGTGCATGGTATGGGATGTGATATACCCACTCAATGCCGTGCTCTTTGGCCCGGGTGTCTATGAGGTTGTTTCGGAAATGAGTCCCATTGTCTGACTCGATTCTTTCTGGGGTGCCATGTTGCCACAGGACTTGCTTTTCAAGGCCCAGGATGGTGTTCCGGGTGGTGACATGGGGCACGGGATATGTTTCCAACCATCCGGTGGTTGCTTCCACCATGGTGAGCACATGGCGCTTGCCTTGGCGAGTTTGTGGGAGCGTGATATAATAAATCTGCCAGGCCTCCCCATATTTATATTTCAGCCGTCGTTCATTATACCCAAGGGGCTTGAACCGCTTGGCTTGCTTGATTGCAGCGCATGTTTCACATGCATGAATAACTTGTGCAATACTCTCCATAGTTAAGTCCATCCCTTGGTCACGAGCCCATCTATATGTTGCATCCCTTCCTTGATGGCCTGAGGCGTCATGGGCCCACCAAGCTATAAATAATTCACCCTTATGTTGCCAGTCCAAATCCACCTGAGCCACTTCAATCTTAGCAGCCTGACCCGCCTGCTGGTTGTTTTGATGTTCGTCAGTAGCCCGGCTCCTGGGTACGTGAGCATCTATGTGACGAACTTTTACAACCAGGTTCTCTACCCAGGCTGCAATATCTTGCCATAATGCGGCAGCCCAGATGGGTTTGCCTCTACGCTGCCAGTTGCTCTGCTTCCATTGCTGCAGCCACCCCCACAGGGCATTTGCCACCATCCATGAGTCAGTATAGAGATAAAGGACTGGCCACTTTTCTCATTCAGCAATACCTAAAGCCAGCCAGCTGGATGGCTTTCACCTCTGCAAACTGACTCGACTCCCCTTCTCCTTCAGCAGTTTCTGCGAACTGTCGTATAGGACTCCATACAGCAGCTTTCCACCTCCAATGCTTTCCCACAAGACAACAGGACCCATCAGTGAACAGGGCATATTGCTTCTCGTTTTCTGGATATTTATTATACAGTGGGGCCTCTTCAGCACGTGTCACCTCCTCCTCTGGTGATATTCTAAGTTTTTGCCTTCTGGCCAGTCCATGATCACTTCCAAGATTCCTGGGTGACTGGGGTTTCCTGTTCGAGCCCGTTGTGTGATCAATGCAACCCACTTACTCCACGTAGCATCAGTTGCATGATGTGTAGAGGGGACCCTCCCTTTGAACATCCACCCCAGCACCGGCAGTCGGGGTGCCAGCAGGAGCTGTGCTTCAGTACCAACCACTTCTGAAGCAGCTCGAACCCCTTCATATGCTGCCAGTATCTCTTTCTCAGTTGGAGTATAGCGGGCTTCGGATCCTCTGTATCCCCGACTCCAAAACCCTAGGGGTCGACCTCGAGTCTCCCCTGGTGCTTTCTGCCAGAGCTTCCAGGTAGGGCCATTCTCCCCGGCTGCGGTGTAGAGCACGTTTTTAATATCCTGCCCTGCCGAGACTGGCCCAAGGGCTACTGCATGAACTATCTCCCGTTTAATTTGTTCAAAGGCTTGTTGTTGCTCAGGGCCCCATTTGAATTCGTTCTTCTTCTGGGTCACTTGATAGAGAGGGCTTACAATCTGGCTGTAATTTGGAATATGCATTCTCCAAAAACCCACAACGCCTAAGAAAGCTTGTGTTTCCTTTTTGCTAGTTGGTGGGGACATAGCTGTTATTTTGTTGATCACATCCATTGGGATCTGACGACGTCCATCTTGCCATTTTATTCCTAAAAACTGGATCTCCTGTGCAGGCCCCTTGACCTTACTCTGTTTTATGGCAAAACCAGCCTTCAGAAGGTTTTGGACTATTTTCTTTCCCTTCTCAAAAACTTCTTCTGCTGTATTGCCCCACACAATGATGTCATCAATGTATTGCATGTGTTTCAGAGCTTCACCCTGTTCCAGTGCCGTCTGGATCAGTCTATGGCAAATGGTGGGGCTGTGTTTCCACCCCTGGGGCAGTTGATTCCAGGTTTACTGAACACCCCTCCAGGTAAAAGCAAACTGGGGCCTGCACTCTGCTGCCAAAGGGATGGAGAAAAACGCATTAGCGATATCAGTTGTGGCATAGCACTTGGCTGCCTTTGACTCCAGTTCGTATTGAAGTTCTAGCATGTCTGGCACGGCAGCACTCAATGGCGGTGTAACTTCGCTCAGGCCACGATAGTCCACTGTTAGTCTGCACTCCCCGTTAGACTTTCGCACTGGCCATATGGGACTGTTAAAGGGTGAGCGAGTCTTGCTGATCACTCCCTGGCTCTCCAGTCGACGAATCAGGTTATGGATGGGAATCAGGGAGTCTCGGTTGGTGCAATATTGCCGCCTGTGCACAGTTGTGGTAGCGATTGGCACCTGTTGTTCCTCAACCTTCAGCAACCCCACAATGGAAGGGTCCTCTGAGAGACCGGGCAAGGTGGACAACTGTTTAATTTCCTCTGTCTCCAAAGCAGCTATACCAAAAGCCCACCGGTACCCTTTTGGGTCCTTGAAATACCCTCTCCTGAGGTAGTCTATGCCAAGGATGAACGGAGCCTCTGGGCCAGTCACAATGGGGTGCTTCTGTCACTCATTCCCAGCTAGGCTCACTTTGGCCTCCAGTACAGTTACCTGTTGGGATCGCCCTGTCCCTCCAGAAATATAAATGGGTTCTGCCCCTGTATAGCTTGATATCATTAGGGTACACTGTGCACCGGTGTCCACTAGAGCTTTATACTCCTGTGGGTCTGATGTGCCAGGCCATTGAACCCACACAGTCCAGGAAACCCGGTTGTCCCTTTCCTCCACCTGGCTGGAGGCAGGGCCCCTCTAACACTAGTCATAGTATTCGTTGTTCACTCCTTGTACATGTGAATCAAAAGTCCCTTGATTAAGATCGGGAGTAGAATTAGCCCTCCTCCTCTGTCTGGGGAACTGCTCACTTGAAACTGGAGCTGCAATTTTCCTGGGAGAACCACCTTTTGTAATAGTTTTTCCTTGCAACTCATGCACCTGTGCCTCTAGGGTCGAGGTGGATTTTCCATCCCACTTCCTCATGTCCTCTCCGTGGTCACGCAGGTAAAACCACAGGGTGCCCCGTGGTGTGTATCCTCTATATCCTCTCTCTTGAGCATAGGGACGTTGACTCCTAATGGCTGAGACACTGGTCCGTGCAGGTGGGGAGTAGGACAGATCCCCTCTGAGTTGTTGGAACTCTCGGCACATTTTTTCAGACAGTTTTTCCACAGCCGAGACACAGGCCCATAGGGATGAAGAGATACTTTCTTCATATTCCCGGAGTCGTCCAGCCACTTCATCCACCATTGGTGCCTCGTCATCTTTCCAGGCCAGTATTGCCAACGAGTTGGAATACGATGCTGGTGTGTTCCGTATCACCTTCCGCCACATGGGTCGTGTGCACCTGACTTCATCTGGGTCTTTGGGTAACTGCTCATCATTCAGGTCACTATAAATAACCTCCAGCACACCTAATTCCCTCAGGTACTGGATACCCTTCTCTACGGTGGTCCATTTGCCTGGGCTATATATAACATCCTCCTTGAAGGGATACCTTTCCTTCATGCTTGACAGAAGTCGCCTCCAGAGGCTGAGCGGTTTTGCCCCTTTTCCAATTGCTTTGTCAATGCCCCCTTCCCTAGAAAGGGATCCTAGCTGCTTGGCTTCCTTACCCTCTAATTCCAGGCTACTGGCCCCGTTATCCCAGCATCGGAGCAGCCAGGTGATGATGTGCTTGCCTGGATGACGACTGAAATCTTTTCGCATATCTCGCAGCTCACTCAGGGATAGGAATTGGGTGGTTACCATCTCATTTATGGGTTCTTCCTCCTCTGGTTCTCGTGATGGCCCTGGTTCATCTTCATCCCTTACTAAATGAGCTGATTTTCTCGTGTATTTTTTCTTCTGTATAGGGGCAACTGATACTGGCGCGGGTTGATTCTCTGTTTTAGCCACAGTGCCTGTCACTGGGGTTGGAGTGGCTGCAGTACCTGTGGTGGGGGTTCTAGTAGCCGCAGTGCCCGTGGCTGTGGTTGGAGTAGCTGCAGTGCCTGTTGTTTTGTCATCCGATCCAGAGACCCTCTGTTTCCCTTGAGGGTACTGAATAGTGTTCAACAGGGCTCTATAAGCATGGGCCAGCCCCCAGCATGTTGCAATGAGTTGTGTCTCTCTGGAGTTGCCAGGGTGACAACATACTTTTCCCAAATACTTTACTAGTTCTTCAGGATTCTGCACTTGTTCAGGGGTGAAGTTCCAAAACATTGGAGGTGCCCACTGCCCTAGGTACTTGCCCATACAATCCCACACAGCCTGCCACTCATAACTCTCCAGCCTTGGGGCAGGTCTCTGGATGATATTCTTAAAGCGCTTACTAACCTTTGTCAAAACCAAAACAATATTCCCAAGAAGTATCAATAGAAGTATCTTAACTGCCCAGGGATGTTCAAGATACTGAAAAATTTTTGTAATGAGGGAGGAAGCATTATAGAATAAGGTAATGAAGGTGCCATTTTGTATTTCCTCCACAAAAAACCTCTCCGAGGAAAAGGTATAATTGCTAACTGTTTCCATGAGGTGGCACCCAAAGTACAGTAATGACTTGTGTATGAAACCCAGATACCAAACAATGCTCAAGGTCAGGATTTCGATAAGGAACCTCCCAAGCAAAACATCATTGATCACTGCAGAGCATAGTGCAATGCACAGACCAACACCAAGCTTTAACATGCACAGCCAGGAAAAGAACATGGTACAGATCAGATGAACTAATATCATGACCGGCAACTGTCAACAAATTCCTTAATACACTCTGGTTAATCTGTTATTATCTCAAACCCTTTGTGCCCCACGTTGGGCGCCAAAAAGAACTGACATGGTTTAGCCCCAGCCAGCAACCAAGCACCACGCAGCCGCTCGCTCACTTCCCCTACCCCGATGGGATGGGGGAGAGAATCAGAGGAGTAAGAGTGGAAAAAAAACACTCCTGGGTTGAGATAAGAACAGTTTAATAATTGAAATAAAGTAAAATAATAATGATAATAATAACAATATAATAATAATAATAATATACAATGCAAGTGATGCACAATGCAATTGCTCATCACCCGCCGACCGATACCCAGCCAGTTCCCAAGCAGCAATCACTGCTCCCCGGCCAACCCCCCCCCAGTTTATATACTGAGCATGATGTCATGTGGTATGGAATAGCCCTTTGGTCAGTTTGGATCAACTATTCTGGCTGTGCCCCCTCCCAGCTTCTTGTGCACCTGGCAGAGCATGGGAAGCTGAAAAGTCCTTGACCAGCATGAGCAGTACTTAGCAATAACTAAAAACATCAGCGTGTTATCAACATTCTTCTCATACTAAATCCAAAACACAGCACTATGCCTGCTACTAGGAAGAAAATTAACTCTATCCCAGCCGAAACCAGGACAACAAGTCAATCAAAAATTATTTTGGAGACTTACCAGTCCAGCTTCGAGCACTATAATCAAAGTTTCTTATATCTAGTGGTTCTTTATTTTTCACTATAAGAGCAGAAAGACACACATTTTAATTCTCCTAAAATTTATTTTACATTCCTTTGAGAGCCAAGACTTCTCTTCAAATGTATTTTTACTAGAAAGCAGTATTTACTGAAATGTTCTGTAGCTCTGTTAAATAAACAGAGGGAAAATACTGGCACTGATACACAATAGAAATTTCTGCTTGTGACTGGTACCCCCTCCTCCTGACCCCGGTAATGTGGTTAGCATAACTAATGCCATTTTATAAGGCAAGCAGCCATTCTCTGTGACCGAGTGGGTCATATATTCATTTCCTTTCCCTCATTATCAGGCCCTGAAGATCCTATGAACCAAGTAGATAAACCAAACAGATTTCTTCTTCCCCTCCCTACCGGCCTCAAGATTCCTGGGCACCAGGCCGATTACTCCCTCCTTAGCAGCCTTGAAGGTCCCAGGCACCTGGCCAACCAGGTGTTGTTGATGACCCCATCACAGAACAGGAAAGCATGACAGCACACAGAGCACTGTCTATAAAATCAAGCAGTTACAAGTCCTAGGGGGGAACTTGGCCTGGAACTGCTGCTGGACAGTGAGACCCATGACCCTCCAGTGGTCAGGGATGCCTCCACTGTCATCTGCTTCCTCTGAGGACTGAGTGACTTGTATTCTTTTATATGTTTTTTGAGTCTAGATTATGATTGTTATGTTGATACAGCAAACCACGTATTAAGATTTGACCTGATCTGCAGAGGGTCCCAGTGATTAGAAACCATAAGCTATAAAATTTTGTATTACACTATTATAAATTGTGCTACATTGATTCTGCTTGTAGAAATCCTGTGCCATTCTAATAATAATTTTTGTGCTATACTAATCATAATATCCTGTCAAGACAATAAAGCTTTAATTGTAACTATGATTTAGTGCTGTCATCATTCTGCCAAGGATCCCTAAAAGAACTTGTCTGTCCCCTCAGTGTCAGGTGACACTGCTTTTCCCATAAAAGTATCTAGCAGGAATTTAATTACAATATTCTGTTTGCCATCTTTGATCACTAAATAATTTTAGAACTTTCACTAATATTTGACTATTAGAAAATAAAGTAACAGAAAGTTTACAATGAAAATAGTTTCAAATGATGAGGGTGACAATGGGAACAGTAAACAGCCCTACAACTACAGAAAAAAAAAAACCCCAAGATTTTAGACATGATGGTAGGGCAAAAATAGCTTTCAACATCATGTGTTAAACCAAATATAGATCCTTTAAAGGATCAGTGAGGTAGTCTACCTGCCTTTCCCACAATCAGAGCACTGCAATGCAATGCAACACAACCTAGAAAAAAAAAAGATAACTTACACTGGAAGTTTGTGGTACATGTCAAGCTTGTACTGAACAATTCCTGACACACCTTTGTCTTCTTTTGCAGCAAGCAAGCTCAAATTCAAAGTGGTTTCTTGAGGATGAGGTAAGGGATTTTTTTTCTTTTCATTTTGTTGTTGGTTTGAAATCTTTATAGCCAGATGAAATACAGCATGTTCTTCAAGTATTACCACTTCTTTCAAGGAGAGAGAATACAACTTATACCCACCAATTGCTGAGCATCTATTCCTTAAAAAGAAAAGATTCATTATATTAATTGAGCACCCAAAACTAGAAGTAATGAAGTGTTACTAACATTTTAGAATTTGACCCACATGAATAGATTCAGAAAAACCTGCAATTCACATAGTGACATCAAAGATGATGAAATCAATTCAATCCGACTCAGAGACTGACTTGCCTAACAAATATGCAGGCCACAAAATAAAACACAGGCAATTTGCATAGCTCTACCTTGCTGAATTCTTATTTTCTTCTGTGCTACCTTCTGGCCTTGCTTGTCTTTGTCTTGCTTGGAGATGCTTGCTTATTCTTTTGCTTCTGAAGCTTGGCAGCCAGATGTATGTACCTTGTTCTATTTCAAAGAGAATTATTAATTACAAGTTGAACGCTTGTCATTTTTAATGAACTTCATAAAAAAAAATGTGGATTTTTCTCCTTTATACCAAGTTTACACAAAAGGAAGAACAATTAGATTTTAAGTAACTAACAGTCAAAACCTCTCAAACTTTTATAGTCACTTTCCTAATCTCACTGAGATGTGTTTCAAGAATCTTTCCTTTCCAGCAAAACACATTCAGTATTTCGAGCCCAGTAAAACAAAAAAAAAAAACCAAAAAAAAAAAAAGAAGAAAAAGAAAAGAGAGAGAGAAAGGAAAAACAGCTTAGGAAAGGAGAAGTTTCAACACATTTCCCTTTTTCCCTTCAGTAGCCCACAATGATGCGAATGTAAAAATAGATAACAAAGTGGGTGTATTGGGTCTGCCTGAGATGGAGTTAATCTTCCCCATAGCAGCCCTCATAGTGCTGTGCTTTGTATCGGTAGCTAGAAAGGTGTTGGTAACACACCATTGTTTTGGCTACTGCTGAGCAGTGCTCCCACGGCATCAAGGCTGTCTCTCCAACATTTCCCCCCCTCACCAGTAGGCTGGGGATGGGCAAGATCTTGTGAGGGGACATAGCCAGGACAGCTGACCCAAACTGACCAAAGGGATATTCCATACCATATGACATCGGCTCAGCAATAAAAACTGAGAGAAAGGAGGAGGAAGGTACGGCATTTGTTATTACGACATTTATCTTCCGGAGCAACTGCTACGCATACTGAAGCCCTGCTTCCCAGAAAGTGTCTGGACATAGCCTGCTGATGGGAAGTAGAGAATAAATCTTTTGTTTTCCTTTGCTTCTGCACGCGGCTTTGGCTTTTGCTTTTGCTTTATTAAACTGCTTTTATCTTGACCCATGAGGTTTTTTCCATCTTATTTTCTCCCTCCCCCTGTCCTGCTGAGGAGGGGGAGTGATAGAGCAGCTTGGTGGGCACCTGGCATCCAGCCAAGGTCAACCCACCACAGTCCTTTTTGGTGCCCAATGACCTCGTCAGAACTTCGAGACATGCGGAAAGATTACAGCCGCCAGCCAGGTGAGCAGATCGCTGCTTGGCTGCTCCAATGCTGGGATAATGGGGCCGACATTCAACAATTGGAAGGTAAGGCAGCCCAACAGCTGGAATCCCTTGCTAGAAACCAGGGAATTGAGAGAGGAATTGGAAAAAAGGCAGCAATTTGCAGTCTCTGGAGACAGCTCCTCTCAAGTGTGAGGGCAAGATATCCATTCAAGGAAGATCTTGTGAACTCCCCATGAAAGTGGACTACTGCAGATGAAGGCATCCAGTGCCTGAGAGAATTAGTGGTGCTGGAAGTCATCTACGGTGATCTAGACAATTATGAGGTCTCCAAAGATCCAGAGGATGTCCTGTGCACATGGGCCATGTGGAGGAAGGTGTTTCAAAGTGCCCCAGCATCATATTCTAACATCTTGGCAGCGATGTATTGCCTGGATATGGATACACCAACTGTGGAGTGTCTTCTTGGCTCCAAAACTTTGAAGAAAACCTCTCTCCCTCATCCCCATGGGCCAGAGCCTTGGCTGTCAGGCGTGCCCCAAGGAGTCAGTCCCTTCCTGCCCCAGTCAGAGGGAAAGGGAACCCTCTCGTTATTCCTGTGTGACCAGGGGGAGGACATGAGGAAGTGGGATGGTGAACCCACCTTTAAGCTGGAAGCCCGTGTACGTGAACTGAGAGGGAAGACAGCTGCTAAGAAGGGGCCACCCAGGAAGGCTGTCAGCTTAGTTGCTGTAGAGACACAAGAAGACAATGAGCGATCTCCCAGACATAGAAGGACTGAGATCACCTCCCTTGATCCTGGTGAGGGGACTTCTGGTCTGGCACTGCAAGGGTCAGACAGTGAATACTTTGACCAGGAACAGGACTAGAGGGTCCCTGCCTTTGGCCAGGAGGAGGAAACGGATGACCAGGTATACTGGACTGTGTGGATTCGATGGCCTGGCACATCAGACCCACAGGAGTATAAGGCTTTGGTAGACACTGGTGCCAGTGTATGCTGGTGCCATCAGGGTATAAGGGCACGGAACCCATCTGAATCTCTAGAGCGACAGGGGCATGCCAAGAATTGTTTGTATTGGAGGCTGAGGTGAGCTTAACAGGGACAAGTGGCAAAAGCACCCAAGACTACCTGGCTCTCATCCATGAGCTGATTCATCAACTGGAGAGCCAAGGAGTCATCAGCAAGACTCACTCCCCTTTTAATAGTCCCATATGGCCAGTGCTAAAGTCTGACAGAGGGTGGAAGTTAACAGTAGACTATCATGGCCTGAACAACGTCATGCCACCACTGAGTGCTGCTGTACCAGACATGCTAGAGCTCCAATATGAACTGGAGTCAAAGGCAGCCAAGTGGTATTCTGCAACTGCCAATGCATTTTTTTCAATTCCTTTGGCAGCAGAGTGCAGGCCACAGTTTGCTTTTACGTGGAGGGGTGTCCAATACACCTGGAATCGACTACCCCAGCGGTGGAAGCACAGCCCCACCATTTCTAGTGGACTAATCCAAACTGCGCTGGAAAAGGGTGATGCCCCTGAACATCTACAATACGTCGATGACATAATCAAGAAAGCAGAAGTGTTTGAGAAGGGAGATACAGGGGAAAAAAAAAAATCAGATTATTCTGGAAGCTGGTTTTGCCATAAAAAGAAGCGAGGTCAAGGGACCTGCACAGGAGATCCAGTTCTTAGGAGTAAAATGGCAGCTTGCCTATGGATGTGGTCACCAAGATAGCAATTATGTCCCTACCAGCTAACAAGAAGGAAACACAAGCTTTCCTAGGCCTTGTGGGATTCTGGAGAATGTATATTCCAGGTTAAAGTCAGCTTGTGAGCCTTCTCTATCGAGTAACCCAAAAGAAGAACTATTTTGAGTGGGGCCTTGAGCAACAGCAAGCCTTTGAGCAGATCAAACAGGAGATAGCTCGTGCGGTAACTCTTGGGCCTGTCCGGATAGGACCAGCTGTGCAAAATGTACTCTACACTGCAGCCGGGGAGCATGGTCTCACCTGGAGCCTCTGGCAGAAAACATCAGGAGAAACCTGAGGTCGACTATTAGGGTTTTGGAGCCAGGGGTATTGAGGATCAGAAGCCCACTACACCCTGACTGAAAAAGAGATGCTAGCAGCATGAGGGGGTTTGAGCCGCTTCAGAAGTTTGTACAGAATCATATCTCCTCTTGGCACCGCAATTGCCCGTGCTACACAGGATGTTTAAAGGAAACATCCCCTCTACACATCAGGCAACTAGCGCTACATTGAGTAGTAGTGGGTAATGTTGATCACGCAACGAGCTCGACCGGGGAAACCAAACTGCCCAGGAATCCTGGAAGAGATCATGGACTGGCCAGAAGGCAGAGATTTTGGAATATCACCTGAGGAGGAGGTGACGTGTGCTCAAGAGGCCCCACTGTATAATAAACTACGAGAAAATGAGAAGCAATATGCCCTGTTCACTGATGGATCCTGTTGTCTTGTGGGAAAGCATCAGAGGTGGAAAGCTGCTGTATGGAATCCTACACGATAATCCTATACAAGTCGTTGAGGCCATTGCACGAGAAGGTGAGTCAAGTCAGTTTGCAGAAGTAAAAGCCATTGAACCAGCCCTAGAGATTGCTGAACGATAAGTGGCCAATACTCTATACTGACTCCTGGATGGTGGCTAATGCCCTATGGGGGTGGCTACAGCAGTGGAAGAAGACCAATTGGCAGCGCAGGGGTAAACCTATCTGGGCTGCTGCATTGTGGCAAGACATTGCTGCCCAGGTAGAAAACATGGCTCTAAAGGTATGTCATGTAGATGCTCACATGCCCAAAAGCTGTGCCACTGAACATCAAAACAATGAACAGGCAGACAAGGCTGTCAAAATTGAAGTGGCTGAGGTGGACCTGGACTGGGAGTGTAAGGGTGAGCTATTTGTAGCTCAGTGGGCCCACGAAACATTGGGACATCTAGGGAGAGATGCAACATACAGATGGGCTCGTGATTGAGGGGTGGACCTGACCATGGAGGCCATCACACAGGTCACCCATGAATGTTAAACATAGAAGCATAGAATCATTTAGGTTGGACGAGACCCTGTCCTGGTTTTAGCTGGGATAGAGTTAATTTTCTTCCTAGTAGCTGGCATAGCGCTGTGTTTTGGATTTAGTAGGAGAAGAATGTTGATAACACACTGGTGTTTGAGTTGTTGCTAAGTACTGCTTATGCTGGTCAAGGACTTTTCAGCTTCCCATGCTCTGCCAGGTGCCCAAGAAACTGGGAGGGGGCACAGCCAGAATACCTGATCCAAACTGGCCAAAGGGCTATTCCATACCATATGACGTCATGCTCAGTATATAAACTGGGGGGGGGGGGTTGGCCGGGGAGCAGTGATCGCTGCTCGGGAACTGTCTGGGTATCGGTCGGCGGGTGGTGAGCAATTACATTGTGCATCACTTGCTTTGTATATTATTATTATTATTATTATTATTATTATTATTGTTGTTGTTGTTGTTGTTATTATATTGTTATTATCATCATTATTATTTTACTTTATTTCAGTTATTAAACTGTTCTTATCTCAACCCAGGAGTGTTTCTCACTCTTACTCCTCCGATTCTCTCCGCCATCCCATCGGGGTAGGGGGAGTGAGTGAGCAGCTGCGTGGTGCTTAGTTGCTGTCTGGTGCTAAACCACGACAGACCCTTAAGATCAAGTCCAACCATTGTCCTAAGACTACTACGTCCACCACTAAACCGTGTCCCTAAGCGTCTACACGTCTTTCAGATACCTCCAAGGATGGTGACTCAACCACTTCCCTGGGCAGCCTGTTCCAATGCTTGACAACACTTTCAGTGAAGAAATTTTTACTAATATCCAATGTAAACGTCCCCTGACGCAACTTGAGGCCGTTTCCTCTCATCCTACCACTTGTTACTTGGGAAAAGAGACCGACACCCACCTCGCTACAACCTCCTTTCAGGTAACTGTAGAGAGCGATAATGAAGTGAGCCATGCGAGTAAAGTCTCCTTGGAAGAACAAAAGAAAATATGTGAGAGTATGATGATTTTTTGGGGGTGGGGGTGGGGTGTTACATGGCAAGGTTTTGGTAGGGGGAGGGGCTGCAGTGGTGGCTTCTGTGAGAAGACACCAGAAGCTTCCCCCATGTCTGATAGAGCCTATGCCAGCCAGCTCCAAGAAAGACCCACCATTGGCCCATGCTGAGCCAATCAGTGAAGGTGGTCACACCTCTGTGATAACGTATTTAAGAAGGGGAAAACACTGCTGTGCAACAGCAGCTGGAAGAGAGGAGTGAGAATATGTGGGAGAAACAACTATGCAGACACCAAGGTCAGCAAAGAAGGAGGGGGAGGAGGTGCTCCAGGGGCGAGAACAGAGTTTCCCCTGCAGCCTGTGGTGAAGACCATGGTCAGCCAGGCTGTCCCCCTGCAGCCCATAGAGGTCAATGTCAGAGCAGATATGCACCTGCAGCCCATGGAGGACCCCATGCCAGAGCAGGTGGGAGGGAGAGTGATAGAGAAGCTTGGTGGGGATTTGGCTCCCAGCCAAGGTCAACCCACCACATTTATAAATCATACTGTTATTGTGAATGTTGGGAGGTTAGCACTGCAAGAATTTTGTTCTATCCTTATTAACATACACTTACAGACAGAAAAAAAAAATAGTGCTGAGCTCATAGAAGAGCTTTCATTTTAGGTACAAGTTTGGGATGAATCTTTGGATTTTCAAATTATGTGAAGAACAACAAGGGGATTTGTTCATAGATGTAGAGAATCATGATTAAGTACTGATTTAAAAGTAAAGTGTATCCTTTTTATACTATCTCAGTTTTTAGAAGTTAATTTTTGCCCATTTTAATTCTATAATGTCCTATAGAATGTATTAGAAGGAACAATTCTGAATTGGCAGGGAGATAGACTTGATGAACTAATGCAGTAACACTTTCATTTTCCAATTTTTACACTTTCATTAATCAGTTGTATCCAAGGTTTATTTCAAATAAATACCATTTAGATATATTCTCAATATACTGATATTTAAGTTAGTTATGTATTTTAATTTTATGCTCTGTATATAAACTGGGGGGATTTGGCCAGGGGGCAGTGACTGCTGCTCGGGGACTGACTAGGCATTGGTTGGCGGGTGGTGAGCAATTGCATTGTGTATCACTTGCTTTGCATATTCTTTATTATTATTATTACTATTTTACTTTATTTCAATTATTAAACTGTTCTTATCTCAACCCAGGAGTTTTCTCACTCTTACTCCTCCAATTCTCTCCCCCATCCCACTGAGGTAGGGGGAGTGAGCGAGCGGCTGCATGGTGCTTAGTTGCTGGCTGGGGTTAAACCATGACAGCTCTCATAAAATTTCCTTTCCAGAGCATTAGACCTGCTACAGCTGCAAGTAATTGGTAATGCAATGAACCTGTTACAGCTATGTTCTCCTGTATGCTGTTAGACCAGCAGCATTCATCTTTGTTAATGCCATTTATTTCTGGTTTTGAGTGAAGAATGCTCACCAAAACACAGTATTGCCTTTTAACTTACTACCGCTTTCATATTGTTATACTCTTGATGTACTCTTTTTGCTCTAATAAGACAGGATTTTTTTTCCTTAGGCTCAACAAGAAGGAGGGTATCATGCTAAAATGACTTGCTGCAGAAGACATTTCCTTAATAGGACTTCACTGTTAAATCTACAGGTAAACTGAATAATTATGCTCTGCACTCAAATGATGTCTGTTAAAATTTACCTCTGAAAATATCCTGCCCTTTTAAAGTGGTAATATATCACAGTTACTATTTAGACAAGACAAAAGCAAGTGGAACGCTAGGGACTGATGAAAAACCCTCAATTCAGGTAGTTGTGTCGGTACTTGAGTTCTTTGATATGCGCATTTTGTTAGTATACGTTTTTGCAGTTGCTTGTATTGGAGAAGCTAGTCCTTACTTCCACCAGAGAATCAAAACTTATGAATTAAAATACTAAGGGTGTGTTGTTCTTCATATCAAAGAACAAGTCTGTTAACAGTTAGTTTGAAAGATGAGTCACAATCTTATGTAAATGGCCTTTTATTTTTGGTGAGAAAATGTTTTAATTAGTCTTTCCTAGTTTAGTTTGTGTGAGTTCTAAGCAGAAGTGTATACTTGATGTAAGTGTATCTTTTTATTTTAAGTACGGCTTAGAGATTTAGTATTTGCTGTATATATAGTACCATATATCTAATCCCATATTCCAGGTAATGTTTTCCTCATAGAAACAGCCCGCACTCCAAGGTGGTTGCAGAAAATACAAGTGTTTTTATAAGAAAGAAATCTTCTACTGGAAAGCATGAATATTTGGGATGGAGTGTCATTGCCTGCTGGTGGACTGGAGTATGTACCTTTTTAAATTCAGAGTTTTACTAATACCTTATTAATTTCAGGATGTGAAGAAAGAATATCCCCAATAATAACTTAAAATGAAATAGCCAGTTCTGTAACTGACTGCTGAACTTCCTAAGTGAATTGCATTTTTCTTCTGTTGCTTTCTTCCCCCTCCCAGCTCAAAATTTTGTCAGCTGTTTGCTGAAGTCAAGTGTTTACATTTAGTTAGATAAACTTCTGGTACAACAAAACCTTGATAGCAGTTGCTTAATGGCCAACTTTACTGTAGAAGAGCAGGAAATTATGTTAGACTTCTTAACGCATATGAAGCGATAGTATTTTTTGGAGAGCTGAAAATATTTCCTGCCCCAATAACCTTGTAGTGTAAAGGCAAGACAGCAGCTAAGGTAGATAAGTTATTCCATGAACAGTGGAACAAACAAAGCCTGTGCTTCTGTGTGAAGATGCGCTCTCGTTGTTTCCTTTCCTCCAGCTACAACTCCTCTCTCATCCTGTTACACCTTTGTCTGCAAGAAGTTCCAAAGCCAGAAGTAGCATATGCTGAGTCTAGCCCCATAGTTTACTCTGTGTCCACATTTATGCATGTATGCATGTGCATATGTGGATATAGATAAACAGATTGACAAGCCAGCTGCTGCTAAGAATGTCTAATATAAGAGTTTTACCTGCCTCTTATTTCAGTAGGTTTGTTAGTTTTGATGTCTCTTTTTTTTCTGGATAGCACTAGGCTAACATTATCTTTCTGTTTGAATTTTAACCAGAAAATTGTGGCTTTAGCTAGTTTCCTAGTAGCATATAAGCCTGTCACTTAAGAGGTTTAAATGTGATGTATTTTATATGGTATAGAGCAGACAAATTGCCACCAGCTGTTTTGTGTATAATGACTTGTGTTGATCAATCTTAAAAACAAAAAATACATTTTTTTTTCTTTTAAAAGTAGCAATCAAATGTGGTGTTATGGTTCTTATGTGGTTTTGGGTTTTTGTTGGGTTTAATGCTTGTGTGTATTTATATGCACATGACATAGACTAAGGTATATTTGAGAGAGACTACTTTAATATCCCCCTTTCCTATTTTGCTTTTTAGTGGGGATATAGAAGTCCAGCATCAGGAGCATCTCCTGACAGTTGATGGCTGGATCCATTTTCAGGCGTGTTGGAGTGGTAACTACTTTTTGTGGTTCCATGGGCTTTTGTATTACACAGTTGATGTACAAGCTTAATTCAGAACACTATATATGTGGGATGAAGACAAGAGGGAGGAATGAAGGAGAGAATTAAAGGAAATTATGGGAAATTTTATATACATGTAATGAAATCTTAGCAAATCACACTTGAAAGAATAGATTGGTAATATGCAGCTTGTAACAAATCAGTTTCTTCTCTCTTCATGAAGAAGGTTGGTGTTCTTTCAGAGAAGGTATTGGAAATGGATATAGACTAAACCTTATTTTTTATAGAGCTGGTACTGAAAGCAGATGTGTGCTATTTTATACTACCCTTTCCTACAATCTTATAAGCATGTAGGTACATATTTATCTTTAAAATACTATTTATTTTGCTTTATAGCCCAAACAGAATTATTTGGGAAAGAAAAAATCCAAATGGAAAATACCTGTTTGCTTGGGTTTGGGGTGGGGATCTTTTGGTTTGTTTGGGTTTGTTTTCTTTCCAGAGGAAAAAGTTTTATTTGGGAATGGAAAAACTGAGTGCATTTCCTTAGTACATTTTTTCAGACAAAATTAAAACGGGTCATATGCCAAAATCCTCTGTAAATTCTATTAAATGGCAAACATTGGCTTTTGCCAGCCTGCCAGCTACTTGGTTACAATTTTATGTTCTCCTGTGGGCACTATGTTATGGTCAAGAAAGACTATAAACTACAAACCATTTTTGTTTTTTGCACTATCTCTGAAGTAAAAACAGCATAGCCAAATGCTGATGCAAGCAAGCAGCCATCTAATTGAATTCACTGGTTATCATACATATGGAATTTTAAAAAGCAGCTCCCTTGTGGGTTTGTGGGAAGACTTTTTTTTCTTATGGTCCCTGGGAGGCTCCAGGTTGTCCACTTGCTGGGCAGATTATATCTTGTAGTATATTTCAGAATTTCTATTTTTTTACTGAGATGCAAAGCAGAATATGTTGCATTTTGTGCTTGTTCCATAATAGCTACTTACTGCACCACAGGCAGTATATAAATGAAATAAAGACTGGAAGAGGGAGGGAGAGATAAAATGAAAGATTCCTGGAAAATACTTCAGCTTTAGATATATGAATTCCTAGCAAGTTGTGCTAGTTTGACCCTGGCTGGATGCCAAGTGCCCACCATAGCCACTCTATCACTCCCCTTCTCAACTGGACAGGGGAGAGAAAATATAACAAAAATGCTCATGGGTGAAGATAAGGACAGGGAGATCACTCAGCAATTACCGTCATAGGCAAAACAGAATCGACTTTGGCAATAAATTAAACTGATTTTCCCCATCAAAACTGAGTAGGGTAATGAGAAATAAAACCAAATCTTAAAACACCTTCCCCCCACCCCTCCCTTATTCCCAGGCTCAACTTCACTCCTGATTTTCTCTACCTTCTCCCTCTGAGCTGCACAGGGGTATGGGGAATGGGGGTTGTGGTCAGTTCATCATGTGTCGTCTCTGCTGCTCCTTCCTCCTCAAGGGGAAGACTCCTCACGCTCTTCCCCTGCTCCAGCATGGGGTCCCTCCCACAGGAGACAGTCCTCCATGAATGTCTCCAACATGGGTCCTTCCATGGGGTGCAGTTCTTCACAAACTGTTCCAGCGTGGATCCCTTCCATGGGGTGCAGTCCTTCAGGAGCAGACTGCTCCAGCGTGGGCTCCTCTCTCCACAGGTCCATAGGTCCTGCCAGGAGCCTGCTCCAGCGCAGGCTTCCCACGGGGTCATAGCCTCCTTCAGGCACATCCACCTGCTCTGGCATGGGGTCCTCCATGGGCTGCAGGTGGATATCTGCTCCACCATTAACCTCCATGGGCTGTAGGGGGACAACCTACCTCACCATGGTCTTCACCATGGGCTGCAGGGGAATCTCTGCTCCAGCCCCTGGAGCACTTCCTCCCCCTCCTTCTTCACTGACCTTGGTGTTTGCATAGCTGTTTCTATCATGTATTCTCACTCCTCTCTCCAGCTGCAGTTTGTGTCCTGGTGGGTTTGGGGTTTTTTTTTTCCCCCTTCTTAAATATGTTATCCCAGAGGTGCTACCACTGTCACTGATTGGATTGGCCTTGGCCAGCAGTGGGTCCATCTTGGAGCTGGCTGGCATTGGCCCTGTCAGACATAGGGGAATCTTCTAGAAGCTTTTTACAGAAGCCACCCCTGTAGCCCCCCCCACTACTGAAACCTTGCCACTCAAAACCAATACACAAGGTTTAGGAGAGACTTGTGTTTGCTTTCTCGGGAAGTCAGGCAGACTTCCTGAGAGGGAGATATGTAGATATGTTGTTTCATGTATACATTAATTTGTACTTTTATACCCTGGAAAAAAACAGTTAGAGTGACTAGGTTATCAGTAAGTTAATAATTTTTCTGTATGCTGGTTGTTTATGATATGTGTGGGGAACATATTCTGAGTTACACTTCTGAGCTGCTGATCTTTAGGCTGTGATGTTATAAACAAAAGGTGCTTAAAAATAAGAGGGCATAATATAATCCCAGTCATTTCATGAGTACACTATGCATATGCTTAAAGTTATGTATATGCGTAATGATCTATTTATATGTAGGGTAATCTGTTAATCTGTGTTTTGGTATAAAATGTCTGAGTAATGCTAATGTTTGTCTTCTGTGTTCTTTATGGGCTCCTTTGAAGATAGCAGTAGTTTTCAAAGAGCTGAGAGTTCTCACTGAGTCTGTTTTAAAGCAGCAGCTTGAAAATCCTAAAATATCACTTGAAGGTAACTTTTTATTACTGTATTGCTGACATGACTTTGCTAACTGAACATCGTGGCAAATGTGAGAAAGTATTAGTACATTGCATCATAACCCAATAGGGTTAGTGAAAAGTAAATAGAATTCCATTATCTTGAGAGGCATCCAAAAAGTCATTACTAATCCTACATATATTATGAGGCTCATCCTAGATGTATGAGGATCTGCACAACTGCTGATTCAAAGATATACTTGATAACAACATTAAAGGTTAGTGGTAGTAACGGTGAGGTACATGTCTGTCCTGGTTTCAGCTGGGATAGAGTTAATTCTCTTCCTAGTAGCAGGCATAGTGCAGTGTGTTGGATTTAGGATGAGAATAATGTTGATAATGCACTGATGTTTTAGTTGTTGCTAAGTAGTGCTTACACTAGTCAAGGACTTTTCAGCTTCCCATGCCCTGCCAGGAGTATAAGGCTCTACTGGAAACTGGTGCACAGCGTACCCTAATGCCATCAAGCTATACAGGGGCAGAACCCATCTGTATTTCTGGAGGGACAGGGGGATCCCAACACCTAACTGAATTGGAGGCTGAAGTGAGCCTAACTGGGAATGAGTGGCAGAAGCACCCCATTGTGACTGGCCCAGAGGCTCCGTGCATCCTTGGCATAGACTACCTGAGGAGAGGGTATTTCAAGGACCCAAAAGGGTACCATTGGGCTGTCCTGGTTTTGGCTGGGATAGAGTTAATTTTCTTCCTAGTAGCAGGCATAGTGCTGTGCTTTGGATTTAGTAGGAGAAGAATGTTGATAACACACTGATGTTTTAGTTGTTGCTGAGTGCTGCTTACTACTAGTCAAGGACTTTTCAGCTTCCCATGCTCTGCCAGGTGCACAAGAAACTGGGAGGGGGCACAGCCAGAATAGTGGATCCAAACTGACCAAAGGGCTATTCCATACCATATGATGTCATGCTCAGTATATAAACTGGGGGGGGCTGGCCGGGGAGCAGGGATTGCTGCTTGGGAACTGTCTGGGTATCGGTCAGCGGGTGGTGAGCAATTGCATTGTGCATTGCTTGCTTTGTGTATTATTATCATTATTATATTGTTACTATTATCATTACAATTTTACTTTATTTCAATTATTAAACTGTTCTTATCTCAACCCAGGAGTTTTTCCTCCCTCTTACTCCTCTGATTCTCTCTGCCATCCCATCGGGGTAGGGAGAGTGAGCGAGCGAGCGGCTGTGTGGTGCTTAGTTGCTGGCTGGGGCTAAACCACGACATGGGCTTTTGGTATAGCTGCCTTGGAGACAGAGGAAATGAAACAGTTGTCCACCTTGCCTGGTCTCTCGGAGGACCCTTCTGTTGTGGTGTTGCTGAGGGTCAAAGAACAACAGGTGCCGATCGCTGCCACAACAGGGCACCAGCAGTAATATCGCACACCCAAGACTCCCTTATTTCCATCCATAAGCTGATTCTTTGACTGGAGAGTCAAGGAGTTATCAGCAAGTTTCGCTCACCCTTTAACTGTCCCTTATCGCCAGTGAGAAAGTCTAATGGAGAGTGGAAACTAACAGTGGACTGTTGTGGCCTGAATGACATCATGCTCCCACTGATTGCTGCTGTGCTGGACATGCTAGAACTTTAACATGAACTGGACTCAAAGGCGTTTTTTTGTTTTGTTCTTATTTCTCTGTATTCTACTATGTTACAATTAATTGGCAACAAATTAAATTTATTTCCCCAAGTTGAGTTTGTTTTGCCTGTGGCAGTAATTTTCAAGTAATCTCCCTGTCCTTATCTTGACCCACAAGCCTTCCATTTTATTTTCTCGCCCTGTCCTGTTGATGGAGGGGGAGTGATAGAGCAGCTGGGTGGGAACCTGATGGTCAGCCAAGGTCAATCCACCACAGGCACCCATCTGTCAACCCAACCAATCATCTAGAAAGTTTTGCTGCCTGCCGGGAGCCAGGATCCAGGATCTGGGATGTTATGGAGGGACTGATGAGGTTTGTTCAGCCCTCTGACTACTACCCTTTGCTGTTATTCCATGTGGGCACAAATGATACTGCCAGGGCTAACCTGGACAGTATCAGAAGTGACTACAGAGCTCAAGGGGCAGTAGTCAGGGGCATGGGGGCCCAGGTGGTATTCTTGATCCTGTCAGTAAGGGAAAGGGTGTGAGGAGGACTGTTAAGACTAATTAGGTCAAGAGTAAATTCTTAGTTTTGCATATAAGGTATGTTCCTTTTGTCTATAACAAGATTTTGAGTGTAACAAACTGGTGGGAATTCAAGCAACCTATTCTGTAATTTGGCTGCAAAAATTGGTAGCATAGATCAGGTTCCTCAGGGCTTTGCTCAGCTGAGGATTGAATGTCTCCCAGAATGGAAATCCCACAACCTCTCTGGGCTCCTGTTCCAGGGTTTGACCACCTTCATGGGGGAAAAGTCTTTTTGTATATCTAGTCAGAATTTCCCATGTTCCAACTTCTGTTGGACTTGCAAGTGCCAAGATTTGCAAGTGCTGAAGAGAGGGTAAGAATCATTGCCCTCAACCTGCTGGCTATACACTTGCTAGTGCAGCCCAGTATGTGGTTGGCCACCTTCTCTACAAGAATACACTGCTGCCCTCTGTTGAACTTCTTGTCCACAAAGATCCCCAGGTCCTTTTCAACAAAGCTGCTTTCTAGCAAACCAGCCCCCAGCCTCTACTGATGCACAGGGTTCTATTGCCTGGTAACTGACAGGGGTTATGCTTGCTTGAGTTGAGAGTCAAGGTGAACAATGGATGACAAGATCAATTTTCAGGTAGGAAAGCTCACCACACACACAAAAAAATGTCACTGTTGCATTTACAGTCCGTTCATTGTGGGTGACAATAGGTGTTTAAAATAATAGCTATGTTCCAAAGTACATTCAGTTTTCCAACAGAGTGAATATAACCAAAATTGGATAATAGCAATTGAGACAAAGATGAATGTAGCAGACATCTGTTAACATGACCAAACACTGGCTGGGAAAGGATCTGAAGTGCTGCAGCAGTCAAAATGTTTTTTCATAATATCAGAATGTTGCAAGCCCATCCTCACCACTGTTTTGCAACACATTTAGAATAATGCGTTTGCTTTTAATTAGTTTTCAAATATCAGGCTATGGGCTCAATAATACCAGGGCCCCCCTTGTCATGACCCGAACTGGGCTGTCCGGAGTGGATCATGGAGGTTCTGTGATTCCCTTGGGCTAAATTAAGGTGAAACGACACCAAATGATCAATTAAACACTTTATTGATGGTAAACGCCAACCCGAACAAGGAAAACGCAATGATAAGCAACGTGGGTTCTAATTCACGTACTTATAAGAGGAAAGGAAAAGGAAGAAAGAGGAGAGAGAGAGAGATCACCACCATTGGATCCCACAATGTCGATGGTAAACGTGGCAGTCCTCCGGCAGTGGGCGTGCGGCTCTCAGAGTGCAGGGCCTCCGGCTGTGCTGGCAATGCTGGCACCGGTTGGGGGAGTCTGGTCCAGAGCAGGAGCAGCAGCAGTGTGGAGTCCTCCGATGGTGGGGGTGTACCACATGGCTCCTCGAAGTTGTGTCTTTTATGGGTCAGTCCCTGCCTCTAGTCTCCCCTTGAGGCTTGTTTCAGAATGTTCTCCATCTTCTGCGCAGGTGTCACTGTGGAGGGGGGGTGGTCGCGAGGGGTCTTTCAGGTGATCATGAGCCCCTTCCTCAAATAAACTCTGCATGATCTTCAGCCATCAGAGGGTGGAACTGCGTCTGACCCGCCTCCGGCTCTGTGCCAACTCAGCACCAATTGGCTTCTCACCTGTGGTGCTATGTAGACCCCCATTTATCACTATGGAGACCTTAACTTGTCTCTATGCAGACCTCAAGTTGCCTCACCATGATGTTTGAAGCATTAACTTTCAGTCCCTGACACCCCTTTAGCCTACATATAGGACTCTGCTGTGGTTTAACCCCACCCGTCAACGAGGTACCACCCAGCCGCTCACTCCCCCCTGGTGGGAAGGGGGAGAGAATCAGAAGAGTAAAAATAAGAAAACTCATAGGTTAAGGTAAAGACAGTTTAACAGGTAAAGCAAAAGCCATGCACGCAAGCAAAGCAAAAAAAGGAATTTATTCACTACTTCCCATCAGCAGGCAGGTGTTTAGCCATCTCCAGGAAAGCAGGGCTCAATCATGCATAATGGTTACTTAGGAAGACAAACACCATAACTCCGAGCGTCCCCCCTTCCTTCTTCTTCCCCCAGATTTATATGCTGAGCATGACATCATATGGTATGGAATATCCCTTTGGTCAGTTGGGGTCAGCTGTCCCAGCTGTGTCCCCTCCCAACTTCTTGTGGATCCCCAGCCTACTCTCTGGCAGGGCAGTGTGAAAAACTGTCGTAGTTTAGGCCCAGCCAGCAACTAAGCACCACGCAGCTGCTTGCTCACTCCCCCTGGCCTGGTGGGATGGGGGAGAAAATCGGAGGAGTAAGAGTGAGAAACACTCCTGGGTTGAGACAAGAACAGTTTAATAATTGAAATAAAGGAAAATAGGAATGATAATAATAACACTATAATAATGATAATAATAATGATAATAATATACAAAGCAAGTGATGCACAATGCAATTGCTTACCACCTGCTGACCGATACCCAGACAGTTCCCGAGCAGCGATTGCTGCCCCCCAGCCAACTCCCCCCATCTTATATACTGAGCATGATGTCATATGGTATGGAATAGCCCTTTGGTCAGTTTGCATCAACTATTCTGGCTGTGCCCCCTCCCAGCTTCTTGTGTACCTGGCAGAGCATGGGAAGCTGAAAAGTCCTTGACTAGCATAAGCAGTACTTAGCAACAACTAAAACATCAGTGTGTTATCAACATTCTTCTCGTTCTAAATCCAAAAGACAGCACTATGCCAGCTACTAGGAAGAAAATTAACTCTATCGCAGCTGAAACCAGGACAGAAACAGAAAAGGCCTTGACTCTGTGTAAGCACTGCTCAGCAGTAACGAAAACATCTCTATATTATCAACACAAATCCAAAACATAGCCCCATACAAGGTGCTATGAAGAAATTTAACTCTACCCCAGCCTAAATCAGTACAACTTTTTACCAGGGCATGTAGTGACAGGACAAGGGGCAATGGTTTTAAACTGAAGAGGGTAGGTGTATTGGGTTTGCATGGCAAGGTTTCGGTAGCAAGGAGCTACAGGGGTGCATTCTGTAAAAAGCTGCTAGAAGCTTCCCCTGTGTCTGACAGAGCCAATGCCAGCCAGCTCCAAGACGGACCCACTGCTGGCCAAGGCCGAGCCAATCAGTGACAGTGGTAGCACCTCTGGGATAACATATTTAAGAAGGGGGAAAAAAAAAACCCAAACCCACCAGGACACAAACTGCAGCTGGAGAGAGGAGTGAGAATATGTGATAGAAACAACTATGCAGACACCAAAGTCAGTGAAGAAGGAGGGGGAGGAGGTGCTCCAGGGGCTGGACCAGAGATTCCCCGGCAGCCTGTGGTGAAGACCATGGTGAAGACCATGGTGAGCCAGGCTGTCCCCCTGCAGCCCATGGAGGTTAATGGTGGAGCAGGTACCCACCTGCAGCCCATGGAGGACCCCACGCCGGAGCAGGTGGATGTGCCTGAAGGAGGCTATGACCCCGTGGGAAGCCCGCGCTGGAGCAGACTCCTGGCAGGACCTGTGGAATTGTGGAGAGAGAGGAGCCCATGCTGGAGCAGGCTTGCTGGCAGGACTTGTGACCCCGTAGGGGACCCATGCTGGAGCAGTCTGCTTCTAAAGGACTGCACCCCATGGAAGGGACCCATGCTGGAGCAGTTCGTGAAGAACTGCAGCCTGTGGGAAGGACCCACGATGGAAAAGTTCGTGGAGGACTGTCTCCTGTGGGAGGGACCCCATGCTGGAGCAGGGGAAGAGCGTGAGGAGTCCTCCCCTTGAGGAGGAAGGAGCAGCAGAGATGACACATGATGAACTGACCGCAACCCAATTCCCCATCCCCCTGTGCCACTTGGGAGGGGGAGGTAGAGAAAATTGGGAGTGAAGGTGAGCCTGGGAATAAGGGAGGGGTGGGGGGAAAGGTGTTTTAAGATTTGGTTTTATTTCTCATTACCCTAGTCAGTTTTGATTGGCAATAAATTAAACTTATTTTCCCCAAGTTGAGTCTGTTTTTCCTATGACGGCAATCGGTGAGTGATCTCTCCCTGTCCTTATCTCGACCCACGAGCTTTTCATTATATTTTCTCTCCCTTGTCCAGTTGAGAAGGATAGAGCAGCTTTGGTGGGCACTTGGCATCCAGCCAAGGTCAACCCACCACAGTAGGTTTAGACTGGACATAAGGAAGGAATCTTTTATGATGAGGGTGCTGAGACACTGGAACAGGTTTCCCAGAGAAGTTGTGAATGGCCCATCATTGGAAGAGTTCAAAGTCAGGTTGGATGGGCCTTTGAGCAACCTGATCTAGTGAAAGATGTCCCTGCCCATGGCAGGGAGGTTAGAACTAGATGATCTTTAAAGGTCCCTTCCAACCAAAGCCAATCTATGATTCTATGTTTCTATGATGTGATGACATCCATCTTGCCCTTTGTCCTGGTTTCATCTGGAATAGAGTTAATTTTCTTTCTAGTACCTGGTATAGGATTATCCTGGTGTCGGCTGGGATAGAGTTAATTTTCTTCCTAGTAGCAGGCATAGTGCTGTGTTTTGGATTTAGTAGGAGAAGAAACTGGGAGGGGGCACAGCCAGAACAGTTGATGCAAACTGACCAAAGGGCTATTCCATACCATGTGACGTCATGCTCAGTATATAAACTGGGGGGGGGTGGGGTTGGCCGGGGAGCAGCGATTGCTGCTCGGGAACTGTCTGGGTATCGGTCGGCGGGAGGTGAACAATTGCATTGTGCATCACTTGCTTTGTATATTATTATCATTATTATTATCATTATTATATTGTTATTATTATCATTCCTATTTTCCTTTATTTCAATTATTAAATTCAATTATTAAACTGTTCTTGTCTCAACCCAGGAGTTTACAACGAGTGAACAACGAATACTATGACCAGTGTTAGAGGGGCCCTGCCTCCAGCCAGGTGGAGGAAAGGGACAACCGGGTTTCCTGGACTGTGTGGATTCGATGGCCTGGCACATCAGACCCACAGGAGTATAAAGCTCTAGTGGACACCGGTGCACAGTGTACCCTAATGATATCAAGCTATACAGGGGCAGAACCCATTTATATTTCTGGAGTGACAGGGCGATCCCAACAGCTAATTTCTGGAGGCCAAAGTGAGCCTAACTGGGAATGAGTGGCAAAAGCACCCCATTGTGACTGGCCCAGACGCTCCGTGCATCCTTGGCATAGACTACCTGAGGAGAGGGTATTTCAAGGACCCAAAAGGGTACTGGTGCGCTTTTGGTATAGCTGCCTTGGAGATGGAGGAAATTAAGCAGCTGTCCACCTTGCCCGGTCTCTCGGAGGACCCTTCCATTGTGGGGTTGCTGAGGGTCGAAGAACAACAGGTGCCCATCGCCACCACAACTGTGCACCGGCGGCAATATCACACCAACTGAGACTCCCTGATTCCCATCCATAAGCTGATTCATCGACTGGAGAGCCAGGGAGTGATCAGCAAGACTCGCTCACCCTTTAACAGTCCCATATGGCCAGTGCGAAAGTCTAATGGGGAGTGCAGACTAACAGTGGTCTATCGTGGCCTGAACGAAGTTACACTGCCGCTGAGTGCTGCCGTGCCAGATATGCTAGAACTTCAATACGAACTGGAGTCAAAGGCAGCCAAGTGCTATGCCACAACTGATATCGCTAATGCGTTTTTCTCCATCCCTTTGGCAGCAGAGTGCAGGCCCCAGTTTGCTTTTACCTGGAGGGGTGTTCAGTAAACCTGGAATCAACTGCCCCAGGGGTGGAAACACAGCCCCACCATTTGTCATAGACTGATCCAGACGGCACTGGAACAGGGTGAAGCTCCAGAACATCTGCAATACATTGATGACATCATTGTGTGGGGCAATACAGCAGAAGAGGTTTTTGAGAAGGGAAAGAAAATAGTCCAAAACCTTCTGAAGGCTGGTTTTGCCATAAAACAGAGTAAGGTCAAGGGACCTGCACAGGAGATCCAGTTTTTAGGAATAAAATGGCAAGATGGACGTCGTCAGATCCCAATGGATGTGATCAACAAAATAACAGCCATGTCCCACCAAGTAGCAAAAAGGAAACACAAGCTTTCTTAGGCGTTGTGGGTTTTTTGGAGAATGCATATTCCAAATTACAGTCTGATCATAAGCCCTCTCTATCAAGTGACCCGGAAGAAGAACGATTTCAAATGGGGCCCTGAGCAGCAACAAGCCTTTGAACAAATTAAACGGGAGATAGTTCATGCAGTAGCCCTTGGGCCAGTCCGGGCAGGGCAGGATATTACAAATGTGCTCTACACCGCAGCCGGGGATTATGGCCCTACCTGGAGCCTCTGGCAGAAAGCACCAGGGGAGACTCGAGGTCGACCCCTAGGGTTTTGGAGTCGGGGATACAGAGGATCCGAGGCCCGCTATACTCCAACTGAGAAAGAGATATTGGCAGCATATGAAGGGGTTCGAGCTGCTTCGGAAGTGGTTGGTACTGAAGCACAGCTCATGCTGGCACCCTGACTGCCCGGTGCTGGGGTGGATGTTCAAAGGGAGGGTCCCCTCTACACATCATGCGACTGATGCTGCGTGGAGGAAGTGGGTTGCACTAATCACACAATGGGCTCGAATAGGAAACCCCAGTTCTCCAGTTCTCTGCCCCACCCCATCCCATCGGGGTAGGGGGAGTGAGCGAGTGGCTTCATGGTGCTTAGTTGCTGGCTGGGGCTAAACCACGACCAGGATTCTTATTCTTATTCCCAAAAACTGAATCTCCTGTGCGTGTCCTTTGAGCTTGCTTTTTTTATGGCAAAACTAGCTTTCAGAATAATCTGGATTTTTTCTTTTCCCCTTTCTCAAACACTTCCTCTGCTTTTGCCCCACACAATGATGTCATATCAGTGTATTGCAGGTGTTCAGGGGCTGTGCCATGTTCCAGTGCAGTCTGGAACAGTCCATGGGAAATGGTTAAGCTGTGCTTCCACCCCGGGGTAGTCAATTCCTGCTGTATTGGACACTGCTCCCCATGAAAGCAAATTGTGGCCTGCATACTGCTGCCAAAGGAATTGAGAAAAAAATGCACTGGCGATATCAGTTGTGCCATACCGCTTGGATGCCTTTGAGTCCAGTTAATATTGAAGTTCTAGCATGTCCAGTACAGCAGCACAACAATGGCAATGACTTCGTTCAGGCCATGATAATCCACTGTTAGCCTCCACCCTCCATCAGACTTTCACACTGGCTATATGGGACTGTTAAAGGGTGATCGAATCATTCTGATCACTCCTTGGCTCTGTAATTGATGAATCAGCTCATGGATGGGAACCAGGGAGTCTTGTTTGGTGTGATATTGCCGCTGGTGCACTGTCCAGGTAGGAATCAGCATGCAGCAACCCCACAGCTGTAGTATTGGACGAGAGAGGTTGGGTGAGGTACAGCTGTTTAATCTTCTCTGCATCCACAACGGCTACACCAAAAACCCATCAGTACCCCTTTGGATCCTTGAAGTACCCTCTCCTGAGGTAGTCTATGCCAAGGATACAAGGGGCCTCTGGGCTGGTCACAATGGGGTTTTTGCCAGTTGTCCCTGTTAAGCTCATCTCAGCCTCCAACAGAGACAACTGTTGGGATCCCCCTTGTCACTCCAGAAATCCAGATGGGTTCCATGCCCCTATACCCTACTGGTATTAGGATGCACTGTGTTGCTGGTGTTTACCAAAGCCTTATACTTCTGTGTATCCAATGTGCCAGGCCAGTTTGCGTACATGGGCTTCTAGGTGGGCTCACCATCCCACTTCCTCACATCATCCCCCTGGTCATGAAGGAAGAACCAGAGAGACATGTAGCATGTGCCTAGGGCTCCCTTTCCCTCTGACTGGGAAGGGCTGGATTCCTGAGTCATCTGGCTTCATGGGGCCAAGATGCTGGCCCGTGGGGATTAGGAGGGAGAGAGATTTTCCTCAAAATGTTGAAGCCATTTGGATGCTCTTTCCACAGGTGGTGTATCCAAGTCTGGCCAGTCCATCATTGCCAGGGTGTTGGAATATGATGATGCTGCACTTCAGACCAACCTCCTCCACATGGCCTGTGTACACTGGATGTCATCTGCATCTTTGGAGACCTGGTTGTCATCCAGGTCACTGCGGATGACATCCAGCACCACTAATTCTCTCAGATATTGGATGCCTTCCTCAACGGTAGTCCACTTCCCTCAGTAACTCATAAGCTCTTCCTTGAGTAGATATCTTGCCTTCACACTTGACAGGAGCCACCTCCAGAGGCTGTGGATTTGTCTCTTTTCCGATTTCTTTGTCAATTCCCCAGTCCCTAGTGAGGGATCTCAGCTGCTAGGCTTCCTTACCTTTTAATTCCCCACATTTGTTGCCAAAAAAGACTGTGGTGGGTTGACCTTGTGTGACCGGTACCCCCCTGCTCCTGACACCTGATACAGAAATGTTGCCAGGATGTGGTGACATCTGTTATGGAACAGGGAAGTGTAACAGCACATGAGATATTCTGGATGTTAAAACCCATGATCCCCCTGTGGACAGGGATGCCTCCTGTGACTGTTCACTCAACTCTTGCTCAGATTTTGGATAACACACAGCTCATGCTAAGGCCTGATGTTTGCTGGGAGAAGCACCATTAGGTCAAAGGGAGAGCAACAGGTAGGCAGGACACAATGGACAGGAAGAGATAAAGATCATTGTGCAGATATTGCCACCTGCAGCTTGCTGTCTCCTGCAGCTGAGATTGTCTGGCAGCCTCTTCAGAATCCACTAACTTATGGAAGTGGTAAAGACCAAACTCCCAAACTGAGAGGTATAAATACATCAGCTTATCCAAAAGGTTTTTGAAGTGGATCCAACAGCAGCCAGTCTGCTAAGGCCTTCATGCTTCCTGGTGTGATACAGGGGGTGCCCACACTGTGATGTAGGAGGAAGGGGGAGCACCCTCACCATCGGCTAGAGTACCATGACACGACCTCTGTTGTTCTTCCTCCAAGGACTGACTCGTGTACTTTTTTGAAGTCAGAGTCTAGATTATGATTATTGTATCGCACACTGATTATTAAGAATTTGACCCAATCCACAGAGGGTCCAGGTGACTGAAAAGTCTAGGTAACTGAAATTTTAGGTAATAGGAAAACTATGCTAATGCATGCTCCTTACAGGTGTGGGGAGGGCAAATCCTTTTGGTCCTAAATTGAGTCGGTGGTCACGATCTCCCCCTGCTGAAATTACCTTTCCCCTAGTTACTGTTTTTTGGCAATCGTCCAGTTTTTCCGGCACCTGCTGAGGTAGGATGTTCCCTTTTATCAGTTTCCCAGTACTTCTTCAAGGTCTAGTTGCTCCGGGATGTCTTTGGTTAGAGGATTCAGAACAATGGACAAAAACTCCATGATTACCATCCATCATGACACAGAAAAGATACATTATACTCTAGAACAAGTGAAAAAAGATGGGGAACATCACTGGTGGGATGCCTTATCCAGATGGTCATCAACTGCAACAGGAATTCTGAATCAGCTATTGCATCCTATTGTAATCTTACTCATTTTTACTGTATTATGTTTGCTGTTGAATATAGTTCTATATGTTAGAGTGTGGAAAATAGCTAGACAACTGACATTGTTACCAAAACCTCCTCACATATATAAAACTGTTTAACCACATTTAACCAAAACTTGATAATTGAGTAAACCAACCATAAATTTCCCTCAAGATTACAATTGGAATATGGTATTAATCTGTGTATAGGCACAGAGGCAAGAGGCGACCACACCGCTACTCTGTGGGTGAGATGGACTGACTTTAGTCACGGGGTGGACTGTGATGGTGCATCCTCCACGCCGCCCCGCTTTCTCTTTCTTCGACCGCTTTATGATTTCAGGAATTCCAGACCGCAGCCTTTGTGTAGTGAGTTGGTCAGTTAAGCACCCCTTAATTGTACCAGAAACTCCTATATGGTTGAAGTGGAGAGTGGTCCTGTCCTTATCAGAAACTCCGTATTATGGCTAACGAGGGGAGTGAGAACAGCTACCCCTGACAGCCTTGAAACAGAGCGGTATCATCATTACTGGAATTCCAGCAATTACCGACCCGAATTGTGGCTCAGATGGAAATTTACTGAAAACGAATGCCAATCATCTCACGATCCTATAAAACAGCAGTCCTAAGTGAGGCCCTTTCAGCTCTCCTGGACTGCAGTGGGCTGCACCAGCATCTCCCCTCTGAGCGGGACGCCTCTCAGAGCCAGCAAACTCTCAAAGTTTGCTAAAATCAAAGGTCCATCGCCGAAGACCGACAGTGGAGCCTGGGCCGAAACCCTTCACTCCTCGAGGCTCAACCCTCACCCATTGAGAAATGCCAAGGCATGTGACATGAACATTTCACTGAACTCGAGGGGAATTTTTAACAGGTATACCTTTACCTATATATATATGTGCATTCGTGTCTGTGGGTATGCAAGTGTGAATCAGTTTAAGTAGTCTATAGATGTACGATTTAATTTCAGTGTGAGTCTTATACTACTGCATTATCCTTAGTCCTATAAACCGTTGAGCAAGTCTGAGACTAAGATTGGACCTAGCCACACCCAGACTCCTCTCTGAAAAGGAGTTTAGAAAGCAAGGGGGTCTATTCTGAACCTTGTGACTCAACGGGAGGGTCCTCCTTATCCTCTGCATCCATGATCTCTCTGTGAATCATTCCAACTCAGTGTAACTTAATTTTCTTTTATGCACTTCCATGTAGTAATAGAGTGAACCTTGCCATCTTCGAATCTGTAACTAAGTCACTGTTTTGATCAATTTTGTCTAATCACTTTGTTAATCACTGATGACTGAGTGCTATTAAAATATCACAAGCAAATCCTGCTATTTGCCACAAGTAAATTCTAAACTGCTACTAAATCAAACTGTGTGAAGCCACTCAGTCATGATAAACTAACATAATCAGCAGGATTCACAAACCTGCATTTGTGACAGCCCACTCCCAGTTTCTTGTGCACCTGGCAGAGCAGGGGAAGCTGAAAAGTTCTTGACTAGTGTAAGCACTACTTAGCAACAACTAAAACATCTGTGTGTTATCAGCATTATTCTCATCCTAAATCCAAAACACAGCACTATGCCAGCTGCTAGGAAGAAAATTAACTCTATCCCAGCTGAAACCAGGACATACACCCTTCTCTTTTAGTAACATTAAGTCCAATACAGCTCAGTTTTGGATGGTCATTTTACTGGCATGTTGCAAATGTTGGTTCAAGAGCCCCAGACTATCAAACGTAGCATTGGCTCAGACTGATATTTGTAGTCCTAGTCCTAGAATGGCCTGCTGGTTTTGCACTGGAGCGTTTCCTAGCCTGAATAGTGATTCCGTCCACCATCTGAGTCGTTTTATTCCATCTTTCCATCCATCTTGCACACTTCTCGGAGAACGATCCCACCATTTATGTGGTATGGGTCCTTCTCGATAGGTAGGACAAAGAGAAAGCACAGCAAGAGTGCAAGCTAATCCAGGAACAGTAGGATGTAATCGGGAATATAGGTGGCCATCAGAACATGCCCACACTAAGTTGGGAGGTGCGGCAACAGCAGAAGTTTTACAAGATTCCTTTTTACAACTTATTGGGGTGCATCCTTTGCTAGCCCCCTGTCACGACCCGAACTGGGCTGTCCAGAGAGGATCGTGGAGGTTCTGTGATTCCCTTGGGCTAAATTAAGGTGAAACGACACCAAATAATCAATTAAACACTTTATTGATGGTAAACACCAACCCGAACAAGGAAAGCATAATGGTAGGCAACCCGAACCAGGAAAACTCAATGATAAGCAACGTGGGTTCTAATTCACGTACTTATAAGAGGAAAGGAAAAGGAAGAAAGAGGAGAGAGAGAGAGATCACCACCATTGGATCCCACGATGTCGATGGTAAACGTGGCAGTCCTCCGGCGGTGGGCGTGCTGCTCTCAGAGCGCAGGGCCTCCGGCTGTGCCGGCAATGCTGGCACCGGGTGGGGGAGTCTGGTCCAGAGCAGGAGCGGCAGCAGCAGCAGTGTGGAGTCCTCCGATGGTGGGGGTGTACCACATGGCTCCTCGAAGTTGTGTCTTTTATGGGTCAGTCCCTGCCTCTAGTCTCCCCTTAAGGCTTGTTTCAGAATGTTCTCCATCTTCTGCGCAGGTGCCACTGTGGAGGGGGGGTGGTCGTGAGCCCCTTCCTCAAATGAACTCTGCATGACCTTCAGCCATCAGAAGGCGGAACTGCGCATCCTCTGGCACGCCTCCCAGCTCCACACCAATTGGCTTCTCACCTGTGGCTCAGTGGTGCTATGCAGACCCTAATTTATTGCTATGGAGACCTTAACTTTTCTCTATGCAGACCTCAACTTGCCTCACCATGATGTTTGAGACATTAACTCTTTCAGTCTCTGACACCCCCTTAAAGTCAAGCCCCTCCATGTCACCTCCCAGACACTCTAACACAGCGGGTCTCAAGTACCTAGTATTACTACACAGGCAACCTTGGATTAAAGCTTTTTGAGTAGGAGGGTATAACCATAATAAGGACATTTTATCTATATCTTTACATCCAATTTCTACTTGACAATCCCATAATGGGGATCTTCCTGATGAGGGTGTTCTTGTTTTGCTTCCATCCTAGCCAGGACCATAAGCATTCCATAAACAATTATATGGACACCCAGTGTTGGTCTGTTGATTGCACACCTTGGGACAATCATTACTATCCCGCTCAGGGAGTTTGATACACCACAAAGCGTTTAATGTTTTCGTGTATCGTAGAGAGTGGTCATCAGTGTATTGGGCTTCACCTATGGTAGCCCCCCATGGAGTGCTGGAACAAGGCACTGTCTGGTTTTTACCACCGTTGGTGTAAGTACAATTTGTACTCCAGATTGATGTGACATTAAGTGTGCCTAAATCCCAAGTTATGGTAGCCTGAGAGTGGCTATATGTACTGTTATTTATAAACAAGCATGAGGTATAGTGACCTCCCCAATCCCATGTGTAATTGCTATTATTTTTCCAAGTCAGCTCTAAAGCTAATGAAATGCTAAGATCTTGTGCAAAAACTGTCAAAGGATCTTCAGCTGACTTGGGGGTGGGTAAGCAAACTGTTACTGAAGTTAAGTTCATAATTCAGGCAAATCCTACTATCATTTTCGCCACTACGTTGTCATTCAGGCCTTGCTCATCTTCAAAGTTCGATGTTGCTCCACTCATCAGGAGGGACAGAAAGATGATGGCTGTCCACCCTGTCATTTCCTGGAAGAGAATAGAAAGAAACCTAACCTCGGTGATAGGGTATAGCCAGTATAAAGGTTAAAAGTCAGGAATTATCCACTGATCACTGATACAGTGGGTCTTCCTGCTTCCATCCAGTGCTTCCCATGCATATAAGCCTCTGGGTTTTGCCAATGTCATTGGTACCACACCGATGGAGGGCAATTTTACCATAACAGGTTGTCCCACATATGTCCTCGGCGGGAACTTATCCTTTTGATCATCAGGTATGGGGGCGTCACCAGTCAGTGACCCCGTCAGACAAAATGCTCAAATTTTTGGGCTCCCATAACTTCCCCAGCAGTTATTAACAATAAAGACCGCTTGTGGCAACCATATATCCCAGTTGTGGCGTGAGACATCAGCATGTCTCTTAATCAAACCATTGGTTCATTCAACTATGCCATTGGCCTGAGGGTAATATGGTGTGTGGAACACCCATTTAATACTTTCCCCTCGTGCCCAGTCCACTGTGTCTGTAAAATGCGACCCGTTATCACTTTGGATATATTCAGGAATGGGTAAAACACCAAACCACCCTCGCAATGCTTGGACCGTCTGATCTCCAGTGGCAGTGCTAACAGCTGTAGCCATCGACAGTCCCGATACCACCTCTACTCCTACTAAAATATATCTCTTCCCATGGGATGGCCTCAAGGACCTGACATAGTCAATCTGCCAGGTGCTCCAAAGAGCCTTGCCTTGTCTAATATGCTGGGCTGGAGCTTGATTTGGGTGATCAGCCTTGAGCCTTATTCGGCATTGTGGGCAAGCGGTCAGGATTGCCTCACAGGTTTTCATAGACACTGGCCAACCCCTAGATCGGCATTCATAATAGAGATCTGCTTTTCCTGAGTGGCCTCGATTAATGTGCAGTCATTCAGCTAGTCGATCCCAATCTTCTTTTTCACTAGCAACCGCCCTGCTCTGAGCTAAGTGGTCTACTTGGTGGTTCCATTTGCAGCGGGGGTTCCATCCTGCACGTGGCCTTTTGCACATCCCACCTTCAAAGGTGTCCTGGTTTCAGCTGGGATAGAGTTAATCGGCGGCAGTTTAAAACCCGGTGTAACTGCCGCTTGAGCGCAGTCTCCGAGGCAAAGGCCTCGGGAGCGGACGCTCGCACCGGGGCACCCTTGCTAAGGCAGCAAAAAAGCGCAGGGCAAGAGCGGGCAGCCCAGCCCCCAGCCTAGAGCAGGAAAGGGTGAGCTGCTGACGTGCAGCAGCTGTGACGCAGCATGGGCGGGGCCAGGAGTGACGGCGGCCAAACCCCCACCTATAAAAGCAGCCCCCAGGGAGTGTGAGCAACTAGGAGCACGGCGACCAGGACAGGCAAACAGGGCGTGGCATGTCAGGAGGGTGTGGTGCGGCAATTCCTGCGGTCAGGGCATGCAGGGGAAGGCCGAGTGCCCCTGCTCCTAGCTCAAGAGGTATGTTTGGTAAGTTCAGTTGGTGAGAGGGAGTCTAGGCATGGCTATGGTATCCACCCGGTGGAAGGCTATATCCTCTGCACTAGCCAGAAAGGCTGTATCTACCCAGACTGAGCTCCCAGGGAAACACACAGCTGTCCAGGTCTCTAGCTGCAGGGAGTGCCACCAGGTTGCACTGGGAACAGACGGCAGCAGAGGGAATAGCTGTGTGCGCTGTGACCAAGTGGACTATCTACTCAGCCTGGTGGCAGAGCTAAGGGAGGAAGTAGACAGGCTACGGAGCATCAGGGAGTCTGAGCAGGAGATAGACTGGTGGAATCACGCTCTGAGCTCCCAGAAACCTGACCAGGGACAGCGTCCAGAGAAAGCCTGTGACCAAAGGGATCCAGTATCCTCCCCCCACCAGGATGTAGGCAGGGTCTTAGAGGGAAGCGGCGAGTGGAAACAAGTCCACAATCGGGGCTGCAAGCGAACCCTTTCCTTGCCCACCATGACTCCCCAGGTGCCTCTGCACAATAGGTATGAGGCTCTAGAGGTGGAGGACCAGTCAGTGGATGATGTGGGTGTCGATCCATCTACACCCGAAGAGTTGCCAAGACCACAAAGACCTACCCCCCATATTACTACCACCTCCACAAGGAAGAAAAGATGGGTCATAGACATAGGAGACTCCCTCCTGAGGGGAACGGAGGGTCCAATATGCCGGGTGGACCCTCCTCATAGGGAAGTCTGCTGCCTCCCAGGAGCCCGGGTCAGAGATATCACCAGGAGACTTTCCAGCCTGGTATGGCCCTCGGACTACTACCCCTTACTGCTCTTCCGCGTGGGTGGTGACGAAGTTGCAGTGCGTAGCCCAAGGGTGAGTAAAAGAGACTTCAGGGCCTTGGGACGGTTGGTGAGGGAATCGGGGGCACAGGTCATCTTTTCCTCCCTCCTTCCAGTTGTGGGAGGTGACATTGGAAGGAACAGGCGGACCCAATCTCTTAATGCATGGCTCCGTGGCTGGTGCCACCGTCACAACTTTGGGTTCTTCGAGAGTGGGATGGCCTACATGGCACCCGGCTTGCTGGTGACAAATGGGAGCCACCTTTCTCAAAGGGGAAAGAGGGTCTTTGCACAGGAGCTTGCGGGGCTCATTGACAGGGCTTTAAACTAGATGTGAAGGGGGAGGGGGGACATATCAGGCTTGCCTGTGACAAGCTGTGGGATGGTACGTAATGGTTAGAGGGATGGGGTGCTACTATGAGCCCTCGACCTGTTGCCAAGAAGGCATGCTGAGGATGCTGCAGCACAGTTGAAGTCTTGCGGAGATGAGCTGGGGGCTTCTGAGGTAGCAGGAGCTAACAGGGAAACCTCCGTGAAACACCTCAAGGGAAACAAGGGATGTTCCACTAAGAAGGCGACACGGCCAAAAGCCCAGATGAAATGCCTCTACATGAACACACACAGCATGGGGAACAAACAGGAGGAGTTGGAAGCTACTGTGCTACTAGAAAGCTACGACCTGATTGCCATAACCGAAACCTGGTGGGACGAATCCCACGACTGGAATGTGGCTATCGATGGCTACACGCTCTTCAGAAGGGACAGGCGAGGAAGGAGGGGCGGAGGCGTTGCCCTCTACATAAAGAAATCAATACAGTGTGAAGAGCTGTCCCTGAAGAATAGCCACGAGCAGGTCAAAAGCTTATGGGTAAGAATGAGAGACAGAGGCAACAAAGGGAACCTTGTGGTTGGTGTCTACTACAGGCCACCTGATCAAGGGGAGCCTGCTGACGAAGCCTTCTTCCTCCAGCTCCGGGAGGCTTCGTGCTTGCAGACTCTCGTGCTGCTGGGGGACTTCAACCACCCCGACATTTGCTGGAAAAGCAACACGGCGAGCTGTAGGCAATCCAGGAGATTCCTGGAATGCATAGACGACAACTTCCTAAGCCAGGTAACAGACACCCCTACCCGAGGGGACGTAATACTGGATCTGATGGTCACCAATGCAAGTGAGCTCATCGGTGACATCAAGACTGGAGGCAGCCTGGGCTGCAGTGGTCATGCGTTGGAGTTCACGCTCCTGAGGGACATGGGAAAAGCAAGGAGTACAGTCAGGTCCCTAAATTTTAGGAAAGCAAACTTCCAGCTCTTCAAGGAATTAGTCAGAAGGACGCCCTGGGAGACGGTCCTCAGGGACAGGGGAACGGAACAGAGCTGGCAGATCTTTAAGGACACCTTCCATAGAGCGCAAGAGCTATCAGTCCCCAAGTGTAAAAAGTCGGGCAAGGAAGGGAAGAGACCAGCATGGCTGAGTCGAGACCTGCTGGTCAAACTAAAGAGTAAGAGGGAACTGCAGAGGCAGTGGAAGCAGGGACAGGTGTCCTGGGAAGAGTACAGGGAAGCTGCCTGGTTGTGTAGGGAGGGGGTCAGGAAGGCCAAGGTGCAGCTGGAGCTGAATTTGGCAAGGGATGTAAAGAATAACAAGAAGGGCTTCTACAGATATGTCAACCAGAAAAGGAAGGTTAAAGAAAGCGTACCATCTCCCCCCCCCCCCCCCCGCCGATGAACAAGAATGCCGACCTAGTATCAACAGACAAGGAGAAAGCAGAGGTACTCAACAACTTCTTTGCCTCGGTCTTCACCGGCAACCTCTCTCCTCACCCCTCCCAAGTCGATGGACCAAAAGATGGGGACCAGGGGGGTAAAGCCCCTCCCACTGTGAGGGAAGATCAGGTTCGAGACCACCTGAGGAACCTCAATGTACACAAGTCTATGGGACCTGATGAGACGCACCCCAGAGTCCTGAGGGAATTGGCTGATGTAGTTGCCAAGCCACTCTCCATGATATTTGAAAAGTCACGGCAGTCCGGTGAAGTCCCTGCTAACTGGAAGAAGGGGAATGTTGTGCCCATTTTTAAAAAGGGAAGAAAGGAGTGCCCCGGGAACTACCGACCTGTCAGCCTCACCTCTGTGCCTGGGAAGATCATGGAGCAGATCCTCCTAGAAGCTATGCTCAAGCACATGGAGGACAGGGAGGTGATTCGAGACAGCCAGCACGGATTCACCAAGGGCAAGTCCTGCCTGACCAACCTAGTGGCTTTCTATGAAGGAGTGACTGCATCAGTGGACAAGGGAAAAGCAATGGATGTCATCTGTTTGGACTTCTGTAAAGCGTTCGACACAGTCCCCCACAACATCCTTCTCTCTAAATTGGAGAGATATGGGTTTGATGGGTGGACTGTTCTATGGATAAGGAATTGGCTGGATGGTCACATCCAGAGGGTAGTGGTCAATGGCTCGATGTCCACATGGAGACCGGTGACAAGTGGAGTCCCTCAGGGGTCCGTACTGGGACCAGTGCTGTTTAATATCTTCATCAGTGACATAGACAGTGGGATTGAGTGCACCCTCAGCAAGTTTGCAGACGACACCAAGCTGAGTGGTGCGGTTTACACACCAGAAGGACAAGATGTCATCCAGAGGGACCTGGACAAGCTGGAGAGGTGGGCCTCTGTGAACCTCATGAGGTTCAACAAGGCCAAGTGCAAGGTCCTGCACCTGGGACAGGGCAACCCCCAATATCAATACAGGCTGGGGGATGAAGAGATTGAGAGCAGCCTTGCGGAGAAGGACTTGGGGGTACCGGTGGATGAAAAGCTGGACATGAGCCGGCAATGTGCGCTTGCAGCCCAGAAAGGTAACCGAATCCTGGGCTGCATCAAAAGAAGCGTGGCCAGCAGGTTGAGGGATGTGATTCTGCCCATCTGCTCTGTTCTGGTGAGACCTCACCTGGAGTACTGCGTCCAGCTCTGGGGCCCTCAGCACAAGAAGGACATGGACCTGCTGGAGCGGGTCCAGAAGAGGGCCACAAAAATGATCTGAGGGCTGGAGCACCTCTCCTACGAGGACAGGCTGAGAGAGTTGGGGTTGTTCAGCCTAGAGAAGAGAAGGCTGCGGGGAGACCTTATTGCGGCCTTCCAGTACTTAAAGGGGGCCTACAGGAAAGATGGGGAGAATCTTTTTAACAAGGCCTGTTGTGACAGGACAAGGAATAACGGATTTAAACTAAAGAAGAATAGATTTAGACTAGATATAAGGAAGAAATTTTTTACAGTGCGGGTGGTCAAGCACTGGAACAGGTTGCCCAGAGAGGTGGTAGAGGCCCCATCCCTGGCAACATTCAAGGTCAGGTTGGGTGGTGCTCTGAGCAACCTGCTCTAGTTAAAGCTGTCCCTGCTCACTGCAGGGGGGTTGGGCTAGATGACCTCTAAAGGTCCCTTCCAACCCAAAGCATTCTATGATTTCTTCTGGTGCTTTCTGCCAGAGGCTCCGGATGAGGCCATGCTCCCCAGCTGCAGTGTAGAGCACTTTTTGCACAGCTGGTCCTGTACAAATGGGCCCAAGGACTACCACATGAGCTGTCTCCTGTTTGATCTGCTCAAAAGCTTGCTGTGGCTCAGAGCCCCACTCAAAATACTTCTTCTTATGGGTCACTTGATAGAGAGGGCTAACAAGCTGACTATAACCCAGAATATGCATTCTCCAGAAACCCACAACACCTAGGAAAGCTTGTGTTTCTTTTTTGTTAGGTGGTGGGGACATGGCTATTATCTTACTGATCACATCCATAGCTAAGGCACAGTTGGAGTTGAATTTGGCAAGGGATGTGAAGAATAATAATAAGGGCTTCTACGGGTACATTGGTCAGAAAAGGAAGATTAAAGAAAATGTACCCCCGCAACAAATAAGACAGGACAACTAGTGACAACTGACATGGAGAAGGCTGAAGTACTCAACAACTTTTTTGCCTCAGTTTTCACTGGCAATCTCTCTTCCCACATCTCTCAAGTCCCTGAACCTCAAGGCAGGGAATGGGGGAATGAAGCCCTTCCCACCATAGAAGACCAAGTTTGAGACCACCTAAGGAACCTGCACATACATAAGTCCATGAGACCTGACGAGATGCATCCTGGGTCCTGAGAGAACTGTCTGATGCAGTTGCCAAGCCACTTTCCATCATATTTGAAAAGTCATGGCAGTCAGGTGAAGTCCCTAGTGACTGGAAAAAGGGGAATGTTCTGCCAATTTTTAAAAAGAGAAGAAAGGAGGACCCTGGGAACTATCGACCTGTCAGCCTCACCTCTGTGCCTGGGAAGATCATGGAGCAGATCCTCCTAGAAGCTATGCTCAAGCACATGGAGGACAGGGAGGTGATTCGAGACAGCCAGCACGGCTTCACCAAGGGCAAGTCCTGCCTGACCAACCTAGTGGCCTTCTATGATGTATTGACTATATCAGTGGACAAGGGAAGAGCTACAGATGTCATCAATCTTGACTTCTGCTAGGCCTTTGATATGGTCCCCCACAACATCCTTCTCTCTAAATTGGAGAGATATGGATTCAATGGATGGACTGTTAGATGGATAAGGAATTGTCTGGATGGCCATGTCCAAAGAGTCACAGTCAACGAGTCTATGAGGACAGGCTGAGAGAGCTGGGGTTGTTCAGCCTGGAGAAGAGAAAGCTCTGGGGAGACCTTACTGCAGCCTTTCAATATAGAAAGGGGGCTTATAAGAAAGATGGAGAGAGACTTGGTCATAGTTTAACCCCATCCAGCAACTAAGCCCCACACAGCCACTCTCTCACTCCCCCCCAGTCAAATGGGGGGGAAGAATCAGAAGTGTAAAAATGAGAAAATTCATGAGTTGAGATAAAGACAGTTCAATAATTAGGGAAAAAAAATTGTAAAAAGAACCCCAAAAAACAGAGAGGAAAATAAAACCCAAGAACAAGCGAGGCAAAAGAAAACAATTGCTCACCACCAACTGACCGATGCCCAGCAAGTCCCTGAGCAACGGCAGCCCCCACCAACCTCCCCCCCCCCCAAGTTTTAGTGCTGAGCACAATGTCATATGGTGTGGAATATCCCTTTGGTCAGTTGGGGTCAGCTGTCCCAGCTGTACCCCCTCCCAATGTCTTCTGCACCCCCAGCCTACTCGCTGGTGGGGTGGTGTGAGAAGCAGAAAAGGCCTTGATTCTGTGTAAGCACTGCTCAGCAATAACGAAAACATCCCTGTGTTATCAACACCATTTTCAGCACAAATCCAAAACATAGCCCCATACAAGCTGCTATGAAGAAAATTAACTCTATCCCAGCCAAAACCAGGACATGGGGAATATTCTAAAAGGAAAGCATGTAGGGATGATAAAGCCAATGCCTATTCTCCCTTTAAATCTCTGGGCCTATTTTCAGTTTGTGGGATGGACTTTCTCCTATTCATGTCAGCACATTCCCATTTCTGGTAGTTTTTTGTAACATGTGTTCACACAGATGATAATTCCTCAAAAAATCAGAAAACCAATCCTAAAAAAGAAGTTTGGTTTAATCATGCATTTTGCTTTTTGCTTGCCCTGATATTTGGAACCAGCAGAGTTTGCAAATCTCTCAGTAAATGGGCAATTCTGAAGGACAAGGATGGTTGGGTGTCTATCCACTCTTTGGATTGCAGCTGCTCTTTGCACTGCAAGTCTGCTTTATCACTGAAGCTGTTGCTACTTAACCAAGAACGTAAAAACAAGATGAAACAACACAGCCCCTGCACCCACATATATGCATGCTAGTTTGATAACTGCATGACTCCATCTGAAAAGCAAAAAGAAAAAAATGCCAGTCTATCTTCTATTGCTCTAAAAAATAACTACAGAGAGTCTACAGAGGTTAATGATTTCTATTCCTTATGTGCTATGCTAATGCTTATGCTATTAGAAAGGTATGGTGATATCTGCTTGGGGATTTCTGCTTATAGAAAACTGTCCAAACTTTTAAACTCTATTCTGTTGTTTTCAGTGTCCTCCAACCATGATACCATATTTATCATAGGAAATGGTAAGATTTCAGTGTGTATTCTGTGACAATGGAGCCAGAAAGCTTTTAGGATGTGTTAAAATGCTTTTCTAGTTTGCAGTTATAGAATCATAGAATCATAGAATTGTTTAGGTTGGAAAAGACCTTTAAGATAATCCAGTCCAACCATTAACCTACACTACCAAGTCCACACTATACCAATCAAAGGTAGACTAGACTAAACCATGTCCCGAAGTGACACATCTACCCGTTTTTTGAACACCTCCAGGGATGGTGACTCCACCACCTCTCTGGGCAGCCTGTTCCAATGCTTGACCACCCTTTCCGTGAAGAAATTTTTCCTAATATCCAATCTAAACCTCCCCTGGCGCAGCTTGAGCCCATTTCCTCTTGTCCTATCGCTAACTACATGGGAGAAGAGACCAACACCCACCTCACTACAACCTCCTTTCAGGTAGTTGTAGAGAGCGATAAGGTCTCCCCTCAGCCTCCTCTTCTCCAGCCTAAACAACCCCAGTTCCCTCAGCCGCTCCTCATAAGACTTGTGCTCCAGACCCTTCACCAGCTTCGTTGCCCTTCTCTGGACACGCTCCAGCACCTCAATGTCTGTCTTGTATTGAGGGGCCCAAAACTGGACACAGTATTCCAGGTGTGGCCTCACCAGCACCGAGTACAGGGAAACAATCACCTCCCTGCTCCTGCTGGCCACACTATTCCTGATACAAGCCAGGATGCTGTTGGCCTTCTTGGCCACCTGGGCACACTGCTGGCTCATGTTCAGCCGGCTGTCAACCAACACCCCCAGGTCCTTTTCGGCCAGGCAGCTTTCCAGCCACTCTTCCCCAAGCCTGTAGCGTTGCATGGGGTTGTTGTGACCCAAGTGCAGGACCCGGCACTCGGCCTTGTTAAACCTCATACAGTTGGCCTCGGCCCATTGATCCAGTCTGTCCAGGTCCCTCTGCAGGGCCATCCTACCCTCGAGCAGATTGACATTCCCACCCCACTTGGTGTCGTCTGCAAACTTACTGAGGGCGCACTCAATCCCCCATCCAGATCGTTGATAAAGATATTAAACAAGGCTGGCCCCAAAACAGAGCCCTGGGGAACACCGCTCGTGACCGGCCACCAACTGGACTTAACTCCATTCACCACTACTCTCTGGGCTCGGCCACCCAGCCATTTTTTTACCCAGCGAAGACTACGCCCGTGCAAGCCATGAGCTGCCAGCTTCCCAAGGAGAATATTATGGGAGCCGGTGTCAAAGGCTTTGCTAAAGTCCAGGTAAATGACATCCACAGCTTTTCCATCATCCACCAGGCGGGTCACCAGGTCATAAAAGGAGATCAGGTTGGTCAAGCAGGACCTGCCTTTCATGAACCCATGCTGGCTGGGCCTGATCCCCTGGTTGACCTGCACTTGCCTGTTGAGTTCACTCAATATGAACCTCTCCATAATCTTTCCTGGCACCGAGGTCAGGCTGACAGGCCTGTAGTTCCCCGGGTCTTCCTTCCGGCCCTTCTTGTAGATGGGCGTCACATTGGCAAGCCTCCAGTCATCAGGGACCTCCCCTGTTAACCAGGACTGCTGATAGATGATGGAGAGTGGCTTGGCAAGCTCCTCTGCCAGCTCCCTCAGTACTCTCGGCTGGATCCCATCTGGCCCCATAGACTTGTGAGCATCCAGGTGGCATAGCAGGTCATTAACTGCTTCCTTCTGGAGTATGAGGGCTCCATTCTGGTCCCCATCCCTATCTTCTAGCTCAGGGGCCTGAGTACCCTGGGGATGACCGGTCTGGCTGTTAAACACAGAGGCAAAGAAGGCGTTAAGTACCTCAGCCTTTTCCTTGTCCTCGGTGACAATGTTCCCCGCCACATCCAGCAAGGGATGGAGATCCTCCTTGCCTCTCCTTTTATTGCTGATGTACTTGTAAAAGCATTTTTTATTATCTTTTACAACATTGGCCAGATTGAGTTCTTGCTGGGCTTTTGCTTTTCTAATTTCCTCCCTGCATGACCTAACAAGATCCCTGTACTCCTCCTGAGTTGCCAGCCCCTTCTTCCAAAGGTGGTAGACTCTCCTTTTTTCCCTGAGTCCCCGCAAAAGCTCCCTATTCAGCCAGGCCGGTCGTTTTCCCCGCCGCTTGGTCTTACAGCAGACGGGGACAGCCCACTCCTGTGCCCTTAAGACTTCCTTCTTGAAGAAGGCCCAGCCTTCCTGGACCCCTTTGCCTTTCAGGACTGCCTCCCAAGGGACTTTCCCAACCAGGGTCCTGAACAGGCCAAAGTCTGCCCTCTGGAAGTCCACGGCAACAGTTTTGCTGCCCCTCCGCTTGGCATCGCCAAGAATCGAGAACTCTATCATATCGTGGTCGCTAAGCGCAAGACGGCCTCCGACCACGACATCTCCCACAAGCCCTTCTCTGTTTGTAAACAGCAGGTCAAGCGAGGCACCTCCCCTGGTAGGCTCGCTTACCAGCTCTTTCAGGAAGTTATCCTCCACACACTCTAGGAACTTCCGAGACTGTTGCCTCTCTGCTGTGTTGTATTTCCAGCAGATGTCCGGCAAGTTGAAGTCCCCCATGAGAACAAGGGCTGGCGATTGCAAGACTTCTGCCAGCCACTTGTAGAACGCTTCATCTACCTCTACATCCTGGTTGGGTGGTCTATAGCAGACTCCCAACAGGACATCCGCCTTGCTGGCCTTCCCCCTCATCCGTATCCATAAGCACTCGACCTTGTCATCACCACTGTCAAGCTCTATACAGTCAAAACACTCCCTAACATACAGAGCCACCCCACCACCTCTCCTTCCCTGTCTATCCCTTCTGAAGAGCTTATAGCCATCCAGTGCAGCACTCCAGTCATGAGAGTCGTCCCACCACGTTTCTGTGATGGCAACTATGTCATAGCCATCCTGCTGCACAAGGGCTTCCAGCTCCTCCTGTTTGTTGCCCATGCTACGTGCATTGGTGTAGATGCACTTGAGCCGGTCTATCGATTTCACCCCCAGCGTTGCCATGCCGCCCCTGGGCTCCTCACTAGCCCCCTTCCGGATGAGTGCTGTTATAGGAGTCACAGTACTGGAAAACTATGAACCCTTGCACCTCCCTGCATGCTAGAAGGGGGCTGCCAACTCATGATGGCTTCAACCTTCTTGGGGTCCATACACAAACTGTTCGGGCTGGCCCACCAGGTACTCCAGGAACTCCACCCTCTGCTGGTGGAAGGAGCATTTCTCTCATTCGACATAGACAGCGCTGATGCAGTTGCAGCGCTATCACCAAGGAGCATAATTGCACCATATCCATGCCAAGTGTAATGCCCCCGGATCACAGCCCTGTCTTCACCATGGCACAGCCTTAGCCCCAAGATTTCTGCACTCCCATGACTCCCCAACCCTGAATCATCCAGGCCCAAGGACTATGCCCCTACCTCAGCCACTGGACCCCCCCCAACAACATTCCCAGATGAGTACAGCAACTTTCTGATGCCTGAGAAGAAGGGGGCAGAAACACTGCTGCCCCCTTGCCCATAAGACTGCCCCATTGACCTAATCCCAGGAAGTAGATACCCTTTGGGGACATCTATGCCTTCTCACACCCTAAATTAGCAGCCCTTGAGGAGTATCTCAAGGACAATCTGGCACATGGATTCATGTGCCCTCCCACCTGCTCCACTCAGGCCCCCATATTTTTTGTCAAGCAGAAGAATGGGGGGGGGTGGGGGGGGGTGTCTTTGATCCTGTATAGATTACAGGGGGCTGAACAACATCACAGGTAAGAACCAGCACCCACTGCCTCTCATCCCAGAGCTCTTTGACCAACTGCAGGGGACTCACTGGTTCACTAAACTGATGACTGGAGGCTTGCCAATGTGACGCCCATCTACAAGAAGGGCTGGAAGGAGGACCCGGGGAACTACAGGCCTGTCAGCCTGACCTCAGTGCCGGGAAAGATTATGGAGAGGTTCATATTGAGTGAACTCAACAGGCAAGTGCAGATCAACCAGGGGATCAGGCCCAGGAAAGGGTAGTCAAGCATTGGAACAGGCTGCCCAGAGAGGTGGTGGAGTCACCATCCCTGGAGGTGTTCAAAAAACGGGTAGATGTGGCACTTTGGGACATGGTTTAGTAGGCATGGTGGTGTTGGGTTGATGGTTGAACTGATGATTTTAGAGGTCCTTTCCAATCTTAGTAATTCCTAGTTTTTACTTTCATTAACAATAATCCAGCCACCAAGCCAGGAAACATGAAATTGATACTCTACCCTTAACTGGTTTAGTGGTGGATTTGGTAGTGTTAGGTTAATGGTTGGACTGGATGATCTTAAAGGTCTTTTCCAACCTAAACGATTCTATGATTCTCTGATCGTCTATGGGACCAGAGGAGTCCCAGCCAAGTCTGGGCATGAGAGCACCTGTGTATCTCTAGGTGTGAGAGCGGGGAGGCAGTTATTGGGACCTGGAAAGAAAATAGGGTCACTGGATGTCTTGGTTTAGCCCCAGCCAGCAACTAAGCACCACGCAGCCGCTTGCTCACTCCCCCTGCCCCGGTGGGATGGGGGAGAGAATTGGAGGAGTAAGAGTGAGAAACACTCCTGGGTTGAGATAAGAACAGTTTAATAATTGAAACAAAATAAAGTACAACAGTAGTAGTAACAATAACAATATAATAATGATAATAAAAATAATATACAAAGCAAGTGATGCACAATGAAATTGCCCACCACCTGCCGACCGATACCCAGCCAGTTGCCAAGAAGCGATTGCTGCTCCCTGGCCAAGCCCCCCCCAGTTTATATACTGAGCATGACATCACATGGTATGGAATAGCCCTTTGGCCAGTTTGGATCAACTATTCTGGCTGTACCCCCTCCCAGTTTCTTGTGCACCTGGCAGAGTATGGGAAGCTGAAAAGTCCTTGACTAGCATAAGCAGTACTTAGCAACAACTAAAACATCAGTGTGTTATCAACATTATTCTCCTACTAAATCCAAAACACAGCACTATGCCTGCTACTAGGAAGAAAATTAACTCTATCCCAGCCCAAACCAGGACAGTATCCACCCCTTATTCTATGCCATCTACGACATGCACAGGTCCTACCCCTTTCCAATGCATTCTAATTAATCACCACCACTTTCCCTGTCTTTTGATATATACACACAGATATCATTCCCTTCGTCTATGGCCCATCCCTCTAAAATGTCCATTGAGTTCATTTAGTCCATGACTTTGGGTTCCATCTGTCATCACAGTCTTTCAGAGCAGGAGAGGTGGTGTGCGGTGTTGGACTGTTGCATGCTGAAGCCAGTTCTTGTTCCAGCACTAGTGCACTTTGCTTGGTTTCATCAAAGTTCATCTTCATTAATCTGGGCGCTTCTTACTCTAATACCATTGATGTGGCATATAACCATAAAAGAGACGACATACAGTATTATATAGCAATTAACATCATACCATTCAGTTCATTGGCTATTTTCACCCAAAATCAAATCCCCTTGAGGTACACATCGGACTTCCCCATCCTTTTGCATCACCCACCAAGTGCACCCAGGTCCTTGAGCAAAAGCAATCCCACAAATGAGTTTGCCTTTGCCTGAGGTACCCAAAATTCAAAAACTTCTAACCTGTAACACCCCCTCAAGTTGAGTGAACCTCAAGTTCAGCTGCCTGTATACCAAGGATCTAAAGCCCAGCTCTACTATGGCTCAGCTGCAAAACCTTGGCTCAGACTGTGGAAAAGGTATAAAATCCTAAAGAAGAAAACTAGTCAGGACTCATTGGATTATTGGTGTCATCACTGCATTGGTGTTCTGAGGGACCTGGCTGATGTCATTGCATACATTCACTCTGATGGTGAAAGTTACTTTGCATGCTGGGAGCAGCAAAGGACCTATAAAGCTCTTGCAAGAAAACCATGAGGCAAGACTAGAACAGGGCAATACTATGCCCTAAGAAGAAAAACTCTGCTCAGTAGCAGTAGCTAGCCTTGAGTCAAGAGGGAGAGTACAGCATCCTGGATTCAGACTCATGGTGATAGGGATGGAGAATTTCCATCCCCTGGGATGACTGAAGCTATTGGACTGAAAACATATTAAAACCATAAAAATAACTGTAAGAGGCATAAAGATGTTAAGGGTATCTTGAAAACAATAGACCACAAATTATTAAATTTTCAAACCATATTAGCTATACAGAAAGCAGAAATGTGAGAGAAACAGGCAAAGGCCAAGCTCTCTGCAAACTGCCCCTTGGAATTTGAGAAAACCAGTTACAGAAGTAATATAAAAAATTGCAGAAGGATGTCTTTGATTTACAAAGAGAAATTCAAACTTTAAGGAGCCAGATAGTACAGCTCTGAGTTGTATATAAAACAAAAAAAAAAAACCAAACAAACCACAAACACAAGAGATCTGTGAGCCTTTGGGAGGGACAAACCATAGAAAGTTCAGCTCCACCTTCCTATAAAGGTTTTGATCCTTTTAGTCCTCCTTTACATCCTTCTTCCATATACCCCTCATCTTTTGATTGCTTCTGCTACAGCAGTAAACTGTAAACCCCATGAACAATGTAAATAGTGTACCTAGTAAAAATGCAAAATATCCTGTGGCTTCTGTCACCGGATGAACACTTGGCACCCTGCAAATGAACAAGAAGTGGCTGAGAGGACCTCCAGAGCCCTCTGGCCTGGTGTGTCACTGTCAGCAGTGCAGCAGGTCAGCAGTTCCCAGGATACTGGAGCCCAACACTGAAATCAGGGAACGAAGCTTTGTAAAGTGCTGGGACCTACCTCCAGTGCACATTCCTGAGAACTTGCTCACATCACTCCCCATGCCCAGGCATTTCTCCCTATGCTGACAGAGAGAGAAAGGAGGAGCTGGGAGACTCAACTTTAACCTGGGCTGTCTCTTTCCCCTCCCCAGCTTCTTATTAAATAGTTGTATTCAATTCAAACCAGGGCTATAGTTCATTTGATCACTCTACCCAGGGAGCAGAAGACACCCTGTGGTAAACCTGGCCAGAGTGACTTACCATTGTAGCAAATTAACGTAAAGGTTTACAACGCTGCAGGCAATACAGCTTTTGGAGCGTAATGCAAGAGGAATGGCAGATACACCTGCCCACACTAACCATCTCCAAGCAGCCATGGAACCTCTTACCAAAGCAGGATTAGCCTCTAGTCAAGTACTAAAATGTACTAATCAGAAATATAATAGCCCAATGGTCTTGATGGGTCTTCTTGCAGGTTTTGCAGCATAGCTCTCCAAAAAAAAAGCCAACAGCTTGAAAAGAAGCAGCTAGACCTAGCTCTAGAGATAGAATCGATGATTTCAGCAATGATCTTTGAAGCAAGTGTGCAAGTATAGAAAGGATCTAGGAGGGGTGTCAGAAGGCCAAAAAACAAAAACAGAAGAAGAAAAAAATGGTAAAAATCTATGTAATCTTAATGTAAATCAAAGTATAAAGTTGGGCTGTTTGTTATAGAGAAGAGATAGAACCAACAGATAACAAATGCTGATGGATAACAAGCTCCAATGGATGACCAGTGAAGAGTTCTTTAAGAAGAGTAGCAAATTAATTAAATAAAATAGGGAAACAAAAATGCCACTGAGTAGACCCTTAAGGAACATTGCCAGGAACTCCTATGGAGGTAGATGTTCCAGCTTGAGTAACTAAGACAGCTATGACAATCTTTTGTTATTTTTGTTTTCTATAGGTAGCACAAAAGAAAAAGTAATCCATTCCACCTCTATGGATATTGATAATTGTATCAATTGCCATTAACCAGCAGCTAATGATTCTAGGATATATGGTGCTGGAAATAGATGTATGTATGTTGGTGAGAAGGTGCCTGTAGAGCCTCCCTGTACAAAAAATGTATGGACAATGTTTCAACCCTAATGAACATGTGGAAAATGTACACTGTCTACCCATAACATGCAGCAGCTATGGTATAACCAGAATTATATCACCTGGAAAATATCAACCTGGGGTTGTTTTGAAATCTTTGGAACAAACTCATTAAGAATTCATATCAAATACAAAAAGAAGCTAAAGAGTTCACAGAATCACAGAATGGTTGAGGTTGGAAGGGACCTCTGGAGATCATCTTGTCCAACCCCTTCTATTCAAGCAGGGCCACCTAGAGCAGATTGCCCAGGACCATGTCCAGACAGCTTTTGAATATCTCTAAGGAAGGAGACCCCACAACCTCCCTGGGCAACTTGTTCCAGTGCTCAGACACCCTCACAGGAAAAAAGTGTTTCCTTATGTTCAGACCGAACCTCCTGTGTTTCAGTTTGTGCCCATTGCCTTTTCTACTGTCACTGGGCACTACTGAAAAGAGCCTGTCTCTGTCTTCTTTGCACCCTCCCTTCAGGTATTTATAGACATTGATGAGATCCCCCCCCAAGCCTTCTCTTCTCCAGGCTAAACAGGCCCAGCTCTCTCATCCTTTCCTCATAGGAGAGATGCTCCAGTCCCTTAATCATCTTTGTGGCCCTTCGTTGGACTGTCTCCAGTATGTCCATGTCTCTCTTCTTGTACTCAGGAGCCCAGAACTAGACACAGGACTCCAGGTGTGGCATCACCAGTGCTGAGCAGAGGGGAAGGATCACCTCCCTTGACCTGCTGGCAATACTTTGTCTAATGCACCCCAGGATACCATTAGCCTTCTTTGCAGTAAGGGCACATTGCTGGCTCGTGTTCAACTTGGTGTCCGCTGGACCCCCAGGTCCTTTTCTGCCAAGCTGCTTTCCAGCTGGGTGGCCCCCAGCATTGGTGCATGTTTTTCCCAGGTTCAACTTCACTCCTTTACTCCCATCTCCTCTACCCCGCCACCCCCGAGCAGCGCAGGGGGCCGGGTGATAGGGGTTATGGTCAGTTCATAACAGTTTCTCTCTGATGCTCCTTCCTCCTCATACTTTTCCACTGCTCCAGTGTGGGCCCTCTCCATGGACTGCAATTCCCTCAGGAAATGTACAACTGCTCTGGCATGGAGTCCTCCATGGGCTACAGTGGTCTCTTCCATGGGCTGCAGGGGAATATCTGCTAAAGAGTTAATGAATAGGCACCAAGCAGGGTGTTGTGGTTTAGCCCCAGCCAGCAACTAAGCACCACGCAGCCGCTTGCTCACTCCCCCTACCCCAATGGGATGGGGGAGAGAATCGGAGGAGTAAGAGTGAAAAAACCCACTCCTGGGTTGAGATAAGAACAGTTTAATAATTGAAATAAGGTAAAATGATAATAATATAATAATGATAATAATAATAACAATATACAAAGCAAGTGATGCACAATGCAATTGCTCACCACCCGACGACCGATACCCAGACAGTTCCCGAGCAGCGATCGCTGCTCCCCGGCCAACCCCCCCCAGTTTATATACTGAGCATGACGTCATATGGTATGGAATAGCCCTTTGGCCAGTTTGGATCAGGTATTCTGGCTGTGCCCCCTCCCAGTTTCTTGTGCACCTGGCAGAGCATGGGAAGCTGAAAAGTCCTTGACTAGCATAAGCATTACTTAGCAACAACTAAAAACATCAGTGTGTTATCAACATTATTCTCCTACTAAATCCAAAACACAGCACTATGCCTGCTACTAGGAAGAAAATTAACTCGATCCCAGCCGAAACCAGGACACAGGGAAACTTCCTATTACCTTAGAGAATCAACAACAGCCACACCTGGAAAAGATGCAGAAACCCTTACTGTACATCACTGGTATGATATTTTTACAGGATGGTCAAATACAGGAACAGGAACCACATATGTGTTATTGCACCCTTTTATTATTATTTGTGTACTAATTGGCTGTCTTTTTTTTTAAGTTGTGGTATGGATTGTAGTGTGTGATGAACAATCCAAGTGCTATATGCATGCTGGGAGCATCAAAGGACCTATAAAGCTCTTGCAAGAAAACCATGAGGTAAGACTAGAACAGGACAATACTATGCCCTAAGAAGAAAAACTCTGCTTGGTAGCAGTAGCTAGCTTTGAGCCAGCAGGGAGAGTACAGCATCCTGGATTCAGACTCATGGTGATAGGAATGGAGAATTTCCATCCCATCAAGGAGGGGAACTGTAACTAAAACAGAGGCTTGTGATGCCTAGAAATAATAAATGCACTAATCAGGATATAATTAATAATAACTTGCTTTGAACCTGAATATAAGTGTACTGAAATATTGTAACTAACAACAATATTAACAGTATTTTGTAACATCATAATGGCATAGCCAGATAAAATTTTACATAAGTATGTGAGCAATGTGACATCCAAAAGAGCAAAGATGAGTGTAGTTACAGGTAGGAGGCATCTCTAATAAAAGTTGCCGGATAGAGAAGATAAGCAAATAGGCAGGGCAAGCCATCCTCCTGAATGCACAAGAAGGATGACTGGCAAAACAAAAAACAATATAAGCAGCACTGGGAACAGAGGAGATCCCCCCTCCCTTTTTGGGCAGGGGCAGTAGCATAAAAACATCAGGCATAAGCAAGGAAAATCGGAGAAGAAAGAAGACGAGCCCACTTCAGTTCCAACTTCTCTCATCAACGATCTCTCAAGTCTGATCACCTTGACCTCAGAGACTAAGAGCCACCAGGAACCATAGCCATCAGTGCTACCTATAAGGCATCAGCTCCATGGTATTGTATACTCACAGCTAATTTAGTATATAAGTGCTAAACAGACAGTCTTGCATATGTAGTGATAATGATTAATAACGTGTAAGAATTAGCCATTAGCAAGGTGTGCTATTCATGAATGAATTTAGTAAAGTTTAAAGTTTAAAACTGACGTGATTTGTCAGTCTTCTAAACACTCCTGTGACAGCCATCTCAAATTCTTTAACTGATATGCATATGCGTGCGCGCACACACACACACACACATTTGCAAATGGAGGGGGGACAATAACTCCATGCCAAAGGGGGTGCACTCCTGAGGGAACTGCAGCCTGTGGTGGACACCATGCTGGAACAGGGTTCCTAAAGGAATGGACTGGAAGGAACCATTCTGCTAACTGCTATCACATCACCCATCTCCTTGTTGGAGAAAATTGGAAGTACTGAGTGTGCCCCGTGGTGAAAATAAAGGAAGTTGAGACTGGAGAGGGAGAAGGGTAGATATTTATGTAAGTGTTCATCTAATTGTTTGTGTTCTTTTTTTCTCAATACCCAAATCAGTGATCAGAGGTCTGTGTTGGTTGGCAGCAAAGTGACTCAAGTAAAATTTCCTGACTTCTGTTTCACCCATGCCACCTGCCCATGACACTTGGTGGTACCATCACCTCTGCAGCTGCCACTCCACACACTGCTCAGCAACAGCCTGGGCTTGGACCTCTTGCAAGAACAACAGCCAGAGGAGCCAGAGCCAGAGACCTGCCTCATACTCCTGGAGCTTATCCAGGAAGTACACAAAACAGCACTAAGCAAACACCTCACCTACTCCTCCTGGGATTGTTACCCTGCAAAGATGATCTGTGGGATCCCAGGGGTTGTTCCCCATGCTCCCCAACCAGGAGCTCCAACGCCCCCATGTCTTTTCTCCCTCTAGCACATCCGGGAGGGCAGCCAGGGTTCTCCCCCTGCTTGAGCTCTGCCCTTCTGAAACAAAGCCACGACAACACTTACACACTTCTCAAACACCCACCTTTAAATGCACTGGAGATCAGCACCACTGCAGTCAGCACTCAACTGCCTCAACTGCTCACATTCTCCAACAAGTTCTTGTACAAAGGGTGCCTGAGACAGATTCACATATACAAAGATTTATTAGCGGGGTCTGTAATGGATGGCATACGTTCACTCTAATGGTGAAAGTTACTTTGGGTACAAATTTAAAAAATGGAGAGAAAAGGGAAAGGGAAAACTCCCCAGTGGCCAGCTGGGAAGAGAAGCAATGGGGGATGTTTTGCACCAGGAAGTGCTGGTCCATGATGATCCCAGTAAGAAAGGCACTCAGATTCTGTAAAGTATCATTTAAAATGCTATTTATTAGAACTAACACTATAAATAAAGAGAGAATAGTATAGATAATCTTACATCCCTTCAGATGCTGAGAACCTTCAGTGGTACAGCATTGAATGGTCTTCCTATCTATACGCAATATGCCATGCAGATCCCGTCCATAGCAAGGGTTGCCCCATTTTGGTCATTCGAACTATTATAGGATTTTCTTACAAGGAAACAACTCTATTCATCATTTTTACTGTCAAACAGAAACGATGTTCTCATGAGAACTTCCTGCTGCACTTTTAGATAAAGGCAAGGGTACGCAAGTGGCGTAATCACCGGTACCAAGTGGGAGCTGCCTGCAGGCTCCTCTGTTACAATGAGCTGGCTCAGTTTACCCTGTGGCCAAGGGATATGCGCAGCACAACACAGGCTTGAAGGCCAAGGTGTACGCGCAACATAGCACAGCACAGGCCTGGGCCTACTCAGGTTAACTGTTATGCGGATCACTAACTCCTCAAGGTACAATGGTCTTTTGGTCAGGATCGCTACAGGGCGGGTCCCCAGATGAGCATCCTTCCCCAATCTCCTCCCCCCCCAAATACTTTTCCCATGGTAACAATATCAGTTGCATCAGGACCTGTTCAGACTGCCTATTCACTGTTCCAGCTTATGATGCTATTAGCACTGATTGAAGCATGCTTTGATAGGAGGCAGGTGCTGCAGGCTGATTGGTTGCTAAGCTAAGCTTTGTGCAGGCATATTATTGGGTCCCCTAATGTAAACCAAAAGCTACAATCAAAGTGTTGTCCCAAAGATGGGTTCTTTTACCCGGTGTGCAAGAACCAAGTCACACACAGAGTCGAGATATTTGCTTTATTCCATTTCTGCGCAGAGATGGGTGCTAGGTGGTAATTCCACAAAGCTAACACACCCCGTTAACCTGCATCACATATTTATACAATTAAACAAAGTCACTGGGCCTACTGTTAACACCTACTTGTTAGTCATTGGTTATTTCTACTTTCGCTTCAATTTAAAGACATAGTTCCCTTTAAAATCACTACACATGCTCAGTGGGTAGGGGTCTCCCTTTGGAGGTGGGTAGCTCTTCCAATAGAGGTGTGGTTTTCATATTATAATTAGCTGGTTCACTTAGGGGACACTGATTAGTGGATCTTGCTGACTAGTAAAAGAGGAGTAGAGGGGAGTTTTGACACTCAAGGATATATGTTTGTGGTTTTAGAGATCTCTTTACCTTCTGCTCCTCATTATAGATATCCTGGTGCCTATTATCTTTAGTACATTCCTTCAACAATCAGTCATCAAAAGGGTAGGAAAAGGGAGGAAAGAAGGGGTGATTCTTGCACTGGTGGCAATCACTTCCTATGAGAACCTGCTACAACAACAGTGGCGAGGTTTTCAGGTGCAAGACCCTGGGAATAACACCATGAGAACAACAAGGAAAAAATACTGCCCCAGAAGCTCTGAAAACCACCATCATGGCAGCTTGGGTGAAAGGTTACAGAGATGCAGAGTTGCAGTACAAAGGCTAAGGCACCTAAGGCACTGTGCAACAAAAGGACAGAGCAGGAGAAAGGAATCATCAGACCCCAGATTGCATTACACCAGTATGTGTTGCCAAGGAAGGTAGTAGTGGGAACTAGGGACAGAGAGGTGCTCTGTAGAAGGATAACTTTACTTGATCAAGAGAAGCAGAAAGCCAATCTAGGTCTCATCCTAGATAGAGTGGAAAGGAGGTGGGAAAGAGAAATAAAAGGGAATGCATCTCCTTCCAAAGGGTGTCAGAGGGAAAGAACCCCTACATGCTTGCTCTAAAGAATCAGTTCAAGAAACAGCAAACTCATGTCTTTCCACTAAAACAACCATGTCCAAACATATGAAGGACAAGAAGGTGAGTAGGAACAGGTAGCATGGATTTACAAAGGGCAAATTGTGCCTGACTGACCTGATTGCCTTCTATAGTGAGATGACTGGCTGTGTGGATGAGGGGAGAAGTGGATGTTGCTTACCTTGACTTTATCAAGGCCTTTGACATATTCTCCCGTATTAGCCAAATTGGTGAAATATTGTTTGGAAAGACAGACTTTAAAGTGAGTAGAAAATTGGCTGGAACACCAGGCTCAAAAGGTGGTGAACAGTGGTACAAAGTCCAGATGGTGTCTGGTTACTACTGGCATCACTCAGGGCTTGATACTGAGGCTAATACTGTTCAGTGTCTTTCTTAACAACTTGGATGATGGGACAGAGTGCACTCTCAGCAAGTTTCTGGATGACACCAAATTGGGGGCAGTGGTCAATACACTGGGAGGCAGGGCTGCTATTCATGGGTATCTCAACAAGCTGGAGAAATGGACTGTCAGGAACCTTGTAATCCAATTTCCTTTATATATTTTTCCTATGTACTAGATATACATAGATATACATATATGCATATATATACATTATCCTTTTCCATATAAACCGTTGACCAAGTCTGAGACTAAGAGTGGGCCCAGCCGCACCTAGGCTCCTCTCTGAGAGGAGTTTAGAAAGCAAGGGGGTCTAGTCTAAACCTCATGACTCAACGGGAGGCCCCCCCCGCCTTTATTCCATATATACGCAATCCTTTTATGAATCATTTTAACTCATTGTGATGTTATTCTCTTTTATGTGCTTCTATGCTAGTAATAGAGTGAACCTTGCCATCTTTGAATCTGTAACTAAGTCACTGTTTTGATCAATTTGTCTAATCACTTTATTAATCATTGATGATTGGGTGCTATTGAAAATATTATAATCAAATTCTGCAATTCGCTACAAGTAAATTCTAACTGTTACTAAATCAAACTGTGTAAAGTCACTCATTCATAGTGAATTGACATAATCAGCAGGATTCACAGACCTGCATTCGTGACAATTTGCGTAGTCGGCAGGATGGCAAGCAGTGTCACTGATTACTTAAAGGTGCATGGAATAAATCCAAGTCCTAAATTCTCAGGACGAATGGGCTCTTGATAACTGGGATATATTGGGAAGCAGTGGAAAAACAGCTAAAGGTGGCCAGAGGGAATATTAAAAATGGTAAAGGGAAAAGGAATCATCTGTAAAATGCTAGGCACTTGCCTAGAAGCTGCCTTGCAAAGACAAAAAAAGATCTAAGAGAAGGGAGCAGGATCTAAAGGATGAAATAGAAGGCAGGAAGGCAGCTGAATTAATACTGGTCCCAATGAATTGAAGAACTACAGAAACAGTTGCAGAAAGAAAAGGAGGAAAACCAAAAATTGGCAGAAAAAGGTTGAGATGATGCTCATGCAAGCCCCCGACTCCCTCGACATTGCACAAATTAGAAAACTAATTGTATCCCCTGAAGAATGGGATGGAAACATCTGGGGTGATCTTGACAATAACGATACGGGGAAAGATGATTCCTTACCTCCTCCAAATCCCCCTACATATGTAGCTAGGGCCCATTATTAAAACAGAAGAAACTACTGGGCCTCGGGGTGGAGTAGGAAATCGTACCCAAAAAATAACCCCATTTGATCCAATCCAAATGGCTAATTTACAAGAATGCTATGGCTTTAAGCCAGGCGAAACTGAAACTGAATATTTATGGACAAGACAGAATTTTACTAAACAGCGATGAAGCCAGTGTATATTGGGGCCCTGGTGTCTTAAATGCTGGCCCTGTGCCTCTGAATGATCCCCATTCGATAACCAGTAGACTGGCATACTGGGCTGGTGGAATTGATGTGCGGAAGAGAGGAGAACCTCTAGTAATACCTATTAAATCCCTAAATGAACTTTCCACAGCTATTACAAAAGCTGCCTGTATTCAGGCCATGTATGATCGTGGTGTTCTTGACAGTCCTACATCAGCAGTCGTGAATCATGAGATACTAAAGCCCCTAATAAAGGGAGCCCCCGCTGTGCTCAAATCCTACCTTATCACAAAGCGAGATGAAATAAGGGGGAATGCAGAGTTCAATGCCTTATTGGACATGAGGGAGGTTGCTGATGGTCAAGAAGGGGCCTTAATGCGCAGAGATCTCCCCACCTGGGCAATATTAATGCATGACATTGTAAAACATGGGCGAGAAGTGGGATGGAGTAATCAATCTGTTGAAACTGAAAATCCTAATCATAACATCAAACAAATTAAACAAACACCCCAAAATAGTTCCCAGGAACTGAAACCCATAAATTGTCGATCTAGGGTTCAGAGGTGGAGAGCAACCAGGAAAACCGGTTATGGTTAATTTACCACAAACTGGAAATGTGCCTATGACTCTGACTAAACCTCGTGGCACACTTGCTTGGAAAGCTATTGATAACAGTGGTACAAAACACAGAATTACTACTAGGTAGATTTATCCCGTATCATAAAAGGGGTAACCTGTTTGGACTCTCCCCGCCGAAACAGTTTTTTTTTCTCTTTTCTCTCTCTTTTGCAGCACCCTGCAGGATGGCGTATGGAAATGCCGTGTTCATCTTACTATTCCAAATCCTAACAACATTGCTCCTCTTAGCCTGTGATCAAAGATCTGTCACCTACCCCCACTGCAATTGTTGAAGGCTAACTCTGAAACTTAGCTAACATCGTAGCAGGAGCTGGCAAGTAAAAGACACTGAATCATCCTTAATCAGAAGAACAAACATTCAGCATCCTTTAACCAAAGACATCCCAGAGCAACTAGACCTTGAAGAATTGCTGAGAAACTGATAAAAGGGAACATCCTACCCCAGCAGGTGCTGGAAAAACTGGATGATTGCTGACGAACAGTAATGGGGAAAGGTCATTCCGGCCGGGGGGATCATGACCACCGACTCAATTTAGGACCAAAAAGATTTGTGTCCCCCCCCATAAGGATCATGCATGCTAATTTACGTAGCAAGCAAGGCTAATTAGAATATAGTTGACCAATAGCAGATAGCATGGTAATTACTAACCCTGTAAGTTTTGTGTATAAATAAGGTGCAGAGAGAAAAAAATTTGATATCTCGACTGAGTGTGCAGATTGGATTGTTGCACACGGGGTAACGAACTCCTTTGTGAAACAGCAGAATGAATCTCACATAGAAATCTCACAGAGAAAACTGTTGCAACATAGTGACCTGAATCAACTGCTGAAAAGAATTCAGATCAATGGACAAAAAACCATCACTGGGAACATCTCTGGTGGGATACCTTATTCGGATGGTCATCAACTGCAACAGGAATTCTGAATCAACTATTGCATCCTATTGTAATCTTACTCATTTTTACTGTATTGTGTTTGCTGTTGAATATAGTTCTATATGTTAGAATGTGGAAAATAGCTAGACAGCTGACATTGTTACCAAAACCTCCTTGCATATATGAAACTGTTTAACCACATTTAACCAAAACTTGATAATTAAGCTGACTAAAAATTTCCCTCAAAAATTCATAATTGAAACATGGCATTGATCTGTTTATAGGCACAGAGGCAAGAGGCGACCACACCGCCACTCGGTGGGTGAGATGGATTGACTTTAGTCACGGGGTGGATTGTGGTGGTACATCTCCCCCCCACTCTGTTTTTCTGTTCTGTTTTTCCCCTTTACTTCGGCTGCTTTACAATCTCAGGAATTCCAGGCCGCAGCTTTTGTGTAGCGAGTTGGTCAGTTAAGCGCCCCTTAATTGTACCAGAAACTCCTACATGGCTGGAGCAGAGAGCGGCTCTGTTCTTATCAACATTCATATTATGGCTAACGAGGGGAACGAAAACAAACAGCTACCCCGGACAGCCTTGAAACAGGGTGGTATCATCGCTGCTGGAATTCCAGCAACAAGTCGACCCAAATTGCGGCTCGGATGGAAATTTACTGGTGATTAAAGTCAATCATCTCACAATCCTATAAACGGCAGTCCTAAGTGAGGCCCTTTGAGCTCTCCTGGACCGCCGCGGGCCGCACCAGCATCTCCCTCTGATCGAAATGTCTCTCAGAGTCAGCGAAAACTAGCAGATTCCGAAAGTCTGCTGCCACCAGAACTCCATTGCCGGAGATCGACAACGGAGCCTGGGCTGCGGATATTCTTCACTCCTCGAGACTCTACTCTCGCCCGTTGAGAAATGCCAAGGCATTAGACGTATTTCACTAAACTCGAGGGGAATTTTTAACAGGTATACTATTTTCATATATGCATTTATAGTTGTAAGTGTGCATTCATGAATCAATTCAAGTAGTTTGTAGATGTATGATTTAATTTTAAAAGGAGTTTTCTACTGCTGTATTATTCTTATAGCATTACTCTCCTAAACCGTTGACCAAGTCTGAGACTAAGAGTGGGCCGAGCCGCACCTAGGCTCCTCTCTGAGAAGGAGTTTAGAAAGCAAGGGGGTCCATTCTGAACCTCGTGACTCAACGGGAGGGTTTCCGTATCCCCTACATACAATTTCTCTCTCTCTCTCATATAATCCAATTTCCTTTATATATTTTTCCTATGTACTAGATATACATAGATATACATATATGCATATATATACATTATCCTTTTCCATATAAACCGTTGACCAAGTCTGAGACTAAGAGTGGGCCCAGCAGCACCTAGGCTCCTCTCTGAGAAGGAGTTTAGAAAGCAAGGGGGTCTAGTCTAAACCTCATGACTCAACGGGAGGCCCCCCCCGCCTTTATTCCATATATACGCAATCCTTTTATGAATCATTTTAACTCATTGTGATTTAATTCTCTTTTATGTGCTTCTATGTAGTAATAGAGTGAACCTTGCCATCTTTGAATCTGTAACTAAGTCACTGTTTTGATCAATTTTGTCTAATCACTTTATTAATCATTGATGATTGGGTGCTATTGAAAATATTATAATCAAATTCTGCAATTCGCTACAAGTAAATTCTAACTGTTACTAAATCAAACTGTGTAAAGTCACTCATTCATAGTGAATTGACATAATCAGCAGGATTCACAGACCTGCATTCGTGACACCTTCCCAGGGATTGATGTGAGGCTGACCGTACTGTAGTTCCCCAGATCTTCCTTCTTGCCCTTCTTGAAGAGTGGGGCAACATTTGCTTTTTTCCAGTCTTCAGGAACCTCTTCCAGATTGCCATGACTATTCAAAGAAGATAGAAAGTGACCTTGCAATGACATCGGCCAGCTCCCTCTGTACTTGTGTGTGCATCTTGTCAGGCCCCATGGACGTGTGTATATCCAGTTTATTTAAACATTCCATAACCTGATCTTCTTCCACTGAGGAGAAGTCTTCCTTCATCTAGACTTTTCCTCTTGTCTCAGGGACCTGGAATTTGTGAAGGCTGGTCTTGCTAGTGAAGACTGAGACAAAGAAGGCATTCAGAACCTCAGCCTTTTCCATGTCCCCTTTCACAAGGACCCCTGCCCTATTCAGTGACAGATCCACATTTTCCCTGGTCTTCCTTTTGTTGCCAATACACTCGCAGAAGTCCTTCTTTTTGCCCTTCACATTCCTTGCCAGATTCAAATCCAGGTGGGATTTGGGCTTTCCTAACCCTATCCCTGCATACTCAGACAGTGTCTCTGTATTTCTCTAGGTCACCTGACCTGGCTTCCATGTCTTGAACACTTCCTTTTTATGTTTGATTTTTGTCAGTTTGAGTTTGAGTTGAGCTTTATCAAGTAAAGTTATCCTTTTGTATCCATGCAGGCCTCCTGCCACCTTTGCTTGATTTCCTGCATGTCAGGATGGACCATTCATGAGCTTGGAGGAGGTCATCCTTGGAAATCAAACAACTCTCATGTAACCTTCTTCTCTCCAGGTCCATGGGATTCTTCCAAGCAGATCTCTGAAGAGGCCAAAGCCTGCTCTCCTGAAGTCCAGGGCTTTGATCCTGCTTTCTGTCTAGTTCCCTCGTCTCAAGATCCTGAACTCCACCATCTCATGGTCACTGCAGCCAACGCTGACCCAGCCTTTATGTCCCTGACCAGTTTTATTTTGTTTGTAAATATGAGGTCCAGCAGAACACCTTTCCTTGTTGGCTCCTTGATCAACTACATTAGGAAGTTGTCTCCTGGATGGCTTGTGCCCTGCTGTGTTTTCCCTCCAGCAGATATCAGGGTGGTTCCAGTCCCCCATGAGGACCAGAGCCTGTGCACATGAGGCTTCTTCCAGTTGTCTGAAGAAGGCCTTACCTACTTCTTCCTGATCAGGCAATCTGTAGCAGACACCCACTTTAACATTGGTCATGTGGGTCTGCCCACTGATCCTGACCCGTAAGCTTTCAGCTAGCTCATCACCGATCCCTATGCAGAGCTCCATGCATTCCTGCGGCACTCTCACATAAAGAGCAACTCCCCCTCCTCATCTTCCCGGCCTGTTGTTCCTAAAGTGCCTGTATGCATCCATGGCTGCACTCCAGTCATGTGAGCTTGTGGTGGGTTAATCCCGGACCACATACAAGTTCACTTAATCCTTCAGCAGGATGGTGGGGAGAAAACAGGAAAAACAAAAGCCAGAAAACACATGGGTCAAGATAAAGGCAGTTTAATAGATAAAAGAATAAGAGAAAAAAAGTGAAGCAAAGGAAATCACTCACCACAGTGATCACAAAATGGTAGAGATTAAAATTTTTGGTGTAATGAGAAAAAAAGGTCAGCAGAGTTGCTACCCTGGATTTCAAGAGAGCAAACTTTAAGCTACTCAGGGAGCTAGTTAGCAGTGTCCCCTGGGAATCGGCCTTTGAGGGCTTAGGGGTCCATGAGAGCTGGTCAGTTTTTAAGAACCACCTTTTAAAAGCACAGGAGCAGGCAATTCCACTGTGTCATAAGTCAAGAAAGCGGGGCAGAAGACCAGCTTGGCTGAACAGGGAGCTCCTCTTGGAACTCAGGAGGAAAAAGAAATTGCATGATCTCTGGAAGCGAGGTCAGGCTTCGCAGGAAGATTACAGAGCCGTGGTTCGCATATGCAGGGGGAAGACACGAAAGGCCAAAGCTCAACTAGAGTTGAAACTGGCCAGGGTTGTGTCAGACAACAAGAAAGGCTTTTTTCAGTATGTTAATAGCAAGAGGAGGTCTAAGGAAAACATTGGACCAATACTTGTTAATGATGGTCACCTGACTAATAGGGATGAAGAAAAGGCAAAGGCATTCAATGCTTTTTTTGCCTCAGTCTTTAATAATACTGATAGACCTTGGGCTGCCCGGCCCTCTGAGTTGGAGGACCACGAGTGCAGGAACAGTGACTTTCCATTTGTGGACACGGAAATTGTAAGGGACCAGCTGTATCAGCTGTATGTTCATAAGTCCATGGGGCCTGATGGGATTCATCCCAGAGTACTGAAGGAGTTGGCGGATGTTGCAGCAGGACCCCTCTGTGGGGGGGGAAGTAGTTTTTCTGGATTTTAGTAAGACTTTTGATACTGTCCCTCACAGCATCCTTCTGGACAAGTTGTCCAACTCTGACATGAGCAGGTACATGGTGTGCTGGGTGAAGAACTGGCTGAAGGGCAGGGCTCAAAAGTTGTAGTGAATGGGGCTACATGTGGCTGGCGACCAGTCACTAGCAGTGTTCCTCAGGGCTCAATTCTAGGGCCAGTTCTGCTCAATATTTTTGTCAATGTTCTGGATGCAGGAGTTGAATGCACCATTAGTAAGTTGGCTGATGATATCAAACTGGGAGGTGCTGTTGACTCTCTCGAGGGACAAGAGGCCTTGCAGAGGGATCTGGATAGATTGGAGCATTGGGCTATGATTAATGGGATGAAATCTAACAAGAACAAATGCCAGATTCTGCACCTGGGATGGAATAATGCCGGGCACAAGTATAGATTGGGAGAGGAGAGGCTGGAGAGCAGCCCTGCAGAAAGGGACCTGGGGGTGCTGGTTGACAGCAGGCTCAATAGGAGTCAGCAGTGTGCCCTGGCAGCCAAGAGGGCCAACCGCATCCTGGGGTGCATCAAACGCAGCATAACCAGCCAGTCAAGAGAGGTGATTATCCCACTGTATTCAGCGTTGGTGCGGCCTCACCTTGAGTACTGTGTGCAGTTCTGGGCCCCACAATTTAAAAAAAGGATGTGAAGGTCCTTGAATGCGTCCAGAGGAGGGCAACAAAGCTGGTGAAAGGGCTGGAAGGCATGTCCTGTGAGGAGCGGCTGAGGACACTGGGTTTGGCTAGTTTGGAGAAAAGGAGGCTTAAGGGCGACCTCATTGCTCCCTGCAGCTTCCTGAGGAGGGGAAGTGGAGAGGGAGGTGCTGATCTCTTCTGCCTGGTATCCAGCGACAGGACGCGTAGGAATGGTTCAAAGCTGCACCAGGGGAGGTTCAGGCTTGACATTCTTGGTAGTGTAGGTTAATGGTTGGACTGGATGATCTTAAAGGTCTTTTCCAACCTAAACGATTCTATGATTCTATGATTCTATGATTAGGAAACATTTCTTTACCGAGAGGGTGGTCAAACACTGGAACAGGCTTCCTAGAGAGGTGGTCGATGCCCCATGCCTGTCAGTGTTTAAGAGACATTTGGACCATGCCCTTACTAACATGCTTTAACTTTTGGTCAGCCCTGATGTGGTCAGGCAGTTGGACTAGATGATCATTGTAGGTCCTTTCCAACTGAACTATTCTATTCTGTTCTATTGAATTCTGTTCTATTCTATTCTATAATATAATGCATGAGGATTCAAAGCAAATCTCTAGAGACTTACAAGGAGCTAAGGAGCCTGAATCTTTTCAGATCTGCATCTGTGACATTACCTAAATAATATTAACAAGTTTTTCATAGAAACTGTTAGCATTTTTATCTGACAGAAAACAAAACTCACAAGTCCAGAATTAACAGGAACACACAAGGTTATATACCGTAAGGTAAATTATTTGGTAGTTATTCTAATTATCCAGTGGATGTTAGGAAAAAAAAAATGTAGTAGCACTTGTTTCAGAAAATGTCAATAGAGCTTTCTGTGACAAATTCACCTCTAGTACAACTCTAATGAAGTCAGCAGTGTTTCATAAAAGAAAATTTCGTGCACTGCACAACATATACATATACTCCTTATGCAGCCTTTTAAGTAAACATTTAAAACATATACAGCATTACATACTTTACTGAGGAATAAAATCTCAGAATCACAGAAGAGTATAACCCTCTCAGTTTCACTGTAATGTATATTACGCGGTCCCTGTTCCTTTAATTGTAACATGTGAGCCTATAGCTCTGTATACTTACATCTCCATCTAGTGGCCTCTGATCATCACAGTCCCTGGTTGGGCTAATGTCCTGCCTCATCACCCAAATAGGTTCTTTTGGTTCATCAGGGGTATAAGGAGAACGAACAGTCCTTGTCTTCACTTCCTCAATAGCTTCTTTAATATCTTTGATAGCCAGCGATATTGCATCCCTTTTTTCCTTTCTGCACTTCTGTACTGACTCTCCTGAGTTGGGTGTGGCCCTAGAGCCAGCTGACAGTTGACCATTGCTTTCGTGCCCCCTGCCAGGGAGAGCATGAGCATGCTCCGAGCTCTGCTCTGCCTCTAGCATGTCTTCAGCAGCCTTGCCCAAGCTCTGAGAGCTCATACTGTGTTTCACCTCTGCCACAATCTGATCAATATCTTCCTCTTGTTCATAGCTGTCCATTCTTGGATATGGAGCAAACTCTGCCTCTTTCTCAGGGCTGTCCGACTCTCCATCAGATCGTTCATCATAATGGTGAAGGCGGGCACCAAGAGCTTCCTTGCGATAGTTGTCAGCTTCCTCCCTTTCCCACCCATAGAGCTGAAGGCCCTCCCTAACATCAAGGTCCAGCACATCCCCTATCTCCTCATACACATGCTCCTGCAGCCTATAGTCAGCATAAGGCTCAGCATACCGCTCATCCTCTCCTCGGTGGAGGGGCTGGTGAGCATAGACATAACCTGAGTATGCTGCATTCATGGCTTCCTCATGTTCAGTGGAGTGGAAATGTACATTATCAGGCAGTGTTTGATTATGAACAGCCTCAGTATGCTCTGCTTCAGCATTTTCTGTGTACTCCTCAGACTCAGGCCTGTACTGCACTGCATATGTACTCTCATCCTCATTCTCCTGAACTATATCTACATCATAGCCATCCTCTGCTGTGGCTATAACATCCCCTTCCACCATGTCCATGTGATTATGGAAATCACTCTCAGTGCTGGCTGATCGAGCTAGCATCCCTTCCTCTTCCTGCCCAGACGGTACCCCTTGGTTGCTGTTTCTGTGCCTTGAATAGCAGATCACAGACTGTCGTTCCTCTTCTACCTGTGAGTGCTCTGAGTCAGCTTCCACTGATTCATTCATATCTTCATTTGCTGGCTCTTTATTCACCTCCACCTCAGATGGTATGACCAAATAGTTCATGGAAAGTTCTGGTGTGTAGGCCACTTATTCTATAGACATTTTGTCTACCAGGACTGGAAAGAAATTAAAAGAGTGATGTTCCCCTGAGGAGGGGAAGTGGAGAGGGAGGTGCTGATCTCTTCTGCCTGGTATCCAGTGACAGGACGCGTGGGAATGGTTCAAAGCTGCACTAGGGGAGGTTCAGGCTTGACATTAGGAAACATTTCTTTACCGAGAGGGTTGTCAAACACTGGAACAGGCTTCCTAGAGAGGTGGTCGATGCCCCATGCCTGTCAGTGTTTAAGAGACATTTGGACCATGCCCTTACTAACATGCTTTAACTTTTGGTCAGCCCTGATGTGGTCAGGCAGTTGGACTAGATGATCGTTGTAGGTCCTTTCCAACTGAACTATTCTATTCTGTTCTGTTTTATTCTATTGTCATCCCACAGGCAGACCAATACCAGGCCAGTCCCTGAACAATGGCCACCTTAGAAGCCAAAAAACCCCACCACCTTCTTCCTCTATCCCAATTTTTTATTGCTGAGTGTGACATTATATGGTGTATGAAACATCCCTCTGGTCGGTTTGGTTCAGCTGTTCCGGCTGTGTCCCCTCCCAAATTCTTGCACAGCCCTAGCCATCTCATTTTGGGGGCAGAGTGACAGACAGAGACGGCCTAGAAGCTGCTGAAACACTGTTCAGCAACACCCAATACATTGGTTTGTTATCCTGGATAAAAGTTGTCCGTATCCCCTTCTCCCTTTCTAATCAATTGTATGGACTCGCTGACATATGTTTCCAGCATTTCTTTTTGACTACTGGGGAGATTACTGTAGTTGGGGTTTGGATTCCTGTCTCAACCATGATGTCCTCACATGTAGATGCCCTCCTTCCCCCACTTCTCTGATTGTGCTGAACAGAGTCTTGATAGGCAAAGGCCAAGCCCCAAAACAGTGCTAAGAGCTGCCGATTCTCACTGGGATCATAGAATCATAGAATAGTTTGGGTTGGAAGGGACCTTTATAGGTCATCTAGTCCAACCCTTGTGCAATGAGCAGGGACATCTGCAACTGGATCAGGTTGTTCAGAGCCCTGTCCAACCTGACCTTGAACACTTCCAGGGATGGGGCATCAACAACCTCTCCGGGCAACCTGTTCCAGTGTCTCACCTCCCTCATCATAAAAAATTTCTTCCTTATATCTTGTCTGAATCTACCCCCTTTTCATTTAAAACCATTACCCCTTGTCTTATCGCTACAGTCCCTGGTAAAAAGTCTTTCTCCACCTTTCTTATAAGCCCCCTTTTAAGTATTGAAAGACCACAATAAGGTGTCCCCAGAGCCTTCTCTTCTCCAAGCTAAATCTCAGCCTTTCCTCACAGGAGAGGTGTTCCAGCCCTCTGACAGTTTTCGTGGCCCTCCTCTAGACCCGTTCTAACAGGTCCATGTCTGTCTTGTACTGGGGACTCCAGAGCTGGATGCAATACTCCAGGTGAGGTCTCACAAGAGCGGAGTAGAGGGGCAGAATCACCTCCCTCGACCTGCTGGCCATGCTTCTTTTGATGCAGCCCAGGTTACCATTGGCTTTCTGGGCTGTGAGCACACTTTGCTAGCTCATGTCCAGCTTTTCATCCACCAGTACCCCCAAGTCCTTCTTCGCAGGGCTGCTCTCGATCCCTTCATCCCCCAGCCTGTACTGATACCGGGGGGGTTGCCTCGACCCAGGTGCAGGACCTTGTGCTTGGATTTGTTGAAGGGATAGCACTCTTCTATCAGGTGGCACGCCAGTTCAACAGGATTACATGCCTGTTCAGGTGTAAAATCCCAGGCTATAGGACAAGATAACTGCCCTAGCCACCTGCCCAAATCCTCCTACACACCCTGCCACCCAGGGATCGACTGCCATGGGGCACCTTTTTCTGTTGCCTCACCAGCAAGTTGTTTCCTCTTACGCCAGGATAAAACCAGGTTCCACACACGCAACAAATAGAATCAAGCAGCTTACATAAGGATGTACAAGAACCTTGGGAGCCCATGCAACAAAGATAGTCACGTCAATCCCAGAGGAGAAAAGGGAGGTGTAATCCCTCATTCATTTACAAACACTCCACCCCTCGTCCCTTCACCACAATTACAACAACATAAATTCCCCACAATTATTCCATTCTCTATCAATGTTCACGTCATGTTTTGCCTGCTACCTCTCCCAATTTCTGTCCTTATCTTGAATTCCTCGAGAGCCCCAGGTTGGGAGCCACAAAAGGATTGTGGTGGGTTGACATGGGTTGACCTTGGCTGGCTGCCAGGTGCTGACCAGGCCGCACTCTCACACCCCCTCCATCAGCAGGACAGGGGGAAAAAATGCAATGGAAAGGTCAAGGGTCAAGGCAAGGACAGGGAGATTACTTACCAATTACTGTCACAGGCAAAACAGACTCGACTTGAGGCTGCAGTTCTTCAAGAAATGCTCCAGCATGCGTCTTTTCCAGCATGGGTCCCCCACAGGGTCACAGGTCTTGCCAGAAAACCTGCTCCTGCGTGGGCTCCTCTCCACAGGCCAAAGGTCCTGCCAGAAAACCTGCTCCAGCATGGGCTCCTCTCCATGGGACACAGGTCCCACCAGGAGCCTGCTCCAGCATAGACTCTCCACGGGCTGCAGCTTCCTTCAGGGCACATCCACCTGCTCCAGCATGGAGTCCTCCACAGGCTGCAGGGTGGATATCTGCTCCACTGTGGACCTCATGGGCTGCAGGGGGAAAGCCTGCCTCACCATGGTCTTCACCATGGGCTGCAGGGGAATCTCTGCTCTGGTGCCTGGAGCACCTCCTCCCCCTGCTTCTTCACTGACCTTGGTGTCTGCAGGGTTGTCTCTCACATTTTCTCACCCCTCTCTCTCATAGCTGCTCCTGTGCAGTGGTTTTTGCCCTTTCTTAAATATATTATCACAGAGGTGCTACCAATGTCGCTGATTGGCTCAGCTTTGGCCAGCAGTGGGTCCATCTTGGAGCTGGCTGGAACTGGCTCTGTCCGACATGGGGGCAGCTTCTGGTGTCTTCTCACAGAAGCCACCCCTGCAGCCCCCCTGCTACCAAAACCATGCCATGTAAACACAATGCAGGTGGTAATCAATTCCCATAAGAACAACATAACAACAGTGGTGGGGTTTGCAGGTGCAAGGCCCTGGGAATAACACTGTAAGGGAATAGGGCCAAATCCAGCAACCTGAGAGGTGCGGCTGCCACAGCTCCATGCTCTCAGGTCCATCCAGTAGAGAAGTTGAAGATGTATTCCCAGTAGGCACATATACATAGAGCACACTTATACACCACATATATACAAATATACATGCCCAGCCACGCAGATCAACACAGACATGCACACAGAAATGTATACAGTACCAACAAACTCATCCTGTTCCCCTGTCTAGTTGAGCAGGATGGAGGTCCATTAGCGAGAATATATACACATATGTACAATGTGGATCCCTCCAGTAGCTGGGCTCACACACTCAGTCTGCCTAGTAGCTGCCTCTGGATCCCAGGCTCCTCTTTTGCTGGCACCTTGGCATATGAGCCCCAGAGGCCACTGTTCCACTCCAGTTGGTGGTACAGACCATCTCACTCACACACACAGAGCTGTCCAGGACTCCCCTGGTCCATCCAGTAGCCAACATCCCTGTGGTCTCACCCTTAGAGACACACACACCTGGCTCCCAGGCTACTTCACCTACTGGCTGGCTAGTCCAGCTTGATCTTCACTAGCGATCACACACTCACTCACACACACCCACACTCACTCCTAGTTCCTGACACCACAGACACATGAGCCCCTGTGACCTGAGGTCCCACTCCAGTTGCTGGCACTCAGACCCCCATACACACACATGCACACAGAACAGAGAGTCCCTCACCCAGGAAAAGACTTATAAATTAATAAGAAGACAGGGAAGACTGCACTGACTATGTGCAGAGCAAGGCCAGACAAGTGTACTGACCAGCAAACTACTTACACACGACAGGCTTTCTTTATTCCCTTACCCCTCTATTTTCCAATGCTTGTTCCTCCCCTAATCACCTAGACCTATCCCTTTCCCCACTTTTGGTTCTTCCCCCAAGCTTCCCATACTAAGTCCTGTGCAATCCTGAAATGCTCTTCTCCATCCCATAATGTGTCCCATACCCCTAGGCAGTAACCCCCCTTCAGTCCCAAAGCTGCTCCCATTGACTCGTCTTGATGGGTGTCACACCTAGACCATGGGGCTGAGGCTCTCCTGGGACAGCTCTGGGAGTGGCCCAGACAGGGTGTCACTTCCTCTGAGTCTGTAATTTGGGTTCCCTCCCCACCTGCCTTTGAGTTTCCATGCTCCTCTAGGCTTTTGGAGACGGGCCATTGATTGCTGATAGGTCCTGTGATGGGCCTGGAAGGAGCCGGGGCAGAGTATTATTTGGGCTTCCTCTCTCGCTGCCCTGCGCCCCCGCTGCCATTGCCTCTCTGTGCTCCTTTATGGGTGTGCAGATGAGCTTTCATCACATAACCTAACAAACACAAAGAGAACAACATGAAAAATACTATGTATTGGGTTTGGATGGCAAGGTTTTGGGAGCAGGGGGGGCTACAGGGGTGGCTTCTGTGAGAAGCTGCTAGAAGCTTCCCCTATGTCCAATGCCAGCTGGCTCCAAGATGGACCTACCGCTGGCCAAGGCCAAGCCAATCAGCAACAGTGGTAGCGCCTCTGGGATAACATATTTAAGAAGGGGGGAAAAAACCCCACCCAAAAACACCAGGACACAAACTGCAGCTGGAGTGAGAATATGTGAGAGAAATGACTATGCAGACACCAAGGTCAGTGAAGAAGGAGGGGGAGGAGGTGCTCCAGGGGCCAGAGCAGAGATTCCCCTGCAGCCCGTGGTGAAGACCATGGTGAGGCAGGCTGTCTCCCTGCAGCCCATGGAGGTTAATGGTGGAACAGATATCCACCTGCAGCCCAGGGAGGACCCCATGCCAGAGCAGGTGGATGTGCCCAAAGGAGGCTCTGACCCTGTGGGAAGCCCACGCTGGAGCAGGCTCCTGGCAGGACCTGTGGACCCGTGGAGAGAGAGGAGCCCATGCTGGAGCAGGTTTGCTGGCAGGACATGTGACCCTGTGGGGGACCCATGCTGGAGCAGTTCCTGAAGAACTGCAGCCTGTGGGAAGGAACCACGTTGGAGACGTTCATGGAGGACTGCCTCCTGTGGGAGGGACCCCATGCTGGAGCAGGGGAAGAGCGTGAGGAGTCCTCCCCTGAGGAGGAAGGAGCAGCAGAGACAACATGTGATGAACTGACCACAACCCCCAGTGAATTAGGGCCATTAAATACTATTTTATCAAGGGAAGTGCTTGTGCATGATAACCTTAATGTGAGGTTCACTCTTTAGTATACTTTGTAAGAAGTTTCTGAGTCTTTAGGGGTATATTTGGGGCAGGGAAAAGGGATCTGGGTGCTGGTCACTTCCAGCCTTCCAACTCCATTGAAGGAGAGATTTGCTTGCATTGTTTACGGTCACTTCTGCACTAAAGCAATGGAAACAGCAATAAAACTTCCTACTTCAAATGCTTCTCCAGGTGAGAGGGGATATTTTTTCCTCCATGGTATGCAGCTTGGTATCTGGTGTGGGTTCCTCTCTGCTTTCTCTGTGGCTTTAGGTGAGCTAGAAATGGGCTAGTTAATGAGTTGAGCTGAGGTGCTACAGACTTTCTCAGCAGCTGTAAGGGCTTAAGGCAGCCCTGCCGAGCTGTACATGCAAATCAGGTTAACATACATATAACTATATAGTTAACCTCCTTACAATTCATTGAAAGATGCATTTACTTGATTTGCACAGACATCTGTAGCCAATAGACTGGTGCAATTACATGGTTATGCAGTTTTTTGCATTTGTTGTATTTCTAAGTTCTAACATGTTAACATGTACTGCCTGTTATGAGATTTGGGTTAGTTTGTTAGGGGAGAGAAATAAAACAAATTTGTCAAAGTGCATGTAGGAAGCTTTCTACTGTAGTATGTTTTCCTGTATGGGCTGATACTGAATAAAGCAAGCTACGTACATACCCTTTCCTGAGCAAGAGGATCCGATTAGATGCATTTGTTGCTCTTGCTGTTGGAGAGTGGCTAGGATCCTGCACCATCCTCTTCTATTGGGGGAAGGAATAGCTAGTTTCCTGCCTGCATCAGCTGCGCCTACCTGAAAAAAAAAACTCATCCCTCACCCTTTTTCTCGGTGTGTTAGAGGCTGGGGAGAGAAAGCCGGTCACGTGGAGGGAGGCGGGGTAAGAGAGGAGTAGGCAGGAACAGCCTCTGCTGATGATTGCCTGAGTAGGAGGAGAAAGAAGATGGTGGAGCTGGAGATAACAGCAGTTGAAGGAAAGGCTTGTTTCCTAGGCTTCCTGTCGTTTTTTGTGCTGTCAATTTCACTGGTGTCATAATTGCTGTCCTGCGTGCTGAGGTAGTCTGCACGGAATCAAGTCAAGGTATAAGGCGACTGCTCTTTTTAGGGCTTAACTAGATAGGGGGAGGATTGGACTAGGAATAAGATGTACGGGGAGGGGGCAATCCTTGTCGGTTACAAATGTATTTGTATGTTGTACTGATAGTAGTTGCTAAGCTTTCCTGAGGAAGGATAGGGCTCATTTGGAGTAACAGTAGGAGAGTCTGGATGGCTGTATGTAAGATCATGTGTATTGTGCTGGGGGTATATTATAATCTGTGATGTGTATAAACTGTATAATGTTGTAGGAGTATACTCTTTGCTTCACAGGACTTCTTTTCAGTTAAGGATGCTACAACTGAAAAAAAAATGAAGCAATGGCAGCCATTAGCATCAGGAGTGCAGTGCTGGGGCAGGTACTTGGTGTGTGAATTGTGCACCAATGAGAATATGGGAATGGATGACAGTAGATTGTAAGACTCTGAGTGTGTATGAGAGAAATTTGCATCTACTTTTTAAGCTGCAGTGAAAGATATAAAGATGTATTAATGCCCTAGGTCCAGCTACAAATAGTGGCTTCAACAAATAACTATGTGCACTGGGTTATTTTAATAATATTGAGAGATGCATGGAATATTACTGTACAGAACTATTTAAACTCTACCATATTTTTTTTTTATCCTTCCTCTGATTAAAAGGAGAAATGGAGGTCAAGAGGAAACTAATTGCTGAGCAAGCAGAACATGGTTGCAACAGGACAGGGAATGAAGACATGTCCTTATGGGGTCCTACTAGACTGCTGACTTGTGGGAGGGCTCAAGGGGGAGGAGACCTTCCCACCCCTATTTGTAAGCTTCCCTTCATCTTTGAGCTGGGAGAGGGAGCTAATCAGCTGTTAATATCAAATACTAGTTTTAGGAAAGGGAGACCTCTTGATTCTTCCTGGAGGAGCATCTGTATAGGTTCTGGTGCAATTAGGGTGTGGGTTGCTTAAGTTATCTTCCTGGTTGGTGCAGCCATAAATATTTCACTTTTTTTTCCTGGGAAGTTTAGTCTTAACAGAAGCCATTTACTGCAGCTTGTTTCACTATCATCACATGTAGAGCTGCATTTGGAAAGAGACTGAGGACTTGAGCCTGGGATAAAAGAATTTTTTTTTTTTCCCTTTTTGTGGCCTTATTGGGCTGTAGAATTCTAGTTTATCTTAGCATGCCCTATGGATCTAACTGTCATAGCCACTAAGAAACTAAAGTAGAAAGGCTGGAAGGCATAGATTTTTTTTTTTTTCCCAAACTATGCATATTATTAAGGGTGAACTAATGTGGGTGTGGGGCATATCAGACATATAGCATTAATTCTTATCTTTACTATGCATTACCTTATGTCAGGTGATAAGAATACATCTATATGGCAAGGATTTTGATTATTCTTTTTAAACATGGCTCACAGGCTCCCAAACAATTTGCTCCCTAAAATATTCCAGTCACAATGTTTTAAATGCTACTGCATTGCATTTGAAATCTGAACTGACTGTCCTTATCTCTGCAGCCTGTACCTGTCATACTTCCAGAAACGGATGTGTAATATATTTTTTTACAAATGCTGAAAATAGCAAAGAATTTTTATTTTCTATGTATTATAACTGTGATATGTATATGCAACTAATAAAAAATGAGGTGCGTGTTTACCTTTTGAGTCAAAAAAGACCCCCCAAAAAGCCCACCACTGTGAGTGCCCAGGAGTTTGCTTACCTATCACTTTTAATTGCAGTAATTTCTAATGGTGCATGTAGCTCTTCGATCCAGCTAGTTCAAAATGGATTTTATATTTTTCCTGTTTGTTTTGGCTTTTTCTCCAATTCTTAACTTAAGATAGGGTATTATAAGATTTTCAATAATTAAGTATGTAAGAATTCAAGATTGTATGCCTGTGTAGTTCAAATCTTGTTCTTGTTAGTTCTATGGAACCATGGTCTAAATAGAAGAAGAAACAGTTGTTTCTTTCAAAAACTATTCCTTACTACTTGCGAGTGACTGCCACCACTTCTAAGGACAGTTACTGAGTGATTCTGCTCTATCAGTGTATTTCTGTATATTTACACTGAAAAGTCAAGTCTCCAGTAAGTATTAATGCAAGACTGTGGAGAAAACTGTACAAAAGCAGTAAATCCAGCATTCTAATACATTTTGAGAAGGATTTTATGTATGTCTAATGGGTGAAAAGCAAAACGGTTTGTTTGGAACAAGAAAAGCAGCCTATGTTCATTGAGGGGGGTGGAGAATGTAATTTGGTTGTGGGGGGGTTGGGGGAGTGTTGTGGTGGTTTGTTTTGTTTGTTTTTTGTTTTACTGGGTTTTGGGGGTTTATGTGTTATTTTTAAGAGGTTTATGAGCTTCAAGGCCAAACTGTTTTACCAAGTAATGGCTGACTGAGGCTAGCTGTATAATATGAATCCTATAATTCATGGTCTAGGTTTATTGGACCTTTTTAGATGTAGTTCAGTGATATGCTTATCTTATATTTGTTGTCCTCACTTAAAATACCAGTATTGTTTTTCTGACTATTCTGTCTTCTAACGGATACGAGGCCAGCTTTTTATAAGGCTATTATAGATGGTGTTCATAGATTGGCCTTTTGGTTAAAAAATATGAAAGAATGCCAGGGAAAATAGATTTAGTACAGCTAGTTATTAAGAAAAGATAGCTGTTGTATATTGGAGGGGAGAGATGTCTTGCTTAGAATTACTCTTTCAGTTCTATATTTACTTTAATACAGTATCCATAGGTCCTTTTGTTATAGAATAGAATATGTCAGTTGGAAGGGACATAAATGATCATCTAGTCCAACTGCCTGACTGCTTCTGGGCTGACCAAAAGTTAAAGCATGTTAGTAAGGGCATTGTCCAAATGTCTCTTAAACACTGACAGGCATGGGGCATCGACCACCTCTCTAGGAAGCCTGTTCCAGTGTTTGACCACCCTCTCAGTAAAGAAATGTTTCCTAATGTCAAGCCTGAACCTCCCCTGGTGCAGCTTTGAACCATTCCTATGCGTCCTGTCACTGGATACCAGGCAGAAGAGATCAGCACCTCCCTCTCCACTTCCCCTCCTCAGGAAGCTGCAGGGAGCAATGAGGTCGCCCTTAAGCCTCCTTTTCTCCAAACTAGCCAAACCCAGTGTCCTCAGCCACTCCTCACAGGACATGCCTTCCAGCCCTTTCACCAGCTTTGTTGCCCTCCTCTGGACGCATTCAAGGACCTTCACATCCTTCTTAAATTGTGGGGCCCAGAACTGCACACAGTACTCAAGGTGAGGCCGCACCAATGCTGAATACAGTGGGATAATCACCTCTCTTGACCAGCTGGTTATGCTGCGTTTGATGCACCCCAGGATGCGGTTGGCCCTCTTGGCTGCCAGGGCACACTGCTGACTCCTATTGAGCCTGCTGTCAACCAGCACCCCCAGGTCCCTTTCTGCAGGGCTGCTCTCCAGCCTCTCCTCTCCCAATCTATACTTGTGCCCGGCATTATTCCATCCCAGGTGCAGAATCTGGCATTTGTTCTTGTTAGATTTCATCCCATTAATCATAGCCCAATGCTCCAATCTATCCAGATCCCTCTGCAAGGCCTCTTGTCCCTCGAGAGAGTCAACAGCACCTTCCAGTTTGGTATCATCAGCAAAATTGATGTTATCTCCAAGTGTGTAGTTAGAAGTTTGTAATTCCTTATATCTTTGGCAAGAATGGGAGCACTCTTCGCATTTTCTTGTTTTGTAGCTGTCCTAATGTATATTTAGTTAATAGGAAGTAATGCTTTGGAGGAGATTCTGTGACACTGAATGTGATGGAGTAGTGATGCCAGAAGTGAAAATTCTGGTGTAGTCAATTGTGCTCTTCCATGATGGATAAAGTTGGTATGGATTTTCTGAGGTAAATATTAAAGTCTTGTTTGCTGTGTATGGATATTAAAAATCCATAATGCTTTTAATTAAGAGAAATTTTGCTGCTAGTTTCTAGGCTAAGCTTTGTGGGAATCTAACCAAGGAACAGCTATTAGGCATGATTTATCTGAATGGATTTTAATGGAACAAGGGGTTGACTTTTTCCTTGTTAGTTTAAACCATAGACTTACAATATTTATTTTTCTTGAATTAAGAAAAATCAAGCTATAAATGCCTGCAACGTGAGAATTATGTTTGCCTATGAAATGTTCTTAATCTTCTGTTATTACAAGTAGCACTTGAGTGGAGATGAAAGGCATGAATGTGGTGGGGGAATAGAATCTCTTATTCTTTTTTTTTTTCTTTTATTTCTTGTACTTAACATAGCCATTTGTAGTGCTTTAGTTGGTTTTAGGTTGTGGGGTGCAGTTTTTGGTTTTTGGGTTTTTTTAATGGCAAATACTTTATTTGACATTTGCTGATGGCAAAATAAGGATGATAGATAGTAAACCCAAAAATATCTGATAGCAGAAGTACTGTTTATTCATTGCCATGTTGCTGCTTAAATGTGAGAGCAGGTTTAGAATCTAAAACAAATTCTTACCTTTTTAAAAAAAAAAAAAAAGCTTCTAGATTAAGTTTTTGGAGTCCTTGAGGCTGACAAATCAGAACAGAGGCTAAAATTATCTCTCATCTTTGTACCTAGGTATTGAAGGCAAGTTTTTCCTTTGTACATGAATAGCTCTATTGACTGTAATTATTTTTGATTCTCACTAGACTGTGCATAAGAATTGCAACCCCCCCCCCGGGTGTATCTGATAGTTTGATGTATGTATGTTGCCAGTAGGCAGTGCAGCATAATTGAGGCATAACTTCCTACAAGATTATATCAGTGTAGATGTGTCAAACTCGTGATTGTTGTAGTACCACACTTTAAATGTGGTTTTCTTATTGCAGTAGAAGCTGATCATTTATCTCTAATGTAGGGGGGCTGCTACTACTACCACCATTAATAAAGTAGAATCCTGCCCTTGCTGCATATGGGCCGAGGCCAACTGTATGAGGTTCAACAAGGCTGAGTGCCGGGTCCTGCACTTTGGTCACAACAGCATCATGCAGCGCTACAGGCTTGGGGAAGAGTGGCTGGAAAGCTGCCTGGCCGAAAAGGACCTGGGGGTGTTGGCTGACAGCCTGCTGAACGTGAGCCAGCAGTGTGCCCAGGTGGCCAAGAAGGCCAATAGCATCCTGGCTTGTATCAGGAATAGTGTGGCCAGCAGGAGCAGGGAGGTGATTGTCCCTCTGTACTCGGCACTGGTGAGGCCGCATGTAGAATACTGTGTCCAGTTTTAGGCCACTCGGTACAAGAAGGACACTGAGTTGCTGGAGCGTGTTCAGAGAAGGGTAATGAAGCTGGTGAAGGTTCTGGAGCCCAAGTCTTATGAGGAGTGGCTGAGGGAACTGGGGTTGTTTAGCCTGGAGAAGAGGAAGCTGAGGGGAGACCTTATCGCTCTCTACAACTACCTGAAAGGAGGTCTTTTCCAACCTAAACAATTCTATGATTCTATAAGGAGCTGGGTTACCTTAAACTAGTTCATTTTACTATCATTGTAGGGTCATGTCTTACAAGGTATGTTCTAGTGCTTTCTCATTGGAGGAATTTTGCATGGTCTAAGTCTGTATTAAGCAAGCACTGCTGATAGTCAGTGGAGTTACTAGCTTCCTTTCTGAAGTATACAAAAGCAATGTGATAGATGTATTTAAAAGAATGAATAGTCTAGATGAGATAGACCAGGAACTTTCCTTTCTGATATCTTGTAGTGAAAGGAGATGACGTTCTGTGAAATTAAGACAATTAAAAAATCAAATACTTTAGACCTGTGACTTCCATGCCTCTGTCTGCTCTCTCCCCATGCTGTCATTTGTTCTTGAATCATCTGTCTGTTCTTCAAAAGCTTGCTCATAAGTCAGTGATTAAGTAATGCTTGGATTCAGCTTTGGGGTTTTTTTGGGGTGGTGGGGGTTTTTTTGTTTTGTTTTTTTAATGAGCACTTACATAAAACCTATTCTCTGTAGGTAGAAAACCATCTTATCCCACAGAGGAGAGAGAGAGAGATAGTGGGAGACTTCCAAACAAAATCTGTGGGGAAAGGTCATAGCAGATGAGTAGTGTACCCCTGAGGTTTTGGGTGAATCCTTTTAAGTGATAATTTGTCTTCTCAACTAGTTATACTGTTATAAACTTCTGTGACACCCTCTTTGAGCACTGAGAGTATCCCTTCTGAATTTGATATTCAAATGCTCAGCTGTAAAAGATGAGTGCAGATGAGAGAAATATCAGGATAGCAGAGCTGTGGCTTCTATTAAAAACCCAGTCATCTTCTATCAAGATCATTTAAGCAGGTGTCGTGGTTTAGCCCCAACCAGCAACCAAGCACCACGCAGCCACTCACTCACTCCCCCTGCCCCGATAGGATGGGGGAGAGAATCGGAGGAGTAAGAGTGAGAAACACTCCTGGGTTGAGATAAGAACAGTTTAATAATTGAAATAAAGGAAAATAGTAATGATAATAGTAACAATATAATAATAATATACAAAGCAAGTGATGCACAGTGCAATTGCTCACCACCCGCCAACTGATACCCAGACAGTTTCTGAGCAGCGATTGCTGCTCCCCGGCCAACCCCCCCCCCCAGTTTATATACTGAGCGTGACGTCATGTGGTATGGAATGTCCCTTTGGTCAGTTTGGATCAACTATTCTGGCTGTGCCCCCTCCCAGTTTCTTGTGCACCTGGCAGAGCATGGGAAGCTGAAAAGTCCTTGACTAGCATAAGCAATACTCAGCAACAACTAAAAACATCAGTGTGTTATCAACATTCTTCTCCTACTAAATCCAAAACACAGCACTATGCCTGCTACTAGGAAGAAAATTAACTCTATCCCAGCCGAAACCAGGATAGTCATGAGGTTTCTCACTCGCAAGTTCTCTAATTCATAACTCACAACTTGTAACTCATGCACCTCTGAGCATATAGTTACCTAGCTGATGGTGAGAGTGCTCATCCTTCATCCTCGGTCACTGGGCAGGCATCCCCTGTCACACTGGGAAGCATGAAACCCTCAGCAATCCAGCTGCTGTGATCTGCTTCAAAACTTTTTGGATAAGCTGACATTTTTATACCTTCCAGCTTGGACGTTTGGTCTACACCATTTCCATGAGTTAGCAGATTCTGACTAAACTGCCAGACACTTAATATGCAAAGATAATGGCTGCAGGAGACAGCAAGCTGCAGGTGATAATGGCGGCATAATGGCCTTTTAGCTCTTCCTGGCCACCTGTCCTGCCTATGTGGTACTCTTGTTTTTACCTAATGGCACTGCTCCCAGCATGCATCACGGCTTAGCATGAGCTGTGTGTTAGCCAAAAATCTGAGCAGGAGTTGAGTGAACAGTCACACCCTCCCTTTGAACATCCAGCCCAGCACTGGCAGTCAGGGTGCCAAGAGGAGCTGTGCTTCAATACCAACTGCTTCTGAAGCAGCTCGAACCCCTTCATATGCTGCCAATATCTCTTTCTCAGTTGGAGTATAGCGGGCCTCAGATCCTCTGTATCCCTGACTGCAAAACCCTAGGGCTCAACCTCGAGTCTCCCCTGGTGCTTTCTGCCAGAGGCTCCAGGTAGGGCCATAATCCCCGGCTGCGGTGTAGAGCACATTTGTAATATCCTGCCCTGCCCGGACTGGCCCAAGGGCTACTGCATGAACTATCTCCCGTTTAATTTGTTCAAAGGCTTGTTGCTGCTCAGGGCCCCATTTGAAATCGTTCTTCTTCCAGGTCACTTGGTAGAGGGGGCTTACGATCTGACTGTAATTTGGAATATGCATTCTCCAAAAACCCACAAGGCCTAAGAAAGCTTGTGTTTCCTTTTTGCTAGTTGGTGGGGACATAGCTGTTATTTTGTTGATCATATCCATTGGGATCTGACAATGTCCATCTTGCCATTTTATTCCTAAAAATTGGATCTCCTGTGCAAGTCCTTTGACCTTGCTTTGTCTTATGGCAAAACTAGGGAAAAGAATAATCCAAATTCTTCTGAAAGCTTTCTTGAACACTTCCTCTGCTGTGTTGCCCTGCATGATGATGTCCCAAACTGACCAAAGGGGTATTCCATACCATATGACATCATGCTCAATATATAAGCTGGGGGGAGTTGGCTAGGGGCCAGCAATCATTGCTCGGGAACTGGCTGGGTATCTGTCAGCAGGTGGTGAGCAATTGCATCATGCATCACTTGCTTTGTATATTATTATTATTTTCCCTTCCTTTTCTGTCCTATTAAACCGTCTTTATCTCAACCCATGAATTTTACTTCCCCCCCCCCCCATTCTCTCCCCCATCCTAGTGGGGAGGGGGGGAGTGAGCAAATGGCTGTGTGGTGTTTAGTTGCCTGTCAGGTTAAACCACAACACCAAGTGACCTCAGCTGCTCCTCCTAAGTCTTGCCCTCGAGACCTTTCACCATCTTGGTCACCCTCCTCTGGACACGCTCGAATAGTTTGATGTCCTCCTTGTATTGAGGCACCTAAAACTGCACACAGTACTTGAGGTGGGGCCGCACCAGTACAACATAGAGTGGGACAGTCACCTCCCTCGACCGGCTAGCTATGCTGTGCTTGATGCACCCCCAGGACACAGTTGGCCCTTTTGGGTGCCAGGGCACACTGTTGACTCCTATTCAACTTGCTATCAACCCAAACCCCCAGATCTCTTTCTGGGGGGCTGCTCTCCAGCCTCTCATTCCCCAATTTGTATGTTTAACCAGGATTACCCCGTGGATCACCTCCACCATGGCTATTTTCCTCAGATACTGGATATCTCCCTCAGTGGTGGTCCACTTGTTTCAGGAATTTGCAAGATCTTCCTTGATGGGATACCTTTCCTTCACACTCAACAGGAGTCGCCCCCAGAGACTGAGGACTGTTGCCCTTTTTCCAATCCCTTTGTCAATGGCCTCATCCCTAGCAAGGGATCCTAGCTGCCAGACTTCCTTACTGTTTGCCCTAGTATCCCAGCATTGGAGCAACCAGCTGATAATTTGGTCACCTGGATGACAGCTGAAATCTTTTTGCATATCTCACAGCTCACTTAGGGATAGGGATTGGGTGGTTTCTGACTCATTTATGATTTCAGTCTCTTCCTTCTCCTGTTCTTGTGACTGCTCTGCTGCAGAACAGGCTGTCTCTTCTGATTCTCCCTCCTGCTCCCTCTTAGGAGAAGCTTCTTCCTCCCTTAATAAACAAGTTGACTTCTGTTTCCATTGTTTCTTTTTGACTGTGACTATAGGGGTGACTGATAGAGTTGAAGGATGGGTCTCCAGTTTAGCCACAGTGTCTGTTTGTATGTCTTTGGATCCAGAGACCCTCTCTTCTCCTTGAGGGTGCTGAATAATGCTTGGTAGGCATAGGCCAGGCCCCAGCACAGTGTGATAACTTGTTCTCTTTGGAATAGCCAGGGCATCCTTTTTTCAACCATTCTATCACTTCATCAGGATCCCACACTTGTTCAGGGGTGAAGTCCCAGACCACTGGAGGCGACAACCTTTCTATGTATCTGCCCATATTCTCCCACATGCCTTGCCACCCATAACCACACTGCCTTGGGGCATATCCCTGGGTGATATTCCTAAACAGTTAGTTAACCTTAGAAAAGAATGAAAAAAAATTCTTGAGAAGTACTAATAGGAGTATTTTAGTTACCCAAGGATGTTCAAGATACTGAAGAGTTGTTGTAATGAGGGAGAAAACATCCTCCACACGGGAGAAGGCGGTGAAGGTGCCATTCTGTGTTTCTTCCACCAAATGACTCTTGGAGAAAAAAATGGAAAAAAATGTAATTTTTAATTGTCTCCCTGAGATGGTTCCCAGTGCCAGGGATGGCATCAATGCAGAGACCAAATACCAGATTAAGCTCAAGGCCAGTGCTTTTATCGTAATTCTCCCAGGCAAAACACCACAGCAAATTGCAAAAGCTGACTTTAACGTGTACAGCAAAAAAAGGGAACATGGCACAGATCAGATAAATCGGTGTCGAGAACAGGTAAAGTCAATATCACAACCAGAAACAGTTAAACAGATATAATAAGTTCCCTCTAATATGCTCTGGTCAAAGCTGTTGTTATCTCAAACCTTTTGAGCTACACATTTGGCACCAAAAAGGACTGCTGTGGTTTAACCCCAGTAGGGAGCTAAGCCACACGCAGCTGCTTGCTCGCTCCCTCACCCAGTGGGATTGGGGAGAGAACTGGAAGGGTAAAAGTAAGAAAACTCATAGGTTGATATAAAGACAGATTAGTAATTAAAAAAAAAAAAGAGAGAGAAAAAGAAAACAAAGACAAAAATCCCAAGAAAAAACAAACAAAACCAAGAAAAACAAGTGATGAAAAAAAAAAAAACAAACCCCAAACTACTAACCAACTGATGCCCAGCCATTCCCTGAGCAATGGCAGCCCTGGTCAACTTCCCTCCCCCCCCTCCCCCCCAGTTTTTATTGTTGAGCACAGTGTTATATGGTATGGAGTATCCCTTTGGTCAGTTGGGGTCAGCTGTCCCAGCTGTGCCCCCTCCCAACTTCTTGTGCACCTCCAGCCTACTTGCTGGTGGGGCAGTATGAGAAGGAGAAAAGGCCTTGTTGGGGAATTTTTATGGTACCCCTTGAGGCAAATTAAACACACATTTGGTTTGTGCTTAAATATTAAAAAAAAAAAAAATTAATGAGCAATATGCATTGGACAGAGTCCTACCGCCATAAGCAGTTCTATGAGGAGTCTGCAAAGATGCGTCATAAGCTGATTCCATATACACACTTGCATCAGTACCAATCCCCTGAGTGGTTGCATGGGGTGCATCAGCACGGCCTTGGGCCCATCCCCCAGCACCAGCTCTGCTGCCCAAAGTTGGCCCCTGAGTGATCCCTGCATTCCAGTATGGCTACAAGACAATGCTGCAGCTGTTTCTTATCTCATCACCAAGGGAAACTTCACTCCCCTACAGGGAGTCTCTGGCATTCCTGCTTCCAGCTGGTTTAAACAGCTTCTGCAGTTGGGCCTTCTTGCCCTCCATGCCAGATCATTCCTCAGTCACAAATTACCTCTGCTGAGCAGTTGCGATTTGAATTTCCCCTTCAGCCTTGATGCTTTGTAAACACTGTTAAGCAATAACTGAAACATCCTGTGTTATCAACACTGTTTTCATCACAAATTGAAAACAGCCCTATACAAGCTACTATGAAGAAATTTAACTCTATCCCAGCCAAGACCAGCACAGGTGTGTAAGAGATACAGCTACTGAATGGCATTTCACTGTTCACAAGTTCAATCATCACTAGTCCTCTCATGATTGTTTACTCATTTGTTGGTTAGTCAAAGGCCAACCATTGTGCTTTGGTTCTTAAGGTAACAGTGTGCCACAACTGGTACCACCCTGTCAGAGCAGAGAGTTTTTTCATGGTTTGGCCCAGGTCTTGTAGGAGGGTTTGTATGAGTTCCCCTAGCCCCTCCAGTCCCTTCCAATATTGTGCAGAGTATGCTTTGTAAACACATAAGGTGATATTTATACATACATGTGTGAGCACACACAGACCATGCATAGACATTTGTATATCAGGGTTTTGTTATTGATCACTATTTTAAAAATAGGAAATATGTCCATCCTTACTTTGGAGAAACAGGCTTTCTCTTTTTTGGAGATTAACACCTTTAAATTGGATCCATTTCACTTTCTAATTTTTCTAATTTTTTTTTCCCCTCTTTTCTCTTCATACTTTTGGTGGATGTATTAGTATCCAGCAGAATACAAGGACTCTTTATTTCCTAATCAACTCCCAAGTTTACCAAACTTACAATTGGTTCAAATTTGAAATTTAATTTGTAATTAAAATTTGGCAATAGGTTTGTATTTCTAAATGACTATTTATTTTTGCTTTGCATCCCCCCCCCTTTTGCTACCTTTAAGGGTATTGGGGAGTCACACTGGTAAAGGTAACAGTTTAAATGGTACCCACTGTACTGCACACACTCCTGAGCTCTTTGGTATTACTGTTCTTTTAAATTTTGCAGATTGATTAGATTTGGAAGTAGTTTTGCAAAGATCCAGATTTCAAGCGTTTGTTCTTCTGTTGAATAATCCAGTTCCCCAGCCTAGCATTTTATCCTAAAAAGGCAGGGAATAGTTTATTCTTCTTATTTGGTTCTTCTAAGGGCATAAGTTTTAAGGATTCCTGGCTTGGGAGCAGGGGGGAGGGTGTCCCTAGCTGCTGCTTTTTAAAAAAAAAAAAAAAGAGAAGCCTTTTGCCTTTTCTCTTATCCCCTTGGCTCAAGGTCCTTCTCCAAGCATCCTTGCAACACAAACTTACTATGCTGCTGGCAGAGTTATACCAGACTGTCAGACCCTGGTGTGCTCTGTTCAACCACTTCTTGTTGACTAGCAGGGGTGGCAAGTATTTGTCTATTCACAGGAGCCATGGGATATTTGATATATTTACTAGGTATATTATTTACAGGGTTTACAGGATTAAGTAGTGTTTTATAGCAAAATGAATCAAAAAAGGGGGGAAGGGGATTGTTGGAGGAAGGGAAATGAGAGACAGACAAAAGAATTCATAGGAAAGTGGAGCTGATTGCTGTATGCTTTACCTTATACAAAGGTTTATAGTTTGGGTTTTTTTTCTGTATAACTCAGAGTCTGAATGCTTGGTTCTGTATAAACTGAACTTCTCTTTAGATGGAGGAGATATCCTTTCACAATCATTTAATTTTCCTTGTGTAACAGATTTTCTCACATTCCAGGGACCAGTTTGCCGAGAGCTCAGACTCTGGGTCTCTGCCTGCTTTATGGCCAATATATAGCATGGATCAATAATTGTGGTGTTCTTTTGCTTTCAATAGACCTGATACAAAAATTCGCGGATACTGTTCTTCAAAGTCCGAACCTCTCCGTAGGAGGAAATGGAGTGTTCAGAAAGTTCCCGAAATAAAACTCAATAGCAACAAAGTTACTATTAAGCAGGCATCCTTTATTGCAGCGCTGGGCAGCACTGGGGATCGTTCCACCATGAGTGCTCCAACGATTTGGCAAACTTCTAAAGATTATATACTATAAAGTTATACATATTCATAGGATTTCCGAGAATTCATCTACATAAACATGAGACTCATTAACATATGCAAATGTCCAATCCGCAGGCATAGTCGTCCTCTTTGGTGGTCTTCGGGGGTCCTCCGGTGGTCTCCGATAGTCTTCCTCACTTGTCTGCTAGTTGAACTTTGGGCCTCCTTTGTCCATATATGGTCATTGAATTAGCTCATCAGTCCTTTGGCCTTGGAATGTTATGAAACCAGTTCCTTGAGTGCTAATCTTGGCACAGGTGTCCTGAGTCTATGTTATCAGTGCTTTACACAGGAAGCCTAAGGAGCTTGCTCAAGGTCTGTTTTTAATCATGCCGGGCAAGGAGTCACATTCTTCGAAATATCTGTCTCAGCAGATAACTAAAACTATCTGAGTCAGGTATTGTCAGAGGTTTAGCCCTTTCAGACCCTGAATATACTCTTTCAAGTGAATGTTACACATTTTGGTTGCAAACTCTAATGATTTGGGCACATTTGCAAAAGGACCAGTCCCTTCCTCATATAGGGGTTCTGTACAGTTGTTAAGGAGCAGCCAAGTCCTGTAGACTTTGCTTTAGGGGCATCTCACCTATTGGAGCTTGCTAGGGCATCTGCTTTTTCCGAGGTCTGAGCATAAATTCCCAATAGGCACAGACATGGTCAACCATCAATAGATCTGGATGGAAAAGATGGAAAAACAGCATTTTTACAGCCACCACATACACATATAAACACGGACAGGACAAATGTCCTGATCTTCCTCTTACTCTCTGGCACATCAGACTCAGTGCTGGCCAGCAGATCTCATGCACTCATTTGCATACATCTCAGATAGCTTTTTTTTGTACTCCTTGGCTTGTACTCACAAACAGGATACCAGATACTGCAATATATCTGCATACTGTTCACCTGACACCCTGAAACAAGTGTTAGTTTTAACCAACTGGGTTGCAATCCCAGTTGCTTGGTTATGAATGCTACAGCGCTCTGCATCTGACCATGCTATGAGGATATACTCTTCTTTTTGGGAAAGATTAATCTCTCTCACATCACACAGACCCTACATACACCTGACAAATAATCATACCTAATACAGGGTTCCATGCAAACACTTGTTCCTGATTATACGTCTTTACCACAAACAAAACAAAATTCTGTGCAAATACCTGTACTCAGCCTATGAATAGACAGGGTATCAAACAAGCATGCTAAGGGCTGGGGTCCTACTCAGATTGTCAAAACACAGTATTTGAAAAGGCTTGGGTTGTATGCTCAATACACAACAGAAAAAAAATCCCCACAAATGCATTCAGTGTGCAAAAGAATAGGATTCCCTGCAAACAAAGGTGCCTAACATTAAGAAAAAGGAGAGTTCAATACCACTGATGCTCAATACACAGAACAGGATTGCTCAGCATCAGGAAACACTCTCACCTTAGCAACCTTTGGTTAAGAATTCAGGAATTTAGGGGTAAGGTAGCAGCAAGAACAGAACAGAACCACACTGCTCAGTGACATGAAATTTATTGTGATGAGTATAGTGGGGGGATAGTAATTTCTATCCTAAGATTTCTCTTCTATGATGTGCTTGTACTTCACACTTGTACCAGTCTAGGCCCCTCCCTCTCTGGTCCAGTTTAGATAGGCACCATGGACCCCAGGGGAACTAGACACCCATTCTGATTACTTGATGAGCCTGGATCCTTGTTGGTGGCCCAGCCATTATGTGTAACAGTTACACTGTGGGCTCAGACTTCTGTATGGTGTTGGACCTCTGTGTATTGATGTACCTCATAAGGTCCTATAGTCTGTTTATTGATTTTGAACTTAGATGGTTGGCCTAAGCTGCTGGTGGATCAGTTACATCACCCCACACCAATATCTTTGACTTACTCCATATCTAAGGCCAATTAGCAATTGTTTACCTGGGTCACTGTATGGTCTTCTGCCCTAAATGTGTAAGTTATTAAGAGTTTATCTGTGCTGCTTTGTTTCTTTCCTGTGCATGCCTAAACTGTTAGAGCAGAGCAGACATAGCCCAGAGATTTTGGGTGAGTCTTCTCCATAACAGTTACAGAATATTTGAGGTTGGAAGGCACCTCTGGAGCTCATCTAGTCCAACTCCCTGCTCAAAGCAGGGCTGACTAGAGCAGGCTTCCCAGGACCATGTCCAGTTGGGTTTTGAATATCTATCTCCAAGGATGGAAACACCGCAACCTCTCTGGGCAACTGTCACAACCCGAACTGGGCTGTCCAGAGAGGATCGTGGAGGTTCTGTGATTCCCTTGGGCTAAATTAAGGTGAAACAACACCAAACGACCAATTAACACTTTATTGACAGTAAACACCAACCTGAACTTGGAAAGCACCACGATATGCAGGGGATAAGGGGGACCCTCCCGTTGAGTCACGAGGTTCAGAATAGACCCCCTTGCTTTCTAAACTCCTTTTCAGAGAGGAGTCTAGGTGCAGCTAGGTCCAATCTTAGTCTCAGACTCGGTCAACGGTTTATGTGAATAAGGAGGCAACACAAACCAGGAAGACACCACGATAAGCAATGTGGGTTCTAATCCAAATACTTATAAAAGGAAAGGAAAAGGAAGAAAGAGAGATATCACCACCCTTTGATCCCGCAATGTCGACAATAAACGCAGCAGCCCTCTGGTGGTAGGCGCACGGCTCCCGGAGCACAGGGCCTCCAGCTGTGCCAGCAGCGGGTGGACGAAGGCAGGTCTGGAGCAGGGGTGGAGGCGTGGAGTTCTCCAGTGGTGGGGGTGTGTCATGTGGCTCGTCGAAGTTGTGTCTTTTATAGGCCAGTCCCCGCCTCTACTCTTGCCCCACTTGAGGCTTGTTCCAGAATGTTCTCCATCTTCTGCGCAGGCACCGCTGGGGGGGGAGGGGGATCGCGAGGGACCTTTCGGGTGGTCGTGAGCCCCTTCCTCAAATGAACTCTGCATAACCTTCGGTCATCAGAGCGCAGAACTGCGAGTCCTCCGACAGCCTCCCTGCTCTGTACCATCTCCACACCAATCCGTTTCTCACCTGTGGTGCTATGCAGACCCCAATTTATCACTATGGAGACCTTAACTTGCCTTTTGCAACCTTAACTTGCCTCACCAAAGTGTTTGAGGCATTAACTCTCTCAGTCCCTGACAGCATCCTGTTCCAATGCTTGACTGTTCTCGTAATGAAAAAGTTTTTCTTTGTATCCAGTCTGAACCTTTCTTGTTTCAGTGTATGCCCGTTAGCTCTCATACTCCCACCATGCACCACTATGAGGAGCCTGGCTCTGTCTTCTTGATGATCTCCTCATGGATATTGGAAGGCTGCTGTTAGGGCCCCCCGAAGCCTTCTCTTCTCCAGGCTGAACAAGCCCGTTCCCTCAGCCTCTCCTCATAGGGCAAGTGCTCCAGCCCCCTGATGGCCTTCTGCTGAACTCACTCCAGTTTGTCAATGCCTTTCTTGTATTGGGGGGGGCGGGGGGGAGGGGCCCAAAACTGGACGTGGTAGTCTAGAGGTGGTCTAATGAGTGTTGAGTAGAGAGGAAGAATAATTTCCTGCAATTTACTGCTTATGCTCCTTCTAATCCAACCCAGGATGCTGTTGGCCGCCTTTGCTGCCAGGGCACACTGCTGGCTCATGTTCAGCATTGCTGTCTGCCAAGACCCCCCCCAGGGCCTTTTCAGCAGAGCTGCTCTCCAGCAAGTCAGTCCCCAGCCTGTTTTGTTGCCAGTGAAAGGGCTAAACCTCTGACAATACCTGACCCAGATAGTTTTAGTTATTTGCTGAAGCAGAGTAGATAAATAGGACAGATATTTCGAAGAATGTGACTCCTTGTCTGGCACAATTAAAACAGATCTTAAGCTGGTTAGGCTTACTAAAGCACTGATAACATAGACTCAGGACACCTGTGCCAAGATTAGCACTCAAGGAACTGGTTTCATAACATTCCAAGGCCAAAGGACTGATGAGCTAATTCAATGACCATATATGGACAAAGGAGGCCCAAAGTTCAACTAGCAGACAAGTGAGGAAGACTATCGGAGACCACCGGAGGACCCCCGAAGACCACCAAAGAGGATGACTATGCCTGCGGATTGGACATTTGCATATGTTAATGAGTTCCAGGAAATCTCATGTTTATGTAGATAAATTCTCGGAAATCCTGTGAATATGTATGACTTTATAGTATATAATCTTTGGAAGTTTGCCAAATCATTGGAGCACTCGTGGTGAAACGATCCCCAGTGCTGCCCAGCGCTGCAATAAAGGATGCCTGCTTAATAGTAACTTTGTTGCTATTGAGTTTTATTTCGGGAACTTTCTGAATACTCCGTTTCCTCCTGTGGAGAGGTTCGGACTTTGAAGAATAGCGCGAATTTTGTATCACCAGAGTTTCTTCCTTTGAAGAAGCATTGACACAGATGTAAACAACAGTGGAAGAAAACCCTTTGCATGCCAAAACTTTTTCCAGTTGGAGAAGCACATGGAGCCCCTGCTCAAACATATTTAAGAAAGAAATCGGCAGCTATGGACGGTTGGATACCCTCTTGGGGGGGGACTCTGTGCCAAAAGAGCGGGGGTACATATACCCCTGAAGAGATTGTGACCTGTGGGTGGTCCACACCAAAGCAGGCATGCTAATAGAGTGGCAGGAAAAAACCTTTATGCATATGACCTTAACCTACTGTGCTGCTTATTGACTCTCCTCTCCCTAGTGTCAACTTTCTGTATTTTTGCCATGGGTTACACCTGGACTGTCTCAAGTGCATTATCCAAGGACATTAGCCAGAAGGGATAAGACACACAAAACAGTAGGAGAGAGAGATACTGATTTGCTGTGGAGGTGTGCCAGTACATATTGTATGTTTCAAGTAGATCTCCAAAAAGATTGGACTGCTTAACAAAGGTCACAAATGGAGATGATGTTTTCTAACAGAGTTATGGTTTGCCAAAGGAAGCATTAATGAGTGCTCAGTGCAAAAGAGAGGTGCTTGATCAGAAGTTAGCAGCTAGTAGCACTGAACTGGCAAAATTAAAAGCTATGTGCCAAGCTGCCTGTGCTGCTAGGAGAACAGTCAGTGAGCTTAAAGGTGACTGTCATGGACTGGGATCCCAAAACCTGTGTTCCTGGGATGGTGAACTTAAGGACTTTGATGATAAATTAAAAGCAGAGTCCTATCAGGCAGCCCCAGTTACAGCAATTAGGCAGACCTATGAGAAGTGAAGTACCATTCCCCAGAATGTGACCGCACAGAATGTGTCCTTTACTCAGAGCAAGATTAAGGATATATAGAAAACTTACAGCCACCACTATGAGGAAACACCCTTGCAGTGGCTATGGATGTGCTGGGAAACTGGAGCCAGTGGGATATAGCTGATGGCTTGAGAGCAGTTTTCTGGGGAGTTTGGTGCCTATGCCACTGTTGTCCTAAATAGGGTTCCTTTACCCAGCGTGCAATAAGCCAATCTTCACACACTGAGACAAGATATTGTTTTATTTCATTTCTGCGCAGAGATGGGTGCTAGGTGGTAATTCCACAAAGCTAGCACACCGAATCATCAAGTCAGCCTCTATTTATACACATTCATTACCATATTTAATTCCCTAATATATATGCAGTGCTATGATTGGTTAAAACTTTTTTGCCTACTATTTAAATTAGTGAGCATGCTCAGTTGTCTTTCAATTTGAGTCTGGGGTGTAATTGTGGTAGGGGGCTCATGAGTTGGTGGTCGCAATCTCCCTCTGCCGGAATTACCTTTCCCCTAATTTCCTTCTTGGCAGATCTCAAGCAACTTCTCACAGTTTACTGATCAAGTCAGTAATACATCACCTAGACTTCTGCTCCCGGACAATCTGTTCACTAAACAAAAGCATATTGTATAACTTAGGGTCACCTTAGACCTCTGCTCTCAGACAATCTGTTAACTAAGTGTAGTTAGGGTAGGGCTTTACAATGGACATCTATAGCAGCATCAGTTTTGGACACCACCACTTGTAAACATTCCCCTGTGCAACAGAGGTGGGCTTTGGGCTTGGCCGATGGAGGGATATGTTGAGCAATAGCCTAATCCTGTTGATCCCATGAATGTGATATCACTGTGGAGGGACTAAGAAGGGGGTAATCAACTACAGTTGCTTGGGCTGCTGGAGTGTGTATACAGGCAAGAGGGGAGGGACCCCAAAAAAGTGGTTATTACTGATGCTATGGCCTGAACGCTCCAATGGGTAGGCAGGGTTAATAACACCCCTCTGTTATCACCTGTTAACTTGGTGGGATGCCTTATTGATCAGTGACCTATATGTATCATACAGGGCGAGGGGGGGGGGCAGATGAGACGGAACATGCCAGAAGATTAGTGTGAGATCAGCAGCATAGCTAAGGATAATGCTTAGAGTCCAATAGTAGGCTGCATCCCTGATATTCCAGGTAAACTCATTGTGTTAGCAGATCTGAATCTTGTTTTAGTTGGGACTGTAACAAAGAGATTTCATTTGCAAATATATTAGACTATAAATAGACTGTGAAGCTTCAGTTTTATATTTTCATCCTTTCTCTATGAGTATTAAAAATCTGCAACTCTTGTATGCTCTTGCTTACCTATTTAATTTCTGTGCATGGAAGCATGTATGGGCCTTTGAGGTTCATTGGCTCTGAGAAAGGAGAGGCAAACTATCGAATATTTAAAGCCTGCTTCTCAATAATGTAATCCAATAATATTTCAGATCCTTGAGAAGGAACTTTAGGATATGGCAGCAATAAAGTTTTAATTAATTTGTTTTTGAAGGGGGAGAAGGGAGTGGGAATGAGCTGATGTGCTCACATTAAATACGTTGAAATTTTGTACTCACACATCTCCCCTGTTCTCTTCATCTCCTCCCTGATGTACATATAATTCCCACATCTTTCCCGTTGTCCTTTTCAAACCTTTCTAGAAGTCATTAACAACCCCCCCCCCCCCACACACACACACACAAAAATTAGGGTGCTAACTAACCCTAATTGAAATGAGGGCTCTTGGTTTTGGACCTTCTATTTCTCTAGGATTTAAGGATTTTTTTTTTTTTTTAAACCCCTCATTCTGCATGATTAAGTATTATGGTTCTCAGGCAGTGGTACATTTTAACTGCATATTACAATATAAAAGATAAAGAAATTATGTAGTATTCATTGGCCGTTCCACTCAAAGTCAGAAGTGACATTGACATTTGTGGAATAAAATTGTAAGGACCTGGAGTGCATCCCCCTTCTAGGAGTTTAGTTGGCTAAGTCAAAGAGTTTAGCTGGCTGAGTCCAAGGTCAGCTCCTTCAATGATAAGAGCTGTTGTGAAGACAGCTAGAAGTGAGAGCCTGATCCTCCTTTTCCCTTGAGAGCTGTTTTTAAGCTGAGGCATTTACCACTGGCTCCTGCCTGTACTACATTGCAGCTGTGTCTGTGCCCGGTCTCAGACCTCTGTGATTCTGACCGTGACCTGGACCCGCTGGCTTGGCTTCCTGGCTTGGCCTTGGACCTGTCTCATCACTGCGGACTTGCTGGGTGATCACTGGACTGTGTCTGACCCTGACCACTGTCTCTGGCCCTAATTCTGACCTGGACTTGCTGCTCTGCATCCTGGCTCCTTGTTGGTGAGGTCACTGCTCCTGCTTGCCTTATTCTTGTGCTCCACTCCTGGCTCACCTTTGCTTGCAGAGCAGCTGGCCCTTGTTGCTCCCTGACAAAAATGAGACAAAGGAGAATCAGGTCCCTCTTCCTTTTATATTGTCTGAATCCTGATGGCTTCCCATGAGGGAATATCCTCATAACTTGAAGTTTTCAAGTATAACCAATTCCTCAGAAGGAATTTATTTACTGAATGTGTGACAGAAGCTAACTGGAAATTTACTGGAGTTTCAACACTTTTTCCTCTAGTTTTTCATTGGATTGATTTTGTTCCTTTTTGAGGTTTTTTTTCCATCTCATTTTCTCCCTGCCTGTCCTGCTGAGGAGGGGAGTGATAGAGCGGCTTGATGGTACCTGATGTCCAGCCAAGGTCAACCCACCACAATGCCCCATCCCTGGAAACGTTCAAGGTCAGGTTGGATGGGCCTTTGAGCAACCTGTTCTAGTGAAAGATGTCCCTGCCGATGGCACGGAGGTTGGAACTGGATGATCTTTAAAGGTCCCTTCCAACCCAAACCATTCTATGATTCTATGATTCTATAATTCCTTGAAGTACAGATAGAGCTTTGTGTATGAGCAGGTCACCAGACAGGAGTGGGTTTTCCTCTAAAACCTAACAATTTCCATCTGCTGTTCTGTCTCCATAGTACTCTTTAGCAGCTAGCCATATGTGAGGTAACCAGCCTGGTCCTTAGTGGGTGCAAAAATTTTGCAATGTAAAGTCTGTTTACACCCTTTTTTTCTTGAGCTAGGCATATCTTGGTCATTGTGGAGGTTCTGAGCTTTAAAAGCCATTGACATATGGTATAACATAAAGGCTTTTTTAAGCAACGTTAATAGCGGCCACCACCTCCAGTAGCTTCAGGCCCAGGACTCCTTCCTGCCCGGCTGCTGGAGCTCAGCCCAGTGAGTCCGGGGTCTCTGCCCACGCTGAGGGACAGGACGGCTACTTTCCTGTTTGCAGGTTCAACCAGCAGCAAAGCTGAGCATGTATCCCAGACACACACACAGGACACAGACATGGCTGGTTACACAGACTGTCAACAGCACCTACATAAAGGACTCACCTGATATCCCTGCCTGTACCCAGGGCTTCCTACTTGGCAGCTAGTCCAACTTGAAGTTTTCTAGCAAATTACAAATGCATACACCCACGCACACCAGCAAATTACACACACATGCTATTTAGGATTTGTTCATGTCTTTTTTATCATTTTTGATCCAGTCTGTGCGTGAAATCTGTCATTACAGAGATTGTCATCTGTGGAGGCTTGCAAAGATTTTTGTCTTCCCTGCTTTTGGTTTGCTACTACTTTGTGTTATAACATTGGGCAATCTTTCTATGGTGGTAGATAGATGGTATCAAATCCCTCTTGACTCCATTGGCTCTGTTTCTTCTGTTGGCAAGACTTTATTGCTAAGAAAGGCCTGTTCCTTTCCTGAGCGGAGATTGCTCATACATGTTCTTTCTTTTCTCTCTCTCTCTCTTGTGTCCCAGAGATCACTGTCACTTTGTTCTCATTCACTTGTACACATTTATGAGGTCTGGTGTGTCTGAATTGAAGATTTGAACCTGAATCATGTTTTTTTTAAACTTAAAGCTAGAGCAAAACAGAGTAGAAATTGGAAATTGGGACTTCCAATTGGAAGAAAAGGTGAACATTAATGGGGGGTGACTTAATTCTAGGTCTGTTTCTTTTTTTGATAATAAAGGAACTTGTGGAGATTGGCTATGTCAGGTGCAGGATCCTTCCAGTTCCTTTTTCCTCAGATAGAGGGGGAGATGTGGGCAGGCAATGAAGGGACTTTTTTATCCTGCATCTGTTAGATTGGCTTCATTGTTGACTGCATACTAGCTGTGTATCAAGTAGTCAATAAGTACAGGTTTAATGTGTTAAGGGATGTTAAGACAGGTGTCGCCTCCAGCTGCTCTGGCTCAGGACTCCCTCCTGCCTGGTGGCTGGAGCCCAGCCCTGTGTGCCTGGGGACTGGGGGTCTCTGCCCAGGCTGAGAGATGCAGCTGCCACTTTCCTGTTTGCAGGTTCAACCATTAGCAAAGCTGAGCACATATCCCAGAAACACAGACACAGGACACATGCAGGGCACTGACACGGCCAGTTACATAGACTCCCACAGGCAAGGCGCTGCCTTCAAGAGCACCTACATATAGGACTTGCATAAAATGTAAACACCTACATATAGGACTTGCATAAAATGTAAGCACAGGCAGCCAAGTCCCCTTCCTCCTCTTTGGCTGTCAGCAATAGGAGATCACTAGTGAAGGCACACACAACACTATATTCAGAAGCACATGCACACTTGCAGACCCCCCGAGTACCAGCACATCCCCTCTGTCTGTCCAGTACCCCTGCCCAGATCCCAGGCCCTCTTACCTGCTTCATGAGTCCCCTACTCACCAGCTAGTCCAGCTTGATGCTCGCTAGCAAAAACGCATGCACTCTCACACACTCATTCCATGTGCACTCCACACAAATTCCCCTGGGCATACCATCATGGACCCTTAACTGCCTGATACCCCTGCCCAGACCCAGGGCTTCCTACTAGCCATCTAGTCCAGCTTGAAGTTTGCTAGCAAGTATGCATGCACACCCCCCCACATACCAGGTTTGGGGAAGATACAAACATTCTGCCTGCACCACCAGCCAGTGGGCTGTGCCCAGCGTTCCCAATCCAACTGCCAGTGCTGAGCCCCTCACTCGCCTCACTCTGGTCCCTTCCAGTAACTCATTTCCAGGACACTGAAGGGGAAATTCAAATTGTAATTGCTCAGCAGTAGTAATTTGTGACTAAGGAATGATCTGGCATGGAGGGCAACAAGGCTCAACTGCAAGAAGGGGTTAAACTGGCTGGAAGCAGGAATGCCAGAGATAGCAGGACTCCTTGCAAGGGAGTGAAGTTTCCTTCACTGCCTCCCTTATCATTTGTGGTCAGGTTTGTGACCCTGTGTGCTCTTGGTTATGGCTGCCTCCTTTTCTTATTTTCCCTTGTTACATTTTAAAAAGTCCTTGACCAGATACTGTTAAAGGAGAAGACACTCTCCTTCCACATACCCTTACATAATGGTGTTTGAAATAGGAATATTCTTTTTTTTTGGCATTCAGTTTAATAATTAGGTTACCTAAATTATTATTTTCTGAAGTTGTTATGTGAATTTAAGGCTGCTAAAATGCTTTTTATCTGTTATAAATACATCTTAAATGGAGTAGAGTTTAACTGCAGGGGTATTTGAATAATTTGTTTTCAGTAAGTTGTTAAATTTGTAAATATAACAATTTCTTATCTTCTTTTTCTTCCTAAAGATATTTTTGCAAGCACTATACAAAGATGTAGAGATGTTTCTCAGATAAATTGCCTTTTTCTAAACTTATCCTCTACAGTTTCAGCAGTTTATTTCTTTTACTGCTGCACATAATGAATGTGCTTTTGAACATTGTCGTGGTTTAGCCCCAGCCAGCAACTAAGCACCATGCAGCCGCTCGCTCACTCCCCCTGCCCCGGTGGGATGGGGGAAACAATCGGAAGAGTAAGAGTGAGAAACACTCCTGGGTTGAGATAAGAACAGTTTAATAACTGAAATAAAGTAAAATAGTAATGATAATAATAACAATATAATAATGATAATAGTAATAATAATATAGAAAGCAAGTGATGCACAATGCAATTGCTCACCACCCACCGACCAATACCCAGACAGTTCCCGAGCAGCAATCACTGCTCCCCGGCCAACCCCCCCCAGTTTATATACTGAGCATGATGTCATATGGTATGCAATAGCCCTTTGGCCAGTTTGGGTCAACTATTCTGGCTGTGCCCTGTCCCAGTTTCTTGTGCACCTGGCAGAGTATGGGAAGCTGAAAAGTCCTTGACTAGCATAAGCATTACTTAGCAACAACTAAAACATCAGTTTGTTATCAGCATTCTTCTCCTACTAAATCCAAAACACAGCACTATGCTTGCTACTAGGAAGAAAATTAACTCTATCCCAGCCGAAACCAGGACAGTATCCACCCCTTATTCTATACCATCTACGTCATGCACAGGTCCTACCCCTTTCCAATGCATTCTAATTAATCACCACCACTTTCCCTATCTTGATATATACACACAAATATCATTCCCTTCATCTGTGGCCCATCCCTCTAAAATGTCCATTGAGTTCATTTAGTCCATGACTTTGGGTTCCATCTGTCATCACAGTCTTTCAGAGCAGGAGAGGTGGTGTGTGGTGTTGGACTGTTGCATGCTGAAGCCAGTTCTTGTTCCAACACTAGTGCACTTTGCTTGGTTTCATCAAAGTTCATCTTCATTAGGCTGGGTGCTTCTTACTGTAATACCATTGATGTGGCATATAGCAACCATAGTAGTGATGACATACAGTATTATATAGCAATTAACATCATACCATTTGGTTCATTGGCTATTTTCACCCAAAATCGAATTCCCTTGAGGTACACATCGGACTTCCCCATCCTTTCGCATCACCCACCAAGTGCACCCAGGTCCTTGAGCAAAAGCAATCCCACGAATGGGTTTGCCTTTGCCTGAGGGGGAAGTAATCCACACTGTCTTCCACAGCATATTTTTTATGTGTCCTACAGGGACTTTATCCCCTTCTACAGTACATAAGAGTTTTGATTGGGCAGGGCCAGCTCAATTGGCAGATCCCCTGGTGTTGACTAACCAGGTGGCTTTTGCTAAATGTGTATCCCAATGTTTGAATGTCCCACCACCCATTGCTCTCAGGGTAGTCTTTAACAGTCCATTGTATCATTCGATTTTCCTGGAGGCTGGTGCATGATAAGGGATGTGATATACCCACTCAATGCCGTGCCTTTTAGGCCACGTGTCCATGAGGTTGTTTCGGAAATGAGTCCCGTTGTCTGACTCGATTGTTTCTGGGGTGCCATGTCGCTACAGGACTTGCTTTTCAAGGCCCAGGATGGTGTTCCGGGCGGTGGCATGGGGCACGGGATATGTTTGCAGCCATCTGGTGGTTGCTTCCACCATTGTAAGCACATAGTGCTTGCCTTGGTGGGTCTGTTGGACTGTGATATAATCAATCTGCCAGGTTTCCCCATATTTATATTTCAGCCATCGCCCTCCATACCAGAGAGGTTTGAACCGCTTGGCTTGCTTGATTGCAGCGCATGTTTCACACTCATGAATAACCTGTGCAATACTGTCCACAGTTAAGTCCACCCCTCGATCACGAGCCCATCTATATTTTGCATCTCTTCCTTGATGGCCTGAGGCATCATGGGCCCACCAAGCTATAAATAGTTCAACCTTATGTTGCCAGTCCAGATCCACCTGAGCCACTTCAATCTTAGCAGCCTGATCCACCTAGTGGTTGTTTTGACGTTCTTCAGTGGCCCGACTCCTGGGTACATGAGCATCTACGTGACGGACATTTACAACCAGGTTCTCTACCCGGGCAGCAATATATTGCCACAGTGCAGCAGCCCAGATGGGTCTGCCTCTGCGCTGCCAGTTGCTCTGCTTCCATTGCTGCAACCACCCCCACAGGGCATTTGCCACCATCCTGAGTCAGTATAGAGATAAAGGACTGGCCACTTTTTTCGTTCAGCAATACCTAAAGCCAGCTGGATGGCTTTCACCTCTGCAAACTGACTCGACTCCCCTTCTCCTTCAGCAGTTTCTGTGACTTGCCGTATAGGACTCCATACAGCAAATTTCCACCTCCGATGCTTTCCCACAAGACGACAGGACCCATCAGTGAACAGGGTATACTGCTTTTCATTTTCTGTCAATTTATTATACAGTGGGGCCTCTTCAGCACGTGTCACCTCCTCCTCTAGTGATATTCTGAAATCTTTTCCTTCTGGCCAGTCCATGATCACTTCCAAGATTCCTGGGTGACTGGGGTTTCCTGTTCGAGACCGTTGTGTGATCAGTGCAACCCACTTACTCCATGTAGCATCAGTTGCATGATGTGTAGAGGGGACCCTCCCTTTGAATATCCAGCCCAACACCGGCAGTCGGGGTGCCAGCAGGAGCTGTGCTTCAGTACCAACCACTTCTGAAGCAGCTCGAACCCCTTCATATGCTGCCAATATCTCCTTCTCAGTTGGAGTATAGCGGGCTTCGGATCCTCTGTATCCCCGACTCCAAAACCCTAGGGGTCGACCTCGAGTCTCCCCTGGTGCTTTCTGCCAGAGGCTCCAGGTAGGGCCATTCTCCCCGGCTGCAGTGTAGAGCACATTTTTAATATCCTGCCCTGCCGAGACTGGCCCAAGGGCTACTGCATGAACTATCTCCCGTTTAATTTGTTCAAAGGCTTGTTGTTGCTCAGGGCCCCATTTGAAATTGTTCTTCTTCCGGGTCACTTGATAGAGAGGGCTTACGATCTGGCTGTAATTTGGAATATGCATTCTCCATGAACCCACAACGCCTAAGAAAGCTTGTGTTTCCTTTTTGCTAGTTGGTGGGGACATAGCTGTTATTTTGTTGATCACATCCATTGGGATCTGACGACGTCCATCTTGCCATTTTATTCCTAAAAATTGGATCTCCTGTGCAGGTCCCTTGACCTTACTTTGTTTTATGGTAAAACCAGCCTTCAGAAGGATTTGGAGTATCTTCTTTCCCTTATCAAAAACTTCTTCTGCTGTGTTGCCCCACACAATGATGTCATCAATGTACTGCAGATGTTCTGGAGCTTCACCCTGTTCCAGTGCTGTCTGGATCAGTCCATGGCAAATGGTGGGGCTGTGTTTCCACCCCTGGGGCAGTTGATTCCAGGTGTACTGAACACCCCTCCAGGTAAAAGCAAACTGTGGTCTACACTCTGCTGCCAAAGGGATTGAGAAGAATGCATTACCGATGTCAGTTGTGGCATACCACTTGGCTGCCTTTGACTCCAGTTCGTATTGAAGTTCTAGCATGTCTGGCACGGCAGCACTCAGTGGCGGTGTAACTTTGTTCAGGCCACGATAGTCCACTGTTAGTCTCCACTCCCCCTTAGACTTTCGCACTGGCCATATGGGACTGTTAAAGGGTGAGCGAGTCTTGCTGACCACTCCCTGGCTCTCTAGTCGACGAATCAGGTTATGGATGGGAATCAGGGAGTCTCGGTTGGTGCAATATTGCCGCCGGTGCACGGTTGTGGTGGCGACTGGCACCTGTTGTTCTTCGACCCTCAGCAACCGCATAACAGAAGGCTCCTCCGAGAGACCGTGCAAGGTGGACAACTGTTTCATTTCCTCCGTCCTCAAGGCAGCTATACCAAAAGCCCACCAGTACCCTTTTGGGTCCTTGAAATACCCTCTCCTGAGTTAGGCTATGCGAAGGATGAACGGAGCCTCTGGGCCAGTCAGAATGGGGTGCTTCTGCCACTCATTCCCAGCTAGGCTCACTTCAGCCTCCAGTACAGTTAGCTGTTGGGATCCCCCTGTCACTCCAGAAATACTCTAGGGTTGAAGTAGGTTTTGCATCCCACTTCCTCATGTCCTCTCCATGGTTACGCAGGTAAAACCACAGGGTGGCCCATGGTGTGATTCCTCTATATCCTCTCTCTTGAGCAGGACGTTGACTCTGAATGGCTGAGATAATGGTCTGTACAGGTGGGGAGTAGGATATATCCTGTTCGAGTTGCTGGACCCTCTGGGAAAGTTTCTCTACAGCCGAGTGTTGTGGATTAGCCCCAGCCAGCAACTAAGCTCCACGCAGCCGCTCACTCAATCCCCCTACCCCGATGGGATGGGGGAGAGATTCGGAGGAGTAAGAGTGAGAAACACTCCTGGGTTGAGATAAGAACAGTTTAATAAGTGAAATAAAGTAAAATAGTAATGATAATAGAACAATATAATAATGATAATAATAGTAATACTAATATACAAAGCAAGCGATGCACAATGCAATTGCTCTCCACCCACCGACCAATACCCAGACAGTTCCCGAGCAGCGATCGCTGCTCTCCGGCCAACCCCCCCCAGTTTATATACTGAGCATGGCGTCATATGGTATGGAATAGCCCTTTGGTCAGTTTGGATCAACTATTCTGGCTGTGCCCCCTCCCAGTGTCTTGTGCACCTGGCAGAGCATGGGAAGCTGAAAAGTCCTTGACTGGCATAAGCAGTCCTTAGCAACAACTAAAACATCAGCATGTTATCAACATTCTTCTCCTACTAAATCCAAAACACAGCACTATGCCTGCTACTAGGAAGAAAATTAACTCTATCCCAGCCAAAACCAGTAGAAACATTTACAGCATTACAGCAAGAGTCAGTCTGCCAGTGATTCATGTTACTGGAATTAGTACCCTTTCTCACTACAGAAGTTTTATCCTGGTTACAGCAAAAACAGGTTTAGAAACAGTGGGGAAAATATGTTCTGGCATGTGATTTGCCTCTGCAGTGTGTGCATAAATGACTCAAATCCAATTTGATTTCAGTTCAGTGCCGTTTATATGTTCAGTTCCTTATAGTTTCATATACATCTATGAAGTTAACAGTATAATGTTTTCTGTATTATATGTGGGTTCATCAGTAATTAACTAGACTCACATTTCAGTTTGCCTTCCTGAAAATTTTCAGGTTTTATTCAGTTTTTCTGTCTGGCTTAAACCTATGTGTGAATGATCAATGAACCCTTACAACGGAAGAAGGCTCAGAGGAGATGGGCAAGGGTGATGCGCTCATGATGCTCAGAAAAGAATGTAGAAAGTATAAAGGAAGCTGAACTTAGCTTAACACAGAGGGAAACGGGGGGTGGGGTGGGTGTGGGGGTGTGGTTTTTATTTTAGATAAATAGCTATATCATTTGAGTGGGTCGACTGGTTGTGTAAATGGCCTTCCCTGAGTTAATCAATATAGAGTATTATCTTCCTGAGCCAGCCAGACCAGCGGGCGGGTGGGGATGGGGATGTATATGTGTCTCAGCCCAACATCGAGTATAAAAACTGAGCAAACAACAAAATTAAATTTGCAGAGAGCAACGGGTTTGAGCTGGCTTCAACCCATATATTCCTTCCCGGCGACTGGGGAGACCCAGCGTTGTGGGCCCCACAATTTAAGAAGGATGTGAAGGTACTCGAATGCGTCCAGAGGAGGGCAACAAAGCTGGTGAAAGGGCTGGAAGGAATGTCCTGTGAGGAGTGGCTGAGGACACTGGGTTTGGCTAGTTTGGAGAAAAGGAAGCTTAAGGGTGACCTCATTGCTCCCTGCAGCTTCCTGAGGAGGAGAAGTGGAGAGGGAGGTGCTGATCTCTTCTCCCTGGCATCCAGTGACAGGACGCGTGGGAATGGTTCAAAGCTGCGCCAGGGGAGGTTCAGGCTTGACATTAGGAAACATTTCTTTACTGAGAGGGTGGTCAAACACTGGAACAGGCTTCCTAGAGAGGCGGTCGATGCCTTGTGCCTGCCAGTGTTTAAGAGGCATTTGGACAATGCCCTTACTAACATGCTTTAAGTTTTGGTCAGCCCTGATGTGGTCAGGTAGTTGGACTAGATGATCGTTGCAGGTCCCTTCCAACCAAAATATTCAATTCTATTCTGTTCTACTCATTACTTGCTGTTATTTTGAAATGTTATGAACTTATATATTAAAAAAAAAAAATAAACTATTAACTTACTTGTGTCTTTTGACACAAGTCTAAATCCATGAGCTACTTCTGTATCCTTTTGTTTATATGAAGTCCTAGAAAGCTTGGTCAGTTTTGTGTATGGTATCTTTACCTGTTCAATCATGGTTTTATGTGATTTCTTAATTAGTATTTTCTATCTATGTGTTATGACTTAAGTCCTAGGTTTGTTTTGGTTTTGTCTTTTTGTTTTTGAGGAAGGTGGGAAAGTCATGTATTAGAGGCTAAGCATAGCATGTTAGATTTGTGCAAGTTATGTATGTGTTGTTTCTGGAAGTGAAAAAAGTGTGTCTGGAGCCTGGGCCAAGATTTCTTTTTCCTTTCTTTTAAGGATTTAGTTTTAAAGACTAAAACAATGGGTATGGCACAGACAAGGTGAAACACTTGCTGAAATTGAAGCTACAAAAACTGGGGATTCCTATAGAGCTCTAGGACAAATAACTCCTAGCTGCCCTTCCCTGCCTGTCAGGAACTCTGATGGACAGCAGCTGAAAACACTACTGCTTTTTCTCTGCAGGAGTAAAAAAAAAAAACATGAAAAAAACCAACAAGAAAAACCAAATAAAACCCCAACAACTGTTTCTCTGGCTTTGCACAGAGCTTGTTTAGTGCAGCAGTGTAATTTAAGACTCTCTGCCTGAGTTCACTAAATTTGGTTCAAGTTCTATTTTATGTGTTGAATTATTTTTTAACTGTATTGGTATCTGACATATTTTTATAGCATCATTTTATATATATATAAGTCTTCTGACAGTCATTTCCCACCCCTAGGACTTGTGGGTGATGTGATGGTTGGAGGCCATCTTGGGCACAGCGATCATGGAATGATAGAGTTTTCGATTCTCGGAGAAGTAAGGAGGGGGGTCAGCAGCACGGCTACCTTGGACTTCCGGAGGGCAGACTTTGGCCTGTTTAGGAGACTGTTTGACAGAGTCCCTTGGGAGGCAGTCCTGAAGGGCAAAGGAGTCCAGGAAGGGTGGACATTCTTCAAGAAGGAAATCTTAAAGGCACAGGAGCAGGCCCTCCCCACGTGCCGAAAGACGAGCCGGCAGGGAAGAAGACCAGCCTGGCTGAACAGAGAGCTTTGGCTGGAACTCAGGAATAAAAAGGAGAGTTTATGACCTTTGGAAGAAGGGGGCAGGCAACTCAGGAGGACTACAAGGATGTCGTGAGGTTATGCAGGGAGAAAATTAGAAGGGCCAAAGCCCAACTAGAACTTCATCTGGCCACTGCTGTAAAAGACAATAAAAAATGTTTCTATAAATACATTCATACCAAAAGGAGGGCTAAGGAGAATCTCCATCCTTTATTGGATGCGGGGGGAAACATAGTGACAAAGGCTGAGGAAAAGGCTGAGGTACTTAATGCCTTCTTTGCCTCAGTCTTTAATAGTAAGACCAGTTGTTCTCGGGGTACCCATCCCCCTGAGCTGGAAGACAGGGACGGGGAGCAGAATGAAGCCCCCATAATCCAAGGGGAAATGGTTAGCGACCTGCTACACCACTTAGACACACACTCAAGTCTATGGGGCTGGATGGGATCCACCCAAGGGTACTGAGGGAGCTGGCGGAAGCGCTCACCAAGCCACTTTACATCATTTATCAGCAGTCCTGGCTAACCAGGGAGGTTCCAGTTGACTAGAGGTTAGCAAATGTGATGCCCATCTACAGGAAGGGCCGGAAGGAGGATCCGGGGAACTACAGGCCTGTCAGCCTGATCTTGGTGCCAGGGAAGGTCCCTGCTATCATACCAGGCCTGTATTTCTCTACACTACATTAGAATCATAACGTCAGAATCATAAAACCATGGTGGCACCATAGAAAGATAAACAAAAGAAAATCATATTATCCATAGACACCTGATCAATTATAAAAATTGCTGTTACAGCTAAACCAAGTTAAAACAAAGCTATGGGCAGCTCAAGAAAAGTTCAGACAGAGCAGGCCTGACAAACTTCAGTCCTGAGGCCTTGCAAACTCAACACAAAACTATCAATGGAAATACAGTATTACAGGACTACAGGGCAACGCTTTATAGATAAAGATTTATGACTAATTAGTATTAGGAACTGCAAACAGAAAGCCTGAATCATGGACGCACTCAACATTTTATGTTCCTGCTCACAACTTGTCTGCCAGATTTACTTTAACCAGTGTGAAAGCAGCCGCTGAAACATTAGATTCTGTTTCTTATTTACAAATAAACCCAAGCATTTTCACATTTCTAATCATCTTTTTCAGATGGAGAAATATGCTATAGTTTGCTATCACCAGGCTATTGCAAAAGCAATTGGAACTGGCTCATACTGAAGGCTCTCCATTAAATTAATTGACACTGACATTAAGAAATAATGTGCATATCCTGAAAAACAGCTTCTGCACACACTGGTAGGATTTATTTTTATTTTTTTAAACTCCCCAGATAAGCAATTGCAACTGTTCCCCAAAATCAGATTCTTTTCTAGACAAAACTAGAAACTATACACAATGATGGATCTCACACACAAAAAAAGAAAAGAACATGCCAAAGATAGAAAGGGAAAAAATCTTGAGCTAGAACTCCACAGTGCAGACACTATGTCAAAGGTGACTCAAAATACCCTATTAAGCACTTCATTCAGAACTCTGCTCTCAAATTCAATGGGAACAGCATCAGACTGCAGATTTACTTCAGCTTCTTAGTGAATGATTTTCTAATATTTCATAAAACTAATGTAATGGAGGTCCCAGTTGACTGGAGGGTAGCAAATGTGATGCCCATCTACAAGAAGGGACGGAAGGAGGATCCGGGGAACTACAGGCCTGTCAGTCTGACCTCGGTGCCAGGGAAGGTTATGGAGCAGCTCATCTTGAGTGCCATCACGTGGCATGTACAGGACAACCAGGTGATCAGGCCCAGTCAGCATGGGTCTATGAAAGGCACGGCCTGCTTGACTAACCTGATCTCCTTCTATGACAAGGTGACCCGCTTAGTGGATGAGGGAAAGGCTGTGGACGTTGTCTACCTGGACTTCAGTAAAGCCTTTGACACCGTTTCCCACAGCATTCTCCTGGAGAAGCTGGCTGCTCATGGCTTTGACGGGTGTACTCTTCGCTGGGTAAAACACTGGCTGGGTGGCCGGGCCCAAAGAGTTGTGGTGAATGGAGTTAAATCCAGTTGGCGACCGGTCACAAGCGGTGTTCCCCAGGGCTCAGTATTGGGGCCATATCTGTTTAATATCTTTAGCAATGATCTGGATGAGGGGATCAAGTCCACCCTTGGTAAGTTTGCAGATGACACCAAGTTGGGCAGGAGTGTTGATCTGCTTGAGGGTAGAAAGGCTCTACAGAGGGACCTGGACAGGCTGGACTGATGGGCCGAGGCCAACTGTATGAGGTTCAACAAGGCCAAGTGCCGGGTCCTGCACTTGAGTCACAACAACCCCATGCAACGCTACAGGCTTGGGGAAGAGTGGCTGGAAAGCTGCCTGGCCGAAAAGGACCTGGGGGTGTTGGTTGACAGCCGGCTGAACATGAGCCAGCAGTGTGCCCAGGTGGCCAAGAAGGCCAACAGCATCCTGGCTTGTATCAGGAATAGTGTGGCCAGCAGGAGCAGGGAGGTGATTGTGCCCCTGTACTCGGCGCTGGTGAGGCCGCACCTGGAATGCTGTGTCCAGTTTTGGGCCCCTCAATACAAGAAAGGTATTGAGGTGCTGGAGCGTGTCCAGAGAAGGGCAACGAAGCTGGTGAAGGTTCTGGAGCCCAAGTCTTATGAGGAGTGGCTGAGGGAACTGGGGTTGTTTAGTCTTGAGAAGAGGAGGCTGAGGGGAGACCTTATCGCGCTCTACAACTACCTGAAAGGAGGTTGTAGCGAGGTGGGTGTTGGTCTCTTTTCCCATGTAACAAGTGATAGGACAAGAGGAAACGGCCTCAAGTTGCACCAGGGGAGGTTTAGACTGGATATTAGGAAAAATTCCTTTACGGAAAGGGTTATCAAGCATTGGAACAGGCTGCCCAGGGAAGTGGCTGAGTCACCATCCCTGGAGGTATTTAAAAGATGTGTAGATGTGGCACTTAGGGACATGGTTTAGTGGTGGACTTGGCACTTGGAATTGGTTAGGTTTATAGTTGGACTTGATGATCTTAAAGGTCTTTTCCAACCTAAACAATTCTATGATTCTGTGATTCTATATTTGGTATTAAACCACAGGTTAAAATTATATTTTCCCATGGGTATGCAATTAGACTTGAAATACATGAGATGATCATATGACACTACATTTTAAAACATTGGACAAGGTTCAGAATAGCTGCAATTGGCAGGTAAAAACTATACCCTCTGAGCTAGGTAAATATGGTTGCTCTGAGAAACATCTAGAGGATAAGCTGTAATATCTTATAATTTTTTCTTATTTCCATGCTGTATATAGGTATCATTGTTGGAGACCTCTGTTGTAATTATGTCATCATTTGAGATTTTTTTTTACTCTGAGCAGAACGCATTTGGTAAAACTAAAATGTCTCACTAGTTTCAATGTGGCAAGGGTCATTAAGGAATATTTGTAATGTCTGTTCCCTGTTTTAGGAAAGACATTTGGGGCAGAAGTAATTTTGCATAATTTTAGATGTATTTCATGAAGATGTCTATGCTGGAGCTAGCTATCTTATGCTTCTCCAGGGAAGAGAAATGGGCACTTTGCATTGCACCCTAAAAGTGTCTTTTTCTCTCCATTGACTAAAAGGAGCCCTAGGATGAGGATCTCGGTTGAAGATATCATGTTGGAAATGTCTAATCTGCAAAAGTATCATATATCTGACCAATTGCAGACTACTGCAATGGGATAAAATCTCTTTGTTATTTTACACTGCCACATCCTACCACAATATCTCTACCACAATTGAGCCCCTGGTGAAAGTTAGTTGCTTTGATGTGCATCTTGTCTGCATTGTCTAGATGTCTGGCCAGTACATAGAAGCACCTCTTGGACTGGTCTGAGATAGTGGATTCTTTCCCAGAGAATTTGTCCATAAAACTGTAAACTGAAATTCTCAAAGGAATTGTGGTCCCATCTCTGAATGAATGGTGCTGGTAGAAATCAATTTGCATTGGAAGGTCATGCTGTTGTGCTGGTTGTCCTCTGATTTCAGAGCTGATGAAGCCAAAACTTTGTCTGTTGGAGAAGCGAGGGTGCCTTTTGCTACTCTGGGGTTGTTTGTTGACTCCACATTGTGGGGCTTTTTTGTTTGTTTGTTTTGTTCATGGTTGTGGTTTTTTTTTTTTTAATAACATCACTCTTTTAATTTCTTTCCAGTCCTGGTAGACAAAATGTCTATAGAATAAGTGGCCTACACACCAGAACTTTCCATGAACTATTTGGTCATACCATCTGAGGTGGAGGTGAATAAAGAGCCAGCAAATGAAGATATGAATGAATCAGTGGAAGCTGACTCAGAGCACTCACAGGTAGAAGAGGAACGACAGTCTGTGATCTGCTATTCAAGGCACAGAAACAGCAACCAAGGGGTACCGTCTGGGCAGGAAGAGGAAGGGATGCTAGCTCGATCAGCCAGCACTGAGAGTGATTTCCATAATCACATGGACATGGTGGAAGGGGATGTTATAGCCACAGCAAAGGATGGCTATGATGTAGATATAGTTCAGGAGAATGAGGATGAGAGTACATATGCAGTGCAGTACAGGCCTGAGTCTGAGGAGTACACAGAAAATGCTGAAGCAGAGCATACTGAGGCTGTTCATAATCAAACACTGCCTGATAATGTACATTTCCACTCCACTGAACATGAGGAAGCCATGAATGCAGCATACTCAGGTTATGTCTATGCTCACCAGCCCCTCCACCGAGGAGAGGATGAGCGGTATGCTGAGCCTTATGCTGACTATAGGCTGCAGGAGCATGTGTATGAGGAGATAGGGGATGTGCTGGACCTTGATGTTAGGGAGGGCCTTCAGCTCTATGGGTGGGAAAGGGAGGAAGCTGACAACTATCGCAAGGAAGCTCTTGGTGCCCGCCTTCACCATTATGATGAACGATCTGATGGAGAGTCGGACAGCCCTGAGAAAGAGGCAGAGTTTGCTCCATATCCAAGAATGGACAGCTATGAACAAGAGGAAGATATTGATCAGATTGTGGCAGAGGTGAAACACAGTATGAGCTCTCAGAGCTTGGGCAAGGCTGCTGAAGACATGCTAGAGGCAGAGCAGAGCTCGGAGCATGCTCATGCTCTCCCTGGCAGGGGGCACGAAAGCAATGGTCAACTGTCAGCTGGCTCTAGGGCCACACCCAACTCAGGAGAGTCAGTACAGAAGTGCAGAAAGGAAAAAAGGGATGCAATATCGCTGGCTATCAAAGATATTAAAGAAGCTATTGAGGAAGTGAAGACAAGGACTGTTCGTTCTCCTTATACCCCTGATGAACCAAAAGAACCTATTTGGGTGATGAGGCAGGACATTAGCCCAACCAGGGACTGTGATGATCAGAGGCCACTAGATGGAGATGTAAGTATACAGAGCTATAGGCTCACATGTTACAATTAAAGGAACAGGGACCGCGTAATATACATTACAGTGAAACTGAGAGGGTTATACTCTTCTGTGATTCTGAGATTTTATTCCTCAGTAAAGTATGTAATGCTGTATATGTTTTAAATGTTTACTTAAAAGGCTGCATAAGGAGTATATGTATATGTTGTGCAGTGCACGAAATTTTCTTTTATGAAACACTGCTGACTTCATTAGAGTTGTACTAGAGGTGAATTTGTCACAGAAAGCTCTATTGACATTTTCTGAAACAAGTGCTACTACATTTTTTTTTTCCTAACATCCACTGGATAATTAGAATAACTACCAAATAATTTACCTTACGGTATATAACCTTGTGTGTTCCTGTTAATTCTGGACTTGTGAGTTTTGTTTTCTGTCAGATAAAAATGCTAACAGTTTCTATGAAAAACTTGTTAATATTATTTAGGTAATGTCACAGATGCAGATCTGAAAAGATTCAGGCTCCTTAGCTCCTTGTAGTCTCTAGAGATTTGCTTTGAATCCTCATGCATTATATTATAGAATAGAATAGAACAGAATTCAATAGAACAGAATAGAATAGTTCAGTTGGAAAGGACCTACAACGATCATCTAGTCCAACTGCCTGACCACATCAGGGCTGACCAAAAGTTAAAGCATGTTAGTAAGGGCATGGTCCAAATGTCTCTTAAACACTGACAGGCATGGGGCATCGACCACCTCTCTAGGAAGCCTGTTCCAGTGTTTGACCACCCTCTCGGTAAAGAAATGTTTCCTAATCATAGAATCATAGAATCATAGAATCGTTTAGGTTGGAAAAGACCTTTAAGATCATCCAGTCCAACCATTAACCTACACTACCAAGAATGTCAAGCCTGAACCTCCCCTGGTGCAGCTTTGAACCATTCCTACGCGTCCTGTCGCTGGATACCAGGCAGAAGAGATCAGCACCTCCCTCTCCACTTCCCCTCCTCAGGAAGCTGCAGGGAGCAATGAGGTCGCCCTTAAGCTTCCTTATCTCTAAACTAGACAAGTCCAAAGTCCTCAGCCGCTCCTCACAGGACATGCCTTCCAGCCCTTTCACCAGCTTTGTTGCCCTCCTCTGGACGCATTCAAGGACCTTCACATCCTTTTTTTAAATTGTGGGGCCCAGAACTGCACACAGTACTCAAGGTGAGGCCGCACCAACGCTGAATACAGTGGGATAATCACCTCTCTTGACCGGCTGGTTATGCTGCGTTTGATGCACCCCAGGATGCGGTTGGCCCTCTTGGCTGCCAGGGCACACTGCTGACTCCTATTGAGCCTGCTGTCAACCAGCACCCCCAGGTCCCTTTCTGCAGGGCTGCTCTCCAGCCTCTCCTCTCCCAATCTATACTTGTGCCCGGCATTATTCCATCCCAGGTGCAGAATCTGGCATTTGTTCTTGTTAGATTTCATCCCATTAATCATAGCCCAATGCTCCAATCTATCCAGATCCCTCTGCAAGGCCTCTTGTCCCTCGAGAGAGTCAACAGCACCTCCCAGTTTGATATCATCAGCCAACTTACTAATGGTGCATTCAACTCCTGCATCCAGAACATTGACAAAAATATTGAGCAGAACTGGCCCTAGAATTGAGCCCTGAGGAACACTGCTAGTGACTGGTCGCCAGCCACATGTAGCCCCATTCACTACAACTTTTGAGCCCTGCCCTTCAGCCAGTTCTTCACCCAGCACACCATGTACCTGCTCATGTCAGAGTTGGACAACTTGTCCAGAAGGATGCTGTGAGGGACAGTATCAAAAGTCTTACTAAAATCCAGAAAAACTACTTCCCCCCCCACAGAGGGGTCCTGCTGCAACATCCGCCAACTCCTTCAGTACTCTGGGATGAATCCCATCAGGCCCCATGGACTTATGAACATACAGCTGATACAGCTGGTCCCTTACAATTTCCGTGTCCACAAATGGAAAGTCACTGTTCCTGCACTCGTGGTCCTCCAACTCAGAGGGCCGGGCAGCCCAAGGTCTATCAGTATTATTAAAGACTGAGGCAAAAAAAGCATTGAATGCCTTTGCCTTTTCTTCATCCCTATTAGTCAGGTGACCATCATTAACAAGTATTGGTCCAATGTTTTCCTTAGACCTCCTCTTGCTATTAACATACTGAAAAAAGCCTTTCTTGTTGTCTGACACAACCCTGGCCAGTTTCAACTCTAGTTGAGCTTTGGCCTTTCGTGTCTTCCCCCTGCATATGCGAACCACGGCTCTGTAATCTTCCTGCGAAGCCTGACCTCGCTTCCAGAGATCATGCAATTTCTTTTTCCTCCTGAGTTCCAAGAGGAGCTCCCTGTTCAGCCAAGCTGGTCTTCTGCCCCGCTTTCTTGACTTATGACACAGTGGAATTGCCTGCTCCTGTGCTTTTAAAAGGTGGTTCTTAAAAACTGACCAGCTCTCATGGACCCCTAAGCCCTCAAAGGCCGATTCCCAGGGGACACTGCTAACTAGCTCCCTGAGTAGCTTAAAGTTTGCTCTCTTGAAATCCAGGGTAGCAACTCTGCTGACCTTTTTTTCTCATTACACCAAAAATTTTAATCTCTACCATTTTGTGATCACTGTGGCCTAGACAGCCACCTCCCATCACATCTCCCACGAGTCCTTCTCTATTCACAAATAACAAGTCTAGGAGGACATCTTTCCTAGTTGGCTCACTGAGTACTTGTGACATATTATTGTAAAGTAATCTCTCTCCTCTGACTTGAGTGTTAAAGGCCACTGTTCAGGTTTATAGTTTTATTTTATTAATTCTGTACTTCTTGGCATCAAGCCTAATTTTCATCAGAATAGGTTCATAGCCTGTCATTCCAGTTCTTATTGCTGCTCTGTGAAGGTAATCTTAACTATTAAGTTTACGAGGTTTTTTTAAAATTCCTAATAAAGTAAGTTCATAAGCAACTTTTAACTGTGTTAAAATTTATGCCTGATATGAAAAGGACCAATAGACTAAATTTGGTGGGCCAAAGTCATCCCTAATGTGAATCCACTCAGTTATCTCCAGGATGACTGCACTGTAAACATCTGCATCGCTCTTCCTTGTTGCTGTGGAACACTTTTTGGTGACCTTTGTTTGTTTGTTTGGAAGAACATGGAATGATAAAAGTTTGTTGTTGTTTGGTTATTTTTCTTTTTAAATCAATATCAATTTAATTTTTAAATAAAATGTTTGTAACCTAGGTGTCAGGGCCTGGACTGCATTCCCTCCCTTCTGGGGGTTTACCTGGCTGAGTCCAAGGTCAGCTCCTTCACCAATAAGAGCTGTTGTGAAGAAAGCTAGAAGTGAGGGCCTTCCACTACTTTCCCCTGGGAGCTGCTTTTAAGCTGAGGCATTTACCACTAGCCCCTGCCTGTGCTACAACACAGCTGTGTAGCAGCTATGTCTGTGCCTGGTCTTGGATCTCTGTGATTCTGAGCATTACCTGGACCCACCGGCTTGGCTTCCTTCCTGGCTTGGCCTTGGACCTGTCTCATCACTATGGACTTGCTGGGTGATCAGTGGACTGTGTCTGACCCTGACCACTGTCTCTGGCCCTGCTGCTCTGCATCCTGGCTCCTTGTTGGTGAGGTCACTGCTCCTGCTTGCCTTATTCTTGTGGTCCATTCCCAGCTCACCTTTTCTTGCAGAGCAGCTGGTCCTTATTGCTCCCTGACACTAGGCTCCCATTAGAAATACCCAAAACACCTCGGTCTCTTCTGCATCAAAGGGAATTCAGATGATGAAAAATTGATTACATGCAGTTTAAACATGAGACATACCTATGCTTTTCCAGCTATGTTCAAACCAAATAACTAGTATTCCACAAATAGGAACAGATTTAGAAGCATAGTGTTTCAGCTGTGTAAAAGCATGCTAGTAGTTTCCTGACATTTTTTTTTTTCCCATGGAAAACCATCAGAAAACCATAGTAATGACTATGTTTTAATTCTTGTGTGCATTCCTACAGATTTCAGTCATTTCTTCCCTGGTTCAAACCACGGTAAGCCGACGCTAGCAGCAGCAGCAGTTGCTGCATGCTGAGAGGAGTGCGAGGCTTGCGAGGCTTGCGAGGTACCCGGGGGCGGGAGGGGGGGTGTCTGAGGGGGTTTCTGGGCCTCTCTTGGGCTGTCTGTGGGGAAGAAACCGGCTGGCAGGCGACAGGTCTCGTGAGAGGGGTGGGCAAAAGTTGGGCAGTGCCAGCTTGTCCCTGCGGCGCCAGTTCAAACTGCAAGAAGCCGTATATAACCGGCCCCTAGGGAGTGCCAGTGAACAGGGAGTGGTATCGGCAGGGTGCGTGGGAAGGGCTGCAGACTCTGCCAGTTATCGAGCTACTGCTTGCTCTGCTCACCTTTCGGCTTAGGCTGCAGCCCTGACTGTCACCCCAGATAGCTGGTGGCTGTGCAAGCCTACCCAGCAGCTTGAGGTCTCCAGAGAATTAGAAGGGCTCATTAGGCAGTGCCCTGAGGTTGTCAGAAGCATGGTGGTAGAGACTAGGCAAGGGCTGTGCTCTGCAGCAGTCAGGAATCAGCTATCTAGCCAGGCTAGCCTGGGATGAGTGGAGGCAGCCACCCAGACAGGGCTTCCTATTAGGGAAGCTGCTGTCCAGATGGAGGGCTGCAAAGACTGCACACCCCACCTCCTGGGTGGAGGAGGGTGCAAGCTCCACCTGTGCAAGGTGTGCTCAGGTGGAGTCACTCAGGAAGGGGGTGGAGGAGCTGCAGGAGGAAGTTAGCAGGCTATGCTGTTATTAGGGAGGGTGAACAAGAAATAGATAGAGTATTATTTGAGACTTTGCAAGAACAAATACTAGGTCCCCGTGACACTGACCTCCAAGGACTACCAGACAAAGAGCTTCAACAGTGAACAGACAGCACCTTGGAGAAGGAGGCGCCATGGTCTCCAGTGACCCATGGGAACAGGATGTCACTTCACTCCCCTTCCTCATATGTACCAACCAGCAACAAATATGAAGTCTTGGCAGTGGACAAAGCCAATGAGCGAGATTCACAGGGAGAAACTGCACCAGCAGAACATACTAAAAGCTGCAAAAGGAAGCAGCGAGTGCTAGTAGTGGGTGACTCTCTGCTGAGAGGCACTGAGGCACCCATCTGCCAGCTTAATATACAGTCAAGGGAAGTTTGCTGCTTGCCAGGAGCCAAGATGTGGGATGTCCTAGAGAGACTGCCACAACTGGTTGAAAGCAGAGGCTACTATACTATCCCCTACTTCTTTTCCATGTGGGCACCAATGACACGGAAAAGCGTAGCCTGGGCAAGATCAAGCAGGACTTCAGAGCCCTGGGGGCCCAAGTGATCTTCTCCTCTGTCTTGCCAGTCAGGGATAGAGGTGCAGGCAGAATTCGATGCGTTATGCAGATCAGTACTTGTCTTCATGGCTGGTGTCGTCGCCAGGGCTTTGGTTTCTACGATCACAGGGCGTTCTTTGATGTATACAGTCTATTGGAGAGAAATGGGATCCACATATCTAGAAGAGGCAGGAGAATCTTTGCTAGCAGATTGGCTTAATGAATCGTGCTTTAAATTAACAAAATTGGGGGTGGGGGAGTGTCCAAAACCGTGACACCTGCATATTCTTAAGCAACAGGTAGGATGAGTGCACCTAACGAGAGCAGTGAGGAATGCTCCCTAACCCTCTCCAAAGGCAAGAACCTTAAGTCCAGCCACCTCAAGTGCATGTATAGCAATGCACATAGTCTGGAAAAGAAACAGGAGGAACTGGAGCTCTGTGCTCAGCCTGAGAGTTATGATGTCATAGGAATCACAGAAACTTGGTGGGAAAACTCACATGACTGGAAGACCTCAATGGATGGCTACAAACTCTTTTGGAAAGACAGGAAGGGAAGAAGAGGAGGTGGAGTTGCACTTTACATAAAAATTTGACTCTATGGAGCTATGGAGACCATGAAAGTTCTATCAAATGCCTTTGGATCAAGATTAGAGGGATCATCACCAAGGGCGATCTTATGTTAGGTATCTGTTACTGACCTTCCAGTCAGGATGACGAGGCTGACAAAACCTTACTTCGGCTGCTCAAGGAAGTCTCAGGCCAACAGAACCTGATCCTCATGGGAGACTTCAATTACCCAGACATTTGTTAGTAAAACAACACAGCAGTGCACATTACTAATAATGCTGACAAGGCAGATATTCTCGATACCTTCTTTGCCTCTGTCTTTACCGGTGTAGCTGGACACCAGATCACAGGATCAAGTAGCTACAGCGATGCATGTGTTGACCCACCAGTGGAGGAAGGGCTGGTCTGCGGCCTCTTGCAAGGGCTCAACCCACATAAATCTACGGGCCCAGATGGAATCCACCCCAGGGTGTTAAGAGAAGTGGCTGACGTTGCCCAAGGCCATGCTGTTCAACGTCTTCATAAATGATCTGGATAATGGGATTGAAAGCACCCTCGCCAGGTTTGCTGATGACACTAAACTGGGTGGTGAGATGGACACGTCAGAAGGGAGAGCCATCTTACAGAGAGACCTGGACAAGCTGGAAGGGTGGGCTAGCAAGAACAGTATGAAGTTTCACAAAGACAAGTGCAAAGTCCTGCACCTGGGACGACATAACCAAAGAGCCCAGTACAGGCTAGGATCTGTGTGGCTGGGGAGCAGCCTTGCTGAAAGGGACCTGGGGGGTCCTGGTGGACAACAAGCTGAACATGAGTCAGCAGCGCGCTGCTGCTGCAGCAACAAAGGCAAATTGGATCCCAGGCTGCATCTGCAGGGGCGTTACTAGCAGAGATAGAGACGTGGTCATCCCACTCTGCTCAGTGCTTGTCAGGCTGCACCTGGAGTACTGTGTCCAGTTCTGGTCCCCACAATTCAAGTAAGATGCAGACAGGCTGGAGAGGGTCCAAAGGAGGGCCGCGAAGATGATCAAAGGGCTGGAGAACCTGCCCTATGAGGAAAGACTGAAGGAGATAGTTCTCCCTGGAGAAGAGAAGGCTCGGGGGGACCTCATCACAGTATTCCAGTACTTAAAGGGTGGCTACAAAGAGAATGGAAGCTCTCTCTTCACAAAGAGCCACAAGGAGAAGACAAGGGGCAACGAGTACCAGTTGCACCAGGAGAGGGTTCATCTCAACATAAGAAAGAAATTTTTTACAGTGAGAACAATCATTCACTGGAATAACCTCCCCAGGGAGTCCCCATTGCTGGAGGCTTTCAAGATGTGATTGGGCAAGGTGCTAGATAATCTCATCTAGGCTCCCTTTCCCATGACAGTTTTGACGAGATGATCTTTTGAGATCCGTTCCAACCTGGGCTGTTCTATGATTCTGTGATTCTATGTATTTTTCTCCAAAAGAAATGCTTTGTAGGCATATGAAAAAGAAAAATGCTAGAAGCTCAGTCCTCATGGACAATTCTGTCATAATAAAATGTGTAGTCACGTGATGTAGAAGGTCAGTAACAAACTTCTGTGAATAAATAATCTATTCAGGTACCTATTTAATATTGAATGATGTGAAGTATTTACTGACAAGTGCCTTGTGCAATCTCATTCGGTGATGTATACTTTCAGAGGGGATGAGTGAGCTCCAGACATCTCCAGACATTTCTGTTGTAGTTGTATACTTGTGTATTTGAGGAAAATTGAAAGATATGTTAGTATCCTTGGGCTAAATGTCTTTGAAGCTTGAGAAAAATCCTAACTCAAGTGAAACGATAAGATTGCTTATCTTTCTAACTTCTATTAACCAGAAATCTTTTTTAAGCAAGACATGGCCATCACTGGATATGGCCTCATAAGTGCCTCCTTTTCATAGAATCATAGAATAGAATAGAATAGAATAGAATAGAATAGAATAGAATAGAATAGAGTAGAGCAGAGTACAGTACAGTAGAGTAGAGTAGAGTAGAATAGAATAGAATAGAATAGAATAGAATAGAATAGAATAGAATAGAATAGAATAGAATAGAATAGAATAGAAGAGTAGAGTAGAATAGAATAGAATAGAATTCAATAGAACAGAATAGAATAGAATAGAATTCAATAGAATAGAATAGAATTCAATAGAATAGACTGTTTCAGTCCAACTGCCTGACTGCTTCTGGGCTGACCAAAAGTTAAAGCATGTTAGTAAGGGCATGGTCCAAATGCCACTTAAACACTGACAAGCGTGGGGCATTGACCACCTCTCTAGGAAGCCTGTTCCAGTGTTTGACCACCCTCTCGGTAATGAAATGTTTCCTAATGTCAAGCCTGAACCTCCCCTGGCGCAGCTTTGAACCATTCCCACGCGTCCTGTCACTGGATACCAGGGAGAAGAGATCAGCACCTCCCTCTCCACTTCTCCTCCTCAGGAAGCTGCAGGGAGCAATGAGGTCGCCCTTAAGCTTCCTTATCTCTAAACTAGACAAGTCCAAAGTCCTCAGCCGCTCCTCACAGGACATGCCTTCCAGCCCTTTCACCAGCTTTGTTGCCCTCCTCTGGACGCATTCAAGGACCTTCACATCCTTTTTTTAAATTGTGGGGCCCAGAACTGCACACAGTACTCAAGGTGAGGCCGCACCAATGCTAAATACAGAGGGATAATCACCTCTCTTGACTGGCTGGTTATGCTGCGTTTGATGCACCCCAGGATGCGGTTGGCCCTCTTGGCTGCCAGGGCACACTGCTGACTCCTATTGAGCCTGCTGTCAACCAGCACCCCCAGGTCCCTTTCTGCAGGGCTGCTCTCCAGCCACTCCCCCCCCAATCTATACTTGTGCCCGGCATTATTCCATCCCAGGTGCAGAATCTGGCATTTGTTCTTGTTAGATTTCATCCCATTAATCATAGCCCAATGCTCCAATCTATCCAGATCCCTCTGCAAGGCCTCTTGTCCCTCGAGAGAGTCAACAGCACCTTCCAGTTTGGTATCATCAGCTAACTTGCTAATGGTGCATTCAACTCGATCATTGATAAATACATTGAACAGAACTGGCCCTAGAATTGAGCCCTGAGGAACACCGCTGGTGACCAGTCGCCAGCCAGATGTAGCCCCATTCACTACAACTTTGGAGCCCTGCCCTTCAGCCAGTTCTTCACCCAGCACACCATGTACGTGTTCATCTCACAGTTGGACAACTTGTCCAGAAGAATGCTGTGAGGGACAGTATCAGAGGTTGTAAGGGACCACTGGAGATTTTCTCATTCAGCCCCCCTGCTCAAAGCAGAGGTAGCTAGAGTGGGTTGCCCAGGATATTGTCCAGTCGGGTTTTGTGTATCTCAAAGGATGCAGACTCCACCATCTGTTCCAGTGTTCAATGACCTTAATGGTGTATTTAAAAAAAAAAAAAAAAAAAAAAAGTGTGGAATTTACTGTGTTTCAGTTTGTGCCCATCGCCTCTTGTCCTGTCACTGGACACCACTGAGAAGAGCCTGGCTCTGTTGTCTTTATACCCTCCCATCAGCTATTTATATAGATTGATAAGATCACCCCTGATCCTTCTCTTCTCCAGGATGAACAGTCCCAGCTCTCTAATCCCCTCCTTGCATGAGAGAGCTCCAATCCCTTAATCGACTTCGTGGCCCTTTGCTTGACTGGCTCCAGTGTGTCCATGTCTTTCTTGTATTGGGGAGGCCAGAACTAGACACAGGACTCTGGGTGTGGCCTCACCAGTGCTGAGTAGAGGGGAAGGATCACCTCCTTCAACTTGCTGGTGACACTCTTCCTAATGCATCCCAGGATGCTGTTGTCTGCCTTTGCTGTGCGGGCACTTTGCTGGCTCATGCTCAACTTGGTGTCCATCAGGACCCCCAGGTCTTTTTCTGCCTAGCTGCTTTCCAGCTGGGTGGCCCCCAGCATGTATTGGTGTCTTGGGTTGTTCCTCCCCAGGTGCAGGACTTGGCATTTCCCTTTGCTGAACTTCATGAAGTTCCTGTCGGCCCATTTCTCCAGTTTGTCAAGGTCCCTCTGGATGGCAGCACAACCCTCTGGAGTATCAGCCACTTCTCCCAGTTTTGTATCATCTGTTTTTAAATACAATATCAGTTCATTTTGCACAGCAGCAGGAGTAACGACATTGAGAAACTGACACTGTATGGAAAAGTCTATGCAGTGCAGTTAGATTAGATATTCTGTGCACAGAACTGGAGAAGTGCAGTCCATGCCCTCCTGAATAATGCATGATGGACCAGCATGGATTTTTTGGCACATACACATCAGAGAGAATGGCATACAGGGATTCCCTTTAGAAAAGGCAATGGTTCTCCTAGGTATATACTCTCATCCCTCTGGAAGGGCAGGGCCCTGTATCTTCAAAGTAGTCTCCTAGGGAAGAATGATGGGCAAGAGCTATCTCCACCTGGAAATTGTATGTTGTGAATGCTCTTAGCTGAGTATGGGAAGGAGGCATTTAAAGGTACAAATAGAAGATGTATGCAGTGCGGAGATCATAGGTCTTGAGATATACTACTGCAAAAAATTGGTAAACAGCATCACTCTTCTAAAATGAGAAGATTTTAGTATTAGAAGACATTCTAACCAGCTGGGTTGAGCAGGATGGGTTTGATGCAACACAGTGCTATTGCCTTTCCTATTATGAGTTTTGTTATTAAATCCCATTGTAAAGGGCAGTGAAGGACTCTCAGGTGAAGTGGATCACATTGTTAGACTGAAGCAATGCAATTAAGATGGAGAATTTTTGGATGTACTGGGCTAAAAGAGAAATATAGGTAGGTCTTCAAGGAGGAGAAAAAAAAGGTTGCAGGTGCTTATTATTATTAAGACTCCTGGAAAAAAGCACTTTACAAGTCAGTTTAGAATATAAATGATTTATCAAATTTTTCTTGCTATTGGTATAAAAGCTACTGCTGTAGTGTATGTTGTATATTGTACCTCTGTGCTTTCATTTTGCTGAGGCTGGGCTAAAAAGAAAAAACAGCGTGCATAACTGAATACTAAAGCTTCCTCTGAGGATTCACCTTGTGACATCTGCACTGCCACATCTCCTAAAGATCTGGTTTTGAAATACTTGCTGGGTCAAAGCTTTATACTCTTTTACATGCTGTATTTTTGTATCATATTTTCACTAAAGTACTTACTACTCTTGACTTTGGATACCTAGCTATAGCTCTTTAATATTAGCAGCATTCCATAGGAGTCTCCTATTAGTATGATAGCATTTCTCATAGCAGCTTACCAAGGTATTTGCTGGTGGATCACATAGAGATAGAAAATTCATGATACTGGTTGCCTGCACTGATTGCTTTATTTTTCTAATATGACTTTCCCAAGTATATGATGTCTGATGGAAGTTTTATAGTTAGAACAGAGAAGAACATTCTTTATGATAGTGAATGAGTGGGGGAAATAGTCTGAAAGATGGTTTCTCCACTAAGATTTAGTTAAGGTTTTGGTAGCGGGGGGGCTGCAGGAGTGGTCTCTGTGGGAAGAGGTATGGGGCTGCCCTGTGCTGGACACAGCTGGTTCCAGCCCGCTTGTTGATGGACCCACAGCAGGCTGAAGCTGAGCCAGTCAGCGAAGTTGGTGGTGCCTCTGTGAAAGCATTTAAGAAGGGACAAAAATGCCAGATGACGAGCAGAGGAGTGAGGGGGGGAAAAAGTGAGAAACAGTAGTATGAACACCAAGGTCAGAGAAGAAGGAGCAGGAGGAGGTTCTCCAGGCACCAGAGAAGATATTCCCCTGCAACCTGTGGAAGAGACCATGCCGGAGCAGATATCCACACTGGGGCCTGTGGAGGACCCCACGCCGGAGCAGATATCCACACTGGGGCCTGTGGAGGACCCCACGCCGGAGCAGGTAGATATTTCCTGAAGGAACTGAAAACCAACGCTAGAGCAGATTTTTCCTGAAAGGAACTGCAGCTTGTGGAGACGACCTATGCTGGAGCAGGGGAAAAGTGTGAGGGAGGAAGGAGTGGTGGAGAGGAACTGTTATTGACTGACCTAAATCCCCCGTTTCCCATCCCCCCTGTGTTGCTCGGGGTGTGGGAAATAGAGGAGTCAGGAATCATAGAATCATAGAATGCTTTGGGTTGGAAGGGACCTTGAGAGATCATCGAGCCCAACCCCCCTGCAGTAAGCAGGGATTGAACCTGTGAACTTGGCGTTATTAGCACCATGTTCTAACCAACTGAGCTAACCCTGAAGGAGTGAAGTTGAGCTTGGGAAAAAGGGGTGGGGAGAAAGTGTTGTTTTAACTTGTCTGTTTCTCACTATCCAAATCTATTTTGATTGGCAAAAATTAAAGGAATTTTCCTCAAGTCAAGTCTGTTTTGCCCGTGACAGTAATTGGTAAGTGATCTTCCTGTCTTTATCTCGACCCATGAGCTTTTCCATCTTATTTTCTCCCCCTGTTCTGTTGAGGAGGGGGAGTGAGAGAGCAGCTGGGTGGGTGTGTGGCAGCTGGCTGAGGTCAACCCACCACAGTTGTCGACCACTGAGGGCAGCTATTAATTTTTCAACGTGCTTAATTTAATAGATTATTGACAAAGAAAAAAGTTTTCTGTGACGATTTAGCTGTTTAGATAAGTCCCAATAGACTGTGTGTGATCGTTGCAATGGAAAGGAAGGGCTATAACACTTCAGAGAGTGTTTGTCATGTTTTGGTGTTTTCCTCATTTCTTATTCCCACTGCCAAACCAGAGATATTTCTACATCAGTCACTCAAATTATGTAATTTTATTTTCTTACCATGTCTAGTCTCTGTCTCCTGATTCCTCTTCACCCTGGAGTGCTGAGCCAAGTAGGCAACATCATCAGGATGTCTGCAGTACAGCAGAGACCTCCACTAATAAAGAGGTAGTGCAATCTTTTTAAAAGCCACCATCTCGTCTGTATTGCTTATGCCATTCTGCTTTCTTTACCTCTTTGTACATGTGTAATCTCCTCTCTTGTACCAAAACAGCAACAAAAAGAAAAAACTGATTTGATGTTTTTCCTTTGTGCTTGCCTCCCTGTCTGACTGAATGCGTAACATACTATATCTAAGACCATTTGCAATGGCATTCCTTACTCTGTGTTTGGCCGCAACAACACTTGTTTAACAGGCTAGAGGGTATTGATTTACTGAGGAACAGCTGCCAACGTCACCTCTGTATTCAGGGCAAGAGGAGCTAGCCCTCTTCCTTATCTCTGCAGAATATCTTGCCATAAAGAAAATAACATTTCTCAACCAGGTGAATAGGCCTTTCCAATGTAGCAATTTAATCTTATTGATGGGCAAACTGACCCATAGGAACAAGTAAGTGATTTCTCAATAGCCTGCCAATGATTCACAGGCAGAACTGGAACTAGAATCTAGGAGTCCTGACTCTGGGCTCCTTGAAAGCAAGCTACACACTTCACTTTTTTTGTCAAGGCCTGTACCTGGCAGGTTTCCACACTGCAGTAGTTCCACTGAGATGAGATGAGAAATACTTCTTATCTCACTGATATGAGATGAGAATTTTTTTTTTTCAGACTTCAATGTTAGATTTGTTAACAGACATCTGTAAGCAAGTAGACACAGTTGCTGATAGATAACTTGTGCTTAGCTATCAGCTAACAGCATGGTATCTTCTACAAATGAATAAACCAATCTACTGTAACCAGAAATATTGGTTGAAATTTAAACAAGACTTAGTCCATTCTTTTTTTTTTTTTTTCTTCTTTATCATCTAGGGGGAAAAAAGCTTGTAGCCTGTGTGTATATATATTAATTTAAATCTATGCTTGCATTTAGAAGGGGATGGAAGCTTTCAGAAGACTTAAGAATTTTGTCCTTAATTTATCCTGCACCAAAGCCTTCAACAGTATTGGATTGTGTCATTATGATTTCATCTACAATATTCTTTAGCTTGCCAAAGCCTCTGGCTTTATTCACTTTACAGATGTAGTTGCTTTGTGACAACTCTAAAGGCTTACAGCTGTTAGATATCGTTAATCTTACTCAAAGGAAAAAACAAACAAGATGCTACCCATTTTAGTTTTCAATACGTGATCACATACAGTGTTAAAAGTAATAAACTTTTGGAGTAATTTCAGTCAGATGTGTTGAGGGGTGCTGGGGTTTTTTCCACGCAAATAAGCAACACTGCATGGTTTAGTACCTCCCTTACAAAAATAATAATGACAAAGCCTCATCATTTTTGGGAAACACTTTTAGGTCTTAACAAACCCTTTTTTTAAAATGTAAATTTTACAGTGTTCAGTTGATGGACAAAAGCAGTAATTCAACATTAATGACCTATTTTTTTATTACTCATGGATATATAATTAAAAATTGATTCCACTTTTCAGTAACGTTATCTGATACCTTGTTATTACTTTAGTTTTATCAGTGTTTCTTGACGTGGATAATGAATGAAAAAAATTGTCTGTGTAGAGCCTTTGTAATAAAAACATTAATTTGATGTTAGTTTACACAGCTTTATCCTGAAATGAAGTTTTATTGGCTGGTCAGGTTACTGAATATCTGTCAAACCTGTAATTATATACATAAAATTTGGTTAGGCCTTGAGTCTTTTAAAAAAAATTATATGTATGCTTTGAAAAGGATACTTATGTGGATAAGCTGCCTCTGATTTTTTGGAAGTGTACAGTTGCTTTGTTCTCTAGGCCTGTCAGAATCCAGCTAATTGAATCTCTGCTAGCATCACAGTAGCAGCAATTGCGTGCAATTATTGAAGTGGGTATAGGTGGCACAGTAAAAATGAAGTCATCACAACAAATTGAATAGCCAAAGAACAGCCACTCTTGATTTGAAAATAAATGCTTGTGTCCTCTCAGCACTTGATTTCCCTTAAACATTTTGACAACAGGCAATCATTACTTAGTCACAAATTTCTCTCTGCTGATATTGTCTCTGAGAACAGAATAGAATCATTTAGGTTGGAAAAGACCTTTAAGATCATCGAGTCCAGCCATAAACCTGACACTGCCAAATCCACCACAAGAGCTTTCATGGTTTTGCTGGACAACTCAGCAACTCTCTTTCATGAGGAAAGGCCAAGTATTTTAAGGTTCTCTAGGCTCTGTTTTCTGTTTCATGTGCCTTTTGTTTTCCTGCCACCAATTATTTTACAGTGAGGACAGTGTAGTAGGATGAAAAATATTACTTATTCCTCACGTCCTTGTAACAATAAATGGAAAAGACTCACTGGATTAGTCATTTACCTGTCACATAAGTGTGCACTTCCCAAGTGATTGATTTGTCACAAGCGTACAGAACCTGTTAAACTGCCTATCACAAAGGAAAACAACTTGGTATATACGTGAATATGTAAATGCAACTGAACCTCTTCAGAGACACTGGACTTTATCTTGATCGTACATGGATCTTGTTTTGAGAGAGAGAGAGAGAGAGAGAGAGAGAGAGAGGACTTGCTCAAAATTTAATGCATTGTGGAATGAGGTTCAGGTTTGTCAACACCTTGTAATGCTTGGCTTATCCAAAACTTTTATTTCAAAAAGGTTTAATAGCAGCATATGCTTTAGTGTACCTATTACCATGGTTTTTTTATACAAAGTTGTCTTTAGTAAATTCTCCCATATCTATATATTGTTGAATATAACAAAATGGTGAGTCTCCCTGAAGTTATCATTTCTAGATGTTTATATTGTTACCACAGAGTCTTTCATAGAAAATTACAATTGGAAATGAGGCATTATTTTAGTCTGTGTGTCTACAAATGTAGGACGGACGTTCTGGTTTTTTTTTTTTTTTTTATATTAGTCCACCTTTCATGAAAGTGAGACTTTACTTGATTCTTTACTTGATTAAACAAACAAGGAATAAATACCTTGCTTGCAGTTTTCATTGTCTAAATCGTGCATGTTTATATGTACTTTTGTGCTTATTACAGAATAAACATAATCAGTGTAGGACTGTTATTAAATGCATTTACTCCAGCGGATATAGGTGGCTGCATAGCCTGTCAAAAACAATCCTAATAAGTAATTAAATTTGGTTCATAATTAACAGAGCAGGTCAATGCTTTTTGACATGAATAATAATAGTATTGGTCCATTTTAAATATCTCCATACGGATTTATTTGGAAAATGTCTTTGAGAGATTATGTATTTTCCTGTATTTCTGTTTGTTAAAGAGAGCACAGCACTAATTAGTAGTCAGGAAGCATGTTGCCAAACACCAAGAGCCAATTCAAAATAATGTAGTGTGTTACCTGCTTGATGAACATGTTAATAGAATATACCATATTTAGGGATAATAACCCTCTAATAATTGGTCAGACTTTTAATTTAAAAATAAATAATTTCCTAATAAACTCTCACCATCTTTTGCTAATAACTATTACTGTGATTTCATTTTTATGGAGGAATTTTTAATGTGTATTTAAGCATAATTTGTTTCTGTTTGAAATCCTATTTGTCTTGATTACAGTCCAGAAAAAGCTTGGCTTCATTCCCAACATATGTTGAAGGTAAGATATATTTCATAACTTAAATTTCTTTTCATTATATGAAGAACTCCAATGTTTTTAATATATAGAACTTTATTTTTATGTGCGGAACATAAAACTTGCTAAGGTTGGATGAATTGATTTAGATTAAACTGTGTCCAACTTGGAACTTGAATTAAACCCTAGTAGGCTTTTTTGGAAGTTGAGTAAAATCTCTCTCTCTTATTTTGTAACATTTTATTGATGGCTCCTGCCACCTTTCTACTGGGTTATTGTTATAATTTAAATCACTGATTTTAAAAAACCCGCCATGGAATTCATAATGTATGTGAATGTGTGTGTAGAGAGTAATTTGTTGTCTGATAAGGAATAGAGGTTAGACAAAACAGTCAAAATCTCCACAAAACTGAGATTTAATTGGCAGGCAAATAGGAGAAAACTTGCACTGATTTTCAGGTACTTACTTATCCTCTGATTAAATAACCCTTATGCTTTATAGAATGGCAAAAAAAAAAAAAAAAAGCTGATGTCATATTTAGTTTGGAATGTCTTCGAATTCCTTGATTGCTTTACAGTGTACTGTCTTTAGACTGTAAATTTTGGCATTGGTTTAGTCCTTAAAAGTATAGGTTGCATATTTTAGAACCTGTGACCAGATGAACTGGTCTAAATAACATAGATTGCTTTGAAACTAGCTGAGGTTTGGAAATTCAAACCAATGAAGGATCTGTCGCTGGTAAACAGCCCTGTCTCTGTCATGGACCATCTTAAAAGTGTGTCCCTGCCCCCCAACAAATAAAAAAATCTCTTAGCATTCTTTGAGATATTGGTCCAGTGGGCAGTTGCTTAAAACATTGAACACACTGTTTTTATGCAGGTAATTGACAGTCTGAAAAAACTTTCACCTGCACTACACTTTTATTCAACAGATAATTTCATACTCTCACATAATGTACGGAGGGGGGCTTGTGGAGAACAATACTGTTGTTCTGCAAGTGTGTTCACATCTCAGAAAAATAAACCGTGTTCCTCTTTCCTCTTGAATATGCTTCCTGTCTTATCTGTACCTCTTTCACCCTATGTTTAAGATTTTGAGTTTTGATCAAGAACTATGCTGTAAAGGGTTTGGTAATGGAAGTGGTGATAAGGCCTTTATGCATAGAGTAACAAATATCAGCAATTAAAATGCTGTATAGTTTCAGGGCTTGAACAATAATATGCCAATATGTACCCCTCCTAGATGGTATGTGGTTGGTTGGAAGTGGTTGGTAAGATGCTGATGCTGTCAGGCCTGGAACGGGCACCAACATAGTGATATCAGGATGCTTGCTCTATCCCATCTGGGTGTTCCCCTGATAGCCAGGGAAAGCACCCCAACCCCCCCCCCCCAGTCGTCCTGATCATGGAAGCAGGTTTGACATGTGTCATATGGTCAGAACAACAGGTTTTGTTCATTGTCCTGATTTAGACTGCAGTGACTGATCAAGAACAGGGTTGCCCAATGGGGCACCACAAACACCACAGATCACATGATTTACATACTTTATTACCCTTTTTCCCATTGCATGGTCCTCCTTTTTGTCACCCTTGTATCTCCCTTTCTAATATCCATGTCTGGACTTGGGGCCCCTCACCCACACCTTGAGTCTTTCCAGATGCAGGTCTCCTACTTGACAGCTAGTCCAGGTTGATGTTTGCTAGCAAATTACACACATACACACAGAGTATTAAAATTCATTAGGGAAATATAAACACACCCTGATTCCTCCGGTTGTTGGCACCTAGACCTATGGGCCCTGTGACTTGTGGCCCCTTCTCCAGTTGCTGGCACTTAGACCTTGCAGTGCTCACATAGGATAGAGGGTGAGAGCACACAGAAAAATGAATTAAGAAAAAGGATTTAATAAGAAGACAGGACAGACTGCAGTGATCAGGCACAAGGCTCAGTCAAACAAGTGTACTGACTGGCAGCCTGCTTACATGCGACTGGCCTCTTCTATCCCCCCCTTTTCTCCATTTTCCCATGCTTGTACTTCCCCCCTCATCTACCTTGATCCCTCCCATTCTCCACCCTGGTCCCCTCCCAAATAAACAACCCACCTCTAATTACGTTTTCCCCACTGGTCCGTTTTGCTACATCCATACCCAAATTTGGTATTTCTGATACTAGCCCCTAGACACTCCCAGCTTTATATGCTACAGTTACCCAGGCACTGCTGGCCTTGCAAGGTTCCACGCTCCCAAAGGCCCCCCAGTGCTCCCTGTCAGGTGTCTGTGAAGTCTCACGTAGCTCACCCTTAACCACCAGTGCAATCCAGCCATCCCTCATGGTGCTGCCTGTAACTTTTGGCAGCTTCTCACTCTGTTACCTGTCACGTCTGGCAACTTCTCATGTCAGGGCCAGTAGCTTTCCACATCCTGTTCAATTAGCTGAATCTTGGGCCACAGCCTAATCAGTGGCCCAATCATTTGCCTGCAGCCCTAACAATATAAATTCCATTCCTTTGGGTTTCATTCTTGAAAGTGACTAGTGACCATAATTACTTTCTTTTTTTTTTTGTCCATTTATGTAGTATCTGAACAGATTTAGGACACTCAAGGTACCTCAAAATCAGTAGTCATAAACCTTCATCTATAAAGAAGCCATAAATTGGGAAAGCTTCATGATAAAGTTTGCGTATGTACTCATATCTGTGTGTATATTATGAGTGTGATTAAGATTTAGCTCTAGCTACTAATTTTTTTATTAACTTAATAATGACATATTCTTTTGGGGGTAAAGTTCTAAGTCCTTGTTAATGTCATCTTTAGTGAATTAGAAGAAAATTGGCATTTTTGTATTATGTTCAACTTCAAGCTTTAGCACCTTTTAAATCTCAGGCTAACTCTTGAGTTGACTCTGTTCTGAAAGGATCAGGTTTTGTTCCTAGCAAAACAGAGAGCAAAACCAGTTTATACTTCTTGATAAAATATAGACAATTTTACCAGTTGTCTCAAATTCTCTCAAATGATGATTATCTGTACATTTTCACTGGCCTTGAACATAGATTTTTTTTTTTCTTACTTGTAGCAAAACAAGAAGCTTCTTGCATAAACCTTCCTTTTTCTCAGATCATGAGAATTTTAACATATATAGAGAAAAGCCCTGTCTTCTGCAGATATAATCCCCAAACACCTGAAAACCTGTATATTATACATGTTTCTCTGTACTGACTTGTGAGGTGATAAATACCTCATTGACTTTTGACTTTACACAGAAGCTGATGAGAGCTGAAGTCATTAAGTATCTTGCAGGACTAAGACAGTAGCTTTTTCCAAACGCAAGAGCCCTTGCTCTGTATATTTACCATCAACATATTTTTGTTTAACACCTCCCCCCGTCCCCGCCCCAACACAATACCCTTGTTGGGAACGAGTGTGATTTTGATAATATTGATCTCCTCTATTGGGGGGGGTGTGGGGGGGTGGTGTATCATAATTGTAAAGCACTCTTGAGGAGATTCCACTACCTGTTCAAAGTGCTGAGAGAACAATGTAAGTATTCTTGTTTCTATGTAAGAACAAAACTAAAGAGGTTATTTTGCTCTAGAGTGAACCCTGCCTTATAGGAGAATGATCTATTGTGAGAAATTGAATTAGCAATTAGTTTCTGCTGGAGAGATGTTGAGAAGACATGCTCGGTGTTTTGTATGCCTTGATTAAAAGTATTGGTTGTCATGCCATCATGCTAAAGTGAAGTAGTTCAGAGGAGCATTTACAGCTCTTAGGTACAGGCTCAAGTAGTCAGAATATTATTTTTTTAACCATGGTTTAATGCGATTTTTCCCCCCTGTATTTGTAGTTCCCGGACCTTGTGATCCTGAAGACTTGATTGATGGAATAATTTTTGCTGCCAATTACCTCGGCTCCACTCAACTCCTTTCTGACAAAACTCCCTCCAAGAATGTGAGAATGATGCAGGCGCAAGAGGCTGTCAGCAGAATCAAGGTGAGGGATGACTCTTGCTGTTTCCCAAGTTGGTGTTTTAAAGCTGCAGCTGTGAACTTCTTGTACGCTTAAGTCTTCTCATGTTGGGTTATCTGTGGGTTCAGAAACATTAAGTGACTAATCTTTCTTTTTGCAAGATAAACCACTTATTTAATGCTGCTTTTGGAACAAGAGTGAAAGGAAAAAAGTTCCAGATAATTCTAATTTGTACAGTACAACTTCTTCTCTATTCTGTTAGCCAAAAATTTATAATTGTCAGGGCAGGCCCAAAATGAGAGACAAAGACATACCATTCAAAGGCTCTAGGCAAGTAATAGCTCAAAGAGGCTGAGCTCTGCCTGCTAGCCAGTTTTATTAGCTCTCCTGATAACAAACCAAGGGCAGATGTAGACATACTATTTACAAAACATTATTATCTCCTTTGAACAGATACAAGCATAAACCTGACACCCCACCACCACCACCAAGGGTGTGCCCCCACACCCTCCAGCGGACCTGGCTTAGCAGGATAATGGACACGAAAAGCCTGAACCTTAGCTGGGGTATGCACTTCTGACGCAGGCTCCCAGGAATGGTCCTCCGGGCCATACCCTGCCCAATCAATCAAATACTGCAGGGTACCCCAGGATATCCTGGAATCCAAAATAGCCCAGATGTGATGTTCTCTCTGGCCCTGGACCGTAATTGGAGGCAGAGGTCAAGGTTGCCGCTAGAAGGGATCTGGGTGAATGGGTTTTAACGGGGAGATGTGAACAACAGGGTGAATCTTGAGAGCACGTGGAAGCTGCGGACAAAATGCGACTGGACTAACCTGGGCCACGATTTTATATAGGCCAAGATAATGGTAGTCTAAATTAGAAAAAACGCGCACCCAATGAACATGTTCACCAGACAACCGAACATAGTCCCCAACCACAAAGTCTGGTGCTGGTCACCAACGTCTATCTGCATAGTCTTTGTAAGCAGCCTTTGCTTTTTCCAGCTGCTCTTGAAGAAGCAAATGTATATGCCACAACTGCTCAAGGGAGACCGCTCAAGGGAGTCCTCAGGGGTGTAAAAGTCAGTTCTTCACCAGCCGAGGAGGGAGACAAGGATGCTTAGCATAGAATTACCAAGGGAATTTATTCTCTTATTTTAGCTATGCGCAGAGGGGTGCCCCAGCCTAATGCATGGAGGACCCCGATACAGAGGAAAGCAGGGTTTGTATATGTTACAATACAGTTGCGTAGACCAATCAAATTGCTCATGTTAAGGGATGGGCTAATCGGTTACTATTGCTCACGTAATCAGTATGTAATTGTCCCATGCAGGATCAGTACATGCTTGTCCCGTGCAGGTGGTGTGGATGTATGTGTCAGTGGTGTGTTAATCTTCATTGTTCTAAACCGATGTCCTGTGCAGGTGTGTGTGTGTGTGGGGGTTATACTGGATTCTGGTCAATTGCGGTTCTGGCTGTGGTTATATGCCTGGTTTTTTTTTTTTGAAAGGTAAATCTTCTATTGTTTTATCGTGGGTATGGGGTGTTCTCAGCCGGTGAGAGCCAGCTTAGGTTGGGTCTTCAGGTCACATCGACCCTGAGGTAAAAGCTCATAGTCTCAGGTAGTGTTCATACTTCTAAGGAAGTCATATTGCGCCCGATGCACAGAACTTAAAAAGGCATGGGCCAGCATGGATGCAACAAAATTTTGCAGAGAGAAAAAATTACAGGGGGGGTGGATCTGCCTCAGCAGCTCCTGCTGGGGCTTCCTGACATAACAGGGTATCCACCCTACCATTCTGCTTGCCCAGTCTGTAGGTGATATTAAATGGAAACCGAGAGAAAAGTTGCCCAACAAGTCAACTGGGGGGAGAGTCACTTCAGGTTCCTAAAACATTCCAGGTTTCAGTAGTCAGTCAGTACCAAAGCGGGCTCAGCAGGACCCATGAGAAGGTGCCTCCACTCAGCAAACACCTCATGGATGGCCAGCAACTCTCCCAGATATCATAATTCCTCTCTGCAGCAGTCAACTGGCAGAAGAAATAGGCACAAGGATGAAGCTGTCCATCCGATGGACCATGCTGAGAAAGTACCACCCCAATGGCATGGGCGGAAGCATCCACCTCCAATACAAAAGGATGACTGGTATCTGGGTGGGCCAAAACCTGGGCTGTCGTAAATGCCTGCTTCAAGTCATCAAAGGCTCCCTGAACCTCAGGCGTCCACTAAAAAGGGGCATGCTTACGAGTCAGTGCTGTGAGCAGAGCAACCTTTTGAGCAAAATTCCAAATAAAACGCTGATAAAAATTGGCAAAGCTCAAAAAGCGCTGCACGTCACACACCATTGAGGGAGCCTGCCAATGAAGAACAGTGTCAATCTTCATGTCCATGCTCACCCTTCAGGGCCCATCGAGTACCCCGAGACGTCCATACACTGTTGGAAGAAGGCACGCTTCTCCAGTTTGGCATAAAGGCGATGGCAGTAAAGGTGGGAGAGAACCTCCCAAACACGAACATGTTCCTCCCATGTGGTCAAGTAAACTAAAATATCATCCAGATATGCAATGACATAACTGTCCAACAAATCACAGAAGACATCATTCACAAAGCTCTGAAAGGTGGCAGGGGCAATACACAGGCTAACAGGCATCACACGGTGCTCAAAATGGCCGTACTTGCAAACAAAGGCAGTTTTCCACTCATCGCCCCAATGAACACAAATAAGATTGTAAGCCCCTCTCAGATCCAGTTTAGTAAACCAGCACGCCCACTGCACACACTCCAGTTGCAAAACAGCTCAGGAATGAGGGGCAAGGGCTACCAGTTCTTGATGGTAATATTATTCAATCCCCAGTAGCCCACACATGGCCTCAGGTCTCCATCCTTCTCCATACAGCTATGGAATCATACAGTTCAAATCATGGGTTATTTTCCCCCAAGGTTAAATCT